>NC_089832.1:9891630-11329552 GCF_035046505.1 Tiliqua scincoides
TCTTTCGAGACTGAAGGTTGCCAATACCAATACCAGGGCCCACTTTTCAATGCCTTATAACAAGGAAAAAAAGCACCACAAGATCAATTTCCTACCTTTAAGCTGTTAAATAATTATATTCCACTAGATTCCATTTTTCACCCCATCTAATGGCTGAATGAAGTATAGTGGCTACACCAGGGGTGTCCAAACTTTTTGGCAGGAGCTCCACATCATCTCTCTGACCCTGTGTCAGGGGCCAGGGGGGAAAAAGAATTAATTTAATTTAAAATTTGAATAAATTTACATAAATTAATATATTAGAGATGGAATTTGTATGAATGAATTAAGGTCTCGCAATAGCTCAAGGTCTATAAAAGGCCTTGCAAAAAGCAAGACTGGCCTCTCCTTCTCTGTTGCTGTTGCTTCACAGACGTGAAACAGCAAGTGGTGGAGGGAGCCCTCGGCACACAGCTCACGCAAGAGGTTGAACAGTTGCCCTCATACTGAGAGCAGTCACTTTGGGCCAGCATGGGCTCCAGCAAGTCTTTGGAGGGCCAGAGGTTCATTGAAGACTGGGGGCTCCCCATGGGCCAGATTGGAGGTCTCTGAGGCCCACCAATGGCCCCCGAGCCAGGGTTTGGGCACACCTGGTCTGTAGCAATGCATTCTGGGGCAACAATGGAAGAGCATGTAACCTGGGAATGGGGTCTTTAAAGCTTTTTTCCCACCGATTTAGTGTGCACTGATTTTTTTTAAATCCACGAGGGCAGTGGTTCTCACACATTTAGCACCGGGACCCACATTTTAGAATGAGAATCTGTCAGGGCCCACCAGAAGTGATGTCATGATTGGAAGTGATCTCATCAAGCAGAGAAATTTTTAGGAATCCTAGGCTGCAATCCTACCCATACTTACCCAGGAGTCAGTCCCATTTACTAACATTGTTAAAAGAGTATATATATAGTAGCTTGGGTCTGTAACATTTCCCCAAATGCAGTCACATACCATGGTAGCATCAAGTCTAATACATTGAAAAATATTGAAATGAATGAGAACCCACCTGAAATTGGCTCGCGACCCACCTAGTGGGTCCCGACCCACAGTTTGAGAAACACTGCACTAGGGCAGTGGTTCTTAAACTTTGAGGGAGCTTTACTCCCTCAAAGTGTAAAGTCTTTGTGGGGGAGGGGCTAGGGCAGCGATCCCCAGGATCACATCCATATGGGGGGGCAAGAGGAGGTGCTTTTCACTCGCGTTATGTAGGCAGGGCTGCAGCAGGCTGCAGGAGGTGCAGAAAGCCCTGTGCAGGCCTCCGTAGCACTCCCCAAGGTTTGGAATGTTCAGAAACAGCAGGAGCAAAGCACCTCCTGCAAAACGGAAGTGCTTTGCGCCTGCTTTCTCCAAATGTTTCAAGCCTTGGGGAGTGCTGCGAAGAGCTGCACAGGGCTCCCCACACCTCCTGCAGATTCCAGCAGTCCTACCTACATAAAGTGAGTGAAAAGCACCCCCACACTGTCTCTGCCATATGGACGCTATCCTGGGGATCTTGTCGCTGTCTCTCCCCTTCCCCTGCTCCTTAAAAGGAAGGGGAATCTTTGCAAGAACTGGTGGGTCACGACCCACCAGTTTGAGAACCACTGCGCTAGGGGTTCGGGAACGAGTCACGACCTGTATTTCCTTTTGTCTGTTATTGATATAATATATAACATTAGCTGGTTGAGTATAAGTTCATAGTAATCACTTCTAGTGCCCCTTTTTTCCAGAAAACAAATCAATTCGTATATTGCATGAACACAACTCCATCTTTCCTTGCTCTTTCACTCGCTCTACCCCACCCCACAACATGAATTTCTGTCTAAAACAGGCATACCACATTAAGCAAGATTAAAGCCAAAAGGTTTCCTTACATTATAGCAGAATTAATTGATGTGTTGAATCAAAGAGATGCTACTTGGCAGTCACATAAAGCATCTTATTCTCTTGAGATCCTCTGAACAATATTGGCAGGCGGACTGCCTTTAAACAAACGAACACACATCACCGAGAAGGAAAACACACTTGGATCTGAGCTTTCTTTGGAAGATTTAATTTATATACATTATATATGTTTAATTTATTATATAATATATATAAATGCAGGGCTTCTCATCTGACTTTTTTTTACATGCACCATTAACCCTCCCCCCAAGCATTCAACTGGCAACTAACAAGGATAATAGTGAAATCTGTCACAAATAGAGAAATTAAGATCTAAAGAAGTGGAGAACAGTTGTTGGTGAAATCAACAATTGATAGCTTGGCCTCCAAACTTTACTGCAAAGCAAAATAAAATCTGTTGAGTATTGAACAACCTGCAAAGTATTTTGCTTGCAAATGACATCGCATCTTGGATCTGGCAAGTCCTCTGTATTACAATCTCTATGTTCCTTTAGCCTTGGGTTTCAGTCCTATGCACGCTTACCTAGGAGCAAAGTCCATGAACTCAATATAACTTACTTCTGAAAAGACCATTTGTAGGGGTTTGTTTTTTTTGGGGGGGGGTGGAGAAGGGAAGTGCTTCTAGGGAAAAAATGCTCTTTGTCACATTGTGGGGTTAGTCGGAACTCCCCACTGACTTCAGCAAATGAAGAGGGGAAACTCTATTTTGGTCTCTCTGTGAGAATGGGAAAAAATGGCCAGCAGTATCCCCTGAGGGTAGCATGGACAGCCTGCATGAGGCTACCTGGTGTTTGTGAAATAGAGAACAAAGTTAGGTTAATTGCACAATCCTGTGCATGTGTACTCAGAAGTAAATCCCATTGGGCTTACTCGCAGGAAACTGTGAATAGGATTACAGCCGAAATTGCCTTGAAAACCTAAAGGGTGAAAGGATTAGCTATAGGTCCCTTCGTATAGGAACTAGGCCTGTGTTTCCCTCCGACATCCAGAACATCCATCAAAGACAGCTGGTGTTCAGATACCTTGCCAAGGCTGCTTGGCAAGTCTTTCAACTTGTCTCATATTGATTCCTGAGCAAGTGACTGCTTTCCATTCTGGCTGTCCCACTCCACCTGCATCACTACAGCCCAGTCTACAAGCACAATAGGTCCTTACCCTTTCATCCTGCTGTAAATGTGGACCCAGCCTCACCACATGTTCCCAGAACTGCCAACAAGATCAACACATCCATACATTACACCAGCTGTTACGATGCAACACCAGACCATTTGTGGGCATGTTTTGGGCATATTGTACAAAGATTATGTTTCGTTGTACATTGCTTGCAGGGCAACACTCCTTTAAGATGAGGTAGCAGGAGGGAAGAAAGTTTTACTGGAGGTTGTCCGAAAACCACTCTGGATGGCTTTCTGAGCCTTGGAAAAGCCGTGTGAGGCCTCTCTGAGGCTCAGAATTGCTCCAGGCTTGACTGAAGCAAGATTTGGTCATGTTCAGAGCAAAGATGGGCTCTGAAAAGCATGGATTTTGCTATCAGCAGTTTTCAGTATCCACAGGATAAGGTGGTTCCACCTGCAGTAATACTTGTTCTACAGGGTTGTTTTAAGAACGTCAAGATAATACTTGTGATCATTGGTGTATTGACCTGCCTTGCTTACCTGTGTGGCAATTGCACCATGTCAGAATTCCTCTTAGCTGGTCCTGTGCCAAGATAATATCCCCTCCCCTGGAATGTGCTGCCCTACAACTCATCTGTTTGTTGTTGTACTATCAACTGCATTTTGCTGACTGTGGCCCTCTGAACAAAGGCTCTTTTGTGATGAAATTGAGATGAACTTTGACAAAAATTAGAATCCCAGCCTCAATCCAAATATGCCTGCACGGGGGGGGGGGGGGGAGGCTTGAAAGTTTCCTTCTTTGTACTGGGTGTGCAGTTGAAGCAAAATGGGCATGCCCACATCTGGACTGGGGGGGAAAAAGTGTTGGCCTTTTGAATGCTAAAGAGAATGGAAATCTGGCTTTACGAAAAAGCTCTTTTCTTTTCTTGATGGATCTCAAAGGGATTGACAAAGTAATGAGTTAAATACTGGTAGCGACAGGGACTTGGCAGGCAATTGGTACAGGCATTGTGCACGGAACAATAGTTCACTCATTGCCTTGGACATTAATTACATAAACTATTCTGTAAAAAGAAGGAGGGGGAATGTTGGCTGCTAGAGATGCTGCTTTGTATGTGAACCCAAATAGTGCGCAAATCTCATTTCTGCCAACTCAGAGGGGGGAAAGGATCGGTCTGATACGGAAGTATGTATGTTAAACAAGAAACAAATGGAAAAGGTTTTTCTTTTTTGGTCATGAGCATATTTTTTAACTCACTCCCTGTTCTCCCCTTTGTTACTGCATAACAACCGTAACCAACATGCATGCAATGCTTTTTTTCTGTGGCCCATCATGTTGTGCTGCTGATTACTACCAATTTCCAAAGTCCAAACTCAATTTTAATGATACTTTCATTAGGTATACAAGTATATTGTGCTTTCCTTATTTAATCCTGTCTGGCATGTATAATGAATGGACGGTCTCATCTTTTCCTTCACCAAACCATGCTAGGAGCCATTCAGAGCAGTGATTTTCAACCAGTGGTATTCTGGGTGGTGTTCGGTGGTACGCACAGCACCCACCACCTGGCAGTGAGATCGCAATGGGAGCTTCCAATGGGATAGGAAGTGAGATCTGCTGTGCAGAGTTCGTGCACAGTTTTCTAGTTCAAGGTCTCCCACCCGCTCGAGCCTCTTACTGACCTTGGAAGCTCCCATTGCAGTCTCTGAACCCAGAAGTAACTAGCGATGATGTCATTCCCAGTTCTAGTGCACGGTTTTCAAGTGCAAGTAAAAGGTTTCCCACCCACCTGAGCCTCTTACTGACCTTGGAAGCTCCCATTGTGGTCTCTGAACCCGGAAATAACTAGCAATGATGTCATTGCCAGTTCTTGTGTACAGTTTTCAAGTGCAAGTAAAAGGTCTCCCACCTGCTTGAGCCTCTTATTGACCTTGAAAGCTTCCATCACAGCCTCCAAAACCAGAACTAGTGATGATGTCATTGCCAGTTACTGGTGGTACCTCCGAAAACAGAGCAATGGCAAGTGGTGCATTGGGGGAGCAGCAGTGAGACACTTTGATTTAGATAATAAATACAGGGTGACTCCACAACAAAACGTTGCATTATGTATGTCTTCCTGGGAGCAGATTCCACTGAAGTGAGAATCAAAGTTTTGGTCTCGGGGAGCCCCAGAGCACTGACATATGCATGGAGCAGCACAGCACTGAGCCCAGTGCTGAAGAGCTAAAACACAAGTGGAACAAGGAAAGAGAGCCATGGGTAGTGGGGAAGGGAGGGACAGAGAAGCAAACCGGGCAAGAGGCAGGTGGCGACCACTTATGGTGTGCTTGCTGAGCCACTGAAGGTGGCTCTGAGAAGCATGCTTTGGGGGGAGGGGAGAAACCTGCTCTGGATCATGGCCAAGCTACTCCCCCTTTTTCAGAAATGAAGCAGAAGTGAAAATAGAGCTCCTAATGATTCAAGGGCTCTTTTCTCTGACTGAAAATCTCTCTGTGGCCTTGAATTGCAAAGCAAATCACAGATGGAAGAGGATGTTCTTTCTTTGCATTATTATACACAGTGGTGGACATGAAACAAAGCATTTTTTTTCTGCAAGCACCACCATTTCTTTGTTGTAAGGGAAACTCTTAACTGATATTTGACCTCCTGTTTGCCAAAAACAGTGGCCCCATAGTCATAAATACCTTTAAACCAGACTTGAGATCTCAAGGCAGACCACGTGCTCTCTCTTTTCCCCCTTGAGGCATTGATGCCTTCTTTTTGGTTCACTTGGGATAAGAAAAAAAAAATAGAATGATTAAAAGAGAACAGAGCCATGCTCGGTTCAATGCTTACCCCCAAGCACCAGCCCCTTGAATATATGGGGCTGAATTCATCCAACCGTTATAGCAAATAGTAAGGAAGTGGGAGAGGGAAGCTTAGATTCACTGCCTTCATAACATACAAGGGCCTGGAGCTCTCCCCTGGGGTCTGACATAGCAAAGCAAGGGCTATACAGTGGGAGGGAAGGGAACGACTTGCATGCCTAAGTCAGGGAAAAGTAGTTCAATTGTTTGCATCTCTCCTGAAAAAGAATAATGCATTTAATTAGATGCTCATGGTGACAAATTGGTTGTGATGAGGCATTGGAATATCCCAGGAGAGTGATGCTAATCCCACTTGTAGTTTTAAAGGCACTGATGTGTGGGCATAAGGCAAGTCACCAAGTATATGGGGAGAAATGGGGAATGGAAGGTCTGGATTCCTCTAGTACAAGATGACCATTGTTACTTGATTTGACTTGAAAGGATGTGTGTTTTTATCATACTAAATAAAACAGGACAAACTGCCTTGGGGGTGGGGAGACATGAATTATCCAGGCTCAGATCAGGTTGATTAACCCGGCAAACTCATGAAAACTCTGAAGTGAATGGCAATAATCACTAATTATAATTTTACGTAGTTCCCCCTTCCACCTGTGTTTAGTGTGTTTAATTATCTGTGTTGATATTGCCATATCATCTGTCAGTAACTTTTGGTATAGGTGTTCCACTCCACCCCCCACCCCCCTCCACTTC
The DNA here is from genome assembly GCF_035046505.1 of Tiliqua scincoides. Lineage (NCBI taxonomy): Eukaryota > Metazoa > Chordata > Lepidosauria > Squamata > Scincidae > Tiliqua > Tiliqua scincoides. The sequence goes on from NC_089832.1 coordinate 9,898,224, forward strand.
GAAAAATACAGGTTGATTGAGCATATTTTCTTACAGGCAAAATTCTGTGAGCACATCTTTAAGCACATGACTGGTCCCTGTCATTGTTCTTCAGTGTCCACTGCATCATGGGAACCACAATGCTCAAGAACTTCCAGTTCCCTCCTAAGGCTCTACAGGGGTATCTAAACTTTTTGGCAGAAGGGCCACATGATCTCTCTGACACTGTGTTAATTCACATTTCAAATTTGAATAAATTTACATAAATGAATATATTAGAGATGGAACTTGTATGAATGAATGAAGGTCTTGCAATAGCTCAAGGCCTGTAAAAAGCCTTGCACAAAGCAAGGCCATGTTTACTTTGCTGCCACTGCTGCATCACAGATGTGAAACAGCAAGCAGAGGAGGGAGTCCTTGTTCCACAGCTCATGTGAGAGGTTGAACATTTGGCCATCACACTGAGAGCAGTTGTGTTGGGCCAGCACAGGCTCCAGCAAGTCCCTGGAGGGTCAGTGGCTCATTGGAGACTGGGGGCTCCCTGCAGGCCGAATTGAAAGTCCTCAAGGGCCCCAGGGTCGGGGTTTGGGCACCCCTGCTCTACACCAACGTTTCTCAACCAGTGGTACACTGTCCATTGGTACACACGGGGCTCGCAGGCTCCCGCCACCTGGCAGTAATACCAGCAATAGAATGCAACAAGCAGCAGTTGCATGGCAGGCTTGGTGGCAGAGCTCCAGCTTGCACTTTTCACGCTCTCAAAAAAGTTGTCACGGTCACTCTGAGCTTCTTCCCAGTGTTTGCCACATTGCATCTGACCTCCTAGTCCTAAAAAGTAACTGGTGATGGCATCACTCCTAAAGTTAACTCCTAAAGTAACTGGTGATGGCATCACTGCCAGTTACTTCGGGTGGTACTTCCAATAGGTGAACCATGCAAGGTAATATGGTGGGGGGAAATGTTGAGAAACACTGCTCTACACTGTATTCTATATTCATTTACTCCTCAGTAGTCCTAAGAGCCAAGGTATGTGTTTCTTTACTTTTAAATATACTAGAAGCAGTTTTCTTACATTCTGTTATCAGTAGTTCGAAGTGAGCATTACCAGCGTGGGAAATGACAAATTGTACATGGGGGGTGTGTGCGCGCATAGTCCAAGATGCATCTGCCCCTTCCATTGCTTAATTAACTTCTGGGGACTCTGGGAACCTTCAGGTATGAGACGCCTAGCAAGTCACTATACGAACAATACAAAAAAATTAAGCAATGGCAAAAATAGGTACAGGATAGGGGCAGTGATTTTACCAGGAACACAGCCCGGGGGGAGGAGAGGGAGTGGTTTTTGATGGACTGTTTGGATTTGATCCTTCTGACAATATACATGCCCTTTGCACACATCGGTTTTCCCTACACTTACATCTCTCTCTGTCTCTCTCTCTCTCACCCGTTGTAGGTTTGCACATCAGTCACTGGGACAGCATAAAGCAGATCAGATCATGCATTTTTTTCCCTTATCTTTCACTACATTTACATCCTCCACTCTCCTTCCTTCATGGAACCTGAGATGATGTATATGGTTCTGTCCACCCTACTTTAACCTTACAACAACTCTGTAAGTTATGTTGGACTGAGAGAGAGAAACTAGCTAGCTATCCCCAAGTGAGCTTCTTGTCCTGATTTGGAACTTGCATCTCCTTAGTCCAGGCCCAACACACTAACCACTACTCACAACTGCCTTTGTGGTTTCTTATGAGAATTTGAGAGGAAAGACTCTTCTTATCTTTTTGATTTCTCTTGCCAAGACCTAATAGACTCCTTTAAAATAAATTCAATTACCGTGTTTGAAAAGAATTATTTTGTGGTAGGAGGGAGCAAATCCCTGCACGAACATTTGTCACCAGTCCCTGCAATTATGGCTTGACTTCTGCAATGTAACCCCTACACCACTTGTATTAATATCTGTTGTTAAGATGTAGTTTGATAATCGCTATAGAAATACTGTTTACCCCAGCCACCTTCTGGGATATATGTTTCTGTGCCAGTGAGTTTTACTGTTTTATTCAAGCCATCTTGATGGATATTCCAGAAGATGCAAACTATGTGTTTAATGAGGTTTGATTACTACTTTGCTACTTAAATGACTGAGCTTAGGCAGGATTTTTCATGCTCTAATGTGTATCTTAATATCAGTCTATTCACGGATGCATGCACTTTCAGTACATTCTTGCAGGCTTCTGTTCTTTTGTGTTTTTAAAAATGGAATTGCAATTAAAATATGTCCCTTTCTTTGCCGCCTTTCCTTTTTAATGTCTTAAATTTTAAATAAAAGAAAAGGTGTTATGGAATGAGTACCAGGTTTGTGTTTTAAAATAAAGCCTTTGCTGTGTGACATAAATGCACTTGGATTATTTTAGTCAGGATAGACTCAGATTGTGTTTTGATTTCTGTATATGTGTTTTACAAGGAACATTTCTGTATATGTGTTTTAAGGAACATTTGATAAGGTATTTGTCTTTAGAGCTATATTAGAGTGTTTTTCATTTTTTTAAGACTTCCAAATCTAGGAAACCTTTCCCCTCCCACTGATTACATGGGGAAAAAGTTGGGTTGAATCTATTTTATGTACAAGTGTGTTCTGATATTGTTCTGTGGAGCTCAGCGCCCTAAACGAATGCCTTTACCCTACCACCGATCTTTTGGTCAGCAGTAACTGGAGTAGCCCCATTGTGGGGCTACTTCCCTTACCCGGGAGAAGAGGGTGAAAGTCCCCTTCTCCCGAGGTGCTGCCCACAGTAGCCCGTGGCGCAGGATTAGGTGGCAGCCATTTTCGGTGCTGCTGAATCTGCGTGCCATGGGAGCTCAGGATTGGGCTGTCAGTCTGTAAATTACTTTGCCTTGACTGAAAAAAATTCTTCATGTGCTTATATTGTGCAATAAATTTTTTTTTGGGGGGGGGGGTGGACTCAGAGATGTTGCAAGGGAGAGGCATGAAAGACAGTTATGCAGTGCAATGCTGTAGAGTTGGATCAAAATACATGCAGAAGGAATCTTCCACTATGCTGGCAATAAACTGTTGTGTGAGAAAAGTGAAACTAAAGCCAAAGATGATGTTCTGCTTGTGTAAACCCTTGCACAAGCAGAAGCATCAAAGTATGAATATCTGAAGTTGCTTCATGACATGTCAAACCAGTGGTCCAGTTAGTCAAGAACAGCAGTCTCAAAGCGGAGACCACTGCGTGCCGGCAATGCCTTCCCCTGTGCAATTAGTGCTTACTGGTCTGGTGCACCATGGCTCCTCATGTCCCCATACTGGAACAACACGACATTCTGGGCAGTTGTGTCTATGGTCCAATGCTCCAGCGGGCATTGCGCCCGGATTTCTGGGCAGACAAGACTCCCAGAACATTATGATGTTCCAATCTGGGAACATGAAGAGCTGTGGCTACTGGAACAATAAGCATCAGTCAAGGGGGGGAAGGGTTCACCCAAACCCTGGATCCGGCCTGCTGGCTGGGGTTTGGAGGGAGCTGGTCTAGAAGTATCTACTCTGCCGGAGGTTCTTTAGAGTCTGTGGGTGTTTCTCATCATCTGCTACGTGATCTTTCATAGCTGGACATGCCAAGGACTGAATCTGGGACCTCTGTGTCCAAAGCATGTGACTTGGCTGCAGGCCTCTGCAGGGTTGCTATAAAACCAGCCTATTATAGAACACTTACGCATTTGCAGAGCAGAGCTGCTAATTTCTCACTACTCAAAATTCTTTGGATCCAGCTCTTTCGTTTGCAATGGAAGCATATTGTCTACCTACATTAATTATCTATTTGAACTCTCCTGCTATGCTCTCTCCCACCCCCACCCCCCAACACACATCTTGGTGCATGGGGTAGATGGCAGTTGTGGCTCCTGTACAATCTCACTCCTGAGCTTTGTAAGTAGGTGGAATGAGGAGAAAGAGCAATATAATAATGGGGATCGGACCTTGTTCATCTAGACCTCATTGTCTCACGCTCTGTGTGTATGCGGGTGATATTGTGTCTGCTGTTCTAGAGTTTAACAGAACAGCTTTATGCCTTTTGAGTTCCAACTTCTTTGTGTCGTGTTGTGTTGGGCTGGCCCTTGTCTGCATTTCTCACAAATTCAAAGACCCATGGAATGAAATTTAAACATGTGGAGGGGTGTGTGTGTTGTATTTAGGTACAACTAAGCATCTCTCAGTGGAGTAAGAGTTTATCCCACCTGCAGAAGCAAAACACTTATGTATGCAAGTGTACAAACTGGTGCGCAAGAGATAATTATCTCATCAGGATGGTGTCAAGACAACTGTGCCGCTGTGCGGGATGAAAGCCAAGAGGCACGTAAGGACTGGGAATGGCACACATGGCACCAGCACTGGAAGGAAATACAGAGAACATTTTTGTGAAGTTAGGCGCAAAAGAGGAAGGGCAGAAGGGTTGATTCTGATCTGTGAGTGCTCAGTACTGTCTGAGGTCATTTATGCCATCAACTGTGCTTCATTACCATGCAGTAAAGCATCACCCTGAGGTGTGGTTTGTGTTTTCACTTTCTCGATCAGACATAAATAGCTGTTTTGTCTTTGATGCAACATCTACCTTCTAACTTCTGCAGAAAAGCCTTCAGAGATCAAACCTGCTGTGTTCAGAGCTGGGTTTGGGATATATAATGTGCAAAATGTTTTGCCCATTTCTTTATTTAGCACTTATTGCTTAGATGTGTACAGCTCTGTTCTCCTGTATTTTGAAGAAATTGCAAGCCATCCTGGTGGGTGGTGGGGGGTGGCTTTTAGGACACACAGATAAATCACTTAATCCATATTATATTGCCAGTTTGTTATAAGAATATACAAATAATAAAATAGAAGTCAATGACAGGCAGTTTACTTATTCATTCCATTTGTAGTCCAAGGAGCTCAGGGTGGCATACAATAGAACCCCTTTAAGTTGACCACCCAAGGGACTGGAGGAAATTGGTCAAGATAGGGAGGTGATCAGCATATGGAAAAAAAGCCATTTAAATATTATCATGTTTAGCTCCCAGGACAACAAATGCAAGGCCAAGTTATTATTTAGATTGGATTTTTAAAAAGTTTTATTGCAAATATCAATGAGAATTGATCCTCTTGTGATGCTTACTATTTATATCATCTATATCTATAGCAAGAGACAGAGAATAAACAGCCCACAATCAGTGTTTAAAAAAACCCCTGAAAATTCATGAGCTTAAAAATATTGTAAGTTAAAAAAAAATACTTGGTTTCATAGCAGACAGGCAGACCAATGCTATCCCTTTCCAGCCCATAGCATGTAGCATGTTATATAGCCCCAACAGCTAAAAAAACAAAAACACTTTTTTACTTAGGCTGCCTGGCCTCCACTGGGTCTCCTCAGATTCACTAAATGCCAGAAGGTGTTTGATAGGGTCCTTCACTAAAAGCTGTTGAGAAAACTCCACAGTCAAGGAAGAAGAGGACAGGTCCTGTCATGGACTGGGAACTGGTTGAGGACCAGGAAACAGAGAGTGGGTATCAATGGGCAATTGACCAAAAAAGTGGAGACAGGTGGAAAGTGGAGTGCCTCAAGGATCTGTCCTGGGACTGGTGCTTTTCAACATCTTCATAAATGACCTGGAAACAGGGATAAGCAGGGAGGTGGACAAGTTTGTGGATGACACAAAACTTTTCTGAGTGGTGAAGACCAGAAGGGATTGTGAAGTGCTCCAGAAGGATCTCTCCAAACTGGGAGAATAGGCAGCAAAATAGCAGTTGTGTTTCAGTATAAGTGTAAAGTAATGCACTGGTGATGGGAACCAAAGTGAAAGGTCAGTGGCTTCACTATGCACAAGCAACCTCATGTCCCTCACAACTTGGTACACGTCCAGGTACAATCGGCAGCCGGCACAGATCTGCCGGCTATGCGCAGTGTGCTAACCTATAAAAACCCTTTCGCACACACGCTAGCAGGCGTAGGGGAGGGATTGTCGTGTGGCTTCTTGCTTTTCCAAGATGGGACAAACCAGACAAAACACAGGCCCACAGTATCGCATTCAGTGGGCAAGTTATAGAGGGTAAGCAATGGTCGAAGTGGTCAAGATACAAATTACGGAGGTGGTCAATATAGAGAGGTTGGTCTCCCATAGTGTATATGCAGCGTCTGTCCATTCTGTTAAAATTAGGTTAAGGAGGTGGTCAACATAGAGAGGTGGTCAACTTTGGAGGTTTTACTGTATATGGTGTTCTTTCATCCTCCACTTCATCTTCAGAAAAAAACTCTGAAGAAAGTGAACTGGTTGAAGTGGTCAAATGAAGTTTTTATACAAGTAAGAATTTGATCCCACATCTCCCCAGTTCCAATCCAACACTCTGGTGTTGCCCCTGCCCTGGGAGGGGTGCTACCTTGCCCATGCCATCATCAGTGTAGAGGAAAGTATGGTGTAAAGTAGCAGCTAAAACAACAGGATCTGCTAGGGGCAGTTCAATTAGGATGGGGTAGGTCTTACTCAACCTCCCTCCCCCCCCCCAAGAAAAGATGTGGTTCACTGACAAAATTAGGCCTTGTGCATGCTAATACCATACTTCACTTGGCTATTAATAAAAATGCACTGCTATTGTATGCTACATAGAGTCAACCTAAGAAGAGCCCCGCTGGATCAGGCCAAAGCCCCATCTAGTTCAGCATCCTGTATCTTACAGTGGTCCACCAAATGCCTCAGGGAGCACACAAGACAACAAGAGACCTGCATCCTGGTGCCCTCCCTTGTATCTGGTGTTAACACTTCTGTGAGCACTCAGGTCTCTGGCCAAGAGGATTTGCAATCCAGATATTGATGCAAAAGGAAAGGGGAGATGGTGGATGGAGGCAGAGCTCCATCCAAGCCAGTTCTCAGACAGGGGAAACATCTCCTTAGTGGTGTCTAGTGTTAACTGGCTGGTACCTAAGCCTGAAGCAAATACAGGGGTATTCAGACTCTTCTATCAGCTTATTCCATGCTGCTGATGAGGTGTTGTATGGCTTATATAGTAGCATTTTTACTAAAATGATGTGTTGGGAAAGTTGACAGTCAAAGACAAAAGGTTTTGCCTGCCAGGTGGTATAACTAACATTTCCCATGTGAAGGAGAGAGAGAAAATAATAATAATAAACCACAATTTTGAGGCTGTTTACCTAGCTATACACTGTCTCATTACTAGACTTTTGTAACATGAGAAAGTGAGTGATTTTTGTGTGTATGCACATTTTTTCTCCCCCCACATACATTATTGGAATGTACACTGAAGCAGTGTTTGGCAACCAAATAGAAATTCTCAAAGAATTTGTCTTTGTCCTTATCCCTTAAAGTTGTTTTGACATAAATGTGCACTTTTGATGTCTGAAGTGCATTTGTGAAATGACTTGCTTCAACAGGTGTGGACAGGTCTAGCCACTTCCAGCTCCATCCCATCCAGCCCCTCGTATAGAGAGCTGTGATGTATGCAACAAAGGGCACAATCCTAACCAACTTTCCAAATCCAAGGTAAGGGAACAAATATTCTGGAGGCCTCCCTGACCGCTCTCCAGTTGCAGGATGTAGCACAGTTGTGTCAGTGCTGGAAAGTTAGTTAGGATTTGGGCCTAAAGTAAATTTGATGACCATTATATAATGTGCAGCAATTATATAATAATAATAATAATAATAATAATAATAATAATAATAATAATAATAATAATAATAATAATTCAGGTATTTCTAAACCGCCTTTCTTGGTCCTCAGATTTCTCCTTAGACTTTATTCAAGGCGGTTTACATAGGCAGGCAAATTAAATCCCCGTAGGGATTTTTACAATTTGAAAGGTTTCTATCTTTCAAGAAACCACAACATTCAGATGTTTCTTTCTTTATCTGGTCACACATTCTGGCCTCCATCCTCCCACGCTCAGAGCAGATGGAATAGCTCAGCTCAGCTTGTCAGCTGCTTCAAGGTCGCACGGTGCCGGTGGCCTCAAACTGGCGACCTTCATATAATAGGCATATAGTCATATAGTGGCAGTCACCGTTCCCACAGTAAGGACTGGAACTGCAGTGAGGGTTAGGGGGCTGACCGTTTGTTACTGTTCTGTGGTCCCACTCATAATGTCCACAACTGCTGTTTGCCTTGAGAAGGAAGCTGTCTCCTATGATAAAGAGCTGCATGGGTTCTCAGGACAGCCCCAAGGGGATAAAGCATTTTTAAGTTCATAAAAGTCATTCTCCTGTCATGCACGCACACCCTCACCCATCCACCTCTGCTTTTTCCACTTGGGAGGGGACGTACAAGGATGATAGGGTCAATGTTAGGACTAGCATTACATCCACACTGGCTCAGGAACTATTAAGGAAAAGAGAGGAGGTAGGGATGACAGTCTTAGGGCACAATCCTACTCTGTGCTGGAACAGGCAAGCCAAGAGGCTTGCACTGTGTCCAGTGCAGGATAGGGGCCCAAGGCGGCTTAGCCAGAGGCAAAGGAAACATTTCCCCTTACCTCCGGGTAAAGTGCCTTCTTCCCATGGGTCTCCTTGAATTTGCACCACCTCCTGAGGTGGTGCAAGTACGAGGAGACCAGAGTGACTTGAAGTCGCTGTGAGCTTCCCAGGAATGGGGGTTGGGATCCAACAAAAGTGCTGGATCCTAGCCCTGCCTCCTGCTCTCCACCCGCCCGCCCCTGGGGCCACCCACCACCCACCCCCAGGGCCGCCCACCCTCCCCCCGCCCAGGAATGCCTCCCTCCTGCCTCTTCCCTGCCAACCCAAGAGGCTCCCCACCAACCCCTAGGGAGGGCACCAGGATGCAGGTCTCTTGTTATCTGTTGTGCTCCCTGAGGCATTTGGTGGGCCACTATGGGATACAGGAAGCTGGACTAGATGGGCCTATGGCCAGTGGGGCTGTTCTTATGTTCTTGCTTCAGTCCAACCGGATTGATGCAAGCCTCGGCAAGGAATCTGCCAAGGAGGCTGGATTCAGCCTCCGTGTGTCGGTGCACCTTTGTGTGCCGACTCGGTTTACTCCAGTGGAGGGGCAAATGTCCCTTACGGCACGTTTGCAACCCTCCTGGGCCGGTGCAAGGAACTTGCACTGGCCCAAGTGAAGGGCAGGATTGCGCCCTTAAACTTGCAAACAACATCGGAACTAGCCATGGTGCTGAAATTAAGAACATCAGGAAAATGGCATCTCCACATATGTGCTTTAAGCAAAACATAAAATTGTGGCCGGCTACTTTGGTGAGTAGCTCTGAGACTGGTACATGGTTCTGGTCTGCATTACCGACCCCACAGCCATTGCTCATTACCAGCTCCATTTTTCAGGAGATCCGTCAGCTGTAAAGCTGGCAACATTTACAAATCGGAGCTTGTCATATTTGTATGAGTCTGACCTGACGGATTGCTAGATCAGCAAGTGTGTGCAGGAATGAGATGAGCTACTTAGTTTATTAAAGAAAAGAAAGGCACAGTGTTAAGGGATTATCAAATCCTCATTTTTGTTGGGCAAAGGCAGTGTTTTTAATTTAGAAAAGTAAATCCATGGACCACATTTGCAGATCAATCTTGACTTCCCCACTGGGTGATTGAGTTGTTTATGCAGCATTTGTTTGGGCAATTTTTGGGTGGGGTGGTAAAAGTAAAGGCTCACTATCGACCAGGATGTCAGATGTTCCAGGGCAGCTTTATACATCAGCAGGAAATGTATGGTGTGTGTGTCTGCCTGTCTTTCCTTCCCCTACTACTTGGGCAATGAACAATTTGCAGCACACTCAGTGTGTGAATATTCTATATATGCAGAAAAAAGCATACACTGGATGCTGTGCAAACTGTTCAAGTTACAGTTCAAAAATCACAAATTCCCCAGGTCAAACCAAGATATGGGTGGAAAGGCATGTGGGACAAAATAAAAGAATTAAGGGAGGGCATTGGTAGTTCTGCTGCAGATTCTGGCCAACAGGTGTCATTGAATGGTTGAGCCGATGTTGCTTTATAAGTACCTCTGCTTGCTGGTGTAGCCACCTTTTATATGCCACCTGCTCTACCTGTATATTTATAGAACCATGAAATCGATATTAGTGGAAAGCGGAGCACCATATATCCCTTGCCCTATGTATAAAGCTGCCCTGGAATGTCTTACTGTTTGGAGGCAGGCAGAGATGAAAAGTAAGACAGTTTTCCTTTAGTGGCTCATATGTAATCCAACTTTGTGGTTAGAAATCCTCAGTTCAACTTAGAAAATGCACTGGGAAGAAGTTAGAGCATGGAGCTCCCATGTGGCTGCACATGTGCGAGTTATCTAAAAACCCTTGCAGGAACTGTTTATTTTTGGTTCACACTGAGAGCACTTGAGGATCTGCCCTACATACCTCAGTGATAGAGCTGAAGCATAACAACTGGTGATGTGGAGAAGATTTAAGTTTGGTTGCTGGTATTTCCTGAATGAAGGCTGCAAGTTTGAGCTGAGGAAGCTCATGTAGTGTAAACTAACGCTGAGAACACAGGAGTGGAGTGATGGGAGGATTGTTGTTTGTGGTAGCAATTAGTTTTCTCCCAGATCAGCAAAGCTTCTGGCTTATAAAAAAAACTATGTAACCCACCAACAATGTACTGCGGTCTGATGCCAGGGTCTTCACAACACAGATTATGGTTTATCTGTGTAAAAATGTGCTGGGGGGTGGGGGGGGACAACAGCAACAACAATAATTGCACTGGATGGCAAGGTGTATTTGGCTCGGTGGGCCACATTGTTCTAGGTCGGGGGGGGGGTGTGGTAAACTTGCAACTTTAGGGATCCTGAACCTTTAACAATTGTGCAGCATTTAGTCCAACCTCCTGTTTCTGTAGTAGCCCACAGATGGCCTCTGAGAAGCCCATAAGCAGGAGAGAAAAAACTACTTCTCTCCTACTGTTGCTCTCCTACTGTTGCTACTACTACTGCTCTCCTACTGTTGCTCTCCTACTCTCCTACTGTAGCTCCCCTATAATGCTCCCCACTGAGTATGATTTTAGATTTTTGTGTACACAGCCTCACAGCCTTTGTATTAGAAGAAGGTGTAGAGATGTGGTAAGTACATAAATAATATGTTGAAGTTAGTTAAAAATAAACCTCCTGCATTCAAAATGCCGTTCTGCTGAAAGAGTCTTCCACCAGAGTGCTCTCTCTGTATGTTTGTGTAGCAGGGAATGCATGGAAGTTCATTTGGAACTTGCTTGTCACTGTATATGCAAGCCTCACACTGCTCGAGCCAAATGAAAAATGTGCTCCCTTAGCTGATATATCAATCTCTAGCTGTGTAACTTTTCTGTGTGATTGTGTGTGGTTTTTTATTTTCATGTTATTTATTTGGCATTCCACAGTGCTTGAGTGAGGAATTGTGAGGCAGAATTGCTGCCTTCAAGGAGACCGTCTGACACTGCAGAAGTAGCATTGTAGAAATGCAGCAAAACTCACTTGGTGTTGAAGTTGTGGAAGAGGAGAGGGAAAAGAAATGCACCTGTGTGTGAAATGGGCAAACAGAAGGAAGTTAAATGGCCCAGCTTAACAATGATGCTTGAAATACTCATAACTTCATTCAGCAATCTGTTATAACCCCCTCCCTAAAATAGAGGGGGAGCAAAGGTATAAAGCAAGAGTCTATTTTAGGTTCTGCACTATTCTACAGCTGAAAGCAACATCAAAATATGAAAGATTTGTCTGCTCTGTTTCTCATCTACATACTGGAGTCGTTTTTGTCCCCATGTCAGCATTATCCTTCTATCCAGAAGGTGCAGTTAGGGAGGATGAATGCATTATTTTTTATTAAGAGTATTTATATAGTGTTTTCTCAACCAGTAAAAGTTCACAGAGTGATTAACAGTGCAAAAGGAATAAATTCTGCTACATTGTGGACTGCTTCCAACTTTAACCTGAGCTGTGCTTGCAGCTGAATGAAATGATAATTTCCAAGGTGGCAGATGGACTGTACAATTTCTGTCTATTGGTGTGGGGCACTTTGATTATGCCCTATCTTTTAAAAAGTAGAGTTCTTTGCAAGTAGAAATGAGTGACCATGACATCAAAGAGAGAAATTCAAGCCCAACTCACTCTATGAAATGCTAGTTTTCTATTTGTGAAGAGTTTAATTTTATTTCTTGCATAGGAAAGAATACCAAAAAGGAGCTTGCCTTCTGGGGTTAATAGCAGCTGTGGATCTAGCATCTTCATTGGAACTGTGATGCAAGGGGAAAAGGGTTAAATTCTCCCTTCTTGCATGAAGCCATCCCATAAACCCCTCCCCCTGGCCCTGAAAAGCCAAACTATAAATTCAATATACTACATAGTTTGGCACTCAATAATTTCTTAAAAAAGGAAGCTTGGAACAATTAAGGGCCCAATCTTATCCAACTTTCCAGCACTGATGCAGCCTCAATTTAGCTCTAAGATAAGGGAACAAATCATGAGGAGGTCTCTGTGACATCCTTCCCACCATAGGATGCAGCATACGCCCCATTGGCACGGCTGCACCGGAACTGGAAAATTGGATAGGATTAGGCCCTAAAACTCTTGATTTGAAATTATTGGAGGTCCTTGAGACAGACACTATCCACAGTGACTTTGCTCCCCTCCCAGTTACCTGCAGAATTCCAGATGCATGTGATGGACAGAAATGATTAGAACATCAGATGAGGTACCTTTTAAGATCAGCAGCAATCACTGAGACAAAAACAAGAGGTGTGTTGTCATTTTGCATAGGACTACCTGTCCTCCTATGAGAAGATAATAGATGGTACAAGACAAGTAATCCTACCTTAAGAGCAATCCAGTTGATAATGTGCTTTGACAGTTCAGCCCAGGAACCAGGTAGTGAAACACCTCAAGATATCCTGGTTTCCCTCTGAGCTGTGCAGAACACGCTTTAAGCGATTAAGAAAGAGCTCAATGGGCTGCCTTTCTGTTGCTTGCTGAAAGGTACAAATCATGGATGAAAAGAACAAGTGCCTAGCTGGAAGGAATTCACTTGGGGTGAATCCAGACAACTCAAGCTGCCACCGAAACTTTGCCTAAAGAGATACAAAAGGGTGTGTTTGGAGAATCCTGCTGAGGCAAGGGGTCAGGGGAAATTGTGAGGCAAGCCGGATGAGTTCCAATAAGTATTTCATTGACAAGGATCTGGACACACTTGAATAATCACCAGGTTTCACAGGAATGAAACTTTGAAGGTGAATTTGGAGGTTGGGTGAAGCATGTAAACCATTTTATTTATTTATTTATTTATTTATTTATTTATTTATTTAAAACCTGAGAACAGCTAGATCAGAACATAGGCCCATCTAGTCCCGCTTCCTGTATCTCACAGCAGCCCACCAAATGCCCAGAATGCCAGATGCAAGGGAGGGCACCAGGATGTAGGTCTGTTGTTATCTGGTGTGCTCCCTGGGATATTTGGTGGGCCACTATGAGATGCAGGAAGCTGGACTAGATGGGCCCATGGCCTGATCCAGTGGGGCTGTTCTTATGTTCTTATGTTTTCTCAGGCCTCGTGTCATCCTCTAAACCTGAGAAGAGCCTTTCTAGATATGCAGCAGATATGCATATGATATGATATGATATGATAGATATGAGATGCAGGAAGCTGAATTTATTTATTTATTTATTTATTTGAGAAAACCATATCAGCCACCAAAGGAGGGCTGATACTCTTTTTGCACTGGAGAGAGGGAATTAAGAAAAAAAAAACAAAAAAAACCTGCCCCTCTAACTCACTACAGCAGTGTTTCTCAAACTGTGAGTCGGGATCCACTAGGTAGGTAACGAGCCAATTTCAGGTGGGTCCCCATTCATTTCAATATTTTATTTTTAATCTATTAGATTTATTTGATGCTACCATGGTATGTGACTGCATTTGGAGGAAATGTTAAAGATCTGTACTTTTAATATACCGTATATTAAAATATGACTACTCTGCATATTTATTTTATTTATTTTTCACATTTTTATACCACCCTTCCTCCAAAGAGCTCAGGTATAGACAGCTGCTCTCCTCCTTTTATCCTCACAACAACCTTGTGAGGTAGCTGAAGGTGAGAGAAAGTGACTGGCCCAAGGTCACCCAGGAAGCTTCGTGGCTGAGAGGGGATTTGACAATATGTTTTTAACGATGATAGTAAATGGGACTTGCTCCTGGTAAGTGTGGGTAGGACTGCAGCCTAGGATTGCTAAAAATTTTCCTACTTGATGATGTCACTTCCAGTCATGACATCACTTCCGGTGGGTCCTGACAGATTCTCATTCTAAAAAGTGGGTTTCAATGCTATGAGTTTGAGAACTGCACTACATTGTAAGCCCCTGCCCTAACATATAAAAGGAGGGGATATGAGACAACAAGCTGAACAGGTCCTCCCAGAAATGTATTACCAACATGACTGAGGCTTTCAGGGCTGAAAACAAATTGAGACACAAAAAATGTTTAAAAGGGATGTGAATTTGAGTGTTCTTCTACATCCCACATTATACCCATGTCGTAAGCGAATGCATACAGCTGGATGGAGCAAGGAACACCAGCCTGATTGCCTCCTTGTGGGATATAGCCCCTGTTCCCCACAACACCAGCTTCTTATGATTGCATGCCACATCTTTTTCATAGGTGAAAAAGGGGAATTTTCTCAAAGGGGAAAATGCATTTCATGCCTTTCATGCACCTTGCTAGGAGGAGTGAAAAGAGCGTGAAATACATACTTCGTCTTAGCTCACCCCTAATTATGAACCTGAGAAGTGTAGATTGTGTATTGCAGAGGGGGAAATGCTTGTAATGTGGGGAAGGCCATTTTCATCGGCCTTGTCATGGGGCTTGGAATGTTAGCTCCACCTCAAATAAGCTGTGTGCAGCTAAATAGAAGAGAAAATGGTTTTTTGGTGGAAAAAATATTCCATAAAAAATAAGCATGGCTTATATCTACAAAACTAATTATTGATATCCTTCACTATTAAACATTTATTATGCTAGTTTTAAATTTAGCTCTCTAACATCTGGAACATTTTACGCAAAGCGTCTTCATTTGGCATAATAAAATTAAGCATTCCCTTGGATTTCAGATTTGGATGTGTTTTTATCTGTTTACTGGTTGATTTTAGATGAGGAAGCCTGTCTTCTTAATCAACATCTTTTGATGTTGGTTTTCCAGAGATGACACAGAGCTCTGTTTTTAAAAATTTAAAGACACAAACAACAAAATGCAATTAAAAATAATTTTTAAAACCCATTAACCGTTCAGTTCTGCAGTGGTGCCAATGTCAAGAAAGAGACTCTTGATGTTTCTGCATGTATTTGGGACTGTACTTTGGGAAGCAGAAGGAACATGATGGTTCTTCTGTATATCAGACCACTTTTGTCCATGTTGGGGATAGTATATTGAGGATCTTGTCAACTGGCATATATCTAGAGCCCAAGAACAAGACACACCACAGGAGAGAACTAAATTTCCCACCTGGCAGAAACAGATGACTTTTTAGGTCGTTTTGTTTCTAAGACATTTCTACCCTGACATTCTTCTAGGCGTGGTCAGTACTGTTTTCTATGTTCAAATATGCCACTCTGCAATTCTAACTGAGTGCTGCAGTTCATTATTAGGGTTATATTATTAGGCCAGGCCTAAACTTAGGGCTCAATCCTAATGCATCCCTTGGGCTGGCCTAGGACGTTTGCAAGCATGCTGTAAGGCACGTTTGTGCCTCCTCGGGAGAAGCACCGGCCTGCGGAGGCTGACGGAAGCCTCCACGCCGGCTTCCTCCCAGCGCCTTGCATTGTCTCAGATAAGCAGATGCAAGGACAAAAGGTAGGTGTGGGGGAGGTGGTGAGGAGGAGGGAGGGAGCCGTCCCTGGGTGGGGGGAGGGTGAGCGGAGAAAGGGAGGCAGTTATGCGGGATCCCAACCCCCGTTCCAGGGAAGAACGGAGCGACTTCAAGCCTCTCCACTCTCCTCAGACTTGTGCCACCTCCAGAAGTGGTAAGGGGTCCAAAGGGACCCATAGGGGCCAGCGGTCCTTACCTATAGGTAAGGGGAAATGTTTCCTCTTACCTCTGGCTAAGCAGCTTATGACCCCTATCCTGTGCTGGATACAGCGCAAGCCTCCTGGCTTGCCTTTTCCAGTGCAGGATAGGATTGCGCCCTTAGTCATCTTGCATACAATATATTTGACTTTACAGTTTAACTCAGTTAAGGGTATGTTGTAATACTAATAATTCCAATCCAGAGGGAGGCGGGGAGCTGAGGAATGGAAATAAGTGAAGGAGAATGTGAGTCTAGAAATTGAACAAGTCTGGCAGTCCTGAAACAAGCCTGTCTCTTTGACAATAAATGTCTGAGCAGCAAAGAAGAACCAATAGAGCTGAAGCAAGGGAACCCAAGAATGTGGGTGTTGGTACTGATTTCAACCAGCTTCCCTCTGGACCTTCTCAGCATGTGATGGGATGTAAATAAAAATCAAAATAGCAACTTGATTTCCCAGTCTTCAGATCTTTGAAAAGGTCAACAGGCAGGTTGATGTGGGCAAACCCGTGGATATTGTTTATCTGGATTTTCAGAAGGCGTTTGACACAGTTCTTCATATCTTCAGGAGATATAGAACTGACAAAAGAAAATATTTCTTTACCCAGTGTGCAATTAATCTGTGGAACTCCTTGCCACAGACTGTGGTGATGGTGTGTGGCCTAGGAGGTCCAGGCAGAAGGTCTGGTCTAGAGGGCAGAGCCTCCATGAGCCCGAAGATAACATCAGAAGGTCGCCAGAGAACAGCAGCAGCTCCCTGACCGGCTGAGAATGGCAAGACCTTGAAGCAGCTGACAAGCCCAGCTGAGTGATTCCACCTGCTCTTGGTGTGAGCAAGAAGCATCTTGGCTGCCCTCCATGTGAGAGATGGACCTGCTCGTCAGCCTGCGTGGGAGAACTGGAGGCCAGAAGTGAGACCAAACCAGGAAGATTCATTCTGAAATGTTGTTGGTTCTTGAAAAAGAGAACATCTATGATTGTAAAAATCCCCTTGAGGGATTTAGAAATGCCTGCCTATGTAAACTGCCTTGAATAAAGTCAGAGGAGTAATCTGATGACCAGAAAGGCAGTATATAAATACCAAGGAGTTGTTGTTGTTGTTGTTGTTTAAAGGGATTGGACAGATTTCTGGAAGAAAAGTTGATCACAGTTTTCAAGCCATGATGGGGAAGTGCAACTTCCTGGTATTAGAAACTGCTTCAGAATGCCAGGTGCAAGGAGGTAGCAACTGATTTATCTTGTTGTCTTGTGTGCTCCCTGAGGCATCTGGTGGGTCACTGTGAGATACATGAAGCTGGACTAGATGAGCCTTGGGTTTGATCCTGCAGGGCTCTTGTGTTAAGTCTCCAGTAGGTAACCCAGTGGTTGAGCAATTAATCTAAAGCAAATCTTTTAGGGGGGAAAATGCAGATCAGGGAGCATGTTGAGAAAACTACACAGAGAATGAGCCCATCTTAATTGGAACTGATAGCAAAAAATGCCTCCCCCATGTCCCAGTTTTTAATTGCCTTGATCACATGATGTGTGGAACAAATGTTTTTTTATGAGTTTGAGAGGAGTTCTCTTTTGGGAACGAGGTTGCAGAAGCAGATTAAGCAACATGCGGCAAAAGAGGCTTTTGTGAGAGGATGATGTAGAAAGTAAAAGCAAACATGATCCTTTGTAACGAAACAGGTGTTCTAAAGTTGGCAGGCCTGATTGCCAAGTGTTTGTTTTTCTTTTATTTTCTTCGAAAAGGTGTCATTTTCTGTAGTCGGCTTTCTCTCAGTCTAAGCTGGCACTTGGTTGGCACCTAAGCCTATGCTGACCTGGCAGCCTGTCTTGCGAATGGGAACAATGCCTTCCCAGCAGATGTGTTTGGAAGGATGTGGGCCAGGAAAGCAGAATGCATGCAGCCCACTTCCTGGGTGAGGCTTCTGTCCCCGTCAGTTAGAGAAGGTGCTGAGGCCTGGCTTGCCAGTCAGTGAAGGGCTTGCTCAGGTTGTTCCGCTTCTGATTTCTGGGCTTGGGTTGGTTGTCTTGGAGGGAGACTCATCGGCAAGATGAGTTTGCCATGCTGTTGAGCAGATTCTTGGTATGGAAACAAAACACAGGGCCTTGAGCTTCTAATGATTCTCGATGGTAGTTTCCGTAGCATCTAGATGAGTTGCCCTGATGAATCAGACCCAGGGTACATCTTGCCCAGTGTTCCATCTACCATAATACCTTAGCGAAGTGACTAAGGGGAAACCTCATGGAAAAAGCACCCCCTCCCCCCATACCTATTCATTGAGCACTAGTGATTCTAAGGTTTTTGAAAATTCTGCCAGAACTCCAAGACAAGGATGCTGTTTCATCGTTCATGTCTTAATTTCTTTGTAAAACAGAGACAGGTGTTTCAGGCAGGTGCTGCACTAGTTATAAAGCAAGCTTAGAAGGTGACTGGGGAGAAAACAGTGCCATGATTCAGTTTAAATAGGTGGGAATCAAGGGTTCCATAAATTTTCCCTTTAATTGGTACTCTGAGCTGCCACCACCCCAGATCTAGGTTGGTATGCAAAAGAACTAGATGCAGTTTGTCCCACATGATTTAAGATTGCCCATTCTCTCACTTCCATTCTGTTATCCAGTTGTTTCCAGTTTTATTATTATTATTATTATTATTATTATTATTATTATTATTATTATTTATTAACAGTATTTATATACCGCTTTTCAACAGAAGTTCACAAAGCGGTTTACAGAGAAAAATCAAATAACTAATGGCTCCTGTAGGAAATCTAATTCCAGTAGGAAATCTAGATTTGGGGATACTGGTGTTAGAACCAAGTTTTCCCCTAACTCTTGTCTCTTCACAACAACCCTGTGAGGTAGCAGTCTGTGCAGGCCTTAGGATCTGTGGGCCAAAACAGTGAGAAGAGACTATGCAGATTTATATTAAGACCTCAGTTTTGATGTCAGAACCATTACTGGATTGGACCCAAGCCTTCCCTTGCACAGGCTTTGAAAGGTTACTGAGACCCCTCCCATGAGGCTTTGCAAGCCCTTTGGGGTCCCAACCCACATGTTGAAGAACAGGGAGGAGAATCCTCATTTTACTGTACATTATTTAAAATGCCACTCTTATCTGCCTGTTGCAAAATATGATATTCTGGTTATATCTATTCAGATAAATTGGTTGTATAGTGTGTACGCACAAGCTCTGCAATGTTAGCAAGTGATACTTGATAACATAAACAATTATATATTTGGTATTATGGTTTGTGAAAATTGCCAGCAGGCTAATACAGAGTGGCAGTGCCAGCTTGGTCATGACTGCCTGGCCATGACAGCATTCTCAGGTGATGATGGGATGATTCTCAGTATGATGGGACATAGCCAGGGAGTGAAGCTTGTCTTGCCTCACTGAGTTCATACAAAGGAATCTGAACACAAAAGGGGTACCCAGAATTGAGATTAATGCACTGTTTAGAGATGTCAACTTGTAGGGAGCAGCAAAGATGGAGGTTATAAGGCCCAAGAGGGTGTGGCTATCCATCATTTTCCCCTCCATATGTTTGCTCTCCATGCACATAATGCCTTCATGGGGCTAAATAGGGACATTTGGCAGTTTTCAGGTGTTCTCCTTTGGAAGAGCTCCAGCATTTGCTTTGTGTTTCAAATTGTTTCAGAGTGGTGTTGTCAACCCTTGCTGTGCAGAAATCCCCCGAGAAATGCCATTTGTGTTCAAGAAACTCACTTGACTTCCTTTAAGTTCACAGATGTTTCACCTTGGGACAAACTTATCATTTTCTTGTTAGTGCCAACTCTAGGGCTAAGGACTTGATACGAACAGCAAAGGGAAACTGAATCTTGATGTAAACATTCAACGTTGGAGGTTGTGGCTGCAAAACTTTCCCTCTAGACATGGACAGCATTTACATTTTGGTTGAAAGCAGCACAAGTGCAGGCCAGGAGATCATAAATGTGTTGTTAAACTCTCAGATATTATTTAGTTTGTTTTCTTAGTTTGATCACAACCAAACTTTTATTTGGTAGCTCAGTCAAGCACGAGGGTCTTATTCTCATCTTGGAATCCTTCAGAAGCCCATTTTGTCTTTTTTCTGGCAGTGGCAAGTTCATTTTTAATGAAATAAACTTGTATGAACCTTTTTTGAACAGTATTAACAGTGCTTCATTTTAGTGAATGTAATGGATGAAAGAGGAGCATAAAGTTCTGGTCATCAGAGGCCTTTGTAGCTTGTGTTGTGGAAGTATTTTCCCTCCTTTGGCAGGGGAACACTTCTGCAACACTTCACCTGCAGCAACACTTCAAAGCTCACCTGCTACAGGAACAAAAATGGTTCAAGTTTCACTTCCACTTATTTTAATCCACATCCATGACTGGGTGGGTGGGTTGGGTTCCAGGAGGGGGGTGGGATCAGTGGTGGATCCCCAGTCTTATACTTTATTTACTTGTTGAATTTGTGGCACAAAAGATTGAAGATCACTGCTTTAGGTGAAACTCCAATGTAGCATTTTCCTGTTCCTTCCACTGTTCCTTCCTGTCTCCTTCCACTTCTTTCTAAGTTACGTATGTCTGCCTTGTTCCCTCCTTCTGGAATACTTCCAACTGTCTAGCCCATCTCAGTACTTGTGTGGCTTGCCATCTATGTTTCCAGAGGACTGACTTGCAGCATAATCCTAAGTAGGGGTGGTGCATGCCACCTGAATCCAATGCCAAGTTCTGCTCTGCTCATGCCTGCCTGTGTGCTCCCCTGCTGTGGAAGGTGGGAGGGTGAACAAGCAAGTGTCCTTTCATTCCCCCCTTCACTTGCAAAGCATGCACCATGCAGTCTCCTCAGTCTGCACTTCTTCTGTTTGAAATTACAGGTGCAGGGGATGCTGGTAACTCAGCAACTGCAAACAGAAGAGGGGGCAGAGCAGGGAGACTGCAAGGAATGATCTCTGTAAGTGCAGAGAAGGGATGGGTGAGCTCCAAATCACATTTTCCTGCCTACTTGGTGCTCTGTAAGCACCAAGTAGGCAGAGAGATACAGCCCAACCCTAACCAACTTTCCAGCACTGACGCATCAGTGCCACTGGGGTGTGCACTGAGTTTTGTGGTGGCGGGGCACCTCCTCAAGGTAAGGGAACATTGTGACTGCATCGGCACTGGAAAATTGGTTAGGATTGGACTATTAGAGTTGCAGAACATTTCCCTCCCCCACTTCTTTCAGCAATTCTGAAGGGAGAAGGGCACAGCTGCAATCCTCAGAAGCGGATTGGAGCACCCATTGGAATGGCAGACTGGAGAGGATGGCAGGCACATGAATGGTGGGCTCATCCATTTGTCCCCCTCCAAGGGTGCCACTTCAGGCAAACACTTCAGGTGGTTTTCATGGCTGGGTCAACCCTGATCATACCTGATCAACACTGTGTGCTGTTCAATTCAGTGGGACTTACTCCCAGTAAGTTTGCATAAGATTGTGGTGTGGTGACTATGAAGATCGGAAGCTGATTTGTAGTGTTGGGTTCCTGTTGCCTGCACAGACTGGCAGCAACACTCCAAGAGGTTATTCTCAGTCATACCTGGAGAGGCCAGGGAGGGAAAGTTTCCCTGGGAAACAGATCTTTTGCATTCAAAGTAGAATCATAGATTCATAGAGTTGGAAGGGACCTAACGGGTCATCTTGTCCAACCCCCTGCATTAGGCAGGAAATCCTTTTAGAGCAGGGATGCCCAAACTCCGGCCCTAGGGCCACATGTGGCCCTCGAGGCTTCTCAATGCGGCCCTCAGGGAGCCCCCAGTCTCCAATGAACCTCTGGCCCTCCAGAGATTTGTTGGAGCCCGCACTGGCCCGACACAACTGCTCTCAGCGTGAGGGCGACTGTTTGACCTCTTGCATGAGCTGTGGAATGAGGGCTCCCTCCACTGCTTGCTGTTTCACCTCCGTGATGCAGCAGAGGCAGCAAAGGAAAGGCCAGCCTTGCTTTGTGCAAGGCCTTTTATAGGCCTTGAGCTATTGCAAGACCTTCATTCATTCATATAAGTTCATCTTTAATATATTCATTTATGTAAACTTATGCAAATTTATTCCAGTTTTAAATGTAAATTAATTCTTTTTCTCCCCGGCCACTGACACAGTGTCAGAGAGATGATGTGGCCCTCCAACCAAAAACTTTGGATACCCCTGTCTTAGAGCAACTCCAACAGGTGCTTGTCAAGCATCTGCTTGAAGAAGTGATGGAGAGTCCACCACCTCTCTTGGCAATCTGTTCCACTGCCGAACCGCCCTGACCATCGGGAATTTTCTCCTAATGTCTAATCAAAATCTCCTCTCCTGTTTGTACCCACTGGTTCTAGTTCTACTTTCAGAGACAGTTGAGAATAAATTGTTCCCTTCTTCCATATGACAGCCCTTCAAGGATTTGAAGAGAGCTCTCATATCCCCTCTCAGCCTTCTCTTCTCCAGGCTGAACATGCCAAGTTCCCTCAACCTTTCCACATAGGGCTTGTCCTCCAATCATCCTCTTCGCTCTCCTCTGAACCTGCTCCAGTTTGGATGTTCTACCTCTGAGCTACAACCTTTATCTGAAGAATACAAATTTCCTTAGAAAATATTGTGTCCAGATTCTCTACCAGATTTGGACTGAGAATCTGGCAATTCTTGGTTCACCTTTCCTTGCCCTGGGGCAACACTCATTTCCTTGCCCTGGGACAACCTGGGGATGCACTCATTGGGTTGCAGTAGGACATCTGCTGCCTGGTAGCAAGACTGAAATGCAAGCCTGCGAACAGCAATAAGAGACGTGGTACAGTGGCCAGAGCTGATGAGCGTAGTTTTCACACACTTGGAAAGTCCCTCCTGCCCACCCTGACCCTCTTACCACTATTTGCAGGTTTGCTTCTGGTTGCCAAACCCGAAAGTGGGTGGCGGTCATTACACAACCAGTTTTGTGTCACGGCCACTCACTTCCTGGTTGCATGCACTGTGTCTGCGGCATGAAAGGCGTAGAGAGCCAGGTAGGTTTGGGAAGCACTGCCTTAGGCCATCCAGCAACTGATAATATGAAAAGTGTGATGGTTTTGTGTAGATATATTGGTAACACATTCCCAATTATCTAGCAAATTGGAGTTCACAATCCAAATAGACTTGGTGCCTCTTAATTAGGTTCCACTGCCTATCAGGTTAAAGACATGCATTCTAGCATTTATTAAAAACTGGATTTTGGTAAAGAAAGGCAGCAAGACCCCCAGGGGGAGCATATACAGCCTATCATGTAAATCCTCCTTAGTTTGCGGATTATAGGACTGATATAGCACAGCAGCTAGCTCAAAGCCATTGCAAGTCTATTGTGTCACTGTGCATTAGTGACAGCTGGATTAAGTCTGTGTGCTAAGAATCCACAGGAATTATTTTCTTGACACTAAATAGCATATGTATTTCTTCAGTGACATAACTTATGATTTCCCCTGTACGTTCCTTTTCAGAATACTTGAAGGCGTGAATCAACATTAGAGGCCAAGAAACCTGAGTTTTTTTGCTTAACATTTTAATGTGACTTGGGGTTAAAGAAAGTCAAAAATTTAAGATATATTGATTGGCTTAATGTGTTAAATTCTTTAGATTTGGAGGGTTCAACTACTAAAACTTTCCCATAGTATAAAATAATAATAATAATAATACTACAGGTATTTCTACACCGCCTTTCTTGGTCCTCAGATTTCTCCTTAGACTTTATTCAAGGTGGTTTACATAGGCAGGCAATTTAAATCCCAGTAGGGATTTTTACAGTTTGAAAGAAGGTTTCTATCTTTCAAAAAACCACAACATTCAGATGTTTCTTTCTTGATCTGGTCGCACATTCTGGCCTCCATCCTCCCACGCTCAGAGCAGATGGAATAGCTCGGCTCAGCTTGTCAGCTGCTTTAAGGTCGCACGGTGCTGATGGCCTCGAACTGGCGACCTTTGGATGTTATCTTCAGGCAAATGGAGGCTCAACCCTCTAGACCAGACCTCCTGCCCAGAGATTTCTCTCTGTGTCTCTCTCTGTCTCTCTGTGTGCGTTTAAATCTAAGGAGTCTAAAATCTCTTGTTTGGATAAGAAGGACCATAACACAGTCTTGCATGCAGAAGGTTCATTCAGTTCCTGTCAACTCCAGGAGTAAAATGATATCCCTAGTATAATGAGTGTTAAGCTCTAAGGGAGGGGCCACATGTGGCAATGGAGCACATGTCTTGCATACCCAATGGTTACATAGATATGTAACCCAATGGTTACATAGAAGAGGCTTGTGCTGTATCCAGTGCAGAATTATGGCCATAAGCAGCTCAGCCAAAGGCAAGGGGAAACTTTTCCTCTTACCCCTGGGTAAAGGCCAATGGCCCTCTGGGTCTCCTTGAACTTGCGCCATCTCTTGAGGTGGCACAAGTCTGAGGAGAGTGGACCAGCTTGGAGCTGCTCCATTCTCCTTGGGGACAGGGGTTGGGATCCGGCATAACTGCCGGATCCCAGCCCCATCTCCCGCTTCCCACTCCCCACCCGCCCCTGGGGCCGCCCACCGCCCACCCTCCCCTGCCCAGGAACACCTTCCTCCCACCTCCTCCCTGCCTCCCCCGCCCACTTTTTGTCCTTGCATCAGCCCAGCTGGGCTGATGTAAGAGTTGAAGAAGAAGCCGGTGTGGAGGCTTGCATCAGCCTCAACAGGCCGGTGCTTCTAGGGCGCTGGCCCAGCTTCCTCTCGAGGAGGCACAAATGTGCCTTACGGCATGTTTGCAACCATCCTGGGTTGGCACAGGGGACTTGCATCGGCCCAAGGGTGCCTCTGGATTACGCCCTTAATATGTTAAATTCTTTAGATTTTGAGGGTTCAACTACTGAATGAATGAATGAATGAATGAATGAATGAATGAATGAACCTTTATTAGGCATAGATAGAGAAATCATAAAAGCAAACATAATTAGTCCTAGTCCCGTTTATCAAAAACGGAGTTAAGATCCTAAATTACTAATAAAACATTTACAGTTCAACATAGAATATCAACATTTTTGACAAATTGCATTAAGAAGGCTTGGAAATCACCAAAAGTAAAAATTTAGAAATTCCCTCTAGCACATCTGGTGAGCAGTCATTTAGGAGACACTTCAGTTTTGCCTCATCCGATTCAACTACTGTTATAAAACTTTCCCGTGGTATAAAATACAGATCTCTCGCTCTCTCTCCAGGTAAAGTTTCCCAGGTTGCCTGCCTGGGAATTATCTCTATTTGGAATCCTGTGAAGCTGCCAACAGTTAGCATAGACAAGTTTGGGCTTGATTAATTGATACTTCTACTCAATAGAAGGCAATGATATGTGTATTAAAGACCAGTAGGCGTAAATGGTCTTGATAGTTGCTACTTTCATTTGTTTGACCAGTTTGTTGTTGTTGTTGTTGTTGTTGTTGTTTTTTGGGGGGAACCTCTGTGGCTTTGATATTGATGTAGGGCCATTTGGACATAGGGGTTGGACATATGCCTGGATGACATACTGGGGCAGGAAAGATCCCCAAAACTGCATATACTGAAGACTGGATGTTCCTACCTGCGCAAAGTTTGCTGTAGTGTCTTAGTCCCAAATCCTAACCAATTTTTCAGCAGTGGCATTGCGGTGCCAGTAGGGTAGCACTCATGGAGGCTTCCTTAAAGTAAGGGAATGTTTATTCCTTTACCTCAGAGCTGCATTGTTCTTATGTCGGTGCTGGAAAGTGGGTTAGGATTGCGCTCTTAGACAATGGTGTTCATAGACTACTTATGGCTCCACTCTTCAGACTTCTGACATTAAAATGAATGCAGGA
This sequence comes from Tiliqua scincoides, assembly GCF_035046505.1. Classification (NCBI taxonomy): domain Eukaryota; kingdom Metazoa; phylum Chordata; class Lepidosauria; order Squamata; family Scincidae; genus Tiliqua; species Tiliqua scincoides. The sequence continues at coordinate 9,924,035 of NC_089832.1, forward strand.
TGATAAAAGAACAAAAAAAGTAGCAAGACACCATGAAGATATGGTAACTCCAGCTAACGTATTCATATTCTTTGGAACATCAGCTCCACTTCATAATAGTTTAATTAACCTTTGCTTCCTGTCATGTAATTTACCTTCACTTGTGTAATTCTCTTTAATTGTGATAATTCATCTTCCTAATGCATGAAACTGAAACTCTCAGAAAGCTCCTCTTAAGTAAAACCCAGGATTGTCCAATTGACCCATTTTGCTCACGCAATTTCTCATCACTCTAAATGGTGCTTTTCCATCTTAATCTAATTATATCAATTCTCCACAACCAGATTTATTGATGGGGGGATGTTGTTTTGATTCATATTTAAATTGCTGGGCTCCCAGTCCCATCATAGAATGCTATCAAACTAAGCCTGTGTAGCTGTCAGAAATTCAGAGGTGCGCAGCTCCTACAGGGTGACCCCAAAAAACCAGAACCCGTAAAAATTTTATTAAATCCTACAAAGATCCAGTAAATTTCAAGAAACTTACTGGACTCAAACTTCAATCTGTGTACAGTTATTCCCCAAAGTTTCAGTTATCTTGGTCGCTTTGCATAAAAGTCATGTTCTTTCCAAAGAAAAATTAAAATTAACAGTTTTATTCAAAGATTTGTGGGTTCTGTTTTTTGGGGGGAGTCACCCTGTACATGGGAACTATCCAACCATCTACTGAGATCCTTCTGTGAGTGCTCCTGCCTGTTTTGATGAGCAGAGTGAACACCAAGGAGAGGGCAGAAAATAAAGGTTATTGCCTTGGTTCCTGAACTGGACAGATAAAAGCACACAGTAGTAGTGGAGCTAGAGGGGGCAGAGCTGTAAGTGCCTTGGGGCCTCAGAACTCACCATGTAAGCTGCTCCTTGCTCTGGGAGCCTGTCTGGGGGTGAAAGCAATGCAGAGGAGACACCTCCACATTGCTTTCACTCTTTAGAATGATGCTGACATTCCAGGGGCAGGGAGGGGCAGCTTACATGACAGTAAAGGGGGGGGCAGCTTACATGGCAAGTTTTGGAGGCACTCTACCCGTGTGGCACTCCACCCTTCCAGCTCTGCTTAGTGGCACAGAGGCAGAAAGGTCAGAGTCAGGCTGGTGGTCAGCTATTGAATAAAGTGGTCAGCTGGCGCCATCTAATATAAGAGCCAGCTGAGAGTGCCACACCTTGAGGGTGGCACTGCTTCATGGAAACTCAGTGCACCTGGATTGTTGAAGGGCCAAAAGCATGGACTGTGCAAGGGTTATATGTTTGAGACCAGCTGCTGGTCATCCTGGTTCAAGATCTTACTCTCACCAGTGCTTACCACTAACCACTGAGTATGGAAAATATATTGTTGGTTTTATTGATTGATATTTTTCTATTTCCCCTGGGGGCTGGGGATAAGAATAGGCCCTCAGTTTGGCTGTACTTGTAGTAAGAGGCGACTAAACAGCCACTGGGTAGATGGGACTCGTCAGCCTGGGAAGGCAGCTCATCTGAGAGAAGGAAAACTCTGATCCCAAACCTCCACTGCCTTGTGGCTACATCCAGTTATGGAAAGGCTTCAGGAGTCAACCTTGAGGCAAAATCCGGAGCCGGAGTCCCTGAGGCAGTTCACTGCTGAACACAGTCACGTTCTGGCAACTCCTGCGATGCCGCTGGAACCAACCGTATTGGCCTCTGCCTTTCCATTGGACCATTTCAGCGACGTGGAGAGGGGGGATTTGCTGCATGGGTAACAGCCTATCCTCCATACCTACTTTACCCAGGCTTCACGCACTGGAGAGGACACTCTGTTCCAGAGCCACCATTCAGAGCGCAATACCATAGTCTTCCAAGACTGAAGGATGCCAACACACATTTTTCTATTCATCTGAGGAGCTCAGATGAGCACTTATGGTTCTCTTGCCCGCCCGCCCCTTCCTCATTTGATCCTCCAACAAACCAGTGAGGTAGGAGAGATAGCTACTGGTGAAGGGTTATATATGAAGCTGAACGGCAAGGCTAAGTGGAGATTTGAGCCTAGGACTCTAGCTATATTTCAACCACTGCACCATGCAGGCTCCCTGAGGTCTCTGTCCCAATCAAGAAAACCAAGAGGGAAATGCCTAGACATTTGTATTAATGAGAATCTGAAATGACCCCTTTTTCTTCTCATTGTTGAAAATGCAAAGTTCTTTCGTTTACATATTTGATTCAGCCAAGTGCAATCTCCATCAATCTCCATCACAATCAACAAAGTAAACAGAACAATGGCAAAAATAATAACTCTACATTAGGTTTTGTCTTTGTGGATAATGGGAAAATGAGAGTATTCTTTTGCAAACAATATGAATTGAAGTCTAATGGTAATTTCACCGTATGTTAACAATTAGAATAAATTTTGACTCTCTTTCCCAGACAGTGTTGGTTTGGCAATGATGTTAAGTTGCTCCAAACTCCATTTTAGGATTCCGGGGTGGGGAAAATTCTGATTAAAGTAATGTGTTTCCTGGTCACCCCCTGCTTTAAAATGGCATAACAATTTTTGAATAGAATTATAGACTTTGCTTCAATAATATGTGTCTGGCTGTAAAGACATTCCATGAGTAACAATAGCCATTAATGAGGAACTATGAGTGAATGGCATCCCATGAAGGGGCAGTTCATTTCCAGTCTCAAGTGGTTTATCTTATTTAATTCTATCACACCGTGATGGGCAGTTGCTTAACAGTAGATCTTCACCTGCCTTCAGCTTGCCACTGTTTTTGCAAACTGCTTTGAGGTTTCTTGCTGGATCCAAAGGCAGGGTCAATAAATAACCAAACAAAATAAAAAAAGAGGACATTATAGTAATGAGATAACACACGGGGACCTTTTTGGGCATGGGCCAGTTGTGTCCGGAGCTGACCTTACCAGCCACAGGGAGCAGCCTGCTCAGTGAACCCAGAGCTAGGAGGGGCCAGGGAGGCCTCAGCTGGGCAGGCTGTGGGCCATCAGTCAGTTGAGCAGAGCACACCAGCCCATGCTGCAGGTATCTGCAGGAGTCTGTCCATCCCCTGAAAGAGGAGCATTGGACCTTGAGGGCAACAAGGCAGGGAGAGTGGAACCAGCAAAAGAAGGAGACAAGCCAGGTGGACATGGCCTGGGAAGCCCTATATGGACTGCTGATCCTGTACTACGGGGGCTCCACTGGCAGGCAGGAGCCCAAGATTCTTCCTCCTTGGTGCCCTTGACACATGGCTGGACCTGCTCAGGAATGGATCCAGCAGAGGACTGCCATGAGAGTTGTGGCAGCATAGAGAACTAGTAGGAAGAAAAATACACATTTGCTCAATGACTCCATGTTTTCCTCTCTCTATATGTGATCCAGATTTGTACAACTTCAATTTGAACACTGGTGGGCCAATGTGAGATACAGGAAGCTGGACTAGATTGACCTTTGGCCTGATCCAGTAGGGTTCTTCATATGTTCTTATGAACAACAGCCAATGGATTTTCTCACAGGGTTACTTGCATTATTGCCTGGAATCAAACCCAGGGTCCTTTCTTCCACTTTTCAAGGCTGTGAGGGAGAGGAGCTGCCCCCACTAACTGCCAGGTGGGATGGGACAAGAGGTCTGCATAGGGGCCCAAATTCCTGCTTGCCCCAGGACCCAGCATAATCCCTGTGTGTTGTGCATAAACCTTTGTGTAATGTCTCTTGCTCTGTGTCCCTGGAGGGATCAGTCTGAAGCTGAGGGGAGTTCCCAGTCATTGATTGTGTCAGAATTAGAGCTTTGAAAACAGGATCATCTTCATCTCAGCAGTGCTAGTAGAATGGGCTTAAACCCACTCTTCTCTTGCCTCTGGGAAGCTACAAAAAGGGAGAATGGACTGGTAATGACTTTGATCCTTCTGCCTGAGTGATATTGCTGGTAATGGGACTCCCCCCCAAGGCCTCCCCCCCCCCGTTTCAAGAGACCCTTGATATGCACAGCCTTTCTGCCTACCAGCTACCATGCCTATTTTAGGCAACATAAAATAAATGGTTCCATTCCTAGGGGCAGGATCCATTATGTGTGTGATGTCACATGTACGCTGGACTGAGATAATGCAACCTGCAAGGATGTTTCAGGGCGAGAGGCGGCTGTTGCAACGCCATGTGGAGGTTCTGCAATTATGTAAGGCTGTACATCTCTGCTAACACTGGTGTAATTATGTCCATTGATATATTATTGATTTTAAAGCAGTTTCAGAAAGCAAGCAGTGGACATCCCTTGAGTAGTAATGCAGATTGTAATTGCTTTGTTTATGTAGCAGTATGTTACACAAAGTATGAGTATGTTACGCTCAACTCTTGGGGGGGGGGGAGCATGGAGGGTTGAAGGAGAAGAGCTGAGTGATTTGTGACCAAGAAACTTTAGCAGTCATGAACAACAACTCTCTTTTTTTTGAAATGCAAAAACTGTAACGAGTAATAACCCCTTGTGATGATTTTCAAACAGTCTTTAAAGTCCGTTTTTTAATATGCTTATTGAACCTCTCATATGTTGTATGGTCCAACAAGAAGCTTGTCTGGTCCAACAAGAAGCTGACGGAACATACCAAGATCCAGGTCTACAGAGCTTTGGTCCTGAGTACACTTCTGTACTGCAGCGAGTCATGGACTCTTCGCTCACAACAGGAGAGGAAACTGAGCGCTTTCCACATGCGCTGCCTCCGACGCATCCTTGGCATCACCTGGCAGGACAAAGTTCCAAACAACACAGTCCTGGAACGTGCTGGAATCCCTAGCATGTATTCACTGCTGAAACAGAGACACCTGCATTGGCTTGGTCATGTCGTGAGAATGGATGATGGCCGGATCCCAAAGGATCTCCTCTATGGAGAACTCGTGCAAGGAAAGCGCCCTACAGGTAGACCACAGCTGCGATACAAGGACATCTGCAAGAGGGATCTGAAGGCCTTAGGGATGGACCTCAACAAGTGGGAAACCCTGGCCTCTGAGCGGCCCGCTTGGAGGCAGGCTGTGCAGCATGGCGTTTCCCAGTTTGAAGAGACACTTTGCCAACAGTCTGAGGCTAAGAGGCAAAGAAGGAAGGCCCATAGCCAGGGAGACAGACCAGGGACAGACTGCACTTGCTCCCGGTGTGGAAGGGATTGTCACTCCCGGATTGGCCTTTTCAGCCACGCTAGACGCTGTGCCAGAACCACCTTTCAGAGCGCGATACCATAGTCTTTCGAGACTGAAGGTTGCCAATACAAATACATATGTTGTAATTCAAGGGAAGAAAGAATACACAATTCACCTTGCTGGACCAGACTTGGGTTCCAGCCAGTCCTATATATTATCTTTCTGCCCTCATAGCCAGCTGTTTTTTTCCAGGAAAGCTTATGAGTCAGATAAGAGGGTTTGAAACAATTCACCATTTAGTAACTGGAGGTACTCTGTGCCTGTAGATGGAGTTTCCATTCTTGCTACATGCTATCAATTGAAGCATGTACTATATTTAAATTACACAACAGAATTAAGGGTCATGGCCAAACCTTGTGGTGATCAATTCCATAATGAAATGGAATTTAACTGGTAAAATAAATGGTGGAGACCTGACGTGCTGAGAGAAGTTGAACTATAACCAAAACCATGGTCCTAAATCTCTCATCTGAAGGATGTTTACTCTGAGTACCATCACATGACTCTAGCCCAGGGGTGTCCAAACTTTTTGGCAGGAAGGCCACATCTTTCTGACACTGTGTCGGGGGCTGGACAAAAAGAATTAATTTACATTTAAAATTTGAATAACTCTGCATAAATGAATATATTAAAGATGGAACTTATATGAATGAATGAATGAAGGTCTTGCAATAGCTTAAGGCCTATAAAAGGCCTTGCACAAAGCAAGGCCAGCTTTTCCTTTGCTGCCGCTGTTGCATCATAGACATGAAACAGCAATCAGTGGAGGGTGCCCTCATCCCACAGCTCACGCTATAGGTCAAACAGTTGGCCGTCACTCCTGGTCAAGTGTTCTTACAAATCTCCTGCTGTGACTTCTGTAAGAATCACCCTCCACCTTGCCTACTCCCCATCCTCTCCCAACATTTGACAGGAACCAATTCTAATTTGCTGTGACCGTTTCTGTGTACAAGAAACCCACTCTGTGAACTGATCTTTGAATGACTTTGAATGACAGGTAGTGGCTAAGATATAAATAAATGCAGTTTTCCTTGAGTCAGGGCTGCATTCATACCTAGCTGTAATGCACTCACTTTGTATTTTCTTCTCTGTCTTTCTAGGATTCTTTAAAAAAAAAAGTGTTCCTTGTGCAAGAAACTGGAGGGCATTTTATCCTTTTTGGGGTGCCTGATTGCACTGGGATCAATGCACTTGGGATGCTCAATGCACTGTGAGCTTTATTCGCCTTGGGAGAAAGGCAGAATACAAATCAATCAATCAATCAATCAAATAAATATTCAGTGTATCCCTTCACATCCTTCTTCATAGGAAGAAGCTGACCATAATGCCCTGTGAAATGTACAACCAACCAGGATGATTAAATGGGCCCCGTCCTCCAAAGAAGTAAATATATCCTGTAGGTTATGATACAGAGGCTGGGAAATTGCTTCATATGAGGCCTGTCTTTTTTCTTCCCCTTTTTTTCTTCTCTGAATGGAGAAAAGGAGGGTTCCAATAGCTCCCCAGACTTCAGCATAAATGGTGAAGAAAGCTGAAGAAAAATCATATTTTCCCCCCTCCCCCTTGTTTTAACTAAACAGACTCTAAACCACCAACCGTCATAGGTGTGTCGTCTTGGCCAGACTCAATTTCCTTTAACATCTGGGTTATGAGGAATTCACACCTGACAAAAGAGGCAATTAGTTTGCTGAACGACAACAGGAAATGTCACCACGAGCTGTAAACTATGACTCTGTTCATTATTATGTTGGCAAGTCTCATCATTAGAAGTATTACAATAATCAGTTTCCTGTCATTGGAATTCTGCACCTGTGTTTTTCTTCTCCCAAACACCTTAATTTTCAGTTGGTAGTGGGATCGTATCATCTGCTAGTTTTACCTCTCCCCCCCCCCACACTGTCTCCCAGCCTGGAATAATAATCTCCAACGCAAAGCATCTCCTATAATGGGTATTAAAAATGGAATGTGTGAATGCTGACATATCCAATCTTGGCTAAGGTGCTATTAATAGATCCCTAATGAAACAGGAGAACCAAATCTGTTTGAAAGAGAGGAGGATAAACACTGCAAGATGATGTCAAAGCCATTGACATATCATTAGCAGACATCTTTTATGCCAGAGCTGAAAATAAAGCAATTAATTGTTTTAGGATTGACAATGCTCCTTTTTATAGATGCTTGGGTGCAAATTCGGAAGGAGCAGGCCAGCTGAAGCTTAAGGAACCTGTGTGCAAGGGCTTGGTCTGAGACCCTGTGAGCCTGAAACTTGCTTGTCGAAACAAAGCAGGTCTAGTGCTGGGCAGAGCCTGGATAGTATAACCCCATGTACATTGCCTTGAGTTCCATGATGGAATAAAGGCATCAGTATAATGGATAAACCAGGCACCTCTATTGTCATTTGTCCAGAACACTGCTTTCTGTACCGGGGCCGCAAGGGTTCCTTGGAAACTTATCCATGTGAGAAGCTCTGACATGGAAGTGGAACAAACCTGACAGAGAGCTTGCTCACCATTTTTGATTTTCCTATGCAGTGGAGTTTACAGGAGATGCTGGACTAGGTTATATTCAAGGTTCATGCAGACAACAATCTTTCAGGCCTGGCCATTGCCCTGCATGGATTGAGTGTGTTATGTGAGAATCCTGTGCAACATGCTAGAGTTCCCTAAAGATGTTTGAGAAACACCAAACTCAGTTCAGACTTGGGAGAAATTATTCCATTCCCTTTTGTAGTCTTGTGTTGCTACTTTGTTGTAACTGGTAGTATCCTGTTCCCAGATGCCATACATCCTTTTGTCTGTGAACGTATACAGGTCATGCCTCATTATCCACAGGAGTTCCATTCCAGAACCCCAGTGGATTAAAAAAAAAATCAGTGGAAAAGTCAATGGAAAAATAGCTTTAAAAGACCCATTTCCAGGTTTCTTGCTCCTCTATTGTTGCCCCAAAATGCATTGGTACAAACCAGCCATTTTCAACCACTATGCTGTGGCACACTGGTGCCACAAATAGTCTGTAAGTGTGCCGTAGGGGGAGGTAATTTATTACTACGGCCATTGGGGGGGGGGGTGAGCCTCCCACCAATAGCATGGTATGCCTTGTCAATTGGCAAAAAACTGATGGTGTGCCTTGACAATTTTAGAACCTTGTCAGTGTGCTATGAGACAAAAAAGTTTGAAAATCACTTCCACGTTCAGCCACTAGATGGGTTGAATTGGCTGCAGTATAGCATCTATACCTATGCATTCTGGGGTGATAGCAGAGGAGCAAGAAATGTGGAAATGTGTCTTTAAAGTTATCTTTAACACCAAGAAGCTTGAAACCACTGCAGTTTAACAGCACAGAGGTAGGAAATGAGATTTTGGTACTTCCCCCCCCCCTTTGTTACAAGGCATTTAAAGGTGGACCCGGGTATTAGTGATGAATCAGTGGGTGCCAAATCAGTGGATACCAAGTTCCCAACTGTAATCAGGGATCCTGGTTCCCTGGACTGGAATGTTGACAGCCATTGCAAATGGTAGAGGAGGGTATGGAGAAAAGGACAGTGGGGAGGAGGTAATGCACACTGTGAACAACAAGGCATATGGATGGTAGCTTTCTTCGGTCTTGTTACAGTCAACAAAAATGCTAAGTTCCTGAAATGTTTAGTAGTAGTAGGCATAAAATCTGCATGTAAGGAATGAGTTGACCTCCTTTCAGCTTTCTTCTTGTGGATGTGGTTTCTCGGAATTCACTGCCTCGTCAGTGCTGGAGTTTGAGGGACACATTCCAGTTTTGACATCTCTCATTGGAACGGCATGCTAATGACTTGTCAAAACAGAACTTATCCAGGGAGCATACAAGCGCCGTGGTTTGCTCTTGACACCGTAGATGGCTGCCAGCCATGAGACTTGGGGGAGACAAACATGGTCTGAAGAGTGATTAGCTAAATACTTTGGCAATAACTCCCAAAACTTGTTTGCAAGATAAATGGCGGTAACTGGACTTGGCACTTGGTGATTTTCAGAAACGCTAGCTTCTGCAATCGGTTGACAGCCTTGCAGCTATATTTCATCTTGAGCACACACATTTTGGAAATGGCACTATGGAATGACAAAGTGTCATCCAAAAGTCCTCTAGTGCACACAGTGGCTTGGACTGCTGGAGCAGTATCAGGAGCTCATCCCCTTACACTGCCTGTCCAGTTGAAATCCTGTTGGAATAACCCCCAATAAGCCAGTTTTATGGCTGTGCTTATAATGCTGGTTCCCTTTAGTGCTGCTTGCATTTCTCTCTATTAATTGCTAATTGTGTTTCTGTGCGGTAGCATTCAGTTTCTGTTTACAGATCTTTCTTTCTTTCTTTCTTTCTTTCTTTCTTTCTTTCTTTCTTTCTTTCTTTCTTTCTTTCTTTCTTTCTTTCTTTCTTTCTTTCTTTCTTTCTTTCCAACAGATGTACTGCTTTTCTGACAGCTGCCGCTGTGACAGCACCTCTTCTTGGTGCTCAGGTTCCACTAACTGCCATTATTCCTCCCCCCCCCCATTTCCAAAATTCATCTCAGATTTTAAAGGCCTCTACATCATGGCACAATGTAATTCTGAGTAGGTTTTGTAGAAGAAATGAGGATAGTCAAAAGGCTGAGAAATTTTTCGTCCTCCAACCAAAATTGCTGAAATTGCTCTGCCATTTGTGCTGCTGTAAACTGGGGTGGACAAAATTGGAGACAGAGGTGTTTTAAGGTCAAATTTTGTTGTGGTGTAGTCGTGCATGCCAAAGCTCTACAGGAACCCACCATAGGGAAGCAGGTTCTATCCTGTATGTGAAAATGCATTCTCTGCCTCTGGCTTTTCATCTCCCTTCTCTCTCCCACTGTACCTCTGCTGCTCTGGGTTTCCCAACTCCTTAGCCTTAGGTAGCTTACTTCTGCTTTATGGTGCCATAAAGTAATAAGCAATTGATTGCTAGTTCTCTGTTGATCACCAAGTCTGCGGGAAGCCAGTGAAGCATGGGCAAGCCAGTGTCCATGCCCATCAAAGGTCCACTTGTCTAGGCAGATGTCTGCATCATTGCAGGCCCTCTAGAGCAAGGGTGTCAAACTTGTTTCATACAGTGGGCCAAACAGCATTTATAGCACCTGCTGAAGGGCAGAAGTGATGTCGTTAAGCAGGAAGTGGCATGTAGGCGATGACCAAAAATAAGCACTTTTTTCAGCTAGGAATTCTGCAAATGATAGAAGTAAAAATATACAAATCTTGATCATATTTTCAAGATATGGAAGAGTCCAATTATCATGTGGGCCACTGTTTCAGCAGAGATACTCAGCAGAAGTTGCACTACTGAAAGTGTGGCCTACCTGATAACTGGACTTTCCCCCCACCACCCTTCCAACAGTGCTGCTTCTGCCCATTTCATAGCCTATTTCATAGCTTAACTGCTGACGATAGCTCTGAGAGAGCCCCGTTATCACAGGGGGGCAGATAAAGAGCTTCCATGGGCTGTATCTGGTCCCTAGCCTTATGTTTGTCACCCCTGCCCTAAAGGAAACTTCTGTTGACTGGTAGGAAGGGCAGGAAGAGTTATCACTATTGTCAGTCATTAATCACCACTAGGGTTATGGGAGGTGGTTACCTGGGCTCAGTGCCTAGGGTCTTCATGGAACCCAGTGCAGGGGTCTTCCCCAGGTTCTCTAACAATCCAATGTGAGTGCTGGGTATTGGGCGGGTGAAAGTTTTTAAGCATGGAATCTCACGCCATGGTCCAATACTGGCACAATTCTTCAGAATTCTCTGGTTTCAGCACTTGGCACTGTGAATAATTCTTACGATTTTTTAAATAGGATAGTTGCATATGAACCTCACCTCAGGTATCTTTGTACTTCTCCTCCAGTGGGTCTGATAACGCAATATTTATAATACATTCCTTCCTTTTGTTTCATAAATCCAGTGACGCAGCAGGCAATTTCTGCCTAGACTATGTTACCTTTAAACTTAAAATAATAATAAACACACATGGGTTGTCCTTACATGAGCTGGCTGTACTTCTTTCCAGTCAAAGAGAATTCTTGTTCTTGTGTTTAAAAGGAATGCATCCATTATTCATCTATAAAAGCCTAGTCTTAGGCTCCAATGCGTAAAGAGACAAGCAAAGATTATAAAAAGGATATTCCACATAAAAGCAGAGCTGTGAGGAAACAAAGCTGAAGACCGTGACTGTAGCAGCTCTCTGCTTTCAAGTCCATAAAGTCTTTGTATTTGGGGGAAGAAGCCAAAAACAAAGTTGTTCTTTTTTTTTTTCCATAGTATACAAAACCCCCAGCTGAAAAGCAGATCTTTTATCTCCCATATCCTGAAACATATTTATCAGAGCAAGGCAATTGCTGGAAATGGGGGTGCTGGGGGATTCTAGCAATCAGCAGAAGACCCCTTTTCCTATGGTAAATTCCACCACCCAGCCCGGTTTGCTGCTGTCAGTGAACATGCAGGAGCAGAGGCAGTTAAGGTTTAAAGAAGAAACTCAGCTTCTCAAACCTGCACGGCTTCTGAAGTATCAGAGGCTTCTCTTCTGTGACTGAGAAAAGCTGTTCTTCTTGTGTGGGAGTGAGGGGTTGCTCTTCAGCAATCACTGCCTGCCATCAGTAGTCTAGTGCCTTCAATTTTTGGTGGTCAGGTTGAGAGGGGCAAATACAGGTAGAACAAATTTGCACAGGGACACACCTCCTACAGGTATCACAAAGGACAGGGAAGAAGTCTCAGGTGTCTGGACAATATGTTGGTCCCTTGAGGCCTGCAGATGGTATTGTAACCATATTTCAACAATAACTGTATGCAGTTATATCCCTCTGTATGCACGGGATGCTCCTTTCCTAGATCCCCTCGTGGATATCAAAACCTGTGGATAGTCAAATCCGTGGGCTGGCCTTCCCTGTACCTCCTGGATGCAACCAAAAGAGTCTTCTGGTCGCATCTGGGAGACCTTCTAAGGTCCAGGTAGTCTGTGCAGCCTCTCTGGGAAGGAAGGAGGAGAAGACTCTTCCAGTTGCATCCAGGAGGTACAGGGAAGCCAAATCAGTTGGCTTGATTTGCTCAACTCAGGTACAGTTGAGAAATCCATGGGTCCCGAACCCATGGGGACAAGGGCATTTCTATTTGTCCTCATTCTCAAGTGTTGTGCAAGTAGGTGGGGAGTGAGATTACTGGTCACTACTGGTAAATTTGTCCCTCCCCCTGAATTTTAGAAATGCCTGAATCCTCCTCTGCATTCCAGTGGCCTGATGGAGGAGGGAGGACATATTTTGTCTTGATCAGATCTCTATCCTTCCCAATGTGATTGTTAAAAAAATAATAATAAAATGTGTTAATAAGACAAACAGGTTTATAAGAAAAATGTGCATCCTTCTGTGCTGTGACACTGCCCCCCTCACCTGTGCTAACAGCTAAAGCCTTAAGCAAAATGAACTTTAATTTTTGTATTCTTAGTGTGCTTAATCCTAAATGGTGACTGTTCAGTAGAGGGCTCTGTTATAATGTAGTTATGAGAGTTGTCGGGCTTGTTGAGGATGGGGGGAGGCAGAAGAAAGGAAAAACTGTCAACCCTAAAATCCAGAGGTTATGACAAACTGGGGAAAAATACCCTCTGGCAGTTCAGAGTTAAAAGCTTTAGTGATTTACACATCCTTTACAACAGAGATACTCAAGCAGACAGGCGGGAAGGCACACCAGCATTAATGGAAGCTTTCCTTGCAGGTTTTGCCCCCTTGTCATTGCATATGTGGCTGAAATCAGTTTAGTAAAATGGGAGAAAGATGTCACAGAGATATAATACAGATTTGGCTAGATGTTTGAATTGATGTGAAATTCCTCCTTCAATCTCATGGTCCTGCTGTCCTTTGAGTTCCTGTTGATCAGTCGTAATCTCTCCTTGGTCTCCTGGCACATTGTCAGGGCTGGGCCATGCCTACAACAGCAGGAAAGTCTGAAGTGTGAATGGGGTGGGTTGGGGGGGGGTGTGAGGGACAGCCAGAACTAGGATTGAGGAGTTAGAGTCAAGCCAGGGATTGATTTTTAGGCATCACAATGATGAAATCACATGACTCATGAAAAATGAGTCATGAGTAAGTGCCAAGGAGTGAAGTCAGGACTCACAGAAGAGTCACAAAGTCCTAGCTGCTCAGACAAAGCAGAAAGCCCTTTATAGCCAGAGAAATCTAATTACCCACCTGGTCGGTCGGGCCAGTCCAGAGACTGAGAGTGTTTAACTCCTGATGCTCCCAGGCTGAGATTCTGGCAGTTCGCCACAGGGGCCAGTCGCTCTCAGAGCACTCTCTGTTAACAACCCTGATGGCTCCTGAAAAGTGCAACGCTCTTTGGAGATCCTGTCATACCTCCTTATTGCTTTGAGTCTCTGGATTTTTTTTCTGCTGCCCTTCTTCCCACCATGGATTCACTGTCCATTATTTCACAACTGCACAACCCTGTCCAACACATGAGCTGGCACGGTGGGCCACTCCCAAGTGTCACAAATGTGCTTTAAAGCACATTTGCACTGACTCATGGGCTGGTGTGGAGGCCCGTGCCGACCCGGAAGGACCAGATCCGAACTCTGCACTGGCTTTATGAGGTTAAATTTGAGCCATGTGGTGCAGGGGTGGGAGAAGATGGTGGGAGGGCATTCTGGGGGTGGGAAGGGGCATTTCTGGGCAGGGCGAGGTGGATTGGACCCGGGAGGGCGGAATCGGCGGTGGCAGTGCATGCCAAATCCTGACCCTTGGCCTCAGTCCAAGCATGCAAACTGAATAAATAGCTGGCACAGATCCGAGTAGCCCCATAGGGGTGGCCGAGGGTGGTGACAGAGGAAAGGAGAAAAATATCCCTTTACCCCAAGATGACCTCCAGCCTGCACCTAGCCTGTACTGGATACAGTGCAGGCCACTGCAGCCTGTCTGTTCCAGTGCAGGTTAGGATTGGGCTGTAAATCTTGGAAAAAGGGGTATCTTGGCAACCATTATCCTTGCTCTCTTTCCTCATGCTCTAGGCCTGCTCTCCTTCAGCAGTCCACATTGTTTCATAGGCTCAAGCTTTGTTCCAGGCACTACACTACTATTGTTTACTTTCCAATATCTGCAGTGCTTTGTTTGACATCCCATGACCAATCCTTCCCACCTCAGAACTTAGAACTTTTATGAACATCCCATGACCCCGCAGCAAGCATCAAGCTGTATCCATCATCTCAGAAATGTTCTCAGGGGAACTGGAAGAAGAAAAGTTAGTTCTCAGGAAATACACCCAACCTTAAGCATCCAATACCTTGTTAAGTTTTCTATTTGTGTAGGAGATCATGCAAATCTTATTCATTGTTACCTTGCAGAAATTTGTTGGATTTTGCACATGTAGGGTGTTTAATAAAACGTGCGTTCTGGAGCTCCATAAATAAACATGGAGATGCATTTTACTGATGCTTAATGATCTCTGGCAAACCTGTACATAAATGTGTACCTGGAAGGAAATAAGAGTTGGTGTATTTTGCTAAGTTTTAATTCACCAGCAGTTGCTCAATGCACATTTAGATTAATCTTGCTGTGAATAGCTTGCATTTCCTAAAGCACAGCTAGGGTGATGTGTTGGTATATTTGTATATGTGCCATATGGCATCCAACTTGCTTCTCTAGCAAATGCAGCAAGAGTGTGTGTGTCTCATCCAAGTGCTAATGTGATGTCTTTAAATTCAAGCAACAAAGAGGATATTTCTTAAGGGATGATTCATATGTGTGATGAGGTTGTGTACTTTACTCTTCCATAGTCTCTGGAAGATGCATCTTGACTTGAAATATACCACGTCCTTGGAGTGCCTACCCAGGCAGAGAGACCCTCAAATATCAGTCCAAGGCAAACAAAAATGCAGATAGGGTAGACAGCATCAGGAGAAAAGAACAGCTGCTAGCGCGCCTCTGTGGCGCTAGCAATAATTGCCAGGCTGGTCCCCCTATCAGCTGGCAGCAGGGCTTTGCTGCCAGCCAATTGGCTGGCTTGCCTAAGGGGGCAGGACGGCTGAGCTTGTTCTAGCGCACAGGCACTGGGCTCAGCTCAGTCCGTTCCTGGGAAGCGACTCCCGCCCTGTAGCTAGTTTGGGATTAGCTGGTCACTCTCCGGAGGGCCAGGTAGGAATTTTAATCACCATCTGATTGGCCCTATGATGGTGTTTGTTTTTGCCTACCTCACTGGCTGTGGAGCGTGTTTGGGTTGCAATATATCTTTTTAACGTCCTGGTCACTGGCGGTAGAAGTGCGGGGTGGGTAGGCAGAAGACCTTTTCGGTTTCCAATCTAAGTCAGCAAGGACAGGTGGTGAACCAGAACTGCTCCCATGATGCCTGACCGGCTCGAGAAGGCAGGCTGGCTAGCCCCTTGTCTGAACTTGGGGGCCTTGCAGGGGTGACCTGAAGGCATAGCAGTTCGGCTGACTTACCCTCTTTGGGCGACAGTGAAAGGCGGGCTTAATAACAATTGAGCTACGCCTGGAGTTGGGTGGACGCCCTATGAGATTGGGGGACGTAGACGGCTAGGGCCATTTCCCCCACTTAGAACCCCACACTTGGGATGGGTATTGTTTACCCTGTTGTTGCCTTGTTGCTATCTTGTTGTATTCAGTAAAGTGGCCCATTTTAATTCCATATTTGTTGTCGGCTGTATTTATTTGGGGAGTGCATGGTAATGTTGCAATGTGTGACTCTCTCTGTGTGCTGGAGAGAGAGAAAGAGAGAGAGAGAGAGAGAGAGAGAGAGAGAGAGAGATCAACATTTTGGTGTAAAATAGGGACATTTAAGTAAACTCAAATGTTCCTGTTTTCCTTTGAGAAATGTTGGAAGTTATAAATGTTTATATCACAGTTGTTCTCAACCTTCCTTAAAGATTGATGGTTTCATTTTTTTTCTTTTTGGGAGGAGTACGGCATAGGTACTTAATTCCATTTACATCCTACTATTTCTTCAGGGAATTCTGGCTTCCATGTTTCTCAACCAGTGTCATCTCCACAACAATCGTGTGAGGTGTGCCAGGTTGAGAGAAAATGTAAGAGTAGCCTGAGGTCACACAAAGCAAGTTGCATTGCTGTATGGAGATTTGAATTCTGCTCTGCTTTAATCTTAGTCCACAACAATAACCAACCATATCCATGGGGTGGACCCATAGCTCAGTGTATGCTTTACATACTTAAGATCCAGGTTTGAACCCTCTCATCTCTACATAGAGCTGGAGAAACCAGGTCTGAAACCCTGGAGAGCAGCAACTAGTTGGTGTAAACTTGACTTAAGACAGCTTCCTATGTTGCTTGTCTCAATGTTGTACGTAAATGCTTGCATTTTAACCTTCTTGGAGTCTTCAGGGCAAGACATTCAGGCAATGGCTTCGGGGCTAGATGCCAAATGAGCAAATTATTTCCTTCAGGGTACATATCCAGCCTTGGCCTCCATTCAACAGTTTCAGTAGCAACCTTTACCCAGCGTATTCTGAATCTGATCTAAATTGGTAGGACAACTTCCTATGCTTATACTGTATTCAACATACTCTCTTTTTCAGTTTGTGTGCTTGCAAGCTGGCCAGACATTTTTTTTCTTTTCAAAAAGAAGGAAAAGTTGAATTTGAAGACAACAACAAAACCCCAACTTTGCCCCATTTATGAAACACACTATTTTACTTTAATATCAAGCAAAGATACAGGAACATGCAATTTGTATCCTAGTATAAAAAAAAACCTCCACTGGGAAATTTCACAGCTGAAAATCAAAAACAGATCCATCAGCCCAAAAGCTAGACAAGAATATAGTGCTCTTGAGGGGGTGGGGAGGCGAATGAGAGATGGGGGGGAGAGAATCCTTTGTTATCTTAGGAGAAAAAAAAAAGATGGAAGGCTGTTCATGAAAGAGGGTGAGAATGAAATCATTTCCCTTAAGAGTGTTCTTTTAAACCATGTGCAACTTAAAAACAACTGATCAAGTCTTCACTGTTAAACTGTTAAATCTCTATGAATGCATATTGAGTCGAATACTTACTATTAAAAAAAAAATATATTTATATTCCACATTTCAGGAAGACAGTTTCACAAAGCAGTTTGCATAGGAAAATATGAAAAAGAACTTATAACGTTCGCAAAACAAACAGGAGAGGCCACTGGAAAAGATGTTAGGATAAATAGGGACAGGGCAATCCTATACGTACCTTCTCAAAACAAGCCCCACTGAGTTCAATGAGTAGAGAAGTTTGAAAACCATGTTATTTTACTCAGAATTAAGTCCACTGTGTTCCGTAAAACTTGTGGAACCCAACCCTAAACTGCCCTGGCAACCGCCATCATGTGAGAGTCACATGCCAGATGTCAGAATGCCAGATGCAAGGGAGGGCACCAGGATGAGGTCTCTTGTTATCTGGTGTGCTCCCTGGGGCATTTGGTGGGCCGCTGTGAGATACAGGAAGCTGGACTAGATGGGCCTATGGCCTGATCCAGTGGGGCTGTTCTTATGTTCTTATGAGAGCTGTAAGGATGGCCCTCAGTGCCAGGAAGATGTGCTGTGGGAGCTCCAGCCAGTAAGTGTTTCTGTCGGCCGGCAGTGAGGCTTTTCAAAGCGAGGGAAGGTGGAGCAGGGAGGAACTGGGCATAGGGAGGGTGGGCTCAGGAGGGGGTTAGGTCCAGCACCAGAGTCTGCCACTGAATCCTGTGCCCCCTCCTGAGCTTGAAAACTCGACACAGGCATACTCTGTTACAGTGGCGCAGCTCCAAGTAGACCCATTTCCAACCCTGGGTCTCAACATGGGGTAAGAAAGGAGACTCCAACCATTGCCCCACAGCATACAGTGGTGGCCATTTCAGCGCGGCGCACTGGGCACTGCCAGGGCATAGGGGCATAGGGGCATAGGGCTGCCTGGCTGTAATCTTATCTTGCTCACCAGGAACAAACACCTCTATCGATGAGACTTACTCTCAAGTAAGTGTGCATAGGACTGCATCTTTAAAAGTGCTTCTTAGCCTAGATTACCAGGATAACTTTGCATATTCATGACAAAAGCATGATTGAAATTGGGAGTGGGGGTTGTTCTTGATTTACAGCCTATTCTCTCTTAAGTTGCTAACTGATATGGGCAAATGTGTAGATTTAGATTGGAGCCTCCCGAGGTTCTGAACTTAGTATGAAGGATGAAATGAAAGCTGTGGTTTCTTGTTTCCTGTTGATATAATATATATTTGCTTATTTCATTTTAATAATGCTGCCTCTGGGTGTATGTAAAAAACAGACAATATAAAATTGCTATTAAATGTTAACTAGAAAAAATATATTAGAGTATAAATATCTACCCTGGGTGGGTGTGGGGGGAGGCACATGCAAGAGGAAATGGATGTGTTTTGTACCATACCCTGCAGGTTAACTCACCTGATTTATTAAGAGTTATCAATATTGTATAAAATATAGAAAAGCAGGAAGAAAGGGAAATGCAGCACTTGTAAAACAGAGTTCTCAGGAGAGGCTGAACTTGCAAGGGTAAGGAGTTATGGAACTTGCACTCATGCAATAGCTCAGCTTCTCCCTTTCCATAATTTTAACATGTTCATGGTAGAGAGAGATGAATTGGCTTACATTGGACTATCCAGCTCCTATTGGATTTCTTTTCCGAAAGGTGCTGAGCTGTTTTCCTCCCAAAAATGGAACAGAACATTTTATTTCCTGGCCAAATTGAATTTTCCCACTTTCCTTTCAGAATTTGCATGTCTAGGTAAGTGAGCAGCAGCATCATTCTTGCTGCTAGAAGAGGAAAGAACAGCACTCTGGTCTCTTCTGCCCTTCCTTCCTACTATGCTGTGTCCCTGTGTCAGAAGGAGATGTAGTTTTCCCAAGGGCTAGCTGTGTTGTGAAAATCCCCATTCCTCCCCCCCCTTTTATTTTTGCAAATTTGGTGAGGGCCTGGTTGGGTAATTCCTTTTGTGTGCTGGGAAAGAAATGGGTTAAGACAGGGGTGTCCAAAGTTTTTGGCAGGAGGGCCACATTGTCTCTCAGACACAGTGTTGGGGGCAGGGGGGGAAAGAATTAATTTAAATTTAAAATTTGAACAAATTTACATATATTTACATACATGAATATATTAAAGATGAACTTATATGAATGAATGAAGGTCTTGCAATAGCTCAAGACCTATAAAAGGCCTTGCACAAAGCAAGGCTGGCCTGTCCTTTGCTGCCGCTACTGCATCACAGACGTGAAACAACAAGCAGTGGAGGGAGCCTACATCCCACAGCTCACGCGAGAGGTCAAACAGTCGCCCTCATGCTGAGAGCAGTTGCATCAGGCCAATGTGGGCTCCAACAAATCTCCGGAGGGCCAGAGGCTCATTGGAGTCTAGGGGCTCCCTGAGGGCTGCACTGAGAGGCCTTGAGTGTCGCAAATGGCCCCAGGGCAGGGGTTTGGGCACTCCTGGGTTAGGAGATAGAGGAAATGTGTTCTATCAGTGTTTTTCAACCTTTTTCATGCCATGATTCAAAGAGAGAGAGAGAGAGAGAGAGAGAGAGAGTGAGTGACTGGGGACGCAGCATCAATCCTGCCCCCTTCCTGGAAAGGGAGAATTCTTGCTCCCCGCCCTGCTACACCCTCTCAGCACTGTTCACTGTAGCCAAATATTCTTGTTAGATAGAGCAGAAACAAGTTACCATGAAACCTGGCATTAGCAAAAGCCATTTAAGCACAATTGCCAAGAATCTGAGCAGCACTGGGACACAATATCTAGATACCTGAAGGAGTACACCAGATGTCTCTCCCTTTACCTGATGGTGCTCTAGTCCAGTGGCCTTCAACCTTTTTCATTCCTGTAAGTTACTGCAACCCTAGAACTGAGGCTTCGTGAGCCCATTGGTGTCCCAAGCACTGAGTTATATCTCCCCCCCAAGGTAACAGAGATTCTGTTTTTCCAGAATCGCGCCAGTATAGTAGCAATAGATTGAACCTGCCTGAGAATGGGAAGAATCTTCTGGCCAGAGTCAGGAACCCAAATAGGCTTTTCCCTAATGGCACAATACTCCTAAATCGTGCCAGTGAACCACAAGGATAGGTAAAATTGCTGTGAGCAAGGTACAGAGGCTTGGGGAAATTGTCCATGTTGACAAAGTGATGGTGGGAACAGAATAGAAGACAAAACATTGCCTCTTTGAGGCATTTTGAGGTTTGAGAATCTCAAACGTTGGTTCTGGTCTGAGAGCTGTGCCAGCTTGGCTCAGGTCAGAGACATTTCTTGGAGCACCCCCAGAAAAATGGGATACCTGTCTGTCCTCATAACAACATGGTTACCTTTGATAATGTAAAAGAAGGGAAAAAACACCTGCAAAGCATGTGCGTGGGGGAGACTGCACTCATGTAGTCCTTTTGCCATAGTTATTTTTGTGTGCATTTGGATGCTTTTGTGTCGCACAGACTTACAGAACTTTTGTGAAGTTCTGAACTTGAAAATGCCCCCGTGTTAAGTTCTGTTTATCCTTTTCCTCCACATTAGCCCTGTAAACACGGTTCCATATTAAGAGTGGAACATGCCACTTTCCAGACAGTTATTAGATCTGGTTAGCCACACTGCCGCTCTCCTTGCAAATATTAGTTACAGCATGAAAGTTCGTAATATGTGCCCAGGCTTACAGTTCTCAGATGTTTAAAGGGAGAAGCAGAAGTGCTGACATTAAATCAGCTATCAGGGCTTTGCACGGCCACCCCCTGTAAGTTAATTTTCTTTAGCCACAGCGAGGTGGGAATTGCAGCAATGTTAATGGTGCTGTAGTGTGCACTTCTTCATGAGTAGCAAATATTGTATCTCTTTCTTGAATACGTACCGAATATCAGCCAACCTGCTTCTTTGAGGTGGTGCCTTTATTGGCACAGAATGCACAGAGGAATCGGGACATTAAACTTGTTTGATTTGCCATTTGTAAAGGTAACATCTGTAGGGCTTGCTGTGCCTGCCAGTTGCTTGATTCCGGGAGGTAAAAGAATTTCAGATTCTCCTAGGGGCTTGCATGTTCTGTAAAACCCCAGAGGTCTTGAATGAAGGAAGTTCAGAGTGGTGTTTCCAATGCTTTTGATTTTAATCTTCATCCAAGGATTAGTCAATTTCTTTAGCAACTAGGGCAGTATGACTGCAAACAAACTGAACAGACACCACTGCTATGCACCTGTATTGAACTGGTTTATAAAAGAATTGCTCTAGTAGGGGATGTAATTCAAGCTGCAATCTTATGCACACTGAATTGGGAATAAACCTCATTGACTATATTGGGACTTACTTCTGAGCAGACGTGCATAGGCTTGGGCTGTCAGTGGGAAAAGTACTGCTTCTGCATGCAGACAGTCAAAATTTCAGACTTTGGCATCTCCAGATAGGGCTTGGGAAGTCTCCCATCTGAAATAGGGGAAAGCTGTTGTTAGTGACTGCATATGATACTTAACTAGCTGTTCCAATTTCTGTCTTGGTATAAAGCAGCTTCATATCTCTCCCTAGCTGCTTTTTCTCTGAGCATCTATGAGAGGCAAAAATGGAATCAGAGTTAAGGGGCACTGATTTTTCCCAACACAATGACAAATATCTAACAGGGACGCCTGGGCTGCAATCCTATACAGACATACCTCTAATAAGGTCCTGTTGAATTCACTGGAGCTTACTTCTGAGTAGACATGTGTAGGATTGTTCTGTGGATGAACAAACATAGAATATGAAGTAGATAGAGGGAAGTTCTTTTCCCTCTTGCACAATACCAATACAAGGGATCATACACTGAAATTGACTGGCTGAAGAGTAAGAACACACAAAAGGAAACATTCCTTTACCCAACATGTGTTTGTGGAACTCCTTGCCACCAGATATTATGATGGCACCTGGCCTGGATGCCTTTAAATAGGGATTGGGCAGAGGATTTTTGGAGGAAAAGTTCATAACAGGTGAGAAGTCATGATGACTGTGTGTGACCTCAGCGTTTTCCAGCTGACCTATCTCTGAATGCCAGATGGGAGTGGCAAAGGGATACAGGTATCAGTTGTCTTCTGTGCTCTGATGGGCCACTGGTGAGAGGTAGGATACTAGACTAGATGGGCCCTTGGGCTGACCCAGCAAGTCCCCTCTTATATTCTTATACTTTAGAGCAGGGGTGCCCAAACCCCCGCCGTGGGGCCACTTGAGTCTCTTGAGGCCTCTCGATGTGGCCCTCAGGGAGTCCCCAGTCTCCAATGAGCCTCTGGCCCTCTGGAGATTTGTTGGAGCCCACACTGGCCCGATGCAACTGCTCTCAGTGTGAGGGCGACTGTCTGACCTCTTGCATGAGCTGTGGGATGAGGGCTCCCTCCACTGCTTCTTGTTTCATGTTTGTGATGCAGTAGCGGCAGCAAAGGAAAGGCCAGCCTCGCTTTGTGCAAGGCCTTTTATAGGCCTTGAGCTATTGCAAGACCTTCATTCATTCATATAAGTTCATCTTTAATATATTCATTTATGTAAACTTATGTAAATTTATTCAAATTTTAAATGTAAATTAATTATTTTCTTCCCTGGCCCCCGACGCAGTGTCAGAGAGACGATATGGCCCTCCTGCCAAAAACTTTGGACACCCCTGCTTTAGAGCATATGAAGCTACAATTCTAGTGAGGACAGTAGTTTCCCAGCTGGCAAACTGGTAAATTTGCTCCTGACTGATAGGGGATGACAACAAGGCAGAAGATGCAGAAGTCACTGTTGATATGGCTAGCCCCATGCAACACCTTGGGAGTTAGACTGAGAACTGGACAGAGGCACAAACATTCTAACGAATCTGTAAGCAGTCTGGTTTCAACACCAAAGAACCGAGTGGGTTTTAGCCCCTTGAGTTTGACTAATAAAGAATGAACTGTTCAATGTGACCTTCCCACAGCCCTCTGCCCCGTGTGCATAGGGCACAACACAAATCAAGTGTGATTCCACTTCAACACTAACAGCAACGGACCTGCTGCCACCTCTTCCAAAGGCAGTGTGGAAAATTGTCTGTTTTGAGTTGTGAACCTTCCTTCATTTACGAACTCAAGACAACGTGCTGCTGTAAATCAAACAACAGTTTGCTAATGAACTGATGCTTTGCAAACACCAAGGGTCTCGTTAGAGCCAAACTGCCAAAATCTAAAGTCCTGAAAATGTTCTCATTTTTTTATGAGAAAATGACATCATAGCAAGTCTCGGAGGAGTGGAAGGCTTGCAGGTTAGTAAATACTTAAACATGCCTCTGGGATCTGGCCTTGATGACCTCAGACATTTAATTAAGCACCTTTCTTTAAAAAACCGAACAAAAACCAAGTGTTTACATTCTCTGTGCCTTAAACTGATCTCTCAACACCTGACGGTCTCTTGCCAATTATAAGCATATTTTGCACATGTGTTATGGAGGATGGGGGGGGCATACAATAGTTCAGGCATTAACAATCAAGATAATATCACATAACAATGTGTGCAGCTGCTGGAAGGTTTTAACAGTTAAAGCATAAGGAAATCTGTTTTCACTGTAGCCCTAAGGTCATATTATGGGAAGTAAAAAAAAAATTAAAAAACCAAAAACTCATTTTTATAAGCACACAGTTAAAAATAAAGCAAGATTACCTCTAAAATATTTGCATACAGTTTATGATGATGATGTAGTACACTCCAGGGCCTTCCATGTAAGGGTGATGTCAGAAGTTGGCCATGTCGAATCCTGGCCAAGGTTCCAGGGGGTTGGCCAGCCCTCTGAACCAGTTAGCTGTTGCAGCTTCTCTTTGTTTTCCAATGGGGGAGGTGGGAGGAGCTCATAAGCTTGGGATGGGAGTTCAGTTCTTGGCTTTGGTCCAAGGGTCGAGCAACTTGACATGGGTCCTGCTACTTCTGCAGCTTCAGTCCAGCTACCTCCCTGCAGACCCACAATTTCTTATTTTTAGGTCTCTGTAATGGGTTTCCCCGATTGAGCTCAAGCAACTTTGCATTGCAGTCTGTTTCACTCAATGTCTTGAACCTGTCAGTCATTCAGCACATGTCAACAGGCTCATAATTTGAATCATCTGTTTCCCTTGCTCACAAACTACCTGTTTATGTGCACACTGAAGACATGAAGGCCAATCCTATACATGTCTATTCAGAAATAAGTCCCATAATAGTAAAATGGGGCTTACTTCCATGAAAGTGAGGATAGGATTGCAGCCATAATGTGTGAATCAGGGGCCCAATCCTATTTAACTTTCCAGTATCCATGTAGCCACAATGAAGCTCTGAGGTAAGGGAACAAATATTTCTCTACCTTGAGGAGGCCTCTGTGACTGCCCTCCGATCACGGGATGCAGCTCATACCCTATTGGCGTGGCTGCATCAGTGCTGCCATGTTGGATAGGATTGGGCCCTCAGTCTCAGAGTAGGTGCAAACATAGAATCATATTATCTGTCATTCTTTCTAAACTAAATTCATCAAGTTTATTTCAGGCACATACAAAAACAAAAGCAGAAGACATGATTAACCTGTATTTCAAACGTAATTAACAAAGAGAATCAGATGGATTACCGTTGAAACATCATTATTTTTTCCCCCTCTCAGTTATTTAATTTCATACTTTGATTTAGAGGAAAAGAAAACACAATGATATATGGACATATGATAGTGTAAGGAAAATAACCAAGTGTTTTCATAACTTTGCCATATGCGTTTTGCTTTTGCAGAGGGGAAACAAGGGATGCAATTATGCTTTGGATGTACTCAAATGAGTGATGTGTTTAAAAATGAACATACAACAAACCCAAATCAGTGGTTCCCCTATCATGTGTCAAGCTGCTTATTGTACAATGGGAAGCAATTGTGCCCTATGCAAGACTGTACATGGGTGAGGTGTGATGCCAGCCTCCTGGGCCCTGGTACTAGAGGTTTGCATCACCCTTCCCCTTCTTCTTAGCACATTATGTGGCTGAAATCTCTCTGGACTACCAGACATTAACTGCCATATCCTACTAATTTGCCCAAGTACCCCCTTAAAGAGTATGCGCCATGTTGAGCATGAAGGGCTCCTGGCCTATCTCAAGCATTACTGTCCTGTGTTGACCATACTGGTACTGGTGGAGGGGCAGAACAGTGTTCTGGCTGCCAGGTGACCTGGCCATTGCTTCTTTTGCCCTCCGCTTGATCCACTGGGAGAGAAACAGAAACTGCTTTTTCTGTCCCTATTCCTATGGGGTGTACCACGTTCAGTAGTGGTGGAAATCCCCATGGCAGGTGTGTGCTTTACCATCCGATTGACGTAAGTGGTGGCATACTAGAACTGGTCCAAAACTTTCCTCCCAGTTTCTCAACAAAATTTTTCAAACAAACAAAAAAAAATGGGGGGGGGGTATTTTGGCAGTTTGGGGAGAGGACTAAGAAATGTTGCATCCAATTAGCTGTTGTTGTGTTTGTCCAGATGGCCCCTCACTATATTGTGACTACTGCTAATCTCAGCAGCTGATTCTCAGGAAGTGAAAATAGAAGAAAGTGTGTGTGGAGGGGGCTCATGGTGCAAAATTCTTAAACACTGGTTCTCAGACTTTTTTTAGTATCTGGAGCCACCAAAAAAGTTTCATTTTATCAGCTGCTCAGGACTCTGTGGTTATAATGGTGATGAAGGAGCAAGTGCCCCCCCACAGTTGCTGGTTGTTTAACCCTTGATGCACATGGCCTAACTTGCCTTGTCAGAAACTGCCTTGTCACTTTCTCAAACCACTAAAAATTGGATTGTAACCCACTTGTGGGCCAAAGACCCACAGTTTTGAGAACCTCTGTAAAAGATTTGGTAGTGCTGCTGGTCAGTAGCAATAGCAGTTTTCTGTCTGTCTGTCTGTCTGTCTGTCTGTCTGTCTGTCCGAGGGATGTGCATTTGCAAAGGACCCATACACTGATGGCAGCATGAATAATACTAATAAATATAATTGATACCCAACTTCCCAGCAAGATCTGAAAGTCTCTCAGGGGGACAAAAGCTGCACAGCTTCCCATATTGGCTTCAAAGGTTGGAGAGAGAAAAAAAACTCATGAGGAGGCTTTTTCCCCCTTTCCTCTGTTCTGAGTCAGGAAGGCAGGAAGAGGAAGGAGGACAGGATGACTCTGCCCACTGGTCATCATACCCAATGCACCAGCAACAGTGTCTCGCCCTCCCCTCCAGTTGTCAGGAATGCTGAAAGGATCACACTTGCTTCCTCAGCAGTGGTCAATTAAATGAGACCCTCATATAGGGCAGTGAAACACTGATCACTGCATTGGGCTAGCTCCCTATGCACCCTCTTTGCAAAATGGGAATATTGTATGCATTTGTGTTCAGTATCTTAGCCATGGCTTTTGAGTGATATATGTTGCGTCAAAATAATATATTATTAGAATAAACCTTGAATCTTCCTGCACTTTTTTTCTTTTAAGCCTGTGGACATTTCTGCTTGATCAGTTGGTCTTTTGAGAATCCTTACACCTATATTTCCCACGTGTAATGTAAGAACAAGCCATCATTTCTGTTGTTTCTGAATTTCATCTTTTCCCTGGAACAGAACAGGGCGAGAATTAGCAATCATGTGTGGTGGTAGAAAAAAAAAGAGTTGTCATGGGAATTTGGTATTGCACAGGCTAAGTGATAGACTGAGGTTATACTTTAAGTTCTGATGAAAACCCAGGAAAGTTTTGAAGGGGAGAACAGTGTACATCATCTAAGGTTGGAGTTATTTTTCCGCTGGTGGAAACCAATCACAAACTGCAGTATCATTCAAAAGCCAGTGTGGCTTCGTCATCATGTTAGGACAGCTGTGCGCAGGTGACAGTGTGGTCTGGGAGGCCTGTAATGGGCAGTAAAATATGCAAGTGCATCTCTGTTATCTTTCCAAATTTCCCATCACTCAGATGCAAATTGAAGTGATATTAATATGATCTCTCTGGATAGGGATTGTGGGAATTCAACATAATTTTTGCTTGCCATGCAGTGTGCAGATTAAGTGACATGATCGTGGCACTCTTTGACATGAAGAGAACTGAGCAAGAGGGATTGTATTTTAAGGGATTGTGAAAAAAGAATAGCCACAACCAAGTCATGGCTTCACAGTGTGGCCACACTCAAAGGTTTGTTTCTGTAGCATGTAGAACACAATTCTCAACAAATATATGTTTGCAACATATATCATTTTCAATATAAAATGATACTGGTAAAGATACTGGTAAAATGATACTGGTAAAGCAATATACAGAAATTAGATAACAGTAATTTAGTTACTGTTCAAGTAGGTGCCTTTCTGTAGAGCAAGGCCGTCTTTTATCACCTGGTGAAGAATTCTGTGTCACCTGAGAACTAATGCCAAATTTCTGAGCTGGTGATAGGAGTCCAGGCTTTTGTTGCTCGTGGCCTCCACCTCCACTCAAGGTTAGCAAAACTAACACAGCCCACTCAAGCATATGTAAACTGTCAATCTCTCCCACAGTCCACCAGTTACAGACATGCATATGTGAAGGAGCTGGCACACTTCATATCCTCTTGTCCTTTACATAACATTATCATTGTAATTTGCTTTTTGGATAAAACTTCCCTTATGTACCGGATATTTAAAGCACCTGTGGTTTGAGACATTTGCTTTATCACATCATTGCTACACATTGGTGACCAATCTTAATAATTTTGGTGCGCTCTCTCTCTCTCTCTCTCTCTCTCTCTCTCTCTCTCTCTCTCTCTCTCTCTCTCTCTCTGTGTGTGTGTGTGTTTTAATGCAGGGCTTCCATTCTTTTGAGTATAATCACCTCTACAAAAAGTGGCAAACTATTTTAAGTGCCACTTGCAAAGGGTAAACATTTTGCATTACACTGTGAGCTCACCATCCCGAACATGGCTCCACGGTGGTTGAAGAACTGTAGGCATGAACGGTGGATATTATTCTCCAGTGCTCAGCTCTTTCAATCTCTGCCAGACTGTCTTTTTCCTGTTCTGTGCTTGTATCGGAAGCACATCATTTTACTAGCTACTTGTCTTCATACAGTGCCAACCTGCTAAGCTACGCCATGCCTTAAGTAGATGCAAATATTTTTCTTGCCTCTTCTAGCCACTCATTTTGGAAAAAGGGGAGCTGATACAATATTACTTGGGAAAGAAAGTGGCCTAGACCAAGAGCTCCTAAATTTAACACTGCTGTGATATCTTCCGAACCCGGAAGTGAGTGGCAGTGACATGAAGTGCATCATGCAGTGGTGTTACCAATCACTCGCTTCTGGGTTTGTAAGTCATTGCAAGCCTTTAAATAGCAGTAAGGGGGTCAGGGCAAGTGGTAGGGCTTTCCCTGGTGCACAGTTTTTGTACACTGCAGCTCTGCCTGCCATGCTGAGCCTCCTGCCATTGTTTGGAGGCTTGTGCCATGGTCTCTCTGCCAGGGCAGCCGACAACCCACAATGCCCAGGATGTTGCAACACACACTTTGAGAACCTAGGCATTAGCATTTGCCCCTGGGCACACTTCTCAGTTTGGCAGGTGCTGAGCCTGTTGCTTCTCAACTCAGTCCCTTTCACAAAGGTTTCAGGGGCAGCACTTGAGCACTCCGGTTGCAGAAGTCCCAGAGCTCCTCTCCCCCTTCTCTTCACCCCTGCTTGCCATCCTTGTTGCTTTCACTGCTGTGAAACTTCTACCCAGCTTGCAATTTCCTAACTAACATCAGGCTTGCTGAATGCTTACAAACTATAGTCATTGATGGTTCTCATGGGATCTTTTTGCAGTAGGCAGAAACGATATATCAAACCCACTTAGAAGCAGCAGGAGCCTCACTCTCCGTTACCAGACAGAGCCCCTGTCCTCCTGTTTATCTGCAAACACACAAAGCTTGATCTTGCTTCCACTGTGGTACATGAGCTTTGATATCAAGCTTGGAAATACTGTCAAAACAGGGGACCTCTGCTAGGGGAAACCAAGGCTTTGAAAGACAAATGTTTCCTGCACGGAATGGAATTATTCATTTGGGGGCCTGCCCATCTGGCCTCGATGTGGATGCCGATACCACCTAAGGAGCAAGTGGCTCTTGTTTGTTTCAACAGCTTGGCTAATGATTGCCGAAGGCATTGAAAGAATCAGCAAGGTGACTCTCATTAAGAAGACAAATCACTTTCCCTCCTCCATAATTTCCATTTGATTGCTTATTGGTGGGCCTATAATGGAACAATAATTTCCAAACATATTAGGAGCAGATTGTGCCTTGAGGCAGAGCCCAGAAACAGGTGATGCTGGATATACATAATCCAAAGATGGTAAAATGGGAGAGCCTTTGTGCCACTCTTGAAACAAGAGTCTTGGGACTCCCTTGCCTACCGCACTGCCACGGATGCTTCTTTGAGCAGTGTGCTGGGCTCCAAATAGAATGCAGAGCTGTAGTATTGTTATGGAATTGGGAATTGGGTTTTGGATCTAGTGTTGTCACTACTAGGGGTTGCAACCCACTACTACTAGGGGTTGCATCACCTGGTGTGGGAGGGCAGTGTGTCACCCCTATGATGGACCTCCTCTCATACAGTGGGCAGGGCAATCCCCTGGGTAGTGGGCATGATGGTGTGCCATTGCTCCACCCCTGCTAGTTTTTGGTTATAATTTTTGATAAAATAGAGATATTTCAACGCAGTTTGTTTCATTGCATTCTGCATGAAATTGTGCATTGACTGATATATAACACGGTGGTATTATTCGAAAATACCAAGATCTTAAAAATTTCGGCCACTAGGGGCATCAACCCCCTCTTCATATTACCCGGTGCAGCCTGCATCCCCCTAGAGATGCCACTGATACTAGGCCAGCTGGTTTCTGAAATGCAGAATATTGGATTTCTCATGTACAGGATTACACTTATTGACTGGTAGTCAGAAATGAGTTTGTCTCCAGCTTTGTCTCCAAATGATGCCTGGCCTGGGATCAGAAAGTGGGTTGATAAATGCTAATGATCCAAGAACCTCCCTGGGAGGCCTGAAGTCAAGTGGACACCTGAGCCAGAGCATAAGAGAGTCAGGTGACTCTTGGCCTTTGAGAGAGACAGAAGCTTAAATTCCTATTCCCCCCCCCCCCCCCGCAGTTGACAACTAGATAAACCCAACCTGTTAAGGAAAGGAGGGTTGAGTCATTGGTCAGTTTGGAACCAAGATGCTAGATGGAAATTCTGGTTAGTGGTTGTCTGGTCTTGGCCTCAGCATCTCTTAGATCAAAATGCTACCTTGTAGCTTCATGCTTCTTCATAAGGCCAACCCCCTCAGCAAGCTAGAAAGAAGGGTATTTCCTTGCTTTGTGCCAGCCATTGATAGTTGTGTCCTCCATGAATTTGGCTAACCCTCTTTTAAAAACATCTAAGTTTGTGGTGTTGGGTGAATACCATAAATTCATAATGTGTCGTGTGAAGTCCTTCCATTCGCCCCTCCTAAAACTCGGGCCAATCAGTTTCATTGGATGACTCCCTAGTTCCAGTGTTTTGTGAGTATCCTTCATGTCTGGACCCTTTCATGATCATTCATTCTTTACTCCCTTTTAAAAAAAGAAGAGGTCCATAATACTGAGAGTGATGAAAAATGTCTGTGTGCATCTTTGAAGAGTTCTGTTCATCTGAATCTCTCCCTTATGTATCAAGGGTTAAACAATGCAATTTCATCTGCCAATTTCATCTGAAATTACAAGATGGAACAATATATGGTTACAACACTTTATTCTCTCCACATTCCTGTGGAATTGCACACAAAATATTATGCTTTGTTTTCCGTCTTATACTTTGTTTCGCCTATGGTAAATAATACCTTAGCAGGCAGCAGAACATTAAAGCATTTCCATGGGAGACCCTGTGCTGAAGAGTGGGAGGATGCTGTCTGCTCTTATCAGTAAGACATTGCATACAATTGCTTATGTGTTATGATCATTGTTCTGCCTTTAAGAAGAAATAGATTGTTTCCCATTGTTGGCATTGGGAAAGAATGTGAGCTCCTTGGGAAAGAATTAGGTCCTCCTTCTGAAATGAGAAACTAGAAACAATATTTCCTGCCTTGAAAACATTGCCTTTGTGTACTGCTTTTGCTTTGCTTATACATCATTGATTTTTAGCTGGAGACTTGCAACCTTATCTAAGGTGTATCATGAAGCCACTTATGAAATGCCCCATCCTATGACATCAACTGGGGAGGTCCTTCCTTGTGTTAAATTGTCAACAGAGGTCTGATTGACAATGATGTTAGAGAGGGCCTTCTCCAAGGTGGCACTATCTTTATGGAACCTCCTGCATCTGGAGTTCAAATTGTGACCCTCTCTGATGAACCTGGAGACCATGTGTTATCTTTAGCCTTGGGGTCCTGCTGCTCTTGTCTGATGCTAATTGGGCAAAGAGGCACATTCTAAAATGGTATCCACTTACGGTATACTTAGCAGGGGGAGAGCAACTGTCCAGCTTCACCCCAGGATGGTGTCTTCTCCAGTGGCTTTTCCTGGTGTGTGTGTGTGTGTGTGTGTGTGTGTGTGTGTGTGTGTGTGTGTGTGTTTAAAGAGTATGAGCCCTTTGTGGATAGGAAATCATTTACTTTTTTAAAATGCAATCTGCTTTGTGAACTGTTGAAAAGCAGTATATAAATATTCTTGATAATGATGATGATAAATTTCAGTATTATCTGATATTCTGGTGCTGCAGTTCATTGTGTTTCAGTTTTGTTTTAATGTTTGGTGCTATCGGGTTGTAAAGCACCCTGAGTATACCCCTTTTTGGAAAGTGGAAAGTAAGATTTAAAAAATTTCATCCAGAATATTTTTTAAAAGGCCTCCTTTCAGAAGGAGGGTTTCTCCTTCCCAAATTAAAAGACCTGGGCTGGATGCAATTAAGCTGAATGCTACCCATGAAACAGAAGGTTTTTGGTTTTCCCCCAATTACTTTCCCTTCTACCAGTGAGCTTTCTTTGACCCTCCGATTCCAAAACATGGATCGAGTTCCTTCTTAGGAGCTGCTGGATTTTATGGAGCCCTTGAGGATAAGTATTTGCTGCATGAATATTCAATAACGGAGGGATTTGTCGGAGCGCTCTAAGTTGACAAGGCATTGTTCTTGTCTGGATGACCTCCTTGTTCAGAGTGATCATTTTATCCTCCTCGACATTATTATGTTTTGCTGTGGGAAGGGGAAAGTGGAAGAAGGATGGCAAAAAGCCCTGCTGGGCCCCATCATAATAGCATGTAATCTTCTTGCTCAGTTTAGCTGCGATTTAAGAAGCCTCTGTTCACGGAAGCAGTTTTCAGAAAGTCTGATCTATAATTTACTTGAATCAACCCGGCAAAAGAGCAAGAGGCTTTAGAGGAGGGATACAACCCTTAAAACTCTTAAATGAAGATTAGTTTAAAGTTTGACAATCCACCACACCACCATCTGCCATCCATCTTGTGGCAGGTTTCGTTAAACCTTTTGAGCTTTTTCTTATCTCATTGGAGGCATTTGTGTTGTCTCTCCCCCCCCCCCCCCACTGCTAGCCCTTCTTCTCTCAAACTGCAGATGCATACTGTATTGTCGGGAACAGGATTTAGTGCAAAAAAGGCATGATTTTTTTTTTCCCATTTCAGAATTGCTAAAAGGGAAAGGGTTTTGAATTATTGGGATCTCAGCACCTCCTGAGAGTCCTTCAATAAGCTTTCTGGCTGCCAAGCCATTTATTGACACATCAGGACAATAACTTCTGATTACAAAACTCTCTCCCTGGGTTGCAACTGTTAGGATAATCTTGAGCAGAGTCTGAACCTCTAAACCAAGGGTCTCCAAACTTTTTGGCTAGAGGGCCACATCAAATATCTGGTGTGGTGTTGAGGGCTGGAAAAAAAATTAAATATAAAATTTAAATAAATAAATTTGAGATGAAACTTAGATGAGTGAATAAATGAATGAATGAATGGGCTCATTCATTCAACCTCTCCGGCCCTCAGAACATCCTGCAGATGCAACCAGAGCACAGCTCTGGTCATGTTCAGTTGAGTGGAACAGAGGCTTTCAGGGGACAAAAGGCTGGCCACAGGCCAGATAAAGGCTTGCTGCATCTGGCCCCTGGGCCAGGGTTTGAAGACCCCATTCAGTAGACAGGTTAGCATGAAAGACGAAGTTCATACAAGTTGTTGTTTATCTGTTGACCAAGTTTGACTTTAGACCAGTGTTTCTCAAACTGTGGGTCGGGACCCACTAGGTGGGTTGTGAGCCGATTTCAGATGGGTCCCCATTTCTATATTTTATTTTTCATAAACACTTGATGCTATGATGGCATGTGATTGCATTTGGGGAAATGTTGCGCATATTATGTATATGCTTTTAACAGTCAGTGGGACTTACTCCTGGTTAACCATGGGTAGGATTGCGGTCTAGGATTATTAAAAATTTTTGATTATTATCAAAATGTTTTAATTATGTCATTTCTGGTCATGACATAACTTCCGTGTGTGTGTGTGTGCGTGCGTGCGTGCGTGCGTGCGTGTGTTTTAAAGAGTGTGACCCCTGGGTGGATAGGGAACCATTTACTGATTTTTATTTTTTTTTTATTTTTTATGCAGTCTGCAGACAAGATTATTTTTAATGCAATCCTGACAGATTCTCATTCTGAAAAGTGGGTCCCGGTGCTAAAAGTTTGAGAACCACTGCTTTAGACAAACTGCGGAGTCGATTGTAATGCTTCTTCTCTGCAACCCAGGAACTGGATCAGTTGACTTGGCCTCTACTACTAGGAAGAATTGACTCCCAGAATCTCCTTGCCAGCAAAAGGTCCCTGCTGGTCTAGTGGTCATGGGTGCTGAATTAAAGAACTCAATCTCTGTATATATTGGCATATATACAGGGCCATACTGATGCACTCATTGGTCTTTTTCTTCCCTCTTGTAAATGCCAAAGAACAGTGGTGACATCAGAGGGTTGCTCAGGTTGGACAGTGGACAAAAGTCCATGCTCATCTGAAGGTCCACCTAGCCACCAGGCCAACTCCTGAACTCTCTGGACCAACAGTAGTGGTTGGGACATTAGATCAGGGGTGTCAAACTGATTTCATATTTCAGCTGAATATTTCATATTTCAGCTGAATAGCATTCATGGAAGCTGTTAATGGCTGAAAATGACATCTGCAAAGTGATGCTTCAGCAGAAGCAGTGCTGCTGAAAGGGTGGCCCACATGATAATTGGGCTCTCCTAGTGCTGCCCTTTCAGTGATGCTACCTACGTTGATTCATAACTTTTCAGCTGATGGTGGTGCTGGGAGAGTCCAACTATCTTAGACAAAGAGCTTCCATGAACTGAATAAGGCCCACATGCTTTATGTGTGACACACCTGCATTAGATGGTAGGCAGGTGCCACTGTGGGGTGGGGGGGGGGCAGTGCAAGTATTTGAATCCTGAATCCAGGATTCCTGAGGATGACTAAGGGTACAATAGGCTTTTGAAGGGTATGTAAGTAGTTGAAGAGAGAAATGGAAGGAATGCCTTTGTGTAAATGTGTGACACTGCTAAGCAAATTCTTCTTGTTAGAAGCATCCCCAAGGCATGTAGATTAAGTCTGTGAAGTTCCCCCCCATGTAAATACATTTATTACAATTTCTTCTAAGCATTTGTTCTTAGCAAAGCATACAAACATATACATGAAGTAGCCGATGCAAGAAGGCACCATTCTTAATTTATGTGCTTTATGAGATCATTTAATTGGCTGATCAAGAGGGAACTATAAGCACAAACAAACAGGGGGGGAAAGATAGATGATGCTTGGCAGAGCAGTTCTGGATGCTGAATGGAGCTAGTGACTCTTGGCTGAACAGTCATGAGTCATCTTCTGCCTGTGGGAATAAGTTTCTTGCATCAGTTACAGGCTAAACAAATGATACTGGGTTGTTATGAAAATTGTGAGTTTCAGTGTAGATTCAAGGCTATTGGGGAGCTATTATAGAGCTATCAGGGTGGAAGGGTAGACACAAAATGGCTTCTTTCAGCTATACACACACGTAGAAGTGGTCTTGCGGGAAGCTACCTAGTTGATGAAATCTCAAGGTGCCTTTTCCAAATAGTTTCTCAATGTTGAGCCCAGCTCTGAGACTGGCTGTTACTGGGTGGATTGGAACAGAGATCTGGGGGCCAGAGGCAGCCAGCATGGTAGTAAAAGGCTGGAATGGAGTGCCAGGTCAGACTAAAAAAAGTCAGCGATAGTAAGTACTGGTCTTGAGCAGGTGATGAAGGACCAGTTTGTCAAAGCAAGATAAGCCTTTGCAATTGTTGAGTCCAGTGACCCAGCTGAGACCAATGAACTAAGTTTGGAGCAATTGTTATATGGGGCCAGTATGGTTCCTGTCCTAGGCTGAAGCCATGGATATGAAAGACCACTATTCCCAAGTGTGTTCCCTAGTCATTGAGAGGCCAACAGGACTAGAAGCTGCC
This sequence comes from Tiliqua scincoides, assembly GCF_035046505.1. NCBI lineage: Eukaryota > Metazoa > Chordata > Lepidosauria > Squamata > Scincidae > Tiliqua > Tiliqua scincoides. The sequence goes on from NC_089832.1 coordinate 9,959,591, forward strand.
CTGTAGTTTCTATGCGGCTGGGTCCATCTCCTGTGTCACTTGAGTTAATTCCTAGAGATGAAAGTCTACAGATTGCACGGAGACCTCGAATCTTCCCATACTTCTTCATAACATTACATGCAAGCCTATGTCTCAAAGGTTTTTGCATCATTTAGTCACCCTTTCCAAGCCTGAGGCTCTTCAAGCATCATTTGGGCACCCTTTTCAAGTGTGTGGCCCTTTGAGCCGTCTCCAAAATGCATAGATTCCTCTGAATCTATTGCAGTGGTTCCCAACCTGGGGGTCGGGGCTCCTCTCACAGCAGCAGATACCACACTTTTCCCTCTTAAGGAAAGTGGCGAGTCAGGAGTGATGGCAGCAACAGCACTTCTAGGTTTGAGCCTCCACCACACCAACTAAGGAAAAACTTTCAGGACTTGCCTGTTGGTGGCTGGAGATGCCATAAACCTGGGCTCCCCTTGCTGCTGCCACTGACAGATAAGCCCCCTGGCACTCCATCCCTTTTTTTTTAGTTGGAGCAGCAGCGCAAACCCACGAGGACTGTTGCCACCATAACTTGCCATTCTCCTTACTTCCCCCCCCCCCACTCAGTGGTTCCCTTACCTTTGGGTAAAGGTTGGTAACAACAGATCTGTTGGGTAGATTCCAGTCCAGTCCAGATCTGTTCCATCACGAATTTATAAACTGAGTGTAATGAAGAATATGGAGTTCCCTATGACTGTATGGAGCAACCAATTCAAATGATTGCCTGAATGTGCGTCTGGAATTTTGAATGGGTGGAGAGAGCCCTGGCTTCCATGTTCTGTCTCCTACCTGCAGCCATCCATTGCTGAATCTATTCCCCAGTTACACTTGTAGGTTATTTCAAAGGACTGTAGTTTTAAAAGTTACTTGAGGTTTAGTTAAGCATGCTATTATGCGAGCCTGATTTCCGCTAACAACCATGCCTGGCTGCCAAGGAAATTTTTATCGGTGCTGGGATTGGGGCTTTGGGAGCTGTAACTGTGCCGCTAAAGCCATAATGTAACATTCAGACTGAAATCAATCATCGCATCTTCGTCTCATTATGGATTTAATTTTCTTCTGTGTATTAAGTCTAAATGTCAGATGGATGGGAGTAATAGGAACATAAACAAAGGATTCGGGAAGGGTGTTTCCAGTGTTTCATGGAATTGGGAGCAGGAGAATTAACTCTGTGTGTGTGTGTGTGTGTGTGTGTGTGTGTGTGTGTGTGTGTGTGTGTGTGTGTGTGTGTGTGTGTGTGTGTAGATCTCCGAAAACCGGATCACTTTGCAACAAAGAAAGGAAGAAAATGGTAGAAAAGAGATTCTGCTTCACTGTCATTGACTTTCATAACAAAGACACCTAAGGGCCATTTCCACTGCTGGAAAGCTTACTTCAGTTATGTTTTAACACAGATATTTTCCTTATTCTTAAAAGAAAAAGATTTTATGTGTTCCTGCAAGTCAAATCTGTCCCTTTTCCATCCCTCTTTAGCGCCTCGGGTTTGCTGGAGGTAGGCGCAGGGTTGCACCCATATCCTTCTCCCCATCTTCATACTATAGTGATGCATTTGCACTAGTCTGCTGACCAGTGGAAGCCCCAGTTGCACGTTGACTCCTGACCTTAACAACACTGAGGTTGTCTAAGACTTATAAACCCAGTGATTGAGGCTGCACAGACCCTGTAATTTTCTTCCCTTTCTCCAGATTCCTTGATCTGAGGTTGACCTTGACAGCCTTTCCCTTTGCCATCAGAGGTGTTGTGGATGGGAACTTAGAAGAAGTTACTTAGGGCGTAATCCTAACCCACTTTCCAGCACTGGCATAGCTGTGCCAGTGGGGCACGTGCTGCATTCTGCAGTTGGGAGAGGCAGTCACAGAGGCCTCCTCAAGATAAGGTCACGTTTGTTCCCTTACCTCAGAGTTGCATTGCCAGTACCTCAATGCTGGAACGTTGGTTAGGATTGCGTCTCTAGTGTGGTGTGGTGAATGGATACTTAGAAGAAGGCTTTCTCAGTTTTGGGGGCTAGAATCTAGACATCTTCCCAAGAGAGGTGTACTTAGTACTGTAGATGGACAGTGATGGGTGTCCTTGTTCCAACAAACTCTTTTTTATTGTTTACCTTTTAACCAGAACTGAAATGGGTGCTGCTCCATCTGTTTGTTTCCTGCCCCATGTCTTTTTATGCCACTTTTATGCCCCAGTTATTGCCCACTGCTTTCTCTTACACCTTATGAAAATGCTGCATTTGATTGCTGTTGTAGGGTGTCTTGAATGCATGGACCTTGAATTATTAAAATGCAGCTGCTCCATATCTTCCCTCACTTTCCATTCCAGTGCTGGGCAAAAGTGTGCAGGGTTCCTCCCCCCCCCCTCCAAAATAAAGCACAGATCCATGTTCCTAACCCAGAAACCTGAACAGGGGAATACATAAAGCCCAACTACCCAGTCCTCGACAGCACTGTCCTTAATGAAGTGTGGATTACTTTCAATATTGTAAGAATGTCCCTCTGGGATCCTTTTATCAATTATTATTGGTGTATCAGTCACTACATGAGGGTGGATATATTTATTTATCCATTTATCTCTGAGCTTTAGCTAATGCTTCCAGCTAACATGCAGTTGGCTCTTTTAGCTTTATTGAAAAACCCCAGTCAATGCCCTTCAGGAAGTCAGAGGATGCGTTTGCTGTTTACCAAATCTATTATCCCACTGTACGAGCATTAAAAAAAGAAGAAGAAGAAGAAGACAGAGGCTGCCTCTGACTTAGGAAAAACACAGTGCTTGTCATATATCTCAAGCCCATTTCTACTTGGGTAGGTGGAGCAGACTCACATAAGAATTCTTGTAAAGAGACTCCGGGGGCCACAGTGGCACCTCCAGTCCCTAAGCTAATAAAACCCAAAGCATTTATGGGCAGAGTTGAGCAATCATTATGCACATTAGCACATTTGTGCAAAGTGGTTGGAAAATGAGCTGTAATTTCACTGGAAGGATGGGGGACAGGGTTGGGCTGCCTCAGCAAAAGAGATGCTTTCGAGACTACTGTTAATTTATGCAAGCATAGACATATTTTTTTCTTTAGTTATTTGGGGATCAGCCAGGGCACAAGAATTATTTAACTTAAAAGGTCCATAAGACTATACATCTTTAGCAAAATGCAACTTTTTTTTTTTTTCACAAGGAGATTTAAAGAGAGTTGGCACCAACTCACACCTTTCAGAGGCTGCAGAAAACCATCTCAACCCTTCCAGCAGATCACTGGGCAGATCACTGGAACATGTTCCTCCCCCTTCCCAATTGTTTGTTTGCTTACCATCTATCTACCTGCTGGAGAGTTCTGTACAATGTGAAAGTTTGCTTTTCTATGCATTCTTTTTGGTTGGCCCCAAATGAAGCATGACATTGGATTTGAGGAAAAATGTCTCTTCTTTGACCTGCATTACCTGCATTACCTGCATTTACCTGTATTTACCTGCATTAAAAGTTTCAGAAAGTTTTTCATCCTCTAGCCGTGTCCAGTGGTCTGTCATACCAGAGACTGTGTGGGCCTTCCACCTTCTAGGTTCCACCCCCCCCCCATTTTTTTTTCCCTGTAGAGGAGTGAGCATCAAATTACTATTTGAATAAGCTCTCATTAATGACATGATGTTTCTGGTACCTACATTTCTTTTTGTGGGGAGGGGGGGGTAGTAACAATTGTTTAAGTGCTGTTTTAAGGAAAAGAGAATGCCCTTTCCTTCTACATAACACTGGCAGCACTGGCAATGTACTCAAGCCAGGGTAACAGAAGGCTTGCACCAGGGAACAATCTATATCTCCCAGATTATCTCAGACATCTCCAAATACTTTTCTAGCCCTGGATTCTTTCCATACCGAAACAAATAATAGATGTGTCAGTCCCTGATTGTTTTACTGAACGAATATTAACACTGCATAATCCAGTTTTTGTTTTCACAATTTCATGCCAAAATTGTCTGAGAACTAACTAACCAGTTGCATTTCTCTTCCTTTTTTTTAAAGCATTCAAAAGAAGTGGGAAGACCACAGACACCATTAAAAGAGACAAGTTTAGAATCATGGACTCAGCCACAGGTAAGAGACAGCATTAGTGATTAGTTTCTTTCCTTTATATATGAGTAACATTGGGTAACTCTGTTGCACATTGTACTTCATGGACATTTGCTTTAGGCCCTTTTCTTGGGACATGCATAAAAATTACATGATTTTCAGAGGCATCTTAAATTGTTCTGAGAGATCCGTCTACTTCCTAGAAGACTGTCCTAGAAAAGTGGCAGTCTGTTCTGCAATTCAGATGAGTTTACACTTGGACTTTGGCCGGTGGTCTATGCAAGCAGAAGACTGGGGTAAAATTGCTTCAGGCTGTTATCACTTCAAGGCTGGAGTAAGATGTTCGGAAGCCTGAAGGGTCACACCAAATGCCAGATTTCCTTACCTGGTAGTACAGACACAGACACAGACACAGACACACAGACACAGACACACACACACACACACACACACACGTGTCCACAGGGGATACATTCCTGCTGCTACAGTGGATGGCAGGAAACCCTATACAGTACCTACTTAGCATGATGCTAACAGGAAGCAGATAGCAGTTTGCAAATGCTTTGCAAAAGGAAGCTTTGCCTAAAAGGGCGCAGACAGTGACAACACTAGACTCTTAGCTGCTCGAGCAGAGATTTTCAATCTTTTTCATCTCACAGCACACTGGTGATAAGGTACTAAAATGGTTAAGACACATTGTTGGTTTTTTGACAGTTGACAAGACATACCATGGTCTTGTTGGTGGGGGCTGTTGGTGGGGGCTGTTGGTGGGGGCTCACATTCCTCAATGGCCCTACTAATAAATAACTCTCCCCCAAACTCCCATGGCACACTTGCAGACCATTCGCGGCACACCAGTGTGCCACTGCACAGTGATTGAAAATGGCTGTGCTAGAGGAACGCTAGAAGAGGCAACAGCAATAATGCTAAAAGGAAGCTGAGTTGAACATTCTTACTGTCTACGTGCTTTGTCTGTTCACTCCTTCTTAGTCTCCTCTAGCATTCCTCTAGCAGCTACAAGTCTAGAGTTCTTGCTGTCTGCTTTCTCTTCCAAAGTGTTTGCAAACCATGGAAATGGGACCTGAGGATATTGGGGGGGGGGGGTTCCTATTGTCAGACCTCTGCTGCTCTTCCACCCATGTCCTGAATTCAGAAAATGAATGTAGAAGAAGAGTGGTGGGGATGAGAGTAGTGATCTAGAGCAGGGGTCTCCAAACTCTTTGGCCAGAGGGCCCCATCAAATGTCTGGCACCGTTTTGAGGGCCGAAATTTTTTTAATATAAAATTTATATAAATAAATTAGAGATGAAACTTATATGTGTGAATAAATGAGTGAATGGGCTCATTCATTCAACCTCTCTGGCCCTTAGAACACCCTCCAGATGCAACCAGAGCACAGCTCCAGTCATGTTCGGCAAAGTGGGCCAGTGGCTTTCAGGGGACAAGAGGCTGGCCGCGGGCTGGATAGAGGCTCACCATAGGCAGCATCTGACCCCCAGGCCGGGGTTTGCAGACCCCTGATCTAAAGTGCTGATCTAGAGTGCTGAGTTACCCCTGCTAACTGGGTAAGAGGCACCCTTTCAAGTGGGTGCTCCTCTTTTTAGCAGGGGGAGAGTAACTAGCCCACCTCACCCCAGCAGTGTCTTTTATAGTGGCTGTTTGCTAGTGTTCTTTTGCATCTTTTTAGATTGTGAGCCCTTTTGGGACAGGGAGCCATTAGTTATTTGATTTTTCTTTGTAAACTGCTTTGTGGACTTTTAGTTGAAAAGCGGTATATAAATACTGTTAATAATAATAATAATTAATAATAAAAAAGCACTCTAGTCCAGCACTCTCTTCTCCTCCACATTTAATCTTTCACTCCATTGTCCTCTTCCTTTTCCAATCTAGGGTTCAGGTGGAGGGGGGTAGATAAATTGGGATGACAGGCTGACAGTGCAATCCTATTCATTCATTCATTCATTCATTCACTCTCTCTCTCTCTCTCTCTCTCTCTCTCACACACACACACACACACACACACACACACACACACACTTCTGAGTAGATATATAGATACGTGTGAGTGTGTGTAAGTGCCACTGAGTTCAAGGGGGCTTTACTCCCAAGTAAGTGTGAATAGGATTGCAGTGTGAGAGTATTATTAGCCTGTTATAGCAAATATGAATATAATATATTCAGGTCCACTCTTTGGCCATAGCAGGGGGTAACAATTTGTTTTTGTTTTTCAATACCTCTGTTGATAGTAGCCAGAGAAATGTTTATTTGCCAGAGCCTGGATGTCACAGTAGTAATGATGAATGGGTTTGCTCTGTTCAGTCATTCATTGGGTCATGTGTGTGTTTTGTCCTTCTTTCCATCATTTTGTCACGGCTGTGTTTTCATGTCTGTGTGCATGGAATGGGGAGGTCAGCTTCAGACCCATGGTGGGTGGTCATGTGAAGTGGCCCATACTCTGTACTCAAGGCAGTGGTGCAAAGCCTATAACAAGTGACAAAACGAAAAAGGACAAATTAAGTGACTGCCTCTGGAAATTACGAGCAGCTCATTAACTCTGGGGATGGAATTCTATTTAAGTCCGCAGGATGACGGCTTAAAGAGTGAAGGCTTATGAGTTGAGCATTTAAAGGTCCACCAGTTTTTGATCCACCAGTGAGGTAATTACACTTGTTCAACCCAAGAGATGGGGAAACTGATGGAGGACATCGATGCACAACATTTAACTTGAAGATAATATAATGTGTTATAAAAATGAGGCTCCAAGTACTTGGCACTGCTTTGTGTTTTACACCAAAATCTGTATTTTATAGCTGATGACTGTTTTCACATTGTCTTGTATGTGGGAGGAAAATTGACAACATCTTTTGCATTTTAATTATAATACCTTTGCTATTTTGGCAGGCCCTGTGGATTTTTATTATTATTTTCATTATTTTCAAATCTAGATTTAGCCTAGAGTTCTCGTTGACAACTTATACAGCTGGGGTTTTTTGCTGCCCTGCTGACTTTCTTCTACTAAGTGAAGATACTTCCGAAGACTAGAGCTTGCACCAAGAATGTTCCTGTCCACACAAAGGCTATGAGTTAACACTTTTAATGATGACTAGTGTTGGTAGACCTGTTTGCTAATGGCTAATCACAATTCATGGCACTCTCACCCTTCTTTGATGGTGCCTCTGAAAGTGCTTTCAGAACCTGTTGCCATAGCCCACAATGGCTTTTGCTTTTGTTTTGTGCTAGCCTTTTGACCAAATGTAATATTGTGGCACCTGGCATCACCAATTAAGAACTCTTTCTTTCTTTCTTTCTTTCTTTCTTTCTTTCTTTCTTTCTTTCTTTCTTTCTTTCTTTCTTTCTTTCTTTCTTTCTTTCTTTCTTTCTTTCTTTCTTTCTTTCTTTCTTTCTTTCTTTCTTTCTTTCTTTCTTTCTTTCTTTCACCTCTTCTTGGTGCCCAGGTTCCACTAACTGCCATGGTTCCTCCCCCCCAAGTTCAAAATTCATCTCAGATTTTAAAGGCCTCTACGTCATGACACAATGTAACTCTGAGTAGGTTTGAGTAGGTCTGAGAAGAAATGAGAACTGTCTAAAGGTTGAGAAATTTCTCATCTTCCTAACAAAATTGCTGAAATTGCTCTGCCATTTGTGCTGCCGTGAACTGGGGTGGACAAAATTGGAGACAGAGGTGTTTTAAGGTCAAATTTTGTTGTGGTGTAGTCGTGCATGCCAAAGCTCTACAGGAACCCACCATAGGGAAGCAGGTTCTATCCCACTCAATGTATGTGAAATTGCATTCTCTGCCTTTGGCTTTTCATGTCCCTTCTCTCTCCCACTGGGGATTGGCCTCTTGAAAACTTAGATCATGTGCACTGCTGTGCAGGTATGGAAAATACATTTGAACAGTACATGTGCACAGACCAACACATGTGTGTTATAGCCCTGTTTGGTGTGCACCAATTTAGTTGTAGAGGAGCCTTTGACAAGCTGTTTTCTCCGCTTGAACCTAAACAAAGCATTGGTAGGGGAAATATGACACCTATCAAAGCTAGAAAGAAGCTCAATACCTGTTCTTCCCTCCCTTATGGCCCATCACATTCACCACCTCATCTCTCATTATAGGAGAGTTTTCAAGCAGATGTACTAATAATCAACAACCACAGGTCCAAGCACATTTAGGTAGGACAGTCGGTGGATTCAGACTATTGGCAGTGGTGCACAGAGAACCAGCTTGGTTCCACTCATTCTGTAGTAAGTGCCACATCATGTGATGCCATCATCTTGGCAAACACATAATTGCTTGTTTGGGGACATTATGGTGGTTGTTCAACATTTACTGGCCTTTCCCTTCAACATACAATTGTGCACTGCTAGTTAATGCATTATGGGCTCGGTTCCCAATTGACCAGCTATGTATCCTCCATAATGTAAACTTAAACCATTATGATGGGAAGTTGCCCTCAAAATGAGCATGGTACCCATCTTTGATGAAAGCTGAAATGGCTAATACATGGTTTAAAAATGACCACTTGGTTTTTGTAGGTGATCCTGACTACATAGACTACATAGACTCTGAGATGTGGTGATGCCATGGTTTAAGGCAGTGGCGTTCAAACCTGTCCCTGCTGCGCACCTGGAATGTGGTCCCCATTTGGACCACATCCAAGCAACCTGCTGCACGAAGTTCTCCTCTTTCAGAGGACAGGAACACACTGGTGTTGTTCCACACAGGAACACAGTTGTGTTGTCTGCCTGGTGTCCCAGAAGGCCGTGCAATAGGACATCAGGCAGACGAGACGGCCCAGAGCGTCTCTGTCACCTGGAAGAGGAGGACTTCTCTCAGTGCCACATGGAACCAAAAGTCTGCTCACTGCGCAGATGCATCCATGTGAATCCCAGATCCGCTGTTTGTGCAGCTTTGGTTTAAGGGAATTCAAAGTGTGGATTCATCAAGACAATTGGGTTTAACTTGACACAAGTTGGTGATTTAAAAAAACAAAACAATGAATGTAGGTATATTGAGCTGTTTTTTGTCAAATGTTTCATGTTCCACTTGCACTTTGCCAAAAACTTGTCAGTGCATGTTGGGGTCTTGAGCTGTGGGTCACAAATGTGGGCTACTGAACTGTCAATTACATTCCATAAATGTATCTAGCAGATCAGTACAGGCAAATGTCCCTGTCTACTTGTACATATTTTGCAATTTGAACTGAGCAATGAGAGTGGCTTGTAAACTATATTGGTACATGGGAAAGTGCCTGGGCTGAAGTTGAAGTTGACATTTGGGGAAAATATTGTTGTTATGGTTAACCTTGTGCATCAGGTGTGGGTTTGCCAAGAATTATTGCTCTTGGTGGTGTGTTTTGTTGTTTCCTGCTCAATCATGGCTTGTGTTTTCCCTGGCCCGTCCTTTTTACAAATGCCAGTGCTATAAGGAGACCAATGAGCCGGTAAGTTTGAAATTGAATCGTCTTTCAGGAACGCTAGCATACGCACATGTTTACTATTTTTTAAATCCCCCCTTCTGTAATTTGCTACCTCCTTTAATGATGCAATATTACAGCCATGGCTAGGAAATTAGAATGAATCTAAAAATCCTTTGCATCTACCAGGCTTGGGGATGCATTCAGATACTTTGGAACTATCACATTTATTTAATTCTTTTTTTAAAAAAGGAACATCTGGGAGAAATAAACTGTACAAGAATTTGTGTCAGATTATTGGAACTAGTTCGGGCATAACTGTAAAGACCTTTGTATCTTGAAATCACTGAAGTAGTAAAGTGTTGTCCCCTCTGTCACCAGGACACAGAACTCTGAATTTCTCTGGCCTTACAAGGGCTGGGCATCTTTGCTATGGTTTAACCCAGGGCAGTCCAACTTTAAACAATTGGGTATTGTCCTGATATCTCACACATCCTCAAGAGCTGTCTGTAATAATAAAGGTCTAGTTCAGGTGTGTCAAAACATAAGGCCCATGGGCTGGATACAGCCCGTGTAAGCTTTTTATTTGGCCGACGTGATAATTGGACTCACACAGCAACAGGGCTGCTTCTATCAAGGCTCTGGGTAAGGAGGCCCATGAAGGCAATGAATGCTATTTGGTAGGGCTTCTCAAACTAGGGTGTCACAACGCCCCAGCCTGAGGGCCTGACCTGTGCTCCCCAAATAGCTATTTGGCCAATAGATATTAGTGCTAGTAGTGTCAATGTATTAGGATGAATTTGAGACATACAGGCTGTATTTAGATATTTTAAAAATGCTGATTGTTTCAGTTATTTGTCCCACTGCTCTGAATTAAGCCGGTGGCTGGTACCTGTGACAGGAATTGTGTGGAGACATTACATCATATATTTTTTTACTGCCCACTCCATGATACCCTTCGTAAGATCTATCTGGCTCCACTGCTGAACAAAATGCAGGGCTGGGAGGATTCATTTAAATTACAAACTCTTCTTTCCATAGAGGAAACTGACCCTCTTGACAAGGTTGCCAACTTTGTTTCTGGGATTCTGGCAGGACGGAATTCTGGGTCTTCCGCTATATTATGGTGAATGGGGGGAGGGGGTATTGGATGATTACGAGTGTTTTATTTTATTGTGTGTGTGTTTTGAATGTTTAATGTTCGGTTGTTGTTTTGTATTTCCATTATCTATGCCAATAAAGGTCTTATGTATGTATGTGTATGATATTTAAAAAATGCTCATTGTTTCAGTTATTTGTCCCACTGCTCTGAATTAAGCCGGTGGCTGGTAGATTATGTCAGGGTTTGGCAAAGCTGCTTCCACTTTCTAGTTAAGAAGACCCATAAACGGTTTCAATGTTAACAGAGATCAGTTAGCTTGACTTCTTTCTGAGCCTGTCTATGGTTATTTCAGCTTGGGGAGTGATCTCTTTTCAATTCAATTTTCCACAGTTGTGTCTTGGCTTCAGTGATCAAAAGCTGTCAGATCAGACCTCTGATTCAACAAGAGCAAGGGAGAGGACAAAGAGAGAGTCCCCCTTCCAATAAGCACCATGTTGGAAGTGTAAAATGAAAGATGTGTGTTTTTGTGGCATGCAGTGAAAACCTCTTTGCCATCTAATGATGGCTTGCGATCTACAATAATAATTATGACTGTTTCAAAAGTCTAATTTATTTTGAGGGTTCTTTTCTTGTTCATATTGGGCCCAGTCCATCTATTAGGTTCTGATTCAACCGCCCCTCCCGTTTTTGTTTGTTTGTTGTTGGTTGTGTCACTTTGTTGCTTACTTGCCCAAGCAATTTTCAGCACTGCCTGTGTTGGCAAAGACAGGAGGTCCACATATTGTTTCATCCTGAAATTGGACAATTTGTTAACTCACATTGTTACCAAAAAGGACTGTTATGTTTTAAGGGGAATTATTATATTACCCTTTTGGAAACTTCAGGATCGCAGGCTAGATAACAAGACAGCGTAATGCAAATAAATTACTTTTTAGCTTGAAAAGAGACTGGGAGAAAGATAACTTTCAACCAAAGATTATATTTTTATTACAAAAACACACAGGTAAACATAATGCACATGGAAAATTGATAAGTATATGTTTCTAGTACTTGTCTAGTGTATCTTTCTAGTCTAGTGTACCTAGCTTATGGCGGTTGCATTTGAGCAGTATTTGGTGCATCCGAGGAGATCAGGAAAAGGGAAAGATTTTAGGGAAGGATTTTAGGGGTCCCTGATCTGCCAACCCAGTTGCTGACTAAAGATGGGTAGAGAAGGGGAGAAAAAGGGGGGGGAGAAGGGAAAAGGTTCCAGACGCAAGATATAGTTACCTGTCCTGAGGAGCAGATGGATGGGGGGGGGGGGGAAGTCCAGGAAGGAGGACCTCTGCCTTGGAGGGACAGTCAGAGAGAGCTAGCATGTGCCAGCCTTCTCTTAAAAGGGTTTTTGCTGACCCGAATGACCCGGATGTGGCCTAGAGCTGTCCTGGATGCGCATGCTCACTATACACAATGGGACACGTGGAGCATGCAAGAAAAACAGGATGACCGGGTATCAGCCATGACTGGCCTCCTGGGGGAGGGGGTAGCTGGCTCTTCAAATCTACATACAGTGATTTAGTTAAAACAATACATTGCCTAGAAAGGTGGAAATTGTGTTGTAGCTTTACCAGGGTCTCTTGGAAACATGTGCTGGGGGAAATGTGGCCTGCATGATGTTTTTGAAACATAACCAGATATAAAACCACAACTTAAAAGGAAAAAGGGGATTTTCACATAACAACATATCCCAACAGCATTGTCCTGGGGCAGTGTGAGTAGAAAAATAATGTGTCCATCATGCAGCATTCATGGCAGCAGCTACTTGTGTTGCCCACATCACCCTGGAGCACTGCTGCATCTTGGAATCATGTGGATGAAAAAAATGGTCAATGGCAGGAGGTGGCTGTGCAGTGGAGTTTAAGCCATAAGTGACAGAGGCAACTACAAAAACTGCTTGTAAAGGTATTTAAATGAAACAATGAACAGAAATATGTATAAATTGAAAAAGCAACCCCATTTTATGTACCTATTCATGCCATTCAGCCCCCAGCCCATTAATTTCAGTGCTCCATTTGACCATGGTTCTCAGTTGTTCCAAAAAGGATTGCATCCCCCTGACTTGAATATAAGCTTACTGGGATTTGAAACCACCTGTTTGTTTATGTTACTTGATACAATATCATGTAGGTTGGTGATAAACTACCAATTTGGTGACCTACCATATCCAACACCTGGTATTTGCAGGTGTTACCAGTAGTCATGTGGGATCAACTATGGAATGGTGCCTACCATTATATTCTGGGTAACATTTGAGGTGGACTCTAGACTGCAAGTGACAAGCAGCTCAGGGAAGACCAAAGGACCCGCTGGGAAAATAATCCCCTGATTTGGGGGGGGGGGATGTTTCAAAGTGTCCACTTGAAGTCTAATTTCACTGCATCCCTATAAAATATCAGGTTATTTGGAACTTCTGCAGTTGCAGTAGTTGCCATACCATCAGCTTATTGCCCCCCACCCACATGCATCCATATATCATGGCATCAGTTGTGGCATGCTCCTTTCTACTGAATATTCTGGATGTCCTTCCATATATTTGTATTAAAAAAGCAGCTCAGTTTCAAAGATGGCTGGATGTATTACAGAAGTACTGGGGAGGGTAAAGACCAGGGGCTGCAGTGGTAATTTATGGTGACCACGTCCTTGCCTTTCAAGCTACTTGAACACACTTCCTATCGACAGGGCACTGGAATAAATATACATCAAACAAAATTGGCTTTTCCATTTGGGAGAACTCAGTTCAATAGATGCAATAATATATGGCCTCTCTTGTCAGCTACCATATATCCACCAACCCTCCCCTTGCTCTCAAGCCAAGACACAGATGACCCCGAAGGTCAGGATAGGCTATTCATAAAACACTTTCAATAAGATCCTTTCTTAGCATTCTTCATTGTCCAGTGATTAAAAGCTCATTTAACCAGCTGGTGTACATCCGAGAATGCTTTATAGGTTGGGCTTAAATGTCGAATACAGTGGCATCTGCCACACCTTAAGTGATAGACTAGTTAGCACAGTAAGATGCAAGAGGGCACACTTAGAGTAGTGGTTCACAAGCCTGGGGGTATCAGCCTTTGCGGAGGGTGCCAGACTGAGTGATATGTGCAGTTATTGGGTGGGAAAAGTCATATAGCAGACAAAGCTGGGTGCATTTTGTTCCCAATTGAATAGGTATATAACAGGGATGGGAAAACCCAGCATGACTTGACTCAAGTCGAGTCACCGAGTCACTGTCCCCCGCAATTATACTGGAAAATGAATCATAAGGGGGGCACTTTCCAAGTCGTCAACTCGCCCTTTAGTCCTTGTCGAGTTGCTGTTCCCATTTAAAAAGCCTGCTTTGGCTTCATAGAAAAAATGGGGCTGCTGCTGGGCTTTGTGTGTGTGTGTGTGTGTGTGGCAGTTGACTTTAAACACTCCCCTGATGTCCCCACCTATCTGTAAAGAGGGCTGGAGGGGTGGGAGCAACAGCGAGAGAGCTGAGACAGAAGCAGCAAGAAGAAGGAGGGTCACGTGCAGCAGCTGTAAGGCTTACCAGGACGACCTGATCCTTGGCAGCTCGACTCAGAAATAGTCCCACTACAGCCACTCATTCAGTGAGGCTTCCCCCTTCCAAGTAACAATGGAGCTCAGTTTACAGCAGCCAGCCATGCAGTGGAAAGCGTGATTGGTGCTACAAACCTCCTCCCCTTTCTCCTCCTCCTTTCTTCTCCCTCCTGAGCTTATGCAGCCAATTGTAAGAATGCCCTTAGCTCCTCTTCCTGCCCTCCCTCTGCCAAAGACAATATGAGAATGCCCATCCTTTGTCCAGTGATAATCGGTATCATCCTTCCTATCAGAGATGGCAAAAAAAGCCAACTCCTGCCTCACACTGAACTGGAAAAGGAAGCATTTAACCCTTCCCTGCCTCATGGCTGGAACTCCCTGCTGTTCACCCAGTTGGAATGCTGGCCCCATGAGATTTTTCACGCCGTGAAAACAGCAAGCAAGCACCCTCAGACATAAGCAGACTTGAGTCAGCATGCATGGGGACAAGTGCTGAGTCAGGGGAGCCCTGACTCTAGTCTTTTTCAGAGTCTTCCATGCGCTGACTCACAAGTCACAGAGTCAGCAAAAATCACACATTTTTGCATCTCAAGTGTGAGTCACTCTCGAGTTCCCAGATTCTTGGTGGAATCTGGCACAAGGTGTCAGTCTCTAAGGGTCTGGGCCTGGAGGGTTTCTTGTTGCGTTCAAACCTTTGTCCCCCCCCCCCCCCCCGCTAGTTTCTTCCTCTCTGTGCTCATTTCGCTGATGGAAAGCAGGTTCATGGCATCAGAAGGGATAATGATCCCCCCTTTTGTCGCCTTTAAGGAAAGTCTCAAATGAGGTTCAATCAGAAGGACCAAGCAAGCAGGCTTTTGGGGGGTATCGTGCATCATCTTCAACTGTGTTTCCCTAGCCTAGAACAACAGATTTAGTGTCCAATCCTATCCAATTTTCCAGCAGTGGTGCAGCCCCAATGCAGTCCCAAGATAAGGGAACAAATATTCCCTTACTTTGAGGAGACCTCCATGACTGCCCCCCCCCCAATGACAGGATGCAGCACACACCCTCTTGGTACGGCTGCATCAGCACTGGAAGTTGGATAGGATTGGGCCCTTAGTCCTGAAACCAGGTTTCTGTGCAGGAGTCAGCCATTGGACACTTGAAAAATAATACAGTGCTTCTGAAAATGTAAGCAGATTTTAGGCCAGTGGTCTTCTACCTTTATCATGCCGTGACCCCAATATATAAATAACTAAAGTACTGTATGAGACTGGGGACCCACAACTTAAATTTAGGGCGCAATCCAGCACTGGCATAGCGGTGTCAATGGGACATGTGCTGCATCCTGCACTTGGGTGTCACTTACAGAGGCCTCCTCAAAGTGAGGGAATGTTTGTTCCCTTAGCTCAGAGCTGCGTTGCCCTTATGTCAGTGCTGGAAAGAGCAGGAAAAAGTTAATGAAACCTAGCACCAGTGCAAGATGTTTTAGCACAATTGCTAAGAACCTGAGCAGGACAGGGAAACAACTCCTGGCACCTGAAGAGGTACAGCAGATGCCCTTCCTGGTGGTGCTCTATTCCAGTGGTCCTCAACCTTTTTCATTCCCTTAAGTTACTTACTAGACTTTTATTGGCATAGAATAAACACATACATATTCATAGCACATACATACATATTCATAGCACATACACAAAAATAAAACAAACAAAAACCCTCACCGTATGGGAGGCTAAAGCAAATTGCGCATTCTGTCTTTTCATTCCCATAAGTTGCTGCGACCCCACAAATGAGGCTTCATGACCCCATTGGGATCTTGACACCAAGGTTGAAGAGCACTTAGGCAAAGAAAACCTATGTTTGTGGTTAGAGTTAAAGCTTTCAGGGTGGTAGGCATGATTCAAGACAGCATTTTGGAGATGTGAGGCAAAGTGAAACATTCCTGCCTGGTCAAAAAGGCACCTGTAAGCAATTCAAAGGGCTTGAAAACATGTCGATAAGATTCCAGGAATGTTCCACGAATGGAGTCATTCAAACTTCCATTGAGTTATTTTCCCAAATACGAGTTTGCTGGGAGAGTGTGCCTCAGCCAAAACAACTGTGGGCACAAGACTAACCAGGTCTACTCAGAAGTAAGTTCTATTTTGTTCAATGGGGTTTACTCTCAGGAAAGTGTGGTTAGGATTGCAGCCTGTAGGACTTTTTTTTTTTTTTTTTTTAGAAAAGCTAACATTTTTAATAGGATTACTGAAATTTCTCAGGAGGATTTTGTACATCTCAGTGTAGCCCTTGTCTTGGACAAGAAAGTTAGAAGGAGATTTTGTAAAGGGCACAAGTGAATCTTTAGGAAGTTGACATTCTCTTTCTCTTTTTTAATGAGATGACAAAATAGCAGAAAAGTCCCAGCCTAATTACCAGTGATTGAGGGTAACTTTATTTTCCTCCTTTCCTCATCTGTACAAAATCACGCTGTAATCTCAGAGCAGTGGATAACAACATCCTTAATCCAATATTTTAACAGTAAATAATTTGATGATGGGAATTGCTTCGCTAATCTCTTAGACTGCCAACGGTACAGTTAAAGAATCCGCAGGGGGTTCACTAATCAGTTTTTTGTAGAGGAAATCAGCTCTGGCAATTTGTCTACATTCAAAACAGCCTGCAGCTGGATAGAGCCAGGCTTACAGCTTTGGGTTCTTTCAATAGTGGTGAAATTTGTGTTCTCTATTTTGTTTTTCTGTTCAACTGGGGCAAGGGGGGAAAGTTTTACCAAGGAACCAGCATTTTTTTTCCTCTTCTCTCTAAATCCATCTAAAGCCTCTGTTACTGTTGTTTATGGTGCAATGAGAGCTTGCAACCCAGAGCAATTACCTGCACCTCCTTAAGGAAGCCTGGATTATACATCCACTAGAGTGCCGCCTAGCCTTGCTTCCCTCTTCCTTGAGAAGTACTGTAGCTCAATGACAGAGCACTTTCAGAAGCTCCCAGTTTCAATCCTTAGCATTTTGTTGTAGGGCTGGAGAGAGAGGGAGAAAAATAAATAAAACAAAAACCGAGCCACTGCCATTGTTATTAAGCTACATGGACCAATAGTTTGAGTGTGGAGAAGACAACTTCTATGTTCATCAGACACATCCATGATCCAGTGCTAGAGCACCCACTTCTTCATGAAGTCATAGTTCGGTCCCTGGCATCTCTAGATGCCAGTGGTCTGATTCAGAAGAAGGCAGCTTCATACCTTGTTTAGTTGCTTCATCCTCTTGGCCTTCACCCACTTAGGCCTGAGAGTTGAACACTCTTGCCCACTGGAGAAACCAAAAGTGAGTGAGAGGATACCATTGGAGAGAATGCCGATGAAGCCTGATCAATGGCGTGGGCAAGGAAATTAAATATCCTGCAGACATTTATTTTCCTTCCTTTTCAGTTTCTCCTCCTCCATTCAGCTGAAGTTAGAAATGTTGCCTTTCAGTCAACGACATTCTCAAATTTTTTTGCTGTGAGCTTCCATAACAAAGTGACTAATTAATACTCAAAGTCCATTAATGACCCTGGCAGCAAAAACCTATTACAATTTAAACTTTGTCAGCACCTGCAAGAAATCCTGAAGTCACCTCTAGGGCCTTGGTACCTCCAATGTTTCCAGGGGGTCATTTTCAGGAGACTAAAGAGCTCAGGGTAATGTAATCCAGTTTTCCTCTTTAGAATAATTAAGACAGAGCCAATTTCAAATGAGATTTGTTATATCGTTACTTGAACACGTTGGGTTTCTAACCTGTGATCAAGGTGGATTCATTTTTAGAAAGTTCCTCAGCTCTTTAATGCCTTAGGAGTTCAGACAGGTTTTAGAGATTCCCTCCCCCCTTCCCCATCTCAAGTCAATGAGGGAAGGGGAACTGGTTAATTGCATTCCCTGTTTTCTTTTCATATTGCTAGTTTGAATGCTGCTTGTGGGCTATTGTTGGTTCAGAAGGGGCTTATTATCCCAATGAAAAGATTTACTGGCTCACTCAGAAGGCTTCACAATTGCAAAATAACAAACCAGCACATAAATGTTGCTTGCAATTGGGAAAGAGTGTGTGTGTGTGTGTGTGTGTGTGTGTGTGTGTGTGTGTGTGTGACTGACTATTTATCTAGGAGAACAGGCCTTTAAGACTTGAACCTGTGGTAAGGATATCTTTTAGAATGGGGATAGCATAGCACAGTGATTATGGGAAGAGCTGAGAAGATCTACCTTAGGAACACAGAGAAATTTGTTCATTAAGCTCATTATTTTTGACACTGATTGGTAGAGGCTCTTCAGCATTTGAGACAAAAGTTTTCCTCTCCCTATTTTGAGATGCAAGGGATTGAACCTGGGACCTTTTGCAAGCAAAGCAGCTGCTCGACTCTTGAGCCACTGTGCTTTCCCTCAAGGTTAAGTGAAAAATACACAGATCACTTATAACATTGAAATAAGAATGGTAACTTGCTGTCCTGTCCCATCAGCTAGAGCCTGCAGGACAGGAGGATGCATCGGAGGACAGTTTCATGAATATGTGCTCAGTCCATCTAGATCAGTGGTTCTCAAACACCAGGACCCACTTTTTAGAATGAGAATCTGTCTGGACCAACCAGAAGTGATGTCCTGACTAGAAGTGACATCATCAAGCAGAAGAAATTTAACAATCCTAGGCTGCAATCCTACCCACACGTACTGAGGAGTAAGCCCCATTGACTGTCATAGTTGAAAGCATATACAGAGTAGCCTGTTAAAAATACAAATCTGTAACACTTCCCCAAATGCGGTTACATACCAGGGTAGCATCAAGTCTATTAAAAAATAAAAATATTTAAATGAATGGGGACCCACCTGAAATTGGCTCATGACCCACCTGGTGGGTCCTAAGTCTCATGTCCATGGAGAGTTCCATGTTGGCAGTTTACTTGAACAGGTTGATCTCCTTCTTGCTTCCCCAAGCATCATGAAGAGTAGTAGGGTCATTTTGACCTGAAATAAGAAGGTGGAGGGGAGGGAGCAGCATAAAAAAATAAGTGGAGGGGGGGAAGCTTTAAATTGGTATTGGGAAGAAAACATTATTCGGTAGAGCACATTGGCCTTTCTCAAAGCACAAAAATAAGATTCTTTGTGCTTACAATGACCTCTACCAACATGGAGTGCTAAAAGGGCTAAAAGGGCAGGAGGTCTGGTCTACAGGGTAGAGCCTCCATTTGCCTGAAGATAATATCCACAAGGTCGCCAGTTCGAGGCCACCGACACCGTGCGACCTTGAAGCAGCTGACAAGCTGAGCCGAGTTATTCCATCTGCTCTGAGCGTGGGAGGATGGAGGCCAGAACGTGAAACCAGATCAAGAAAGAAACATCTTGAATGTTGTGGTTCTTGAAAGACAGAACCTTCTTTCAATTGTAAAAATCCCTATGGGGATTTAAATCGCCTGCCTATGTAAACCGCCTTGAATAAAGTCTTGAACAAAGACCAAGAAAGGCGGTATATAAATACCTGTATTATTATTATTATTATTATTATTATTATTATTATTATTATTATTATTATTATTAAATGGTTACCTTTTGGTTTTGATTACCTATTGAAGGTTTTGTCTCTATTTTCCCTGCAGTGGCCTGGAGCATAACACTCTGTTGCCTTTCCATCATGCCCACCTGGGTAACCACTCGTGATAGGAAGCATAAGCCCACTGATAAAGAGGGAGCTGGTATGAAGGAGATAACTGACTCAGGATATGCTGCCCCTGAAGATCCCAGTTCTAGTGATTTTTGTCTGATCCTTACCAAGGCCTGCATCTGGGCCCATATTCATTTCCTATAGAACTTGTGCTGCTGACTCTCTTGATCTCGGCTGGAGTGAGAGACAGAGGGAAAACGAGAACTGCATGCCCATGCTAGCCCAATGCAGGTGTTAGGTCTGAATGTGCGAAGGCAGGCAATCAGGCCTGCACTGGCCAGCCATGCTCGGAGGCAGCTATTTTCAACCTTTTTCAGCTCATGGCACACTGACAAGGCACTAAAATTGTCAAGGCACACCTTCAGGTTTTTGACAATTGACAAGGCACACCATGCTGCCAGTGTGGGGCTCATATTTCCATTGGCCCTACTAATAAATGACCTCCCCCCCAATTCCCATGGCACACCTGTGGACCACTCATAGCACACCAGTTGCCATGGCACACTGGTTGAAAATGGCTGCTCTGAGGCATTGGTGTGCTTGGCGCTTGTCTTTGCAGAAAAGCACTGAATGTGTTGGCACCTGGTATGTGTGACTAGCTGGGGGTTCTCATCCTCCCCATCCTGGGCTTGATGAAAGCCATGGTGGGTGATGACTGAAGAGAGTAGCAAGTAGACTTTGTAAGGGGCCATTCACACAAGCTCAAAATTGAGGCTGGCCATAGCCTGAAGTGAGCAAAATGTGTTCCAGTTCTCCATCTCCTACCTCTGTGCCAGGGACCAAATGTGTATACCTGTGGGTCTGGCAAAAATGGGTTAACTAAACAGCTCTGTTTTATTTCAGGGAACAGGCACACAATCTGCACAGTACTTCAAGCAGTGGTGGGGCTCAATCTGACCCTTCAGTGTGCAGAGAATTTGAAAAGAATTGCAGATACCTTCTGTAAGGTGGTGGTGGGTTGTGTGTGTGTGTGTGTGTGTGTGTGTGTGTGTGTGTGTGTGTGTGTGTGTGTGTTTTGAACTGGGTCTCCCTGCAGCTTGCCCTTTATCTCCAGGGTCCGTCATGCTCTGGCCCATCACCAGTCTCCTGGAGATAGGATGGAGAAAGGGAGCACTGCCAAGCTGGATGTAGGCAGCTAACTAAACCTGGATGTGGTCAGTTGACTGCCTCCCCTTATGCCTTATAAAACCTTTGCTTCTAAGACAGCCTGAGGTGTGTGCAACTTGCTGAAGTAGCCATGCAGACTCCTTTGCCTGATCATGTCCTGACTGCTGCATTTCCTGTGACCATCCTGAGTCTTTGACTCTAGCTAGACCAGGGGTGTCAAGCATAAGGCCCGGGGGCCAGATGCGGCCCATGGAAGCTTTTTATCTGGCCCTCAGGCACTCAGCTGCTGAGCAGTGCTGAGGTATTACTGTTATAAGTGCAGCCCACATGAAAATTTGGTTCTCTCATATCTTGAAATATGATCAAGATTTGTGTATTTTCTTTTCTGTCATTTGCAGCTAATGAGTTCCTAAGTGAGAAAAGGTGCTTATTTTTGGTTATGACCTGTTTAATGACATCATTTCCTGCCTAATGACATCACTTCCAGCCCTCAGCAGGCACCGTGAATGCTGTTCGGCCCTTCATATGAAATGAGTTTGACACCCTGAGCTAGACCCTTGCTACGCTTCTGTGTTGAGTGTTGCACTGTGGCCAGTCCTGGCCTCAACAACGGCATGACAGCTTCACAGCCTAGCATTAACCTGGTTGTCGCATCTCATGGCTAGATAGATGTTCAGACCTTAATGACATTTGCAACCATTTTTATTCAGTGTTTCACATCCTACAGACTTGCCATACATCTCATCAAATGGATCTGACCACAAGATGGAGCAGTCCGATGACAGTTCTGGCCAGCCGCAGAGTAATCTACATTTGCTTCCAGCTCAGACTTGTGATGGGTGTTCCTGTCAGCTCTTCAAAATCTCGGCATGTGTGGTAAACACACAATTCACTGCTCAAGATTGTACAGTGAAATTTCTGATTTCATTATTCTTTCCCCCACCGCAGCCACGCCCCTCACCTTGTTAGGAGTATGGGCTAAAACCAAACTGGTACAAAGTTTAAGCAAATGCCAGAAGAATTGATGGGATGCTATTCAGATTGAGGGGCAAAAAATAAAACTGAAACTGATAGATTCATTACATGGAAACATACAAAGCAAAAGAGCAAATAAATGGAGGTATGGAAAATAAAGCCTCTGAGAATGGCTATTTAAGAGTGATAGATGTGTTGTCAACCTGTTTTTGGCTAAGAGCAAAATATGTATGTTAAATAGAATTGGGGGTGGAAGAGGGAAGGGCGGAGAGCAAAGAGAACAATATCAATCATGGCAGTAACGGTTTAAACACCGAAACAATATCTCAGTTATTACTAGTATGTTAAAGGTGAACCTATACTGGTGGTGGTGTTTAGCTCCTGAAGCCATGTGAACATTCCCCCCCCCCAGTTTGCTGAAGCCTAGTATTTACTATTCCTACCAAGACACTGCTGAAAATTTGGCCATTATGATTTTGTTCTCTGCTACAGGGAAAGATGCCAAAATACTTCCAGTAAAAGAAAACTTCCTAACCCATTTCTGCCCAGTTCACAGGTGTACACATTTGACCCCAGTTGTGCATTAGCAATGTTGGACAGAAATGGCTTTTAAAGTACATGAATGTTCTCCTAAGTTCATTCTGTTTGTTGCCATGCTCACAGTGCTTCTAGGGCCACTGCTTTATTTTTGTTTTGTTTTTAAACTGGTTAGTGTGTGTTTAGTATGTTATCTTTCTGAGATAATCCTTCTAAGTGATCAACATTCAATCAGAGATCCTGTCTGTCATTGGATATCAAGAGTCACCACATGAACAGGATGGTGTTGTGATGCAACATTGCCAACACTGGTGGCTATGGATATTGTTGATGGCAAGCTAGTTTGTTGGCAACCTTCAGTCTCGAAAGACTCTGGTATCGCTCTCTGAATGGTGGTTCTGGAACAGCGTCTAGTGTGGCTGAAAAGGCCTATTCGGGAGTGACAATCCCTTCCACACTGGGAGTAAGTGCAGTCTGTCCCTGGCCTGTCTCCCTGGCTATGGGCCTTCCTTCTTTGCCTCTTTGCCTCAGCCTGTTGGCCAAGTGTCTCTTCAAACTGGGAAAGGCCATGCTGCACAGCCTGCCTCCAAGCGGGCCGCTCAGAGGCCAGGGTTTCCCACTTGTTGAGGTCCACTCCTAAGGCCTTCAGATCCCTCTTGCAGATGTCCTTGTATCGCAGCTGTGGTCTACCTATAGGGCGCTTGCCTTGCACGAGTTCTCCATAGAGGAGATCCTTTGGGATCCGGCCATCATCCATTCTCACAACATGACCGAGCCAATGCAGGCGCCTCTGTTTCAGCAGTGCATATATGCTAGGGATTCCAGCACGTTCCAGAACTGTGTTGTTAGGAACTTTGTCCTTCCAGGTGATGCCGAGAATGCGTCAGAGACAGCGCATGTGGAAAGCGTTCAGTCTCCTCTCCTGTTGTGAGCGAAGAGTCCATGACACGCTGCAGTACAGAAGTGTACTCAGGATGCAAGCTCTGTAGACCTGGATCTTGGTATGTTCCGTCAGCTTCTTGTTGGACCAGACTCTCTTTGTGAGTCTGGAAAACGTGGTAGCTGCTTTACCAATGCGTTTGTTTAGCTCGGTATCGAGAGAAAGAGTGTTGGAGATCATTGAGCCAAGGTACACAAAGTCATGGACAACCTCCAGTTCATGTGCAGAGATTGTAATGCAGGGATGGCAAGCAAAGCCAATTTGATGGCAAGCAAAACCAATTCAAAGTGAATTATAAGCGAGGGCAGTGTTTCCCCTCCATTGGAAGGGGGGGGGTATGTCCTGTTTCAGAGCAACCCCCTCAGAAGCTATTATTCACCATTTTTTATTCAACAGCTAGTTCTCAATAAGGCTTATTGAGCATTCTCAATAAGGCTTATTGTTCACACAAAGAACATGTTAGAGTGAACTAGTTCTCCCCCTCCCCATTGTTCACATGTTCATATCCCCAGATTTGCATTAAGAATGATTTTTGTTTATGGAAATGAAGTCACAAAGTGTAATACTGCTGTGGGAGGGGGGGGGAGGTCAAGCTGATTTAGAAGTCGACATCCAAACAAATTTTCTCAATTGAAAGGTGCTGGGGCTATGGTTATTGTGAAGACATTCTGTACATGTTCAAAACCATTGTCCTGATGAAAGCCAACAATGCAATCTTATTTAATCAGCTCAGAAGCCCCATTAAATTTGGTGGAGTATACTCTTAGGAGTATAAGATTGCAGGCTAAATTCCCTCAAAAAATCCCAATCTTCAAAAATGGGCCAAATTATGACTTTGATGAGTAGATAGGGAGTTTCACTTTTACGTGTTTTTTTATTTTATTTTTTCTTTTTGTGTTGAAAATGAACTATTTAATAAGTGTAGACTGTTTAAGATTTGATAATTAATTTTTTATATGATTTTGTAGTAGAACAAAGAAATGTAGTTTGAAATTGCTGCACTTGCCACACAACTTGCAATGTCTTTACTTCTTAATTTTTTTGTATTTGCTTTTAATGAAACAAAAAAGTATATTGGGGAAAAAAATCCCAATCTCCATTTTTTCATTCTTCTATTTGGGAACTGCTAAATGCATAAATCCAATGGAAATGGTTATGAAGAGCAAGGGCACCACATCCTTTAGGCAGGCTGATCCATCAGCAGCAGACTGCAGGGTGTGAGAGGGCAGTGAATTCAAGGTGCCTTTCACCCCGAATCTGCTACTACCACCTCCCTCTAGCCTGCTGTAGATGCAATCTACACTTACTCACTTTCTGTTTGCTCAAAGCAGCGGAAAGGGGATTGGTCACCTCCTTACCGTGGCTCCCCAGGCAGTTTCTTCAAACATGAAAGTGGAGGACATCCAGTTTGATTTACAGGGACCTGCAAATGAATATGACCGTTTATTTGCTTGGTTGCATTAAATCAAACTACAAGTTCTGCACTTCTGCAAGTGAAGAAAGAGAAATGGTTGGCAACCTTCAGTCTCGAAAGACTATGGTATAAGCCTACAGCACCCGGTATTACCAAGCGGTCTCCCATCCAAGTACTAACCAGGCCTGACCCTGCTTAGCTTCCGAGATCAGAGGAGATCGGGCATGTGCAGGGTAACAGTTGCAAAGAGAAGAAACCATGCAGGAAGGCTGGTAAGCTGCTGCTTTTTTGGTAAGTGCAGAAGCGGTGCCTGCCTATACCTGAGGCAACATCAGTAGGCGTTCTGGGTCATGCCACCAATTATGAAGAGAAGCATTTATAAGGCCAAGGAGGATTTTGAGCTTAACATAGAGTTCTTTACATCCCTACCTGGGACTCCCCCATATACAAATGCAGGCTGTTAGTCAACCCAAATACTCACCTTGCCAAACCGGTGGCTTTACAGAAGTATTGCCCAGTGCTTCTCTCAAGGGTTGGAGTATCTATAGCAGCCATTTTCAACCACTGTGCAGTGGCACACTGGTGTTCTGCGGATGGTCTGTAGGTGTGCTGTGGGCGTTTGGGGGAGGATCATTTGTTAGTAGGGCCACTGGGAGATGCGAGCTCCTGGTGTCAGTATGGTGTGCCTTGTCAACTGTCAAAAAACTGATGGTGTGCCTTGACAATT
Organism: Tiliqua scincoides; assembly: GCF_035046505.1. NCBI lineage: Eukaryota > Metazoa > Chordata > Lepidosauria > Squamata > Scincidae > Tiliqua > Tiliqua scincoides. The sequence continues at coordinate 9,985,126 of NC_089832.1, forward strand.
TTAGCGCCTTGTCAGTGTGCCATGAGATGAAAAAGGTTGAAAATCATTGATCTATAGAATCCTCCAGATAGGAAGATTGGCTTCCAAAAAGAGTACCATAATGAAAACTGTGCTGTTCCATTACTCTTTGCTTTGTTTTCCTGGAAGAAGGATGTGGGTGGGCTCAAAAGCTTTAGTAGGGTGACACCTTGGGGCTGGAGCAGTGGAAGTAAATCAAAGTATTTGAAGGGAGAGAGGAATTGTTTCTAATGAGGAAGTGCTTGCTCGAAATCGTGGACAATCAGCCCTGCTCTAGGCTGTCCTACCATTCCATATCTTTAAGGTGGGATGAATTGCTTTCAGTCAGTGTGAGGACTACATAATAGTTCTCCCCCCATGCTGAGATAGCACGTAGTGCCTTTTTATTTAATAGGCTGTTTTTCTCCATTTAACTTGTGATTATATGGGAGTGGTTCCTATTCAAGATCTGAATCCAACTTCAACTTCCTAGTCTGTCTATTAAACAACAGTGATGATAAAAAAGCACATAAGTAGCAGGGTCTTTGTGTCTTGTCTTCAATGTAATGGAATTCTCTCTCAAGGGAAATGGCCCAGCAATGGGCAAGGCTTTTAGCAAACCATACAGTATAGGCTTTCGTGGACTTTCCCACTTTAGATATAGGCTGATGGGTTCTGAGCTGTCTGTGACAGATCAGGAGAGAGATCTTGGGGTGGTGGTGGACAGGTCGATGAAAGTGTCGACCCAATGTGCGGCAGCAGTGAAGAAGGCCAATTCTATGCTTGGGATCATTAGGAAGGGTATTGAGAACAAAACGGTTAGTATTATAATGCCGTTGTACAAATCTATGGTAAGGCCACACCTGGAGTATTGTGTCCAGTTCTGGTCGCCGCATCTCAAAAAAGACATAGTGGAAATGGAAAAGGTGCAAAAGAGAGCAACTAAGATGATTACGGGGCTGGGGCACCTTCCTTATGAGGAAAGGCTACGGCGTTTGGGCCTCTTCAGCCTAGAAAAGAGACGCTTGAGGGGGGACATGATTGAGACATACAAAATTATGCAGGGGATGGACAGAGTGGATAGGGAGATGCTCTTTACACTCTCACATAATACCAGAACCAGGGGACATCCACTAAAATTGAGTGTTGGGCGGGTTAGGACAGACAAAAGAAAATATTTCTTTACTCAGCGCGTGGTCGGTCTGTGGAACTCCTTGCCACAGGATGTGGTGCTGGCGTCTAGCCTAGACGCCTTTAAAAGGGGATTGGACGAGTTTCTGGAGGAAAAATCCATTATGGGGTACAAGCCATGATGTGTATGCGCAACCTCCTGATTTTAGGAATGGGTTAAGTCAGAATGCCAGATGCAGGGGAGGGCACCAGGATGAGGTCTCTTGTTATCTGGTGTGCTCCCTGGGGCATTTGGTGGGCCGCTGTGAGATACAGGAAGCTGGACTAGATGGGCCTATGGCCTGATCCAGTGGGGCTGTTCTTATGTTCTTATGTTCTTATGACTGCCTTCAGGAATCACTGGTCTCTAAACTGAGTTTTTAGTGATGTTCCTTTGAAATATATGCATATTTTGTATTCCAGAGGAGTGGTGTGGTATTTTTGAGTGCTTTGGTGAACAAAATATGGGTGTAATTTTAGTAAAAGAATATTAAAGCTCATATCTAAAATTTAGGCCCTGTGAGCTTGAGCCAAATGCTGAAATTCCATTTCTTTTTTTCTTGTTAGCACTAGTAGACTGAGGCAGTTCCCATCCTCAGTACATTTCCTACCTCTCTGTATTATTAATTTGTTCTGCTTTTCATTTGGGTTTGATCATTACAAGAGCAGGACAGTGGAACTCTGATTTCTAACCCCCACGTCCCCCCCAAAAAAACCAGCACCTACTGAACAGTTCCTTGGGCCATTAGATGTTGCCTTCAGAATTCCTCCTTTCTTGAGGGAAAGCTAAGGGGCCAAGAGGTTGACTGTTCTGAGAAGGAATTCTGCACTGTGTGCAAAATGAATCTGATCTCACACTGAGTGCCTTCAAAACACAAGCATTAAATAGCTGCCAACTACAGAACAAGTGTTGCTGATCAAACAGTTCAGACTTTACACTCACCTTGCCACATATTTCGTCAAGTTCCAGGGTTCCTTTGTTGGCATTCATGGGCAGTGCAAAGGGGGTTGGTGCTCATTTGATTTTTTTTCCGCAACATAATGTATGCCTCACCCCCCCATCCCCACCCCCCTGTGCTTAAATTTCATTGCAAAGTGGCTTGAAGAAATCTCTGCCCAGGTTACAGCAGCCTAGACTGATTCCTCTCACTGCACCGTCCCAAAACAGAAGCACATGCTTTTTTTTCAGGTGCTTCTGACAAAACAGAAGCAACAGGTGTTTTTCATGTGTTGTCTTGGTGGCGCCCACTGGAGTAGACTTGCAAATAACCTGTGTTTGTGGTAACATGCATCCATGTGAGTGCAGACTTCAGATCAGCGATGATTCCAAGAATTAAGTTTGCAATTAATTTTGAGTTTGCAGCTTGGAATTTAATTGATTCTAAGTTTGCAACTCAGGTATCCCCAAACTTAGCCCAACACTCTAACCACTACACCACACTGCCTTGCAAGTTTCAAACATGGGATTACAGACTGACTAGAAAGTTGGCCAGCCAGCATATAGTATTGAACTTCCCTCAGTTTGGCTGAGTGGAAAATTGGTTCTGCTGCACCCAGCTGAACCTTTTTGAGTTAATAGGGGTGTTAAAGCACACAGAACTGTCCATGTTTCCATTTGCAAAGTGAGGGAAGGTATGAATTTGAGTAAGTCAAGTGTGAATTCCACAGCAGTAGAAAGATCACATCCACCACCACCACTGCCACTAGTAGTACTACAGTAGTAGTAGTAGTAGTAGTAGTAGTAGTAGTAGTAGTAAGTTGTTATTGTTGTACTACTAGTAGTAGCAATCAGTTGTTTTTGTTCCACTACTACTGCTGAATACAGTCCAATTTACACCACAGTAAGCCTCACTATCTTAAATGGGACTTGCTCCTAGACAGCGTGCATAGGTTTGCAGCCTGTAAGTGTGCTCTTCTGGATCTCCTGTCTGCTTTTAGCGATCACCCATGCAGCCTGTCATGCAATTAACTCTCTAACTGTGAGCATTAGTAGGCTTTCTAAAGTAATTCTTTTTTGCAAGAAGAAAGGCGACTGGGGGGGGGGGTTGTTCTTTCACAGTGAGCCTACTTTCCTGTGGCAGTTTCCCTTCTCATTCCTGGAGAGAATAAGTTCCCAGACAGGAAAATAAAATTGCAGAGCCTTACATCCCAAATCATTCTTATTTGCAACATCCTATGATGTCTAAATGAATTCTTAATTTTGACAGTCTGGCTTTCAGTGAGATTAGCATGAAAGGGATCTCTGTGTTTGTTTTTTACAACACCCCCCCCCCCCATTTTCCAGCAAAGACAAAACAGAACAGGTAAATCTGGCTAATGGTTACAAGGTCTGCACAAAATATGCAGAGTCTGCCCCCCATTTCCCCTGTTCAATTCCTGAAAGACCATTCATAATAACTACAAATGACTAGCACAGAACACCTACAGCATCTGCACTGAGAAGGAGCCCTGCTTAGCATTCTGTCCTCTGTCCTGGCACGTGCTGCTCAGAATCAGAGGGGACCTGTTCTCTTGCCACGTCGCGTCTGACCAGGGACAAAACCGTTCATTTTCCATTCATAGAAATAATGTGATGGCATAAGGAGAGCTGGCCATGTGGAGATTGAATTAAATTTTTCTGATTAGGAGCAGATGCTGGCAGTCTCTTCTATGGCAACACAAGGCATCACGCAGGGCAGCTTATAGTGCTCTCAGTATGTGAGCACCTGAATCCTTAGGGGAAATGAGTTTCATCTAGTTTATTGTCTGTTCTGGGTTCCTGCTGCTGTATATTTGTGATGAGATGGGAAGAAGGAAATATGAGAAAGCAAGAGTTGACATTTCCTTTGCAGCCAGCTGTTAATAGGGATATGACAACTCAAGTTAAGAGGTGAGAAGGGAGTCATGTTGTCAAAGATTTGACCATTCTAAATCCCACTCCATACCTACCCAAAACTCTTATAAAATGCACACTGGGAGACTGGGCCACCAGCTGTGATTCCTGTTAATCAGCCTCTATGGGATAAGGCAGGATGTGATCAGTTCCTATAGAATAAACTGTGCATTCCATTGTGTTAAGGCCACCTGTGGTTCCTGTTTAATGTGAACCTATGAAGCTGCCTTATAGTGAGCCAGTCCTTTGGACTATCTAGCTCAGTTCTGTGTGCTCAGGCTGGTAAAAGTTCTCCAGGGTTCCTGATAGGATTTCCCCCCCCCTCCCTTAACTTTACTATCTGCTATGCCTTTGTGCTATAGCTCCATCCCCAACTAGGTGAAAAGGTGTTGGAATCAGATAGGGAGTCAGCGATTCATTCTCTCGCTCTCTATCTCTCACTCACTCTTACACACACACAAAACAGTATCAGTACCACATAATGCCTTCATTGACCTTGTGCCATAAAACTCTTAAACCATGCCACACAAGGACAGCACCTTCTTCAGGCAATGAAAAGTCCATAGTTCAAGGCGCTACCGAGGATGTTCTTCTACCCAAGCATCTTCAGTTGCATCAAGAAGTTTGCCAGAAGGTAGCACACTTGTCAATTTGAGGGCTTCTCTTTGAGGAACGAAGTAGGTCATTTATGCAATTGTGTTATGTAGGGCAGTTGATAAACGCCAGCCTCTTCTGTCTCCCCCTCCGGAGTCATAGAAATGCATGACAGTTTAATAACATGCAGTTCTAATATTCAGGAAATCAATGTTTCCCTTGAGCTCTTCTGTAGGAAGGCACTAGTATGTGTTGAGATTCTTTTCAACTTCCTAAAACTGCATCTGCAAATGTGTACCATATTTTCATTTTTTTAGCATTTGAATGGAAGTATTGAAAAACTACTGGTAATCTTTGGGGTACGAAAAATGGTCTCGTTATCGTTTCATACAGCTAGCAGACCATATGTTTTCTCAGGCCTTGTGTCATCCTCTGAACCTGAGAAGAGCCTTGCTAGATAATCCCAACAGCTCATCCAGCATTGCATTCCCCAAAGTGGCCAACCTTATGTTGCCAAGTTCACCAAAGAAAACGAGGGCAACAACCCTCTCTAGTCCTTCCTAGTTACTGGCATTCAGAGATGTACTGGGTCTGAACCTGGAGACAGTGTGTATTCATCATGATTAGTAGCTACGGATAGACTTTTCCTCCATGAATGTGTCTAGTCTTCTTTAAATCACTCCAAGCTACTAGGCACTACCACATTATATGATAGCAAATTCCATAAATTAATAATTGCACATTGAATGAAGAAGTCATTCCTTTTGTCTGTCCTAAATCTCCTGACAATTGATTTGCTGCTCCTTCCACACTATGCATAAGTTTATAAACTTTAATCTGGTCACATCTAGATTTGCAACATGGCAAATTGGAATTGTGTGGAGGTGCTGCTATTTACATCCTCTTTAGAACACCCAAATCTCCCCATCTGTCTGTCTGTCTGTGTCTAACAGGCAGATGAAGGTCAAAGGGGCTACAGACAGCAGGCATGGTCAAAAGCCAAGGTGATGTTGTGGTCTGAATAATGGACTTGACTTGGAAGATCCAGGTTCAAATCCTTGCTCAGCCATGAAGCTTGTTATTGGTTACCTTGGACCAGTCACTCTCTCTCAGCATCACCTAACTCACAGCGTTGTTGTGAGCACAAAAGGAGGGAAAGAACTATGTATACCACCCTGAGCTCCTTGGAAGAAGGGTGGTATAAAAATGTAAAAATATTATATGAAAATAGACTGAGATAAAGTACCAAAGTAGGTAAGGATCAGATTGGCCAGAGGCAGAAGACCAGGCTAGGGTTGAGTACTGAATAAGGCAGTGATTTTCAATCTTTTTTTGTCTCAAGGCACACTGACAAGGCACTAAAATTGTCAAGGCACACCATCAGTTTTTTGACAATTGACAAGGCACACCGTGCTGTTGGTGGGGAGCTCACACCCCCCCTTGGTCCTATTAACAAATGACCCTCCCCCAAACTCTTGCGTCACACCTGCAGACCATTTGCGGCACACCAGTGTGCCACGGCACAGTGGTTGAAAATGACTGGAATAAGGCAAGGAACTCTATGCTGTTGCTACAATGACTGACATTGTTCAGACTCGGGAACAAAGCCTAGAATAACTAAGTTCCTGTTAAGTTCTCCCATCCCATCTCCCAGATCTGAAGAGCTACAGTGACGGTTTTGTTACTATATGGGTGGTGCTGCACTGTAGCAAAGAGGGGCTGATATGATATCCCACTCTGATGAGGGGATGGAGCATGGAGTCATTGACCTGAGCTGTGCTGCCAGAGATTCAGGTGCCTTCCATCCAAGTTCGTCACCTCCCCAGTTGAGTAAACCGGAAACAGACACTGCGTAAGGCTCAATTTTAACAAAGAAAACCATTTTGTATATTTCCTGCAGCCTATTTTTAAACATTGTAACTCAATTGTATTTCACTTTGTTGCTTGGGGTATTACTGGATGTCCAGACAGCCAGACAGATAATACTGGCCTTTATCTCATATGCTAAATGACCGAATGTCTGTCTGAACAGTGTAATGGAATCCTATGGTACTTCATTACATCTCCTTCATCATTCATTGTAGTTATTTATTTACTCTGTTAACACAATTTAGCCCTTTCCATCTCATGCTGGATGGTGAGTTACATCACCATTCAACGGGTAACATCTTCCGTTTTCCCTGTGAGACCTCAGCATTGAATTAGTGAGCATTAGGCCTTTTTCTCATGGTTTTAACACAGATACTTCCATAATTACAATATCAAATCTATTTTGTTTCCTCTACAACAGAGTGTTTTCTTTTTCAACCTTCAGGAAACTTGTTCCTGGGTTCCTCTGATGGTCCGGCAAGGAAAGACTGGATCTAGGAGAACACCTTAGAATGCCTCTGCATCTACTCTCCACTACCACCATTCCCCCCCCCCTTCCGAAACTTAGGGCACAATCCTAACCAGGTCTACTCAGAAATAAGTCCTATTTTGTTCAATGGGGCTTACTCTCAGGAAAGTGTGGTTAGGATTGCAGCCTTAATTTGTGTGGGTGGGTGGAGGAACCATGAGAACAACTGACAATGGCAAACTGCTAGCTTGAAATTTCCATCCTCTTAGCAGCTTAACAGAGATGTCTGCTTTGGCTTGGTCTTGTCATGAGAATGGACGATGGCTGGATCCCAGAAGATCTCCTCTATGGAGAGCTAGTGCAGGGAAAGCACCCTACAGGTAGACCACAGCTGTGATACAAAGATATCTGCAAGATGAATTTGAAAGCCTTAGGAATGGACCTCAACAGATGGGAAACCTTGGCCTCTGAGCGTTCCGCTTGGAGGCAGGCTGTGCAGCATGGCCTCTTCCAGTTTGAAGAGACACTTGGCCAACAGACTGAGGCAAAGAAGGAAGGCCCATAGCCAGGGAGACAGACCAGGGACAGACTACACTTGCTCTCAGTGTGGAAGGGATTGTCACTCCCGAATCGGTGTTTTCAGCCACACTAGACACTGTTCCAGAACCACCATTCAGAGTCTTTCAAGACTGAAGGATGCCAGCTTAGCAGCTAGGTGTACTTTGAGCCCACCCAAGTTCTTCTATTGCTCTTGGGGATTTTGGGACCAGCAATGTTAACCCTTAAAGCTAAAGACTGCCCGATGCCATAACAAGTGTGAACTGTTGATACTATAAATTGCTAGCTTGGGGTGTTTGGGGATTTGGGCTTGAATGTTCATTATCTGAAGGACAAGTATGTGTGTTTTACCATTCTGAACCTTTCAGTTTTGAATTTTAATCTCTAATTCTGGACCATTCTCAGCTGCAGCCATATGGCCCCCTGGGGAGTCCTGGCACTTTTGAAGGGGGGCACAGACTGGTGTTCAATACTAAATCATTTCATGTTTGTGTGTTTGTGTTGTGTCCTTGTTTGATGAGGGGAGGGGGGCTGGACTCTGAGCAAAGCTCCTATGGGCCTTGCCCCCTCCCCAAAAGGTTGGGAATGACTGCTCTGTAGTGTACTCTGAACAGAACTTTGGAAACTGCTGGACTTCCGGACTATGGTAAGAATTGGTGGGGGGGGGGGGCACCAGTTTCACAACGATCACAGTTTTTTGTTGTTGTTTTTTAACCTACCTGGGGGGTCTCACTAGCCTCTAGGAGGATCCAGGAGGCTTGCAGGCCCCTCAGTAGGCCTGCTCACTGTCCACATACCTCACATCACCTATCAGAGGCCACTTCTGGTTTTCATGTGAAAACTGGAAGAGGGCTTTGATCACCAATTGGAGCCATTTGGAGCAGTGGGAAGGACTGGAGAGAGGGCTGCAAACCTCCCAGACCCTCTCAGAGGTCAGCGTGATTCCCCATATAAGTTTTTTTTAAAAAAGCTCTCAGCACTGCCACAATTGCAGTGCTGCCATCAGGGCACCCATTTCTGGGCCATTCCCCTTAAAGGGGGAATGGCCTTATTCTGGTACCCCTGGTGGGTTGCAACCTACCAATTTGGGAACCACTGCTGTATTAAGTTTAATTGAGGTGCTAGTCAGCTGTTGGACCCAATTAATGTCTCACTTAACCTTAAAATATGCTCTGGAATCCACCTAACTCTCAAATGTACGTACATCTACAGTGACTTGGTTAACACAGTCATGGGCTATCACATTCATTGGATGGGGCTTGTGTCAACCCCATGTGGGTCCACCCACCCACATTCCTGTGTGATCCAGTGATAGCACAATTGAGAAGAGGGGTGCAGGCTGGGGAAAAATGTACTCACGCTACCCCTAATAGAACACTGGGATGGAAAATGGGGTTGAAAGCTGACAATCCATACTTCGTTAACTTGTTTATTTTCCTTTTTATAATTCTAGTTTTTACTGACAATCTGTAAGCATTGGGGGGGGGGGCTTACACAAAATCATCATTATGTAATATCTCTGTAATTCACATGGGGAAACTCAATCCTTTCTTGGGATATCTCAAGTCTGTTCTTGGACAGATAACTTTTCCCCCCTCTACCTCAAGAAGAAAACTTTCACAAGATGTTTCCTAGCAGCAAAAGACATAATATCTTGTAATCACAACCTCAGGGGGAACAAGGGAACAGGAAAAGGCAGAATGTACTAAAAGGTAAGAGCAACTCAAAAATAACCGTAATTGGAGAACAAAAACAACAACCTTGAAACACTTTATGGTTGGTAAACTGCCAGCGTCCTTTAAAAAAGGCTGATTATTTCACAGCACACTGCAGTGGGTAGCTGCATTTATTCAAGGTGAGCAAAACAAAAATCCCCCAAATGGTTGTATTTGTAGAGTTTTGTCATTTCTGCAAATGTAGAGTGTGGAAAGTTAGAAGGCGTCTTACCTCCTGGCTTTTTTACTCAAGCCAGAGTGAAAAGCCAGCTTTGGATGGTATGTAATGATCCTGAGCCAGTGGATTGCCCCTGGAGCCAAGGTGGTCCCATTTAACTTCCCATTTTGAAATTTCAGTCAATTTTCAGCAATCAATGACAGTTTCATTCAAAAATAAGGGGTCTGCACGATCAACTTCTGGGCATGCACTAACAGTGACTACTGTTTGAGACACCAAGTTTCATACATGTCAACCATATTCCACAAAATACTTGCATAAACTATGAACATAACTTGATTTCAAGAGAGATTCTCTTGGGAATTTAATCCAGCCAAGTGATGCAAAGCAGTAGGGATGACTCAGGATCTCCTAGTGCTGCTGATTCTTATCTCCAACCCCCCAGTCCGGTGGTTGATCAGCTATTGTCACCATTGTTCCTTCTCCTCGTCCTTAATTTGAAAAGGAACATGAGAATGGAGCAGAAATGGATGTGTGGTGGGGGATTCTGCTATATTTTTGTCCTGGACAATTGTGTCCTGGTCAAATGCATCCCAGTCATTGACATCCCTAAACATGTGTTTCTTTTGTGTGCCTTGATTATTTGCATTCCACTATAACTGGGCAACAAACAAACCCCATCTAATATAAATACTCATATTGGGACACAAATGTCCCAGGTACAAAAAGGGAGGGGCTCAAATGTCCAGGAACATTAATGACTGGGACACATTTGGCCAGGATTCAGTTGTTTGGGATACATTGACCCTGTCACTGTGGTAGGGATAAGGGTGGTGGGCTATAGTTTTGGTGATGCAACCAAAGTTGCAGGATTTGTAAGAGCACTTATTATTATGTGTATAATAATTTATGCAAACTTATTATTTATGTAAACTAAGAAGATGGTTCCTGGTTTCAAGGGGACTCAAGGGCTTTCAAGGGGACTTCTCTAAAAACAAGAGATAGATAGGAGGAGGAGGATGCACTACAGAGGTGGAGCCAGGCAAATGTGATGATTGATGCATACAGAATCAGGCTTAAGTGCAATCCTATGCATGTCAACTCAGTGTGTAGAATTTCAGATTAGTTACATCATTGGTGATGCAGTCCTTGAAGAGAAGGGGTCAAGTGGCAGTTGGTCCTGCCAGGACAATGAAGAGGGCCTTGGCACTCCTCCTCACTCACTGATGTTGCTCAAAACAGCTGCAGCTGTCAGAGTCTTCCTGCAGCCATTCCAGACACTGGCATTGCTAGGGGGTGCGGGCCGCACCAGGTGATGCGTGGGGGGTGACGTGCCCTGGGGAGGACTTGCTAACTTCGCGGCTTTTGGAGCTACCCTATCATGCCATACACCATTGGATGCAGAATTTCCAATGGAATGCAATGCAAAAAACAGAATTGAAATAGCTCCTTTCGTTCAAAAGTTATGGCCAACAAACCGGAAAGAAAAAATGCATGGAGCCCTATGGAAAGTGAAAGTGAGCCGTATTGCGTGTTTACTCGCGAGTAGGCATACTTGCTATAGTCCTACCTATAGTGGTTGAAAATGGCTGTGCTCCAAAAGGGCAGGCTGAGTGAAATCCAACGACACCACAATGGTCTCGATCCAATTTATGCAGCCCCTAAAAACATAAGAAGGAGGTCCCTGCCTCCCTCCCAGCTACATCTATTGAGCCTGAAACAAAGCCACGTGGCCAAGTTTACTCACGAGTAGGCAGACTTGCCTTAGTCCAGGCAAGGACTTGAGAGGAATCAGGGTAGGCTGAGAGGACTCCAAAGATGTCAGAATGGTCCTGATCCAATGAATGCAGCCCCCCCCCAAAAAAAAAACACAAAAGGGAGAAGGAGGTCTCTCCCTCCCAGCCCTATGGAAAGCTAAGCAGCCTCAGGGTCGCGTTTACTCACAAGTAGGCAGACGAGCCTTGCCTGGTTTTCAGGCCAGGCAAAGGGGAAAGTGAGGACACCAGAAGGGTCCCGATCCGATGGAACTGAAGCTCAACATATGTTCCAGAAGGCAGCCTCTCCCCCCCCCCAACTAAAAAGGACCAAAAAGAGGCTTGAATGGTAAGGGGAATGTTTTTCTGCACTTGTAAAGCCAGGTGGGTCTTTATATGGATATGCCTGAAATAGAAGAATTTTAAACTGGGCACTGGGGAGGGCTGGAAATCTCACCAATTCTTTTTGGGGGATTGTTATTGCAGGCAGACTACAGAGTAAGCTCCATTGACCACTATGGGACTTACTTCAGAAGAAAGTCTACTTACTTCAGAGTAGACATGCATAGGCTTGTATATTGTATTGGCAACCTTCAGTCTCGAAAGACTATGGTATCGCGCTCTGAAAGGTGGTTCTGGCACAGCGTCTAGTGTGGCTGAAAAGGCCAATCCGGGAGTGACAATCCCTTCCACACCGGGAGCAAGTGCAGTCTGTCCCTGGTCTGTCTCCCTGGCTATGGGCCTTCCTTCTTTGCCTCTTAGCCTCAGACTGTTGGCAAAGTGTCTCTTCAAACTGGGAAAGGCCATGCTGCACAGCCTGCCTCCAAGCGGGCCGCTCAGAGGCCAGGGTTTCCCACTTGTTGAGATCCATCCCTAAGGCCTTCAGATCCCTCTAAATGAGAAATTTCTCTCCTTGACAGATCCGGAATCTGGCAGCCTTGTCTCTTGAAGGGCAACGATGTCCATCTGCAGTCTGCTCAGCTCCATGTCGATGACAGCTGTTTTGCGTGCGTCGTCTATTTCTTGCAGGTCATCAGAGAAGCCAGGTGTCATTGTCCTAACGTTCCAGGTGCCCAGCTTTAGGGCAGTAGTTTTCTGTTTTCTGTTGCATGGTGCAGAGTTGTCGATCCGCTTGTCGGTTTTCACCCTAAACCCCACGCACCCCATGAGGTTAACGGACCGTGGCGAGGCAACACCTTACTGGCTGGGGACTGCCCAGCTTAAGGCGGGTGGTAGCTGCCCAATGAGATGCAATGATCTCTCCCACCGTCGGAAGCAGCCCCTGGCGTCATGCTCTACGCCAATCGAGCAAAGACTTATAACCGGTAAACTGCTGCTTCCCGTGTTGTGCCGACGCCGTATGGCGAAGTTGGAGTGTCCTCTCCAGTGCGTGAAGCCTGGGTAAAGAAGGTATGGAGGATAGGCTGTTACCCATGCAGCAAATCCCCCCTCTCCACGTCGCTGGAATGGTCCAATGGAAAGGCAGACGCCAATACGGTTGGTTCCAGCGGCGTCGCAGGAGTTGCCAGAACGTGACTGTGTTCAGCCATGAACTGCCTCAGGGACTCCGGCTCCTGATTTTCCCTCAGGTTGACTCCTGAAGCCTTTTCCACAACTGGTTGTAGCCACAAGGCAGTGGAGGTTTGAGGTCAGAGTTTCCTTCTCTTAGATGAGCTGCCTTCCTAGGCTGATGAGTCCCATCTACCCGGTATTGCAAGGGAGAGCAATACTTCCGTTTGCCTCCTCCCTGCTCGCCCTCTGCAAACCCTCTCTCTCCCCCTCCCCCTCTGCAAAGGCTTGAGCTCACTGCAATTCTACCCACACTTTCCTGAGAGTAAGCCCCATTGACCACAATAGGACCTACTTCAGAGTAGATTCACTTGGTGGAACAGGACTGGCTCCCCCTTATGGGATTGCCCACCACCACGCCCACCACCTGGGGCGTTACCCCGCCCACTGCATTGGGTGATGCGCAGGCCTCCTGCACCGGGTGACGCGAATCCTAGTGACGCCACCGATTCCAGACACTGATCAATCATAGAGTTGGAAGGGGCCTAATAGGTCACCTAGTCCAAGCGCCTTTCTTAGGCAAGAAATCCTCTTACAGCATCTCCAACAGGTACTTGTTGAGCCTCTGCTTGAAGATCACCAGTGAGGGAGAGTCCACCACCTCTCTCGGCAATCTGAACCGCCCTTCCCGTCAGGAATTTGTTCCTGATGTCTAATCGAAATCTCCTCTCTTGCAGTTTGGACCTGCTGGTTCAAGTTCTGCTTTCAGTGACAGCTGAGAATAAATTGTTCCCTTCTTCCATATGACAGCCCTTTAGGGATTTGAAAAAAGCTCTCATATCCCCTCTCAGCCTTCTCTTCTCCAGGCTGAACATGCCCAGTTCCCTCAACCTTTTCTCATAGGGCTTGTAACATCAATTTAACATCCATAACTCTGTGTGTGTGTCCTTTTTAACATTCAATACGAGTAGCCACCACCAGATGATGCTTTTTTTTGAAGGGGGGGCACTGCTGTTGTGTGCTGCTGTAAGACAGAGCCCTTGGTTTTTCCCAGAATGTCAAGCCTGTTGGGTGTTCTCTCCTTCACCTGAACTGTTTAACTTGGTTTCTATTGACTTGCCTGTATTCTGGCCTGTTGTGTATTTCTTCCCCCCTTCCTCCCCCCCTCAGATTTTCTCCATCCATCTACAACCCTTCAGCGCAAAAATATTTTCCTTTTCAGGGCGCCTGTGATGATTAGTACTGAGCCAGGTGATGAATGTGAACAAAAGGGTAGCAATTACAATTTCATTAATCACTTAATAATTGGGGTCTGTGGCTCTGTTGTGACTCCAGGCTTTCCCATCCAGAGGAATTAAGGAGAAATTCTTATTCATCACTAGGTCACCGGCCCTGACAAAGGCCTGTTGCTAACAATAGATCTAATCATTTTGAGATGCACTACAATTAAGAGGCTGTGTGATAAAGGAGGCAGGCCACTGGTCCCACAAGACCCAAAGCAGGAACCTTTCTCTTTACACCACTGATTTAACATTAAATGCCATCCATTAAATCCTCATATCTCTGGAGGTTTATAAGTGTTTAAAAGCTTTAATAAACTGAAACTCAGCTTGCTGTCTGAATTCCGTAACAGTGGGTCAGTCTCACTCTACACAAGGACGTTTGTTCCCCCTGTACCACAAAGGCATCCAATTTCTGCTAAATCCTATCCACATAGCAAATGAAATAAAGATTGAGCAAGTTATAAAGGAGAACCTGGAAAGCACTCCTCTGTTCTTTTTAGACTGGAGATGGGGCTATGCTAAGCAAGTAGACAACTATCAATCTCACAGTAACAATCTCACAGTAGGGAGATAGTCTGGCAATAATTCTCCCTGATATGCTAGTTTTCTCCTTGTGGGACATTTTTTGCGTGGAGAAGCATTAAAAGACAAAACAAACATTGCCAACCCCCCTGTCATTCTCACAGCCATCACTTGCAGTTTGAAATGCAACCATTTGTTCTGATGTTTCATTTGCCTGTATGTGTACAAAATGCTCAGCCATGAAATTAAGTGCGGGGCTGAAAAATAGGTTCAGAGCAATGGGCGTGTGCTTCATCCTGCAGTGTAGGGGCAGCATGGAGGCCTCTTCAAAGTAACAGAATGTGTGTTCCCTTTGGTTGGGGTTCCATTGAGGCTGCTGGGAGGTTGGATAGGATTGTACATTGACTTAAGTAAAATAAAGTTCCTGTTCTAAATCAGAGCATCAAGTTCTGTGCTCTGGGAAACTTACAACCATGCCGCAAGGTCATCCATGCCTCCCCCCCCATTGCTCCCAGCATCTGCTATTCAAAGGTGTACCGATCGGAATATATGTGGGTTCCTGTGCATTATTGCGATCATAGCTAATAGCTGCAAGTAGACCAATCCTTCATGATGATATGTCATCATTTTGCAAAGAACCCAAGAAGCTTCTGGTTCAGACAAATGATTATTGCAAACTGCAAGCTGGCTGCAATTCTTTTCATGTAAAATCAGTTCAGGTTCATAGTAGCTGTGAACTGTACTACAGTATATCTTTGTGGCTCTTGGGGGAAGCTTTTTGGGAAATTTGTTGTATGCACATGCTTAGGAGCAAGGCTGAAAACTCAGTGGTAGATCACATATTTTATGCTGAAGGTCCTCCGTTCAATCCCTGCCATTGCCAGTTAGGACTGGGAAACACTGTTCTCTGTCTGAAACTTTAGAGAGTGCCTCTGTTACAGTGTGTAAAGGATTGCAGCCTTAGGCCCAAATCCTAACCCACTTTCTAGCACAGGCATAGCTGTGTCAGTGGGGCATGTGCTGCATCCTGCAGTTGGGGAGCGCACACGGAGGCCTCCTCAAAGTAAGGGAATGTTTGTTTCCTTACCTAGTAGCTGCACTGCCCTTATGTTGGTACTGGAAAGTGGGTTAGGATTGCGCCCTTTGTCACTGTTGAAATCCTATGCTTAATGGATGGATGGCCTGATTCAGTGATAGGCAGTTTCCTATGTTGTAATTGCCTGGCAAGGAATAAGAATGAGTATAGTTGAGCAATTATGTCAGTTTGATATCCATCCTCCAAATTTGCTGTAGTCCTGCGAGTGTGTCTTTAAAGAATGTATAACCAACCTTTCCCATGCCAAAGCAAATGCATAGTTATACAAAGTTCCATAACTGTATACAAACAGTAAGTAAAATCATCATCATCAATAATAGTAAGTGTTAGACAGGAAGACCAGGAAGATAATGACAATGAATCATGCCCTACACCCATGCAACAAAGTCGATAGGCTCTATTTACCCAGAAGCCTAGGTGGGCATGGGATGTTACAAGTTCACCAAATTATACAAAAGGGAATTACAAGAGTATGTATAGTGAAGAAGATGCATTAGATGGTCTATTAGATGCATAGATGGTCTATGTGTAAAAAAAAAAAAAAAGCTAAATACTGGAAATGGTGATGCAATAACAACAACAATGCTGGCTTATAAAAAAAAATCAAATAAGATCAGGGAAGAAAAATGGCAAAGCAAAATGCTCCATGGCCAGTACACAAAAGTTTTCAAGTTTCAAAAGACGTTGCAGGAAATTCTGACAACAAACAACCAAACCTGGCACTGGCTAAGAACATATAGATTGAAGAAGGAGGCAGAGGGATTAATTTTGGCTACCCAAGACCAGGCACTAAGAATGAATGTATATAGAGCCAAAATTGAGAAAACGTCTACAGACAGCAAATGTTGCCTGTGTAAAGATGCTGATGAAACGGTGGGCCACCTGGTCAGCTGCTGTAAGAAGATCATCCAGACTGTCTGCAAAGAAAGGCACAACAAAGTTGCAACAATAACTCACTGGAACTTGTGTAAAAAGTATAAACTGCCACCGGTTTATGGTGGAACTACAAAACTGGTGGAACCACAAAATTGAAAAAGTGGTAGAGAATGAAGAAGTCAGAGTGCTCTGGGTTTTTAGAATACAACTGGCAAACATCTACCACACAACGCACCAAACACAACCATCATTGACAAGAAGGATAAGAAAGTCTGGGTAGTAGACATCACAATACCTGGTGACAGGAGAATAGAAGATAAAGAACTGGAGAAAGTCAGCAAGTATAAAGAGCTGCAAATAGAAAATGAAAGACTTGTTACCAATTGTCATAGGGGTCCTGGATGTTGTCCCAAAACACCTGGATAAGAACTTGAACACCATCAGGATGAGCACAGGCACCATCAGTCAATTACAAAAGGTACGTACAACAACATTTGTACATTTATAATGTAAACATATAAAACAAAAAAATTAGTTACCTATCCTAGGACCTTAGAAAGGACTCAATAGGTGGATATGTACAAAATACAGTCAAAAACATGTGCGAAAATTGATGATGATGATGATGATGATAGCAGCAGAGTAGAAGAAAAAGAATTGGAAAAACCAACAAAATACAAAGATTTACAAATAGAAATTGAAAGATTGTGGCAGAAGAAGACCAAAGTGATCCCAGTGGTGACTGGCGCCCTTGGTTCTATTCCCAAAGCATAGGACCATTTCACCGACGTGGAGAGGGGGGATTTGCTGCATGGGTAACAGCCTATCCTCCATACCTACTTTACCCAGGCTTCGCACACTGGAGGACACTCTGTTCCAGAACCACCATTCAGAGCGTGACACTATAGTCTTCCGAGATTGAAGGATGCCAACAACAAGGCCCCACAGAAATAACCATCAATCAGCTGCAAAAAGTAGCTTTCCTGGGACTGTTTTGTGACAGTATTTATAATATCAAAATAGCCTCTTAGGATGGACTCGATGTCTGGATGAAACAAACCAGTCGATAACACCTACCTGATTGTGCAGAAATATAATAGTAGCAACAACACCAGGGGGAGGCCACTATTTGGTTCTGAGAGAGGCTGCAGAACCAAAACACTATTACAAAGAAGGCAGACATCAACCCATCACCTAAACACCAGGTGGAACAGAATTGTTTTGAGTCCACCCCTAAAAGCCACAGAGGGGTACACTGATGAATGTAACTGCATTTTGGACAAAAAATATGAAAGATGTTTGGAAATCTATATACATTTTTAACCATCCTGAGGGTTTGATATGCTAATTGATACTAACAACCTTTTAATGATTTAAAATGTGGATTGCTTTTTTTTTTCCTGGTGTGACTTAAAAGGCCTCTGGTTAGATCAAAGCCTGTTGCAAGTTAAGTCAGAGTTTGATGCAGGGGGTGTAATTCTGTTGCCACTTTTCATATTTACTCTCATTTGCATTGGGAATGTGCTTAAAAAAAGACATTGGCCTCGTACATAAATCAAAGTGGTCATATTTCCTAGATGTTGCTACTGAAATAGTTAACTAACAGCAATGCGTTTCAGCAGTGGTGTCTACCATTGTTATTATGTTAGGAAGTATTTGGGTTATGTTAGTATTTGGGAAGATGTGCCTTCATATGGTATTGAACACAAGCCTTATTTTGCACAGATACTTCCCCACTTAGCATGGTCTTGCCTGCTCCTATCCAGGAAGATCATAACACATCAAAGAAAGGAATGATATTCCAATACTTGCACACTTTTAATGGTAATACTTTTAATTTAACAAATTAAGAATCAGCCCACAAAACAACCAAGTATCACATGCCTTTAGAACACACCAACTTTTATGTGCCTTTGGCTGGCTGTTCAAAAGAAAAACAAGAGGAAGATAATTTAAAACAGCACAGAAATTAAGCCATGAAAAAATTAGTATGGCATCACCTATTGCCCAGAGATTTTACTGGTGCTATTATGATGATGTGATAAATGACATTGGATGTGTCTAATTGTTATAATATCCCAATGTTTTTCTACCAGAGAGCTCTGCCATTCTCCTTCTCCAAAGAAGTGTTGTTTATTTCTATAATGGGTCAGGATACTCACCAAGAAAGGGTGGGTTTGTCTTTGGTGCAGTAACTTTCCCATGAACAAAGGTATCTGCTTCTTCAAATGGAAACCCAGAAAGGGATGAAAGGAGACAGTATGTTCTCAGGTTCCTTTGCTCAGAAACAGGCTAAGAATAAGTAGGAAATTGATATCCATTGATCTTTAGTGAACACCAGTGAATAGATCAGTCATATATGCCATTTTGCAAACAAGGTGAGGCTGAAACATTAACAAAAGGAATGGGGGTATGTTCAGGAAATAGCTGTGAAAACAAACAAGGAACACCTGTTCTGCTCTACTTATATTGGTAGCTGATTGTGGAACATATGTTTCCTATTATTCAGATTAACCTTGTGCTCCAGCATTTAGCACAGTTCAGTATCACTGAAGCAGCATCATAGCAGCTACTTAATTATGGCTGCTGGAGTTTGTTTGAGATTGAACTGAGTGAACATACAAGAACATTCAAGCCATGACAAGTTTCTGGAGGAAAAAGCCATCCAACCTCCTGATTTTAGAAATGGGCTATGTCAGATGCAAGGGAGGGCACCAGGATGAGGTCTCTTGTTATCTGGTGTGCTCCCTGGGGCATTTGGTGGGCCACTGTGATATACAGGAAGCTGGACTAGATGGGCCTATGGCCTGATCCAGTGGGGCTATTCTTATTCATAACTGTCCATCTCTCCTACATTCTAAGATTATGGCCAAAATAAACAAACAAAGCTTCTTGTACTTGGGTAAGGCTACAAGGGAAGACTCTTATTCTCAGACCTTTGAGTAGAAAGTTTTAACTATCCTTTCAACCCCCCCCCCCATTTTGATTCTGATAGTGTGTCTTTTTCTACCCATTCCTTGGTGTATCTGAGCTCTGCCACTCCTTCCTAGCTTGCTCCTTGCTTCTCACACCTTTTATGGTGATTGAAACTGATGTGAATCCTGGTTTCTCATCAGAATTATCCTTTGGCTGGTCAACCTGCTTAGGTTCTCATTGGCTACGCTTCTTGTAGACTTGTTTGAAACACTCCGCCCCATTTCATCCTGATTGTCTGACTGCTTTCTCTTGAAAAGATTGAAAAATGACATATTTTAGGCTGGCTACATTTCTGATTGGTTTGGCTTTGTCATTGTTTTCTAAAGTTTCAGTCCCCTTCCCCCCTCCCCCCAGTAAAATATTTGAGAATGTGACCAGGTTCAGGCGTGCAACACCCATGTTGTTTGTGTAATTGAGAAGTGGGCATTCCTATGGGTTACATGATACCAGTGTCTGATTTGCAAAATTCATCCCCCTTAAAATGGGGGTGGTTTGGTTGAGCAGACTGGGCACTCAAATAGAGCCTTCATGTTAGTATGACATGTCACACTCTGTACTTGGTGGATCAAACACTCCATCTTCATGTGCCATGCCTAGAAACGATGCCTAGTGCCTAGTCAATGGAAACCATGAATGAGTAGGCAATTTTAGATGCACAAGGTGTATCAGAGTTATAGCACTGTAGCTAGTTCCAAGGAGTTTAGTTGACCCAACAAGAGTGAAAGCTGTATTAAGGCCTCAGATACCCCCAAGCCCATACTACCTCTCCTGGACTGCATCTCCCTGCCTAGAGATTGGAAGCTTTAAAGAGGAACAAGAATAAGAGACCTTTTTTCTTCATGGAGAAGAAAAGGGCAGTACTTCTGGCCAGGTTCCTGGCATGGGATGGAGGTTTATTTTTGGAAGGCTTTGAGGGATCCTGTTCTAGGCTTTTCTTCAAATCTGGCAAAGAACCTGGGACCAGGTTTTGACATGGAATCATAGCCCCTGCTCATATTTGAGGGTCTTGATATCAAGTAGATGAACATCATCTTGATAGTGTATCCAAATGGGATCTGAGTTCTGAGTTTATTGTGTTGTACACATATTGTTTTTAATCCCCCATAAGTTACTCTCAGCAACAACAGGTAATCCATCTTTCATTATTCCTTTCAGGATCCTTTATAGCCATGTTGAGGTTGTGCCTTCCTCTCCCTGAAGTTAATGTTTTGTTAAACCTGGACGCTGTCATTAGAATGAGTTGACTTCAGACTAGCTGAGAAAGAACACCAAGATTTTGATAAAAGTAATGCTTGTGTCAAGACTCGGGCACGTCAGTGGTTGTGAATTTGATTTGATTTTGTAACCCTGTGCCAGACAAGGACCTGCTGGGCTGTGCAATTTCTCAGCTGTTGTTTGGAACAATTAGGTGCATAATTTCTAGGGGGGGGGGGGGAGAGCAAACTTGGCAGTCTTTTTCTCTTTTCTTTTAACTGTGTGTGTGCCTAGCTGAAAATCTTGCAAATGCACTTACAAAATAAATGCTTTCCATTTGCCATTCTCCCTGCCACGCCCCCCATTCCAGAATCACATGCTAGCTGCAAGGCAAAAATCAAAATACATAAATTCGCACTGAAATGGAATTATACTCAAGACAGGATATGTGAACGACTTGCCACATTAAAACCCATTCATTTTGAACCAAAATGCACATATACCAGTTGACATAATTAACTTCTGAGAATTGGCTACTGGAAGAAGAAAGTTGTAGGTACCTGCAAATGAGGGTCAGGGGGACTGCTTTGGCTTGACCTGGAAACAAGTTGAGCTCTCTCCCAATAGCCAACTTCTGGGATGGAAGGATAGGATCTAAATAAAGTGGCAAGAGGGTGTTACTTGGTGTATTTTGGATCCAATTCAGCATGAGCCACGGAAGGCACCCATCTCTCTAACGCTGCGACACTTCCATTATGTCAGGAACCATTTGCCTGAGTATTCCTGGTGCTGTCCATATCAGCATTGCACTTTTCTCTATAAAGTCAAATTTTGAAATATATATATAACTTTCTGAGGAATTAAATATTAACTAAAAGCATTCATAAAACATGATTTAATGAGAGCTTTAAAACATATCTAATGAAATATAGATTTTCTGCCCACACAAATTTTTATATATATCTAACACACACACTTTCTCCCTCCCTCGCCTTCATGGATGTGTGATGAACACAGCTTATACTGAGCTTCTAAGAACTCACTTCTGAATGCAGCTGGGGCTGTGTTGTGATTTTTGGAGCAAGTGTTCTTAAAGAAATGATGATGCTGAGAATGTTGAGGAGTTCAAAATATTTACAGACCACGTTTCAACCCCAAAGTTCACAGAACAGTCTACGCAGTAAAATGAATGAGAAGGTGAATGCCTTGACCTTATGTAGGTTTTGCAGTCTTAAAATAAACAGACAAAAGAGACACCAGCAAACAGCCACTGAAAGACATGCTATCCTGGAGTAAAGAGGGGAAGTAAATATAAGAGTGCCCCTTTGAGTCAGCGCAGGTATATTAGGGGAGTCTCCTTTCTCAGTGAATGCCCTCAAACATTGCCCCTGTGAGAATACAATCATGCTTGTCCATCCCTATTTTCCATAACAAAGATCACTGCCTGAATGGCCCATGTACCTCCTGTGATGTGTTGCTGATGACTGGACTTTGCCTCCTGTACGCTGGGTTCCTTTATTTTGTAATAACCAGTCTTCCATTGGTTTTTAAGGCCCTGAAGCAGGATTATTCTCACGGAAAGGGTACTAGAAAACACAATTGCTTCTCTTCCACAAAAATGTGGATGTGGCCACTGTTATCCATGCCTTGTTTATGTTGCATTTGGACTACTTTAATGTGGCCTGCATGGGGCTGCCTTTGAAAAACACCTGGAAGCTGCAGCAGTTGAAGAATGCTGGGTGCTGCCAGCTTGTTACTGAGAGCTACTCATGGTGAACATATCTCTAATTTCAAAAGAGCTCCATCAGCTCTCAGTGTGTTTCCTGGTGCAATTCAAGGAGCTGGTTATTACCTTTTAAGCTCTAAATGGCTGGAATTCAAGGTGTCCAACAGACCATGTACTTCTGTGTGGGGTCTACCCATGACAAAAAATATTTTCTGAGTGTTGTCTTATGCTTTATATTGCTCCTTGGGGTCTTCAAGATAAAAGGTGGACTGGAAGTGTTCTTGATAAGAACAGAGATATTGGTCAATTGGGGATATTGAAATTGGTGGTGTAAGGGATACCAACTGCTTGAAACTCAGAGAGGGGAGAGAGAGAGTGAGAACAAATATAGACAGTATCGACCACCGACAACTCCATAACAGGAGTTCCATTTGGACTGGGACCACAACATACACAATTCTTATTAATCATAAGAACATAAAGAAGAACACTGCTGGATCAAGCCAAAGGTTCATCTAGTCCCGCTTCCTGTGTCTCACTGTGGCCCACCGGATGCCTCAGGGAGCACACAAAACAACATCCTGAGGCCACTTCCTTGAATCTGGCATTCACAGATAGGCTACCTCTAAAACCCAGAGCGTGCTCTTCATGGCTTGTAACCTGTGATGAATTTTTCTTCCATAAATCTGTTTGATACCCTTGTAAAGGCATCTATGCCAGGTTCCTTCACCACATCCTGTGGCAAGGAGTTCCACAGATTAATTGCACATTGGGTAAATAAATATTTTTTTTTGTCTGCTCTAACTCTCCCAGCATTCAGTTTTAGTGGATGTTCCCTGATTTTGGTATTGTGTGAGAGGAAGAAGAACACCCTTCTATCCACGCAATACATAATTTTATAAGTCATGGCCTCCAACATACCTATTTTTCTAGACTAAAACCACAATCCTATGCGCTTCTTGTCAGAAGTGTCTTCAGTTGAGCTAACTCTCAGGAAAGTGTGCATAGGATTGCAGCCACAATCTCCCCCCTACCTGGTCAATCCATCCTTTTGCAAGTGTAAACATGTCACATATGGCTCTCACTGGTGTGTGAGGACATTGACATTCCCTGTTTTCTCTTTCCTAGTCTATGGAATGGCTCAGGCTTGGTATTTAAGCCCAGCTCTCTCTTCCTTTGTGCAGATTCCTTCCCTGTAATCTGTGCTAGCTCCATCCTGTTTTCCTCTGGGAGTCCCGGCTCCACTCTGTATGCTGTCTTTTAATAGAAATATTGGATACTACATCCCTAGAGAAGCTTGGAAAGCTTGCAGTTAAATGGAAAGTATAATACACTTGAACCTGTGTCTTGCTAGGCCCGAAAAGTATATCATGTGAGTGTTATAAATAAAATATAAATGGTAAGGGTAATGGAAAAGGGCTCCCTTAACTTTGCTTTTCTTTCCTTGTAAAATCAGGCATCTTTACAAGAAGAGAAAGCTAGCAAGGAGTTATTTTTGTGTGCTTACATTCCAATGCCAACTATTAAGTACATTTAAGTGAAGGGGGGGGGAACCTAAGCAATAATTTAGTTAAACCAAAGTGCTTGGATTTTCAACCACATTTTGTCTTGCTGATATGAGTGGGCTTAAATTGGAGCACTTTGACTTCTCACTGGAATGTGGTTTGGGTTCTGTAAAATGCTGATGGATTAAATAGGCCTAATATAGAGTATCAGGGAAGGGTAATCACAGTGATGGCTGTGGAGTGAAAGACCTGCGGGCGACATCCCAATGGCACTCTTCCCTGCCATGGCACCCAGGCACCTCAGTCCACCCAGAGCTACAATGGGTGGGGAAGTAGTACCTTTGCCTGTCCGTTGCAAGTTAGTCAGTTTACTTCCTGATTGGGCACCGATGGTGGTGCCTGACAAGGAACAGTAACTGAGAGGTAGAAAAATACTGAACCTCTTTCACCACCCTTGCTGTAGTTGTAGGGGCAGTGCAAAGTAGGATTAATTGTGGCTGCAGTCTACTCCCCGCCTCCTCCCCTACCCAGCTGACTGACCAATGGTACAAAGCAGTGACTGTGGTAGATTTTCTTTCTTACCCCAGTGCCAGTTTACAATTCCCAGTTTGTAAAACCCTGGCCCCTGCTCCTGCACCACGATGTGGGACATCCAGGTATTATAAAATGACACGGCAGGGAGAAGAACATGGATATTTACTGTTTCCAGTAAATGTTGATTGGTCAGCTCCTCCCCAGTTGCCAAGCAAACATCCCCATAGGCCCTGGCTTACTGAGTTGTGCTAAGGATCCGCAGACCCTTGCTGCCTCAAGGCTTGTCAGGTATGTTTGTAGGTCCTTGCATCGAAATGGGTCCCTGGCATATGCCCCACCTGGCCCCACCTTTGGAACCTCCCTTTGATATTCAGTTCAATCCACTGAATCTCCCCATGACCATTTTTGGTGGAACTTAATGAATGTATGATTCCAGTTCATGTAACTAATGTTTCAGTTCGTGTTTGTACAGAAAACAGTAGATCTATGCAGTGGAGTGCAACTATTGTGTGCAACTTATTATGTAAGTCCATCACAAGTTACAATCCATGATGGGTATGTGCAGAGGATTTTAGAAGTAGGCTACCTCAGAATGTCAGATACCGCATAAGGGAGTCAGATTTTAGAAGTAGGCTACCTCAGAATGTCAGATACCGCATCCCTTCCGTAAGGGAGCACACCAGGATCCAAATATGAGGAATCACTGAGGAATCAGGTGGGCCACTGTGATACAGGAAACTGGACTAGATAGGCCTGATCCAGCAGGGCTCTTCTTATGGGCAGTATGTATTCAGCAATTAATTGAACACAACCTGATTTCACGAGAGCTGTCATTTGGCTTACGCCAAACTAACTGGTTATAACCCCCCTCTCCCTGTGTGTATGTACTTTCTCTAATGTAAGCAGCAGACACATGATAACTCCACATCATATCATATGTTGAACGTGTTTATGATGATGAGTCTTTTCAACAAAATAGTTCACAAAGCAGCTTACAGAGAAACTCATATAACTAAATAAATAATTCCCAAAACAGCTCACAATCTAAAAAAGATGCAGAAGAAATTCCAGAAAACAGCCACTAGAAACACCTCTGTGCTAGGGTGAAAGGGGACAGTCACCATCCCCGTGCTAAAGATAAGAGAAGCACCACTTGTAAAAGTGCCTCTTTGCCCAGTTAGGAATCAAGTAATCCTATATGCGTGCCTAAACCAAATAACTGGTGGAACTTCAGAGTAGATAGCATAGATTTGTGCTGTAAGAGAAGCAAACCAGGAAGGCGGGGTTGGGGAGGGAGGACATGTGTACAACATGACTGCCCCTAATTGCATGGAGCTGGTCAGGCAAGACAGTGTCATCTGAACCATCCCTATGGCTTTTGGGGCTGTTTGCAGAAACTTGGATACAATATCCACATTCTTTGTTTTATTTTTTTTTATTTTTATTTTTTTTAAACCAAGTGTCTAATGTGCAAAAAACCAACATAGTGCTGACAGTGTCATTTTGGAATCTTCTCCTGTAATAGTTATGTTATGATAAATTTCAGCAATAAAAGGGGCCGTTTTGGTGTCAATTTACCGTTTAGCCATGACAGCAAAAGTTTAGTACATGGTAGCAGGAAAGAGATGAGGCAGGACATGGAAAGTCTTAAAAGACTGACTTTACAGCAAAATGTCTTGTGTGTGGTTCTCTGAAATCCATCTTCCCTCAAAAGATTCTCCACTGGCAAATGATGTCCATCAACCTTATGCTCTTTTTCTTTCATTATTTTTATTTTTTGTTTGATTGTTCTAGAGTTTCCTGACTTAAAATGTTGTTTATGCCTGTGTGCTTTCCTGGGATCTGTGAAGAGTATTTTCAGGGCCAAGCCAATACCTCCTGGCGCATGAGGTAGCATGTCAAATGCTACCCTTCCTTACCTGTGTTAGACCAGAAAAAGGAAGGTGATGGGCATGAATGAGGAGAAGAGGAAAATGGTAGACTGGAGCATCTTTTCCTCCACACTTTCTCCTTAGGTCAATTTAATTTTTTTACCTGTTCTTGTTCTAATTCAGGAAGTGGGAGGAGGAGGACCAGTGGAGATGAGTAGACAGATGTGGGTGCCACTTGCCAATCTGCTCTTTAGGCAACTGTCTCAGGGCCCAATCCTATACTGACCTAGCACCAGCGCCAAGACTGAGCTCTGGCACTAGGTGCTGTAAACGTCCCATAAAACATGTTTATGGCACCTGGAGAGTAGGGAGGGCTGGCAACTGGACCTGTGCCAGTCAGGAGGAGGGCACACCACCAGTGGGGGTAAGTAAGAATACTGGTTGGTGGTGCAGCCTCTGGGGTGTAACAAGGACAGAACAAGGGCAAGGTGGAAGAGGAATTGAGGCGGAGGAGGGTAGGACTGGCAGATCCTGAACTCCATGTCGGGCTGGAATGACAGAAAAAGAAAAATAGGAAGGAAGGAAAATAGCCAGCATAGATGCAAGGAGTCCTATTGCGGGGCTGGGGGTTTCCTCGGGGAAGGGGACTTCCCGGCAACTGCTGCATACAAAGGTAGCTGCTGCTCCAGAGGGTGCCAGGAAGCATAGGATTGGGCTGTCCATTGGCCTCATGGACAGGTATTTAAAATTTCCTTTTAACCAACCAATCCAAGAAGAAAACCTGTTGTGATGGAGAAGGCAGTAATAGAGCCTGGAAAGCACTTGTGTCCCAAGAATGGCAATTGCCTGAGATCGCAAGATGGCAGCAGTTTGGCAGCACAGAAAGAACATAAGGAGAGCCCTGGTGGTTCAGATGTGACATAGTCAATATTTCATTTCTGCTTATTTCCATTAATTCAAGGTGTGCAGGAAACATTTATACACATTGCCTAGCTGCCCGGAGAGCTGTCCAGTTCTTCAGACATAAAGCTAAATTGTGGCTTAGTGAATGAGTTCAGGTCAGCTGTGATGCTGTGTTTTTTTTTTGTTTTTTTTTTTTGCTTCTCCACACTTCTATCCACAAAAATAAGGAATTGACAACTTGAATTGAAAACATCTTTTGAACAATCCACAGTTTCCAGTTATGTCCTGATTTGTTTTCACTGATCCCAGTAAAAATAAAGCACAGTTCCCCGGTTTCAAATGCCACAGCGCTTGTTTGAAAGCAAATGCAGAATTGTTTTCAATCACATTGTGAAGTGAGGGAAAGGGGAGGGGCGAAGATAAGCACATATGTGGCTTACCAAAGCTTACTCTTCCAGCACGAAGCCATAGTTTGTCATTGCATCTCAACCAGATCAGTATCTATTTCAGGCACATGTCCTCCTCTCTTGCAGATTAACTAGAAGATGGTGCTATGTAAATGTACTCAGAGTAGTGGTTTCCAAACTGTGTGTCGGAACCCACCAGTGGATTGTGAGCCAATTTTTGGTGGGTTAAGAAACTATGAAGCTGATAGATGACAAGGAAAACAAATTAAGCTCTACGGATAGTGAAACCACAACTGCGTGTTTACTTGCAAGTATGTGAATGTGCCCTCATCCACTGGAAAGGGGAATGCCAGGCCACCAGAATGGTCCTAATCTAATCAACATAGAGCTCAACAAATGCTTCCGAAGGCAGTTCCTGCCCCTCCAACCATGGTTTAAAAAGAAAAAGAAAAAAGAGACTTGAGTGACTTGGTGGGTCCCAGTAGACTGCCATTTTAAAAAGTGGGTCTCGGTGCTAAAAAGTTTGGGAACCACTGATAGTGTCAAGGGACTGGTGCCATAACATAAGACAATTACCTATGCAAATTCAAGGTCAATATTTTAAACATTAAGGCTACTACGTGTGTGTGTGTGTGTGTGTGTGTGTGTGTGTGTGTGTGTGTGTGTGTGTGTGTGTTTCCTTGCTGCATTTATTGGATGATGAAGGTTTTATTATGGTCTCTCTCCAGAGAGGCTATCAAATGAATAAACAGCTATGGTATGTTCACTTCCTGACCTTTTTCACTACATTTCTGTCGTGTCCGCACCTTCTATCTTTCCTGAAAATCGGTCTTGCTATAATCCTCCTTTATGCACATGTTTCACTTTTTTTGGTCTTCACAAGTCGTTCTGACCTTCGTCTTTCAGAAGATCCATCTGCATTTAAAAAACAAGTCTATTTTTGTCCAAAATAGCTAACCTCCACGTTTAGATGACTAGAAATCTGCAAGCTTGCACAGCTGTCTGTGGAAGCCGCACCAAGCAAAATGCTGCTTTGACATGAGCCCCAGTAATGGTGGTTGTGGCCCAGACTATTTTGACTGAGCCTCTTCTCAAGGCCTACCAGGTTGCCAGTGGCCAGGGCAGTGGATGACCTTGAGCAAGGCTGCATCATTGTCTTGTGTCGTTTTTTATAACCACCACAGCCTACAACAAAGTTGAGACTCCACCTTAACTTTAATGTCAGATTACAATGTAATTTGTACAAGTGAACACACCTATATATGTGGAAGTCCCTCTGGAGTGCTCCGAAAGTATTGAATGGATTACTCTTCTTTCTAAAGTGAACTGGATGTATTTTAAATCTGATAACCCCTGCTAATTGGGTAAGTGGCACTTTTTCAAGTGGGTGCACCTTTTTTTTAGCAGGGGGGGAGTAACTGGCTCACCTCATCCCAGCACTGTCTGTTCTAGTGGCTGTCTGCTGGTATTCATTTGCATCTTTTTAGATTGTGAACCCTTTTGGGACAGGGAGCCTTTTAGTTATTTGATTTTTCTCTGTGAACCGCTTTGTGAACTTTTGGTTGAAAAGCGGTATATAAATACTGTTAATAATAATAATAATAATAATAATAATAATAATAATAATAATAATAATAATAATAATAATAATATTGTCCCACTGCATTTTATAAATGTCCGTGTTTTGTAGCAAACTCTACGTGGACCAATTGCAATGGCTTTCATTTCCTCCCTGTCTTTCCTTCCCCCAACAATACCGCTGTAAACTAGCAATTGTTATGATAGACAGTACAGGGCCTCTGAGTGGAATTTTATTAGGGGGTACAAAGTTTCTTTGGGGCCCCTTCCCTATTGGATCATTATTTCATACAATACAAAAATTACAATATGTAAAATTATGTAGGATAACAAAAAATGTGAATGCTAGTCTTCACATAATATATGCAAACATTTTCTGAGATATCAGGAAATTTCCAGCTCCCCTCCTTTGGTGTCTTGGCCCCCTTTTTGACTGTAGACCCAGGTACGATGTACTCCCTACACTCCCCTCTGATGGGCCCTGATGTGATTGGAAAATATAAGAATCCCAGGAAATTTTTAGGCTGCCTCTATAGGCTCCTGGGACCCTTTTTTGACCCTGGGCCCAGTACAATGTAATCCCTGCAATACCCTTTCATAGGCCCTGAGATTGTAGAAAGCTGCTTTATAAAAATCTGTATAAATGATCCTTCTCACCTCACTGACGTCTACATTGACCAGGTGCAGCTTCTCTAAGGTTTCTTGCCAGGGATCTTTCCTAGCCAAGATTCCTGGGACCTTCTGATAATGGCCTCCACCTCAGAGCTACAGTCCCTGGCTATAAAAGGGACTAGAAAAAGGAATAATGATATCATTCACTCGTATAATATCACTCACATTTTTTTGCATAGACAGATTATTTGGAGAGAATCCAAATCCTGAGGGCAAAGCAGGGTGGGGTAGGTACCCTCACAGTAAAGTGTCATCATAAGAACATAAGAACAGCCCCACTGGATCAGGCCATAGGCCCATCTAGTCCAGCTTCCTGTATCTCACAGCGGCCCACCAAATGCCCCAGGGAGCACACCAGATAACAAGAGACCTCATCCTGGTGCTCTCCCCTACATCTGGCATTCTGACTTAACCCATTCCTAAAATCAGGAGGTTGCGCATACACATCATGGCTTGTACCCCATAATGGATTTTTCCTCCAGAAACTCGTCCAATCCCCTTTTAAAGGCGTCTAGGCTAGACGCCAGCACCACATCCTGTGGCAAGGAGTTCCACAGACCGACCACGCGCTGAGTAAAGAAATATTTTCTTTTGTCTGTCCTAACCCGCCCAACACTCAATTTTAGTGGATGTCCCCTGGTTCTGGTATTATGTGAGAGTGTAAAGAGCATCTCCCTATCCACTCTGTCCATCCCCTGCATAATTTTGTATGTCTCAATCATGTCCCCCCTCAAGCGTCTCTTTTCTAGGCTGAAGAGGCCCAAACGCCGTAGCCTTTCCTCATAAGGAAGGTGCCCCAGCCCCATAATCATCTTAGTCGCTCTCTTTTGCACCTTTTCCATTTCCACTATGTCTTTTTTGAGATGCGGCGACCAGAACTGGACACAATACTCCAGGTGTGGCCTTACCATCGATTTGTACAACGGCATTATAATACTAACCGTTTTGTTCTCAATACCCTTCCTAATGATCCCAAGCATAGAATTGGCCTTCTTCACTGCCGCCGCACATTGGGTCGACACTTTCATCGACCTGTCCACCACCACCCCAAGATCTCTCTCCTGATCTGTCACAGACAGCTCAGAACCCATCAGCCTATATCTAAAGTTTTGATTTTTTGCCCCAATGTGCATGACTTTACACTTACTGACATTGAAGCGCATCTGCCATTTTGCTGCCCATTCTGCCAGTCTGGAGAGATCCTTCTGGAGCTCCTCACAATCACTTCTGGTCTTTACCACTCGGAAAAGTTTGGTGTCGTCTGCAAACTTAGCCACTTCACTGCTCAACCCTGTCTCCAGGTCATTTATGAAGAGGTTGAAAAGCACCGGTCCCAGGACAGATCCTTGGGGCACACCGCTTTTCACCTCTCTCCATTGTGAAAATTGCCCATTGACACCCACTCTCTGCTTCCTGGCCTCCAACCAGTTCTCAATCCACGAGAGGACCTGTCCTCTAATTCCCTGACTGTGGAGTTTTTTCAGTAGCCTTTGGTGAGGGACCGTGTCAAACGCCTTCTCAAAGTCCAGATATATAATGTCCACGGGTTCTCCCGCATCCACATGCCTGCTGACCTTTTCAAAGAATTCTATAAGGTTTGTGAGGCAAGACTTACCCTTACAGAAGCCATGCTGACTCTCCCAAAGCAAGGCCTGTTCGTCTATGTGTTTTGAGATCCTATCTTTGATGAGGCATTCCACCATCTTACCCGGTATGGATGTTAGGCTGACCGGCCTATAGTTTCCCGGGTCCCCCCTCTTTCCCTTTTTAAAAATAGGCGTGACATTTGCTATCCTCCAATCTTCTGGCACCGTGGCCGTTTTGAGGGACAAGTTGCATACCTTAGTCAAGAGATCTGCAACTTCATTCTTCAATTCCTTAATAACTCTTGGGTGGATGCCATCAGGGCCCGGTGACTTATTGATCTTTAATTTATCAATGAGGTCTGAAACATCTTCTCTTTTAACCTCTATCTGACTTAACTCCTCGGTCAGGAGGTGCCGTTCGGGCAGCGGTATCTGCCCGAGGTCTTCTGCCGTGAAGACAGATGCAAAGAACTCATTCAATTTCTCTGCCATCTCTAAGTCTCCTTTTATCTCCCCTTTCCCTCCCTCACCATCCAGAGGGCCAACCGCTTCTCTGGTGGGTTTCCTGCTTCTAACATATTTGAAGAAGCTTTTATTATTCCCCTTAATGTTGCTGGCCATGCGTTCCTCATAGTCTCGCTTGGCCTCCCCTATCACCTTCTTACATTTCTTTTGCCACAGTTTATGTTCCTTTTTATTCTCTTCATTAGGGCAAGACTTCCATTTACGGAAGGAAGCTTCCTTGCCCTTCACAGCCTCTCTAACTTGGCTGGTTAGCCATGCGGGCACTCTCCTGGATTTAGTGGAACCCTTCTTTCTTTGCGGTATACACCTCTGCTGGGCCTCTATTACTGTTGTTTTAAGCAGCCTCCATGCATTCTGGAGAGACTGGACTCTTTTTACCCTCCCTTTCAACCTCCTTCTAACCAGCCTCCTCATTTGAGGGAAGTCCGCCCGTCGGAAGTCAAGGGTTTTTGTTAGAGATTTGCCTAGTATTCTTCCCCCAATGTGCACGTCAAAATGGATCGCAGCATGATCACTGTTCCCCAATGGCTCAGTAACGTTTACATCTCTAACCAGGTCCTGCGTACCGCACAAAATTAAATCCAGAGTCACCTGTCCTCTGGTGGGCTCCGTGACTAGCTGCTCTAAGCCACAGTCATTTAGCACGTCAAGAAATCCGGTTTCCTTATCGTGACCAGAACACAAATTGACCCAGTCAATATGAGGATAATTGAAGTCCTCCATGATTACAACCCTGTCCTTCCTTGTCACCTCCCTGATCTGTTTCCTCATTTCAAGGTCCCCATCAGATTTCTGGTCTGGAGGACGATAGCACGCCCCCAGTATTACATCGCTGCACAAGCCTGGTAATTTAACCCACAGAGATTCTACGGTGGAGTCGGACCCACCTTCAATCTCTACTTTGCTGGATTCTATCCCTTCCTTAACATAAAGGGCCACCCCACCTCCAACACGCCCCTGCCTGTCCCTCCTGTAGAGTTTATAGCCCGGGATTGCGGTATCCCACTGATTCTCCGCATTCCACCAGGTTTCCGTTATGCCCACTATGTCAATATTTTCCCTTGTCACCAGACATTCCAGTTCTCCCACCTTTGCTCGTAGACTTCGGGCATTCGCATAAAAGCATTTATACATGGAATGCCCCAGGATGGGCTGCTTATTCGCTCCTTTGTCCCCGCATCCTCTCATTGTGCCAAACCGTCTATCACATCCCATCTCCCTACCTTTCCCAATTTCTTCTCCTACCCTGCCTTTGTCTTGTTGTTCTCTAACCTCCCCATCCTCATCCCATAGGGATGAGGAGTCCCGAACCGGATGCCCCTCGGCTCCTGTCGGCCTTCCCCCAGGGATCAGTTTAAAAGCTGCTCTGCCACCTTTTTAATGTTATGCGCCAGCAGTCTGGTTCCATTCTGGTTCAAATGGAGCCCGTCCCTCTTGTACAGGCCCCGCTTGTCCCAAAACGTTCCCCAGTGCCTAACGAATCTAAACCCCTCCTCCCTACACCACCGTCTCATCCACGCATTGAGACCCCTGATCTCCGCCTGCCTAGCTGGCCCTGCGCGTGGAACAGGTAGCACTTCAGAGAACGCTACCTTTGAGGTCCTGGCTTTCAGCTTCCTGCCTAAAAGCCTAAATTTGGCCTCCAGGACCTCCCAGCTACACTTGCCCACGTCGTTGGTGTCGACATGCACCACAGCCGCTACCTCTCCCCCAGCACTGTCTACCAGCCTGTCTAGACGAGAAGTGATGTCCGCAACCTTCGCACCAGGCAGGCAAGTCACCATGCGGTCCTCACATCCGTCGCAAACCCCCCTCTCTATGTTTCTAATAATCGAATCCCCCACTACAAGAAGGCCCCGACCCCCCTCCCGCCGAGGAGTATCCCGAGTGCGCTCGGATACGGGCCCATCCCCTGGAGAAGGGATCCCCCCTAGGGGATTGTTTCCCTCCTCTCCAGGATGACGTCCTCCAGTCCCGAGACTTCCCACCCGGGCAGCCGAGGAGCTGCACGCCTGAGGTTGGGACGAAGCCTGATCGTCCCCAGAAGTCTCCCCACGGTCCTCCTCTGGCTGCCTGCGCTTCTCCAGGTCGGCCACCAAGGCTTCAAGGGAGCGGACGCGTTCCCTGAGAGCCTGGAGCTCCTTGCATCGAGGACACACCCATGACTTATGCCCCAGAGGCATATAATCATACATGTGGCACTCGATGCAGAACACTGGATAGCCCCCACCCTGCTGCTGGCTGTCTGACTGCATAGCTTTTTTGTTGTTGTTGTTTTATTTAGGGGTCCTTTTAAAAACCGTACACTGGATAGCAGCCCTCTTCTCAAGGGAAGAGGAAGGGCAGTGTCTGGGGCCCTGGCCTCCTCGCCCTGCTGCTGAACTCGCCCAGATGCTAAACTCTTGTGCCTTACCTGGCACTTAGTTCTCAGAGGCACTGGGTTCCCAGAGGCCACACGCGTCTGCAGAGAGCCTCACGCGATGGCCCGCCTAGCTTTATACTCCTGGCTGGCTCCTCCTCCCTCCTTCCTTCCTGATTGAAAGGGGGCTGGCCTTCCCAGGTGAGTTTACAAAAGCTCAGGAAGGCAAATGGCTGCTGATGGGCGTGACCTACTCTGCAGGCTCCTGAATGGACTGCTTGGATTAGCCTAATGGGGCTCTTAATGGGTTGGGAATTGGCCCTTCCCCTCCTAGTTCTGTTCTCTTAGGCTGGACTGTTTTTGTAACCTCAAGCTAGTTTTTATTTGGGTTTGTTTAATTATTTATTGCTCTCTAGATCCTGTGTCCCAATTTACTGACCTGTTTAGGTTATGTTCTAACTTAGATTAGGTTTAACCTGGGTTAAGTATAGGCTTAATTTAAACAAGTAGAAAACCTGCTTTTCACTTTATCCTCCTCCCTTCCTTCGATTAAGTGCTACCTTAGGTGCAGCTAACTTTCAATTTTGATTTAAATGCCTGACCCTTGGGCACTTACTCACGAGTAGGACTCTGCTCTTACTCACGAGTAGGACTCTGCTCCTGCTCAGAGTAGCCCTATGTACCTCCCTTAGGTGCTAACTTTCAATTTTGATTTAAGGTTGCTTTAAAGGTAAGGTTAAGGTTAGAAGACAGGGAGTTAGAAAGACAAAGCGTTAGAATGAGTACACTTACCTCCTCCTCCTGCTCATCCTCCTCTCCTTCTCCAAAACTCAGAGGTCTCCTTGCCTTCTCCTCGCCCAGATGCTAAACTCTTGTGCCTTACCTGGCACTTAGTTCCCAGAGGCACTTGGTTCCCAGAGGCCACACGCGTCTGCATCAGCTCCACAACTGCTAGTGCTCCTTTCTCTGAAGTTGCACAGCTGCTGAAGTGTTGCTTGTATTAAAATCAGATTCAGAACAACTGAAAAAGTATCCAAAGTTTTGAAGCATGCCTCTTGTATGAGAGAAAAGGGGGGATGCCTCTTTTAAGATTATGCTTGCTTCCAGATACTACTAATAGTAGTGATTTATGCAATTTACATCCTGCTTTTTCACAAGAGCTCAAAAAGACTAGTAATTCCATGGTAATTTTGCATCTTGGTTTGTATCTTTTAAAAATATGGATAAATGCTACAGATAGTAAAAATCACAATCCATCAATAAAACAGACATTTAAAAACATAGTTTAGGAAGAATACAGAAAGTTGTTTGTTTATTTTTTAATGACAATACTATTGTTTTACAAATATGCAAATGTATGCAGATTGAACATTTGCTTGATTAAAGCTCATACAGTCGAGCTTGCATAGTTGGATGTCCTATTAATTTTCATGTGATTTGCTCTCGAGTAAATGTGCATAGGATAGCAGCTTCCAATTTCTGTAATTGGATGCCAGTTGCGCAAATTATACATTATAAACCC
Source organism: Tiliqua scincoides (assembly GCF_035046505.1). NCBI lineage: Eukaryota > Metazoa > Chordata > Lepidosauria > Squamata > Scincidae > Tiliqua > Tiliqua scincoides. Next base: position 10,020,946 of record NC_089832.1, read on the forward strand.
GTTCCAAACACGAACAAATTGCATAATTTAAAACTCCCTAGGCATCAATCAGCACAGCAATCGGAGTGTTTTGAAGAATTATCCTTAATCATAATTGAATCTGAGGGTAGCCCAAAAATTAGAGGTACCTTGTTAACATGTTAATGGAGTGACTGTGATTGGGTGAGTGAATTTTTAGTTTTAACATTTTCCAGGGATAGTTTTTTTCTATTCAAATGTGTGATCTACTCTAGAAATGGTTCTTTTCATCTCTGTGACATATCACTTGATGGGTATTTCCCAGACTTTTAATATCTGGGCACACCCTTTTTTCTCAATTAAAAATGAAGTAAAACACTATGAGTGCAATCCTGAAAGCTTGGGAGTGTCACATACGTGCCATAAGGTGGGACAGTGTAGCAGGAGTGCATTCGGGGGTGGGGAGGGGCATTTTTGGGTGGGGAAGGGTGGAACAGAAGGGGGATCGGGCCTGGGAGGGGGTGGGATCAGCTGTGGTGGCACAGGTCAAATTCTAATTCCTGTTCCTGGCCCAAGCAGCCTTACAGTTAAAGCAGCTACAGCTAAATAGCTGGCACAGATCTGAGTAGCCCCAATGGGGTGGATGGGGCCAGCACTGGGCAAGGGGAAAAATTCCCTTTACCCTGTGGTGACCTCCAGCCAGCATCTATCCTGCACAGGATGGGGGGACCCAACATGGAGTAAGGGGAAAAAAAATATCCCCTTAGCCCAGTGGTTCTCAAACTCTCTGGGAGAGTTAAGGGGGCACAGGCCAGGACCCTCAGTCCTGGGGGGGGGGGCATCGCAACGCCCCAGTCTGAATACCACTGCCTTAGCCCAAGGTGACCTCCAGCCTGTTCCTAACCTGCCAGTGAGCCTGTCTGTTCCAGCCCTGGTTAGGATTGGACTTTAAGGAAGAGACATAATCTACTTTGTCTTATCAGTTCACTGGATCTTTGCCTGATATATTTGCAAATATGGAATATAGAGTTGTCAGCTCTTGAATGTGATGCTATTCCTATATTCCTAGCCCCTCCCCCAACTTGATGCAAAGTATGAAATTTCTTTTGAGGCCCTGTTCAGGTCTCCAGGATAGCTTTCAGGAGTCACCGTAGATTGATGCTGATTCCTGAACGCCAGGCCAGTCTTGGAGGGTTGGTGAACCTCTGGCAGTCTACCATCCCTTTTGCCCAATCAGTCAGGGATGGGGCCATGTTCTCCCCCTCCCCCGGGCAATGGTCTTGCTTCTGGGATACCCAGCCCCTGTTAGATTCTGCATGGACTGCAAAAGCAGTATCTTGGTGCATCTTAACTTCCTCCAAAGTACTTCTATACCAGTATATTGATGGAGGAGTATCTTTGTGCATGTGTATCCACTCTGACAGACATAGAATGATGAATGGAGAGGCAACATCATGACATACTGTTTTAAAGGCACACCTCACCTTCTGGTAGTGTTCTCCCCCACCCCAAATGCTACTTTAAGTAGTGGTAGAAGCAACACAACTTCTCTTTCTGCCTATTAGGTGTCCTTTCCCTCCATGATGCAGTTGACTCAGTAGTATTTGGAGGTGGTAATGACTTCCTGAGCCAGCAACTTCTTTCTGTTAGGCCTTGCCATTTTTCCTCACCATACCTTGAGATGACTCTGGGTCATGGTGGGAGAAAATGGCTACCTGCCTGCCTATAGTGGCAGTCAGTGGTGGGCTCTACAGGGGTGCAGCATGTTTATTTTTGGAATTGCCTTACCAGACTTGTCGTTTGTTCCTTTTTCAGTATGTTGAGAATGCATGTTTCTTCAAGAGGCAGTAGCATGCAATTAGATATCCCTCTCTAGATAAAACATATTGGTCATTGGGGTGAACTGAAGCAAAACAATGGGGTGATTTAATAGTTAATAACATTCAAAGAAAATAGCAAATCAATGCCAAAATAAATTAAATAAAATATCCTATATTGTTCACTCCCTTTTAGCCCTTGATAATGGTGACTCTTTTTTTTTGTTAGTACTCCTGCAGTCTTGTCATCTGTTTCCTTCCAGGAGTTCAAGTCAGCCAGAAAAGTTTGTGTTTCAAATAGTGTTGTTCCATATGACAAGCTATGAAATGTGAAATTTCAGCTGCTACTTGCCTTTCTTTTCAGAGAAAACAAAAGACCAGAATTTTTTGACTGGGCGACTGGGCTCTTTGGGGAGAGAAGGATGAGGCAGGTGCCTCCCTTCCGTGTTTCAGCCCCATATCATTAATCACTTAGGGTCCAACCCAATCTAATTTTCCAGTGCCGGTGCAGCACTGCACTGGGGCATGCACTGCATCCTGTGGTGGGGAGGCCACCTCAAGGTGTGGGAACATTTGTTCCCATACCTTGAGACTACATTGCAGCTGCACCAGTGCTGGAAAGTTGGATAGGATTGGGCCCTTAGAGCCCTATATCAATGCTCAGCTCACTAATTCTACACATGTGATGGTGATGATGAGAAACATTTCTACAGTGCCTTCTGAGTGTGCAAAGCGCTCCAGATGTATTCTCTGGTTGTAGTCCTTGCAACAACCCTGAAAGGAAAGTACACTGGTTTAGGGACAGCTGAGTTTATGGGCATCTGAGAAGGACAACTATGGTGGTGCTTTCACACAGGTGCAGTTCATCCCTTGTGATGGTTTTGTGCAGGCATAATACCACTGGGCCAGTAACAACTGGCTTTTTCAACCTATTTATATTCTGACTTCCTGACAGATGTTCAGAACAGCACCAGTACATGCTTTGTGGACTTAGTGTAAGGATTATTATTCCCATTTTGTAGCTGGAAAGACTGAGAATCACTTCCTTAAGGCCACCTAGTGAGTTCATTGAAAAAGTGAGATTCACATTGAAGAAGTCCTGATTCAAAGTTCAGTACAGCACTAGCTTATGAGTGTCTACTCAGAAGTAAGCTTGGTTGAGTACTATGGGAATTACTCAATATAGGATTGTGGCCTCAGCCATTGCTAAGTAACCTAGAGTGGCTATTCCTAGATTAATATAATTGGTTCAATTCTTGTGAATTCAGAGCATCTTACAGCAATTTTCTGAAAGAAAGGACTTCTGGTCAAAGAAACTGCAGGGGTTTGATACAATAATACAAGTCAGACTAATTAAAACAGCATTTTATAAACATAATGTTATCAAACTGGGGAAAAATTGTTCTGTACAGTGGCCTGGGTATGGCTTGATTAATTTCAAATTTAGTTGTAGTGGTGAATGATGGCATTTCTGGAGGTTGGTAGGTATATCCTCAAGGTATATGCTCAGCTAGTACAAAGCTAACATATACAATGGGTTTCATCATTCTGGTCATAGTATGGAAGTTTTAAGCAGTTGGGGTTTGGGACAAGACAAAGCATTTAGTCCAGCATTTCAGCTGTTGAACATGCAGCATTGTCATGGATCTAAATCAGAGCAAAGGCAGGAACAGAAAGTAATGCTTCCTACCATCATACTTCTGTATTCTGGGAAAGAAGCAGTGATGAAACCGTGCTGTGGACCAGCAGTGAAAATAACCACCATGCTACCACAAGAACAGATGGCGATGACTAGAGAAAATTGAGAGGACTTGTTGTTGTGGAAACTTTAACTTCAAAGCTCTGGGTTTGGAAAGTTACCAAGATATAGTTTGGTTCAGCTCTGGTCTCAGATCCTGGGAGAATATTCTTAAGCAATGGCAGCACCAACTGCCAAGAGCCTCGGGCCCAGTCCTATCCAATTTTCCAGCACCGGTGCAGCCGCAATGCAGCCCCGAGGTAAGGGAACAAATGTCCCCATACTTTGAGGAGGCCTCCAAGACTGTCTCCCCACCACAGGATGCAGTGCATACCCCATTGGTATAGCAGCACCGGCACCGGAAAATTGGATAGGATTGGGCCCTCAGTTGGGGAGAAAAAAGATTTAAAAAAAAAGTTCTTCTTGTTGTGTTATTCTTGCAGATACTATAAGACAGTGTTTCTCAAACTGTGGGTCGGGACCCACTAGGTGGGTCGTGAGCAAATTTCAGGTGGTTCCCCATTCATTTCATTTTTAATATATTAGATTTAATGCTCCCATGGTATGTGACTGCAATTATAGACCTGTACTTTTAACAAGCTACTATGTATATTCTTTTAACAGTGATAGTCAATGGGACTTACTCTTGGGTGAGTGTGGGTTAGGATTGCAGCCTAAGACTGTTAAAAATTTTCCTGCTTAATGATATCACTTCTGGTCATGACATCATTTCTGGTGGGTCCTGACAGAGTCTCATTCTAAAAAGTGGGTCCCGGTGCTAAATGTGTGAGAACTTAGTTAAGGAAATCATTTCATGAAAGGTAGGGAAGGGGTAGTTGTGCCTTGATACCTTGCTGTGATGACTTTAAGAGGCATAAGAAGTAATAAAAATGAATGCTTTTAAAACACACAGCCCTTTTGCAATTTGCGCCAAGAATGGGCTTCAGAACCTCACTGTGATTATTTTTCTCATCAAATCACTCCCAACAATGCTCAGACTTAAATCCAAAATGGCACCCTACTCAGTTCAAACACTTTGCCCAGCTACAAGCCTTCTAGTTAAATTTGACTTACAGAACCCCATGTTGATGTGTTTCTGCTCTCTACAGTCTCTCTCTCTCTTTCTTTCTCTCTCGCTAATGTCTGAAAGTTGAATTGCCCTCAGGCCTGAAACAAATGGCCAGCCTTGTAAGAGAGAGTGTTCACCAAAGTGCTAAACTAAAAATGGCAGGAGCTGAGCCGAGTGGGATTTCTCCACTGCGGGCCTTTCCTTATTTCACCAGATTTGCCTGAGGTGAATTTACAGAGTGGCTTCTATCGTGCTTAGGCGAGAAGGTAACCGAAATAGTATCTTTTGTCGCTGTTAATGTAAAAGTCACCGCCTGCCTCTGGCCATTTCCTTTTCAGAACAGCTGTCACTAGTGCGGTTGGTGTGTTTGTGTGGAACATGAAGGTGTGCAGGCTGCGGGAGTGTTTAAGAGAACATATGTTAGGCCACGCGCCTTCAGGTTTGCCTCTGAGGAGCACGCTGTGACTTCTTTTGAACATATATTAGGCTGAAATAACCACATCATCTTCTCCATGTACTGGAAAGAGTCCCATGTTCCTCTTGGGTTATCTTGACCAGGTTGCCATCACCCTGCCTCTAAAGAGTGATGCTGTATGCACAAGAATAAGCAAATCAAAAGGGGTTCATGTGCTGTAAGACAATGCATTTGACATATTTATGTTCCCAACAGTTCAAAGTAGCTAACAGTCGTCTTCTGTATAACAACAGAGAGCAACTGAAATTTAGGACTTTAAGTGCAGTAACTAGCACCTTGACTTGTGCACAGAAAAATGAACTGGTAAGCCATGTGGCTGGTTCAAACAGGAGTAACATGATCGCAGAATGTGATGTTGGTCAAACCTCTAGCATTAGCTGAAATTGCATTTGTTAGCATTACCATAAGGAAAACTGACAGGTCATCTTCTGCCTTTGCCAAAGTGAAGTCTAATGTTTGCTCATAGCCTTCATGGAGAAGGGGGTGCAAGGGTGAATGTCAGATGTAAGGGCGTAGCAGCAAGATGCAAATATGTTGTGGTCTTGTGTGCTCCCTTAGGCATCTGGTGGGCCACTATGAGATACAGGAAGCTGGACAAGATGAGCCTTATGTTCTTACAGCCTTTAATACTCATTTGGGACTTTTGTGGGGAAGGCAAGATCCAACTATATTCCTAGTTGCTGTTATGAGTACATAGTACCAGGATTAACAGATTTTACTTAGATGGTCCAATCCTGAGAGCAGTGTTTCTCAAACTGTGGGTCGGGACCCACTAGGTGGGTTGCAAGCCAATTTCAGATGGGTTCCCATTCATTTCAATATTTTATTTTTAATATATTAGACTTGATGCTCTCTGGCAATGATCAGACAATTTTGGATTGTCCAGCTCAGGGTACTCAGTGTTCTCCAAAAACTGCAAACTTGTATCCTGTTGTGGAGTTGGGTTCAAGCCCAGTTGGGATTCAAAGAGTTTCCAATGGGGTTCCCCGTAGAAATGTGGGGGCTGTGACCCTGTGTGAATCCCTGTGTGGCAGCCGATATTAGTTTTACCATCTCCTCTGTTGCAAATAGTCAGGCTCCTTCAGTGGGTATTTGACCCGAGTGCAGCTAATGTACTTCACCTTGTTTCATGGAATGTGGCGGGGTGGGCCAGGAAATTTGGGCAGTCTGATTTTTTTGATTTCGTCAAGAAATGGGATGTTTTATGTTTTCAGGAAGTCTGGCTTTCCTCCTCCCCCCCCCCCCAAGTAGATGCTTTAGAGCTTTCTTAACCCCGGCGGTCCCTGGTTTGGGAAGGGGCAGACTTAAGGGGGGATTACTTTCACTGGTTTCTACGAATTTGTCTATTGTAGTGGAATCCTTGCCCGCTTTTGACCATTATACTCTGGTGGTAAAACTTAATTTACAGCCAATTCCCTTAATTTTGGTAAATGTGTACGTCCTGCCACTTGTGGATTTAACCACCTTAAGGCAAATATGGATCAATTTTGAGAAGCATCTTGGGGAGATCCAAGAGGCATATCCTTCTGCTCAGGTGGTCATTTTGGACGATTTTAATGCAAAAATGGGCAGAAACGATTTGGAACTTTTTACAAAATTTGGAGCTTTCCCCCCGTCTTTTTCTGACCCTCCTCCATTGCGCAAACAGGTTTCTAACGACTGTAGGTGTAATCGTCAGGGCTTATTTTTGGCCCAATGCTGCAAGATCTAATAATCCTTAACGGCTCATGGCCGGAGGATCACCTGGCAGTGTGTTCCTTTTGGAAGGGGACTAAACCCTCACTTCTAGACTATGTGGCTATTTCTAGGTCGTTGCTACCAGATTTGTTGGATTTTAGGGTACTCAATAGATCAGAGAGCGACCATCTCCCTTTATCGCTCAAATTGTCAACAGTTGAGCAGTTTAAGTCAAGAGAGATCCATCACCCTACTGACCATTTAGGTCCTGTGACGAGTTGTGTGAAATGGACCAGTCATGTTAGTGCTAAAATTCAAGGGCTTTTGAGTTGTGAGCGGGTAATGGGCTTTAGGGATGCAATTATAGCTAAGGAAGGTGATCCTTTGTCTATGATGCATGCATATGATGCATGCCTATGCCTATGTCTATGATGCATGCCTATGATGCATGCATGCATAGATGCTCTCATGGTGTGTGACTGCATTTGGGGAAGTGTTACAGACTTGTACTTTTAACAAGCTACTATGTATATTCATTTAACAATGATAGTCAATGGGACTTACTCTTGGGTAAGTGTGGATAGGATTCCAACCTTGGGTTAAAAAATTGTCTGCCTGATGATGTCACTTCCAGTCATTACATCACTTCTGGTGGGTCCTGACAGATTCTCATTCTAAAAAGTTGGTCCCAGTGCTAAATGTGTGAGAACCACTGTCTTAGAGGGTGGGAATGGTGTGCCTCTCCAGCAGTCTCACACCAACCAAAGTCCCGATCCTATCCAACTTTCAGTGTTGATGCAGCCATGCCAACAGGGTGTGCGCTACAACCTGCAGTGGTGGGAGGAGGCATGGAGGCTTCTTCAAAGTCCCCAAGGTAAGGGAACATTTGTCCGGCTGCGGCTGTATCAGCACTGGAAAGTTGAATTGGGCCCCAAGACTTTACAGTGGTCTCACTGTAACACAGTGGACTTGGTCTAACAGGAGAATCTCTTGAAGAAGATGCATGTTCTTGGTTGAATACTCAAATCACAGTCTATATTATCTGTCCACCTAGCAGCAACTCCTGCATAATTTTAATTGACATGAGTTGGAATTAGGTGACCGGTTATCCTGGGTTAACAACCTCTCAGCTCTCTTCAACCATTCAAGGACTGAGTTACAAATTGAGAGGAATGGAAGGGATATTTGTTGACTTCAGGCGATCTTGACTGCTCTTAACTCCACTTTGATCCTGGGATTAAGGGGTTATGGAAACAGGAGTAGGATTATTATCTCTAAGGTGAATTTTGTAAGGTGAGTTTCATGAACGTGAAACTGCCTGTGAATGTCCCAAGAAAACAAGCAAGAAGCTTGTGGCTGAATCACCTTTGGGAATTCCTGTCAATGTAGCCAGGGGGTACTCCAGAAAGAGTGGAAACATTTACAAACCTTCTTGATTTTTCTGGATTTTTATTATTGTACGTTTTGATGGCTAAAGCCCAGCTGCAAAAAATGACTTTATAAAAAAAATCTGTGTGTGTGAAGTGATGTTAAAATTTTCTGTGTAATCATTTTGTAATGAATAAGAAATAAAACCAATTTGGGCCCATTCATCTCAAGATGAGTTGCCTACAGAGTCTGAATGGGCCAAGCTACACACGGTCCCCTTTGGTTTTGTTGTAAGAAGGATTGGGGCTCATCAGCTGTGTTGGTCTCAGTAGACATTCAGGTTGGGTACAGACCAATGGCCCGTACCCATCCAAGGACCCACCCAGCCAAGCAGATCCTGAATCCTTTAGCACTGGTAGCATCAACATTGCAAGTCAGGTGAGAGACTTGCACTGCTTGTCCACTATCCCCACCCACAAATGTATCACCCAGAAGCACTTGCGTCATCCTGGGGCATTTAGGGGATGCTCCCATTGGCTGGAGGAGAAGTAGAAATAATTGCCACTGCCCAGGGGCATGGCTAGAGGGTTGAGGGTGGTACGGACCACACCAGATGACATGCAAGAGGGGTGACGCGCACGGGGGGGGGGGTGACATGCTAAAATTGCGATGGTTGTGAATCATATAGTCATATTATATACCTTTGGATGAGGAATTTACAGCAGAATGCAATTAGAAAAACCAGAGTGAAATATCTCCTTTCCTTCAAAAGCTATTGCCAAAAAACCTGAAAACAAAAAAATGCATGGAACCCTATGGAAAGTGAAATGGAGCCATACCGTGCATTTACTCATGAGTAGGCAAACTTGCCTTAGTCCGTCGGAAAGGGAAGGCTGAGAGGAATCCAATAACACCAGAATGGTCCCGATCTAATTAATGTAGTCCCCCAAAAACACCCAAGAAGAAGGTCACTCCAAGCTGGCAAATGTATTGAGCCCTATGGAAAGCGAAACTAAGCCAAACGGTCATGTTTACTTGCGTGTAAGCAAACGTACCTTGGCTTGTGGTCAGGCCAGGCAAAGCAGAAAGGGAGGCCACCAGAATGGTCCTGATCTGATGGAACTGGAGCTCATCAAATGCTCCAGAAGGCAGCCTTCCCCCCACATAAAAAAAATAAAAACAGGCTTCAGCTGGTAAGGTGAACTTTTTCTTTTTCAGACTTGCAAAGCCAGGAGAAACTTGACAGTGATGTGGTTTAAACAGAAGATCTTAAATTGAACTGGGCAATGGGTAGGGCTGAAAATCTTACTGATTTTGTGTGTGTGTGTGTGTGTGTGTGTGTGTGTGTGTGTGTGTGTGAGAGAGAGAGAGAGAGAGAGAGACCACTAGTGACCAAAATCACAGTTTGTAAGAATAATACCATCATGTTATATATCGATCAGTGCGTAATTTCATGCTGAATGCAATGAAATAAACCATGTTGAAATATCTTTGTTCTGTCAAAAGGTACATCCAAAAAACCAGGGGGGGTGGGGCAATGGTACCTGAGGTGTTGCCCCACTCACTGCATGGAGAGATGCGCTGGCCTCCCGCACTGGGTGATGAGAAACGTAGTGACGGCACTGCCGCTGCCAGTCACTCTTTACCACAGAGAAGAGATTAAAAACAGGCTGAAATTGCAGCCGGAAGAATCTAAGCACAACCTGATCTTAGGGAAGAAATGTATGAGCTGGCTATTGAGCCTTATTTCCCGCTGAGTCAAAACAGTTGGATTGAAGAACACAACGCAAGGTCACTGAAACCTTGAGGTCAGGGGTCCTTTCCCTTCAAGTGTTGGCAGGCAGCTTAGGAGGAGGGCCAGGTTCAAAAGGAGAAGGGGCCGAACATTCACCTTGCACCGCTGTCTTCCATGAAACTGCCACCATTGCCTCTTTTGTCATCTTTTTCCATTCCCATCATGTAACTTGGTCAGGAGGAGTCAGCGTGGAGGGGACGGCAAGGAGACTCTCTGTCTTCCACTCTCCACTCTTTCTGCATGCTACTGAACAAAGCAGACAGGGGAGAGTGAGTGGAAAAGGGTGACGGAGATGGTGGTGGGGTCAAGAGAACCCAGCAGCACTGCACTGGGATGTAGTGCTTATAGGGACACTGGTAGCTGCCACTCTCTTTTGGTCTTATTTGTACACAGTAACTTAATGTAATTTGAGACCAGGGTGGTTTGGGAGGTGGACTTAGACGTGGTAGATCCAGGTTTAAATCCCCCCTTTGCCATGAAGCCAGGGCCTCTGAGAGGAATTTTATCAGGGGGTACAAAGTTTCTTTTTGGGCCCCTTCCCAAAGGGGGAGGGGGCAATGGGGGCAAGCAGAACGGAGGGCAAAATATGGCAGGGGGAGGGTGCTGACAGCCAGAATTGTCTTTGGAGCCCAGGTCTACCAGGCTTCTTGATGTGGAGCCCAGATCTACCCTGCCATGTGGCATTGGCAGCTAGACAGAGCAATATGGTAAACCAAAAACACTCCTAAGTCTCTTTAAAATCTGTGAAATATAGAAAATCATTGCATAAAATTTGAATCTTTGTATGTGGGCTTGCACTAGAATGCACTAAAATGAACTTCTGCAGCAGCTGTAGCCCCACAGCTGTGTCCCTGAGCTCCAATACACTCCTTCATGGTTACTGGATCCACAGGCCAAAGAGCAACTGTAGCAGGCAAGTTCCTCCCCGATTTGACATTGTGTTAAAGAGAGTCATAGATGCTTTCCTGGGCCCGGTGTATATGGCTTGCAGCAGCAATTGACACTACATGCCCATGGTTGTGCATCATGTGCAGGTAGCGAGTTCATGTGGGATAGGAAAATGTCAGGTCCCAGGAACTTTCTGGGCCCCCTCCTTTGGCTCCTGGGCCCCTTTTCTGACCCTGAGCCCAGGTACAAATTACCCCCTTTACCCCCCCCCCCTCTCCTAGGCCCTGCATGAAGCTTCCTGGGTGAACTTGGGCCAGTCACTTTCTCTCAGCCTCACCTACCTCACAGGGTTGTGAGGACAAAAGGAGGGGAGCAACTGTGTACAGCCCTGAGCTCTTTGGAGGAAGGGGGGTATAAAAATGTGGGGAAAAAATAATAATTTCTTATGGTTTGCCTTGTAAAAAGACTACAGTGGACTCAATATCTGTCCAATCCACCATGTTTCCATCAATTGGTGTTATGATGCTGCTGTCATAACCTTTGTTGTTTGCTCCAGCACTTGTTATTCAGAAGTGCAAGGTCAGTGACAGGACTATTGCATCCTGGACAACTAGGTGCCAGTCAAATGTGTCCCAGCATTGGACATTTGTGTCAGTTCTTTTTGCGTCCCAGACATTTGTGTCACAATATATGTATATTTATATTAGATATACTTTAAAAACAAAAATTTAAAACACAAAGGTAGGGCTAGACTAGGGTTGGCATAAGAGGCTTAGGACAGTGTTCCTCAACCAGTGGTACTCGTACTACCAGTGTCACTTGAGATAGTGTCTGGTGGTACAAGCAGGACCCGGTTGGTACATGCGGGACCCTCAGACCTTCACCGCCTGGCAGCGAGACTTGCAATGCAATGCAGTACAAGCAGCAGTAAGAGGTTCTGCTTGGTGGGCACAGCTCCAGTGTGCACTTTTCACATGCTCGCAAAGCCCTCCCACCTTAAGCCTCTTACCAGTGTTTGCTACATTGGCCTCCCAGTCAGGAAGTATCTAGCAATGCTTTCGCTGTGCATTACTTCCAGTGGTACTTCCAATAGGAAGACTATGCAAAGTGGTACAGTGGGGACACACTGAGAAATGCTGGCTTAGGATATAACATGGGATTTGTTGGCCAATTATAGTTTGCTTGTTGCCTGGTTATTGTGGGATGCAAAACGAACAAACAGAGGCAAGTGTCCAGGGATGCAAATGACTGAGGCTCACTTGACCAGGACACAAATACCCTAGTACCGTGTGAGGTCACTCTACATGGAGGGTTGACAAGGATCTGTCTATGATTCTTTCAGGACAGAGTTGCCTCACCTGGGTCAGGTGAACAGGCTGCATGTGGTTTACAGGGTCTTTTTCAAGTTTGGTCCAAGTGTGGAAGAAAGAAAGAGGGAAAAGGCCAGCTGGGTTTCAAAACAGTTCTGTTGAGCCCTTTTGATAGATGTCCTTGTTCAATGCATCTGCTGTGTGTATAAGAAATCCAGCATACAGTGCCTGAAACTTTTCCGACATGGGGCCCAGCAGAGCAGTTCAAGGCATATATTTATTGTGTGCTGAACTATACTGCAACCCTCTATTATTGTTGCTTGTTGTTTTGCTGGCAGAGAGTGATATTATTCTCACTGGAGACTCCCTAGTGGGGTCTTTAATGCTAGAAGTGCATCCGCATCAAAGAACTTCAGGTAGTTATACGGGCAGCGCTGTGGACTTGTGTGCTTTGCTTTTTTAGCCGTTCTTACAGGATAGCCAGCCCTGTAATTTGTATGTCCCATGCTTGTTAATGCTCACTTATGCATGTGCATGCAAGCAGAAACACACATGCATGTATGTGCTAACATGGGGGAGCTGTTCATACACTTCTCCTAAGTAATATCGGTGGAAGGTATCAGCTGTAGATCTTCTTGCAGAGTAAAATCCAGGTTTTGAGTATCTTTATGAAGGCCATAGGGAGGGGGAAAAAAGAGTTATCAGATGAAAGAAGGGATGAACAGAAGGTGATTAGGAGCTCCTGATAGAACATTGAGTGGGTTGCAAGTAGTTCAGCCTGGGTTTATAATCCCTCCTCCCAACCTCCCAGCAGCCTCTGGTAGGGGGGAGGAGAGAGAGAGAGAGAGAGAGAGAGAGAGAGAGAGAGAGAATGGATTTTTGTGTGAAATGAATTTAAGCTTAGTTCTGGTACTGGAAACAAACTCCTGGACTGAATCTGCACCTTAATTCTAAGCGCCTGTCCACCTGCTAGGACAGGGGTGGCCAACTTTCTGATTTTAGGGATTCTGGACCTTTAACAATTGTGTGAGGATGAAATTTCAGCAGGTGCTGCTTGTCATATGTAAGGTGATAAACTGCGCCTACCAGTGGCGTCACTAGTGTTTATCACCTGGTGCAGGGGGGCAGTGCGTCACCCCCATGACGGACCTCCTCTCATGCAGTGGGTGGGGCAGTGACCTGGGTGGTGGGCATGGAGACGTACCATCGCCCCGCCCCTCTGGTTTTTTGGCTATACCTTTTGATAAAACGCAGATATTTCAACGTGGTTTTTTTTTTCCATTGCATTATGCTGTAAATTACACATCAAATGGCATATATGCCTACAAACCGCAATATTAGCAATTTTGGTTACTAGTGCATGTCACACACACACACACACCGCCGCGCGCATCACCTGGTGCGACCCACATCCCTTGCACCCCCTAGTGATGCCGCTAGGACCTGCTGACATTCCCTCTTCTACACAATTGTTAAAATTCCAGGAACCCTAAAGTTAAAGGGCTAGTCACTCCTGGTCTAGGGGGAGATATGTAGATGTATTAGGTGTAGTACACAGGAACCCGTCACCTACATGCCATTTCAGTTTGAATATACCAATGCTGCCTTAGAATCAGCCTAAGATTGGCTTTCTCCGTTCTGTGCTGTGTCTCAGATAACATAAATATGAGCAGAAGAGAATACCTGCCTTCCTCCCCCCCCCAAATGATCCACCTTTCCAGGGTTACAACCAGAATGTGGGGCTCCTGGGGGTACGGCTCTGCACTGGGATACCTATGTTACATTTGGCTCCTACCCACCACTACTCAGTGAGCTTGCCAGATGGTGGTGTAAAGCTGCATATACTCTTTCTAAGAAGTGGAACTTGAGCCCGGTGGTCCTCTGATAGTGGTGAACCCTCGACCCCCAACTCAACTGACCCATAACACTGTCCCAAGTACATCTTGCAAGATAATATATGAAATCTCTTGCCATGAAAGAACTCTTAGGGCCCAATTCTATCCAACTTTCCAGTGATAATACAGCCACAATGAAGACCTGACGTAAGGCAACAAATGCTCCCTTACCTTGAGGAGGCCTCCATGACCATCCCCCCCCCACTGCAGAGTGCAGTGCATACCCCATTGGGACGGCTACATCAGTGCTGGAGAGTTGGTTAGGATTGGGCCCTTAACTGACATATTTGAAATGAAACCTGGAGTGCAGTTTTCAGTGTGAGAAAGAGAGAACAAAGCATCAGACTGCTGTATATTGTGGCCCTTGTTGTGAGCTTTTGCTGGAGAAGTAAAAGCAAAAAAACAACATTAAAAATGCAATCTTGTAACAAACAATCTTGAACCTGAATACCCCAAATTATAGTTTAGGAAGCAAATGGAAACAAACCAATGAGTTATGAGAGAGATGGGTGGGAGATGGGCAAACCTGGAGATGAAGGTGACCGTGAGGATGTATGGAACAAGCCTTAGCTGACAGAAAGCCCTTTTTTTTTTGTTGTTGTTGGGAGCAAGTTAAATCCAATTTGTCCTCAGAAAGTTGCTTGTCAAGAGACAAACAAGCTAGTGAAGCAGAGATTCTGAACTGAGGCTTCATTGCTGACGCTTGAGATTTAAAAAAGAAAACACCCAAACCTTGAGTGCTTTTCAGCTCAAGCCAATTGTCTATGTCCCATTGTCTGTTAAGAAAAGATTAAGGATAATGGCACTTTAATGCAGCTTCCTTTCAAAACTGAGGCAACATTCGATGCTGCTTGATGAAATATGAAAGCAAGAAAGAGGATCGAAGGGTTCCACAGGGTGATAGAGCAGAAGCAAATGGAAGCTTATTGCTCCGTTTTCATTCGGCACAGGGAGGGGAAAAAAAAAGTGAGCCGTAAAGAGCAGCATACCTGGAGTATTTTCTGTCTTTATGCTGTGTGGAATCTTGATAAGCTACCTTCAAGTTAGCAGCACAAATTTGACAAAGAAAACTGGGAACAAAGGAGGAGTGGAAAGCACCTTCGTTCGCGGGAGTAGCGTGTAGAGATGAAAAACAGTCCCAACAATTGGAGCACTTAAGATGCTTCACTCTGAGTAGTACGGTTGTGGCTTGCTGATCCTCAAGATTAGCAGCTTCCCCCCCCCCACACACACACACACCTGAACATTTTAAAAAAGTATAACCCAACTGTATGTGGGATCTGGTTTGGGAAAATGAGCCAAGGGACTGCTGGATGGTAGAGGAGAATGGGGGTTACGGATGAACTCCTCGACTACTGTGTACATTGACGAAATCTGTGGACACAGGCCTGGTCTCAGGGATAGGCACTGCACCCTTTTGAGGACCCTGGGTCCTTGGCAGCAGGGCACAGGGATGAATCAGGGAACGCTTCCTGGTCACTACGTACAGTTTAAGGAACAGTCAACTTTGGAGCTCTGCTTTTCCCTATATTGAATGTCTCCATAGGTGTTTCCCCCCCCCCCCCCACTTAAATCTAGAGTGCAGTTTTCAATGTGAGAGAGGTCAAAGCATCAGGCTGCTGTGTATTGGGTCTCTTTTTTGTTGTTGTTGTGGGATTTTGTTGGAGAAGCAACAGAAAGAAAAAAAAGAACAATCCTGAACCTGAATGCCCCAAATTATAGTTTAGGAAGAAATGGAAAACAAGCAGAGAAACAAACCCATGAGTCAGGAGAGAGATGGGTGGGGGAAATGGCCAGCTTGGAGATGAAGGTGACCCTGCCATAGAGAGAAAATTGCTCTCATTGTCAATATTACCTCCGTGTTTACTGGCAGTTCATCTACCACTGCTGTGGAAGGCGTCCTAATTTGGACTCAGCCAAGACCTGGCCTTTGGCCTAACCTTGCATGCAATCGGGAATACAATATCTGAATGCTGATTCTTTTGGAACTGGAGGAAGACACAAAAGAATCCCTTTGCACTTTAAAAAATGGAAACATGTTGTTTTTCAAAGAACATGCTCAGAATCTCAGGCTTGGTGAATAAGTTCAGCTTCTGGAAGTGCCCAGGTTTTTCTGGGAATTATTCCTGAGCAAGTTTAATCTAGAGAACAAAAGTGTTCAATGGTGTAGATCAGTGTTTCTCAACCAGTAGTACAGGTACCATCAGTGGTACTTGATGTGGTGTCTGGTGGTACACACAGGACCCTTGGAATTTTGGTCAGTGTGACCAGAAATGCAATGCAACGAACAGCAGTAGGAAGCTTGGCTCAGTGGGCAGAGCTCCAAAGCATGCTTTTCTACACTCAAACAAGCCCTTCGGTTGCTGGTATTTGTCATGTCACATCTGGCCTCCCAACCCAGAAATAACCGGTGATTATGTCACTGGCAGTTTCTTCCGGTGCTACTTCCAATAGCTGGACCATGTGAAGTGGTATGGCAGAGGATGAACCTTGAGAAACACTGACATAGTTTATGAATGGGGTGAAGCAAGTAGAGAGAATACACAACAGTAGAATTCAGAGATATCCAAATAAGTGGGCAGATAGGAAGTAGATTTAGGAGAAGGGAAACAAAATACAATTTTTGTGCAATATGTGGTAATTACTGCAATATGTGCAGTAATTTAACATATATAATTACTTGACTTGAGATGTGATGATGGCTGCCAGCTGGAATTAAAGGAGGAACAGGAAGATTCTGAGTGGGGGGAGGCTAGTCATCCAATAGCTGCTAATCATGTAGCCAAAGTAGAACCTCCACCTTCAAAGGGAGTCTATCTGAAATAACTATATGCAGTGGAAATGAAGAACACTGATGACATTATCCATTTTCCATCATGCTATACTTGTGAGATGTCAAAGCAGAGACTGCCTGCTGAGCCAGATGGACCTTCTGTTCCATTCTTCCACCCCATCTGTTAACGAGAATGTCTTCTGCTAACCACTGATCAGTAACGCGCAGAAGGCAAGATTAGCTTTCTCACGCTCTGTACTGCTGCAGTAATAAGCTGCTTCACCAGGTTGTTTTGGAGGATGAATAAAACCAGGATTAAAAAGCAATTGGCACCATCAAAAGTGCTCTCCAAAGAAACATTAATAGTGTTGATAATAATGGCTGAGCAGCTCCTATTTAGCCTTCAAGTGGCAGTTGAGTTCAGATGGTGACAATCCACCCAAAGAACACTGTGTCATTGCACAAAAGCACACTCGGTTTAATGACTCGGAATTTGAATGCATGAGCTTTATCCAGTTGTAGCCAACTGGATCTCAGGCTTGGTTTTCTGTCTGTCTTTCCCAGGCCAGCTGTACTTGTTATGACTTTGCAAAAGCATACATGTTGTCCACCAGCTGTGCGTGCGTGTGCGTGTGCGTGTGTGTGTGTGTGTGTGTGTGCTTTTCAGGAAAAGAAATAAAGCAGGGGTGAACAAATGTTTTGGCAGGAAGGCCACATCATCTCTTTGACACTGTGTTGGGGGCCAGGAAAAGAAAATTAATTTGCATTTCAAATCTGAATAAATGTACATAAATTTACATAAACGAATGCATTAGAGATGGGACTTGTATGAATGAATGAATTTTACTGAGCAAATGCACATGAGAACTATAATACAGGCATCTAGAACTACATGAGAACTGTGAACCGTTTGCCACACACCTCTTGCACAAACATATAGACCAAGCCAGAAACACATGTACACATAAGTTGTTTGGAGGCAATAGGATGAGGGTTAAAATAATGCCCAGCGAAAAGCAGAAAACACATGGACACTGTAAAGGGTCTTGCTGTAACTCGGCCTGCAGCTCATGTCTGGTGGTTGCAACCAGCAGTTGCAGACCAGCATGGGCTCTCTCAGTTTGAAGAGGCTCATTGGAGATTGGGGGCTCCCTGCAGGCCAGATGGGGGGACCCTGAGGGCTGCAAATGGCCCCCAGGCCAGGGTTTGCCCACCCCTGAAATAAAGCTATATTGGCCATGGGGGCTAAGAAAGCAATTTTGACTTGTAATTTTGTGTGGAGATAAAGGCCGACAGAGTAAGTCTTCAGCAGAGGTAGCACAGCTGAGCACCTGTTATTCATGCTAGATCTTGGGTTCGATCCCTGACAGTGGGGAGGGGGATGCTGCTGAAGAGCTACTGCCATCTAGAGTGCCCAATGCTATGTTACCTGGTGGGTGGGGACTGTAGATGGCAGCTGCTTACAGGACAAGCTGTACTTCAGAATGTGAGTTGAACATAAAACAAATGGACTTTCTGGGTGGTTGGGTGTGTGTGTGTGTTGCTACTGGCTTTTACTTACAGTCAAGACTGGATAGAATCAGAGAAGTGGAAAGGGGTTCAGCACTGGGTTCCTGGACTGCAGAATTAGAGTGGGGAGGAGCCGTGGGGTCAGAAGCAGAGCATATGCTTTGCAACCAAAAGATCTTGTCTCTCTTCCATCTCTGGCATTTCCACAACAAGATAGGAGGAGCAGAGAAAACTGTCTCCTCCCCTGGTCTGTCTCGCACAGTACAGCAATACCACACACTTCCATCTGGTTGGGGACCAGAGCACAGATGAAAGTCAAAAAATGGATGAATGTGAATGCATAGCCTAGGTCTGGGGTCGGCAACCTACCATTCTGGAGCCGCAAGCGGCTCTTTCAGCCTTCTGCTACGGCTCTGTGCGGGGCCAACCCGTGGGAGGGAGGGGCTCACCCCTCCCGCAACGCACCTGCCCCTCACCAGCCTGAGCGCACTAGCGCAGCTCCCACGCATCCTGCGGCTGCGCCCCATAGGAGAGGGCGCAAACAGGCTGGCGGAGCAGCTCCTGCCCAAAGAGCCCACACCGCCCGTTCCCTCCTGCCCGAGCCGCAGCGCAAAAGCAAGCAATTGAGTGCAGCTGCTCAGTCCTCCTGTGCGGGTCTCCTCAAAAGTAAGTCCCATTGTGCTTGCTCCCAGGAACGGGTGCCCAGGATTACAGCCTTCAAGCTGCCCACTCAGCATTCCCCCGTCACTCACTCACACGCTCACTGCTCCATTTCCTTCACTTGGAAACTTGAAAGGGTTTCGGAGACCCCTGCACCAGATGGTATTCTGTATATGTTTGTATACTATATGTGTAACATACTGTATATGTAGCATCAAAGCATATTTCATTGTTGGGAAGTAATCACTGTTAGTATGCCTTTTATTTTATGCAGTTTTGAACTCTTAGCTTGTTTGTTCAAGAGCACCTTTGTGAACAGTGTTAAGTAGTACTAAGTGGTCTTGTGCAGAGGTAGTATTGTGTGGAAAGGCATTTACAGAAGTACAGAAGTAAATGACAGTAAAGAATGACAGTATCCTTCACAAGCAGTTCACCTGTGCACAATCTAAAACAGTTGTTCTCCAACTGTGGGTCTGGACCTGATTTTTAGTGGGACCTAGAAGAGGGAAGTGTATTATATAACTGTGACCTATAAGAGGGGAGCGCAAACTATATATGCAGTGTATATATACTCCCCTGGGAGTGAGTCCCGTTGACTCTACTGGGGCTGACTTCTGAGTAGACAGGGAGAGGAGCCACTCGCAGGCTGCACTCCTGTTCATGCATCCCTGAGATGAAGCCCCGTTGACTCTACTGGGGCTGACTTACCTTTCCCCCTGTTTTTGCACTGGTATGTATGGAGATCTGCACCCCCTCCCCAATTTCCATCTGTTGGTTCTGTGTGCAAGGGGTTTTGCAATGGTCTTGCTGTGATATCTATATAGAGATCTTCCCTCCCCAGCACCTTCTCCCTGTTTTTGCACTGGTCTGTATAGAGATCTGCTCCCCCCCCCCCACTTGTATTGGAATCGAGGAAGATCTGGTGAGGAGGTAGATGTGGTGTCAGCAGTGGCCCCTTTAAGGGTAAGCCTGGGCATCCAGCAGAGTGTGCTGCACAGCTGCAGCCACTTGAAGGCAATAGGGCCCTCAGGCACCTGAGGCAGGAAGGGTTTGTGGGTTGTAGAAGGAGTGCAGGTTGACTTTGGAATCTGACCTGGCTTATTGACTTTGTACTTTGACTTGGATACTCTGACTGATTTGACTGACGTTGGAATCTGACCTTGGACTGTGACTTGGCTTATTGACTTTGGACTCTGCCCTGGATGCTCTGACTGAGTTTGTGACTAAGGGACTGCTAGAGACACTGGAGTTTGTAGTGTGGCTGCTGTGCCCAAGACCTGCTGACGATCCAGGGTCTGCTGTAGTGGTGGGAGGCTGCTGGCAGGAGAGAGGACATCTGCAGGTTGAACAGGGGAGCTACCCTGGAGGTGGGGTCCAGCAGGACTGCAGGGCAGAACCAGGGTCATTTGTTGGGGGAAAGGGGAGCTAATTTGCTTAAAGTGGGCCTAATTCTCCAGGCAGAGAATGGCCTTGGAATCAGGCAAAACACCATAGAGGACCAGGTGTCTGAAAACACAGGACAAGAATGTATGATAAAACTAACTAAAAGCTACAAGAGGGGGCTACTCTATAAAAATGGGACCTATAAGAGCATAAAGGTAAAAAAAAAAAAAAAAAAACTATATATGCAGTGTTATCTTCATTTTAGGTGTCAAAAGGGTTTTGTGGCTCCCGAAGTTTTTTTTCCTCTGGAAAATGGGTCCAAATGGCTCTTTGAGTGTTTAAGGTTGCCGACCCCTGGCCTAGGTTAGCTTGCCAAATGTATTTTGGCCTGTCAAAAACGCAAGTCACTAACTCCCCGGTTCTCCCCACTTACTCCTCAGGAGTTTATTCACGGTAAACTCCTTGTGTGCAGGGAGGGGCTAATGCAGCATTGTGATCCCCAGGATCATGCTGCTGCCAAGGATGGGAGAGGGGGTTTTTCTTACCTGGAGCCAGCGCCTGGGTCCTCTACAGGGTTCCCTGCACCTCCAAACAGCTAAAAATAACAATAAAAACTCCACAGAAATTCCAGTTTCATGACAAAAATAGGAAGTTCTCAGGTTGTTGTTTTTTTTGTTGTTGTTGTTATTTTTAGCTGTTTCCCCAGGAATCCGGCACTGGCTTCAGGTAAATTAAAAAAAATCCTTCCTGTCCACGGCAGCAGCCCAATCCTGGGAATCATGTCGCTGCCTTCCCCATTTCTCCGCCCCTGAAGGGGCCAGAGGCAGGACTTGTTCAGATCTCATGCCCCAGTTTGAGAACCTCTGCACTAACTCTATAACCCATGCAAATGTGTGCAAAACCTCAATATACAGAAACAAAAGGAAATTTAAATATAATAAGGTTGACAGATATTGTGGAAGCTTGGATGAAATTGGCCGACATAGGAAAGCACATGGACAAAATTTGAAATGTGGATATGATCAAAAACGGCTGAAAGAGCAAAGCAATGAAAGTCAGCTAGATGAAAGTCAGGATATTGCTGTTTTGTTGACACTGCCTGGCAGAGTTAGCCGGGTTTCAGGGGCATTTTTCCCCTCTGTTGTGCCTGGAGATGGGAAAGATCCCCACTTGAAGCCTAGTGGAGCTGCTGCCAGCCAAAGTAGACAAGATTTGATTAGAGGGACCAACGATGTAACTCAGTAGGAAGCCACGTTTGGTGTTTGTCTTCATATGTGATGCCTGAGAAAAGAGGTGGCGTTTCAGGTGCTACTGAAATATAGGAACGAGGAGTCATGCATCTGTTGGGAGACAAATGTGGAAGAAGGAGGTAGAAATGAGAAGTATTACTGCATGCTGAGTCGGGGGTGGCAGCAGAGTGGTGGAAACACCAGGAGAGGCAGAGGTCCTATTCAGACATTAAGTTTTCACTCTGGCCAGCAGTAGTTTGAATTGTGGCCAAATGACAAGCTTGAGTGCTGGATCTTTGCTGCTGTTCTGTTGTTGTGATTTTAATAGTTGGTGAGATGTTTTGTTTTTGTTTTTGTTTTTTCTCTTGTTGTTTTTAATTGTTTAATGGTTTTCTTTGTATTGCTTTTAACAACTTTGAGAGCCATTGTAGCTACTGAATGAAAAAGCGGGAAAATCATTATACAAAGTAAATGGAATAAAATCCCAAGGGAAGGTCTCAGAAGCTTTAGCTTCTTTTCCTTGTCCCCCCCCCCCAATATAGTCAACTGCAAACTGTCTTCATCTTTTAGGTGCAGCTAAAGGAATATCTCACTTGTTCCATGTGATAATGACAGTGCTTGTCACCTAATGCAAATCAAATTACCCTGTGAACTAAGAGCTTTTTTCCCCCCAGTCTCCCACTTGCTTGCTTTTTTTCCCATTACCCACCAAACCAATTGAAATAAAGGACACTGATTGTCGACATCAGGAATAACTGTTCTTCATAGATCCTTAAAATTATATATAAATGGTGAAGCTACGTAGGTGTTCCAGGTATGTTAATTCACCTTTAGAAATGAATTTCATTAAAATCAGAGCATTAGGTTGTGACAGCTTTTCTGAGAATGCATGCAGTGAGCAAGCCTACCAGGGCCACAAAAGTGACAGCCTTGAAGTTTCCCTTGTTGAAAGAGCAACATATCTTGTGCCACTAATTCATGAAGCAAAGCTCCTACGTTTTGGAGGTCCAGGATGGTGCCAAGGAAGCACCACTAATACCTTCACTATTGCTGAGTGGAGACGGAGTGGCACAAAACCTCACTGCTCCCCCCCCCCGTGTATCCTGGGACAAAGAAGAAAATGAAGGTGGCAGTGGGAGCTGGGGTAGTGGTCACTAAGAGACTGCATTGTGAATTGGGATTCAGGTGTTCCTGGTTTGAATCTTGCCTTTGCCTAGTAAAACTCACTAGCCATTCCCTCTCAGCAGTTGCTGGTGCCAGATTTCTGGGGCCCTGTGCCAGTATTCTTCACTCCACTCACAGTGTCCCCTGTCCAGATGGTACATCATGTGCTACCACTGAAAATGGTACTTAAAGTACAGGGGTAAACATGCCCAAGTGAGCATGGCATAGCTAATGCAGCCCGGTGCGGAGTTCAAAATGTTACCCTGGAAGAGACATCACGCCCTGGCTTTTAAAAAAGTGAAAATGGGGGAAAATCTGCCTTCTCCCCCCAGCAGCTTGCCACACACTTGCTCTGCCACCTCCCCAGCCAGTAACTCCTCATTTGCCTTCCCAGCTAAGGCAACTGCTACCAGGAGTCAAAGAAGATTTTGGAGCCCCCCTCCATGATGAAATCAAATTTAGGGCACAATCCTAACCCCTTATGTCAGTGCTGACATAAGAGCAGTGCAGCTCTGAGGTCAGGGAACAAACATTCCCTTAATTTGAGGAGACCTCCGTGAGTGACACCCAACTGCAGGATGCAGCACACATCCCATTGGCACCGCTATGCCAGTGCTGGAAAGCACTGACATAAGGGGTTAGGATTGCGCCCTTAATTACGTAAATAAATAAAAAGTATGTCCCATATTGGTTATAGACTCTGTGCTGGGGTGAAGAAGGACAGTTATTCTCCCCCTGCTAAATATAAGAGGAGCAGCATTTGAAAAAGCACCTCTTTACCCAGTTAGCAGAGTAACTGTTTTATGATACACAGAAATGAGAGCTGACTCATATTAATACCTTATTGGTTCCCTGCTGTATCATAACAACACCTTATTGGCTCTTGGAACAATCAGTCTCATTGATCAGTTCTGAGTCAAGAAATTCCAGTTTTTGTTACATAAGGCAGTTGTGTTATTTTCTAATTATTTGGCTACAACCTTTGATAGAATAGAGATATTTTGACATGGTTTGTTCCATTGCATTCTGTATTAAATTCCATTTCGAGTGGTGTATCATGATGGTATTATTCCTAAATACCAAGGCTTTCACAGTTTTGACCACTACTGTCAAACTCAGGTTGTTGTCCCTAAAGTTTGTTGGCTGGTGCCATTGCTACCCCCTGCATCTCATACCACTGGGTGATTCCCTCTGGTGGGTATGGACCCTCAGCTGGTTTCCAGCCTGACAAATCAGCCTTTATCTTCCAGTCTGCAGTATAGGAATGATCTTGCTTACCCATCCTTCAAATCTGTGGTAAGACCTACACCAAGATAATGCATGAAGCTCTCTGAAAGCACTGTTAGGTAATGAGAAAACTGCCAAGATGAATTGACAGAATATCTGTATAGGCTTGATTGTCAGCCGAAAATGGATTTCCCTTCTTGAATGTTGCTTCTGTTTAGGAAACTGTGTGTACCTAGTTTTTCCATTGCCATGTGTTACAAATGTGCGTGTCAGCTTCACTGCATGCATGCATAGCAAGAAATCCCATTAGACTTTGGAGTTGTCCCAGTGCATGCATTGCTGAACTAGGTGTGCATGCTGATCACACATAATGCTTTACATGTGGAACATGTTCCATTTTCTCCCATCAGCCGCCATGTCTAAAATGGTTCTAAGTTACATGGGCATTTGGCCAGTCCTCTTATCCTGCTTGAAGGCCTTTGCATGTCTATATTATGCATTTGTCTTCCATTCATACTTCCTTAACTGCCATGGCTTCCCTTAAAGAATCCCAGAAGTTATACTTCAGAAAGATGGTGCCAATTCCTGGCAGATTTAGAGGAAAAGATTGTATCTTTAGAGGAAAGATTGTATCTTTAGAGGAAAAGATTGTATCTTATTCCTGGGCACCCCCTCCCCAAGACTAACCCAAGATGAGAACAAGGTCCAAAGTGTATGTGATGATAGAGTATGGTTGTAGAACATTTGCCTGGCACAGTGAAGGTTCCCAGATCTAATGCAAGCATTTGCAGTTAGGACAGCAGTTTAACAGGACCTGGTGGGAGGAGGGCTGTGGTGTCAGAGTTGGCACTAGAATTGTAGACAGAAGGATTACTCAGTCCAGTTTTAAGTGTCTCCACACATCCTTACACAGAGTCTTGGACCATCCAAATGTAATGAATTAGTACATGCCAAATTGTTTGATCATTAGGGATAACATTAAGGATGATCCAAAAATATTGCCGTTTTTTCTCACCTTCCTTTTGGAATTCAAGGAATTGGGGGAAGAGAATCAGCACTTAAGAAGCTTTAAAAGGCTACAAAACTGTGTGTTGTTTGGCTTGGCTATATAGTGTCTGGATTTTAGAACACTGCTGTTGGTGTTGACTTGTGAAAAGATACACACAGGAACCTGGCTGAGAGTCAGGACAAACTTTTCATAACTTATTTTTTACCATCTTGTATCATCTTAGAAGGTGTGGGGCTGCACAGAAGGCAAACACCAAATGTTTGCTTGTACAGCTCATCTTGTTTTGACAACTCATCAAAAGTCCTTAATGGCTCCCAACCAGAGTACTTGGATTGTCTGTCTGCAAATGAAATAGCCCATCAGTTGCAGTCAAAAATCCCTTGTGGTAGAGACTTCTTGCATGTTCTGTCACCATAGAGGTTCACCTGTCAATGACACATGGCAAGACCTCCTCCTTATCTGCGGAACTCACTGCCACTGGAGATCAACTTGGACCACTTATTCCTATCATTTTGATAGGACTGAAGACTTGCTTATTACATTTAGCTTTGGGGGGTTGTGTTGGAGAAAGGTGTGATTGTTGTGTGCTTCTTGCTGGGTTACCAACTCTTATCTGTGAAGTTATTCCCCCTCCTTGCAGCATGGTGTTGTGCTGGAAATTTGTGAAGACCCTGTTAAAATTTCCAGGATTGCTTTCAGGAGTCACCTGAAAATAGATGCAGATTCCTGGACACTAGGCCAATTCTGGGGTCTTGAGGAATCAAATCACAAGCCATTTCTGGCTGTCTTGTAATTTGTTGTCTAGTTGCTTGTTACTGATTCAGTTGCCACCTTGGATGCCTCCCTAACTGTAGGAGAGAAGTGAGATACACACGTGCTAATCGATAACTAAGGACAAGTAGTCAGGTGGACCTCTCTGTGGAGAATGTTCCATAACCTTGGTGCCATTACTGATGAGGCTCTGTTCTGTGTTCCCATCTACAAAATTTCTGATGATGGAGTCCTCTGCTGTTGCATGGAACACACTAAGGAACATTTCATGATATTCCCACAGATTTCCAGGGTGGGGAAAAGTCTCTGTTCCCAGTGTAGGGCAGCTTCCTTAATTCCTTTCCCTCCTGCCATGAAAGGGCCACCATTTTGGAAGTTACTGGAGAGCTAGAACAGCATCCTGCATCCAGTTGCTTGCTGTAAACAAATATAGCTCAACTTAAAAGAGTGACAAGCTGCTGTATGGAGGGCAGGGAGTAGGGTCAACACAGCAGGGCCTAGGAGAGGGGTGTAAAGGGGGTAATTTGTACCCAGGGTCAAAAGGGGGGCCCTGGAACCAAAGGAGGGGGCCCAGAAATTTCCTGGGATCTTACGTTTTCCTATCTACTCAGACTTGTTGCCTGTACAGGATGCTGGGGACACTACCATGACTGGGGTTGCTGGGGACACTACTGATGTCACATTAGTTGGTAGATCAGGGCTCCAAAGACTTTTCCAGCTGTCTCTACCCTCCCCCTACCCTTTCACCCCTCCCTACCCCCATTCTGCTTGCCTGTCACCACCCTGCCCAGCTCTGTTTCACCCCTCCCTCTTTGCAAAGGGGCCCAAAAGAAACTTTTTACCCCCTGATAAAATTCCTCTCAGAGGCCCTGCAACACAGGCTTTGTTGCACCCTATCTCAGAGGTGGGCATGTCTGGTTGGCCGTGCCCAGAGTGAAGCAGGGAGAATGGAAGTGTCTGCCTGGTTAGCAAAGACTGTCACTGACTGATGACTCCAGAGGCCAGTACTCCTTGGCCAAGCAAGGCCCTTGTCTCATCTGAAATGGGAGGATCTGCAACTGGGTTGCACCTGGACTGGACTTGGTGCTGCAAGCCCATAAAAGGCTGAGCCAAAAAAAAGGGGGGAGGCAAAGACATCAGGGAAGAAGAGTGAGGGATGGAGCGGAGAGCAGAAAGCAAACAGGTGTAGAAGGCAGGCAAAGAGAAGAGAATAATGGGGAACAGAAATGATCAACTGAAGCCTGATCAGAAAGAACAAACAGGGGAGAGCCGCAAAGGCAGAACTCCCCAGTCTCTCAAGATCCTGGGACATAACTGCAGCAGTTGATTGACAACCTTCTGTGATCCTTCCCTGGGCCAAGGAACCACAGGAGGACCCCCTGCAAGGGGAGAGAAGGCTGGGATCTTGGACCAAAGACAAAGGGAGAGCACAGGTGAAGTAATCTGTTTGGGGGAACCTTTTCTTGACCTCCCTTCTTTGTTTTTCAATAAGCCAACCATATAGAATAGAAATAGAGGTCACCAAGCCTTCTGCCAAGCCTCATGCTTCAGAGTGTGGCCTACCTTAACCTGTATGCTGTTGAGCAATCCCCTTGGGGGGGGGGAGTAGGAGGAGGCAGCAAGTTGCTAGTATAGGAGGCAGTACATGGTGTGAATGGGTTTCCATTGTCTGGTAAATGATTATCATTCTGCTTTCTGAGAATCATGGGGGCATTATACTGACAGAGGAGCTTTGTATCTTCACACAAATACTGAAAACCAGGGTGCTGCCAACACAATGTTTAGCACCTGCCCAGTCTACTTAATCATGTTTACAAATATATTTTGTTTTCAATTAAGGGAAGGTGCACCACTTTGCTAACTGTGGTAAGAACATTGCCATCATAATTACTTCCTTACACGACTTTATTACACTTAATTTTGCTGTTATCTCACATAATTATGCATTTCCAATTATGCTTCCTTTCCCCCTCCCTCCTTGCCACACAGTCATGATGATTATATAATTTAGTGTAATTTTCAGGAGGATCTCACATGTTGAATGCTCTACAAGAGGAATGGAACATAGGCGACAGTTCTGTCTTTTCAAATCCCAAATAGGATAGTCTGACGTTGTTGGACTAAAACAAATTCTCCCCTAGGGAAGTTAGCAGTCAAATGTTCAACTAATCCTGGATTTGCTGATTAACCAGGTCTCATTTATGCCTAGTCATGTTTTCCTGTATGAAAGTACCTTGCTCATTTTAGAATGGAGAAGGCTTTGAATGGGCCCTGTAGAAAATAACCTGCCCACTCTGCTCCAAGCTGTAATTTCTTGTCCATAGAAAAGAGGGTGAATCCTGAGACTGGACACCAGTGTTAATAATCTCATGGAGAGACTGGGTAAAATTCCGCAGGAGCTTCTTGAACTTCAGGGGAAATCTACAGCTGGTAAGAACATAAGAACAGCCCCACTGGATCAGGCCATAGACCCATCTAGTCCAGCTTCCTGTTTCTCACAGCAGCCCCGCCAAATGGCCCAGGGAGCACACCTGATAACAAGAGACCTGCATCCTGGTGCCCTCCCTTGCATCTGACATAGCCCTTTTCTAAAATCAGGAGGTTGCACATACACATCATGGCTTGTAATCCATATTGGAATTTTCCTCCAGAAACTTGTCCAATCCCCTTTTAAAGGCATCCAGGCCAGATGCCGTCACCACATCCTGTGGCAAGGAGTTCCACAGACACATGCTGAGTAAAGAAATATTTTCTTCTGTCTGTCCTAACTCTCCCAACACTCAATTTTAGTGGATGCTATGGTTCTGGTTCTGGTGCTATGTGAGAGTGTAAAGAGCATCTCTCTATCCACTTTATCCTTCCCCTGCATAATTTTGTATGTCTCATCATGTCCCCCCTCAGGCGTCTCTTTTCTAGGATGAAGAGTCCCCAACACCATAGCCTTTCCTCAGAAGGAAGGTGCCCTTCCTCAGAAGGAAGGAAGAAGCAAGGCTTGTTCGTCTATGTGTTTTGAGATGCTATGTTTGATGAGGCATTCCACCAATTTACCGGGTATAGATTAGGTTAGGCTGACAGGCCTATAGTTTCCTGGGTCCCCCCTCTTTTCCTTTTTAAAGATCGGCATGACATTTGCTATCCTCCAGTCCTCTGGCACGGTGGCCATTTTGAGGGACAAGTTGCATATTTCAGTCAAGAGATCAGCAACTTCATTCTTTAATTCCTTAATAACTCTAGGGTGGATGCCATCAGGGCCCGGTGACTTATTGATCTTTAATTTATCAATGAGGTCTGCAACATCTTCTCTTTATCTGACTTAATTCCTTGGTCAGGAGGGGCCGTTCGAGCAGCGGTATCTGCCCGAGGTCTTCTGCCAAGACTCATTCAATTTCTCTGCCATCACTTTTATTTCTCCTTTCCCTCCCTCACCATCCAGAGGGCCAACCGCTTCTCTAGCGGGTTTCCTGCTTCTAACATATGTATTTGAAGAAGCTTTTATTATTCCCCTTAATGCTGCTGGCCATGCGTTCCTCATAGTCTCTCTTGGCCTCCCGTATCACCTTCTTACATTTCTTTTGCCACAGTTTATGTTCCTTTTTATTCTCCTCACTAGGGCAAGACTTCCATTTATGGAAGGAAGCTTCCCTGCCCTTTATGGTCTCTCTAACTTGGCTGGTTAGCCATGCGGGCACTCTCCTGGACTTAGTCAAGCCCTTCTTCCTTTGCAGTATACACTTCCGCTGGGCCTCTATTACTGTTGTTAACCTCCATGCTCTCTGTAGAGACTGCACTCTTTTTACCTTCCCTTTCAACCTCCTTCTAACCAGCCTCCTCGTTTGAGGGAAGTCCGCTCGTCGGAAGTCAAGGGTTTTTGTGAGAGATTTGCCCGGTATTCTTCCCCCGATGTGCATGTCAAAACGGATCGCAGCAGTTTGGCTACTAGTAGTTGGTAGTTTGGCATTAAGAGCTGTGTTATATAAACATAGAGACCTAACATCTAGATTGCAATTGTCTACACTGGCTGGTAATGGAATCCTTCCCAGTCCTCTCTGGAGATTCCGGGGAATACACCCTGACCCTCCATTATGCAGAGTGTGGCCTCAGTTACTGAGCTATAACCCCTCCTTTGTTGGGCCTGCTATTCCAAAACTGGGAAAGGTAGGAAGGGCAAGCAGAAAAGGGAGATCACTGGGAAATTGGGCTTTTGGAGTGTTTGTTCTACAGAGCAGTGTTTCTCAAACTGTGGGTCGGAACCCACTAGGTGGGTCGCGATCCAATTTCAGGTGGGTCCCCATTCATTTCAATGTTTTATTTTTAATATATTGGACTTGATGCTACCAAGGTATGTGACTGCATTTGGGGAAATGTTACAGACCTGTACTTTTAACAGGCTACTATGTCTAGTCTTTTAACAATGCTAGTAAATGGGACTTATTCCTGGGGTAAATGCTAGTAGGATGCAGTCTAGAATTGTTAAAAAAATTTCCTGTTTGATGATATCACTTCCGATCATGACATCACTTCTGGTGGGTCCTGACAGATTTTCATTCTGAAAAGTGGGTCCCATTACGAAATGTGTGAGAACAACTGCTATAGAGGCTCGAGGTTTTATGAATGCTCAAGTTAGTCCAGTTGATGTTCCAGATTAGGGAGAATTGGCTTACACATCCCCAGAAGAAATTTCTTTGTATCTGAGCCAGCTTAGCAACTCCTGCGGTATCCCATTTTGATCCAAGAAAACTAGCTTTCAAATTCAACAGAATTTTTTCCATCTTCAAAATTCAGAGTTTGACTTGACAGCAGAGCTTGAAGTTTTAGGGAACATTCTGAAAGTAAGAATGGCACCGCATTTTATGAAAAAAGTAAAATGTAAAGACAATGTCAGGGTTTTTCCAAAGAGAAAACTTGAAAATTTTCAAGGGAATCCAAATGCATTTCTATAAGGCAAGTAAAATATCTCTGTGGGTTGTTGCACATCCCTAGTGAAAGATAAAGCCAGAAACAGGACAATATTTCCATTGGCATTGCTCCATAGTGCTGTACAATACCACGTGGTACCAGGTGGTGTTTCAGGTCTCCTCTGGGGGTAGCTGGTCCTCCTGCCTAACACCCCCAAAGCAATCCTCAGCATGGTCACTCCAACTGAGCACACTGAATGACTGCTGAGGAGGTGGCGGGAAGGTCCTTCTGCCCTCCTTCTCTACAACAGTCATTCCCGACACAGCTGCTGGGAGTGAGGTCGACCGTGCCTTGGAATGCTGGAGACTGACAGGCAGGAGGACTTCCTGCTGCCTCCGCAGCAGTCATTCCTGTGGTTTGGATGCTGGGGTGAGGCTGGCTTCCTCATTCCTAGCTGCTTTGCCGAGGGAGTGACTGCTCCTCCGTTGCAGTCCGGAAATAATTGTGGTGATGTCATTGCCGGGTTGGAGGGAGGGCAATGAGGGGGCAGCCTAGCAGCTGGTGTGTTCTGGGGTGGCACATCAACCAGCTATGCCACTGAATAGTTCACATGGTACTATAACTGGGTATGTGTATTTGGCCCCAAATTGTGTCCAGCGATATATATTACAAACTAGAGCAGTGTTTCTCAAACTGTGGGTCAGGACCCACTAGGTGGGTTGTGAGCAAATTTCAGTTGGATCCCCATTCATTTCAATATTTTATTTTTAATATATTAGACTTGATGCTCCCATGGTATGTGACTGATTCCTTTAGGGGAAATGTTATAGACCGGTACTTTTAACAAGCTACTATGTATATTCTTTTAACAATGATAGTAAATGGGACTTACTCCTGGGTAAGTGTGGGTAGGATTTCAGGCTAGGAAGGATTAAAAATTTTCTCGCTTGATGATGTCACTTCCGGTTATGACATCACTTCTGGTGGGTCCTGACAGATTCTCATTCTAAAAAGGTGGGTCCTGGTGCTAAATGTGTGAGAACTACTGAACCAGAGTATTTTAAAAACCACACAGACCCCACAGAGATATAATTAGCTCCCAATAATGATTTTTTTTTTTGGGGGGGGGGAATAATTTGTTTTAAACACAATTCAATTGTAAGTAGATCACAATAGTGGACTACAATTATGCTTCTGTTGAAAGCCGTTTTACTCCTAATCACACCTACATATGTATTAGTTATGATAGACGATAGAAATAAATGTATATTTTTCCCCTCTTGTTTCCTTCTCTCGCTGCTGTGTATTTAATCATAAAGTGGATGAAATCTGGACCCATTATCAAAAGAAGGAGATTTTTCAAACAGAAGGCGGAGGGAAAAGCCCGAATTGTGTACATATTCACGCACAATAATGAGGACGGGAGCATGTCGCTTAAATGATTGAAGCTCTTGTGTCGTGGTTCGTTCTTTTCATGAGTCGTTCCTTTCTCGTGCTTGAAAATGCATCAGCTGGGGTCACAAGGGCACTTCTTTCCCCCTGTGAGCTTGTTGTTTGGTGGAAGTAAAACAAGGCATGCTGGGTACAAAGTGTGTCTTTCCTGAAAGGGGGTTTGTAAGAGAATGAGTGTGTTGTGTGACAGTGATTTATTTTTCCTTCATTGCTGTAAAGGACGTAGAATTGTGGCAGTGGAAGCCATTGGGAATACAGGAAACTGCTTTAAACTGGGCTTTGTTGATGTCAACATTGTCTCCACTTACTAGCAGGGTTTCAAGGAGGGAGCTTTCCCAGTTCTACCTGGAGATGGCACGGACGGAGCCTGGGATCTCCATGTGCTAGCTTGGCATGTATTGGCTTGGGGATTTCCAAAATGGTAGAATTCATATCCTCAAACATGCATCATTTTCTGAAATTTGCTGGCATCATTACTGTGAAACCAAAGATGGTATTTTAAGTTTGTGTATGGGTAAGATTCATTTGAGAAGGTTCAATAATCTGATTTTATCTACATTCTAAAATACAGTTCACTGCAGTTATTTCATAATAATCAAGCACACTAGTGCTCCTGAAGGGCAATACACTGGGGGGGGGGGTTTAGCGGGATAGTTGCCTTCCCTGTTCTCCCTACATGGTACCTCTTGTCCAATTCCTCATTGGTGGTGTTTTACAATAATCTTGCCAATGCTCTGCCAAGACTGCCTCCCCTCTGCTTTTAGATCAGGAACTCAGTAGGAAAAGCACTGAATTCCTCTTTACCAACATTTAAAAGAATGTTTCCAAACCTCTTCCGTTCCCAAGTCAACTGCATCTTATTTAAAAAATGTCTGCAGATTCTGTGCATTCCATACCATTGCACAAAAATGTACAGGGAATGCATGAAATACCTTGCCAAAATAAATATCAGAACACATGGCTCAGAATCCCTCTTGCTTTCCAGTGTAGCCGATTTGATAGGATGTGGACATCTCTATGGATTCAATGTATTCTGTATCCATGTTGAAAAATACGTATTTAAATCATGCAACTTATTATTGCACCAGCTGTTTTGGAAATATATCGAAATATTTGAGAACATGGATTTGAATATAGATTTTTGTTTTGTTTCCAGTAAGGGGGGGCTATGCAGAAAATTTTAGAGGAAGACATTAGATAAAAACCACAGAAAATGTTAAAATTTGTAGAGTGCGAAAACAGATCCACAAATTGTATTCTGCTGTTTCTTTTTTTAAGAGAAAGGAAGAGAGAAAGAGCTTTGAACTAGAGCTCTGTAACACTCCCCTTCCTCCTCCTCTAGAAAGTTTGTGGGTCTTTAAATCCCAAAAGGATCATTGAGAATTTGATAGCTCTAGTTTGAGACTCCCAAGAAAAGGTTTTAATTAAAATTCAAAGGTAGGGATGCTTCTGGAGACCAGTCAGTGAAACAATATGGCATTGTCTTCAGGAGATGACAGATGCAATCAACAGGAGCCAAAGAGAAAGCTAGAGGAGACCCTATGTTTTTCTTGGGCAATAGCAGGCTCTTGGCATAGGAGAGCAGGATCTGGAGATAGGAGACCCTGCACATATAAAAGCTGTGTCTTCAACCTGAGTGTTGCTAATATTTTTATTATTATTTTAAATTATAATCTCCTATTCCCACTTACAGCCCCCTACACAAAAGTGGACAGTTTTCAGGTTGGATTTGCCTTTGAAGATTCAAGACAAATAACTTCACCTTTTTTTCTTTTTTTTTAAAGATAAGTGTTTTTTATTTGTTTTTAAAAAATAGGAACCTACTGTTTAAATGACCATTCTTGATTACTACATTTTTTTCTGGGGCTCCATGATCTCACATTGGTGATGGGAGATAGTTTGGCCTGGTCTTTGCTAGATGCATTCCGCAGCTAAGGAACGGTTCTTGAGAATGGTGCTCTGGATGCTCTCACACAAGACAGACAGGGCACAGCCAATGCCAGAGGTGTCTCACTGGCAAAGTTAAGGGTGGACTTTTTTTTTTGAGATGGGGCTAGGATTAGAGACCTTGGAGATTAGAACTCTCAGCCCCTCAAATGGAAGTTGCTCATTCTCAGTCCTGGGAGATCTTCTGAATTCAGACAAATTCTCCACCCTCCCTGCCAATATCCTCATCAGTCTCCCAATCTAATTGTTAGTAGCAGGGCAAGAAGAGGGGCAACAGCAGTACTTTGCAGGGAGAAATCCATCAGGAGAAAGGTGATAACAATGACACTTCATCCTGGGGGATATCAAATCTCTTTCTTGCTCTCACTGTGTGTGTGTGTGTGTGTGTGTGTGTGTGTGTGTGTGTGTGTGTGTGTGTGTTCTCTTCTGTTGTTGCTCTGGTGCACCATTCCAAAAAGCACTAAGTTAAGACAGACAAAAGAAAATATTTCTTCACTCAGTGTGTAGTTAGTCTGTGGAACTCCTTGCCACAGGATGTGGTGTTGGCATCTGGCCTAGATACCTTTAAAAGGGGATTGGACAAATTTCTGGAGGAAAAGTCCACCACAGGTTACAAGCCATGATGTGTATGTGCAACCTCCTGATTTTAGAAGTGGGTTACCTCAGAATGCCAGATGCAATGGAGGGCACCAGGATGCAGGTCTCTTGTTGTCTTGTGTGCTCCCTGAGGCATCTGGTGGGCCATTATGAGATACAGGAAGCTGGACTGGTTGGGCCTTTGGCCTGACCTTGCTCTCATGTTCTTATGATCACCACTACTGACCAACAAGGAAGTGGCATGTGGCCTTGGCATGTCCCCTTCATCCTCAGGAGCTAGGATTGACTAGATTGTAAAGCTCTTTGCAAATTACACCTTAGCAACAATGAACTAAATAATAGTGTTGAATCTGTACAAAACAGTATTGTTCCTTCTGAACAAAAGTGTGGATGTCTTTTTCCTGCTGCAGAGTAGAACTAGGTGTGTAAGTAAATGGGCCAGGAATTATGGTCGAGTGTGTCATGTTCAGAAAAGGCACTAGGCACGTGTAGCTTATTTATAACTTCTATATCTGCCTTTCTTCCATCATGGAGCCCAAGGCAGCATGCTAGCTGGACCTAGACCTATGTTAACTTCAGGGATGTTGCTGTGTCACCTGCCTTTTAGACCAGGTTCCTCGTGTTGCTTCAGCTTGTTTCTGCCTTACTGTTTGGAGGGGCTCCCAGTTTTCTTGTTTTCAAACTTGTTCTTTGAAGGGTTAATAACAAATATCTAGCAAGAGAAGCTGTTGACTACAGCAAAATAAGTTTCCCAATTCCTGGGTAGCTTTTTGTTTTATCCGACCAGACTCAGCACAACAGAAGAGGACGTTGACTGTGAACAAGACAACAGGCTCTGGGGACCAAAACCGGCTACCAGGAGAGTGTTCTTGCATTTTCTTTCCTCTGAATAGAACACCCCCTCCCTTCCTAAATCGGACTTGTCTTTGTTTGCTGCTCAGTCTGTGTTGAACATCAGCCTATCTCCCCCCTCTCCCTATGTGGCATAAGCATTTTGAGACAATTTGTCTATTTTGCACACTTTTACCAAAAGCAAATTGTTTCTCTATCCCCCTAGGGAGGTGACAGCCAAGATGGTTGGCCCAGGGAGGTGCCAGTGGCACTTTGGACCTACACGTGCAAATAGAAGCAAATTAAACAGTGTTTTCATACCAATTTCATATGTGGAATACAATCTTCTCTTTTCTCATAAGCAATGTCAACCCTTCTGTTGTGCTTGATTTCTCAAAAAATATGGGCTTTTTGTTGTTTTTAAAACTTCAGTACTATGCCAAATTATTATAAAAAGGGAAAGAGTTGTGGGGAGGAGTCTTTGGAGCCCAGATCTACCGGGCTTCCCACTGCAGAGCCTAGTTCTCCCTGTACATGCAATAAAGGCAGTTAATGCAGAAAACCAAACAACTCTCTAAAATCTTTTAAATATAGAAAATTATTGCATAAAATTAGCACCATCATGTTTAGGCTCCCACTAGAATGGAAAGTGTCCTGTGTGTACCAAAACTTACATCTGCAGCAGCTGTAGCCCCACAACTGTGTCCCTGAGCACTCCTTCATTGTAAGCGAATCCATAAGCCAAGGAGCTACTGTAGCAGGCCAGTCTGACACAGTATTAAGGAGTATGTATTCCTTGGCCTGCCGCATATGGCTTGTGGCGGCAGCCACCAACACCATGCGCCCACAGTAGCACTCCCAGCATTCCACCTGGACATCAAGTCTTGATGATATCAGAATATGTAAGATACCAGGAAATCTCTCAGCCCCTCCTTTGGTTCCTGGGTCCGTATTTGACCCCCTTTACCTCCTCTTATGGGCCCTGCAACAGCTGCAACAGAAGGGAAGCATTCCAACTTTACGGGTTACAAGTCATAGTGGGTATGTGCAAGCTCTTGGTTTTAGAGGCAGGCTGCCTCTGATTGCCAGATGCAGAGGAGGGCACAGGGACACAGGTTGTGTCTGTTGTCTTGTGTGCTCCCTGGGGCATTTGGTGGGCCGCTGTGAGATACAGGAAGCTGGACTAGATGGGCCTTTGGCCTGATCCAGCAGGGCTTTTCTTATGTTTTTATGAGACTGAGACTGTGGCAGGGTAAGAGGGTTAAATTCCCTCTCCACAGGCTGAAGTTCCAATTCCTAGAGAGGGGGTTAATATGGCTGCTGTTTATTGAAAAAAGGATAAGTATGGTAACCATTATGATCACATGCTTAACATAATGTCTAGACCAGGGGTGTCAAACATAAGACCTGTGGGCCAGATGCGGCCCATAGAAGCTTTTTATATGGCCCTCAGGCTTTCAGCTGCTGAATAGTGCTGAGGTGTTACTGCTGAAAGGGCAGCCCACATGAAAATTGGGCTCTCCCATATCTTGAAATATGATCAAGATTTGTATATTTTCTCTTTTGCTGTTTGCAGCTAATGAGTTCCTAAGTGAGAAAAAATGTTTATTTTTGGTTATGACCTGTTTAATGACATCGCTTCTTGCCTAATTACATCACTTCCGGCCCTCAGCAGGCATCATGAATGCTATGTGGCCCTCCGTATCAAATGAGTTTGACACCCCTGGTCTAGACCTTAATTGAGGTGGTAAATGGATGACTGAGTTGCACTACTTCAGACTGCGGACAGGGGCTCATGTGATTGAATAGGTCTGCAATAAAAAACTTAGCAGGTCAAGAAAAGGACTTGGTCAGGATGCTTTTTCCTCTTATTGAGTTTTCTCTGTGCAAAAATTTGTGTGGAGGAACATTCTGTGACATGAGACCTCAGCTCCAGTCTGAATCATTATCTTTTAGAGCTCAACAAGAACTAACCTAAAACATGCCATAGATGCCTTCCTCGGGTGGAAGGACTATATCTTAGCGGTAGTTCTGCTTTCCACTCAGAAGGTTCCAATTTTCCCTCTGGCATTTCCATGTGGGACTGGGGGAGACCATGTCTGGAACCTTGGAGAACCACCATCTTCTTCCCCCACTCCCAACAGTTAAATTAGTTATGGATTCCATGTGTGTAATCAGGGTTGGGACCTCGGGGAGGGTGTATTCAATCCCTTAGCACAGTGGTTCCCATAAGAACAGCCCCACTGGATCAGGCCATAGGCCCATCTAGTCCAGCTTCCTATATCTCACAGCCAAATGCCCCAGGGAGCACACCAGATAACAAGAGACCTCATCCTGGTGCCCTCCCTTGCATCTGGCATTCTGACATAACCCATTTCTAAAATCAGGAGGTTGCGCATACACATCATGGCTTGTACCCCATAATGGATTTTTCCTCCAGAAACTTGTCCAATCCCCTTTTAAAGGCATCTAGGCTAGACGCCAGCACCACATCCTGTGGCAAGGAGTTCCACAGACCGACCACACGCTGAGTAAAGAAATATTTTCTTTTGTCTGTCCTAACCCGCCCAACACTCAATTTTAGTGGATGTCCCCTGGTTCTGGTATTATGTGAGAGTGTAAAGAGCATCTCCCTATCCACTCTGTCCATCCCCTGCATAATTTTGTATGTCTCAATCATGTCCCCCCTCTGGCGTCTCTTTTCTAGGCTGAAGAGGCCCAAACGCTGTAGCCTTTCCTCATAAGGAAGGTGCCCCAGCCCCGTAATCATCTTAGTCGCTCTCTTTTGCACCTTTTCCATTTCCACTATGTCTTTTTTGAGATGCGGCGACCAGAACTGGACACAATACTCCAGGTGTGGCCTTACCATAGATTTGTACAACGGCATTATAATACTAGCCATTTTGTTATCAATACCCTTCCTAATGATCGCAAGCATAGAATTGGCCTTCTTCACTGCCGCCGCACATTGAGTCAACACTTTCATCGACCTGTCCACCACCACCCCAAGATCTCTCTCCTGATCTGTCACTGACAGCTCAGAACCCATCAGCCTATATCTAAAGTTCTGATTTTTTGCCCCAATGTGCATGACTTTACACTTACTGACATTGAAGCGCATCTGCCATTTTGCTGCCCATTCTGCCAGTCTGGAGAGATCCTTCTGGAGCTCCTCACAATCACTTCTGGTCTTCACCACTCGGAAAAGTTTGGTGTCGTCTGCAAACTTAGCCACTTCACTGCTCAACCCTGTCTCCAGGTCATTTATGAAGAGGTTGAAAAGCACCGGTCCCAGGACAGATCCTTGGGGCACACCGCTTTTCACCTCTCTCCTTGTGAAAATTGCCCATTGACACCTACTCTCTGCTTCCTGGCCTCCAACCAGTTCTCAATCCGGGAGAGGACCTGTCCTCTAATTCCCTGACTGTGGAGTTTTTTCAGTAGCCTTTGGTGAGGGACCGTGTCAAACGCCTTCTCAAAGTCCAGATATATAATGTCCACGGGTTCTCCCAAATCCACGTGCCTGTTGACCTTTTCAAAGAATTCTATAAGGTTCGTGAGGCAAGACTTACCCTTACAGAAGCCATGCTGACTCTCCCTCAGCAAGGGTTGTTCATCTATGTGT
The DNA here is from genome assembly GCF_035046505.1 of Tiliqua scincoides. Taxonomy (NCBI): domain Eukaryota; kingdom Metazoa; phylum Chordata; class Lepidosauria; order Squamata; family Scincidae; genus Tiliqua; species Tiliqua scincoides. Next base: position 10,060,009 of record NC_089832.1, read on the forward strand.
TTTGAGATCCTATCTTTGATGAGGCATTCCACCATCTTACCCGGTATGGATGTTAGGCTGACTGGCCTATAGTTTCCCGGGTCCCCCCTCTTTCCCTTTTTAAAAATAGGCGTGACATTTGCTATCCTCCAATCTTCTGGCACCATGGCCATTTTGAGGGACAAGTTGCATACCTTAGTCAAGTGATCTGTCTTAGATCTGCATACCTTAGTCAAGGTATGCAGATATACCTTGACAGATCTGCATACCTTAGTCAAGAGATCCACATCCACTCTTGGGTGGATGCCATCAGGGCCCAGTGACTTATTGATCTTTAATTTATCAATGAGGTCTGAAACATCTTTTCTTTTAACCTCTATCTGACTTAACTCCTCGGTCAGGAGGGGCCGTTCGGACAGCGGTATCTGCCTGAGGTCTTCTGCCGTGAAGACAGATGCAAAGAACTCATTTAATTTATCTGCGATCTCTAAGTCTCCTTTTATCTCCCCTTTCCCTCCCTCACCATCCAGAGGGCCAACTGCTTTTCTGGCGGGTTTCCTGCTTCTAACATATTTGAAGAAGCTTTTATTATTCCCCTTAATGTTGCTGGCCATGCGTTCCTCATAGTCTTGCTTGGCCTCCCGTATCACCTTCTTACATTTCTTTTGCCACAGTTTATGTTCCTTTTTATTCTCCTCATTAGGGCAAGACTTCCATTTACGGAAGGAAACTTCCTTGCCCTTCACAGCCTCTCTAACTTGGCTGGTTAGCCATGTGGGCATTCTCCTGGATTTAGTGGAACCCTTCTTTCTTTGCGGTATACACCTCCGCTGTGCCTCTATTACTGTTGTTTTAAGCAGCCTCCATGCACTCTGGAGAGATTGGACTCTTTTTACCCTCCCTTTCAACCTCCTTCTAACCAGCCTCCTCATTTAGGGGAAGTCTGCCCGTTGGAAGTCAAGGGTTTTTGTTAGAGATTTGCCTGGTATTCTTCCCCCAACGTGCATGTCAAAACGGTTCGCAGCATGATCACTGTTCCCCAATGGCTCAGTAACGTTTACATCTCTAACCAGGTCCTGCATACCGCACAATATTAAATCCAGAGTCACCTATCCTCTGGTGGGCTCCGTGACTAGCTGCTCTAAGCCACAGTCATTTAGCACGTCAAGAAATCCGGTTTCCTTATCGTGACCAGAACACAAATTGACCCAGTCAATATGAGGATAATTGAAGTCCTCCATGATTACAACCCTGTCCCTCCTTCTCACCTCCCTGATCTGTTTCCTCATTTCAAGGTCCCCATCCGATTTCTGGTCTGGAGGATGATAGCACGCCCCCAGTATTACATCGCTGCACAAGCCTGGTAATTTAACCCACAGAGATTCTACGGTGGAGTCGGACCCACCTTCAATCTCTACTTTGCTGGATTCTATCCCTTCCTTAACATAAACGGCCACCCCACCTCCAACACGCCCCTGCCTGTCCCTCCTGTAGAGTTTATAGCCCGGGATTGCGGTATCCCACTGATTCTCCGCATTCCACCAGGTTTCCGTTATGCCCACTATGTCAATGTTTTCCCAGATGTTTTAGCACCAGATTCCGCTTTTTAAAATGACACTCAATCAGGACAACCTAGGTTACAAGACTTAAAAAAAAATCTAGAAATAAATATTTTTACTTATTTACATGTAATAGTAATCAGAAAAAAATTCTCCCCCTATATTTACACATGCTTGCAAATTGCAGGAGCTCTTTGCCAGGCAGTTCTGATTTTTGAAAAGCCTCAGGGCTTGAGGCAATTAATTATCTGATCCTTTTATCACCTGTGTTTTCATTGCAGCAGTTCTGCTTAGCTACTATGGAACCCACCAAAAATCAGATGACGACACACCAGTGGGTCACCACCCACAGTTTGGGAACCATTGCCTTAGCATGGTGGGAGGGGGGAACAGCCCTCCTAAGTTGCTATTTATCTTGAAAAGAAATCTCCTCCAAGCCTATGGAGATACATGCACTGTGTGTTGAGCATTGCATCTGGTTTATGATGCAGTTCCAGGCATGTTTGCCTAGAAGTAAGACCCACTGTGTTCAGTGTGGGATCCTCCCAGGAAAGGGCGTGCAGGATTGCAGCCTTCAATACTGAGGATTTCAGAGTTGTGTATTTTATGCACAAAGAACTGTGGCATGTATTTTGGCACAGGGTACTGAAAGAAATGTGTTTCTGAGCATCCGTGCAAGAACCTGTATGTTGAATTTTTGTCAGGCTGCGGAGCTTTTGAAAGTGAACCTTCTGAAATTCCTGGAACTGAAAAAAAGCAACCTCTCAAGATGCTTTTCTGAGTGCCCTTGACCCTATATGCAAATGTCACGCCCTTCTTCCTTTCCAGGGCCAAGCGCAGGCAAATTTGGTGTCTGAAAACCACTAGAAGCCTCCTGTGCAAGTGTGATCTCTAATACACAGTCATGTAGCTGTGTGTGAAAACACATTAGGAGAAATGAGAAACGATCCTTCTGGCTCACAAAAGTACTGCACAGAGCTCACAGCTGGAATGGAGTACAGATTGTTAGTGTCCACAATGTCTGCAGTCATTTCCCAGCAAAAGGGAATAGTGAGGGCAGTGAGGGAGAGTAATTTATCAGGCGCAGTCAAGGAACTTCTGCTGCATCTCACTGTTCCCTGCCTCATCTATTTCTCTGCCTTCCTCGTGTATGAAAGAGAAAAGCTCCTTCAGTATGGCTATTATCGTTGATGGCAGAGGGAGCAGCATTGGGGGAGTGAGGGAAGGGTCTGGGCTGGGAGGAGAACCAGAGGAGAAAAAACAAAGAAATCTCAAACCACTCATGTTCACATTCCTAGTCACAGAAGTGCCAGAAAGAAGGAAATAGCTCTGATCCCTCAACAAAGAACAAAACCTATAGCAGTGTTTCTCAAACTGTGTGTCAGGACCCACTAGGTAGGTTGTAAGCTGATTTCAGGTGGGTTCCCATTCATTTCAACATTTTATTTTTAATGTATTAGTCTTGATGCTACCATGGCATGTGACTGCATTGGGGCAATGTTACAGATCTGTATTTTTAACAGGCTACTCTGTATATGTTTTAACAATGATGGTAAATGGGACTTACTCCTGGGTAAATGTGGATAGGATTGCAACCTAGAATTGCTTTAAAAAACCACATCCTGCTTGATGACATCACTTCTGGTTGTGACTTCACTTCCAGTGGGTCCTGACAGATTCTCATTCTAAAATGTGGGTCCCGTTGCTAAAAGTGTGATAACCACTGACCTATAATGTTCCAGAGAGCCACACTAGTTGTGTATGTATCATTTTTTCCAAAGCACAGCATTGTGGTTGGGTGTGCTGGTCCTTTGGGAAAAAATTAATCCACACCCTAAAGTAGGGCAAGGCTTTCATAAATGTTACCCAAAGAATTGCAATGTGTCAAGCAGAGAGCGTTCAGTTCTGACCAATAAAAAAACCCTTTGACTGGTTGAAGAGTGCAAGAGAGGAATGGGAGTCCTGGAAGCTTTGTATTCAATATGTTGTTAGTTCCAGGAGATTTGAGTCAGCACCATTTCAAAGTGTCAGATGGTTGCAATGCTCACAAAGGCTGCTTGGAGAACATAAGCAAAATATGGATCTACCCCATACTTTCAAAATAAAAGCCACAGAAAATGGACTGAGTAAAATATTTCTTTACCCAGCATGTAATTAGTCTGTGGAATTCCTTGCCACAGGAAGTGGTGATGGCATCTTGCCTAGATCCATTTAAGAGGGAATTGGACAAATTTCTGGAGAAGTCTATCATGGTTTACAAGCCATGATAGATATGTGTAAGCTTCTGATTTTAGAAGTAGGCTACCTCAGAATGCCAGGACACAGTTTGTGTTGTTGTCTTTTGTGTTCTCTGAAACATTTGGAGGGCCACTGTGAGATACAGGAAGCTGGAATAGATGGGCCTTTGGCCTGATCAGCAGGGCTCTTCTTATGTTCTTATGTTGTGGACTTCTGAGTTAACATGCATAGGTTTGAGCTGTGAGACTCTACTTTCATATGGGAGAGGAAGAATATTAAACACTCGCTTATGTAGCAACTTATCTTCTTTCTGCCAATGAAAAAAACCATAAAACCAGGCTAGAGAAGAAGTGATGGGAACTTCAAGATTCAGCAAGCTGATTGAGGACCAAACTTTGCTGTAGGTAGCAACTTAACAGTACTCTTTCCTTCTGTCCAAATCAGTATTTTTTGCTGAGATCTATTTTCCCTAACTCTTCCCCAGCCTTGTTATTGCTTCTGACTTTCCAGACCTCTGTGCAGCAAGGGAGCTATTGAAGCAGGAAGTCCATTTTTGGTGATCTTCTGCTGCTCTGGCTTTCCGTAAGGCTCAGAAATCATTCCATGTTGTGGTACCATGACAGAATTGTTCCAGCTAGCACAGCTGCCCCCTGGGGCCAGGCAGCCTACAAACCCCCACTTGTGATTAGGGTGGAACCAAATAAACAGATGTCCAAATGAGATTTGCCGACCCTCTGGACCGTAAATTGGATTTCCTCCTAGCTAGGGGGGCCTTCTGCACCCAAATGAGAGCAATGGTGGTATTTGTTTTGAGCTTGTTTGAACCTGAGTAGAAAGGATTGGCCCCAGATCAAGGCATGAGTGAATTTTTTCGGAGCTGTTCTTAACTTGTGCCAAGTGGTTTACCTACTTCTGCGTACATTGCCCTGGGCTGAAGTTGTTGCTTTACATTTGCAGCAAATACTTGCACAGCCAGGCACCTCTGTTGATGTGGTGTGTTTTAAATGTATGCAATTCACATTTATGCATTGAAAAAAAAATTGCCTTAATAGGTAACATTGAGAAATATCTGGCTGCGGAGGTGATCTCAGTCTAATGTATGAAACAGTTTATCAGAGCTGACCCATTTAGTTGCCTGTCACTTTAATGTTGCAGGACAGGGTGAAGGGAGCAGTTCCTGGGCAGATGTCCTCCATTTGGATGAAAAGCTGAGCTCCAGGCATGGTTGGCCATTAACTTTATCATATCCTAGAACAGCCATTTTCAACCACTGTGCCATGGCACACTGGTGTGCCACAGACAGTTTGCAGGTATGCCACAGGAGTTTGGGGAGGGTCATTTATTAGTATGGCCATTGGGGGATTGAGCCCCCTACCATGTGTGTGCCTTGCTTGGCATGGTGTGCCTTGCCTATTGTCAAAAAACCAGTGGTATACCTTGGGAATTTTAGAGTCTTGTCAGTGTGCCATGAGATGAGAAAGGCTGAAAATGGCTGTCCTAGAAGAACCCAAGTTTCCATCCACGTGAGCTGTTTTCCTTACTGAATTTCATTTAATGTCAATTACAGTTTTTGCTCCTATATGAATTGACAGTTTTAGTTGCTATGGCAAATCATCTTTCATGGCACGTTAGGAATCCTTGAAAAAGATCGAGATGAGTGTGGACTTTCAGATGGAGAAATCCTTTCAAAAAGGATGTGTGATTGTGGAATTGAGTATTTTAAAACTGAACAAGCAGCTGTGCCCAGGTGTATATTTTTTCCTCTCCCCCCCCCCTTTCAATGTTGTTGATAGAACGAGGAAATGGAGAGAACTTCTGGAAAAACTGCACAGGCCCAAGCCATTCTTGCATGTTCCTGAAGGTGATTGCAGTAGCGGGATTTTGAAAACTCTAGACTCTAGAAAGCCTTTGGCCAGCAGTTGTCAGAATGTCTGCTTACAAGCAGCGCGCATGTTTCATGTTGGCTTCTCTTATGTGGGTTGCTTCCTTGTACAAAGTGACCTTGTTCCTGTTAAGTGGATGGGCAGCAAAGGATAACCATTTTGGGTCTAATCCTATCCAACTTTCCATATATCACCCTTGTATTGATTAAGAGCAGGGGTGCCCAAACCCTGGCCTGGGGGCCGCTTGCAGCCCTTGGGAGCTCCCAGTCCGTCCCGCAGGGAGCCCCCAGTTTCCAATGAGCCTCTGGCCTTCTGGAGACTTGCTGGAGCCCAAAATGGCCCAACACAACTGCTCTCATCGTGGGGACAACGGCTCGACCTCTCACCTGAACTGTGGCACAAGGGCTCCCTCCACTACTTGCTGTTTCACATCTGTGATGCAGCAGTGGCAGCAAAGGAAAGGCTGGCCTTGCTTTGTGCAAGACCTTTTATAGACCTTGAGCTATTGAAAGACCTTCATTCATTCATATAAGTTCCATCTCTAATAAATTCATTTATGTAAATTTATTCAAATTTGAAATGTAAATTAATTTTTCCCAGCCCCCGACACAGCCCCCGACACATCAGAGAGATGATGTGGCCCTGTTGCCAAACACCCCTGTGACACCCCTGGTTAAGAGGAATGCTCTCAATTAACCCATTTTTGCCTGGCCCACAGGTGTACACATTTGGTCCCTTTTGCATTTATGCAACATTGAGCAGAAAGAACTTAACTAGGCAACAGATTTAAACAAAAATTATTATTATTATTATTATTAGTAGTAGTAGTAGTAGTAGTAGTAGTAGAAATATTTATAGAACTTGCAGGTGGTAATCTTAAAACACATTTCTCCTTCTTTTACACTAGATGAGGAGGTCTCACTTTCACACATGATTCTAATATGCTGTCTGAGACCCCTGTCTCTAATATGAGAGAGAGAGAGAGAGATTTCTTCTCTTCAAAACAGTTGTTGTCGTTCATGCCAATAAAGGTTTTGGAATGGGATTGGAACAGTTGTTAACAACAGTGTTTATACACTGCTTTTAACAAAAAAAATGCACAAAGCAGTTTAAAAGCAAAGTCAAATACAGGGGGAGCCCTTTATCCACAGTTTTATGCATCTGAGGATATGGGTGAGCCCCCTCTGTGTCCCCCACCCTGCTTGGCTTCCCCAGCCCTTCTAATGCCTTTTGTGGGCATAAAAACATCACTTCCGTTTTTTACTGAAAACCAGAAATGACCATTCTGAGGCCCACCTGAGGCATGGTGACCTTTGAGCCACTGGATAGCCCAGTACTACTATAGCATACACACAATGGTAAAGAGCTGCTTGATTTTAAAAGCAATAAGGTTGGTCTGACTGACTTTGGGGCCTCAAAGGCTGGGTTATATGACAGAAGGTGACAGAATAACCAGGGTGACAGCGACCTGGATAACGTACCATTTGTGCAAAAGCTTAAAAGCCACACTGCAAAAATTTAGATGAAGCTGTTTGACTTCATTTAAAGGCAAAATTGTATTCTCACTGAGCTGCTTAGGCATAAACACCTTGGAATGCAAATAGATAAAATTGCTAGATGATGAGCAGATAGGCCCCAACTTGGCAGTCTTAGCAAGGACAGTCTGCCTGTGTTCATTTATAGTTTTAAACTGTATTCTTCCATGCTTTCAAAGGAAAAGACACATATAGGTAAAATAGTCTTTGCCCTAAAGTGTAACCAACATATATGGGGACATATATGGGGACATAGTAGTCATTAGAAGTAAGTCTTAAGCAACCTTTGCTGCTTGATTTTAGAAAAGTCTTAAGAACAGACAAAAGCTTTAACATTGCAGGAAGGCTTCACAGGTGTTTCTATATTGACATTAGCATAGGAGAAAGGCATGCAGCGAGAGATAACGGTACCAGTCGAAGTACATTGTGTCATCTCTCCAATGAGGATGGTACGGAGACCTGTTAAGGAAGTCCCTAATTGGATTGATGGATGCGAGTAAGGGTCAGTACTGGGTCAGTACTGGATAAAATGATATTATGGCATCCCCTGCTGGTTCTTGAAAACTTTGTAATTCAATATGTTTACTTGTTTAATTTCACTTTTTTTGGAAACCTGTAACTTGAAACTCACCTATGAGCTGTCTCTAAGGTTATCTCTAGCCTATTAAGAGTTAGCCCCATCTATGATGTCAAATCTTCAGCGAATTAGAAGTCTAGAATTGAGGACAAAGGGCTGTGAGAGGTATAAAGGTTAAGGACCAGCATGCCACCACATGTATTACACATGGTAGCAACAGATGTTGTTGTGTGTTGTGTTGAAAACAGAGTGTAAGAATGAGTACAGTCCTGGTATCATATTTCAACTGTTTCCTAATGTGGCCAGTTAACTTTTAGCACTTTTTGTATGGATCTGACCAAAGTCCAAATGAGGTTGGTATCTTGAGGCAGCAAATTCAAAATGGCAACCTTCTCACAATCTTCCAGAAAGTTCTCCTGTGCAAGGTTCAAGGAAGACATGATAGTCTGGGGAAGCTCCCATCATACAAGTGAAGGCTGCCCAATGGATTGTGATGGTTGTTCATCAGTCTGTAATGCCTGTATCCCATGAAGCCTCTATCCTTACTAGCATTCAAAATTTGCCACTGGAAGAGGCTGAGGGCCCAATCCTATCCAACTTTCCGGCACCAGTGCAGCTGCAATGCAGCCTTGAGTAAGGGAACAAATGTTCCGTTACCTTGTGGAGGCCTCTGTGATTGCCTCCCCACCACAGGGAGCATACACACATAGCATACACCCCACCACAGGGTGCAGCACACATCCCATTGGCACAGCTGCACTGGCACTGGAAAATTGGATAGGTTTGGGACTTGCTTTGTCTAGCTTTGAGGCCTGCATGACTACCAGTGCTATGTTGTGGCTCTCCTCCCTCACCCCTCTCTTCCTCTCTGATTTGACGACAGGTTGCCAAATCAAAGCATTGAGCACCTGTAGGAATTAGCAATTTTTTATTCATGTTCTATCTTTAGTTATGTGAAATAATGAGGAGCCTCTAGTGAACAGAAAATGTCAGGTTGCATAGACTCCTGATTGCACCTGTGCATTGAACCAAGGATCTTATCATCAGCCATGCTGAAGAAGAAGCATGCTATGGGCGAACAGTTAAGCACTGAACTTCTGTGTTCAGCTCCCCTCATTAACTGCAGAAATATAGCGATGTATCTTTCAATTTTCATTTGAAGCTAGTTGGGAGAGAAAACGTTGCAATGTAATTGACTCAGTTGTATCCCCCCTCGTTCTTCTTCTCCTCCCCCCCCACATGTAATTTCAAGCAGAACAAAGACATGTTTGATTTCTAGCTGAGAGATGCAGTGGGAGAGTTTATTGCAGAGATTTTCAACCTTTTCATCTCACAACACACTGACGAGGCACTGTGATTGTCAAGGCACACCACCAGTCCTGTAAGGCAGTGGTTGCTTAAAGATGTTTGCCCAGTGTGGGGAGGGCCAGTGCAGGGTTAGCAAACTGGTGCCAGCGGTGCAATTGATATTAAGTCCCCCTACCAGGTAAGTCAGACTCTTGATTTGTGAAGAGTTCCTGATCACATGGAAGACCCTTTGTGAAAGCATAGAGCAGTGTTCTCCAGTCTGTGAGGTGCAGCTCCTGGGAGCAGCACAGTGAACACACAGAGGTGTCACGGGATGCTCACCTCCCAGCGGTTAGCACCCAATGTGATGCTGAAAATGGCGGTAAGAAGCTCAACTTGGCAGGCATTGCTCCTGCATGCAGTTTTTGGTGCCTGAATAGCCCACCTGCCCACTCTGAGCCTTTTACTGCTGTTTTTAGGGTTCTGTCGTCATCCAACCTGGAAGTCAATGGCCCAGTGATGTTATCATGTGATGTGTCATTGTCAACTACCTCTAAATGCCCAGCGTCACTGGCAACAGGATGGGGTGTTGTGGCAGCAGTAAGTTTGGGGACCACTTGTGTACAGGTTGTAGTTAGGCCAACAGGTGTGATCCCAATTCCTGTTTAGCCCTCTGTAAGTGTAACTGGAATGAACTGAGAACAGAATCTATGAGTATAGTATCTTAAAACCAATGCCACTGCTTTCCAGCAGTCATTGTGAGAGGGCATACACTGACCTTTTGGACAGCTCTTTACAATCCAAGTTCCATGACACATTGCTATCAAACAAGATATAAATATATGCCAACTATATAAATACAGTCACACAGTTGGGGATTAGCTAGTTTCCTGGTAGTTAAAGGCCTTCATTTGTTAAATGTTTCATGATCATCTTTCAAGATTATGTTTCATGAATTTATCAAATAATTCTTCCCAACACTTTGAATTCTTCTCTGTTGCATGGCTGCCATACTCTAAGCTAAGCCATTCCATTGTCATTTGCTATTAATAAAGAGAATAATGTTATTTTAACTTTAATTTGTTGTTGTTCTCAGACAATTGGCATCTTAAGTACTTGATGCAAATCTTTTTTTTTTTATTCAGTTAAAGGGGCTCCCCTAGACAAATATTGCTTTTGTTATTAAAGGAATTCCAATTCATTTTTCTTGTTGTTCTTGACTTTATTTATTTGCAAATACAGTTAGCCTCAGCGTTGGGGGATTCCCTTTGGATTCTGTTCCAAAATGCTGTGCAAATGTAGGCTGTGCTCAAAGACCCTTGGTATTTGAAGACACTGTAAAATATAAAGGGTGGATTGCTGCTGTGAAAGCAACAGGAGCAGCGCCATGTAATTAAAGGCAGCCTGCAGAACTTTGGGAATTGGTTCCTGTCTCTGCTACATGTAAGGTTTTTGAACTTAACTCCCTGGAATGTCTGTTAAACTAAGGGCGCAATCCTACGCTGCACTGGAACAAGCAAGCCAAGGATAGGAGCCAGATTTGGCTCAGCCAGAGGCAAGGGGAAACATTTCCCCTTATCCCTAGGCAAGGTTTCCTGGCTCCAACGGGTCTCCTCGGACCTGCACCACCTCCTGAGGTGGCACGAATCCAAGGAGAGCAGAGCAGCTTCAAGCCGCTCCAAACTCCCCAGGAACGGGGGTTGGGAACCAGCAGAACTGCCAGATCCCAGCACCACCTCCCGCTCCCTGCGCACCTGCCCCCAGGGCCACCCACTGCCCGCCCTCCCCCCGCCCAGGAACGCCTCCTCTCTGCCCACCCCAGAGACTTGCGTCAACCCAGCTAGGAGGATGGAAGCCTTGCTGCACAAGCTGCCACGGAGGCTGAATTTAGCCTCTGTGTGCCAGTGCACCTCCGTGGCTTGCTCGTGAGGCACGAGTGGCTTGCTCATGAAGCTTTACAGCACATTTACAACCCTCCTGGGCCTGCGCAAGGGACTTGCACTGGCCCAAGTGCAGCTTAGGATTGCGCTGCACACTACATATTGACTGGAACAGGGACAGAGGGAGAAGGTGAGAAGCTCCAGGCCTAAAAACAACTTATACTAAGCAAATGTATTTTGTCCACATGCAAATGAATGAAGAGATTCCTTGAATCTCTTGAAGGAGTGTGTGCCACTGTTGTTTGCTGTCTTCCAAAAACTAACTAACAGCCCAATCCTGAGCTGCCCGGAGTGTCCAGGCTCGGCGGCTCTGAGGAGGGCTGCCGCTGAATCCTGTGCCTCCCGTGCTGCTGCGGGAGGCACCTCGGGAGAAGGGGACATTCGTCCCCTTCGCCTGAGTAAGGGAAGCAGCCCGGCTATGGGGCTACTCTCTTTAGCGCTGACCAAAAGGTTGGCACTAAAGTAAAGGTGCTCATGTAGGGGTTCACAGCCCTGCACGAGCGCCCTGGATCCTGCGGAGTACAGTTCCACGGATCCGCCTCTCTCCCTCCCCCCGTCACGCCTACCGCCCACCCTCTGGCATGCCTCCTGCCCACCCCCCTTCCCAGAATGCCTCCCCAATACCGTCCATGCCTCCACCGTTCCGCAGCCCAGCGGTCCAGGAGTCTGCCGAGCCGTGGAACTTGGGCCACCGGCTGGGACGTGTGCTGCATCCTGCAGTTGGGTGTCACTCACGGAGGCCTGCTCAAAGTAAGGGAATGTTTGTTCCCTTACCTCAGAGCTGCATTGCCCTTATGTCAGTGCTGGAAAGCATTCTTTCTTTCTTTCTTTCTTTCTTTCTTTCTTTCTTTCTTTCTTTCTTTCTTTCTTTCTTTCTTTCTTTCTTTCTTTCAATGGGGTTTTCTGGGGAATGAAATATACAGTAGGTTCTGGTTTATGCTCCTCAGTGGGCAATTTATGAATACTGTATGCAATGTCAAATATCAACCAGAACTTGTCAAATAATAATTCTAAAATTTAGCAATTTTAGCAAATGGTCCCAAAAAATCTGGTGTGTGTGTGCGTTCACTTTTATTTAGTCATTACATTTTAAACAGCCCGCCTTCCAAGTTGTTCAAGGTGGTATACAGATTTTCTCATTACCCTGAGAACAACTCTTTAAGGTAGATTGAACTGAGACAGAATGACTCAATAGATAACAGGGGATTTGAACCTGGTCTCCCTGCCCTTATTCCTACAATTTAACCACTACTGCACACTGCTTTTCTTATATATCAAAGGAGACATAGGGCTGAATCCTTTCCAGCCCAATGCAGCCATGCCAACAGAGTGTGTGCTGCATCCTGTGGTGGTGGGGCAGTCACTGAGGCCCCCTCAAGCTTAGGGAATGCTTGTTCCCTTACCTCAGGGCTGCATTGCAGCTGTATTGATACTGAAAAATTGGATAGAATTGAGCCCATAGATAGCAGTCCATTTGCACTGCTAAAAGAACCTTATTTGAGATGCACAGAATTATACAAAGCACCAACCAATCATTTATTCCACAAGCGTGGCATTTAAAGGCGCAATCTTGTGTATGCCGATTTGGGAGTAAGCCTTACTGAACCCAGTGGTACCTACTGTATTTCCATGTCACTATCATTGAATTGTGCTGTTTAATCTGTTTCTCAAACGTTCTGCCTTAATTAGAGCATGATTTTATGCTTAAGGAGTGACACAAGTAAGGGATACAGAGGGCGTCCATAATTTCATTCTTCTGCAGGATAAAGAAAATCACAGATTCATTATTCCACATAAATACCTTGAGTATAACAGGTTTTTAAGCTGCTTTGAATCAGACAGAAAACCGTGGTTTCATATAATGTCTGAACGCAGCCAAAGGGTCAAAGAAAAGTAGGAGCTTTGATGGAGGTTGCTTGCCCATGACTGAGCTTCCCTTTCAACAAATTCACTATTAGGGCTGTGTTGAGCTCAGTGGCGTCGCTAGGGGAGGTGGGGGTGCGGGCAGCACCGGGTGACATGCCCTGGGGAGGATGCGCTAACTTTGCGGCTTGCGGAGCTACCCTGTCATGCCATACACCGTTGGATGTGGAATGTTCAATGGAACACAATGTAGAAAACAGAGTTGAAATAGCTCCTTTCGTTCAAAGGTTATGGCCAAAAAACCGGCAAGAAAAAATGAATCGATCTCTATGGAAAGTGAAAGTGAGTCATATCGTGTGATTACTCATGAGTAGGCACACTTGCCATAGTCCGTTGGAAAGGGCAGGCTGAGAGGAATACAATGACACCTGAATAGTCCTGATCCAGTGAATGCGGCCCGAAAAAACACACAAGATGGAGATCCATGCCTCCCTCCCAGCTGCGAGTCTATTGAGCTCGAAAAAAAGCCATGTGGCCGTGTTTACTCCTGGGTAGGTGAACTTGTCTTAATCTGTTGGAAAGGGCAGGCCGAAAGGACTCCAAGGACATCAGAATGGTCCTGATCCAATGAATGCAGCCCCCAAAAACACCCAAGAAGGAGGTCCCTGCCTCCCAGCTGCCCTATTGAGCTCTATGGAAAGCAAAGCAGCCTCACGGTCATGTTTACTCATGAGTAGGCAGAAAAACCTTGGCTGATGGTCAGGCCAGGCAAAGGGGAATGTGAGGGCACCAAAATGGTCCCAATCCGATGGAGCTGCTCCAGCTTCCCCCCCCCTCTAAAAAGGACCAAAAAGAGGCTTCAATTGGTAAGGGGAAGTTTTCTATTTTGCACTTGTAAAGCCAGGTGGGTCTATTTATTGATATGCCTTAAATAGAAGAACTTTAAGCTGGGCACTGCGGAGGGCTGGAAATCTCACTGATTCTTTTTTTTTTGGGGGGGGTTATTGCAGGCAGACTACAGAGTAAGCTCCATTGACCACTATGGGACTTACTTCTGAGTACACATGCAGAGGATTGGGCTCACAGGCTGCAATCCTACCCACACTTTCCTGAGAGTAAGCCCCATTGACCACTATGGGACTTACTTCAGAGTAGATTCACTTGGTGGAACAGGACTGGCTCCCCATTATTTAATTATTTCTTTATTTTAATTTAATTATTTATAATTATTTATTTTAATTTGCTTGATAGCAAATGTCATCACTTCCAGTGGATCCTGGACAGATTGTCATTCTAAAAGTGGGTCCCAGTGCTAAAAGTTTGAGAACTGCTGCAATAAGGTGTTAGTAAGTTGACACGGGTATGTGACTCTACAAGTTTTCAAAATCACTAAAATCAGAGTTTGGAGGAATGATATCATCATGTTATATATCAGTCAATGCGTAATTTCATGCAGAATGCAATGAAACAAACCACATTGAAATATCTGTGTTCTACCAAAAGGTACAGCCAAAAAACCTGTGGGGCGGGGCGATGGTACATCACCATGCCCGCCACCTGGGGTGTTGCGCCACCCACTGCATGGGGTGACACACAGACCTTCCGCACCGGGTGACGCGAATCCTAGTGATGCCACTGGTTGAGCTGCCTCTTCTGTGTTGAGCTGCCTCTTCTGAGTCAGACCATTGGTCTGTTTAAAACTTGCCCACTCTGTCTACAGTGGTTCAACAAAGCCTCAAGCAAAGGGCTGTTTCCACTTCTTCCACCAGATATATTTTTAATTAGAGGTTTCAGGAATTGGACCTGGGACTTCCTGTATGCAAAATATATACAGTAGGCCTCTGGCTCTGCATCCACAGACTTAACCATCCACAGATTGAAAATGTATTAAAAAAAAAAAAAAAAGAGACCTTCACATACCTTGTTGCAGCCTCCTGCTATTTCACAGCTCTCTGTAGGACTCCTTGTTTGCCTCATACATGCCATTAATACAAGTTTAGGCCATTCACAAAGGTTAAGGCAATTAATGCAAGTTCAGGCAATTGATGTGGGTTCAGACAATTTAAACGAGTTCAGATAATTTATGCAAATTTGCACGAATGTACATAATTTTCACAAATTTGCACCATTGTCTCACTGTGATATCTGCAGGCTTGAGTATCCGCAGTATCCGCAGTATCCGCAGTATCCGCTTGAGTATCCGCAGATTTTGGCATCTGCATGCGGTCCAAGAACCAAACCCCCATAGATATGAAAGACCCACTTTACTGAGCTATGACATCCTTTGCTGTAGGCCAGGGGTGTCCAAACATTTTGGCAGGAGGGCCACATCAGCTCTCTGACACTGTGTCAGGGACCAGGAAAAAAAAAAAATGAAAAGAATGAATTTACATTTAAAATTTGAATAAATTTACTTAAATGAATTTATTAGAGATGGAACTTATATGAATGAATGACGGTCTTGCAGTAGCTCAAGGCCTATAAAAGGCCTTGCACAAAGCAAGGCCAGCCTTTCCTTTGCTGCCACTGCTGCATCACAGATGTGAAACAGCAAGTAGTGGAGGGAGCCCTTGTGCCACAGTTCAGGTGAGAGGTCGAGCCGTCGTCCCCACGCTGAGAGCAGTTGTGTCAGACCAGTTTGGGCTCCAGCAAGTCTCCAGAGAGCCAGAGGCTCATTGGAAACTGGGGGCTCCCCGCGGGCCGGATTGGGAGCTCCCAAGGGCTACAAGTGGCTCCCGGGCCGGAGTTTGGGCACCCCTGCTATAGGCCATACCTGGTGTTGCAGCAAGAAGAAAAACCATGCTTCTGGATTTAGCAGGGCAGCACCCCAGCCTGGAGGACTCAAAGCAAAACTCATCATATAATGCTAACAGCGTGCTCCCTAACTTCATTACTTAACTGGATTGATTTCAGTGGAACATGCCTATTTATATAACTGGCTAGGGAACTGTGGGTCAAATTGGGGAGAGGATTACTGAAAATACCAACCCCCCCTCCCAAAGGCACAACTGGAATCTTTCTTTTTGTCTCTCTCCTTTCCCTCCCTCCCTCCCTCCTCAATCCATCTTGTCTTGATCAGATGGGCCATGCTCCTGGATCAATGGTTGGCAATTTGAGGGCTGTACTGCAGATAAGGTTGTCACATTTTGGCAGTCTCATCACTGCCAGTCAGCATTATAATAGCTGATCAGTCCATTTCAGGCAAAGTAGAGAACAAACTGAAGGAGAAAAATGGGTGAAGGAATGGCTTGGGGGAAGGCTGGCTGACTGGCTGGCTTGTGTGTGTGTGTGTCTGTGTGTGTGTGTGTGTGTGTGTGTGTGAGAGAGAGAGAGAGAGAGAGAATGTGAACTAGCAAATTGCAAATTCCACTGCTTTATAAATTTATTTCTATGCCTTCCAAACAGCAATTGGAATTTATTTAGATACGTTAGGAGAAACCTGTACCCCTTATTAGAAAGAAAAGCTATGAGATAACATCATTCCTTCAACAACCTGGCTTTTCTTCAACCAACAGATAGGAACTGGCTTGAAATGCCACTGCTGTAGATTGATAGAGTCAGTAGTAACAAGGATAGGGGTAGCCAATCTAAAATCAAGCAGTCAATTTGCACCGAACAGAGCCATGAAAACAAGAAGGCCCAGCTTTACTTTTCCCCCTTTCCCCCCCTTGCAAAAGCCAAAATCTTAATTGCCGGCGTTGACTGCAGAGGATCCGAGTCCTGTGTTCTGTAATGAATCACTAATTGACATATCTCAGCAAGAAGATTTCATTTATGAGGAGACAAAGATGTTTTGATGGGAGAGAGGAAATGATAAAACATGGCATTAGTTTATCAAGAGCGACTGTCTGATCATGCAAATATTCATTCCCCCCTCACCTCTCATAATCTTATAAGTCTGTCATCCTTCCCCATTAATCCCCTTTGCAATTATGTTTTTTTTTTTTTCCTTAGCAAACAAAAACCAAAATAAAAGTGACAGTCTGTTTCTCCCCACAGGTTTAGGGCTGTAGGTCACCACACCAGGAACTAAGACCGTGTAGAGCATGTCTGCAGGTTCAAGAGCTGGGGTTCATCCACAACAGACTCCTATAAAACCCCAGCCTGGAGTTCAGAGAATACCTTCCGCTCTGTTAGCAGAGTTTACTGTTCTGGTCCTACGTGGTTCGTCCGTTAAGTAAATCTGGGTCCCAGACTCTCTGAGCAGTCTTGCATGCCAGGATGTCTTATTGCACAGCCTCCTGAGATGCTGGGCCAGAGACACGACTGCCCAGAGGGCCCCGGGGCCCAGATCTACTCAATGAATGAGCTGTGCAGGGCCAGAACGGTAAGCTGCGATCTGAACTGGAATGGCATTTTTGGTGCACAGCGGTCATGAGTTTGGCGACTGCTGATCTAGAACAGCCATTTTCAACCACAGAGGTGTACCGCAAATGGTCTGCAAGTGTGCCACCTATATATATTAGTAGGGTCATTGGTGGATGTGAGCCTCTAGCTGGCAGGGCAGTGTATCTTTACAAATGTCAACAAATCTGATGGGGTGCCCTGAAAATTTTAGTGCCTTCCCAATGAGCCTTGAGCTGAAAAGGGTTGGAGGAAATGGCTGACCTAGAATTAAAGTGGAGAGAGGAGCTCTGCTTGGAGCTCTAAGCTGAAGCCTGGACTGTAGCATGCAGTTAAACCTCTAGGCAAAATGCTAGCAGCCAAGTGGGCAAACTGTTTTCAGGGAAATCCATCTCCAAGCTGCTGCTTCCTAAAGTCAAAACACCTCCCTTTCCCCCAGTAGATTTTTTCCAGTCTTGGTGTGTTGCTGCCTGTGAACGAGAGCAATTGTGACGCAGACACCCATAAAGCATCACATAAATTTGTTTTGAAAACACACAGGGCAAGCACAGTAATCCTCAGTATGCGGATACAACTGGGAATGTATTTGCACGGTGGATCCACAAAAGCCTGAAAGTCCATTGGGTGCACCTGTTAGGGATGCTGGGACTTAACTTGGCCATCTCACTGTTGGAGGCTGAGATTTGCTTCCAAGAGCTACTGGGGCCTATGCATTCAAGCCTCTAAGCTCTCTCCAGGTGGTGAAGCAAATAGGGCTGTGCAAGGTTGGCCCCTGTAATTGGCAAGCAGAATAAAGCCTGTGGATTGGTTGGGCCTTACTAGGAGTGTGCCTTTCTATCCTTGCCTTGTCAAAAGAGCAGCACCTGCTTCACTGGAGGCTCCTTCAATTCCCTTCCATTTTCCTTTTTCTCATTTTGCTTCCACCTTCTCCACAGCCCCCCAGCGACAGCATTGCAGTTGTAGATATTGGGAAAGTTCCCTCCATATACTTTGTCACGCTACTGGCTCACAAAGCCAGTGTGTACATGTGCATCATGAGCACTGCACAGAATGCCCTATATTTTTTCTTGCTTGCTTCATACAAGGGCATTCTTCACTTTTAAAACTGACAATTGCGAACACAAAGAATAAGGTAGGGAAGTTAGAGAATATCTTTCTCTATCTCTCTCTCTCCCCCCCCCCCCAGTTTATTAATGGTTATAGAAAAGGAGGAAGGCTCAGTCTGTTTGGCTAAATGCACAGTAAGAACATATAATTAAAATATAATAGGGTGTGTGTCATAGCGGTGGTATGATTTTGTATAAGCCAGGTCTGAAATTCAATTCAATTCAAAAACCTTTATTAGGCATTAACAAAAACGCCCCTGTGTTCCTTGAATAACTGGCTAGGTTTAAAGGTAAGTGTGTTTCTGTGTGTGTACGCACATTCAGTGTTACTGTTTGTTGGTGGGAGCCTGATTCTGATCCCCAGCAAATCAGACTTTATGAGATACAGTCTAGATTCTGTGCATTCTGAGTATTAGAGAAACAGCTCATGTTGAATGCATATTTTGCAATATGTTATTGTACCAGCTGCTTGTTAGGAAATATGCAAAAATACTTTAAAAATATATATGTATTTAAATATGGATTTTGTGATAGAGTGTATCTCCTTCCAGGGATGATTTTTTTTTTTATTTTCTTGGTGGCAAGCCGTGGATGAAAATGAAGCCATGCAAACTTTGATGGAACAGAAACAGGGAGAGCCACCTGTCTTTAGATAGAAGTGGCTCAAGCTTGGAAAAGTTAGAACAGGAGAAAGGAAGCAAGCCCTTTTCTTTGCGGGGGGGGGGTAGTTGGTATTCTGAGGACAGAAGACTAGGATCACATGTGGTGGAAACCAGCATGGATTGTTTGTTTTAATTCCTCCAATTTGTTCATCTTAATGATACAGTGAAAGGTTTTGAGTGTGCAGTAATTAACAAGAGGCGCAGCCTGCCTCATGGAATTGGTGCATGATGGCACTGGTTCCAAGGATCAATAAAAAACCTTGAGTGTTGAGAGCATCTGGCATCACTGAGAATTTTTTCTGAAAGAAATGGAAGTTGCCTTTGTGCCAGTCAATTGCCATCCTGCCTCTTCACACTCCTCAGGGGTACATTTTAAATATTGAAAGGTGGGATCAGGGTGACTTGATGTGATCCCTGACTGAATTTAAGCCTGTCAGGTTCAATAATTGCAACAGCAGCATCTCTCTCTTGTTCCTCCAATACAATGAAAATATAAAGTGTGGACAGAGCTGATCTAAAAAGGTAATTTTTGGCAAACGTTATATAGCACCACTGTGAGGTATTTTACTAGATAATATAGTTCCATTCCATACTGTTTATTGGGGGTAAAATCGTATAACTCTTCCCTGATTCATGCAATAGGGTGGCTTTAAGCATAGTCTTGTTGAATGTGGAGATTGTGAACAAGTTGCATCAAATGCTTCATGGGCAAGGAAAGGAAGGGATGCATGCATTTATTTAGGTATCTTTTATATATATTGTGGCAGCAGTCAAAACCACAAGGCGGAATTAGCTGGTCACCAACAAGAGCCAAGTAGGAATTATTTGGTCCTCTTCCAAATTGGCCTTGAGAAGGGAGCCTTATTTGCATGTCCCCCATCTCATCCTTTACCTTGGTTATGATAGGGATGTTTTCTTATTATGTGTAAATAGAAATAGATATCCTTTCCAAGGACCTAAGATATTTAAAAAACATCAGCCACCACCAGGTGGGCTGAGATTAATATGATGATGATGATGATGATGATAAAGTAAGTGCATTGCAGGGGGAAGCCAGAGAATGAGAATACAGCTGATGAATCTCTTAAGGTATCAGAAAGGAGAAGAACCAAACTTTTCAGCTGAAGACTTCAAGAGAGGAAGAGTCCAGCTGACTCTAGGACCTGCTAGGGATGACTTATCTTGAGTGGAAGTCTGCTTAGCATTGCAGAATGTCCCAGCTTCTGTTACATACACCCTCTTTCCTAAATACATGTGCAGTTTAAACTGACTTTATCTTGGTTTCAGAGTTGGGCAGGCCTCCCTAATAGGTGAAAAGGAATGAGATTTTCCTGGCTCCCAAGGAAAGGCCCCTCTGTGGTCGATTAAATCTGGGTGCTTGAAATCTGACAAAAGGATAGCTAACAAGAACAAGTGCTGCCTGAATGTTAAATTAAATTACAATTGCCCAACTGGATATCTCTTTTCAGTGTTGGCAACACTCCAATAATCTCTAGTGTTGCAATCCCAGAACACTTTCCCAGGAATAAGTCCCATCAAATTCAGTGTGACTTACCTATGAATAGACATGTGCTGTAGATGGGGCTGGGAGAAATCTTTGTTTGAAATCCAGTTGGTGTAGACAGTACTGATCTAGGATGACCAGAGATCGAACACTGTATAAAGCAGCTTCATGCGTTCACAGAATCTCTTCTATGGTGGTGAACTCTGTTAGCTGTGAATAGTGAGGATCTGAGTAAATCTGACTTCGTACTCGGAGCCAAGGTGAGGGCAGGCATGAATGGATGATCCCTGAGCAGGAGAAGATATTCTCTGGGAGGTTCCGCCATTAATCATGACTTATTGAATCATGACTTATTGTTAGCAGTGCAGACCTGCGTTTGATAAAGTTGTGTCCCTTGGCATGGTATTAACACAACAGGGGAGAGGGAAAGGGGGAAAAATTCTTTCTTCTACCCCCCACCCAAACTCCTCCTAGCAAATATCCCCTAAGCAGCCCCTGCTTGTGGCTGGCTGAAAGTATACTCTCTTAGGGCCTGAGGAATACACTGTGATGTTATGTTGCAGGACCTGCTTGTAGATAAGTCAGATAGAAATGTTGTATGCATTCTCAGCTTTTTGTGTGTGGTTTTGCTTTGCTTCCTTGTTATGTACATGGAAATAACTCTTTTGCAATTATATGTGGCCCTCTGCTCATTTTCCCCATCCAACTCTAGGATCACTAGACCAAGGGTGTCAAACTCATTTCATACAGCGGGCCAAATAGCATTCATGTTGCCTGCTAAGGGTTGGAGGTGATGTCCTTAAGCAGGAAGTTATGTCATTAAAGCATTAAGTTGATTACCAGAAATAAGTGCTTTTTTCTCACTTAGGAACTCATTAATTGCAAATGACAGAAGAGAAAATATGCAAATCTTGATAATGTTTTCAAGATATGGGAAAGCCCAATTATCATGCGGGCTGCCCTTTCAGCAGTGGCACTGCAGCACAGCTCAGCAGCTGGTGGTGGTGCTGGGAGAACTTGAGGGCCAGATAAAGAATCTCCAGGGGCCACATCCGGCCCACGGGCCTTATGTTTGACATTGCTGCACTAGACTATGTGATAAATATTGTTACGTCCAGTGAACAAGAAAAAAATGTTATGTATGCTGAATTAGCGTGTGTGTGTGTGTGTGTGTGTGTGTGTGTGTGTGTGAGAGAGAGAGAGAGAGAGAGAGAGAGAGAGAGAGAGAGATTTTGAACTTTTGCTGTAAGGGAAATATATTCCCCATGTAATTTTGCTTTGGGAGAAAGACGCAAAGGCTAGCTTCCTGAAACAGACAATCAACATCTCTCCTGTGTCTCCCCCCTTCATTTCCAAAGGTTTGAACTTCAGATACTGGAGAACTAGGCGCATTACGCAGTACGGTGCCCCACTGGGAATATGACTGTGAGCTGGAGAGAGGGAGATGCACCTGTCATTTCTAATTGAGTAGCTTGCTGTCATGTGGACCTGAACTCAACAAGTCCAGCATTATTGTCAGCAATGAGCTGAAAGCCAGACTGTGACATATTCTCCTCCACAGTTGCACATCACCTCACACATATGGTTTATTCTGCATGAGCAAGCTCTGAAATCAAGAAATGCACATGAGTTTTGCAGAGTAATTCCCTTGTTGATTTACCATTTCATTTATTTAACAGTATTCTCCTTTGTCTGTGTAGCAGGCTATACAGAGTCTGCATTAGAGAGCTACTTTAGTGTTTCTTTTTTTTCCTTAAGTTTTCAGCTTTTTGTTCATGCTTTTGCTTCCAGTCATCTTCTTGTATATTCTTGCAAAGAATTAAGGAACATGTATCCCTTCTGTCCAACTCTAAGATCAGAATGTCATGCCTAAGAACATAAAAGGGAAAAAAAGTAAAAATGTTCTTTTTGGGGTAAGCAATCAAATGTATAATGTAATAATTGCCAATTGTATATAACAAGAGTGCCTACAAACATATGCTCTGTCAGTGTGCTTTCAACTGGAAGCTCTACTTTTGCTGTTAAGGATAACTATTTCAGATTGGTTGATCCTGGTTGGGACTGAGATGCAGGGGGAGGGTATTTCTCCATGCACTGTTTTCAAGCTTCCCCCCCCCCAAAAAAAAAGGTGTCAAATTACATTTGAACAGGTGAGTTGCAGCTTTACAATGATACAGTGAGGAAGAGTGGACCTCCCTCTCCCATACACTTTGGTCCTGACTGGGGATGTCCACCCATCAGTTGGGGAGTGCACACAAATCTGGATGGCATTAAGTTCAGCTAATGTTACTTCCCAAGCCATCATTCTTTTTTTTTTGCAAAATGGAATCAGCACACCCCCGATACCTTGAAGATCTTCAGTGCCAAGGTGATCCCATAACTATTGTTTGGTGTTTCCCTTTGGATTGGGGACTTAAACAGTGTATTGGAGCAATCTTAGGGTAAATTCTTGCGGAAAAATCTTGGGATTATCAGGATGTGTACCCTATGCTGCTTCGTGCCTGGAAACAGGGCAATTTGTAATTGAAAGATTAAAGGCTTGGCCTACCTCATTACTTTTCTTGTCTTGTATGTGTTATATATATCCCTGGGGGCTGGGGATAAGAATAGGCCCTCAGTTTGGCTGTACTTGTCGTAAGAGGCGACTAAACAGCCACCGGGTAGATGGAACTCGTCAGCCTGGGAAGGCAGCTCATCTGAGAGAAGGAAAACTCTGATCCCAAACCTCCACTGCCTTGTGGCTACATCCAGTTAAGGAAAAGGCTTCAGGAGTCAACCTCGAGGCAAAATCCGGAGCCGGAGTCCCTGAGGCAGTTCATGGCTGAACACAGTCACGTTCTGGCAACTCCTGCGACGCCGCTGGAACCAACCGTATTGGCCTCTGCCTTTCCATTGGACCATTTCAGCGACGTGGAGAGGGGGGATTTGCTGCATGCGTAGCAGCCTATCCTCCATATCTACTTTACCCAGGCTTCACGCACTGGAGAGGACACTCTGTTCCAGAGCCACCATTCAGAGCGTGACACCATGGTCTTCCGAGACTGAAGGATGCCAACATGTGTTATATTTGTCAATAAAGGATTCTGATGATGATGATGATGATGATGATGATGATGATGATGATGAAATCTGGGGAATGCACACAAATCTGGCTTAGAGCTTAGCTCTCTACAGGTGCCTCAGGGAGCGCAGATATAGCTGTTAACTGATAGAACTTGTTCTTAACAATATGTCTTGGGTGAGGAGAAAAAACCTGAATGCTACAGGTATTTTTTTTTTTTTTTTTGTCTGAGCACATTCTGGGTGGAACAACAGGTTCAATGTTTCCTTCCACTCTATAAATAGTTTAGCATCTGCTCGGCACCTGTGGATATATCACTGCTTGTTGTTTATCTGTTTAGAACTTCTCTTTTTGCCAATAAGGAGTGATTAGTTTCAGAGGTGGTGGAAGACAAAGAAAATGGCTAGGTTTCATCTGCTCAGCAAATGCTCATTTTATGACATTGCCTTTTTTTTTCTTTGTAAGAATCCCCTCCCTTTCATGTTTTTGACCTGGCAAACTCTGAAATGTTTGCCATGTCAACTAATGGCAACTTCTCATCCACAGTGCTCCCCCCCCCCCCAAAAAAAAATCACATGTAGTTTCCTGCTACCATGTGACAGTGAATGCTTCTAAACACAAAAATGTAAATCGTATCACTTGGTACAAAGAACAGGGTCACCAGGTAGCAACCTGGAGAAAAACTATAGGTTGGGGGGAGGGGTTGCACATCAGGCACAGAAAGAAAGAAAAACTACCTCTGTGTTGTCTTCCTTTGAACCAGATTTTTTAAAGGTCCATGAGCCTTTGTTACCAAAAGGGTGGTTTTTGTTTAGGGGAATTATTTACACAGTTCAATTGGAACATTAAGATCTCAGGCTGGATAACAAGATGGCATAATGCAGAGAAATTCCCCTTTGCTTAGAGACAGATAAAGATAACTTTCAATAAATGATTATGGTTTTATTACAGAAGAACAAAGGTAAAAATAATGCACATGGAGAATGATAAAGATATGTTTCTTGGTCCTAATAATTGAATGCAGTGTACCTAGCTTTCATGGTGGTTGTGTGTGAAGTATATTTGGTGCATCCGAAGAAATCAGAAAAAGGAAGGGGGTTATAGGGAAGGATTTTAGGGGTCCCTCTAGCTCCTAGCTAGAGATGGGGAGAGGAGAGAAGGGGGGACAAGAAGTGAAAGAGTTTAAGGCGCAAGATAGTTACTTGTCCTGTAGAGCAGCTGGGAGAGAGAGTCCTGTGGGAGAGGACACTCTGACACAACACAAGTGTGTTGGGCCTTGGGGGGGGGGAGAGAGAGAGAGAGAGGAAGAACTCTCTTGTTAGGGTTGGGAGATAGCACCTATGTGCTGAGCTGGAAGGTAGATTGATTTCTGGTTGCTTAACAAAATGCTGGGTGTTTGGAGTACTACTTTCACATGTGCAAGTATTCCTGAAGTTTGAATGAGGATCAGAAGGTAGGTATCAGTTATCAGCAAAAGTCAATCAGGGGGTTGATGACTGGCTTCCTAGAAAGGGGAACTTAACAAAGACTGTGTGGAAAAAAATACAGGATGTAGGTACAATACAATGAATCAGAAACAGAATTTCTACACCAAAATCATGGAAGGCAGTTCAAGTTTGCATACAGTATTGTGTGAGATGCTTAAACAGTGATTTGATTAAGACACAAAAATTCATCCCGTAATGTGTGACTGTGGGGGAGGGGGGTTGTGTAAACTAACAATGAACTTGTGGCTTGACCAAAGGCCTGGAAATGTGGCCTGTATGCTGGGAAAACAGTTTAACTTGCATGATATTATAGTCCATAATAGAGCATAGCCAGGTATAGAAAAAGAAAATCAAAGCTAAAAGACAGAAGGGAGGATTTTCACATAAAACCTTCTGTGCCAGATTGCAATCCTCAGTTGAGAGTACAGTATTTCAGAGGTAGCCATACCTGTAGGTCCTCTACTGCTGGCACAGCTCTCTCCCTTCTAAATTACGATAAGGCCCAGTAAACCTTTCCCTTTCATCTTTCCACCTACAAATGAATTTCTTATCCATTTTGAGTCTCCTCTCATGGACCATCTCTTGGTTGGCTGCTCTTCCTGCTGTGCTTGCCCTCTCTGGTCAATTTCCCACACTTCTGTTCTACTTCTTTTTCTTGTTTATCATTGTGATCATGTAGCTTTTCTTTCTAAGGCCTTCTCCCCTTCCCTCCAATGGGTTCTTTGCAAACTTCAGACTTCAAAAACTCCCCATCCTTTCTGGTACTGATTGCATCTCTACCCTGCTTCCTGTACAGCATTATATTCTTCTGCACACACCAATAACCTTTCAGTCCCATTTTTCTCCTTCATCCTTCCCTATCTCCATATCTTCCACAAAGCATCCTCCATTCCTGGAATACAACACCCCACTTTGTTCAGACACTCTCATTCGTCATTTCCTGCTTCCAGATTCACTACTTATCCATCCCACTCCATGGGATGCAGTCAAGAGCTACATTTCCATAGTTCCCTGCACCCCTGAAGAATGTTTGGAATAGAAGCATCCATAGGACTAATAAGGACTTTCTATCAGAGGAAAAACCAGTTTCGTAACAGCAGCTTTTGTAAATGAAAGACAGGACCTAGGAGAGGGGGGTAAAGGGTGTAATTTGTACCCAGGCCCATGATCAGAAAGGGAGCCTGGAGTCAAAGGTGGGGACCCAGAAAGTTCCTGGGATCTTACATTTTCCAATCTCACCCAAACTCACTGCCTATGCATGATTCTGGGGGCACAACTGTGAACATGCAATGGCAACTGCTGCTGCAAGCCATACACAACGGGCTCAGGAGTGCATCCATGACCCTCCTGAATACAGTGTCAAATCTGGGAGGAAACTGGCCTCTACAGTAACTTTTGGTGAGTAGATTTGATAACCATGAAGGAGTGCATAGGAGCCCAGGGCCACAGCTGTGAGGCTACAGCTGCTGCAAAGTATGTTTTGATGCACACAGGACTCTGTCCATTCTAGCGTGAGCCTAAACATGATGATGATAATTTTTGGCAAGGATTTCCTGTACTTCAAAGATTTTAAAGAGACTTAGGAATGTGTATGGTTTTCCATATTACTTTATCTAGCTGCCAACACTGCATGGTTGGGTAGTCCTGGGCTCTGCATCAAGAAGCCTGGTAGACCTGGGCTCCAAAGACTATTCTGGCTGTCAGCACCCTCCCCCTGCCCTATTTTGCTCCCCCCCATTCTACATGCCTCTATTGCCCCCTCCCCCTTTGGGAAGGAACCCAAAAGAAACTTTGTGCCCTCTGATAAAACCCCTGCAGGGTTACCAATCCTGACTGCTGCAAACAGTTGTAATTTGCACATAAAGAAATGTAGCCCTCCAATCACATTTCTGTCATCACAGGTGTTTTGGCTTTTTCTGAAACTTTTGCTTTTTTCAAATTGATATTGTGCCTATGTAGGAACCTCCAAATTTAGGCTTCAAGCAAAATTCAGTGGTAAATCTTTCTCTTTCTAGCAGAAGGTGTTGTCCCACTGTTTCCTATTTTCTCATGTGACTATTAGCACATTATGATCCAAGTGAAAACTTTTTTTTTACCCTTTTCAGTAATACTTTTGGCTTTTCCGTGCAGATACCAGACTTGTAGTGACAGCAATCGGTTGTTTGCTGCAAGGCTGCATCCGAGATAAATCAATGGTAGCTATCAACTCTCTCTCTCTCTCTCTCTCTCTCTCTCTCTCTGTCTCTCTCTCCACAACCGTAAACTGCGCCAAACACTCTCATTTTAAGTTGATTTTATGGAGTTTGTCATTTTACCTGCTGCACAGAAAATGATATTGCAGAAGGGAGCTACTGTTTGATATGCCGCTGTGTGACGTCGGCGGTCATCTTGAATATGCGGGAGGCTGTAAGCATCTTGGTTTTGCAGGGGAAAGAGCAAATTGGCAGCAAAAAAGTTACATAACAGTTTCTATGTCTTTAATGCATAACAAACCAGGTAGGCATGTTATTAAAAATCTTTGGATAGTAACTATTTCACTCACTTTTTCTGTTGTTTATTCCCAGAAGGTTGAGCCCTTTGCAACTAGCTCTTTGCAACTAGTGATATGAAGGAATGAGTAGAGTCTTGTAAATTCTTATAGAAGGTTCAATTGACTGACATGGCTTATTTAAAGTCAAGGGCAGGGTGATGCAAAAGCAATGGAGGACCAATGTGTAGCTTAGCAGAAGCAAATCAGTAGTTGGTTCAGACTAGTTAGCAAATCTGACCTGAAACAATACTCAGGGATCAAGGAATGCCACCTGACCTGCTCAGGTGTGTTGATTCACAGAGGCTTTTCTGGCTATTGTGGTTGTTCTCTCTTTACTCCCTTCTTTTGGCCTAACCTAGGTGTGATTCAGCATCTCCTGCTGAACATGCTACAAGTCACTAGATCAAGACATCCTCGCTACATTGGAAAGCTCTTTGCACCATGTCACCAAGGAAAATTGTCCTTTCCCCTCTGTGCTAAACTCACATCTTCTACTGGAAAAACACAAAACAAAAACTGAGTTATGCATTCAGAGAGGATGAAGGAGGCACTTACTGCCCCCATCCTCAAACATATTGTATGTGTGTTTGTTCTTTTCCTCAAAGCCTTTTTTGCTTTGCTGGAAATTCCTTAGAGGGTTTGTCAGAGCAGAAATCTCAAAACGTACCTCAAATTTCACTTTGTGTGAAACTCAGTGGCAGGTCTACTGAACCAATCTTAATAGTGTGTTTTATTTCCAGATCTCTCTTCCAAACACACATTTCTTTCTCATCTTGTGTTGTTTCACGATCCATTCTCACTTTGTCCCTCTGTGCTGCTGTAGGAATAAACAGTCTGGGTAAGACACTTTGGAAAACAATCCCTTAAATCAAGCAAAGTAGGAATGAGCAGGTTCTGTAGATGTTTCTTTGTGGCCCTGTGTCTGCATGGCCCTCTGGATGGCCAGCATATGTTAGCTAGACCTGAGCCTTCCCAAAAGTAAAGCAAAGTAGGCAGTGTGATTTGAAGATTTTTTTCCCCTTAATCTCTTTCTCTGGGTAACTTGACAACTGTTTGTCTCATCTGCAAACTTGCCTAATTATGTTGATATCTAAACATGCTCTTAAGAGCAAGAAAATGTGTAGCAGTGTGGCTTAACAA
This sequence comes from Tiliqua scincoides, assembly GCF_035046505.1. Lineage (NCBI taxonomy): Eukaryota > Metazoa > Chordata > Lepidosauria > Squamata > Scincidae > Tiliqua > Tiliqua scincoides. The sequence continues at coordinate 10,088,704 of NC_089832.1, forward strand.
TAAATCCACCTTGCATACCTATCAGATGGTGCCAGCTGGAAATCCATACCACTTCACACAGATGTCCCATGAGCTACCAGGGTGGAGCATCTCCCTATTCTATAAAGGGGAGGGGTGACTTCTCCCACCCAGACTGCCATTATCTCTCCACAGCAGGAACTACTAGGAAAGTTTCCTTTTGCCTGGATAACTCTGACTCCCATCTCTCTCTCCAAGGCTTCTTATGAGTTGACTCTGACAGTAACCAATTTAGAGATGACCTTTAGTCTCTGTATGGATGTTTGATTTAGAAAACAAAACCTCTGTTGTGGATGAAATCTTGATCTCATCCCAATGTGAAACCCTGTGCATGTGTACTGTGGATGAATAATAATAATGATATATTAAGAGTTAGCTCTCCACAATGTGTATGTACTATAATGCAATTTAAATATACTGTAATGCAGTTTACAGTTTGGCAAACTACAGCACAATCCTGAGTATGTTTATTCAAGAGTAAGTCCCAGTGTATTTAGTGGGGCTTACTCCCAGATAAGTGTGTTTAGGCTTGCAGCCCTAAACATCCAAATAAGTGGTGACTAGAAGCTTACCACATCTCTACTCCCCAGACTTTTTAAAAATATAGGTGTGAATGTGTGGTAAACAGTACCCTAACTATTACAGGTGCAGCAGATGTATCTTAGTAGTAAAGACAGTTTCCAAACAGTTACTGCAGGTGTAAAGGCAGAGAAGGGGGGAGGGTCATTGAAGAGTTTAAGATGTTAGCAGAATGAGGATGGAAGTGAAATAGGCTGGTTTGTTGAGAAATAGTAAGCTGATTAGCACTTTGTACAGGGAAAATCGCAAACTTATCTTGAGTAGATGTCTGTCAGGTTTTGCCCAGCTTACCAAGTGAATTGACATCCATGTATGGTACACTTTCATTATTATGTTCAAACTTTTTTTTCTGTGATACAGTTTATGGTGGCACATATGGGCTTATCAGACCACCTCCCCATCCAGGTGCTGGCTGGATGCACACATGTTTCATTTCAGCAGAGCTGCTTGTTCATGTGCTTTCAAACCATGCTCTAAAATCTGTCATGACTCTGACAGCCAGCAGTGTCCTGTACACTGATACTTTCCCACTGAGGGAAAGAGAGTTAGCAGAAAGCAGTATTGGATCATGGCACTGAGACCGAGCCCAGGAACCAGGGGCTCAGATGCCAACAATTGTCCAGTGGCAGATACTACCCCTGAGTCTATCAAAAAGTCAGTACTCCTTGTACAAGTCAGGCCTTGTACTCCTGCTTGCCAGTGCAGCCCATTTGAAGATACAAACATAAGAACATAAGAAGAGCCCCACTGGAACAAGCCAAGGGCCCATCTAGTCCAGCTTCCTGTATCTCACAGTGGCCCACCAATGCTCCAGGGAGCACACAAGACAACAGACACAATCTGCATCCTGGCACCCTCCCCTGCCTCTGGCAATCAGAGGCAGCCTACCTCTACCTTGCACATACCTACCATGACTTGTAACCTGCAATGAGCTTTTCCTTCAGAAATTTGGCCTGTCCCCTCTTAAAGACATCCAGGCAAGATGCCCATCACTACATCCTATGGCAAGGAGTTCTTGCCACTACATCCTGTGGCAAGGAGGAGATAGCAGAGTAACAGCATTGTGCTAGGCTCTAGATCAGAGATCTTCCTTTGATGGCTCACCATTTCTCACCAAGGAACAGAGCCTTGGAAGAGTAGCCCATTCAGGGTCTGTAAAAAGAAGAGCTCATTTGAAAGTACAATTTGTCTGCACAGCCTGTCTGAACATGGAGAGCTGTCCATGGTACTGAAAGATAGCTAGCCTACCACCCTGACTTTGATTTCAGATTTAATTTTTCCTGCCCCAGACTTGCTGAACCTGAATCTTCCCCACCCTCCAGGAGTTCCAGCATGGCAGTTAGGCAAGAACTATCATTCCCAGTGTGCTTTTTGGAATTCCAGGCTCCTGGGTATTTCTCATTTCAGTGAACTTGTGTAAAACCCTAATGTAATATTCTCTAAGGATCTAAGAGAAGAATTTCCATAAAATGCCCTGTTAGCAGTGAAGATGGGCCATATTATTTCTTTATTGTCACCACCTGATACTCTTAAGTATTATCTGTTTAAGACTAGAAAATATAGGTTGGATACAAAACATTTTCACAGTTCTGGTATGTGCATGCAGGGAAACTCAATTTATTTCCAGGACCACAAGTTGAAAAGGCATATGATAGTATCTGCAGTGTTATAAAAAGTGGGGGGAAAACGATGGTTCGCAAGCTGTGAAAATAGTTTTTGAATAATTTAGTACCCTTATAATCTGGTTCCTATGGAGAGGCCTCCTCCCTTTTTTCTCTTTATTTTTTTTTTTTAAACCAAAGATGTTAATACTCTCAACTTGTGCAGAGAAGCACACTGAGACTATTAAAAGGGAAGTAATGGGCTTTCTGAATCTATGTAATGCTTATGAAGTATTTGTTTATCACAATGGGCTGGGTTGTTAATTGGTTAGTTACTTGCCTAAGCAAGCAAATAACACAGGATGAATTGGGCTATTACTTTGAGATGAGGGGAAGGGACAGAAAGTGTGCTATCAATTTCAGGATAATAGCTCTTCCCTGTGGCTTAAAAGGATGGGCATTTTTTTGGACCACAGTTGACGGGGGGGGGGAGTCCTACGTGACATATCAAAGGCCACCATTCCACCCAAATATGAACCATGCATACAAATATGAACCCAACATACAAAGGCTGCCACCTTTATCCACATTTACCTGGGAGGAAGCCCCATTCATTTTAACAGGACTTACTTCTAAGTAGGGTTTCATAGGATTGGGTTCAAAATCAGCTGGGGCTTCCCAACTCCAATGCCACCTACAGTGCCTCTGTGTATTGTTTAGAGTGCAATCCAGGGCAATCGCTGTGCCAGCGCAGACCCCCTGTGCCAGCCCCAGAGGGTTCATGAACATGCCTCCACGAACTGCACCAGCTCATGGAGGCCACCATCCAGCCTCAGACGGGATACATTTGCACAAGCCTGGGCAGGCTGGCATAGGGGGAGGGAGAGTGTAGTGGGAGAACAGAATGGAGGCGGGGAGGGGGATTAGGGTGGGGAAGGTGTTGGGAGGCAGATTGGACCCGGAGGGGGATGAGATCAGCCGCAACAGTGCAGGTCAAATCCTAACCCCCAGCCCTGGCTTGAGCATCTTTACTCTTGGATTTGCACCAGTGAATTCGCTGGCACAGATTTGAGTAACACGAGAGGGGTGACTGAGGCATTACTTGGGGTAAAGGAAAAAATATCCCCTTACCCCTTTGCCCTACATCCACCTCCTAAGATTGGTTTACCTGTTCCAGCCCAGGATTGGGCTGCCCATCTGTTTTCTCCCCAACTCAATGTTAGCATCAGGTTCTTGCTTCATCTTAAAAACTTTCCCCATTGATTCTCTCTCTCTAAGTAGCGCATGAGTTGTGAAGTGTTACCGTGGAAACACAGCTGTGTAGGCAGCTGTAGTAACTGTGTCTTGTACCTTCTCTTTCCCCCCTCCCTTGCTTTGCCCTAGGTGGGGAGAATGGATTTTGGAGCTTCTCTGTATTTTCCTGACATTTTCTGATACTGCATTACTTTATGACAATGTGCTTGACAAGGAGATCATTAATGGAAAAAAAAATATTTATTTTCTGTTTATAGGCATGTGGGCACACACATTGTTTCTGTCCACATGGTGGGTGAAGTCGCATCAAGAAGGCCCACAGTGCCCAACAACTTAGCCCTCTTACTGAACAGTAGCTGAATTTCAATCAGTTTAAAAGCCATTTCTGCCCAATGTTGCATATACGCACCAGGGATCAAATGTGTACATCTGTGGGCTGCGCAGAAATTGGTTAACCAACTTAGGGCGTTCTCGTGGATGCAATCCTAAGAGCCATTTGCTGGAAATGGCACATTTCTTACTTACTGACTGACTTACTTCTCAGGGGCTTATGCTCATGTTGTTAATGGCCTGTCTGTGCAATGCCCCCGCCCCCTCCCAAAAAACCTGTATCTAAAGCCCTTCAGCTCATTTTAGCATTTCTCGGTATAGGTATAACCAAATCCACGGATTTTTCACCAGCAGTTTTATCTCAGTGCGGTGAGAAGGGCCCTTTCAGTTAAAGGAAAAAAGGCCTTTAACAATAGCCTCTTTAATGCAAGAGAGGCAGCTGGCTGCCAATCCATCAATCATTCTCTCTCCAGGCACTTAGGACAGCTTCACCCTGAGGCAAGGGACCTCTGAGCACATGAAAGAAAATCACTTTGCATTGGTGAAGGGAGGGGTTGCTGGCTTAGAGTGAAGCCTAAGTGCCTGGAAGGAGACTGATTGATGGATTGTCTGCCTAATGACTCTGTCTTGCATCACAAAGGTCAGCAAGGCTGTTTTTAAATCACCCAGCAAAGGGACATTGTTTTTAAATGAATTTGCTTTAATTCTATTTTTGCCATCCACAAATAATAAGACTCAACCTGTATTTTGCCCAAGAGGGAACTCTCCAAAGTTTTAGTGTTGGCAAAATTTGATGGAAGCCTTGGGGTGCAGACAAATGAATTAACGAGTGTACAGACACATAGAGGAATACAGTCGCATCCAAATTGATTTTGCTTTCCTCAACATTCCTCACTTGTTTTACCTGAAATTCATTCATAATTTACCTGAATTACCTTTGAAATTCATTCTGAATGTCCTCTTAATCTGCTGTTTCTCAGGCTGTGTGATGGACCCCTTGGACTGGGATAAGGCAACAAGAGAAGAACATCTGTGAAGTTTGGCAGAGCCAAATATTCATCCCCCCACCTCAGAATTATGAGTGCAGCCACATTACAGCCACGTGATAGCTAATGCTCACTGTGGGAACTGAAAGAGGAAGAACACCCATGACCCACAGAGGCTACCACAAAATCCTTCACGGATATGACATTTGTCACATGCAGTCCCTTAGAGGAGTTATTCCACAATGCACCACTTTTTGTGGCATTGAGCCCACATTTGTATCATTATAGACTGCACTTCTGAATATGAATTCTGCTCTGCCGGTTGACCATTTCTTCTATGAGGAAATCAAAATTTATAGTAAATGCAATATTTTTTGAGGGTAAAATATGCCCCCCCCAAAAGGAGAATTTTACATTCAACTGTACTGTAGTGGCAAATGGTCCAATCTTATCCCACATTGCCACTGTTGGAACTAGCATTATGGCCGCAGAACATGCTTTGGACCAGCCTAGCGCATGATGGTGGAACAAGGTGCACCTACTGCCCATGATGAATCGGCATCGAGAGCGGAACAAGTGGGGAGTGCAAAATGTGTCAGAGGTGGGAGAGTGGGCAACTCTGACCAGATTCAATCCCTTTCCTAACCTCCTGACATGTCTCCTTTTTCTCCTTGGACTTGCTCTCCAGAGTGTAACGAGCCTCCCAGTCTCACCCCCCAGCATAGCATGCAGTGCAGCCTGTTTTGGCAGGGCTGCATGCTGTGTGTATGGTGGGCCAAACCATAGGATTGGGCTGTAAGAGTCTGAGGGGCAGACCACCTAGGAGTGGTGCCAGGTCCTCTGGCAAGTAATGGGGGAGAACTCCTTGAGCTGCACACATCACATGCATATGCCTGGATAACCACCTCCATAACTGGTTTGCCCTTCTCCCAACATCCCCCCCCCCAGGCACTGACACTCGGTCAGTGCCTGATTTGGCCGATGTCTGACACCATCCATGGACCAGCATATCTCACCTCTCACATGTACTTAGTAGGCTACCTAAGGTAGTACCATCTTCTAGCCTTCACCAGCACAACTGCATTATGACAGTGCTAATCATCCTGACTACCTGTTATATAGATCATCAAGATACTGTGCTTTGAACATTACCTAACTACCTGTTTGTCATAGTCCTCATTTTATGAAAGATGAACAGATCAATTCAGACCAGGAGATCCATCCTTTTGGGCCTACAAGCCTTTCCATCCAATACAAGGCACAGAAGGGCATTTAACTGAAGTGCTGTAAGAGCAAACTCTGATTCTACAAAGATGTTATCACAAGAAAAGTTATGTTTACTCACCCTAACTCTCATTCGGTGGTGACTTCTACCAGAGCTTACAAAGCCTGTTTACAGTGTTCAAAAGCAATTACTTTATCTGGAGAAACCAGACTGATTTGAAGCACACACTCATCCCTCCGAGACTGCTTTTCCCATTTTTTGTTTGGTTTCTCTGGCTCTCTCAAGCAAACTCTTGCCTTTCTGTTGTACTCTCAGTCTTTGATGTCAACACATGCAAAAGCCATGTAGTATTTATCATGTGCCTGAGTAGGCTTTGCCCTATTAATGTTGGTATGTCATGAAAGAGACTTACTATGTTGTTGGTACTTATGACTCTTTTGGGTCATGCTACCCAAAAGAGTTGCTACCTTTGAGTTTGTTACCAAACTCAAAAGATTTTGAGTTGCTTCCTGTTTTCCAACACTCTAGAATTTTGAAGCAAATTTGGTGGCGATCTTCAGCAAAATTCCCCAAGACTTTCAGTATGGAGAAGACTGGTAACATTTCTCCAAGAAGATCTCATGTTCCTGATTATGAGGCATCCTGGACTGCCAGAGCTGAGGCTGCCATCCTATCCAAATGTACCTGGAAGTAAAACCCACTGAATTTAATGGGACTAACTTCTTGGTAGGCATGCATAGAATTGGGCTCCATGTTGCACAAAATTGGTAGTGCATTAAGCCAATCTCTGCCTTGCCCTATATAGATTTATTATGGGGTTGCCATGGACTGTGCTAGACATTACCTTGCCCAATAATTTGATTTTACCAGCTATGTTATCTTTCTGTTTCTCTTCCCCACCTTGACAATGATCAATTGGGGGAACTCCCCAAAACAGTCCATGTTGTGCTCCTTCCCATTCCATCTCATCTTTCAACCAGATGGTTCCTTGCTTAGTGAGTAGGCAAGCAGTAGAGGACACACTTTGGCTGCAGAGAGCCCAGCTTTGGTCTCTAGCATCTCCTGCTAAAATAAACAGAGAGAAGGTGATGGAAGATGTCTGTACCTGAGACTTGGGAGAACTGATGCTAGCTGGAGTAGACAGTGCTGGACAAGAGGAACAAATTGTCTCTCACTCAGTGAAAGTCAGGTTCATGCATTCAAATGGCAATTTCATATGAAAAGATCTTTCCAGGTATTGCTGCCTACCTCATAACCAAAGAAGGGTGATCGGATCCACTGGAGGACAGAGTGACTCTACCTTTAACCATTGTCTAGAAGAGGGGATTTGGGCAGATGCAAGTCTTTAAAGCAGTGGTTCTCACACATTTCGTATTGGGACCCACTTTTTAGAATGAAAATCTGTCAGGACCCACCAGAAGTGATGTTATGATTGGAAGTAACATCATCAAACAGGAAAAATTTTTAACAATTTGCCTCCAGGAGTATGTCCCATTTACTAGCATTGTAAAAAGTATATACATAGTAGCTTGTTAAAAGTACAGGTCTGTAACATTTCCCCAAATGCAGTCACATACCTTGGTAGCATCAAGTCTAATATATTAAAAATAAAATATTGAAATGAATGGGGACCCACCTGAAAGGGGACCTAGTGGGTCCTGACCCACCGTTTGAGAAACACTGCTTTAAAGCCTTCCATGTTAAAGCACCTGACCAAATTCTATACAATGGTTCTCCTAGGCATCCTGTTCTCCATTGGATCTGGTCACCCTGAATCAAAGCTCTTTCAAGGAGACAAGCAGGTTCCATCAACAGCATGAAGGGAGGGCTGGAAAACCCAGACTTTAACTGAGGATCAATCTAGAGGACAATTTGGACCGTGGACTTTAAATCCTATCTCCCTTCTGCATTTGGAGCTGTCAACACCCAGTCATGGAGGAAGTGCAGGCAGAGACAGATAAGTGTCAGACAAAGCTGCAATGAACATGCTTCTCCACATTGTGGGCTTATTAATTATTTTCCATGCATCTGAGGATTAGGGTCTTTATAGTGGCTTGCAAAAAACACCATTAATATGCAGCACAACTGAGGACTTGTAATAAGCAAACTGAAATTAACAAAGCTATTAAATATCTCTGGTGACCAGTTTCTTTACATATAAAGTTGATTTGAAAAACATTGCCTAAGATCAAATCCTAACATGTTTCTTTTATAGTTCAAACATTACAAGAACATCAGCAACATATAATGCTTTGAACTGATTTCTCTATTTTTTTGGTCTAGTTAAATAACATGTTTTGCACAGATTTCTTCGTCTCCTGACTTCCATTTTGAACTGACGTGAGATTGCACTGAGGGCGAAGCATAATAGCAGTCTCCCACTCTGGGATAATGTTCTAGCTGAACATATCAGTTAACCTTCAAAGTATTTCTGCTGTCTGAATGGCTCAGCTGCTGCTCCAGGAAGAATATGGAGCTATCTCTGTGTGTGTTAGAGAGAGAGAGAGAGAGAGGCTGCCTTTGGTCCATTCTCTGTGAATAGCCTTTGACCTTAAAGTACCTTCATTGTGCTGGCCTTGGCAGCATGGTGAGGGAGTTCTTGGTTCCTATGCAGGATCATCAGAGGAGTCCTCAAAACTCCGGGAGAGGGGAGGGGAACTAGAGCAGCATACTCCAACTGAAGTGAGAGTGGTGGATCTGGCTCCTGGACTCTTATGCAGGGTTTTCAAGTGGGCTGGAAGCAGGAAATGTGAATGTCAGTGACCCTGTAACTGGACTCATCCATGAGTCATAACGTGCGCCCATTGTGATTTGCCCTGAGCCACTGACTTGCCCTGAGCCACTTTGACTCAAGCCATTTTGAGAAATGAATCAAGTCGCAGAAGTTGCACAAAAAAAGCAAACACACAAAACAGAGTCACAAATGTACACAAAACTGAGTCTTGAGTCTATTTGCATCATGACTCTTCTCCAAGTCACTACCATGTGTTGCAAGTCAGTTCCGAGTCATTGGTGTGCAACTTGAGTTTCCCATGAGTCGTGAAAACCTGCTTTTTTGCAACTCAATCTCAGACTCAAGTTCCTATTCCTGGCTGGAAGAGACCAGAGACGGAGGCCTTCTCTGAGGGAATTCCCCTTCCTTGTGCTATCTTTTCCCCTGGGTTCTTCACCTTGTTCTTGGACTGGTGGGGTCCTGCTATCATGTTGCATTGCTATAAGGATGAATATAGTAGGTATCTGTGAACACTCATTATGGGACCATCATTGGGGAAGGCTTGTGATCATGCCCTCAGAACTCAAGGAGTTTGAAGGTGCATGAAATGCAAGCGGGCAAACCCCAAAGTGTTTCTCCTACTAATTCCTCCCTCTCAAGAAAACTGGGGGTAAATAGTGGTGAAAATAGTGGTGAAAAGAAATTACCTCCTTTCCCTGGCACTAGAAAAAACCCTCCAATTCACCTTGGGCATGGAGGAAGGGAGAGTGAGCTGTGGGCGTGAATAATGGTTCTGAGGAAGATGGAAGGGGTTCATTGGGTGGCAAATGACACTCAGCATATATTTATGTCACTGAGGAGTTATAGTCTAGATTACAAGCCTCATTCATTCCTGACAGATTTCTGACAAGAAATAGCCTACATCATTTCCTGGTGTGGGGCTTGTGGTGGTGACTGAAGCCAGTTGAGAGTGAGGGCAGTGCTTTCTATTGGTATCTGGTGGGTTAAAAAAAAAGTTGCCCAGCACCAGCTTGTTGCCTGCTTTGGACTATTCATGATTCAACCCAAGTCATCGACCCCCATATTTGCTGCCTGTGAATAGGTGGAGAAGCTAGGAAGGAGACATTTTGGACATGTATTAATGTTAACGTGGAGTCCCTGCCTGTATTTCATTTGGCTGCTTTCTGATGCCCACTGGCCAAATGCAACTGATATACTTTGGCAAATAGCTGCAACCAGAAAGCCTGCTCAATCCATTCACCATAGACACATGGGCAATCTTGTAGCCATAGGTTAGCGCATTCTTGCTTCCGATTCTGATTTGTTTCAGGAAGATTACAGCAACAAAGCATGGAGGAAACCAGACAATCAGAGAGGATTCCAGCCTGGGCTACAAAGGGAAAAATACAGCTGGGATGCCATTTAATGAGTGAAATTACAAACTGCCACATTAGAGAATAGGCCGCGCTTTTGTTGTGAAAATGTTTTGTAAGTGGGAGCACTAATGCTTCAGACAGAATATGCATAAATACAATCAAGGCCAATTATTTATGGATTCAGTTAAAACGTATAAACACCTACATAGCAATTCAGTCTGTCTGTCCTCAGAGCCTTGCCTGGAAATTTATATTTACACAATTCAATAAGGGAGATAATGCAAAACAATATTTTCAACAACAGTGTTTTGGGCTTGAGTGGGTTGTTTCAAGATTGCAGGGGAAAATGGAAGGAGGAATTATGACAGACCTGGCTTAGTACAAGTCCTTCTGTTCGACTCAGTACTGCTTTAATGGGGGGGGGGGGGTTCTCAGGGTCCAAAAGCACCACATCATAGAAAGATGTTTTATTGATGCAGAAGAGCTGATATGGATGGATGGAAATCAAATTATTATTATTATTATTATTATTATTATTATTATTATTATTATTATTAATAATATTAATATTAATATTAATATTAATATTAATAATAATATCCCATTTCTGCCCAGCCCACGGGTGTACACATTTTATCCCTGTTGCTTAGATTGCTGGACAGAAATCTGTTGCTGGACAGAAATGGCTTAAAAAGGATTTATGCCTTTTTAGGGCTGCATAAAATGTTCATCAGTTTCGGCTGTGAAAAGATCTAGATCCTTTGGAGAGAGACCCTGGCATCTTTTCTCTCAACCCGCTCCCCTTTTCTCTCACACACACAAGCACACACACACACAATTAAACATTACCCTATTTTGTGTCTCTGTTGAAAGCAATAACGACTGTTGGGTGGTAATGCGACTTCTGTTGGCATCCTACCTTTTGTATTTGTAGTTATGCACAAAGATTTCCATTGAAGCAGAAAATGAGAGTCCCAAGTGCATTCCTGGAAGCATAATTCTTCCTGTCTGGGAAGGCGGCCTGTGTGAATTAGTTGGGTGCTCTATCCTCAAAAAATGCCTCCAGCTTTGTGTGTTGCAAGGTGTTGAACTGGCTCTTGGAGAAACAGGAGTGTCTCCTGGATGCCCCCAAACTTGTGAAAGAGTCACCTAGATCAGGGCTGGGAAAACCCTGACCCAGGGGCCATTTGCGGCCCTCAGGGTCCCCCAATCTGACCTGCAGGGAGCCCCCAGTCTCCAATGAGCCTCTGGCCCATCAGAGACTGTTGGAGCCCGTGCCGGTCCTCGCCCACAACTGCCGGTCATGATAGCTCAACGTGAGCTGCCTTAGCCTTTATAAGCCTTTTATCGTCTCCATGTGTTCCTGGGCATTATTTTAACCTCCCCCGCCTCTAAACAACATGTGTTTCTGGCTTGGTCTATATGTTTTCACTGTGCAAGAGGTGTGTGGCAAATAGTTCATAGTTCTCATGTGGTTCTAAATGCCTGTATTATAGTCCTCATGTGTATTATAAATAAGCTCAGTTAAATTCATTCATTTGAGTTGCACCTCTAATGTACAAATTTGTGTACATTTATGTAAATTTATTCAAATTTTAAATATCCCCCCACCCAAGCTGCTTCCTCTCCCACCTTATCTGCATCGTCAGGGGCATATGGGAGCCACTGGTGTGAGCACAGAGCTTCCAGCTCTGTAGTGCATGATGGAATCACAGCATTTGTGGCACTGTGCTTGTACTTATGGTGCTGGACTACAACATCCTCCACATTAGAGCCCAATAGGATTGGGCTGTGACCTTTGTGTGTGTGTGAGCAGACTTGTGGAAAGCTCACAAGCTCACTTGTGGAAAGCTCACATGGTGCTGGACTACAACATCCTCCACATTAGAGCCCAATAGGATTGGGCTGTGACCTTTGTGTGTGTGGAGCAGACTTGTGGAAAGCTTTGTGTGTTGTGTGAGCAGACTTGTGGAAAGCATCATCAGATCTTTCTACAAGGACATGAAAGGCACTGTTGTCTTCGATGGCTCTACATCAGACCCCTTTGACATCCGAAGCGGCGTGAAGCAGGGCTGTGTTCTTGCACCAACCTTGTTTGGGATTTTCTTCGCTGTCCTGCTGAAGCAGGCCTTTGGAACTGCAACAGAAGGCATCTATCTCCGGACCAGATCAGACGGAAAGCTCTTCAACCTCTCCAGACTGAGAGCAAAGTCCAAAGTCCAGCTGAAATGTCTGTGTGACTTCCTCTTTGCCGACGATGCAGCTGTCACTACCCACTCTGCCAAAGATCTCCAGCAGCTCATGGATCGTTTTAGCAAGGCCTGCCAAGATTTTGGACTGACAATCAGCCTGAAGAAAACACAGGTCATGGTTCAGGATGTGGACTCACCTCCCTGCATTACAATCTCTGAGCATGAACTGGAGGTTGTCCATGACTTTGTGTACCTTGGCTCAACGATCTCCGACACTCTTTCTCTCGATACCGAGCTAAACAAGCGCATGGGTAAAGCAGCTACCACGTTTTCCAGACTCACAAAGAGAGTCTGGTCCAACAAGAAGCTGACGGAAAATACCAAGATCCAGGTCTACAGAGCTTGCGTCTCCTGAGTACACTTCTGTACTGCAGTGAGTCATGGACTCTTCGCTCACAACAGGAGAGGAAACTGAACGCATTCCACATGCGCTGCCTCCGATGTATCCTTGGCATCACCTGGCAGGACAAAGTTCCAAACAACACAGTCCTGGAATGAGCTGGAATCCCTAGCATGTATGCACTGCTGAAACAGAGACGCCTGCGTTGGCTTGGTCATGTCGTGAGAGTGGATGATGGCCGGATCCCAAAGGATCTCCTCTATGGAGAACTCGTGCAAGGAAAGCACCCTACAGGTAGACCACAGCTGCGATACATCTGCAAGAGGGATCTGAAGGCCTTAGGAGTGGACCTCAACAGGTGGGAAACCCTGGCCTCTGAGCAGCCCGCTTGGAGGCAGGCTGTGCAGCATGGCCTTTCCCAGTTTGAAGAGACACTTGGCCAACAGTCTGAGGCAAAGAGGCAAAGAAGGAAGGCCCATAGCCAGGGAGACAGACCAGGGACACACTACACTTGCTCCTGGTGTGGAAGGGATTATCACTCCCGAATCGGCCTTTTCAGCCACACTAGACACTGTGCCAGAACCACCATCCAGAGCGCGATACCATAGTCTTTCGAGACTGAAAGTTGCCAACATGAGCAGACTTGACACATGTGGCTGCAAAAGTTTGAACCTTGCAAGCAAATTGGTCACTTGCAGAAGTCCTTTTTTCACTTTGACTTTTGGAGCAATGGATACTCCCAAGAGCTCATGCTTTGGTGAACTTTTTTTAAGTCCTTCAAGAGATGCAACTGATGGGTCACCAGTGGGGTCACCAAGGCCCCAGCTTTTGGAGTCATTCACTTGGAATGTGTAACAAAGCTCAACTCCACGAGGTCAAACACTGGCTGTCTATGCATCTCTCGCTTGGGGGGCTTGTGTATTGCCTGTGACCAATATCTTGAAGTTAGTGTAAACTTGTGCAGCCTTCATGACAATTATGGGACACTTTTCAAAGAAGAGCTTTCTTGCAATCAGATTGGCCCGAGGCGATGGCAAAAGCTGGAATGGCCATGTTGGCTGGCTAAACTAGGGGGTGGAGTAACTGATAAACACATTAATGACTCCATTGACGTACTTACCCTCTCATAATCTAAACCCATAATGGGATTATTGTTTGGATTTTTTAATTATTATTTTTGGTAATGAAGTTTGCAGGCTTCTCTGCCCACTCGGTGGAAAATATAATAAATCACAGCTGTTCACCTTAATGAACAACAGATTGGGAATATATTATTAACCAGGAAGGGGGAGGGAGGGTAAGTTTGCATATGTTGTCAGAAATTTGTTTTTGATCTCTAAAAGCGCTAGGCTCATGTGACTAATCAATTAATAATTGATTAAAGGTTTCTTCCCGTTTTATCATTTCTATACATATATTTATTTACTCTCCTCCGAGAACTCAGCAGTCTGGTGGGTTTGTGGGTGATAAGAGGAATGGCAGGTACATCTTTGATTCAAATAAGTTTCCTTGCCCCTCGTCTGCCCTCTGGTATGGTGGAAAAGACAGTACATAAGGGCCAGGATTCACATGGTAAGTTGCACAATTCTGTCAAACTTCATGCTTTGGGCTTTAACTGATCCTTGTCAAAATTCACCATTTCTGCTTATGTGTGTTTTGCTGGGAAATGAGACAATGAACCTTGTGCCAGTCATAGCTCTATTTAGCCAACAAAATGATTAAGAAAACATTGATTGGCTATGAATCAATCAGTACATTTTGTTTTATTTTTAAGTATTTATAAAAACTGTGTTTATAAAAACTCAAGAAAAGCATTCCTCTGTGTGTGTGTGTGTGTGTGTGTGTGTGTGTGAGAGAGAGAGAGAGAGAGAGAGAGAGAGAGAGCAGGAAATGCCTCTTCAAGATTGAAGGCTGTTGTCACTTAATACAAAGTCTTTGCTTTTGTTTGTTGTGGGCCCCCCATATTTAAAAGGGGTGTGTGTGTGTGTGTGTGTAAAAGTTCAAAATAACACACATGTGCATATTCTCTCACCCACAAAATCAGTGACAAGCTGCACAGACCAAAAGTGCTCACAGTTGCAATGCCCCAATAATTGAACTCAAAGAAACTGTGAGGCCAGCAGCCAAAATTAGTCTTCAAAGCTAAAATTAAAAAACAGTCTTCAGCCACCACTCAGAGCAGCTCTCCACTTATCCTGGGGCAAGGAGTTTTGCAGACCGGGTGCCACTACGGAGAAGGCTGTCTGTTATTCTATCAGTTAATCAGAATAGGCAGGCAGTTACACACGTGAGGAGGTGGTCCTTCAAAATATTTATATACCACTGGTTTATAGTAATTAAACAAACAAACAAAAACCAAACCAACTTAAAAAACGAGAGTCACGACTATTTTCCCAGTGTCCTCAACCATTCAATGGACTGGAATCCCATCATTTAATTGACTAAGATTTATCTTAAGTGTGTGACAGCCCTAATGCAGAAGTGAGACAAGCTTGTTGTGTACTGTGATTTATACATACCCAGAACTGGCCCTCAGAATAGGTTTGCATTTTGGGATGGGAGTGCTCTCCCATGCCACTCTGTAACCTCTAAATGCACCTGGGAAGTGTAGAGTGTGACTCTGGATTTCTTGAAAAGTTTGCAGTGTCTGGACTTTACTTGATCAACTTTGAGTAAGCCAGTCTAAAATCAGTATTTCTATATAAAAAGGATGCTCTCACGCCCTCCCCCAGAATTACCCATCTCCTGCAGGCACTTTCAGGCTTGATGAGTATTGTTTGCAAGAGGAGTGGAGCAGGTGGTGCAGGAAGCCATTCCATTCAAAGGTTCTTCTACCAAAATGGGAGGGGGAAGGCATGAAAGCCAAACCAGGTGTTGCTAGGCAAAGGAAGGTGAGGAGGCTGTGTGGGAGACCTCAGTGTCTGATTGGAAGGGGCTCCTTGGCTCCCTTGCAGATGCAAAGTACTCTTCCCCAGGCTAGATCAAAGGGAGCTTGTAAGGAACTTTGCTTGTATGAGGAAGAGAGCATGACTAATAAAGTTATCTAGAGCAGTGGTTCTCATACATTTAGCACCAAGACCTACTTTTTAGAATGAGAATCTGTCAGGACCCACCAGAAGTGATGTCATGACCGGAAGTGACATCATCAAGCAGGAACGTTTTTAACAATCCTAGGCTGCAATCCTACCCCCACTTACCCAGGAGTAAGTCCCATTTACTATCATTGTTAAAAGAATATACATAGTCGCTTGTTAAAAGTACAGGTCTGTGATGTTTCCCCCAGTGCAGTTACATGCCATGGCATCAAGTCTAATATATTAAAAATAAAATATTATTATTATTATTATTATTATTATTATTATTATTATTATTATTAACAGTATTTATATACCACTTTTCAACAAAAATTCACAATGAATGGGGACCCACCTGAAATTGGCTCATGACCCACCTGGTTGGTCCCAACTCACAGTCTGAGAAACACTGATCTAGACGATCATAACTAAATCTGAATATGTGGAGTCAAACTGTACATTAGGTGGTCTTCTGTCAACAGAAGAGTCCATGTGGTGCAGTGTTCATCGGACTAGGATTGGGGCTCAATGTCCTCTCTCAGTCATGAAGTTCAGTGGGTGACCTTGGTCCAATTATTGTCTCTCAGCCTTGTCTATCTCACAGGCCCCTTGCGAAGTTCAGTGGGAGGGGAAAAGAATTTGTTAACCTGAGCTTGTGAGGGTGAGTGGGTTATAAATGTAAGAAACAAATCTCTCCCCCCCCCCAGTAATGGGGCCTCTCCCAAATAAACATTTTCAATCCAGTGCATTGCAGATGCATGAAATAACTCATCAGATTTGCATTTCAAAGAAACTCCCAAGGAGAAGATTCAAAGCTTCTCTTAGTGTGAGGCATGCTATGGAAAGCCAGAGGCTGCTTTTTACAGAAACTCTACTGGGGTCTTGCCTCTTGTGATCCTTCTAGCAGACACCTTACATCCATTTCACAATTCCCCTAGCTCTGAGGCCTGCCAGCATTTAAAGAACCAGCTCCTCCCCACCCAATGCCAGAACTGATCTCCTTTTCTGAGGGTGAAGTCCTGATCCATTCCTGATTTAGTTGTTGAAGATGACTCAGCAGCTGATTGCCCTCTTATCCCTTATCTTTGAGGTAGCTATAAGGTGGCTCAGCTGTACTACAGCGTGACTCATTAATTTGCATTCTTAGGCAGCAGTCTGTGATCAGTGCTGCTTGGTGTCCTAAACCCCAGGCATGCAAACTGATTTCGTAAGGCTTTGATTTTGTGCTTGGTCAAAAATAAGAGGTGTACATGCAGAAAACAGGAGAAATGTCTTAGAGGGTTCAGTTCAAAGTCTTTGCTCAGCTGTAAAGAAATTCAAGCTATCGGGGTGCGGGCCAACACCAGGTGATACACACAGGAGGGGTGACACCACTACTAGCCAAATTTTTTAAAATCTTGGTCTTTTTGAATAATACCATCATGTTGTATATTGTTTGATGGTGCAAAATGTCACGAGGAATGCAATGAAACAAACTGCGTTGAAATATCTCTATTCTATCAAAATTATAACCAAAAAAACAAAAAACTATGGGGTGGGACAATGGTACATTTTCATGACTACTGCCTTGGACACTGCCTTGCCCATTGCATGGGAGGACGTCCATCATGAGGCTTACTGATGGCCAATAACAAGCTGCAGCATCCTCTCGAAGTCAGATGATGATACAGGAACCTCTGGGGGGATGTACCTACTTGCCAATAAGATCCTGGGTGCAGTAGTAGTAGTAGTAGTAATAATAATAATAATAATAATAATAATAATAATAATAATACAGGTATTTATATACCGCCTTTCTTGGTAGTCAGATTTCTGCTCAGACTTTAAAAGGCGGTTTACATAGGCAGGCAATACTAAATCCCAATAGGGATTTTTACAATTGAAGAAGGTTCTGTCTTTTAGGAACCACAACATTTCAGATGGATCTTTTTATGATCTGGTATCACATTCTGGCCTCCATTTTCCTCCCACACAGGCTGACAAAGAGCAGGTGGAATAACTCAGCATAACTCGGCTAGGCTTGTCAACTGCTTCAAGGTCTCGCCATTCACAGTGCTGATGGCCTCAAACTGGCGACCTTCAGATGTTATCTTCAGGCAAACGGAGGCTCTACCCTCTAGACCAGACCTCCTGCCCATAAGTAGCGACATAAGTGTCCCGACTGACTGATCTCATTATTGTTGATCCATACCGGCAGGCTCAGGGATGGGCCTGGCTGAGCCATGATTCCATCTCTGCCTACATTTCTTCTGGTTCTAACTTTGTGTGTCAGTTTGAAAGTTGTAGACATATGAGGGCTCTGCAATGAGGTTCACACCTGTCCAATTTCAGGCAGCTGGAGATAAGGGAGCTCATTTTAGAAGACAGTAATAAGAGTGTACAAACATGGACCTGAGTAACCAAGAATAATGTAGGGTGCAATCCTAACCAACTTTCCAGCACAAGCATAGCTGTGGCAGTGGGGCATGTGCTGCATCCTGCAGTTGGGGGGGGGCGTCGTGGAGACCTCCTCAAGGTAAGGCAATGTTTGTTCCTTCACCTTGGAGTTACATTGCCCTTATGACAGTTCTGGAAAGTTGGTTAGGATTGTGGCTGTAGTTAATTTATTTCAGCGTAAGTATTAATGAACTGTGATCCCTTTGAGTAGGAAGTATGTGCTAAAATAAAAGTGTTTAGCCTTAAGGTGCTACTGCATTCTTTGTTTTTTTGCTGCAACAGACTCAGAGCCCAATCCTGTGGTCCGCGTCGCGCCTCCGCGGTGCAGACCACAGTCACAAACGTGCCATAAGGCATGTTTGCAGGGCTTACCGCCGGGCTCCCGCCAGAGGTGGCTCAGCTCCGGCCGGTGCTGAGTCACTGCCCAGTGGGCGCCCGCGTTCCGCAGCTCAGCAGTGCCTGTGACTGCTGGGCTGTGGAACGGAGAATGGGGGCATTCCTGGAGGCATGGGGAAGGCGTTCCGGGGAGGGGGGAGGCGTGGTCAGGAGCGGGGGAGAGGCAGGTCCATGGAGCCGAACTCTGCTGGATCCAGGGCGCTCGGGCAGGGCTGCTCGCCCTACGCAAGCGCCTTCACTTTTGCAGCGACCAAACAGTCGCTGCTAAAGTGAGTAGCCCCATTGCGGGACTGCTTCCCTTACTTGGGTGAAGGGATGAATGTCCCCTTCTCCAAGGAGCCTCGGTAGCGCAGGAGGCTCTGGATCTGGCGGGAGCCCTTTGTGGAGCTGCTGGGTCCCGCAGCTCCGGGCAGCTCAGGATTGGACTGTAACACGGCTACCCCTCTGAACGCAGGTATGAATGTCAGAATGGATTGCCAGCACCCTTGGAACTGGTTTGTGACCACTGCGCATAGATTTGGGTGAACAGAACCAAGCAGTTCCTGCTTGTTGCATTGTAGCACTCCTCTTGGAACAAATGCACTGTCCTTCTCTGAACTTTCCCTCTCCCCCTCTTTCAAATCCTGTGGCTGTTTGGAACAAAACCCTGCCCAAGCTTGACACTCATATCTAAAGTATGTGCAGGAGACATGATGTGTGTGCCTGTAAGGAAGCCTGCTGTTAAATTTGCTAGGCGGGTGTGATCCTTCCTTGACACTTTCTGAGTGTGGGAAAGGAGAGTCTTTAGTCCACCACTTACCACTATGCTGACTGACACAAGAAGCAGTCAATAAGCTTGCAGTGGTAAGCTAAGGAAGTGTGTGAGCAGGTAGGCTGCTAAAAGGTCTTTTGTCTTCTGCTATCTTGCACTCTGTTATTTTCAGGTGTTGTCTCAATTAGGCCTGGAAGACGCTCACTGGATGGGTTTCTTTTGCTTGTATATTACAGGCAGAGCAAAACCTTGCATTGATGATGAATCTCCTGCTCCTATAACAGATTGGAGATCAAGTTTTTACAACCTCTGTGACATTTGGAAGTAGACTGTCTTTGTTGTGGGAATGCAAAAGAAGGGCAGGGAGAAAGGTCATTTTTTTTTTTCCTTTTAAAAAAAGTTTTTATCAGTCATATTGTCCTGTTTAATAGAAATGTCTGTTTAATGACACTGAACAGCCCAGATAGAGATGCATGGGCTGTGATACTGAAAAGAAGCATGCTGGCCTCGTCCCATTTCTCCATCTGATAACAATCAACAGGGCTGCATGTACTCTCTGAACCCAAAATTCATATCAGTCTTTGTGTTCAACTGGCACTTTGTATGTCCTTGATGCAGACCAGGTTACATTTGGGTGCTTTTGTGTTGCTGAGTCGTTGCATTACTGTCACCTGTTGTAAGTAGAATTAAAATGACACGTTTATATTGCACTGTTTCCCAGAAATTCCCTTCCCCATGGCCAAAATGCTGCTTCTATAATATGTATGCTTCTTGAAATAGCTTCTATATTGTTTACTTGGAAATGAGACCAAGTCAGCAAAGGTATCCTGCAATATTAATTAAAATGTCGAGTTTGCAGCTTCTGCTCATTTTACTGCCGTCTGTTCACCACGATGGAGAAATTAGTGTTGAATTCCCCTATTATTATAGTATCTATTTTCACACAGTCATGACTGGATTTTGTATAGATCCATCTATCGAGTCCTTCCCCAGAATAGGCAGCTATTTTTTGTTTTTCTGTTGCTGCATTTCAAATATTGTTGTATGTACGCTGTTCCTATGTGGCCTTTTGTAATTGCTTGCTCATGCTGATGGTGTTCAAGTGCTTTTCCAGGTGTTTTGGGACCGCACCCAGGACCCCTACGACAATTGGTATTACTCTTGCTTTCTTGTGCCATAGTCCTTCAATTTCTATTTGCCGGTCTTTATACTTGGCAAGTATAACTACTGTTGCCAGGTATTGCAATGTCTACTCTTCAGACTTTCTTCTTATCAATGATGGTTATGTCTATTGTGTTGTGTGGTGACCTCTGACTTTATTCATTACTCCTCTGACTTTATTCAAGGCGGTTTACATAAGCAGGCATTTCTAAATCCCTCAAGGGGATTTTTACAATCATAGAGGTTCTCTCTTTCAAGAACCAACAACATTTCAGAATGGATCTTCCTGGTTTGGTCTCACTTCTGGCCTCCAGTTCTCCCAGGCAGGCTGACAAGCAGCTCCATCTCTCACATGGAGGGCAGTCAAGACGCTTCTTGCTCACTCCAAAAACAGGTGGAATCACTCAGCTCGGCTTGTCAGCTGCTTCAAGGTCTCGCCATTATCAGCCGTTCAGGAAGCAGCCGGAGTCCTCGAACTGGTGACCTTCTGATGTTATCTTTGGGCTAACGGAGGCTCTACCTTCTAGACCAGATCTCCTGCCCAATCTGAAACAGCTGCCAGTCCAGGCCACTGGAAAAGATGCTGTGCTGGGGTGAATAGGAGCAGTTGCTGTCCCTGTGCTTTAAATAAGAAAGGCACCACTTTGAAGAGGCCCAGTTAGCAGAACCAGTTTTTTATGTGTTTTAATTACTGGCAGAAGCTGCTTTGCTGCTTTTCTTTTGTAGAGAAATGATGGTATAATTTTCAAAGTAATAAATAGGAGAAAATAGAAAAGGGGATGATCCTCCTGCTTCTGATGCCACAAGGCCCTAAAAGAACCTTTGCCTTGTGATGGTACATTTAGGAGCACTCTCCAAAGGTGATGGATCTAAGTTCTTTAAATGCAGTCTGTTGTCAACTTTCTGATAACACCTTTCCTATATGTTGTCTGTAAGTCGTGCAGAAGAACAGGGTGTCAACTTGCAGACATCTGTAGCAGTGTTTAAGATAATGGTATACTCTCTGGAACTCTTCTCTCTAGTATTTCTCTCTGGCATTTAGTAATGGTGTTTAATTTGGGGTTGTCATGGGACATGAATCTGAACTGGAGAACTCCAAGTCTCAGGCTGAGAATTAGCTAGTGCTCAACTGTGTGGGTTTAGATCAAGAGCCTTTGTCAAGCGGGGAGGAAAGTAAGGGAGCACAACTGGAAAGGAAGACAGAAGCCTGCCTGGTTATAGTGCCTAGTGATTAGTATCTTGCATGCAGTCCCTGCTTTTCGCTTTCCTCCCTTTACTTGACAAACTGGGGGAAACAAGAAGTTGAGTTGCTGCTTCCATCCAGAGCTAGGGAGCCCAGGCACAGAAGGTGGTGCCTTGGAAAAGCCCCTCTCTCGTGCTGCTGGCAGTGCTTTCTAGCAATGGAGCAACTGTATAATTTGGAATGGATGGAAAATGGAGATGAGAATAAAGGTGCACAAAATTTACCAACAGCCAGATCCAGTGCTGCCTCAGTGCCAGCACTGTGGCCCCAGTGCTGGGTGTTGCAAACGTGCCATAAAGCATGTTTGCACCATCCAGGGAGTAAGTGGTGCCAACCGGGAGGCATGTGCTACCCTGCAGCAGGAGCCTCAGCCAGCAGAGAACAGGTAAATGCAGAGTGGCAAGGGGGCATGGGGAGGGTGTTGAGAGGGCATGGGGGAGGCATTCTTGGGTGGCGAAAGGGCAGAGAGAGGGCAGAGCAGGGGAAGGGACAGGCCCGGGAGAGGGTGGGACTGGCGGAAGTCTCCTCCACAAATCATATCTCCCATGTTTGGCTTGGAAGCCCAACACAAGGCTTCTCTAATCTTCACCAGTGGAATATCTGGCACAGACTTGAGAAGCCCCATTGAACAGGGTGGGGCTTTACTAAGGGGAAGGGGATGAATGCCCCCTTACCCCAAGGTGAATTCCAGCCTGCTCAATTCCAGCACAGGATGCAGTGGTAGCTGTTTGGAGCCACTGCTCCTGTAATGGGTAGGATTTGGCCATAAGCTGCTCAAACACCAAAACAGAGGGTTCAGTCTGGTACTAACTGAATGAGTTGGCTCACATTTATTCCAGCGAGGGTGAATTCTAACAGCTATACACAAGGCGGTCCAGGCAAAACCGTTAGAAGGAGGAGAGAGAAAAAGAAAGGAGGAGAATGAAATTCTTTAGAGGGAAAGTGGCAGACTGAGGGCCAAAAACATTTGGGGGGAGAGGGATGCAGGGAGATGAGATGGGCTTCTCGGAGGAACCTGGTGGAGGGGAAGGAAGGTTCTGGTGTGCCAGGAAGCAAGGGGGAGAAGAAACAGGGACGTTGTGGGGTAGAAAGGAGGCCAGCTTTTGTGATTCAGACCATTGCAAAAGGAGGCAACTGGGACGAACCCAGAAACAAGCCTTGGAGGCACTGCCTCCATTTGTGCTTGGAGAGCTTTACTCTCCCACCAAATAAGAACTCTGGATTGTTGCGCCAACAGGAAACTTATATAGCTGATGGAGTTGTTAGTGGATCAATCAACGGAGTTTGTTTTGGATTGGAGGCTTGAGGCTGATCAAAGACCTCCAATGAGAATAGGATAGAAGAAGAAAATGGTTTTACTTGCAAACACACTACAGAGTATTCTCAGAAAGGAGTGACCAAGAAAGTCACTACACATGTAGTCAGTTTGACTTCACACAGATGGGACAAAGATAATGAAAGGATGGTCAGAATTTGGTGTGTCTGGCAAGACCCCACAGCAGACCAGGCTCATCTGTCCTGTTTCTGTGAGGCTTGAGAGTATTGAGCTGCAAGGACTGCTGCAAATGGCTTGCCTGTACAGCTTGGCACTGAGCTGAACTGGAAGTCAACAGTGACATATGGCATTGTGATCAAATGCAGGAAGATGTTGGTGCACCAACTTACAGCAACTGAAAGGGCCTCTTCAGTGGCATGAACCCCTTAGCAGGAATATAAATAGCCAGGCAACTCTCCCTGGACAAAGAGGAGTCTCAAAGACAGGACTAAGAAGGAAGCTTTACCAAGCACTTGAGGCAGTAGCCTTGAAGGGAGAAGGTAAGAGATGCTTGGAGGCAGAAGCAACCTAGGAAGTTGGCTCATTCATCCCTTGTTTGGGGGCTCACCCGTTGTATCCTGCCTTGCTTTTGGTCTGTGGAATATTAACTTACTGGTGCTGCTTTGTCACCCCTACTATAGCTCCTATCCAAGATTCACATGCAGTGGCATCACTTGGAGGTGCAGGAGGGGTGTGGTCCACATCGGGTTATGTGCACGGGGGAGGGGTGACACTGCTACAGGCCAAAATTTTAAAATCTTGGTATTTTTGAATAATGCCATCATGTGATATATCATTCAATGTGTAATTTCATGCAGAATGCAGTGAAACAAACTATGTTGAAATGTCTCTATTCTGTCAAAAGTTATAGCCAAAAAATCAGCAGGGCAGGGCAATGGTGTATCGACACACCCACCTCCCAGGGAATTTTCCTGCCTACTGCATGGGAGGAGGTCCATCATGGGGGTGACGCACTGGCTTCCCAGACAGGGTGACTCAAACCCTAATGTTGCCATGGTGACTCAGACACCACTGGCACCATGGCAGCTGGCAATCAGGATGGAAACTTTCCACGACCCCCTTTCCTTTCTGGCCTCTTTACTCCTCAAGCATTGCCCAGCATGGGCTGCTCAGTCAACCTCTTGGGCGGGTTCAAGGCTAAGTCCAACCCAACAAGTCCGAATGAAATCCTCAGGCAGAGTGGCTGTTATAAATAAAAATATCACAGTCTTCCTGGGAATAACTGACAAGTGATATTGAATAAGTAATGATTGGGTTATCTTGTTCAGATGGGCAATAACCCATTAAGTAATCTTAGAAGCGATGGGAAATGGTGCATTATTACACATTTATGTCGCTTGATTCTTAATGTAGTATTTTAT
This sequence comes from Tiliqua scincoides, assembly GCF_035046505.1. Lineage (NCBI taxonomy): Eukaryota > Metazoa > Chordata > Lepidosauria > Squamata > Scincidae > Tiliqua > Tiliqua scincoides. The sequence goes on from NC_089832.1 coordinate 10,113,136, forward strand.
GCAAAAAGACGACGTTAATGGCTCATAACTACCATCTTTGCCCTCTTGATGCAATTTTTAAAAGCCCTTGGCTTTAGAAATAATTAACCAGTGTTAGTCAAGATCTTTCTTAACCTAAGGAGCTAGGGGAAGGGATAGTTAGAGGCAAAACAGTTGGGGGGGGATGTGCTAAAATAAAGTTCAGACTCAATTAGGTCTTAAAGCATCTTGATCCAAATTCAGAAATGGCAGCAGTTTGCTACTGGATTTTGTGCTACCTTAAACACCTGCAACAACCCCATGTCTAGTTATAAGTAGCTCAAATGGTTTTGGGGAGGGAACAGTCAAATGGTGTGACCACATGTGCTACCCGATGACTACCCGATATTGTACCAACCCATGTGGCAGGGACTACTACACTTCAGTCCTAACAATGTGAGTCTCCCCCCCCCCGTATGTACTTTTGAAACTATTCTTATGACTGATCTCCATCCTCCGATGAGGGCCTTGTGGTTGCACATTCCGCAGAAGCAGAATGATTCTCTCTCCATCACTTACAGAAATCCATACACCAGCCTATCCTCCCCTGACCTCCCAATATTTCTGATTAGACAACGTACTGTCATCTTTTCTCATTGCTGGGCTTTCCTCCGAATCTTAACGAACCCAGATTGTAGGGCTGCCCTTACAGCACAATCCCATGCAAGCTTACACAGAAGGAAGATTCACTATATTCAGCGGGGATAACTCCCAGGAGAGTGGGCATAGGATTTCAGCCTTACCTGACGAGTAAGCCCCATTTAGCATCCATGCTTAGGATTTCACTGTAATTCTGCAATCCTATACTTTTACCTGGGAGTAAAAGTCTTACTTCTGAATAGATATGCATAGGATTGATCTAGAAGTGACATTTCCTCATCAAAAATAAAAGTGTCAACCTTGGCATTATACCATTTCTGCAATCTGTTGCCTTAAGTGACTGTTCTATAGTCATTCAAGGCAGGATGCATCTTTCCAACATCGTCCTTTCTTTCTACCTCTTCTTCAGTCTTAATGGGGGAACAAAGGCCTTTCCCAGTCCATATGGGGTTTGAGCCTATGATTTTTTTTTCTCTAGGCAAAGCAGGTATTCTACCACTGAGCTTAGAAGCCTTCCCCAGCTTCATAGAAGAAGACAGCTACTGATAAACCTGTAAACCGTTGGAGCTAAATGGAGATCCCTGTGGTGGTTACTGGTGGGCGGACAGTGGAAGAAGTATTTGCCTCTATGCCCTTAGCATGTGGATTTCTCAGAGGCTATTGGTTGCCTATAAGTGTGCCTCACTTAACAAGTTCTCTGATTCTTGTTGTTATGCAATTAGGTCATTAAGCAAACATTTAGCCCATTCTAGTGCCTTTGTTGTGTAAACAGACACTCCTTGCTGGCTGAACAGGCTACTGGAGAGATATTGCCTCTTCTGTGCATCAAGAGCCTCTTGGTTCTGTAAACAGACTGCTGCAGGCTATGGGAGAAATGGGAGAAATTTTAGTAATGGGCTGTGTCAGAATGCCAGATGCAAGGGAGGGCACCAGGATGCAGGTCTCTTGTTGTCTTGTGTGCTCCCTGGGGCATTTGGTGGGCCGCTGTGAGATACAGGAAGCTGGACTAGATGGGCCTATGGCCTGATCCAGTGGGGCTGTTCTTCTGTTCTTATGGAGAGCTGACTGCCTCTTGCCCTCTGGCCATCATTGCCACCTACAGCTACCAGGACAGCGCAGGTCGCCATGGGTCTGACTTGCTAGTGACCCCCCGGGCAGCTCGGGGTGGCTTCAGACAGTTCCCAAGGTGGGGTTAAGTCACCCTGGTCCTCTTCCTTGGTCCTGAGGCACCTTAAGGACTCCCAGGCAAACAGCCTTCCCTCACACTGCCTGCCTCACCACTCCTCAGACTGCCTGTCATTACAGGCCTCCCCTGCTTTATGGAGCCCCTCAGCTCCACCTGGCTCTTCCCCTTTCCTGCTTGTTGGCCTTAAAGGGATGCCAGTCCCTGCTTTCCCAATACATTACCTGGTGTCTAAGGGAGTAGAAGGCAACCACCTGCCAGGTTGGGAACATTTTAGCCCCTTCGTCCTGCCTGTCCTGCAGAACAGGACACCCTCTTCCCCACCGGGGAGCCCATGGGGCAGGGCCTGCTGCGGGAATCTCAAGCTGTTGATGTCCTCACTTCTTGTCCTAAGGGGAAGCCGCCTGGCTTCCCGGTATAGTGGGGACTGCAGTTGGGAATTGAGAGAGGCTCCTTCTCCCCTCGCCTGCCCTGGTTGAGGACAGGTGGCGGCTGGCTGTGAGAGGCTGTCAGGGGGTTTGCATCCCGTCTGACCTCCCCATTGGGGTGGTGGCTGCAGCCCCTGCCCTGGCCAGGGTCTGTTGCCTCCTGCTACCCCCTCAGGAGTGCCGCGTGTCCTCCTGAACTCCTGGAGGACCCCTTAGGGTCGAGCACTGCCAAGCTACCTCCCTCAGGTAAGTCAGGAGCTTGAAACTTTGTTGTGCTGTGACCACCGTTGTATATGTGGTCCGCCATTAAGCGAAAGGTCGTTAGTGATGCACACCTGTACTTGGAATCATTTGGCTAAGGCTGGAATCTCAGCTGGAATCTCTCTGGTACAATTGGGTGGCAAGCTCAGCTCTGAGCCCATTCTGCCAATTCAGCATGTTCTCCTTCAAGCTGGAGAGGATTTCCTCTCCATCACTGAAGCCCCTCTGCAACCTCCGAATTGAGTCATGATGCTTGTCAAACATGAGTTAGGGCACCTGAGTCAACTGCTCTCTAAACCACTACCTGTGCAGTGTTTTGCCCTAGATTTTTGGAGCTAATTCTGATGGACGGGGCAGTTTCGTCCTGCTGCATTTATTCTGGCAGACTGCCTGCCTGCAGTACTCTTCCTTTAAGGCTAACATACTGGGTATGTGTGATGTGATTTGCTGTCATCTGTATTATGTCATATTCCTGCTCAGATCAAAACACATAAATGTCTTTGTGGGAAGCTTTTAATCTTCTTAAGGATAGAATAAGATTTATTGCAGTATTTTCTTCTTCTTTATTTTTAGTATAAGCATTTGAGTTTGATAATTGCATTAATTATTTTTGTATGCCCACTTTTTACACTCCACAACGCAGTTGGTAAAGGATTTTGACAGTGGGGGAAAAATATCAGGTTCAGGTCAATGCTAATTCCTTTTAATTGAGTGTGATGAGTATTGGCATGGATAATTTTAGAAGCAAACTGTTATGGCTTAAGACCTAGATGCAGGTTGACTCCTATGTATGAACCACATAGAGCACTGCAGATGCAAATGGTTCGGGTACTTCTCATGGCCGGTTTTCACATGTTAGAAAACCACTGTGCCACAAATCCAAGGGGCTTTTTGCAAAACTGGTTTGGGGATTTAAATCTGAGAACCAAATTAACCTGACATGGGGCTATTCAAAGTAGTAGTAATTGTATTTATTTATGAACATATGCATTTGGTTTGTATTTAACCTCTCCTGTGAATAACATCTTTGCATTGTGATCAACATCATGAACCAACAATCTGAATCATTAAACACTGATAAAACAATGGCATTTCCAGGGGCAGTGAACTTAATAGCAATGCCAGGATGGTGGAGCGGTTTGAGAGTTGGACTAAGACCTGGAAGATTCAGGTTCAAATACCTGCTCAGCCATGATGCTTTTTGGGTGACCTTGGGATAGCCACTATCTCTCAGCCTCACCTACCTTGCAGGATTGTTGCGAGGACAAAAGGAGGGGAGGGATTATGTACACCACCCTGAGCTCCTTGGAGGAAGGGCAGTATAAAAATGTGTAAATTAACCTAAAAGTTCCTTTTAAAGTCATTAAAAGCCCAGAAAACAGTCCTGTTTCTTCCAAGTCTCATGCAGAATGCTTGGATGCATGTGAGACCAGCAGATTGCTGACCACAGCACAGCAGGTCTGGCCCATGGAGAAAGGCTGAAGCATCCATGATGCTGCCCCCACATATAGGGGTACATGCAGTCCCCTGCTCTGCTTCTGTTTTAAAGAGGCAGGAGGAATGATGTTGGCAGAAGCTGTCATTTTATTCTGCCTACCTCTTTCATGAGAAGGGTTGGTTTTAGTGCAGTTCTCTCTTATCCTGCCTGCCCATTATTGCCTCCTCCAGGAGTGTGTAGGAGATGACAATAACAGGTTGCAGCAGTCCTTTTCCCAATCAGGGATTGGGATCACTCTCACTGCTACCTCTCTCCCTCCCAGGATGCCATGTGGGCCTGTTCTTCACCTGGCAGCCCACCTTGCCTCATTGGTCTGTCTGTGCATGTAAGCAGATGTCATGTTGTCAGATTTGCTTTGAGTAACTAGAACGTTCCTAACCTTACTTGTATTTTTAAAAAAGGCTGCTAAAGGAAGACAAATAGTTATGATTGTACCCTCCCTTCCCTGTTGTTTTCATTGTGAATGGCTTTTGAAAATCTATAGCACTCTTTTGAAATGAAAGTGATGTGGGGAGGGAGGAAGCAATGACCTGCCGGTTGATTCCTAACTTTTGAGGAGACCACAAGAAGCATGATGTTTCCTTACAGTGATCATGAGCCTATTGTTCGCTCAGGCTCTGGAGACAATAATCTCTAATCAGATACAACAGTGATTCATAACTCTAAAATTATCTTGACTTTTACAAGATTGGCTGTAACCTTTCAGAGTCTGATTTCCATTCTTTCTCTTCTCTCCATACCCTTTGATGCTTTTGAAATAAAGAGTGTTTTGCATTTCTCTGACTCCAAAATGGGATGTTTCATATCATATCAAACAGACTCGGGCTAACCACACAACTGATTTTTTTTTCCTTTGAGCACCTCCCTAGCCTTATCTTTCGCTCTTTTAACCACCTGAATGGTTTTTCTTAATCAAGTAGTCCAATTTTAACTCAGTGACTTAAGAATGGGTACCTTATTGAACAGCTGCCTTAACTCCCCCCCCCCCCCCACATTTCATGATGTTACGATGTCATAAGAGCAACTCCAATCCTGTGTGAATTGCACTGGCTTACCTCTATTTCCAGGCTTAATTCACAGTAATGGTCAATATCTTTTAGGGCACAATCCTAACCAGGTCTACTCAGAAGTAAGTCCTATTTTGTTCAATAGGGCTTACTCTCAGGGAAGTGTGGTTAGGATTGCAGCCTTATTTGTTTGTTTTTCACATTTTTATACTTCTCTTCCTCCAAGGAACTCAGGGTGTTTTACATGGGCTCCTTCCCTCCTTTTGTCATAACAAAAAAAGAATAGAAAAAAACAAAAGAAAGAGAAAAAGAACAATGAAAAATTCACTTTTAAAGACAGTCTGGATAGTTTCCTGAAAGTAATCTCTCCAAGAAAAGGTTACTATGCCATGTTATTATCTTACCTGATTGCAGTGCAATTCATTTCTCCTCGTCCCCCACATAACCTCTCATCTTAGAGTGTAAGTAATTGTATTCTGAGTAGAAATAATTATACAAAGCTAGAACACCAACTTCATTATGGGAATGAATATATCCAGGGTGAAATTATAAAGAAAACTTTAGTGTATTAATAAAACATGCCAAAGATGACAATTTTATTTTTTTTAATCCTTTCTTCGCCTCCATTTCTAATGCCATCAAAACAAGCTTGTACTGCGGCAGCAATAATGACAGCAAATGAACACTCTACATGCAGCTATGTAGCAGCCTGGCATATCCCCAACATCTGTGTTACCATCAATCTGCTTTTAGGTATGCAGTTCAGTGTGTGTAATGTTGTTAACAACAGACATAACATTATAAAGCGTCAATTAAAGGAAGGTGGTTGGAGGACACGTTAAAACACCATCTTCTGTTGGAGCGATATTTACAGAATCTTAATAGGGTCTCTATGGAGGAGAGTTGGGATTCTGATTAAAATGTCTGTTTAATTAAGAGGAACGGGGATAGCACATTCATCAGTGGTTCCTTATGAACCTCGGGGCTGACTTGTTGCATGAGATCGAGGTCCACGTTGTCCAGCATTCTGAACCCTGCAGTGGCTTGCCAGATGCTTCTCAAAACATACAGATGGTTAGGAGAACGATGGGGTCCACGTGCCGCTTATCCTTAAGCATCTGGTATTCAGAGATATACGTATTTCCAGGGCTGGCCTTAGGAGCTGTGGGGCCCAATTTGAAACATTTTTTTTTTGGTGGGGCCCCAGGTTCACAGCCAAGGTCTGTGGAATCTTAGAGATATAAACAAAATTTATTATCGACTCTTTATGGCAGAACAGAAAGTAGTCAAAATGTGTGCTTAAAAAGTGCATGTGAGTTCATGGACCAAATGGATCTAAGCACATTTTAATATAAAATTGCACACATGTAAGCCTGCAAGTAAGCAAAGAGAATGTGTAGTTTTGAAAAGTAAATGGTTACAAAAACCACTTGTTTTGAAGAATTCAGAATGATATTAAAATGGTTGCTGTTCTCTATGAGATTTGTAATGTGGTGTTAGTTGTCCATCACCATGTGTTGTTGTGTGCATTTAACAAAACAAGAGTCAATTATCCTAGTGCAGGGGCCCCTTAGGCACAGAACCCAATTGAGAGCAGTTGGTCCAATTGACTTTAAGCCAGCCCTGTATACTTCTGATACACATGGAGTGTTCATTTAGATACCCTGACCAGTGAGTACTGATCAGTTGATATCCATCCTATAAGATCCCTTCCCAGCTCTTCCTGTATCCATCAACAATTCTTAGCATTGCTAGGAGCTGCCACAGATAGAAGTAGTTCATTCTGGCCCACATGGATCCACTGGGACTACAGCTGAGGAGAGAGGGCAGCAGGGTTGAGAGAGCTGTACCTGGGAAAACCAGTGGGAGCAGGTGTGGGGAGAAAGGACAGAGCAAGGTTGCAACAAAGGAGGGGAATGCCAGGTGGTCCAGAAAGCTATTGTACACCATACGAGGGGGAACTCTTGTTTGTGGGACCAGGCCATTTGGAGCATTTTTTAAATCTATCGCAAGACATCACAAAGGAGGAAAAGGTTGATTCCTGTCCCGATGGGCCAGTTGTAAGGGCACATATGTAGCAGCTTTTGCTAGTGTGGCCAGTGAGAAACCTTGGTCTTCATGCATCTGCCCAAAGACTTATTACATAAAGCAGCATGGGATGTGACCCAATTTTTGGTGGTTCGCGAAACTGAGAGATTAGGCTATGTGCATCAAGGGTTAAAACAAGCTGCTACTTAGGGGGGAGCACTGTTGCTCAATCACCATTATAGCCACACCACTTGGCATTTATAAATCAAGCAGCAGTCTCTAGGGCTTCTAAAGTGTTTGGGAACCACAGACATAAAATATCAATCCCTGTGATGTGGACCTTCCCCCTTAGGAAGCAACCGGCTTTGTTCTAAGGAAAGCCCCAATAACTGGGCTGACACCATATGAGAAGGAGCACGTTTTATTCCCTTCTGATTTTGCCTACCCAGTGGCAGAGAATGAACCTTTCCAGAACTGTCTGTGTCAGTGTGCTGTGTCTGTTACAGGCAGACATGGCAACTGCCCAGAAGATGAGCAAGTGAGCTACACAGGCTGTGTGCTTCCCATCCACTCATGTTTGGTCCTGACAGCCTTGCTGGATTATGTCTCCCAAAGTGTGAACTGGAAGTTCTCAGCAGACCTTTCACAACTGCCCTAATTTTCCTGGCATCCCAGGAAAATGCAATATGTCACTGTACTTCCCATGTGGACCATGTTTTGAAATGGACAATGGCTTGGCATACCCCCTCCAAAACTTGGCATACGGCTTCATCGTTTGGACTTTCCTTCAAAGAATCTCAGCCACTGCGGTTTCCACTGTGCTTTTCAACTAACCCCAAACAAAAGCATTTGGGACATGAAAGTTAAAACCCCTGTTGCCTTTCCTGATTAGACTGCCAGGACGTCTTTCTGTGTCAGTGTGTCTGATAAATACTGCAACTTTGATGCTCTAAAGGAAATCCAGGGAGATAATCATCTAGATAGCAAATTCTTTGTTCTTCAGGTCTTTGATGTGGTAGGACGTCATTTTTCGTTCTTTGTTAAGCCACGTTGCAAGCAGGCACTGCTTTGTTTCACTTGCTCTTTTTCAAATGGTCCTGTTCACAGCACTGCAGTGCCCCCGGTCCGTCAGAATATCGTCTTGAAATTAATCAATGCAGGTTTACTTTTTTCTTTTTCACTCTTTGTCTTTTGCGCTGTGATGCCTGTTGTTGGATGGTTAAAGTGATTGCTGTACCTCATCTTCATTTAAATCTACAAGCACATTTGTCCTCGACCAGCATTTCTTAATGTTTGTTCCCTGCTGTGCCACTTGCATGGTCCACCTATTGGAAGTACCACTGGAACTAACTGGCAATGATGTCATCACCAGTTATTTACAGGATGAGTGGCCAGGTGCAACACTACAAACACCAGTAGGAGGCTCAGGGTGGACAAAGTGCACACTGGAGCTCTGCCCACCAAGCTAAGCCTCCTACTGCTATTTGTTATGCCACATTGCTGGTCTTACTGCCAGGTAGTGGGTGTCTGGGGATCCTGCAAGTGCTACCAGACACCAGCTCAGGTACTAATGGTTGAGAAACACTGCGCTAGACATAACATCTGTGATCCTAGGATGGCGATCCAGTGAGAATCTTGCAGTATTGGGTGGAGGAGGAGATCCCTGTGATCTCAAAGATCCCATGTGTCACAGGTAGCAATAGAAGCCAGAAGTGCTTTTGAGGTTCTGTTGGAGCTGGATGCTCAAAGAGCCAGTTCAGATGATACTCTTCTGATTGATCCCTTCAAGATAAAGTGGGGCATACATTTGTAAGCAAGTAAGCCGTGAGTCTTGTCAACAAGAAGCATCTCTTCTCCAGTGATTTCAATACTGGTGATAGCTGAAAAATCCGATGTCATGCAAACGCAAATCCCCATTGGAATGCATCTGCTATCTACAGGGCTGATATGCCACTCCTTTCACGTGACCAGATCCAGGTGCCAGTCCTCATGGAGGAGTTTAGAATGGATGCAGGACCCCTTGTAATTCCCAAACAATAAACACCCAGTCCTTGCCAGCATGGCTGGATGTAAGTAAGAGTACAATGCAACTCATTAAGTCCAAGTCTGTTCCATTTCTGCGCTTTCAACATCTTCTGGTCCTGCTGGCTCTATATCCATGACAGTAATCTATTTTACAGCTTGCAGTATGGATTTTTAATGCCTGCTCCCCTTTGTTGTTTTGTTTTATTGCAAACAGAGTTTTCTTTTTGTGCTGCCAGCATTGTTGTGGCCTGACCCCTTATCTTCGTCTGACAATACGCTCAGAGGTTTTTGTGCCGGCTAGTTTTATGTTAGTCATTGCAATGCCAGGTGATTATTCTTCTATTTGCGAAAGCAGGCTTTTGTCGGAAGCTTGTTTTGCAAAAAATAAATAAAAGAAGTCTAAAATTTGATTTAGGGCTTAATGAAGTACAGAAATATTTAGTATCCAAAGTTCCCCTGCCCCTTTTTGTCTCTGGCTTTGTGCCCAATGTACATTTAGAAGCTCACTTTCTAGTTGGGAGATTACGCTCAGACTGCATTTTGATTTCTTCACGTTTTCTGTGGCAACCAGTCTTAACAATGTGTCCCTTGTAAATAGCCATCATGGCATTTTTGCACCTTTAAAAAGAAAAGAAAAAACAGGAAAGTTTTTTTGTGAGTTGAACAGGAAAAAGTAGCAGTGCCAATCCCCATTGATTTCATATGAGGATCTATAAATACTAATTTATAGTACTCTTTATCAAGTCAACTGAGGCTGTTCTGGATGCCATTCTATATCATGATGTGCAGAACTCCCAAAGAAATTTAACTTCTTACATAAGCAGTCAGATGATGTTCCTTGAATATTTCAGATGTTTGTGTTCAGATGTTTCTTGTTGAGAGGAACCTTGAAATTCACTTTGTATTTTTCACCTTTGAAATGTTGGTGTCAACCCTAGAACACATTGCCATTGATGTTTGCAACTTCAGACTCCAGTGTCTTCTACCATGCTGTTCTGTAAGTGTGAAAAGCCTTCATCCTTTCATCAGACTTTCCTCCCTTGAACTATCAACTCCCACTTCATGATCCGCTTCTTAAACAAAGTAATTCCCATGATCTCAACTTTCCTCCCCTTCACTGCCAACTGTGATTGCCCAGTTCTGTTCAACCCTCCCTAAGGTCATATCTCAGCTGTAGAGTGCATAATTCACATCTGGTCCTGTGTTCAGTCTGTGGCATCTTCAGTTTATGAGATACCAGGTTGCAGGTCTAGGAAATATCACGGCCTGAGATGTTGGAAGAGCTGCTTCCATCTGGAATAAATGAAGATTCAATATAGGACAGTTCCTTATATCCTACTTCTTTTTCAGCAGTGTGGTTGTAGACAGAAAGCTTCCCAAGCAGACCTCTCATTGCTTCTGGCTTTTGTGAAGTAGAAGCTGTGGCATTGTAACATCAAGTATCAGTTGGGGAGGTTGTCAACAGGGGAGGATCTGCATGTCTGTGGTGGCTTGTAAGTAATCTCTGGTCAGTTGCTTTTGGGAACAGGCTGCTGGACAACATGAGACATATGAGAAGAGCTCTTCTTATGTTCTAAGGATGCAAATAGCTACCTTATGCTAAATCTAGCCGTTTCCAATCTATTTTATCTGAACTGGCTTTTCAAATTGGCTCTCTGAGATCAGGAGCTGGGAACCTGCACTCTTTTCTAACTACCTGACTTCAGACATTTTCACTTGGACCTCCTGTGTGGAAAGTACAGGTGTGCCCCCATATCTGCAGGGGTTCCATTCTGGAAGCCCCCACCTTTACCTGAAACTTAGGATACAGGTGAACGCCTGTCCCGTCCCCGTCCCCCGCCCTCGGAAGCCAAGTGGAGCTCTGCTCCCGTTGCCTCTGGAGGGTCATCTGAGTCCAGCAGCACCCCAGAGGGCCTCTTAATGCCCCAGACTTCCTAGCCTTATAAGGCATTAAAAACTCTATTCCAGTTTCACGGAGAAACTGGAAGTCATTTTTTTTAACTTCCTGGTTCAGTCTGAGCCTGGCAGAGGCCACCGTCTGCAGATAAATGAATCCATGGATGCGGGATCCGCAGATACGGAGCCCCCCTATATGCAGTATCCCATTACATTATGGCCCCTCACTTTAACAAACATGCACTAGTGGTTCTGGTGTTAGTAATCTACTGTTGCACTTAACATTTTTTTAACCTATTGTTTTCAAGTGGCTGTGGCAAGGCAGAAAAGGCTGCTTTTGTTCTTACCTTTCTATCAGCCAACTCAATAAATGCAGAGAATTGTAGGTCTGAAGTAATCTTGTATGTAACTCCTCCTAAATCAGCGATTACTCTCAAACCGCTTCCTGCCTCAGTTGCGCTAGTCAGGAGTAAATCTGATGACACCAGTAAAACGATAGCGAGAGATATAAAAGCGCAGATGAAAGACAAATCTGGCACTGAGAATCTCAGGCTTTGGGGGAAGAAAAAGCATAGATTATTCAGTCTGTCTTTCAACAAATACTGGACCATTCCCCTAAGGGCACTTTATTACATTATTTGTCTCCAGCCTCCCACAAGCGTACAATCAATAAAGCAAAATGAGGCAAACAACATGAAACAGCAAAGTAAACCAACCCATATTGAATCTTTGGTGGAAGGACGATCCCCGTGCTCTGGCATATATTGAGCGCAGGGGGAAGCGTGCCGGAGCAGCCCTAACTTGGCAGTTTGACAAATTCTGCTGCCTTTTCATCCGCACTCAGGCACTTCCACTGTTAACAAATGTGTTGTTCGCACCACCCGTGAGTTGGTCATGCTGGCACAGGTCACCCAGGCAGTTGTTTGTCGTCTGGGCTTGTCATGAGCACCCGGCAAGGGTGACACCCTCTTTCAGCAGTGGGTGCCTGAGGTGAGAGTGGCTGCCCCACGGAAAGCCCATCTTGGCACTTGTTCCATTCCATGTTGTTGATTTTGTGCAAAAATAGATGTCACTCTTCTGCAGTGTAGGAGGCTTGGGGTATATGAGGTGATGTCCTAGAACAGGGCTGTCAAACTCTCTACATACAGCAACCCAAATAGCATTTGTGATGCCTGCTGAGGGCCAGAAGTGATGTCATTAAGCAGGATGTGATGTCATTAATCAGAGATAAGCACTTTTTCTCACTTAGGAACACATGAACTGCAAATGACAGAAGGAAAAATATGCTTATTTTGATCATATTTTCAAGATATGGGAGAGCCCAGTTATCATGCAGGCTGCCCTGCCAGCAGTAATATCTCAGCACAGCTCAGCAACTGTAACAGTTGATGGTGGTGGGAGAGCCCGAAAGCTTCTACAGGCAGCTTCTACAGGTAAAAAGCTTCTACAGGCAGCATCTGCCCCCCTGCCTTATGTTTGACACCCCTGTCCTAGAAAGTCCTATGGCAACCCCAGTGACTCCGAATGAACACACGGTTCTTTGGATTTTGGAGCGGCAAACAACAGATGAAAGGAGAATTCAAAGGACTTCTAACGTTTACTCGTTTGTAAACGGGATCCCCACACACACACGTGGAGGACCCCGAAGGATTACAATGATGCAGGTTTTATAGGGTCTTTTAGATAGGGGAGGGGGACAAGAGGACACAAAGAGAGAAAAAATATCCAGGGGAAAAATAACATACAGGCAGACACACAAACAACATTTGGCATTTTATCAGTACAGGATGTTGATCTGAGGATGGCAATTCGATACGCATCGGCAATTTGTTTACAGAGATATCCGTTAGAGGGGGTCTGACTCATCCCTTTTACCCTAACCCTTTTATCCTCATTTGTTGATTGCCCTTATCTATGACTTTTCTGTTCACCCTTGGAGGCCCATACCACCGCTAGCTGATTCTCTGAGAGGGATAGCTTTTGGTCAGAGAAGAGCCTTGTGGGTGAACTGGGCATCTTGGGATATTTCCATATTGTGAGCTGGGCATATTGATATCACCAGGATGCTGTCCTTACTGTGTAAAATGATGGTGGTGGTAAAAGTGCAAACTGTTGCCAGTGTAGACATGGTTTTCCATGGCATCTTAGAACATTTCAGGGATATTATGAGTCACAGAAAGCCTCTGCTTTTCAAGCTATCCAAATTAGACATATTTGGCCCAAAGACCAGAGGGATGTCTTTCCACATCTCCACTGAAGATTGTGGAATCCACCCTGACTTTTATAAAATCCAAAGATTTGGTGGAATGGAATGAATCTGCCCCCTTCTCTGCCAACACTTTGTAGAGCGGCGCAACCAGCTCATCCTTACTTTTGTAACAGCCATCATTGTTTTCAAGGTCATAAATCTGTTGCAGGCAGATCCATGAAGAATTTAGCTATACCACTTAACTCAGCCAGATGCTGAACTAATGAAAGGAACCAAGCAGCTGAAATGAACTAGTGATTGCTCTGATGTGGCCTTATATAGGTCTGAAGTCATTCAGTCATGATTGCTACACAAGGCCTTGATGATGGAACTCTTCCCCCCTTCCCAGTTTCATCTCATTAGTTCTTCTGGCTCGCATGCCGCATTCTGTCAGAGCAACCTGAAAAACTATTGATTAAAGACTTAGCTCTGTCTATATCAGAGCTAATTATCACCCTATGGCCAGGTTTGAAAATGGAGCTTTAGAAGCCTTCTTGCCTACCCTAGTTCAGATGGAACACTTCCTATGTTCCAAAGGATACGGTTATATGGGGTGTGACCATGTTGATACATGATGATGTTCTGTGTTTCATACGTGGCCATTTTTTTGTTTAACCTACCATGCTGAATTTTAGCAGGAACTGTATGGACCGTATAGAACAGCAGTTCTCAAATCCACTGATTTTTGGTGGGTCATGTGCCGATGCTACCCAGAAACCACAAGGCATTCTGGGCTACAACACAGCCAGTGAAGTGGGTTGCACACCAGTGCTACTTGGAAGCCACAAGGCATTCTGGAGTGCTACCCAGAAACTGCAAGTGGCCATAGCAGTAAAAAGATTGAGAAGCACTGGTATAGAATATCTGAACTCAGGCTTCTGATCCTCTTTGTGTCATGTTTCACTTCTTGTGGGGCATTGACCACTGCTGATGTCCAACAACTACGTGATACTACCATGACATGCCCAGTACTCTTGTAACTTAGTCAAGTCACTCTGTTCCAACATAGGATCATGTATGTGGCTGGCCAAACACGAGGAGAATCCCAGTCCAGAGGCATCGCTAGTGTGAGAGCTCATTGTGTCACCCTTATGGTGAACCTCTTCCTGTACGAGACTGTACAGAATAAATTACAATATCATATGCACAGCCTAAATGCAGTGGCATCACTAGGGGTTGGAGTCACCCAATCAATTTCATATAAAAACAGTACAGGTCAAACAAATCAATAACCAACCAAACACTAGTGGCCAACTTGATGATACTCATGAAACAGAGCAAGAGTTCTAGTATTAGTTCTTATACATGGAAATGATGGTTGGCTCATACTAACACCTTATTGGTTCCCTGCTGTGTCCTAAAAACACCTCATTGGCTCTTGGAACAATCAGTCTCTTCGATCAGTTTTGAGTTAAGAAAATTCATTCCTTGTTACATAAGGCAGTTGTGTTTTCCTTTTCTGGTTAAGTGGCCATAACTTGTAATAGAATACAGATAATTCACCAAGGTTTCATTCTATGCATTCTCCATGAAGTTACCTTTACAATGATGGTATTATTCATAAATACAAATTCCCCAAAAGGTTTCCAAAGTGTGGCCCCAAAATAGTGTCACCCCTCCCAACGGTGTCACCCAGTGCAGTCCACACACCCTTGCACATCCTGTGACACCACTGTCCCGAACCCCTCTGGTACCTGTGTGGGGATTGCCTTTGCCAGGCCTTCCCATCCTGCAAGACTTTACATGCAATTCCATTAGCGGCCATGTGCAGCAGAGGTGGGGCTGGGGCTATATAGCCTGCCACTCCTCTCACAGTGGCCATTCTGTGATTTTGTATCATGTGTGATTACATATATGATCATGTATATGGGTAGCCAACAGTGAGGAGAAAGTTTGATGTAAACTGCAGCCATGCCCAGTGTGGTGGCTGTGCTTTCTCCAACAGGTCACTGTCACAGAAATGGCTGCCAGCTCTGTCTCTGGTCCTTGGTTAGTGTGGACAAATTTAGCAGTTGAACCAGCTCGTAGAGAGCAGCAATATGTCTGTATTATTGCCAGCTTCCAGTGTTCTGAACAGCAGCCTGCTGTTGCTTACTGTTGTCGCTCATTAAAATGATAGCCTGCTTGAAACTATGGATGATGCTGGGCTGTTTTTTCCAAGGCTGAATTATTGCACTTCCTTCCTTGGTCCGTGAAAATGTGCAACAATTCATGGAACAGGTTTGAGCTTTTCATTTCCCTTTCTCCCCTGGATCTGCACAATATATTCAGAAAACAACGACTGGATTTGGAACAGTTATCCATAGTTATGAGTGTGTGATGTTTCCCTGGAGAATCTAATCTCATGGAAATGTGTGGCACACAGAAGATGGAATCTCACCCCTTTGTTTCTCCCACACTAGTTCCAAACAGCTACCCATTTTCTGTCCTCTGCTCTTATTGATTTTCAGCTGACATATCATCATTGGACTTTCTCTTTGAACCCCCTTCTCACGTGCCATCCAACACGAAGAGTGCAGCTCTTCCATCACACTCTATCAGGAGCACTCAGGACTGAAAGTGGGAACTCTCAGGTCAGTCACTGAGAGCCTCTTGTGATACAGTCTAGATCTGTGTTTCTTTACCAGTGGAACAAGTGCCACCAGTGATACTTGAGGTGGTGTCTGGTGGTACTCGCTGGACACCTGCCACCTGGCAGCAAGACTAGGAAAGTGACAGAACAAACAGTGGTAGGAAGCTTGGTGGGCAGAGCTCCAAAGCCTGCTTTTCCACACTTGAAAGAGCCCTCCCATCCACCCAAAGCCTTTGACTGGTGTTTGTCACATTGCATCTGGCCACCCAGACATAACTGATGTCATCAGCAGTTACCTCCAGTGGTACTTCAAATAGTTGGATCATGTGAAGTGGTATGGTGGAGGACAAACTCTGAAAACACTGGTCTAGAGGGGAAAAAAAACTGAGGACAGTAGCTGACTCCTCTAATCTGGGCTGACCATCCCTCCCTAGGTCTATAAAGGCTTCTGGCCTTATCTGGCTGTCTCTGGCTTCTGGCTCATTCCCTGTCTCTTGCTTCTTGGCTCCACACTGAGCATTTGCCCCATAGCTCTGCTCTTAGGGAACACAGCCAAAATTCCTAACTTGTAGAATGCTGGAACCTCGTTGGTCACACTGTCACCTTAATCACAGCAAAATTCTCTCTCTCTCTCTCTCTCTCTCTCTCTTTCTCTCCCCTTATTTCCAGTGTTCTTTTGCTCAACTTTATGAACCTCAATTCCCCAGGAGGCCGTTAGTTCTATAAGCCGGAATGGCCCAAGTGAGAGCTGTTACAATCCCACACTGGAGGTGCTGTGAAGAGAGACGCCGAGCATCGGCATGAATATTTAACGTGCTAAGAAGGCTTGAATGATATGCCACATAAACCATACAAACAGTTTAAATTGCTAAACTAGTCCTGTATAAATTTACTTGTGGAGTTGCATTATAGCATGTTCCCTGCTTGGGATTTTGCTGCTGTTTCAATTCCCTTTTCCCATCACTATATCGCTACCATATATAATTAAATACGTGGCTGTGGTCACAGCACTTGGACATAATGCGTTCGGAGGCAAGTGAACCAAAGAAGCCCTTGTCTTACTTTCCCTCCACACATACACTAACCTACCTCACAGGGTTGTTGTGACAATGTCATGGGAATGAGCACAAGGAAGACCGCAATGAAACAGTGGCAGCTATGTGGACCCAATCTATTTTTTTTTAAAGAAAAGAAGAAAAAAATTAATTTTAAGATGTCAGTGTGCAAACGCAACAGTGCAACAGGAAGGAATGCGTGAAGACAGAGCAGGCAACAGATGGATGAGAGACACATGGGACAACAAGGGATAAAAAGAGTAGGTTTGTTTGCACAAGCTAAGGCTTCGCTTCAAGTGAAGAGAGACGTTTCAGAGATGAGGAGGAATTTGGAGAGAGACAGGTACCTTTTTCTAAGCCCCCTTCCCTCACTGTTCTAGCCTCCACTGCTATTTCCATGTAAGTTTCTATCAGATTCTCCCCCCCCCCCCCCCGGTTTGGAATATCAGTAATGATTGGAAAGGCAGTCTGGGTTTACGTACCTGGTCAGCTGGTGTGCATAAGGAACTAATGAGAGAGTTTCTCTCTTCAGCAAGTGATGGGGGAGTGCAGTGAGGAGCAAGATAACACGGCCCCTTCTCTGTTGTGCCTTTGAATAGGGCATAGTCAGAATATCTGAGTAAAAGTGCTAGATTCAAGGGGACTTAAAGGACCCTATTAGGCAAATGGTGTTCAGCTGTCTGTCTAGCCATCCTTCTGAGGCTTGGAAGGCTCTGACTGAATGCATGGGCATTGCAAAGCTTCCCAAACAACTTGCTCTGAAAGAATAAATGACTTCTGGGAACTTCTGATCCAGTAGGAGTCACTTACAACAGTGCAGTATGAATGCAATCTCATTGGGGACTCACAGCCCAGTCCTATCCCCTGTGATGGCACCAGCTGCATTAGTGCCAAAAGACGACTGCTGTATCCAATGACACCAGAGGTCTCCTCATGGAAGGGGACTTTTGCCGCAGGAAAGCCCCAAGCCCTGCAATAGGCCTTCTCAAGTCTGCACTGGCTATTTTGCCAGCACAGACTTCAGAGCTTCTGTGTCAGGCCTTGCAGCTCAACATGGAGGAAAGGATACAGTTGAGCAGGGCTCTGCCGGTCCCACCTCCTCCTGGGTCGGTCTCTCCCCTCGTCCCCCACTCCCCCCAGCCCGGAACACCTCCCCCCCTCCCCGACAGGCCTTACTGCCAGCCAGAGCTCTTCCCTTTCTCTGGATGGTGTCCGTCTAGCACTGAACCCAGCACCAACTGGCGCTGGGCTGGCACCAATGCTCCCTGCATGGAGAGTGCCGTAAACATGTCTTGCGGCACGTTTGTCAGACCCAGCACCAGTGCTGGAGCTCAGTGCCAGCACTGAGGGCCTTTAGGATTGGCCCCTCAGTCATTATTTTAATATCAGGCCTAGATGACATATACGGTGCTCTGGGTGATCTGCCCTTTGTGGCTGCACCCCAGCAGGACTGGACCCTCGAGGTTGTATTCTGTTTCTTCATGAATGTGGGCACACAGGATAGACTGAAAATGTAAAGTCAATAACTGTTTTTTTCTCTTAACATTGCAACTTGGGGGTACATCCAGTGAAACTACTTGGTAGAAGTTTCAGGACAAAGGAAGCACAGACAAGCCTTTAGTAGCACATTCTTTAGCGCTGATTTGTTGCAGTGTGTTATGTCCCAGGACAAGTGTCAGCCATTCTAACTAATGAGAGCAGTGTGTTCTGGGCCAATCAGCAACTATACTTGCCTATTACATCAACAAGGTCTTCAATAGTGCTGTTTAATGCAGTGCTAGACTTCTGGGGACACATTCCCTGCATCATCCAAGACACTGTTGTACTCCTTCAGGAAGGAGGGAAGGAAGCATGATTGAGACAGAATTATGCAGGGGATGGATAGAGTGGATGGAGAGATGCTTTCTTCTCTCTCACATAACACCTGAACCAGAGGACATCCACTGAAATTGAGTGTTGGAAGAGTTAGGACAAACAAAAGAAAAGATTTCTTTACCCATCTTGTAATTACTCTGTGGAACTCCTTGCCACAGGAAGTGGTAATGGCATCTTACCTAGTTGTCTTTAAGAGGGGATTGGGCAAATTTCTAGATGAAAAGTCCATCACGGGTTACAAGCCATGATGGGTATGTGCAACCTCCTGATTATAGAGGTGGAATACCTCAGCATGCCAGATGCAGGGGAGGGCACCAGGATGCATGTTGTGTCTTGCTGTCTTTTGTGTTCCCTGAAGCATTTGGTGGGCCACTGTGAGATGTAGGAAGCTGGAGTAGGTGGGCCTTAGGCCTGATCCAGCGGGGCTCTTCTTATGTTATTATGTACCAGGGCTGCTGAGGGAGCTATTTTTGAGAGGGAAGAAGCCAAATTGCATCTCTTCCCAGTTATGCTCTTCCACTGTTAAAAATCAATGGAGGTCATTCCATGCCTAACAGAACTTTAAAAAAAACCACAATTTTAAAATTAGAAGCAGTATGAAAATGACATCACAAAAAAATGCGCAAGACATTCAATATCCATTCTACATGGTCCATTCACCAAATTATACCAGACACATTCCAGCATACTTAATTGATGTGTTTTCATCCAGTCTCTTACAAATGGATCCCATAATATCTTTCTTTGGGTTCAGAGGCGTCACTGGGGTTGTGTCACCTGATGTGAGAGCTCATTGCATCACTCCCATGTCACCACCAATCTGTGATTCATTCTGTGATGATTCACATCACAGAATGATTTATGTGATTCTTGACTTTTTTTTAAATTTAGCAGCTGCTATAATATAATATATGCATATTGATTAACGTGTTGTTATGATAACCTAGTAAAACTTTTAAATGACATTTAAATCCCATCCACATACCATTTTTGAGTTGGAAGTGTTGCCTTAAGGTGACCCATCCCTGAAGAGTCTTGTGAAAGTGCTCTGCTGTGGCAAGATCACAGGTGACCCAAGCTCTCTGCCCCTGTAACTGAGGCAAAACATGGCTTCTCTTAGCTTGGTATGCGTGCATGTCTCTTACTGCTGCCTCTTCTTCCAGTTAAACTAAATTGAAACATCAGAAAGAAAGAAAATGGGCCAGTGTGCCGGGAGATACACTATGTCTGCAATCCTAACCACACTTTCCTGAGAGTAAACCCTATTGAACAAAATAGAACTTACTTCTGAGTAGACCTGGTTAGGATTGTGCCCTACATCAGTGGTTCCCAAACTGTGAGCCATGGTTCCCCAGGGAGCCAAGGAAACCAGCCAGAGGAGCCACGGAATTCTCGCAAAAAACCCGCCACCCTATACAATATATAGGATTGTAGCCCTAACACAGAGCCATGGCCGATTGCTCTGTAGGTCAAGGGAGCCACCAGTTGAGAAAGGTGCACTAGGTCCCCACTCTTTCTCCCGCAAACTTCCTCTTCCTGCTTTTGGAATGAGTTTAGTAGCAGGGAGATAGCAGTAAGGGATATGGGCCAGCAGGTGTGGGGCATGCCCCTTACCCCCTGCTCCAATCCACTACTCAAAGCAACTGCATAACTCCCCAGTGTTAATGGGCTACCCCTGCGTAGGATCACAAGTCACTTGTACATCAGGAAACATTTGCTTTCTTCTTGTCATTTCAGGAATGTGATAACGGGGGATTTTATCCCCTATTTTCAATATTCCAGGGTATGTGTATTTCCACCTGCATGAATAGGCCCTGAAGTGGACCACAAGCACTCACCATTCCCGGTCGCCTGTGCTTTCTCCCCTTCTCTTCAAATGTTCGCACAGGTTGTTTGGTGTTTGTGTTTTTAGACAGCATTATTTTGAAAGTATAATTCTGCACCGCAATTCAGTCAGCCCTGTCAGCTTACAGATGAAGTGATCGAAACTTGCATTTCATCAGCTGCCATGATGCCAAGGAGAAGCTAATAAGGATACACCAAGCTTTTATCCTTTCCCATATAAAAAAGAGTTATTCATCCCTTGGTTTTCTATTCATCCCTTCGTTTTCTCTTTTTGACAGACACTCAAATTATCTATGTATATCAAAGGAGTAAACACACTAAATAAATAGTGAGGTGTCTAACTTTTCTTTTCTTTATGGGTGTTTCTATCAAGTTAATCACTACAGAGTTACCAGGTGTCACTTCATCAAGAGAAACAAATGTTATGTCAGGCAATCCGTCATAGTAAAGATACATAATTTAAGTTGGTAGGTTTCTTTTGACAAAGATATCCTCACAGATTTACTTTCTCATGCTGGAATGATGCTCTACCTGACAGCCATTAACATAATTTGGTATTTCCCCAAATTCAAATAGCTGCAGGAGCAGAAATTAAACCTGGAAGCAACATACAGTCCTGCACCCAAGAAGTATATTTGGAATGTGGATTGTCAGGGCAGGCCTTCGTTGGAGCATGTATTATACAGGTGTGCCTCTTAGAATCCCAGTCACAGACCCTCAAGGTCATCTAGTCCAGGGATGTCAAACATAAGGCCCAGGGACTGGATGCGGCACGTGGAAGCTTTTTATCTGGCCCTAAGGCTCTCAGCTGTTGTGCAGTGCTGGGGTGTTACTGTTGAAAAGGCAGCCCAAATGAAAATTGGGCTCTCTCATAATTTGAAATATGATCAAGATTTGCATACTTTCTCTTCTGTCATTTGCAGCTAATAGGTTCCTAAGGGCGCAATCCTAACCCCTTATGTCAGTGCTGTCCAGCACTGACATAAGGGCAATGCAGCTCTGAGGTAAGGGAACAAACATTCCCTTACTTTGAGGAGACCTCCATGAGTGCCACCCAAATGCAGGATGCAGCACGCATCCCATTGGCACCACTATGCCAGTGCTGGAAAGCACTGACATAGGATTGCACCCTAATTGTGAAAAAAGTGTTTATTTTTGGTTATGACCTGTTTAATGACATCACTTTCTGCCGAATGACATAACTTCTGGCCCTCAGCAGGAGTCATGAATGCTATTTTGTCCACTATACGAAATAAGTTTGACACCCCTGATCTAATCCAACCCCCTGATTGTGGCAGAATATCCTCATTTTTGAAGAGAGAGTGATCTTGATAAGTACAGTACCATTTGTTCCTTCCCTATGTACTTTTCCCACCAAAAATCCCTCTGGGGTGGCAATTTCTCCTTCTCAAAAGTAGCAGTTTTGGGGAGGGGGCAAGTAATTCTCAGTGATACAGGAGTACCTAGGGAGATATGTTGCTTGGAGAGGGTGGTAAATGAAACAGATGTAGACTAAAGCAGTGCATCCTGAAACAGTCACTTGAGCGACCCCAGCCAATAAGTGTGAGCAAAAACCCCAACAACTACCTATTCTTCAGAAGATTGCTTTCACAATAGGCAAATCCTTTTTGTTATTCTTGCAGTGATCTTTCAAAGCTTGAAGAGAGAAGTGTTTTTCAACAATGATAAAATGAATGTGGAAATCCTCCCCCCCCCCCCACGTCTTACCTGTAAAGCTATGGGATTAGAGTCTTGGTAAAAACAAGGCAGACAAACATAGTGGAAACTTTATTTTTTTATGGCTCACAAGTGAAGTCCAGAGCAGAAATGCACTACTTCATCCAACTTTTAAGATCCCTCAGCTGAAGCAATATTAATAAAGGCATCTGGTGTGATCTATGTTGTTTATGCTGGAGCAAAGAAATAATTTTATTTCTTTCCTCACTGCAGCAACCTCCAAAAGATAGCGTAAAGCTTTGTGGTTCATAATTTCACACCAATATGGAGACAGGAGCACACACCTTGCATGCAAACAGTCCTCTGTAGAAAAGGTCCTCGCCTGAAACCCAGGCAATCGCACCACTGATCCAGCTGGCTCTACTGACTGAAAGCAGCTATCCAAGGTTTCAGTTGGGTATCCAAACCCTACCTTGGAGATTCCAGGGATTGAACCTGGCACCATCTACAGGCAAACACATGCTCTGCAATTGAGCTACAGCCACCCAAATTCTGTAGTAGATGTGTGCCCTCTTTCCCCCCTCCCCAACTTCATTAATACACCAAAGTTATCAGAGGGATGCAAGCATAGAGACATACATATGACAACAGACCCCACACCACCAAGTTAACATATGAAGGCATCCTTGAATTCCCAACACCTTGGAAGGGCAGGATCAACATTTGTTTCAATTCGTTTCATACCTTTCTTATGATGATTGTGCAAAAGGCTGCTGGGGGCAATAGCAGCATTGACACACTGAAGGTAATATAGGAAAACACATACACACACCCCTCCCTGTCTGCATGATGGCCTGAAACAGTCAGCAAAGTAATTGAAAATATATCTAAAATCAATTTTTTAAAACTCATATCACTCAAGTTCTGAAAGCATCAGCAGTTCAAATTAAGTTGTTGAGCTTACAGGAAGACTTTTCATCAGAATAGTTGAAAAGTCAAATGATGTATAAATTCCAAGGAAGACAATTATAGAAGCAACAACAGACACCGCAGTGCCATCCGTTCTTTTGAAATTGGCTTGACCTAGTCTGTCCTGTCGCGTTGCCAGCCTTTGAGTTAACCATGAAGTTGCTAGGTTCTATGACCCTAAGAGCAAATAATTGGTGCTCTTTTTTCCCCATTTTGCTTACAAATATATATATATATATATATATATATATATATATATATATATATATATATATATATATATACACTTTGAAATAGATACTGCATAAATTAATCTGAGTGCTTCTTGTGCGCAGCAAGGAAGGAAACAGAATACAAACGAAATACAGACTGCTAGATGTGACATTCAGTGCATTTTTCAAGAGCTACTGAGTCCATCATCTTCAACAGCATGAATATCAAACAATATCTTTCAAGATACAGCATGAATTAAATTGGCTGTCATCTATGCCTGTATGGCTAATGACAAGAAATCCCAGTTGTCCCATAGGCAGCTAAAACCTGTGTGGTGCAGTCTTGTTCATACTTAAAAACCTGACTTGCTCACGGCTTGTGTTACGACCTTTGTCTCCAGGAAATAATGCTGTGCTGAGTTTTCCTAGTGTTTGGTGGGAAAACTGCCATTTGTTAGGGTGTAGACACACACACACACACACACACACACACACACACACACACAGATGTATATATAGACTTTTGAATTTCTTAAAGAATAGAATAAAAATCTGAAAACCCTGCTTTGTGTACATTTATGCCAACAGTTTCACACCTATCATTAATGCAGTAGCGTTGCTAGGGGGAGTGCGGGCTGCACTGGGTAATGTGCAAGGGGGGTGACGCACACTGGCAGAGGTGACATGCTAAAATCGCAGTGGTTAGGAATAATGCCATCATGTTATATACCATTGGATGCGGAATTTCCAGCAGAATGCAAAGAAAAAACCAGCTTGAAATATCTCCTTTCTATCAAAAGTTATGGCCAAAAACCCAGAAAACAAAAAAATGCATGGAGCCCTATGGAAAGTGAAACTAAGGAATACCATGCGTTTACTTTCAAGTAAGCAAACTTGCCTTAGTCCGTTGGAAAGGGCAGGCTGAGAGGAATTCAATGACACCAGAATGGTCCTATCTAATTAATGCAGCCCCCCAAAAACACCCAAGAAGGAGGTCCCTCCCTCCTAGCTGGTGAATGTGGAAAGAGAAACTGAGCCAAACGGTCGCGTTTACTTGCGAGTTAGCAAATGTGCCTTGGCTCATGGTCTGGCCAGGCAAAGGGGAGTGTGAGGCCACCAGAATGGTCCTGATCTGATGGAACTGAAGCTCAACAAATGCTCCAGAAGGCAGCCTCTCCTCCCCCCCCCCCATAAAAAGAATAAAAACAGAACTGGTAAGGTGAACTTTTTTCTTTTTTAGACTTGCAAAGTCAGGTGGATCCTGATAGTAAGATGGTTTAAACAGATCTTAAATTGAACTGAGCACTGGGTAGGGCTGAAAATCTTACTGATTTGGGGGGGGGGACAGGCTACAGAGAAAATTCACTTGGTAGATCAGGTCTGGCTTTCCCCTAGGTAATTATTTGTTTTATTTTAATTTAGTTATTGATAATTATTTTGCTTGATGATGACGTTTGATGATGACCCATCACTTCCGATGGGTCCTGGACAGATTGTCATTCTAAAAAGTGGGTCCCAGTGCTAAAAGTTTGAGAACTGCTGCAATAAGGTGTTAGTAAGTTGACACCTGGGGGCAGTAGATATTTCTGTTATCAGCTACAAATTTAAATTAGCTAGATTGGGTGACTCCCAGCAGTTCTCACCAAGGCTGTGGAACGAGATAGTCTGAAAGCATTTTTTGGGTCTGAACCATTAGTTGTGTTCGCTTTGTGACTGGCTTCCTTGGTGCATGAGCCATTGTGGTTGTAAATGAAATTCTGCCTATTGCAGCAGAACCAATCAGATTCAGTGCACAGCAGCACCTAATCTTAATCCTGGTTTTGTCCAAGGCAATCCAATATTCACTGAGACGTTGCAACAAGCTCTGGGGGGTTTGGGAGGGGTCAGAATCGTCAGGCTGAAACATCCATATCTCAATGCGGGCTCAGTTAGCGCTAATGAGGAGGCCTCAAACTTCTCCATCTATGAAATGAAAGCTCCACAGCTGGGGCAGGCTTGGCTTTTGTCAGTGCTTGGAGTTTCTCTGCTCTAATTTGAACAGTTCCATTAATGAAGTGATCTCTGTTATTCACAGATGCTGCACTTGGCAGTGAGCACCTTCAGTAGCAGCCAACTTCTCAGTCTTGTTAGAGCAGATAAGATCATTATTGTTCAATGGGTTGCACACACAGGTGTATCTTAGGAGAAGGTGCTAATGGCATCTTTTGAGCCCATATGGCAGCACTGAAAAGCTCACCCAGCCTATGCAGAAAGCAGAGTTTGTTTTAATGATTTGGTTGGCTGGTTTTTCCTCTCTGCCGAGTTATTCCCCCCCCCCACCACCACTTGTGTAATTCTAAATAATGTTGAGTGAACATAACACAGATGTTGCACTTGAGGGAACACAGAGCCTTAAGAAGTATATGTGCTGCCTTGTGATGATAAAGATGAATCTGTCAATATATATGGCCGTAGAGCAAACTGGCAGGCCCCTGCCCCAAAAGGCTTGCAATTTATATAACGATGCAAGAAAGACAGCAGAGGAAGAGATGATGACAGGAGTAGACCCAGGTAGCATATGCAACTGTTTCAGGGACACGTACTTAAGCTTAGCTAACATTTCTGCCCGACGTTGCAATATGCAACAGGAACCAAATGAGCCGGGGGGAAATGGGTTAAGGTAAGGAGCTGGCACTGAGGCAGGGTGCCAAAGACTTCCCAGAAAAGCTGAGTTTTAAGAATAGATTTGAAAGAAGGAGGAGTGTTCCAGAAGGCCATTCCAGGATGAGAATATAAGAAAATATTCCATGAATGAGGGAGAAACAATGATATTGATTATACTTATGGTTGTGTACTTTTATTATGGAGCTTTGTAAGCTTCCTTGGGCATTTGTTTCAGCATGGGAAGGCGGGATATAAATTTTTCAAATAAAAGTATGAAAAAACTACAGAGTGACATCTAATTTAAAAAAATATATAATTTTTAAAATCCATCTGACATCAGTAATTGTTCTTTACTTTTAGTTGGAAGGTTGTTCTCCAGTCCATGAAATCACATAATAACCATGCCCTGGTAACTCACAAAAAAATGTAATACAGTGATGCCTTGCAAGACGAAATTAATTCGTTCCGCGAGTCGTTTCGTATTGCGAAAATTTCGTCTTGCGAGGCATCACTGCAAACTGCAAACAAACAAAAAAAATGCAAAAAAAATTGTCTTGCGAAGCACGGCCATAGAAAAATTCGTCTTGCGAGTCACCAAAAAAATCACAAAACGCTTTCATCTTGCGAGTTTTTCATTGCGTGAGGCATTCGTCTTGCGAGGCATCACTGTATTTATTTATTTCTGTATTTTATGCCACTTTTCTCATCATCTAATGAGGCCTGCCTGCCTATGCAAACCATCTTGAGTGCTATTTGGTTAGAGGATATTACTCAAGGTGGTTTGTATAGGTAGCCCATCCTAGACCTAATAAAGGGCTTCTGCAAGCCTCCCTATGCCATAGAAGGCATTAAAAACATCACCTCTGGTTTTCTGGAGCTCTCCTTGCCTCCGGAGGCGATGTGCATGGGAGGCCCTGCAGATCCGATCCGTGGTTAACAGAAACCACAGATATGGGATCCGTAAATATGGAGCCCCCCTGTATTTGCTAGAATTATGGCAGTGATCCCACATTATAATGGATAAAGAAGTGTGGGCTTCATCCTTGCGGATGGAATTAATATGTGCTACATAGTCAAATGCATTTGTTTTCTAGGCCTGGGTGCCATCAGCAGTTGGCATCCCTGGGCATCTACGGAAGGTCGAGGACCCTTAGTGTGAGCAGTGGTAATGAAATCAGAGTAGAAGGAATTAATTATTTTCCATATATGGCAGAAGTGCATTTTGTAGAACCTTCACTTCAACAACAAATGGCAATGTCTCCCAGACAGAACAGAAGAACAGGAAGTCATTTTATCATTGCCTCCTCCCTTGCATCCCATCTGCCTAGGATGGTGTCCCCACTATGAACCTGGGTCAACCAGCTAGGATAGCACCCATAGTGGGGAGTTTGCTGAGCACCCCTCCCCCGGCAAACCAACCACCAACTGGCCCTGGTGCTAAACCTTTCCAAGTTTCTATTAGTCAACTTCTCATTAGGAAGTCTTACTGCATCCTAAGTGGCATTGGCTAAATCTGAGGCACAATTACTTTTGTGCTTTAATTCGACACAGTGTTCACCATCATTCCCTAACATGCGGTCCCTGCTGAAACCATCAGCATGAAACCATTGTGGACAGACTTCACCATGTTAACAACAATGCCGGATCACAGCATCAAACCCAGATTGTGTTTGCCTGGCTCCTATAAAACCCTTTCAGCCATGCAAAGAGTAATCTGTGTGATGGGGAAACCAAAGCAGACAGACATCCCGCCACAAGGGACAGAGCAAAAAGCTCTCTCAGAAGCGCACCCATTCCCTGTCACATGAATAAAGGATGTTGTGAAGCAGTGCACTTGATGGGTCCGCAGATTCCACTTTATTGGAGTGGCAGCTGGGTTATTGATTGGGGGCAGCAATTCCTCTCTCGGCAGGAGCTCCCTGCTCTCTGTTTGTCCTGTGGGTCCCTGGGGGAGGTTGTCATTGGGAACGAGATGGCCAAGTGGATTTACAGTCTTTAATTGTGAAGAAATAAGGGCATTTCTACTGACATTGAGCAGTTAACGATAGACGAATGTAAATCAGCTAGTGGCTCAGACAAGGTGGTGCAGATTTTGAAGGCCAAAGAACAGCATTCAGGCATGCCTGGCTGCCCGACAACACATTGAAACAGATAAATTAAGGTGCCTTCTGACAACCACTTAAAAAAAAAGTAATGTGGCAAACAGATTTATGTAACCCAGCTTGCCAGTGTTTGCTATAAATGATTGGTGTGAGCCTTGCTTGTGCCATATTCCCAGAGCCCATGATGAGATAGCATTAAAAAGGTAAACGTGTCATCGTCGTGCCCCCCCCCTCCCCGTGTTAAGCCTAGTCATGTCTGACTCTAGGGGCTGTGCTCCTCTCCGTTTCTAAGCTGACGAGCCAACGTTTGTAGACAGTTTCCGTGGTTGTGTGGCCAGCATGACTAGATGCCTAAGTGCATGGAACACCGTTACCTCCCACCAAGGTGGTACCTATTTATCTACTCGCATTTTTACATGCTTTCGAACTGCTAGGTTGGCAGGAGCTGGGACAAGCTACAGGAGCTCACCCTGTTGCACGGATTCAAACTGCCAATCTTGCGGTCAACAGGCTCATCGCCTCAGTTGTTTAATCTGCTGTGCCAGATTAAACGTCCCTTCTGAGATAACATTTAAAAAAGTGCAAATGCCATAAGCTAACTAAATTCCCTTGCACACTTCAGATTTTCTGTTTTATTATAAAAATTTATACTTTTGATCAAATGAGCTCCAAGGTGCCAAACCGCAATGAATAAATATACAGGTCAAGCCTCAGTATCCACTGGGGTTCCGTTCTGGAACCCTATTGGATTAAAAAAAATACCAAATCAGTGGAAAAAATAGTGAAAAAATCAGTGAAATACGGTGCTATGCAGCCTCCATAGATTCATTCATTCATTCATCCCTAAACAGGATGAATAATAGAATGTAATTGACTAATTTTATTCTGTTAGATTCCATTATTCTCCCCATCTAGTGGCAGAATGCAGTATAGCATCTGTATCTATGTATTCTGGGGTAACTGTGGAGGAGCATGAAATCTGGCAGTGGTTCTTTAAAGCTATCTTTAACCCTGAGAAGCTTGCAACCAGTGTGGTTTGACAGTGCGAAATGGGATTTTGGTGCTTTTTCCCTTGTTACAAGGCATTTAAAGGTGGTCCCTGGTATCAGTGGTGAGTCAAATCAGTGAATGCCAAATCGGGTCCCACCTGTACATTGTTCCCCAACAGTGCTTTTTCTCTACAGGTCAGTGGCAGGAGCAAGGAGTGTATTGTTGGGGAAAGTTCACAATTCTTCCTGGCAGGAAGGCAGAAGAATAGTTCTCTGTGGTTGGTTCTCCTGTAGTTCAGTGGTTGGGCCAAGGCTCGCCTCATCCTAGGGTTGTCCAGTGGTTGGGCCAAGGCTAGCCTCATCCTGGGGTTTGTCCTGGAACGGAGGAGTCCAGCCTCCCATCGTCCCATATTCCTCTGCCAGTGGCAGAGGCCCAAATGTTTGTCCACTAACTTCATCCTTACATCTTCCCTATCTGGGAAGAGGCATCGCTCATTTGTAAAGTTAGTGTATAGAGTACGAACTTGGATGAACCAAGGCAGCTCTGTATGAGTAGCTACCAGAACTAGAAACTTATTTCAGAAACTAGTGAGAGTATAAACTTTCCCATATTCTATGTACCTTGTTGGAGTCACCTGTCTCCTCTCTCCACACCCCTCCGAAAGCATTACCAGTTGTATCTCCTGTAAAAAGTGATGGAAATTGGCTGTGTATCTTATAGAATTGCATTTTCACCTCTCTCTTTGGAGACATTATATAGAAAATTACAGGCTCCTGGTGCAGCTGTTAGTTATGCTCATAATAATGAGCGTTGTTGTCCCCCAAAGCCAAGAAATGCTGATTTAAAGGGCCCAAATTCACCTCCCTGTGGAAAGTGACTGCTGTTCCATAACTGCCTTGGTTTCTCACCTTTAAGGAGGAAAAAAGTGATCATAAAAATGCTATAAAGCAGAAGCAAAGTTCGTCAGCAGTATTGCCTTCCTTTAATTCTCTAGCAGCAGCCAGCATGCCTTCAGTGAGCCAGGGTTATTTGGAATGTGATGATTAGTACCTGGTATGGAAGGTGAACTTGAGAATGTTCAATTAGATGCCAAAAATGAAGGGGTGAAAGGGCATGAAATGAATAGGTTTGACTGTGGAAGGAGCTGATCACGCACTGTCCATTTGCAGGACAATGGAGCAAGGTGGCGTGCCCTGGTACTTTTATAGTGTGCCCAAATGACTTCATATTGCAGAGTGCTTTCTGAGTGTGCCAAGTGCTTCTCCTGTGTGATCTTGACGTAGTCCTGACAATAGTCTTGTAAGGTCTTATGCCCACATTGCAGATGTATGGGTTAAGAGGCCCGGGGCTGCCTAATGAGTTCATGGCCAGGGGAGTCCTGATTCACAGCTCAGTACAGCTTAGGCTGCTGAAATGTCGCAAGTAAGAAGGAGTTAGTGATGGAACCCAGCGGCTTGCTGGGGGGAAAAAAAAACCCAATCATGGGAAGCAGGCGGTTTAACGAGTTGCTAATTGGAGAAAGGAAATACACAGTTAGGTAAAGCAGAAGGAACATCTGGAACAGGCTAGGTGATGAGGTCTGTAAATGAAAGAAAGGTTTCAGAGTGCATGTTCACTTGCTGGCTTGCTTATTTGCCATTCCTCAGACTCTACCGATACAAAGACAGATATTCAATTTGTTACCAACAAAATTAGCTATCTTTATTGCTGACTAATTTTTCTCTCTACCACCCACTTACTTTCTTACCAATCCTGGGCTCTGCGCCACGGCTTTGTGCCACCTCGCACTGTCGCAAACGAGCCGTAAGGCACGTTTGCGAGTCTCACTGCCGGGCTACCACCCGTGCTAGCCCAGCGCCGGCCGGTGCTGGCCCAAACTTGTGCTGGCCCATCTATGGGTCAGGATTGCACCCTGAGAAACATTGCACCTGCAGAAATCCCATCTTTTGTATCTCAATTTAAAAGAGAGAAATGTCCCAGTTCCCTTTCCATCCACTACTCAAAGGTATAACTGATTTTAGAGAAAGACTAGGAATTATGCCTGGCAATTCATTTTTAGTATGAATGGATCTGAATATCAATGGTTTTCCTTTAACATCCCATCACATTTATTCTAAAAGAAATGTACCCAGGAATGAATGAGGGTTCCACTCTCATTCATTGCTTTTCATTTTTATTTGTGTGCAGATTTAATAACACCTTGTGTATCAGGGTAGCTCCCAGCAGGAGCTCCCCACACAGCTGTTTCTTTCTGATCACCATGTGTTTTTTTTTGCCCCATGATTACACTGCACAAAAAATGAATTTAAAACAAGAACAAAATGGGTAAAAGCAAATGGTTGAAACAGGGAAAAAGTGAATATGGAACAGAAACTTTGTTGTCTTGCATACCTACAAGTCATGTAACACCATCAGATGTCTGTAAAGATATCTAACTCTAAAGAGGGAAATTATTTCTGCAAAAATGTAATAACAGTTCAGTGCCTTGAGTCAAATACAATAGTCAAACTACCTTGAAAATTCCTTGACGTTGTCTTGACTGCTGTCTTGACATTGTCTTGACTGTTGTCTTGACATTGTCTTGACTGTTGTGGAATCTCCAAGGTGTTTTATATGCACACATGCAGCCCATGTTCGTACACTGAAAGTGCAACCTAGAACAGTAGTTCCCAAACTTTTGAGTGCCCCAACCCACCTCGCCTGCAGTGGACTGAGAACTGATGCTCTGTGCTTCACCCACAAAGTCTTTCTGAGCCTGTGGCATAGAAGTTCAAGGGCTGTTTCCAGGTTGCGCCAGACCCACAACCCACTCCATTTGCCTCTGCAAGTCCAGAACGCCTCCTGCAAGTAGCAGATGCAAACTGGAAGTAAACCAGAAATGCTTCCAGGAGGCATTCTAGAGCCTGCAGAAGCCAATGGAGTGGGTCGCAGGCCAGTGCAAACCTGAAGGGGCCTCCAGGAGCTCCCAGAAAGGCTTTGCTGGTGAAGCATTGAGCATCAGATCGCAACCCACAGTTTGGGAAATGCTGGCCAAAGGCCTTATGTTGAAGGGCAAAGCTAATAATTGGAGCACAAAGGTCACAGGAAGTTCACAGGAAGTTAGGCTTCCATTACTGATCTTTTCACTGAGGAATCCAAGATAAGCATCCAAGAAAGTCCAGACACCTGGAATTCAGAATGCAGCATGTTTTATTCCTTCAGTCACTGACCCTCTACCAGGTGGTGGCAATGTAGCCCCAGTAATAGAGTGTGTACATTGTTGTAGAAGGTGCGTGGTTCAATCCTTGGTATCACCAATTAGGAAATGCTCTTTTATGAAAGACCAGAGAGCTGCTGCCATAGGTCTATAATATGACTTAGTGGAAGCTTTTATAAATGTTCAGCATAGCTGTAGCAGAGAGGCATAGCACCTGTTCTGCATGCAGAAACTCCCAGGCTGTGTCCCTGGCATCTCCAAGTAGGAAAGGGAAGGGCCCTGTCTGAAATTCTGGACAGTTCTTGTCAGTCGATATGCACAGTGTGGAGCTAGATGGACCATGTTCTGGCTCAGTACAAGGCCACGTCATACCTTCACATATATTATGTACAGGGGCCTTAGACCAAGTGAAAGCATTGGTCTAATACAGGGGTCTCCAAACAGATGTGGCCCGCAGCAAGCCTCTGTGTGGCCCATGGCCAGCCTCTGATCCCCTGAGAGACTCTGGCCCAGTTGACCAAACACAACCAGAGTTGTGCTTGTAGGGTGGGGGAATGGGGGTCTGTTTAAGTGTGTGCTTTGGGCTGTGTTGGTGTTTGGAGAAATCCTGAACCCATTTATTCATTCATCTACATTCCATCTCTAATGTATCTATTTAAATTTTATATTTAACTTTTTTTCCCGGTCCTCAACACTGTGCCAGATGTTTAATGTGGGCCTTCGACCAAAAAGTTTAGAGACCCCTGGCCTAATACATAACTTACTGTTGTTGACAGTGATACCTCTCCAGGTTTTAGACTGAATCGTTACCTGTGTAATGAAGGAGTCTCTAGATAAGAAATCACCCAAGTGAACAATATTGAAAGGGAAAGTTCAAATACTTTCTAGGTCCATTCTGTTGTGAACTGAATGGAAAGACTGCAGGAGTATAAGCAGAGCCCTGCTGGATCAGGCCAAAATCTCATCTAGTCCTAACTGGAGGTTCTGGGAGTTGAACCTGGGTCCGAATCTGGTGCTTTCTGCACCCTAAGCAGGCAATCTACATCAGACTACAGACCCTCCTGTGACTGTTCCTTGGAGATAAGAGTAGGTAATTAGTATAAACTTAGGGTTTGATGTTGCATTGTGGTTTGGAAACAATTCAGGATAACAAGGACCGGTAATGGCCCTATGTCTGGTGCTTTACTCACCCGGGTGAGTGTTTCTGAGAAACCGGTGCCATATATTTCTGAATATCAGAAGGAACAAATGCACCAGCTTCTGCTCTGCTGGGACCACAACGCTATCAGCCATCCTGCCTTGTGCCCTCATTTGTAAATTTTCTCCATTTATGAACGTCTATTTCTGGACATCAATTTTAAAATGTCCCCTTTAGCAGAAAGGAAACTTTCCTAAGGATGCATAGCCAGGCAGGTTGTTCATTCAGTACTGAAGAAGATATCTCTCTCTCTCTCTCTCTCTCTCTCTCTCTCTCTCTCTCTCTCTCTCTCTCTCTCTCTTCCATCTTTTTTTACTGATAAACTTCACAAGAATGACTCTTAAGAGTGCATGCTTTGATATACATCCTCTTCTTAGTCTTCTTATTCCTGCCAATAAATCCAGATCCTGGCAGGTCATCTCCTTCTCTTGGTCAATCTCTTGGTCAACTATGCTTATTGGTTGACATGTCTCTTCTCCATTTTGGTCCAATACCTTTTGGGTACTTATCTTTCAGTCTGCCCCATCTTTCTGTATCTCCATTAAAATTGTCATTTCAACTTGTTGGTCATTATTCTTCATTGTTGTAGCTTTAACTTCCATTTCATTAAACTTATTTATCTGTTGGCTTAGGGTTTCCACACTAATTTGAATTTGTAAAATTTGGATCACTTGTTGTCAACTCATATCAAGCAAATATTCCTGCTTTTGTTGTAATAGATTTTCCTCATTTGTTCCTGATGAATCCATGATTTTTCCCATACAGTTTTATTTTAGTCCACTAGATGTCCTGGGCAATCTCAATCTCAGAATGCAAACATTTAGTTTCCCACAGACGCTGACCAAACAATGTTCAACTCACCACTCAGTGATAAGAAATCCTTCTGCGCTCAAATAGTCCAGAATTCAACATCCAATAAAATTTAT
This sequence comes from Tiliqua scincoides, assembly GCF_035046505.1. NCBI lineage: Eukaryota > Metazoa > Chordata > Lepidosauria > Squamata > Scincidae > Tiliqua > Tiliqua scincoides. The sequence continues at coordinate 10,147,588 of NC_089832.1, forward strand.
ATCTCATACAGGGTTGCAGATTTGTAAACTTGGATTGTTAATATATACTCCATATAGTGCCAAAAACTCAAATGTCTCTTCTCAGATTTAAAAATCAATGGTGAGGTGGTGGAATCCTCCCCCCCTTCTCCTCCCCCCTTCCCAGACTTTGCTAGGAAGCTCACAAGTGGAGCAGAAATGCAAGAGTCCCCCCTGGCCATTTAAGCTATTAGTGTTTAGATGCCTGCGTCATGTCCTCTGAATGAGAAGGTTCCAGTTTAACTGACATGGCTGCGAGGCATTCATGGATTGTTCCACCTCTTTGAGTTTGTTTAGAGCTCTACTGTGGACTCTCCAGTTCAGCCACCCATTGCATGTATGTAGGTATGTAGGTATGTATGTATTTACTAGATTAGTTTTCTATGCCGCTTTTTTAAAAACCCATAGTGGTAACACATAAAGGTAAAACATTAGAATCAATTATTAAAATAAAACCTTAAAAACCATTGAAACAATTTAAAAGATAGCAATAAAAGAGCAGATTAAAATGTCAGCAGCATAGAAGTGTACAAGGAGTCTCTAAGGAGTGCCTCTCTCCTCAAAGGCCAGGCCAAACAGATGGATCTTCAAACCCTGCTAGAAACCATATACCAGCAGTTTTCAAACTCTCAGGGATAGTTTGAACCACGGTAAGTCTTGGTGGGGGCTGGGGGGAAGCAGCGTGCAATTCCCAGGATCACGTCTCTAACGGGGCTGCAGGGACTGGCGTGCAGTCGCCAGCCGTCCTGGAGTGCGGGGAACCCTGTGCAAGCGTCTGCAGGGCTCCCCAGGTCGTCAGAAGTGAAAGTGGAATGATTGCACCCCACCTCCAGAAGTGGAGCGCGATCACTCCACTTTCACTTTTAGAAGCCTGGGAGCCCTGCAGATGCTAGTGCAGGGCTCTCTGTACCCCAGGATGGCTGCTACAGGCACTGGTGAGTGCATCTCAGTCCCTACAACCCTGTTAGCGATGTGATCCTGGGGATCGTGTCACTGTCTGCTCCCTGCTTCCTTGCTTCCCTCGCCCCTTAGGGGGGCAGAGGCCAGGGCCTTTAGGCTGGGGTGTTGCAACGCCCCAGTTTGAAATCCACTGCCACATATTGAAGAGGCTGCCCTCAGAAATTCTGGCAACTGATTCCAGAGGCATGGTGCCACAAACAAGAAGGTCCTATACCTCACTGCCATCCCCCTGGCTTCAGATGGTGGAGGTACCCTAAGAAGGGCCCTCTCTGATGACTGCGGGTGAAGTGAAGGAATATATGGGGGAAGGCGGTCCTTGAGGTATCCTGGTCCTTATGCCATATAGGGCTTTAAAGGCCATCACCATCTCTTGAATTGGGCTTGGAAAAGAATGAGCAGCCAATGTAGCTGCTGAAGCAACGACATAGCAGATTCCGTATGCCAAGCCCCAATGACCAACTGAGCCACCGCAGTCTGCACCAACTGGAACACGCATTCGTGCACCTGTTAACAGGGCTAAGAGCCAGCATCTAAGTGATGGCTGTCTTGTTCCCCTGGCACCATGTCTTTAACAGTGCCTCTCCCTTTTTAGATCGTGTGTCCCTCTGGGACAGGAAACCATCTTTTTCATTATTTTACTCAGTAAAAATGAAAAGTCAGTGCTCAGTCAGTGAAGAGTGGCATCTCAATATTAATGGCAGCTATTATTAATTATTAATACCGGGTAGATGGGACTCGTTAGCCTGGGAAGGCAGCTCATCTGAGAGAAGGAAAACTCTGATCCCAAACCTCCACTGCCTTGTGGCTACATCCAGTTAAGCAAAAGGCTTCAGGAGTCAACCTCGAGGCAAAATCCGGAGCCGGAGTCCCTGAGGCAGTTCATGGCTGAACACAGTCACGTTCTGGCAACTCCTGCAACGCCGCTGGAACCAACCGTATTGGCCTCTGCCTTTCCATTGGACCATTTCAGCGACGTGGAGAGGGGGGATTTGCTGCATGGGAAACACCCTATCCTCCATACCTATTTTACCCAGGCTTCGCGCACTGGAGAGGACACTCTGTTCCAGAAGCACCATTCAGAGCGCGATACCATAGTCTTCCAAGACTGAAGGATGCCAACTGTTGTTGTTTATTAATTATTATTATTAACAGTATTTATATACCGCTTTTCAACAAAAAGTTCACAAAGCGGTTAATGGCTCCCTGTCCCAAAAGGGCTCACGACTAAAAAGATGCAAAACACCAGCAGACAGCCACTAGAACAGACACTACTGGGTTGAGGAGGGCCAGTTACTCTCCCCCTGCTAAATAAAACAGGAGCACCCACTTGAAAAGTGCCTCTTACCCAGTTAGCAGGGGTTAGATTCTGGAGCCCATTTCTTTCTAGATGGCAACGCAACAGGCAAATGGTGATTCAGTTGCCCCAACCACAGCTGCCCAGGAAGGATGTTGCTGTGTGATCAAGCCAGCCCTGTCATGAAATGTGCAGCATGGTATCATAATAATAAATAATAAATAAATAGGTATTTATATACTGCCTTTCTGGTCATTGGATTATTCCTCTGACTTTATTCAAGGCGGTTTACCTAGGCAGGTGTTTCTAAATCCCTCAAGGGGATTTTTACAATCATAGAGGTTTTCTCTTTCAAGAACCAACAACATTTCAGAATGGATCTTCCTGGTTTGGTCCCACTTCTGGCCTCCAGTTCTCCCAGGCAGGCTGGCAAGCAGCTCCATCTCTCACATGGAGGGCAGTCAAGACGCTTCTTGCTCACACCAAGAGCAGGTGGAATCACTCAGCTCTTATTGTCTGCTGCTTCAAGGTCTCGCCGTTCTCAGCCCTTCGGGGAGCTGCTGGTGTCCTCGAACTGGCGACCTTCTGATGTTATCTTCAGGCTAACGGAGGCTCTACCCTCTAGACCAGACCTCCTCCTGACATCATCACGTCCATGTCCCCTCTCCTTTACTTGTCTTTCAGCAGCCAAAGATGGGCAGCAAGGAAGAGGAAATGTGTTATACAGTTCTTTCCTTCTCATGGCAGGGAAAGGAAAGGGCTGTTTGATTTTGGCAGCACTGAGATCCCCCATAAAACAAGCAATTTTCCCCACCAAATTGGTAGTTTTTGAGCATTAGCGATAAAACAGCCATTAGCACACACAAGCTGGCTCCCAGCACTTGTGGTGACTCATCTTTCATGGTGGAAAAAAAGATGTTGTCACAGGGGGCTGCAGCCTGCCTGCCTATTTGCTTCCTGGCTCTGTGGTTCAGCATCACAATTGCAGTTTTAATTGGTGCCCACTCTGAGGCCCATGATGCTAATTGGTAGCCTCTGTGTGATTGCCTAATGACTGCAGTTCCGAACCAGTAGCCAGCCAGTGGGTAAATATATGACATTTTGATGTTGACAGTCTTGCACTACAACTCCTGATCTAGGATTGGGAAGGGAAACAAGGCAGCAGAGGTTCTTGCTACTCTCCTGAATGCACCAAAAAAAGGCAGATGGGAGTATATGTTGTTTGAGTAACAATTTGGACTCAAACTTCAGTTGATTTCTCCCTCCCCCCCCCCCCGGAGATGTCCATCAGAAAGGCTGTGTGTTCCAGAAGCCACAACTGAATGGGCTGAGGGTTGTTTTCCAAGGAAAACATGGCAAGAAGTCCACGTGTATGCTCCAAATTCATTACATCCCTGTTTACAGGGCAATTTGATGCTTTCTGGAATGTGTTGCTGCTTGATAGGAACAGAGTGGCATTTGGATTCTGAACTTCCGTTTTGGGCCACAAAATGTAACGAAGGCATTAGGATGTAAAATGTAAGGAAGGATCTAGGCCAGGGGTGTTCAAACTTTTTGGCAGGAGGGCCATATCATCTCTCTGACGCTGTGTCGGAGGCCGGGGAAAAAAAGAATCAATTTACATTTCAAATTTGAATAAATTTACATACATTTAATATATTAGAGATGGAACTAATATGAATGAATGAAGGTCTTGCAGTAGCTCAAGTCCTATAAAAGGCCTTACACAAAGCAAGGCCAGCCTTTCCTTTGCAGCCGCTCCTGCATCACAGATGTGAAACAGCAAGCAGTGGAGGGAGCCCTCATCCCACAGCTCACGCAAGAGCTCAAACAGTTGCTCTCACAATGAGAGTAGTTGCGTCAGGCTAGCACAGGCTCCAGCAAGTTTCTGGAGGGCCAGAAGCTCAGTGGAGACTGGGGGCTCCCCACGGATCAGATTGGGAGTCCTCGAGGGCCGCAAGTGGCCAGGGTTGGGGCATCCCTGATCTAGGCTACTGTATTTGTTCTTCTTGCTCAAAAATAGCACTTTGCTGCTCAAACCCACCACTTTCCCTATGTTCAAACCAGTGGCAGGCATCCTTTAATTAGTAGTTTGAAAAAGCAAATTCTGATCTTCCCTCTTAAGCCCTCTTTGACCCAATGGCATCACAATGTGGGTGTGCCCAGTACAAGCCACACCAGATGACGCCTCCAGAAGGGGGTGACACTACACGGCCTGAGCCTCCATACGGCCATCTTTGACCCTCTCTGGGCCAGGTGCCTCGTACATGATCCTTATCACATACAATCATGTTTTTGCCAGTTGCCAGCCAGAACATGAAGTAACTGGCCTGAAGTAAGCCAAAGATCACCAAAACGTAAGGATATTCGGGAGAAATCAAATACCTTACAGAAACACAAAGTGAAATTTTTCAGTACTCCAAAAGATGCTTAACTTTAAACCAGATATATCATAGCAATCATTCATCAAATTATATTTCCGAATATAGATTTGACCTTTATTTCATTTTAAGCTGATATGGGAACTGGAGGAGGAAAGGGGGGAGAATTTGATTTTTGATCAGTACTTCCAATGTCTTCTAAATCCCTGGAGTTTCTATGGCTTCATCTTGCAAACACTTAAGGGGGTAACCTTGAGCATTACTTGTGCAAATGAGGATCTGGAGGACAATGAGAAAGATGTTGCAATAACTTGTGCCATTGGGTAAATCTTCACCTACTGTACACCTGGGAAAAGGCAAAATGTACCTGCTTGAAACACAATCGAGGGGGGAAAATCTAATTTTAAAAACTGGTGCTATCATAAATAATACAGCACATTGGTGAAATGTAAATTCACACTCATTTGCATATATTGGGAGAAGTTACACAAAGTGGAGCTTTTTTCAATAAACGCTTGTTATCGGTAGTTTGTTATTTAGAGAACTTATTCTGTGAATTATAATCACACTGTGGCTGACAAACAAAGGTGGTCATTTTTCAGTCTGTTAAGTATGGCCAGTACAGGATTCTACTCTTGGACTATGTGCATGCATATACACCCCTACACATACAGATAATGTATATATTTATTTGTCTGAGCTTCTAATGAGCAATGATGTTGATGCTATTGCTCCTTTTCCGAGGTTTTTCGGTCTTTGTGTTATTTGAAATATCTCTATCCTCCATCTCAGTTGAAGACTCCTCAGGTGGCTCTCACAATGTTTTGTGTTTGTGTTCTGAGCTGAGAATGATCCAGAGAGCAGGTTTGCCATCTGACAGCCCAAACCTGAGCTGCCCAGAGTGCGGGGCTGTCGTGGTGCCAAAATGATTGCCATGGCATCCAGTACACAACTGGACAGCCCATGGCAGTTCCTCGGTAGAAGGGGACTTTCATCCCCTTCCGCTAAGTAAGGGAAGTAGCCCACAGTGGGGCTACTAGATTCTGTGGCAGCTCTGGAGGTGGCACAGAATCAGAGAGTCCCATGTCGGACTGCGTGGTCTGACACCGGGCTTAGGATCTGGTGGAGCTGAGCTCCATAGATCCCGCCCTGCTACCTCCCCCTGCTACGCCTCCTCCCCACCCTATGCCCACCTTCCCCCTGCCTCCCCCTACCCCAGAACGCCTTCTCCCCACCTTCCCCACACCCTTATTCACCTCTAAGAACGTAAGAACAGCCCCACTGGATCAGGCCATAGGCCCATCTAGTCCTGCTTCCTGTATCTCACAGCAGCCCACCAAATGTCCCAGGGAGCACACCAGATAACAAGAGACCAGCATCCTTGTGCCCTCCCTTCCATTTGGCATTCTGACATAGCCCATTTCTAAAATCAGGAGGTTGCACAGACACATCATGGCTTGTAACCCGTAATGGATTTTTCCTCCAGAATTTTGTCCAATCCCCTTTTAAAGGCATCTAGGCCAGATACCATCACCACATCCTGTGGCAATGAGTTCCACAGAGCTCTCTGCTGCCAGGCAGTCCAGGCAACCGCCTTGCAGCGGAACGTGAGCCCAGCACTGGAGATGGCCCAGCGCGGGCTCGCACTGAGGAAGCTCCGGTGCTGGGCCAGCAGTAAGGCCCACAGTAAGGTCTGCTGGGCCTTGTGGCACATTTGCGACAGTGAGTGCCAGCAGAGAGCTGGCATGCCCTGTTCAGGATCAGGCCCTCAGTTGGCTTAAAGAAACCCATTTGACTGCCCTTGAACACTCTCAAGTGTTCATTGCATTCTGCATGAAATTACACATTGAATGATATATAACATGAAGGTATTACTCAAAAATACCAAGATTTTAAAAATTTTTGTCAGTAGTGGTGTCACCCCCCTCCCCGTGTGCATTACTCAGTGTGGCCCGCACCTCCCACACACCCCTAGTGATACCTGGTTCTGGTATTATGACAGTAAGCAGAAACTTTTTGGGCTGTACATATTGAGGAGGGTTCTAGAGGGGTACAGTGGCTAGAGATCTGGGCATTGACCTGAGTTAAAATTCCCAATCAGTCACAGATTTCTATGTCTCAGTGTGACCTATTTCATGGATGGCTGTGAGGCTAAAATAGGCTGTAAGTAGAAGCTTTGCCACACTGACCACTTTCTTTAGAAAGGCAAGATTTTTTTTTAATGCAATTGTTTTAACCAGGCTGAAATTGATACCTTGACTCACAAATTATTCAAACCTGGGTATGCTCCACACACCAGACATCAAGTATCTGTGTATTTTTGTGAGTAGTTTAAAATGAATTGCATGCCAAAGTGAGATATTGTTTGCGCATTAAATTTTAAAATCTGCTTTTAAGTCTCAGTGTGACATCTAGTTAGCATACAATAACTACCTTTCAAAAGCCAAATTAAATATTTGTGACACTTTAAGTGTTGCTATCTTTTCCTTTAAATGTTGCTGTATCTCCATCCCTCCTTTTTTGTTTGCTCTCTATTTTTTTCAGTTCTGTGCCTCTTTTGTGATGTAGATAAGTGTGAAAGATGATAGTTTAATTGGTAGATGTTGTTAGGGGAAAATGATGATTAACACATCAAACATGTTATTTTTTTGGCATGAAAGAGAATTGGGACAATTGTGAGGTGATCCTTTTGCCTCCTTCTCATAAATCATTGAAATCCACCTTTGATCAGATTCCCAGACAATGAAAGGCATTGGAAGATCACCTACCCCGCTATGTATGGCATCTGTGGAGGTTTCTCTGCTTAAAAAAACTGCTAGTACAGATCTGAGAAACCTGAATAATGATTTAGTCCTAATTCTAGAGGTCCTTTATGTAGCAGACACAATTGTTGTCATGCTTCCTATGATGCGCATGTAAGTGTGGAAAGGATCGTATCTTTAAACAAGTGGTTTCCAAACTTACCATGGTCATGACAGCACTATTGCCTGACTATCCTGGGCACTGCCATCTTGAAATGGGTGAGAACTCCCAGGTGCTGCCATCTTGAATTATGATTCTCCAGGTTGGCCGTAATCCATTACGGGTTACAAGACATGATGTGTATGTGCAACCTCCTGATTTTAGAAATGGGCTGTGTCAGATGCAAGGGAGGGCACCAGGATGCAGGTCTCTTGTTATCTGGTGTGCTCCCTGGGGCATTTGGTGGGCCACTGTGAGATACAGGAAGCTGGACTAGATGGGCCTATGGCCTGATCCAGTGGGGCTGTTCTTATGTTCTTAAACTACAATTCCCAGGAGGCCTTGCAGGTCTTCTTGTTGTCTGGTGTGCTCCCTGGGGCATTTGGTGGGCCGCTGTGAGATACAGGAAGCTGGACTAGATGGGCCTATGGCCTGATCCAGTGGGGCTGTTCTTATGTTCTTAACTACAATTCCCAGGAGGCCTTGCAGGTCTTCTTGTTGTCTGGTGTGCTCCCTGGGGCATTTGGTGGGCCGCTGTGAGATACAGGAAGCTGGACTAGATGGGCCTATGGCCTGATCCAGTGGGGCTGTTCTTATGTTCTTAACTACAATTCCCAGGAAGCCTTGCAGGTCTCTTGTTCTCTGCTGTGCTCCCTGGGGCATTTGGTGGGCCGCTGTGAGATACGGGAAGCTGGACTAGATGGGCCTCTGGCCTGATCCAGCGGGGCTGTTCTTATGTTCTTAAACTACAATTCCCAGGAGGCCTTGCAGGTCTTCTTGTTGTCTGGTGTGCTCCCTGGGGCATTTGGTGGGCCGCTGTGAGATACAGGAAGCTGGACTAGATGGGCCTATGGCCTGATCCAGTGGGGCTGTTCTTATGTTCTTAACTACAATTCCCAGGAAGCCTTGCAGGTCTCTTGTTCTCTGCTGTGCTCCCTGGGGCATTTGGTGGGCCGCTGTGAGATACAGGAAGCTGGACTAGAGGGGCCTATGGCCTGATCCAGCGGGGCTGTTCTTATGTTCTTAACTACAATTCCCAGAAAGCCTTGCAGGTCTCTTGTTATCTGGTGTGCTCCCTGGGGCATTTGGTGGGCCGCTGTGAGATACAGGAAGCTGGACTAGAGGGGCCTATGGCCTGATCCAGCAGGGCTGTTCTTGTATTCTTATGTTCTTATGAATTACATGAGATCTCATGCAATTCAGGATGGCAGCACCAAGGAGTGCCAGTAAGAAAAAGCTGCCGGGGATGTCCTGCTGTGCTTCTGTTACAAACTGGGGTTATGAGCCTTGTTCACACAAGCAACTTTGTGCAACCATGCAATTAAAAAATAAGACTGCATATCCCACCCACTGCACTGTTTCCTAACCAGATGGGAGGCAGAACATATAAACTGAACAGAACATCAGAACTGGGGGCACAGCAAGATGTGTTCCTTCTGTTTTAATCATGTGATGAATGGGGGCTGATAGACGGTATTGTTTCAACCATCCCAGTCAATGTTGTGACTCCATGCCTGCAGTTGTGATGGAGCAACCTGGAATTCTACCACCTCACTCTGCTCAATGTCCAAAGGTGTTCCCAGAATTCTCTTGGGTTCCTCATGTTACTTTTTCCCCTGTGTATTTTCCAGGGAAAATTAAATGTGGCAGCAAGGAGGAAGGCGGTTTAGGGATTGACGAGGCTGCTAGCGGCTTGACTTTCAGATGTGCTAAGTAGCAGAAACACTGAGAAAAGGAGAAGAAAGGGGACAGTTTTTGATATTCACTGCCTCTGACAGTCTATCCTCAGGTGAATAGACCAGCACTAGGTGAAACTTTAAGACATTTTCTGTGTTCGCGTTTAGATCTCAATTTTAGACTAAGAAGGAGGCAGAGACAAGTTCTCTAGTATTTATATTCCTATTTTATTCATCATTGTTGCCCTCTCCCTTTGCCTCTGCCAGTGTACTGATGACCCTGGGCAAAGTCTTGTACTGAGCCTGCTATGATGCCTTGGGTGAATATCTATTGACCGGTGGGGAAGGGAGGAGGAGAAGCTGCCGCACAAGTCTGTGGACCAAGAGACTTGAGGAGAAGCTCTTTTCCCGCTCTCCCCATCAGGCAATGGAAGATTTAGAAGTCCCATGATGACCCTGGAGATTCTGGAGGATGTTCCTTTTAATGTATGGGAGTGCCACTTTTAGCTGCTCTTGGTGGGCTCATGGGCCCACAGCTGGTGCCTGATGTAGGCAGCACTTAATTCAAGCCTGCACCTTTTCCAAGCAATAGAGAGTTCAGGCCACCTATCAAACCAGCCCACCTACCTACCAGTCATCAGTTCCTTCCTTCTTAAGAACAGTAATTGCCTGAGGGCCCAGTCCTATCCAACTTTCCAGCACCGGTGCAGCTGCAATGCAGCCCCAAGGTAAGGGAACAAATGTTCCCATACCTTGAGGAGCCCTCTGTGATTGCCTCCCCAACACAGGAAACAGTGCATATTCCATTGGCACAGCAGCAGCAGCACTGGAAAATTGAATAGGATTGGACTCTGACTTGATTATCTAATCCAGTGGTTCACAAACTGTGTGCTATGGTACGCTCACAGGAGTGTTGGGGGATGTCCCTGGTGGTCCCTCCTACCAGCTCTCCTGGGTGCAAAATCTTGCACGATCCAAGATGGTAGTACCCAAGTCTCTGATCCCTTGTGAGATCTCATGTGATTTGGGTACCACCATCTTGGATGCCACAAGATGTGATGCGATTTTGAGTGCCATCATCTTGGATCATGCAAAATCTTGTAGAATCCAAGATGGTGGTGCCCAACTGAGCCAGGAAGAATAGGTCATGGGGCTGCTGTGACTCCGGAAAGTTTGGGAACCACTGGTCTAATCTGATACAACATTAGGTTTCCAACACTGGTTATTCAAATATAGATGGGCGCTTACAAGCTTTCATCATGGTGGTGGCAGCAGCTGTCTCTGCTGTTTGTCTCCAACATCTGGTATTCTGATACAGTGCACTCCTATGCACACTTTCCTGAGAGTAAGCGCCTCTGGACACAGGGGGGCTTATTTCTGAGTAAACCTGCATAGGCTTGCACTGTAAGAAACATAACTGGTGCAATACAGGATGGGCAGGTGACAACTGCATGATTCCTGTTAACATAAGCCTGGACTCTTTAGCGTAGAGCAGTTGTCACCAAACTCACGACCACTGTCCATCCAAAAAGCAGTCCCTGTTCAAACCGGAGCTTACTGTTCCACCATGTTCCATTGTTCCATCATGTGTATTCTCAGTAGATCTAGGGACCGGGACACTTTGGGCAGTCATGTCTGTTGCCCAGCATCCCAGAAGGCTGTGCAGCAGGATGTCCGGGCAGACACAACTGCCCAGAGTATCCCGGTGCCCAGATCTACTAAGAATCCACGCGGTGTGAAGGTAGAACAGTAAGCTCTGCTCACGTAGTGGAGGGCTTTTCCCAAACCCTGGATCCAGCCTCCTGGCTGGGGTTTGGAAAGCCCTGGTGTAGAGAATTTGTCTGGATTGTGGCCAAACTCTACGGCAAGGACTGCCTGCTGAGCTTCTTCCATCCCAAAAGGAGAATGCAGTTTTGCACTTTCTGTGACAATGGAGCTGACAGACCTCCTTCTCATCTTGCTGTTCGTCACCCATTCAGTAGGTGTATTGAATATTTTTTGAGCAGAGAAAGGCAGTGGAGTTCTCAGTACTAAGCCCTTGCCCTACCTCCTCCTATCTGAAATTGTCCCAGGAAAATCCAAAGCATTTCACACCTCCCAATTGTTACCTCAAGAATGCTTTTGCAGTCAGAAGATGTAATCCTTCTTCCTCCCTCCCTCCCTCCCTTCCTCCCACAGAGTAGACAAACTACCATCTCTGAATTCAACAGCTATCTCAAGTGAGGCACACACTAATGTAATTTTGCCAACAGCAGACTTCCCTTCTCTCACATTTATTTTTGATACGTCTTCCTTGAGGCATTTCAATTTTAATTTATAAGATTACAACATATCCTAAGATTCCAGCTGTTTCTTTGTTTCCTAAAGGAGTGAGCAGAGAGAGTCATAAAATAACAAGGATTGTGGTCTTTATTATTAATTAGATTGCAACATACTGGTTCAATGTATGCGGGAACACCTCACCGTTACTGCGCTGGTTGCCAATGTGTTTTTGGACATAATTGTGTTGGTGGTGATCCATAAACGGGTGACCTTAACGACTTGGGGCCAGTATATCTGAAAGATAGCCTTCTTTCAGATTTACCTCCTTTAACAGCGGTTTCCAAACTGTGAGTTCATGGCCCACCAGTGGGTCATGACCCAATTTTTGGCGGGCCGCGAAACTGACAAAGCAGATTATGCTATGTGCATCAAGCACATTATGCTATGTGCATCAAACAACCTGCTCCTTAGTGGGGGGTAGCACTGCTGCCCAATCACCATGATAGCCACAGAGGCTTGAGCGGCTGGTAAAGTGAAACTTTTTTTGGATGGGTCTCACTGCTAAAATGTTTGGGAACCCTGCTTTAAGATCTTTTTAGGAAAGCCCTGTTGCAGGTTCCACATCTTTCAGAGGTTTGGTTGAAGCTGACCCACAAGAGGGCTTTCTTGTAAGTGGTTCCTGCTATGTGGTGTTTCCTGCCCTGTGAGGTGAGGGTTGTGCCCTCTTTGCCAGTGTGTTGACACTGTCACAAGACAGGTATGTTTATTGAGGTCATTACTGCTCTACTATAAGTGTTGTCTTCCATGTTTAATATATATAAATTATATTTATATATTTATAAATATATAAATGACCTTGGACCAGTCTAAGCCTAACCTATCTTGGACAGTTGTTGTGGAAGGAAGGAACCTTGAACACCTCCCTCCTGCCAGGTCCACCTCAGTGAGTGAGTTGGTTGAAGGTGAATAATGAATAATGTCCACTCTCTCTGTTTTTGTTCTTGTTTTAAATTTGTAGTTTTGCTTCTTATAATTTTGCGTTCTGTGTGTGTGTTTCTGCTATTGTAAGCCACTTGTATTTCTTTTTTCAGAATGGTGGGGTACACATATTTTTAATAGTGATGATGATGATGATGATGATGATGACAAGAAGAAAAAGCCAGGAATCAAGCGTGGGACAATTGAGACCCACAGGACAGGCAGAAATGTATTAGGTCCTCCCAGTGCTGGATGAGACATTTTCATCAGATCCTCCCATGGTCGTCAGAGGACCCTGAGATACAAAGCAGCCTGTACTTTAGGACAGGGGTCTCTAAACTTTTCGACCGAAGGGCCACATCAAATATCTAGCATAGTGCTGAGGGCAAGAAAAACATTAAATATAAAATGCAAATAAATACATTAGAGATGGAACTTAGATGAATGAATAAATGAAAGGGCTCAAATGTCCAGGACTTCTCCAAGCACCAACACAGACCAAGAAATAAAGCACACACTTAAATGGACCCCCATTCTCCCACCCCACAAGCACAACTCTGGTTGTGTTTGGTCAACTGATCCCTCAGGGGATCAGAGGTTGGCTGCGGGCCAGATAGAGGTTTGCTGCGGGCTGTGTCTGGCCCCTAGGCCGGGGTTTGGAGACCCCTGCTTTAGGACAATATCACTCCTGGGAACCTCCAGACAGACTCACTGTGTCATATCCCCTGGTTATTGATCAATTCACTCAAAGGATGGAAGATATCCATTCAGATCCTCATCCAGCTTGCCTGTTGAAGCCCCTATGAACTATTATTGCCTGTTAAATGGTTGAACACTAAGCAGGCAAAGGTATATTGAAATCTTATGGTGAATATTCTTAAATCATAAACATAGTGTTCATATTGTCCTAAAAACACATTGGTTTCTGGGTAACCAGAGACATTAAATAACATATCCATGTAGCGAATCATTTGTGAGCAAAATACTCATTGTTATTTAATTTATTATTTATAGTCCTTATACCATTCCAAATCCTAAATTAGGCAATAGTCTACCAGAAGCACTTCCACATGGGTCTAATTACTGTGAATGTGTCTTGTATGGGAACATGGATGTGTGTTCCCACAACTTAAATTCCTTGCAATGGAATTGCACAGGGAATGTCCATGTGCCTTATATTTGATGTCTGACATCCTTTCAAAAAATTGCAATCATACTTCTGGCATCCGTAGGAGCAAAAATAATTTCCTTTTTCATTGCAGGGAAGACATTCTAACAATATGAAATATGTCAAAGGATATTAATTCAAGCTTTAGGAAAGGGGACACATTTTCAGAGTTTCTTATCCTTTTCAGGCTTGCCTTTACTGCTGGAGAATTTAGTAAATTACACAGGTGGAACAGATTAAAACCTCTGTTGGTTGGTTGATTGATTGAATGAGAAGGTCAATCAGATTTAAATGGATGGCAGATTGTTAAAAATGTTAATCTGCTTGCTGTTGTCAAATGTTGACGCCTTATAATAAATCAGAGTTAGCCTTAAAACACACAAAGAGAGAGAGAGAGAGAGAGAGAGAGAGAGAGAGAGAGAGAGAGTTCCTTTTTCAGGCTGTTGGGAAAATAGACATTAAATATTGTCATTCATTCTGATCTCTAAGCTTCTGAATGCCTATGATCTCAAAAAAATCATTTTTATGTGGGATGTACAAAAATAAGCTGACGGTAATATGATGTGTATTATCTTTTCCACCCAAAAGCTTTCACTTGCTTATTTTCATGTAGAATATTTACATCTTTTGCTTTGTTCCATATGTCAAGTTCAAAGTAATGTGTTGAAGAGTTTGCTTAATAAGAAACTTAACTTTGTCAGTAGGAGGAGGATGTTGTCTCAATGGCTTCTAGGTTATCTGAGGATCAGCTGCTCCCAGTATTTCTTTTACACCTGTCTTCAGTTTAGGGAGAGTGTCAATAAATAGCATTAAAATTCGGACAGGCATAGTTTGCCAAGATTTTTCTGTTCATTCATTCATTCATACTTCATTGAACTGGTGCAGCAGGGTGGCTGAGAAACTGAGCTGTGTGATTCAGAACTTCTCTGAGTACGATGCACTCTCTAGGTGGGTTTATACAAGGCATTCTCTCTCAGACTTGGTCTTCCCATCTGTAGTATGAGGATAAAAATATACCCGCCTTATATAGGAACATGAGAAGAGCCCTGCTGGATCAGGCCCAGGGCCCATCTAGTTCAGCTTCCTGTATCTCACAGCAGCCCACCAGATGCCCCAGGGAGCACACAAGGCCACAAGATGCTTACATCTCGCTGCCACTCCCCTGCATCTAGCGTTCTATTTACACTTGCACCCCCCAACAAAGACACCAGACTGCAATTGGGTTCAATTTGGGTCCTTTTTGGTCACACAAGTGACCAGTTTTTAACATGTGCAGTCTATGGAACACACCATCCTTTCCGCACCAGTCTGGGGTAGGCAAAAAAACACCATCTGATGCCAATTAGGATGACAATAAAAAATTCCTACCCAACCCTCATACTGAGAGAGAGAGAGAGAGAACACAATTCACACGCACACACACACATACACACACACACACACACATATGCCTGAGTGCATGTCAGATTGTGACTCATTTAATCAGGATTACTGGAACACATGAGACAAATATCTTCAAGTAATCTCTGACCTGATCCTCTAAGAGTCAGTAGCTTTATATATTTTACTCTGAGATATCAAAACCTGTTCTGTAGTGTCCCAGCAAGTCTTTTAGTCAGTTCATCTTGTGACTGAGATAGCAAAACGGCACTACCAACAAATTTGCATGTGGTCTTCTTATTCTAAATCTGTGGGATGTTTTGAGCCTCTCCTTGATGTTTGCACCCAGAGACCCTGAGGAATGGAGGCACATCTTGAAGTCTCTGATTGTACTGCTCCAATCTGGCTCTGACAAATTGTGTTCTCTTTTATCCTCTCACGTATCTGTACTTGGATTGAATGTCTGTCTCTACCTTATGGCTTACTTCTCCTTGAGTCCTCACTGTCGAGCCCTTATATATTCATCATGGGAACATCTCCAAATGTGTGGTCAGAAATTTCATTTCAACCTCTTGAAATGCCTGAGAGTTGTGCCAGACTTTTTGTCATTCCTATACAACCAAGTGTCAACAGTGTCTGCAAGCCAGCCTCACTCAATTACATCATTTTCATGTCTAGGATGTATCTGTTGTCCATCATTTTAATATTTTAGTAGATTCTTAATTTGTCTTTTTTCCCTCCCACTTGCACTTTTTCCTCAGTCTTTTTTTTTGGGGGGGGGGGTAGATTATACATATCATTTTTGGCATTCAGGAACATAAAAGACATTTCCTTACTGATATCTATAAGATATGAGGAATAAATTCAGTCTTAAATGGTGGTTGCAGTGTCGAAGTTGGTTTATAGGTAACACATCTGATGCTCTAGGGCGCTGGTGTTCAAAGTGGTGGGTCGCGACCTACCATAGGAATGGAAAATTGGTCACTTCCCTTAAGGGGGAAGGAATGGGTGCCACAGCAGCACTGCAGCAATCGTGGCACTGCGGGCACCCAGAGGCTTGTCTCCCTACCTTGAGGGGGGTGGATCAGCAAGCCTTGGAGAGGGTCCAGGTTCTATGGGTCTCCCCCAAGCGATCAATCACTCTAATCTGAAGGGTGGAGTGCACTTCCGGTAAACCAGTAGTTGCAAGGAATATCAGAAAGTCTGGCACAACTTCTGGTAAACCGAAAGTTGCTCCAACTTGCAGATCGGAGTGATAAATCACTTGGGGGAGAACCACAGAGAGGACTGTGGGCCTCCTGGGTCCACTTCAAGGCTTGCTGACCTCTCCCCCCCCCCCCAGGTAGGGAGACAAGCCTTGGGGTGTCCGTGGTGCTGCGATCACCATGGCACTGTCTGGGCATATCTCCCCTCCCAGTCCCTGCCCCTGCAAGCACTTACCAGCAGTTCTCAAATACCCAGAGAGTTTGAGAACTACTGCTCTAGCATACTGTTTAAAGCACTAGGTGTGTCTCAGTTTGATTCCAGGTTTATAACACCAGTAAATAAGGTTGCTGGATGAAATTCAGT
The DNA here is from genome assembly GCF_035046505.1 of Tiliqua scincoides. Classification (NCBI taxonomy): domain Eukaryota; kingdom Metazoa; phylum Chordata; class Lepidosauria; order Squamata; family Scincidae; genus Tiliqua; species Tiliqua scincoides. Next base: position 10,164,235 of record NC_089832.1, read on the forward strand.
TGACAGTGAAAGAGAGCTGTTATAAAAGTTTGATATTTGTATGTAACTGCCATCAGTAGTGTGTCACCGCATGTAATTGAAGTAATACAATTTCTCAAATGGATAGGCAATTACTTGGGAACATTGCTGGAAGTATGAAATTCTCTTCCCTTCCCTGCAGTCGCAGCGCCGGGTCACCTTTCACCTGCCTGATGGCTCTCAGGAAAGCTGCAGCGACAGTGGCCTAGGAGACCATGAGCCCAGCAGCACCGCAAGCACGACCCACCCTCTGCCACTTGGTTTCCCCCAGGAGGAGTACTATGAACAGACATCACCTAACAGTCGGACAGAAGGAGATGGCAATTCTGATCCGGAGTCCAGTAAGTCTGTTCCATCTGGTCATCGTATTTGGTTTAGAACCTCCATCCATCCAGGGTGCACAACCAGTGCACCTGCTAGCAAGGGATCTCAAAATAGTTTTCTGTGATGGGGACAGGGTAAAGATATATAGCTAATCAATCTGCCTAAGTCTGCATTGTTTTGTCCTCCTGTTTTATGTTTCCTCATTTGTTTGCTGAGCTTTGTTCTGAAATTCAAATGATTTAAATGGACCTAAATGGCAAAATTTCCAGTTGGTTGCCTTTGGCATAATGGGTTTGGCAATGACCCTACAGTGTCTGGGCTATTTCCCCTTTTGAACCTGAGCCTTGGCAATGAAGGAAAGGCTTATGAACAACTTTGGGACATTAGATAAACTCCCCCAAATCGTATCTCCCAAAGTTCGGAGGTCAAATCTGTTTTGAATTCCCTCAAAACTTTATTCAGGTTGCAATCCTATACATATTTACCTGGGAATAAAGTCCCATTGAAGTCAATGAGACTTATTTCTAAGTAGACATGCATAGGATTGTGCTGTCAGTTCTGTTAAAGAATACAGAACTTCTTTGTTCATATATAACACAAAAAAATTAATTCAGCTTTAAAGGACGATTAGAGAACAAAATAGAAAGTAAAAGGTATTTAATTGACTCTGGTGAGGATGGTCCATATGAAATCTGCCAGACACTATATGCTAGATTATATGCTAGTCTGGAGGGCGACTGCGAATAGGCTATTGCCTCCATCACTTCTTGATGGCATCTGGGTGGCGACTCTGTGATGCACAAAGTGGGGTTAGAAGGTCTAATTCAACAGGGGTTTTGTAATTTTAGTGCATAGTGGCAGTGATGAGTTCTGAAGAAGGTTCACACATGTGAACTGGGCTCAGGATCAGCAGGTGTGTGGGATCTACTCTAATAAATGGTTTAGAGCAGTGGTACTCAAACTTTGAGGGAGCTTTACTCCCTTAGTAAGTCTTTGTGGGGGAGGGGCTAGGGCAGCAATTCGATCCCTAGCCCTAAGGAGGGTGAGGGGAGTGTTTGTCACTTACTTTTAGAAGGCAGGGCTGCAGCTGGCTGCAGGAGGTGCAGGGAGCCCTGTGCAACCCTGCACAACACTCCCCGAGGCTTGGAACTTTCACTGAAAGCGGGTGCAAAGCACTTCTGTTTTGCAGGAGGCACTTTGCACCCACTTTCAGTGAACGTTCCAAGACTTGGGGAGCACTGTGCAGGGGTGCACAGGGCTCCCCACACCTCCTGCAGCCTGCTGCAGCCCTGCCTTCTAAAAGTAAGTGACAAGCACCCCCCCACACAAAACGGACGCGATCCTGGGGATTGCTTCCCTACCTCTCCCCTTCCCCCGCCCCTTAAAGGGACAGGGGAACCTTTACACTAACTGTTGGGTTGCAACCCACCAGTTTGAGAACCACTGGTTTAGAGGATGGTAGACAATAAATATGTTCTGATAGAACTGGTTTATATGCTAGTGTTGTATTAGGTTTTCCTTGTTTGGTAAAGTAGATGAGCAAATGACTGGGCAAGCAAAGATCACCCAAAACATCAACAAAGTTCAAAAAAGATGAAAATAAAATAAATTAAGCCTAGTTATTTGCAGCTTCTAAACTGCATTCTTGCATTGTTTCAATGTATTAAGAGGGTGCCTTTTACGCCATCCTGTGTCATTTCAGAAACTTGAGTTTCTCTGTGAGTAAAAGGGAAGAGTAAATTATTTGAGTCATATTTTCATTTTAAAAATTAGCTTTTACATAACAACTTGATGGAGTTAAACAAACACATAATGGTGTATGTGCCCCCCCCCCCATTGATCAGATGTGTGGGTTTTGCTCTGTTTGAAAGCAAAGGGAACCCTCCTTCTTTTCTTTTCTTTTCTTTTCTTTTTTCAATCAAATTTTAAATCTTACCAAATACGTGATTCAGTATAGTTTTGTGTGTGTATTTAAAGTTCTTATTATATTATTGAGCCTGGGGCCAAACTGATCATTTCAAAGATTCATGATTCTGTGGGATTTGGTGTCATTCATTTTCTTTTTTTGATAAATCCAGAATAACCCTGGTAAATTGGTTTGGAAGAATTGCATTGAAATAAGGGTGTTTTAAACCCTTTTAACCCTTAGACCTTTTCTTACCTCCCCCCTTTTTGGAAACAAAGAGGAACTTGACCCAAGTGATATCTTTATGTTTCCCTTACATTTAAGACAATAGATTTGGAGAGAGCCATATTGAAAAACATAGAGCTGCTCAATCCCCCCCCCCCCATTTACTCTGAACTTCAACAAACCATGGAATCGTGGATTTGTCCATGAGGAGGAGGAGTTAGCGTGAGTAAGATTGAGTTGTCCAGTTAGCCGATAGCTAAGTTGACTATTCATGTAAAAATGGCAGTTGCTGAAAGCAGAGTCCTTCATTTGGCTTATTTCCCCAAAGAACCAGAATGTGAGAACCAGGTGTGAATTTGCTCAATCCAGGGAATCATTATACTGTGTAACACAAAAATTGTTCATGTTGAATTTTTAATGTTTCTTAGGCCACAATCCTAATCAACTTTTCAGCACTGATACAAGGGCAATGCAGCTTCGAGGTAAGGGAACAAACATTGCCTTACCTTGAGGAGGTCGCCATGACTGCCCCCAACTGCAGGATGCAGCACACGTCCCATTGACACAGCTATGCCAGTGCTGGAAAGTGGGTTAGGATTGCGCCCTTAGATAATTCACAGGTGATGATTCCAGCAATTCCAGTAAACTTTGTTCTTTGTATCATCAAAACTTTTTTAGTTATCTTAAATTATCTGTTTCTTTTAATCCTATTGCCTAATGCCTTGCATTTCCCAATATGTGGGTTGGGACCCACTAGGTGGGTTGCAAGCCAATTTCAGGTGGGTCGCATAGCACCTATCTCAGCCGCCATTGAAAATACAGAGCTGAGAATACAGGGTACAGAGCTGCTGGGCTGAGCAGACTCCCAGTAGGAGAGAGGCATTGTGCTTTGCCCTGAATAGATGAGAGGATGGGACACTGGAAATAGGGGAGGTCTGCGTTGTTGGAGAAAGATTCAATTCTGTGTTCTGCTTTGACTTCCGAGCTGGAACGTCTGGATTCTGAGCTATACAGAATAACAGCACAAGCACACTGTGTAGTAGTGTGTAGCACACAACATAGCACTGTGTAGTGCTGTAGCACACAATCTTTGTCTGATTGTGGCTTCGACTTGAAGCCTAAATTAACAGTGTCCCTTCCAGTCATGACATCACTTCCGGTGGGTCCCAAACAACTGTCATTCTAAAAAGCAGGTCGCGGTGCTTTAAAGTTTGAAAACCACCAGCCTAATGTATTGTAATATGTGTATCATACAACTGCATAGATTTTGAAGTAGCGTCACTATTGATGCCTTGCCAAAAACAGTCGCATTTTTGAAATCTTCACATCAAAATTAACAAACATCAAAATACTCAAACACAAAATTGTTCTCATTTTATTACACAGTGTAACATGCATATCTATTTACATGGCATTTTTATACGTTAACAGGCGTAACCTTGGACAGCGGTGCCATCCCACCTACCCCGTCTGTGGCTTCAGTGCCACAAGATTATATGCTGAAAGCACTTCTGTGTTGATTCTTACGAAGTTACACAGCCGTTTTAGGTGTAAACCGAAAATCCAGACTGAATTGGTGGTTGCATTTGGAACCCCTTTTCTCCCAGTCCTTTTTTAACGCAACTACCTCCCATTTGAAGCTTCAAAAATGGCAGTTGCATCCTAATGATGCCTGCGCATGAATGCTGCTGATGCACCTTGGCACTCTTGAGGTGAGCAAGCTGCAGTTGTAAGAAATTTGCATGGAGTCTAGAGTTGCCTATTTTTCTTAGATAATTATCTGATGGGTCAGGTTGAAATCCACTACCAAGAATAATTAGTGTTCTGCAGTGTGGAGGTGCATCCCTCACCTAATGCAATTTGGACTTCAACAGCGTTGCTTTGACATGCGTAACTGATGCTGTGTCCCATAACATTGGCGGTTTGCAGAGAGATTGCTTTTGGGGTTGGGTGACTCTGTATTTTGATGTGGATCTTTGGAAATACTCCTTGTATGTACAGAAAATGCTGTGCATACTCTCATAGATCAGAGATGGACACGTCCAACATGGCTTCACTTGAATTGAGTCACAAGTCTCTACCCCCTTTAACTCAACTCAAAAACGAGACCTAACAGGCGAACTTTCCAAGTCATCCAGAGTGATTTGGGAACTCTAAAACACTTGAATCCTGAGTCTTTTCCATAAAAATGTCAGCCACAGCTCAGTGGGAAAAAATGGAGGTGCTGCTGGGTGTGTGTGTGTGTGTGTGTGTGTCGGAGTTCTCATTTAATACTCCCCTGATGTCCCCATTCCATCTATGAACAAGGCAGGAGGGGGTGGGACGAATTGTGTGAGAGCGAGGACAGAAGCGGCAAGAGGGAGGAGGGTCATGTCATCCCTTTTGGGGTGGGGGAGTGAGACAGCTTGTTCAATGGTCCTCCAAAACAGGAAACTTTGTCAGGAGCTGACTGGGCTGGAGTTGATGCATCCAGTATCTTGGGATAACTGCCCCATGTGGCAAGCTGCCAGAACTGCATCTCTCCACACCAGCATTTTTCAGCATTTGTCCTTCGCCATACCACACTGCATGCTCCATCTATCTGAAGTACTACCGAAAGTAACTGGTGATGATGTCACTGCCAGTTACTTCCAGATTTGGAGAGCAGACAAAATGTGACAAACACTGGTAATGAAACACTGGTAATCTGCTTACAGTGGATGTGGGGAGGGGCTTTTATGAGTGCACAAAAAGTGCACACTGGAGCTCTGCCCATCAAGCAAAGCATCCAATTTTTGTTCATCGTGTTGCATCACTGGTCTCACTGCCAGGCAGCAGGGCTCGGGGAGGGGTCCTGTGTGTACCACTGGAAACCACCTCCAGTACCTCTGGTGATACGAGCACCACTGGTTGAGAACATTGCTCTACAAAGGCTCTCGGCCTTTGAACGGGCCTCACCTACCCTAGACTCTTAATTGGATCCCCTGAAGGTATACAAGGGGTTTCCTAACTGGGCTAGATCTTGATGAGCCAAGCTCTCTTTGGCTCTGGTGCTTTCCCTCCTCTGAGTTCTGGTTTCAATCCTGTTCTAGTCTGTTCCTGTCTCCCATCTTGATTCTTGGTTCTGATTTCCGGCTTCATTTCTAACTCTGACCCTGGTTCCCTGCTTGTCTCCTGGCCTTGGCTTCTCTCCCTCTCATGACTGCTGCAATCACCTCAGCCCCAGCAAGTTGGCAATGTATGTAGCCTAAAAAGTCCCCCTGTGGTAACATTTGTTTAACCCTGTGTAAACACTAACTGGCATCTAGAACCAGCCTAAAATCGATAAAATTTTAAACCAGTCTAATATGATGCAAGCAACATGACAAGTCAAATTAGAACTCTCCAGAGGGAAACTATTTTTCCTCTCTCTGGGAATTGTCTGCAAAAAGTCATCATTCTAGGTCCATTTTCAAACTGAGCTGAAGGGAATTAGTTGATCACTAGCTGCAGTAAATGCATTTTTGTCTATTAATACCTTTATGGCATCAGAAAAATTTTGTGATTTGTAAGTTCAGAAGACATTTTGGAAACATGGCAGCTTTTAAAAATGCCCTGGTAGCTTTTGTTCTACTCCACAGTTGACTAATTTCCATGGGCAGCTGGTGAAACTAGACGTGTACATTATACCCAGTTTGACTAGTGACTAGAATACAATAACAGTTGCTCCCTCCCAGGGTGGTTGAATGGATGAATGATAGGAGGAGTGTAAAGAACATTATGCGTTAAAATTGCTGCAGAAATTAAATAATTGGGGGATGTCTCCAATTGCTAACCTGCACTGTTTTAAAAATAAGTTTGGACAAGTTTGAGTTTGTGGCGTGCTGCTAACACCTGTGGTTTTTGCTATTCTTGCAAAATCCCATCTTTGCTATGGAAATAAATGTTCTGAATGGGCTGTGTGGTCAAGAACATTGGTAACAGATCTGCACACATGGAAAAGGATTGGAGATGTGAAGGTCCCCAGTCATGGGGATGTGAGAGGTCTTGCACAGTACTTATAGAAAGACTGTGAGCCTTTGCTCCAAGACACACAGTAACCATATGTTTAATGCTAACATTTGTTTTTGTTTTTTTAAAAAGGTTAAATGATATTTTATTTCAGCCCTGCAGAATTAGGACCATTGCATGGTGGCAGAGGGGGCTTTAGCCATCATCTGGGTTGGGACCCCCCCTCATTGATGCCAAAGATCTCTCTCTCTCTCTCTCTCTCTCTCTCTCTCTGTGTGTGTGTGTGTGTGTGTGTGTGTGTGTGTGTGTGTGTGTGTGTGTGACCTGAATTAGAAATATGGTGGGGAGTCAGGATTAATGTCCCTCCCCATTGCATACAGTCCCAATTCATGGATCTGGACCACAGCAAGGGGTGGTGCTTCAATAGTTAGATGGAGGCCCTCTCATGGTCCTAGCCCAGCTGGAGAGGAGGGCGGGGTCACATAATTATTTAGCCTGGCAGAAAAACTATGTGGGGACAGAGCTTATATGTAAATAATGGGCTTTGCCTGTTCCTCCAAATTTGTACAACAGCCATGACTAACTATAAGCAGGTATCTCACCATTAACTTTGACTTGATGTTGCTCATAGCATTTGGGCACAGCCAAATATACAATTATTATTATTATTATTATTATTATTATTATTATTATTATTATTATTATTATTATTAATAAAGTACATTCACCTGCCGCTTTAACTCCTCACATACTTGTGTGAGTTGCAAAACTGACATGAACCCAGGGAAGCAGTGGGGTTGCATAGCAGCTGATTCTAATAAAGCAGTATATTTGACACTAAGGAGTATATTTGACACTAACCCTGTCATGGGGGGGGGGGGTTTGTAAAGGCAATAAATCTCCATTAGCTTGTGACAGCTTTCACTTTTTTTTATTTGTGGGGGAAGGGGCGCATGTGTGTGTACACCATGTGTACATTCATGCCCATGAAAACTTCCTTTGCTGTGCACTTTTTCCCCATCTTCAAAGCTGCACACTAATAATTAATTTGTGGAGGGCTGGAGTAATTAATTTTATGAAGACAGTGCAGCTTGATTGATCTTCTACCTTTAATCTAATTAGCCCACACATAGGTGGGAGAATGTAATAGCTGAACATTTTACTAGTAGGCTTTGACGAAAGCGGCACTTTTATTTTTATTTTTTTTAATTTGACAACCCACTGAGACTGTTTCTGTATCACTTCTGGGATAGTCATTAGCTGGATATTTGGATTAAAAGGTGAGGAAATTGGTGATGATCAAACACCATGGGTAGGTTGAACATCCCCATTTTAAATGAGTGGCTCCTTTTGTACACTCTTAATAATCTATCATTATTGCTTGATAACACAACACCTTAGGGCACTGGGGGAGGTAATAACAGCCAAGGGCTAAAATCAAAGCTGCAAATGTCTTAGATGTGCCCTACTTTCACATCACAGGGGAAGAACCAAGACCAAGTTCTGCGATGCTCAGAAATCTTCAAGAGTGCAGACTGGCATTGGAAAATCTGTTTGAATCAGCTTCCCATGGCTGTCCAAGCGTTGAAATACAACTTTAGGATTAATCTCAGGTCTCCTTCCTCTTCTCACCATCCGCTGTTGGGTATGTGGAGTCCAAGTGGAGTTTCAAGGATAATACTGGGCTTAATTACTGGAGTTTCAAGGATAATACTGGGCTCCATTTTCACAATGGAGAGAAGTGAAAAGCGGTGTGCCCCAAGGATCTGTCCTGGGACCAGTGCTTTTCAACCTCTTCATAAATGACCTGGAGACAGGGTTGAGCAGTGAGGTGGCTAAGTTTGCGGATGACACCAAACTTTTCCGAGTGGTGAAGACCAGAAGTGATTGTGAGGAGCTCCAGAAGGATCTCTCCAGACTGGCAGAATGGGCAACAAAATGGCAGATGCACTTCAATGTCACTAAGTGTAAAGTCATGCACATTGGGGCAAAAAATCAAAACTTTAGATATAGGCTGATGGGTTCAGAGCTGTCTGTGACAGATCAGGAGAGAGATCTTGGGTTGGTGGTGGATAGGTCGATGAAAGTGTCGACCCAATGTGCGGCGGCAGTGAAGAAGGCCAATTCTATGCTTGGGATCATTAGGAAGGGTATTGAGAACAAAATGGCTAATATTATAATGCTGTTGTACAAATCGATGGTAAGGCCACGCCTGGAGTATTGTGTCCAGTTCTGGTCACCGCATCTCAAAAAAGATATAGTGGAAATGGAAAAGTTGCAAAAGAGAGCGACTAAGATGATTACTGGGCTGGGGCACCTTCCTTATGAGGAAAGGCTATGGCGTTTGGGCCTCTTCAGCCTAGAAAAGAGACGCTTGAGGGGGGACATGATTGAGACATACAAAATTATGCAGGGGATGGACAGAGTGGATAGTGAGATGCTCTTTACACTCTCACATAACACCAGAACCAGGGGACATCCACTAAAATTGAGTGTTGGGAGAGTTAGAACAGACAAAAGAAAATATTTCTTTACTCAGCGTGTGGTTGGTCTGTGGAACTCTTTGCCACAGGATGTGGTGATGGCAACTGGCCTGGACGCCTTTCAAAGAGGATTGGACAAGTTTCTGGAGGAAAAATCCATTACGGGGTACAAGCCATGATGTGTATGTGCAACCTCCTGATTTTAGAAATGTGTTTTTTCAGAATGCCAGATGCAAGGGAGGGCACCAGGATGCAGGTCTCTTGTTATCTGGTGTGCTCCTTGGGGCATTTGGTGGGCCGCTGTGAGATACAGGAAGCTGGACTAGATGGGCCTATGGCCTGATCCAGTGGGGCTGTTCTTATGTTCTTATGTTGATGTATGTGGCAACTTGAACAGTTAAAAAAGGAAGCAATAGGAAGTTGAAAGAAGTCATCTTGGTATATCCAAGTTGGCATAGTGTAGGGGCTAACAGTGCAGTCCTATGCATCTCTACCCAGAAGTAAGTCCCAGTGTGTTTAGTGGGATTTGTTCCCTGGTAAGTGTGTGTAACAATGGTTCCTAAACTATGGATCCACGACTTTTTTTGGTGGCTTGTGAAACTGACAAGGTGCATCAAGGGTTAAACAACTTGCTACTTTCTTAGGCTACAGTCCTATACACTAGTAGTTCCTAAACCTTTTAGCATCAGGTCAAATCTTAAAAAAAAAAGTCTCACTTTTCCAGCCTCTAAGGCTGTAATGGTGATTGGGGAGCAATGCTGCCCAATCACCATTATAGCCGCAGAAGCTGGTAAACTGACACTTTTTAGATGAGTGGTTTGGGAACCACTAATGTACCACTTGTACAACTCTGTACAAATGCTAAGCATTTATATTGTCCATCAATATATAAAAAAGAGGATCTTGAACTTTTTTCAGATTTTCTTAAAGAAAAAAAGGGAAAAAAACTGATGGAATTGAAAAAACAGGCAAGTGACAAAGAAAACATCATATAAATTCCAGGCACTTGGATGGCTCACAAGTCATCAGGTAGCTTCAACTACTACTCAGAAAGTAATTAACTAGAACTAGTAGGTCAGTGTTATTCAAACTGTGCGGCACGGCTCTTTAGGGAGGTGCCAGGAACTCAAAAGGGAGGCGCGGGATGTCCTCTCACAGCGATACAGTCACACCCCTGGGCAGAATATGAACCCGTCATCTGCGCTTTTTTTAAAGCAGAAGAAACAGGAGTTGCTCAGCTGCGAGAGTGGCTGCTGCCACCCTGCCCTCTTCTGAGCAAGCACGGCTTGCAGTCCTTAACTCTCGCTGATCCTTGTCTGGATGGTTCCTAGTTCCCAGCCTGGAATTGATTCTCATCAAAGTGAAATCTCTCTCCTTCAACTTCCCGCTTTCCTCCCCCTCCCCTTAAAGTTGTTTCCATGCAGTTGGCAAAGGGGGAGGGGAGAGACAAGCACACACTTTACTTGGCCAGAAGCAGAAAAAGGGTACTGTTTTTAAAGTGATTTATTAATCTTGTTGTTTGACTGAAGAGGAAAGGCTGTATTTTTAAAGTGATGAATCTTGCTATTTGAAGGGAATACTTATCAGCCATTGATGAAGTGATTGCCAGCCCAATCCTATCCTCACTTTCCTGGGAGTAAGCCCCATTGACTCTAATGGGACTTACTTCTGAGTAGACATGCCTAGGCTTGAGCTGTGCATCTCCTAGTATAGGAGACAAATATAGCTTTCTAACCAAACCCTTATCAGCTCTATTTTCATAGTCTATTTTTGTTTTCCCCACCAGCTGCTGGAAAAATTTAATTTCATTAAATTAATAAAGGGTTCAGTCCTATCCAAGGAGAATGGAAGAAATGACTAGTTGGACTGGGGTCCACAGGGGTGTGTGTGTGTAATGTTGGTCAGACTGGTTGTTCACAAAGTTCATTTGATAAAACAGTTCTATTGGTATGCTTACAAAGTTTAAAAAAATGAGTCCTCCTAGACCAGACAAAATCTACCTACTCCAGCATCCTGTCTCCAACAGTGATCAGCAGCTGATCAGTTATAAACCATGAATATTGCTGTGTATTAATAATATATTTTTAAGATCTGCATTTAATGATATGATTAATATAATTAATATAGTTAATATATATATATAATTAATATTATATTATAATAAATATAATATTAGAATATTATATTTAATATATTTAATATAGTTAATATTTCTGGCCACTTCCTGTTTAATGATGTCACTTCCAGCCCTCAGGAACATGATGGGGAGTCATGACCAACAGCCACGGGGGTCAAGGGAGCCACTGGCCAGAAAAGTTTGAGTACCACTGTAGTAGGTAATTATTTGTAGCCACCCAAAAATCCCAGCCATTCCGTAATAGAGGCATTAAACATTGTAGGAAATATGTTTCAGAACCCAAACCTAATGCCTCAAAATGTTGATAGGCTTTCACTTTTCCTGGGAGTTCTGAAAATTTTTATCTCGGTTATCTGACATCTGGTATGGATTAGGCAGGGGTTATCAGAGAACTGGCTCCCGCAGAGCAAAGCAGACCCCCTTGTCTTGTCAATTCTGTTTGAAAATGACAAGTGCAGGGAAACCTGGTGTGCTTAACCAATAGAAAACAGGTGTCACAAGGTCTGGAATGTCACCAAGCATGAATAACTGCCCACGGTGACAGAGAATGGGTAGCCCTTCTCACAATGAGCCTGTTCTTTGCTTCTAATTTTTTTTTCTCGTAGGCAGCGTATGCCATAAAATAAAGTTCATATGACATTTATATTTCTATTATTTATGAGCCAATGAGGCAAGACTTTTTTATGGTCTCCTTCTTCACCTCCTACTTCTCCAGCTCCCCCATCCTGGAGCCTATTTTATTCTAGGCTCTTTTTTCTTACTTATATTTTGAGAATAAAAAAAATATAGTGTCTCTTAGAACTGGTTTCTTTGATGTCTTTCCACAATTGAAGAGGATTGGGAGCTGGACCAATAACCCCCCTTTTCATGCTCTTTTTTCACTAGTACTGCTTTTCCACTGAAATGGGGATGAAACTGGGGTGGTGGTTACTAGTGCAGCTATCCCTAAGCCTGGATAAGACAAACTGATGGAGGGCAAATCTATCGATGCTCACATAAGAACATAGTAAGGCCCAGTGGCGTAGCTAATGATCTTGTAGCCCAGTGCCAAGCTCAAAATGTTACCCCGGAAGTGATGTCACAACTGGAAGTGATGTCATGCCTAGGCTTTTTTAAAAAGTGAAAATTGGGAGGAATCCACCTCCTCCCCCCAGCAGCTCACCACCCACTTGCTCTGCTGCCTCCCCCCAGTCAGTGGCATTGCTAAGGCATCTATCTGCTACCTGGGGTCAAAGAAAATTTTGTAGCTCTCCCTCCATAACAAAATCAAATTTAATTAAGTAAATAAAAAGTTACTGGTTCCATGCTATATCATAACATCTCACTGGCACACAGAACAATCAGTCTCATAAGTCAGTTTTGAGTTAAGAAATCCACTTTTTGTTCCATAAAGGCAGTTGTGTTTTCATTTTCTGGTTAATTGGCCATAACTTTTGATAGAATAGAGATAACCTAATGTGGTTTTTTCCATTGCATTCTGCAAGAAATTACCTTTCCAATGATATATAACATGATGGTATTATTCATACATATCAAGATTTTCACAATTTTGGTCACTAGTGTCATGCTCAGTTTGTTGCCCCCCCCTAAAGCTTGATACCCAGTGAAACTGCTACCCCCTGCACCCCTTTAGCTACACCACTGGGAAAAGGCCCATCTAATTCAGCTTCCTGTAATTTACCATGGCCCACCTGATGCCTCAGGAAGCACATGCGACCTGCATCTTGGTGCCCCTTGCATCTGGTCACAAAATCTGGCTGCAAGTCTGTTTACAGGGTCAATGGCAGTGTGTCAGTTGAAATACCAGAGAAGGTATACCTTTATTTACAGCTTCCCAATGTGACTATACAAAGCGTGATGTTGAATATTTATATGCCACTTTTCAACAGAAAAGTTTACAAAGCGGATTACAGACAAAAATCAAATGCAGCTGAACATAGATTAGTGACGTTATGACCAGTGACAGACCACGTATGTGAAGGTCCGTCGCTGATCACTGTTCCCCCCAAGCTTCTGAAGGCGAGGAGAGCTGTGATCCCCTCTACTCAAGAGGCTTTTCTGACCCACAGAGACAGCGTTGCCTCTGCAGGGCTCAGAAAAGCCTCCAGAGACCAGGGGAGGACAGCTCCACGCAGCTTCGTAGACTGAGAACAGGTGCTGTTGATTAATGTTGGTGTAACTTGACGACAGGGGTGCGGGAGTACATCTCAGTCTTTAAGTGACACACCCCTGTAATTAAACAAATCCCTCTCCCAAATGGGGTCACAATCTAAAAATATGCAGAACACCAGCAAACAGCCACTAGAAAGGACACTGTACTGAGGTGAAGAGGAACGGTTGCACTCCCCCTGCTAAATATAGAAGGAGCACCACTTCAAAAAGTGTCTCTTTGCCCAGTTAGCAGGGAGTTGGCAGTGGATGAGATGGACACTGGCCTGCTTAGGAGGGATGCTTTACATGTTCTTATGGATTGCTTTATTTCCATTCTGTCCAAACTTTGCATTTTCCTTTTACTTCCATTCTGTCTTCTGCTAAAAGTCATTAGATATTCATTTTCTTATACAAAACAAAATCTGCATTTAATTATGTATTTCAGTGTCCCCCAAAGCCCAAATTCTTAGATCTGGGCTTTCCTGGGATTTGGAAGAGGCATTTTCCCTGCCCGTTTCAGATTCACTCCATCACTAGCTGGGAATTGCTACTGGTTCCCAGGCTTGAGCCCAATGACACCTCATACTTGGCTGGTGTGAAAATAAAAAACATTTTTTTCCTGTTGTGCCTGTCGGGGTTCCCCTCCTCCCACAGGCCCCCAGCTTACCCAGGGAGAAGACTTCTGGGCCAGAGGATCAGGGAGGAAGCCGGTGGAACATGGGGCCACCTCCCCATAAGCTGCCTGGGCACTCCTGTGGGCGGCAAAGCGCAGCAGAGGAACACTGCGTGCCGAACCCCCCACTTCTCCCTCCACCTTGGAGGAGGGAGGGGGGAGACAGGATGCAGGCCATTCGGCTGCTGGGCAGCCACCCCTCCCCCACCTCGGGGGAGAAGGGGAGCACTCCCCCACTCAGCCAGCCGGGACCTGCCTTGCTGGGCAGGGCACCTGGCTATGACATCGGGAGCCCACAGCTGGACCTTCTGACATCGTCTGCAGATTTCCAGGACCCAGGTGGGCAGGGCCAGCCCACCCCCCAAAGGCAGAGAGCAGAGCAGAGGCAGCAACCTTCCCAGCCATCTCAGGAACAACCCTGGCAGCTCCAGGTGAGAGGAGGTGGGAGGGAGACAGAGAGAGGAAGGGGAGGAGTTGTGGTAATTCCAGGGGAGGGCAATCTTAGAGACACGCCCTTTTTATACCATCCCTGTAAGGGAAGGGGCAGGGCCAAAGGGGAGGGGCCTTCCCTACATAAACCTGGAGGCCAGGCATGACAAGGCAGTTGGGAGAGCAGGCAGGAGGATCTGCTGACAGCAGCCCCTGCTCCTGACTCTGGCAAATGCTGCCAGCCCAAAGAGGGGGAGCTGGGTGACACAACCCCACTTTCTTCTGGTGAACTAGTCTGAGGCCTCCACCAGGGGGTACCCCTCGGAAAGGCTGGGTAGGCCCTCCCCTCCCCCTACAGGCAGGCATCACCATTCAAAATGTGCCATGTGATTCACAGATACCTTTTTTGTGCAGAATCTCCTTCCTCCCACAGAAGAAATTTCATTTGTCTCATAGGCACATGTTTGACTATTGTTGAAGATTCTTCTGGGAAAGAATTCTAGAATCTGCTTCTAATTTCAGTTGGTGTAAATTTCCTTTTGTGCCCGCCATAAGAGCACAGGCACTCATCCTCCTCTGGCTTCCCTTTAAAATTCTCAGTTGTTTCTCCTTGGGAAGAACCCTGAAATTATATTTCATGTTGCTCTTGTTAATTTTGAAACAACACAGCTTTCCAAAGTGGCAGACTAACAGTTAATTGTTAATTCTCATAGTTTGCATCAGACTGAAAGATTTTTTTGTTTGTTTGCTTGTTGCACAATTATTTATATGTGGCTGGGAGACCACTGGAAGCCATCTGGCAATGTTCTGATCTCTTTGGAGGCAGAGCTGGGTAAAAGTAACAACAGCAGCACTTTACAAAATCTGTATGATTTGGGAGGTGCAAGATTATGAATGACAATATAAATTAGATATACCTCCTCAGTCACACACAATCAACTTGCATGTGCCCCTCCGAGACCTTGACGAAACAGCAAAACAAGTTTATTTACCTCCCACGTTTACAGGTGGGGTCAGGGTTGAAGTCACTGGCCACACAATGACTTCATTCAGCATATTCTTCTTATTCTTCTGAAGTTCAATTTTTAATGTTCCCTGTCCAATATACATAATTGGAGTTGTTCATCAGGCAGCAGAGACTGCAAAGAAAAATGACAATCCATTTTGCAAAGGAGAACAAAAATATTCAGCCCTACTGCCAAATAATGAGCCTGATTCTCAAAAAGCCTGCTGCATTTGAAGATGCAATCCTATATATATATATATATATATATATATATATTTGCCCTGGAGTGAGACTGATTGGATTCAATGAGACTTACTCAAGAGTAGCCAGGCATAGGTTTGCAGTGCAAGGTAGGTTCTGGAGATAATTCCTCTGATCCACAGTTACAATTGGCAGCATTGAGACAGTTGAGACAAACCAGGGTGTGACATTAGGTCAGGGGTGCTCAGACTTTTTGGCAGGAGGGCCACATCATCTCTCTGACACGGTGCTGGGGGCTGGGAAAAAATTTACATAAATGAATATATTAGAGACAGAAAATGAATGAATGAATTCAAACCAGTTCATAAATGCTTCCTAACACCGGGGGGGGGGGGGAAGGGGATCTTCAAGCCAGTTCATAAACTCATTCACACATCTGCCCGCCCGCCCTCCCTTGAGCTCTCTCTCTCCTGCATTCTCCCCCTTCCCAGTCTTCACCTGCTACCTCTGCTCCACGAGTGTGCTGCCCTTGGGCCAGGCAGGGAAAGATGGGCCCAGCACATGCACAGGGCCTTTTATAGTGGGAAGTAACACAAGACTTGCAAGGCTTGAACTAACGCGAGACCTGCAAGTCTTGCATTACCTTCACAGTATAAAAGGCCCTGCATACAAGCTGGCCTCTTCTTTGCTGCTGCTGAGCTTCGCAGGTGCAAAGCTCAAGGCAGCAAGGGAAAACCAGACCCCATGCTCGCATGTCGAGCCAGCGTGGGCTGTGGTGAGGGCCGAGTGCCCACTGGCGATGGGGGGACCCCCTAGACTGGAGGGAAAGCCCCCATGGGCCATCAGTGGGGTTTGAGTAGCCTTGCATTAGGTGGTTCAATGAAACTAGGTCAGCACAAGCAACCATTAACATTCTTATGTTGCTTCTGATATTCTAGACCAGGGGTGTCCAAAGTTTTTGGCAGGAGGGCCACATCAGCTCTCTGACACTGTGTCGGGGGCTGGGAGAAAAAAGAATTAATTTATATTTGAATAAATTTACATAAGTGAATATATTAAAGACGAACTTATATGAATGAATGAAGGTCTTGCAATAGCTCAAGGCCTATAAAAGGCCTTGCACAAAGCAAGGCTGGCCTTTCCTTTGCTGCCGCTGCTGCATCACAGACGTGAAACAGAAAGAAGTGGAGGGAGCCCTCATCCCACAGCTCATGTGAGAGGTCAAACAGTTGCCCTCACGCTGAGAGCAGTTGCATTGGGCCAATGCGGGCTCCAACAAATCTCTGGAGGGCCAGAGGCTCATTGGAGACTGGGGCTTCCTGAGGGCCACATTGAGAGGCCTCGAGGGCCACATGTGGCCCCAGGGCCGGGGTTTGGGCACCCCTGTTCTAGACAGTACCCATTCCAGAGGGTAGGTGTATTTGTATGACTGTGAGGTGACCAAACCATTCAGAAATTGCAACTAGAGCAGAATTCTGCTGAAAGAATGTTGACCAGCACCCAATATAAGGATTGTGTGACCTCTGTTGTGTCTGCCAATCCATTCGTGTGTGCAGTTTAAGTCATGCTTACAGGTGGAAACCTTAGTGACCGTATAGCAGATTCCTGCAGACTTGAACATCTGCATCCAATCCAGAACTGTCAGACCTGGATGTAAACAGACTGGTAATACTGTAGGCATGAGGAGAATTAGATCTTTGCCAGGGTGGTGTAATGGTTTGGAAGGTGGACTCAGTCCTGGAAGATCCAGGTTCAAATCCCTGGTCCGCCATCAGCCTCACCTACCTCACAGGGTTGTTGTGAGAACAGGAGGAGGGGAGCAGCTGTGTACACCGCCCTGAGCTCTTTGGAGGAAGGGTGGTATAAAAGTATGAAAAATAAATAAATTTATGTGGGATTCTAATAAAGTCATAAGAAAATGATAATCTCTTTGCCCCGTGGAATGCTAGGGATTAATATTTAACAACTTTTGAACTGAACAGCACCCTCTAGTCAGGAGTAGCTGGATCCTCCAGAGCTAGGCAAAGAGTTTGGACTTTACTATGTACATACTAAAGAGCAACTTCATCTAGGGCATGGGTGTCCAAAGTTTTTGGCAGGAGGGCCACATCGTCTCGCTGACACTGTGTCGGGGGGGCCGGGGGGGAAAGAATTAATTTACATTTAAAATTTGAATAAATTTACATAAGTTTACACAAGTGAATATATTAAAGATGAACTTATATGAATGAATGAAGGTCTTGCAATATCTCAAGGCCTACAAAAGGCCTTGCACAAAGCAAGGCTGGCCTTTCCTTTGCTGCCACTACTGCATCCCAGACGTGAAACAACAAGCAGTGGAGGGAGCCCTCATCCCACAGCTCACGCGAGGGGTCAAACAGTCACCCTCACACTGAGAGCAATTGTGTCAGGCCAGTGCGGACTCCAACAAATCTCTGGAGGCCCAGAGGCTCATTGGAGACTGGGGGCTCCCTGAGGGCTGCATTGAGAGTCCTTGAGGGCCACAAGTGGCCCCAAGGCCGGGCTTTGGGCACCCCTGGTCTAGGGTATGAAAGGACAACTTCATATAGAATAATCAATCACATAGGAGTGGATTTAAGAAGAAAATCGGTAAATGAATCCTGGAAAGCTAGTAGTTAACAACAGAAATGCAGAAACTTGGGGCAGGAGTTCTATGGGTCTTCATGGCTGCCTGCTATTTTTGGGTTTAGAGGCAGTAAGTAATCAGGTTTCAGGGGAGCAATGGTGGGAGAGGGGTCTGCATTCATCTAGGTGTGGACTGACTCTGTCCTGAGCACCTCCCAGGAGGGTAGTGCCAGGTCTCTAAGCACCCCAGTGCCATTTCTCTTCTTATACCACCTGGGTGGAACAGGCAGCACTTTCTCTCATCCTTTGCTTGCGTTCAGGTCCTCTTTAAAAATCAAGGACACACAAACTAACCTCCTTATTTGACACAAAATGTTTGCTCCAATTTAACCACACACAAAACAATTCAGAGGTTAAAAGTGAGGGGGGGCAGGAGGAGTCTTAGCTAAATGATCAAGGTCTAGAAAAAGAAATATCTTTATCCATATATCAAGTGAAATCATAGTTTTCTGCTTCTCCTCATTTAGCATAAAGTATCAGGGTCAACTGCCGCTTGTTATAGATTTTCTGCAGCGCAGAACAATAAATACATCTTTTTTTGAAGCTAATAGCAATTTGTTCCTTGTTCCCCTCAACCCACCCGAAACCCCCAGGGCGCCAGCCATTATTTCCCAAGGACCCATGGGATGAATTGCAGGATCTTTGTGTGATTGTGCGGTTTAATCTTGCCCTACAAATAAAAATCTTGCAAGGAGGTCGAATGAATTCTGTGGAAAGCAAGAAGTTACGTAGATGTAAACCACTGTTTCCTCATCTTCTGGCAACCGAATCACAGTTTTGTTGCAGGGAGAAAATAATTCATGGGGCCCTATGCAATAAGTTGTGACTCCTGGCATGCTGTCAATCTAGGCCAGGGGTGCCCAAACTCCGGCCTGGGGGCCACTTGCGGCCCTCGGGGGCTTTCAATCAGTCTCCAATGAGCCTCTGACCCTCCAAAGACTTGCTGGAGCCCGTGCTGGCTTCTCAGCAAGAGAATGACTATTCAACCTCTCACTTGAGCTGTGGGACAAGGGCTCCCTCCACTACTTGCTGTTCCACGTCTGTGATGCAGCAGTGGCAGCGAAGGAAAGGCTGGCCTTGCTTTGTGCAAGGTCTTTTATAGGCCTTGAGCTGCTGCAAGACCTTCATTCATTCAAATAAGTTCCATCTCTAATATATTCATTTATTTAAATTTATTCAAAATTTAAATTGTAAATTAATTCTTTTTTTCCCCAGCCCCCGACACAGTGTCAGAGAGACGATGTGGCCCTCCTGCCAAAATGTTTGGACACCCCTGATCTAGGCCGTCCCCCTCCTCTCCTATAAAGGAGGTGCAGCCCAAAATGGGGCCGAATTGCGGCTGGAGTGGCTGCAACTCACAGCCACTCCAGCTGTGATTCTGTGGTACCCCTCCATCAGGAGGAGGGGGATAAACAGGTGATGGGGCAGGGCTGACAGCTCTGCCCCCACAGGCACCATGCCCAGGGAATTTCCCCCCATTGCGCAGGGAATTTGCCCCCGTTGCTAGGTACACCACTGGTTCAGTGCCTGGATTGGAGACAACCCCAAAACCTGTATCCTGGTTCTAGTGTATCCTGTCTTGAGTTACTGTCAAAGTCCAGAATGATCTGAGGGAACCAGCATGGGAAAGAAGGGCAGTGGATAGATTAGGAAGAAGGCAGTGTACTGCAATGCTAAAGGTAGCTGGTGTGGTGTCAGACAAACTTGGAGTCAGGTTTCCAAGCAGTCCAACAAGACGACGAGGCAAGGTGAGTCTTCTCAGAGCCCAATCCTGTCCAACTTTCCAGCACTGATACAGCAATGCCAGTGGGGCGTGCACTGCATACTGCGGTAGGGCAGCACTCACAGAGACCTCCTCAAGAAGAGGGGACATTTGTTCCCTTACTTTGGGGCTGAATTGTGGCTGCCTTAGTATTCAAAAGTTGATGGGATTGGGTCCTCAGTCATCTAGCTTATTATGGTCTACACTCCCTCTGTCAGTGGTGTCTCCGGATTTTTCAGAGAGGGGTCTTTTTCCACTTTAATAATAATAATAATAATAAAACTTTATTTTTATCCCGCCCTTCTCCCAAAAAGGGACCCAGGGCGGCTAACATATAAAACAGATTAAAACATAATTTCACAAACAGATAAAAACATATTAAAAAACACATTAGCAGAACCCATAAAAACAGTAGTCAGAAGAGTCAGAATAAAAGAGCATAAAACAGCAGTTCTTAGAGGAATCGGGCCTGTAAAAAAGCAACTAAAAGATATATAAAAGATGTTAAAAAGGCCATAACGTCAGAAGGCTTGGTTAAACAACAAGGTCTTCAGGACTCGCCGAAGGATCTTGAGGGAGAGAGGCATTCTCAAGTCAAGGGGAAGGGAGTTCCACAACGTTGGTGCCACTACTGAGAAGGCCCTATTTCTTGCCGCCTCCCCACGTACCTCCTTAGGCGGCGGCACTTGTAAAAAGGCCTTCTCTGATGACCTGAGAGGACGAGCCGGATTGTACGGGAGTAGGCGATCTCTAAGATAACCTGGCCCAGAGCAGTATAGGGCTTTAAAGGTCAAAACCAGCACCTTGAATAGGGCCCGGAAACAAATGGGCAGCCAATGTAGCCCCCGGAGAAGCGGGCTGACAGAGTCAAACCGCCTAGCTCCAGTGACCACACGGGCCACTGCATTCTGCACTAATTGCAGTTTCCGAACCGTCTTCAGGGGGCAGCCCCACATAAAGCGCGTTACAATAATCTAACCTCGATGTCACCGTAGCATGGATCACCGTGGCCAGGTCTGCACGATCCAAGTACGGACGCAGCTGGCGCACCAGCCGAAGCTGAGCAAAGGCCCCCCTAGCCACAGCTGCCACCTGGGAATCCAGGAGCAGCTGCGAGTCCAGGTGGACCCCCAAGCTGCGGACCTGCTCCTTCAGAGGGAGTGCAACCCCATTCAGAGCAAGCTGATAATCCAGCACCTGCATCGAGGATTTCCGAACCAGGAGAGCCTCTGTCTTATCCGGATTTAAATTCAGCTTGTTAGCCCCCATCCAGATCCTCACTGCTTCCAGACAGCGCTCCAGGCCCTCAACTGCCACCCTGGAGTCTGGAGGAAAGGAGAGATAAAGCTGGGTGTCATCAGCATATTGATGACATCCCACTCCAAACCCCCGGATGACCTCTCCCAGCGGTTTCATGTAGATATTAAATAGCATGGGGGACAGAGTTGAGCCCTGCGGCACCCCGCACCTCAATGGCCAGGGTGTCGAACAGGCATCCCCCAGCACCACCATCTGGGACTGACCTTCCAAGTAGGAGCGGAACCACCGCAAAACAGTGCCTCCAACTCCCAACTCGGCCAATCGGCCCAGAAGGATACCATGGTCGATGGTATCGAAAGCCGCCGAGAGGTCCAGCAGGACCAACAGGGACGCACTCCCCCTGTCCAGTCCCCGGCGTAGGTCATCCACCAAGGCGACCAAGGCAGTTTCCGTCCCAAAGCCCGGCCTGAAACCAGATTGAAAAGGATCCAGATAATCCGCTTGCCTGGAGATGCCAGGAACCACATTGAAAAACTTCTGCATAGCGTTGGTACTCTACTGCAACCCTTTCCTAAACATGGCAGGATTTTGATTTAGCAGTTTCCTGAAAGTCTCCAGGAACGTAAGGAAATTTCGCTCTCTAAGAGTAGAATTTCACAAGGAAGACACCACAAGGAAAATGGACTTTATTTCTCACCTACCTCCACTTACTGTCATCTCATATAGTAATGGCAGTGCCTCTTAGATCCAAAGCGGACCCGTACAGAACAAAGAGCCCAATCCTGGGCTCGGCGCACTGGCTCACCGCCGGTGTGCACTGTCGCAAACATGCCATAAGAGTCCTACCACCAGACAAGCACCAGTGGTAGCCCAGCGCTAGCTGGACAGGCACCCAAACTCTGCCGCTTGGCAGTCACACGGACTGCTGAGCAACAGAGAGGTAAGAGTGGGGGTGGGGGATGGGGAGAGGGCGGGGGGAGGTGGGGGGAGGGTAGGGGGAGACGTGTTGGGGGGAGCGGGGAGGGAGCGAGCTAGGACTGGTGGAGCAATGCTCCATTGGATCCAAAGCCTCCATGTTGGGCTCACCACCCAACAAGGAGGCTTTGGATTCACTTTGGATCTTTTGGTTGGTGGTAAATCAGGTAACCCCATGGTGGGGCTACTGTTCTTACTCAGGGGAAGGGGACAAAAGTCCCCTTCTCCCAAGGTGCCTCCTGTGGCTGCCAGAGGTGTGCAGGATGCGGCGGCAGCCATTTTCGGCACTGCCGCAGCCGCAAACCCTGGGCAGCTCACGGTTGGGCTGGAAAACATTCCATTTTCAAAGAGAACTGAATCCAGGTTGATTGCCGCAATGCAATATGCCTTGACCATTCTCCATGCTTGTTGAGGTGCATCTGGGACAATGATAGGTGTGGTGATTCCCATGACTTTTAGAGGGGACTATTCAACTTCAGTTGGACCTAAGACAGACTTTGCTGTGAAGCAAATGACTGAAATATTACAGCTGTAGGAAACAGAAGTCTTGAAAAATTGTCAACTACTTAATGGGGCAGTGTTGTCTTCTCAGAAATATTCTTGGCATAGCACTTGAATAGGCAAATTGCAAGCCAGCATGTATCACTTAGAAAAGAAAAGTTGTAAATGCCAGCTTTTCTTTAACATTTGTGTGCCATATTGCTCTAACCACCTGCTTATTTCATTGCCTTTTCTTGCTTTCTTTTTCCATCGTATCCGAGACATCCATCCTCCTCCAATTTCTTCAGATATCTGTCCCTGCCTGCTTATTACTCCCTTCACTTGTCCTTGCAATAATCAGATGTGATTCAAACAGAAGATTCAAACAAAAAGCAATGAAAAAAAATTAAAACAATAGATTTACTAGTCTTACTCCAAAACTGAAAGTTTTGTATTTTGGTTTTGTATTTTGGTTGAAATAATTGACAGTCAATTTGATTGTCTTGATCTCCTGTGCATGGGTAGGTTTGCCCACTATTCACTTAACTAGATGAAGCACAATCTGTGTGAATGAAAGGGAAAAAGAAACTGGTATAAAGTTCTAAGATAATGTGATGTATATGCTTTGAAATTATTGATAGAAAATGTATTAAATGCCTTTCCACAACTGTGCCACGGCAGTGAACCAAAACTCAAACTAGCCACTAACATAGATTCAAGGCAATGTACTGGATTTAAAATGGACAGGTTCTGCAACAGATTCATAAGAAGAGCCCCACTGGATTGGGCCAATCTAGTCCAACTTCCTGTATCTCACAGTGGCAGCACACAAGACAACCAAATCCTGTAGCAAGGAGTTCCGCAGATTAATTACATGCTGGGTAAAGAAATATTTTCTTTTGTCTATTCTAGCTCTCACAAAACTCAATTTTAGTGGATGTCCCCTGTTCAGTCTGAATATACATATGATTCTCCAGTCATATAGGCCCTTATCAACCAAGCAGGGAATGTTTTTCTCCTGCACCTCTTAAGCAACCTTATCCTTGCTGTCAGCAGTGGCCCAGACACTCTGGTCCCTGCTCATCTCTGCCAACACTTAACGGGCAAGGAGATCTTATTGAGGTCTTTGATGCTATGATGCTGCCAGTGCCCCAAGGAGCTCCATCCCATATCCCTCACAGCAATTAGCGTTGAAGGCTAGTAAGTAAGGAAACCTTGCCTCCTTACTGGGCAAGAATGTGGTTTGATGGCCACCTGGCTCCTTCCCCATCGTCAACCAGACTCTCTTGCCTCATGACCCCAAGCCTCTCCGGCAGAACTCTCACCTCCAGTTTGGACTGTAGACCAGTGACACGTGAAGTCACACATGTCTATTCAAAATTGGAGATGACAATTCACTTTAAATGGGAACAGAACATTTTCCATTAATACTGTATATCCTGGCTTCAAAGCATAATATCAATTTCCTTCCAAATGGCACCATAGGTGGAGACGAAAGATAATATATTGTACCTCCAGAGATCTAATGGCAAATTAAATATATTGTTGAGTAGGCCGGAGGTTCACGTGTTCCGCTTTGAAATGGAAAAGTTTAGATAAACAGTAGCCAGTGCTTAAGGAAATAAAATGAGATGAGTCAAAGCAGGGGAAAGGACAGATAGAGGAAATGGAATTCTTTTTTTTCAGAGAAATATTGCTGGGTGCTTTCAAGTTAGGCACGCCACTTAGCAGCAAATACAGCATTAGTTTGGAGGGTGGGGGGAGCAGGCTGTGAGTAAACAGAGGTGTAAAAGATAATCAAAGGTGAGAGGCATGTGATAGGGATAAAATAGAAAGGACGAAAATAGTTGAAGGTAGAAGCTAGGAAAAGAAATGAGAGAAGGTGAATGCCAAGCTAAATTGCCCAAGGCAGTGTGGGAATTAATTGTTCATCGGAAGCCTCATACTGACAGAAGAGACAGAGGGCTACTACGGCAAGGCCTGCTTTATTGACAGAGCAGACGGTTGTCTCTGAAATGATGAAATTATTTGCCCTCACTCAACTACATTTATAGGGTGAAGAAAACTGTGCCTGCCAAATGACACTGAGACCCTCCAAAGCTGGGTTGCCAGCCACTGCTAGATGGAATCCATCCTACTGCTCTCAAGATACAGGAGAGCCAGAATGTATTGAAAGTAGAAACTGCCATGGCAGAAGGCTATGGCATTTGAAGGTTAGGTCACTCCCTTCCACTCCCAAAGGATGGTTTCAAAGGGAGACACAAGCTCATTCAACCATACATTTTATGAAGGTGGGGGTGGGGGCTAGATGTGTCTTTGGCCTGATCCAGCAGGACTCTTTTTGTGTTCTTATAAGTCATATATGGCTTCCTATCACACGTAATTCCTTTCACATTTATTCCTATCACACGTGAAACTGTAGATGTTATGCCTAAGAGACTGTGCATCAGAACTTCCTTGTGTCAAGTCTCACCTTTGCCATATATCCACTAGGAGGACTGGTTTAGAATATCCTGATGATGTGCCAAATGTTATCCCCCTTACCAGGTGATGTGCTGACCTGGTGATGTGGTAACCTCTGCTCACTCCCTAGATTGGAAAAGGAGGGGAGGAGTCTGTAATGCTGTAACCCAGTGGTTCCCAAACTTAATGCGGTCACGGTGTCCTTCTTTCACCATGGCCTCTTCCTCCCAACTCTCCAGTGCCTGGGAGAGCCAGAAGGTCACATGGAACATCTCATGGCACCTCTGTGAGTTCATTGTGGCACTCTTAGGTGCCACAGCACACAATTTGGGAGCCACTGCTCTAGCCCATTACTCTTCTCTCCTCCTTTTCCACTTAATCCTGCTCTTCCTTTTCAATGGAGAAGGAGAACGTGAACGTGAGTGTGTGGACTGAAGTTGGTGCCCTCTGCCAACCTGTTGCTAGAAGGGACTGCCTCAGGGCCAAATCCTATCCAACTTTCCAGCACTGATGCAGCCATGCCATCCTGTAGTCTATCCTGCAGTGGGGAGACAGTCATGGAGGCAACCTCAAGGTAAGGGAACATTTGTTCCATTACTTCAGGGTGGCATTGCAACTGCATCGGTGCCGGAAAGTTGTATAGGATTAGGCAGAGTTAGCTTCATGGATAGGCCGGCCCTGATCATTAAGGAGGCCTTTAAGCAAACTACTGCAATGTGAAAATAAAACAGCAAAGAGTCTGTGGCACCTTAAAAGCTATCATTTATTTCAGCATAAATGTTTGTTTACTTGTAGTAGTAGTAGTAGTAGCAGCAGTAGTAGTAAGGATTGTTATAAGAGGTACATCAGATCACAGATGTGAAGTGTTTTACACTCCAAGAACATGATGTAAGATGCTAATTATAATGATCAAAAGGACTAGTGATGGAAATGTGCAATAAAAGATGAATAGTAAGAGTAGTTCCTGCAATATTCCTGAGGGGGACAATCCCACATATAGAAAAGCTCTGCACCCCCATTCCCCTTTATGTGGTGTATGTACGTGAGATGGGTTTGGGGGTGGAATGTCAACAGTGATATTACACTGGAGTTCCAAGGAACTGAGAACACCATTTGTTTCTCCATATGTGCACAAAATGTTGAAGAGTAGGTGTATATAAGCTTTGAGGTAGTTTCAATCAAGACCCATGGCAATTTCCTCCATCTTCTATTGCCTCTTAAACCACCTTGAGACTCAAAAATACCTGAAAGTAATTGCTCTTATCTGATTGAACATCTGGACCACATGTGCAGTTTTACTAGAAAGGTGAGGCTTCAGTCTGCTGTGTGCTAATATCAAGAAGACAACAACACCCTTGCTATTTTTTTTTCCTTCTCATGAAGAGGTGTTAAGCTGAAAAGTGTTGAGACTGACATTCCTAAATAGAACCAGGTTGCAAGAAGCAGCAACACTTATTTTCTAACTCCCACACTTCTCTGTCCCATGTGCTAAGTTTCTTCCTGGCCAGCATCCCCCAGCTGATACATATCCCCTAATCGATGGGTCTAGGCATGATGAGTGTACGCTACCTTCAAGCGTACCTCCAAATACAGTGGGCCTTTGGTATCCACAGGGAATCCATTCCAGGACCCCTACAGATACCGAATTCTGTGGATAATTAAATCCATGGAGGAACCAGATGGCATCGCAATTACTTACCTGAGGCTGTGCTCGGCTCTCTATAGGTCATGCACTGTCTCACGGCCTCCTCCTGAAGTGACTTCCAATCATGCCTGGGAGGTCCTCCGAGGCCCTCCAGTCACAGGCTCAGCATATGTGGTTATTCAAATCCACGGATGCCAAGTGCACGGATAAGGAGGTCCTACTGTATTTGTTGTGGGAAAGTGATTGTGTTGTGCCTTCCATCTTCCATGCCTTCCTTCCATCTTCTAGGCTTTCCTTGTTATACCTTCCATCTTTTAGGCTTCCCAGAAGAATCCGGTGGGCCACAGTGAAAAACTGAATGATGGCCTAGAGAGGTTTTTGGCCTGATTTAACCAAGTGCTTTGTATGGTTCAAATCTGGCCCACCATACAGGGAAGTACGTGCAGGTCTTCTGATTCCACCCATTATACTACCCCTACCCTTTGTATAATAGGCTACCTCACACACACACACACACACACACACACACACACACACACACACACACACACACCATCCTCCTTTCCTATTGGAATTGCAGTGGGTGGGAATATGCAGGGGAATATGCTGCCTCCTAACCCAAGCCTCATGGGTTCAACCTTGGTGGAGACAGAGATACCAAGACACAGACAAGAAGACTTGTAAGGAACAGCGGTTCGAAAGTGGAACAGATTGCCAAGGAAGGTGGTGAATTCTTCCTCGCTGGAGCTCTTCAAGCACTGCCTCAGCAGGCACCAGCTGGAGATGTTCTTGGACAGTGTTTCTCAGCCAGTGGTACCTGCACCACCAGTGATATTGAGATGGTGTCTGGGGACCCCCAAACCTCCACCGCTTGGCAGTGAAACCAGCAATGCAATGTGGCAGATAGGGGTCTCTAAGCTTTTCAGCCAAAGCTTCAGATCAAATATCTGGCACAGTGTCGAGAGCCAGAAAAAAAAAATTAAATATATAATTTAAATAAATACATTAGAGATGGAACTTAGATGAATGAATGAATGAGCTCAAATGTCCAGGATTTCTCCAAGCACCAACACAGCCCAAGAAATAAAGCACACACTTAAATGGATCCCCATTCCCCCATCACACAAGCACAACTTTGGTTGTGTTTGGTCAACTGGGCCAGAGGCTCTCAAGGGATCAGAGGCTGCCAGTGGTCTGGATAGAGGCTCTTTGCAGGCCACATCGGGCCTAGACCGGGGTTTGGAGACTCCTGGTATAGACAATGGTACAAGACATTCGGCTTGTCCGGCAGAGCTCCAGCATGCGCTTTTCGTGCGCTCATCCAGCCCTTTACTGGTGCTTGTTGTGTTGCATCTGGCCTCCTAATCCAGAAATAACTGGTAATGACATCATCGCCAGTTACTTCCAGTTGTATTTCCAGTAGAAGGACCGTGCAGAGTGGTACAGTGGGGGACAAACGTTGAGAAACGCTGCTGCAGGAGAATTTTCTGCTACAGGCAAGGGGCTGGACTAGATGACCTTGTGGATACCTTCCAAGTCTGTGATTCTAAGATGCAGGTAGTCCACAGGCATGAACATGATCCACAAGGACCAGAGAGAATAGTAGAGGTTGTGCACCCTTACAGAAAGAGAACCGGAAGAGCCGAAAATTAAAGTGCCATTCTCAATTATTTACTGTTGCAAACTACTGATATTTATACCTTGGTAGAGAACCACTGCTCTGTATAGTATGCATGAAAGAGGCCTGCATCCTGGGGCCACTCCCTTGCATCTGGCACTCTGAAGTAACCTACTTCTAAAACCAGGAGGTTGCACATACGTGAAACCTGTGATGGACTTTCCTTCCAGAAATCTGTCCAGTCCCCTTTTAAAAGTATCTAGGCAAGGTGCCTTCACCCTGTGGCAAGGAGTTCCATAGACTAATCACATGCTGGGTAAAGAAATATTTTCTTTGGTCTGTCGTAACTCTTCCAACACTTAATTTTAGTGGATGTCCCCTGGTTTTGGTGTTGTGTGCATCCACTCTATCCAGGAAAGGAACGGCCCCTTCACCCACAGCTGCTGCCTCTCCCACCCCAAAACGCACTGCTGAGTACACCTACTTGCTGCCCAGTAAGAGGAGGGAATGAGACCTGGATAATGCCACTGCATGCTTGCACTGAGGGGCCTGGGCTCCAATCCTGGCTCCAAATTGACTCTAGTGCAGTGATTTTAACGTTTTTCATTTCATTTCACACTAAGAAGGCACTAAAATTGTCAAGGCACACCATCTTTATTTATTTATTTATAAACAATTTTCAAGGCATACTGCACTGCTGACGGGGCTCACATTCCCAAATGGCTCTTCATATATGACACCCTCCCCCAAATACACCTGTGGCACACCTGACCATCCGCGGCCCACCAATGTGCCATGGCATAGTGGTTGAAAATCGCTGCTCTGGTGTCATGAAAGCAGTAGCAATACTGGTTCTTCTTCCGCCAACAAGTAATATGGGGAACGCTGGGACATTTGGTAAATCTGCAGGCATGGTAGTTTGCTACATTTGCAGGCAAGGGATGAAACCACACAAGATGGCTGCGTGGCTGCATTCACACAGAGCATCTCACAGACCTGCTTTCAGAGCATCTCATCTTAGCCCCTCTTGTGCTGCTGTCACAGAAATATAGCCAGCCAGAATAATTAAGAACCAGAGACTTGTAGGTTAGAATAAGATTGTCTTGATGTATAGCTAACATGTGAGAGGGAGAGAGAGCTAACATGTAACGTATGCCCACAAGGGAGGGCACCAGGATGCAGGTCTCTTGTTATCTGGTATGCTCCCTGGGGCATTTGGTGGGCCGCTGTAAGATACAGGAAGCTGGACTAGAAGGGCCTATGGCCTGATCCAGTGGGGCTCTTCTTATGTTCTTATGAGAGAAGCTCATAGGATCAGGAAATCATATAAAGATGGAAGATGCAAACCTGGTGTATCCTAAGAGTTTTCAAATATTTATCCACAATCATGTGGACTAGAAACTTCTCTTTTTTGGCTTAATTTGTAAATTTATGATTCCAACAAAATCATATTAAATCTCTGCAGGGCAGGCTGCACTTAAAGTTGCAAAATATGAGCAGAATTAATTGCACCTAGAAAAATATACCATAGAATTGGGGTCTGAATCACTGTAGTGTAATCCAAGAAGTCACATCATGGGTAATGAAGTTAGCAATGATTTATTTCAAGTTACAAAGCAATAACTCAGTTTTCTATTTTCTTCGCAACATCCCATTTATAAATTAATGCATTTTTTGATCAATGAAAATTGTTTTAAAGTATTTTTTTTAACCTTGAGGTTAACAGAGAAACCTTTGCATAACTCTAATGCAGTGCAGAATGGAGGTTGGCTTCTTCGGGTGCTGATTCATTCTGCGTCATTGTGTAATAAAGATGGTGTTATTGTGTATGAGTTCTTGTGGCTAGATTTGCAATTTTAAGAAAATGCTTTAGATCAACCGGAAAGATTTCTTGCTCATTCACTTTCTCTAGTCACTTTGCAATGTGGTTACAGAAATAGACTTGAAAGATGAAAACCATTTATGCAGGAAGGGAAAGAATGCAAAGCCTGTTGGAATAGTCCTGTTTAATGTTGTTATTCCGACAGAAACTGGGTGTGATAAAGTTAACCAGGGATGTGAATGGTCAAGCACTTAGACCTACTTCAAGTAACAAGACCATGGAGAACCAATAGTTGCAAAGATTTGGAGAGAAGTGGGTTATTCCTAGCTTCATTGGCATCCTTCAGTCTCAGAAGGCTATGGTATCGCGCTCTGAAAAGTGGTTCTGGAACAGCGTCTAGTGTGGCTGAAAAGGCCAGTTCGGGAGTGACAATCCCTGCCTCATTGCAGAGGGGAAGCCTAGCATCACAGGAAATATTCTGAGACATCCTCTGTGCACTCACCCTGTGATCTCAAGAAAGCAGGCTGAGACCTGTGGGTGATGCTTTCAGGGAAGGGGTTTATTTGCAAGTCTCCTAGTCCAGTCCTGCCAGGTACAATTCTGACACTCAACCCAATACAATTCTGACACTCAGGGCAACCTGGCTCTTGCTGCTTCCCCTTCTCTTGTTTCAAGCTGGCCACTTTCCTTGCCTCTCCCAATAGGGGTCTACTCCTGCACCTCTTCAGTCAGTGAGGATAGCCCCAGTGCTGTAGCTGGTGCTGACCCCCTACTTCTTGATATGAGGGTACAATCACTCCTGATGGGTCCAGCCACCACTAAAAGAATGTCAGTTCTCCCTTCCCTGGGCTCTTCCAGCTCCCCCTTCCTGGGTCCTCTTCCATCTCCTTTCCTGCCTCTCTGTTCCTCCATCTTTCACTGATCCCACACTCTTGCTCTCCTGCTGCCAGCGCCTGCTCTTCCTCTGTCCTTTTCTCCTTCCTCCCACTCACAGTCTCCTGCCCCCACTTTATCCCTCCCAGCCCTCTTTCTCCCTCCTTTCCCTGGCGGGTGCCTTCTTACCTCATCCGACCTCTTGCAAGGCTTCCCAAGGTGTTTTTTTGTTCTGTGGAGGGCATCCTTAACTAGGTATACACAGCTTTTTCTCCCTGCCTGGATTCTGTCTCCCTCAGCTCTCATGGCATTAAGTTATTGGGAGAGTTTGATAAGTCCATAAGACCACTTGAAAGTCCATGCAGATCACACTGAATGGAAACAGAAGAAATCAGTTAATTTGCAATACATTATAGGAAATATCCACCTTCAGGGGTGTGTGTATGTGTGTGTACTTAATGAAAGGGCTCTGGAATTCCCATCGCAGTGGTTCTGAAGCTGGTGGGCCGTGACCCACCAGCTAGAGAACCACTGTCCCTTTCTCGAGAGGGCAGGGAAAGGCAGTGATGCGATCCTCAGAATTGCGCCGCTGTGGGGAAGGGGACTTTTTAAATATATCTTACCTGTTGCCGGGGTCTGGGGGGTGTGGGGAGCCCTGAGAAGCCTTATGAGCCTTATGAAGCTTATGAGCCTTATGAGAGGCTCCCTGCAGCTTGTAGAAAGTAAAATAAGTGATCACAACTCACTTCTGGGCTCCCTGAGGCTTGTATTAAGTAAAAAAAAAAAAACTATCGCGACCCACTTCTGGTTTCACAATCGCGACCCACCTCTGGGTTGCCATAGTGAAACTAGAAGTGGGTCTCAATAGCTTTTTTTACTTAACACAAGCCATGGGGAGTCGTGCAGAGGGCTCCCTACCCATACCTCCCCTGGCAGCAGGTAAAGTATGTTTAAAAAGCCATGTCTTCCTCCACAACAGCGCAATCCTGAGGATTGTGTCACTGCTATTCCACCCTCCACCACCACCCCACCCCCCACAAAGACTTACCTTCTGGCTCAAACTCTGAGTGAGTTTGAGAACCAGTGCCCTATAAGATGTTTCCTTGATTGGAAATTTTTTATGGATGGCGTTAAGAGATGGACCTACAGCCATGGTTAAAGTCTGCTGATCACGAACACATAAGCTGTGCGCTGGAAGGCAGGGTGAACTTTACAGTTACATTTGTAGAGAAGAATGGAACTCCATTTGAAAAGAAGTATTAAAGATATAAAGAAGGCCATGTCATTCTAATTCAATAAATTCTGACACAGACGATGATTTCTTGAAGGTCAACAAAGCTCTGCTTTAAAAGCTCTGAAGGGCAGTTAGTGAAAGGTTCTATAGCTGTTTGTCACACAAAGGAAGCTCAGTATTGGTTTCGGTTTTGTAGTAGGGAGTCTGTAGCCCGGATCCATAACTGGTGCTGGTAATGCAAATCAGCTACACAATAGTCCTAATTTTTGTCATATTGTGTGTGGAACTCAATTGATTTGTTGGTGCATAGGAGGAAGATGTTCTAATGGGAGCCGCGGGTTGCTTTGCAAAGTGAACAGCATCTGTTAACCAGAAAGGTTCACAACTTAGAGACAACATTGTTGTTGTTGTTGATCTAACAGTCAGTGTGTTATTCGGTGTAAAGAAAGTGTGAGCACAAAACATAGCTGTGCTTATGTGGCAGTAGTCATTGGTAGTTTTCAGTTTTCTCTGCTTCTCAAAAGTACGATGGGATGTATCTATATTCATTTCAAATGGATCTGCCCTATAGATCCAGGTGGATCCATGCCACCATTCCCGTCCTTGGCCAGGGCTGACTTCAAGCTAGGCTGCAGCTCGGGAGATCTGATTGCGGCAAATGTGAATGATGTCAAGGCAGGCTATGTCAAGCTCCGATGTATGAACATCAAAAGATTCAGAGGCAAGTAGCATCTCCAAGGCCAGGCTAGGGTCGGGACCAAAGCAGGGAAGGAGAGGCATGGCAGAATGAGAGTTTGTGGCTACTCTGATGAGTTGCTCAGACTAAGGAATCTGGGATGTCCTCCCCCAAACTTCCTCCCTTGCCCTTTAAAACTGACTTACTGGGCAGACCAGCAGTGGCAGGACCTGTGGTGGCATTCTGGAGTCAACATGGATAAAGGAGAAAAGGGGGATTTCTCCCATTCACCTCTGGTAATCTGCATAGCAGTGCATGAATTCATCCTAGCACACTCCTGTATGGCGGGGCGGGGAGGTGGGGAAAGATAAATCTCTTTTCCTTTCACTTACCAAGGATCAGAGGGCCACTCTGGGTGATGTGCACGGGGGTGACACCACTATGGGCCAACATTTTTAAAATCCTGGTATTTTTTAATAATACCACCATGTTGCATGATGATGCACAATTTCATGCAGAATGCAATGAAACAAACCACACTGATATCTCTCTATTCTATCAAAGGTTATAGCCAAAAAAAAAAACCCAGTAGGGGCAGGGCAATGGTGCATCACCACACTCACCACCTGGGGCAGTGCCTTATCCACTGAATGGGAGGAGGTCCGTTATGGGAGTGACATGCTGGCCTCCCACACCAGGTGATGCAAGCCCTAGTGATGCCTTTGAGCCAGGGATTGGCCTCCTCCAGTCTCGAGGTCTGTGACATCCCCAAATTTATCCTGTGATGCAGACATGTTGAGTCCCAAATCATGACAATTGCAGAGACACAATGCTCCAGGGGGACAGAAGTTCATTCGTCAATGTGCCTAGTTCAAAAATATCAATTTGCAGCGGGAACAGGTGATAGTATTATATCGTAATTCAATATGTTTTAATATGAATTTGGTTTCAAGTATTGAAATATCCAGATGGCATTCTTATATATGTAACTTCATTTGCGTGCAAACTTTAGCAGTTGTTTATTTATTTATTGGTCATGGAAAGTTGCTTTAACCTGACACATCTATCCACTTGGTATCTGTTTTCTGACACCTGGAAAAGGGGAGAAAAAAAAAGGTTGGGGCCATTCTGTTGTAGCGTGTAGAATCTGATTAATTCTTAATGTGTCCATAAAGTTCCATATGACTTTTATTATGTAGTCCCTTGTCAAAACCCCATCAGCTTACCTGACTGAAGATGCATAAATGAATAATGATGACCCATTACAATGTATAATCAACTGTACTCTGATACATTATTAAACGTTTGCACTTTCCTGGTGGAAATTTCTGAATGACAAAGCATCTGGGCAAAGAGGAGATGTGTTGGCTTCATATTTTGGGACCTAAATAATGTCTCATCATCAGATCAATGAATTCTCGTTTCATTAGCATGATCAGGTATGTGGGCCTTGGAGAGCATGTGAAGTGAGTTGTTGATTGGGGTTTCCAAAGATTTTGCTGACCACTGTAATGAAACGTCTGCCTTGATTAATTCCGGCCTCCAAAATATAAGCTTAATGAGTGCTTCTTTTCTCTCCCCCCCCCCCCAAAATAGTTAAGGTAAGACTAGTTAAGGTAATGAATAGTTCTTCCATGAACTTGAGTTCTCACTGGGAGCAATTAATTTTTCTGTTTATACAACTGAGTATTAAAACCACACATTTTGGAGAGGTAGCGAGAATCATATATTAACAGTACCTGTACAGCCACATATCAGCTCCAAGACAGGTTTTGACACACAGCCATGATAACATGCTATTTTTTCTTAACAAAACATTCAGATTTATTCCTGCATCTGCCCCTTGTGGCCTTGTACCAAAAGACTATGTTCCACAAGATGTTTTACTTCTCTGTGAAATGCAACAATTTTGTCATGGTTGTCAGGGATGAAAAATCCAGGTTCCTTTGAATCATTTCTACAAAACCTACTCTTGTCTTAACATCTCCAAGCAATGCACCGTCTGTTTTGTTCCATCCCCAGGTACAGAAAATAATGGCAAGAATTTTTTCTGACCTTTGGGCTTGCCAGGCCTCTGACTGGGTGGGCGTCTTGCATGAAGTTAGTCTGGCAGCATGGGACTGGAACAGAGTCCTTTGGACCATGTACTGATCTTTGACTCACTGCACTGCTGGAGTAGCTGATCAGAAGGGGAAACTGGATGCCTGAACTCTCTGTGTGTCAGGTGACACCAAAGAGCCAATTCCATTTCACTGTCTGCTATGGATTGCAGGATTTTGCTTGCTATAGCTCTGGGGAATGTTTGATGCTCCATAGCAGAGCACTTACTTGGCATTCAGAAAGTCTCAGCTTCACACCCTGGCATCTCCAGGTATGACTGGCAAAAATTTCAGAAACAGGAGAACCCCTGGCAGACAATATTGAACTAGAGCAGTGTCTCACAAACCAGTGGTATGGGTACTACCAGTGGTACTTGAGGTATTGTCTGATGGTAATCCCAGGACCCCATGTAATCCTGCTGCCTGGCAGCGAGACCAGGAAAGCAACACAACGAACAGCGGTAGAAGGCTCAGCTCAGTGGACAGAGCTCTAAAACGTGCTTTTCCATGCTCAGAAAAGCCCTCCCATCCACCCTGAACCACTTACTGGTGTTTGTCACATCTCATCTGGCCTCCCAACCCAGAAGTAACTGATGACGATGTCATCTAGTGGTACTTCAAATCGGTGGACAATGTGAAGTGGTACGGTGGAGGACAAACCTTGAGAAACACTGAGCTAGAGAGTAATTCCCAATCTGGGAGTTGTGATCCCCCCACCTCCCACTCCCGGGCAGCAAGAAACACTGTATTCCCCTTTAAGGGGAGTGGTGATCTACTGGTGAATGCAGGACATGGCGACGCTTCCAGGTTTGCGCTGCCTCTTCCTCCAATTAAGGGAAGGGGAATGGTTTGATTTACTGTCTGCAGTAGATACAAGAAGCTGGGTTTTGTAGTGACTCCAGCCCCCACCTCAGATGGGTAAGAAAAATTTTAAAAATCCCCTTTTCTTTTGTCGGTGGTTGCTGTAGTGCGAACCAGAAGCGAAGTCATCACTGTCTTGTCATCCCCGTTACTGGCTCCCCAGGTTCACTTAATGGTTTCCTTGTCTGTGGATAAAGGTTGGGAACCACTGAGCTAGTGGAAGCAGAAATCAGTGGAAGACCGGTTCCTATGACTGAGCAACTCAGAGAAGCCACCTATCTTTCCCCTTTCTTCATCATCATCTGTGGAATTCCTTGCACCTTGCTTAGGTGTCTTTCAAAGGGGATTGGACAGATTTATGGAGAAAAAAGTCATCACAGGTTACAAGCCATGATAGGTAACCTCCTGATTTTAGAAGTAGGCTGTCTCTGACATGCCAGACGCAAGGGAGTGGCAAGAGGTTGCAGGTCTTGTGTTGTCTTATAGCACAATCCTGTGCATGTCTACGCAGAAGTAAGTCCTATTGTGCTGAAGGGGGCTTACTCCCAGGGAAGTGTTTATTGGAATGCATGTTCCCTGATGCATCTGGTGGGCCACTGTGAGATACAGGAAGCCTTGGCCTGATCCAGTAGGACTCTTCTTCTGTTCTTACGTGCTCATCATTATCATCATCATCATCATCATCATCCTGAAAGATTTCTGATGGTGGTACCTAGATTCTGCATAAATTGTCAGATACATAGCTCTAAAGGAAATTCTAGATGCCCAAACTCAGTCTTACAACCAAAGAGACATGATACAAAAGCAACAGTGGATGAGAAGGAAAGCAAGCCAATTTAGGTACCCAGACTTTAAAAGTTGCATCAGAATAGGCCCTCAGTTTGGCTGTACTTGTTGTAAGAGGTGACTAAACAACCACCGGGTAGATGGGACTCTTGAGCCTGGGAAGGCAGCTCATCTGAGAGAAGGAAAACTCTGATCCCAAACCTCCACTGCCTTGTAGCTACATCCAGTTATGGTAAAGGCTTCAGGAGTCAACCT
Source organism: Tiliqua scincoides (assembly GCF_035046505.1). Taxonomy (NCBI): domain Eukaryota; kingdom Metazoa; phylum Chordata; class Lepidosauria; order Squamata; family Scincidae; genus Tiliqua; species Tiliqua scincoides. The sequence continues at coordinate 10,201,212 of NC_089832.1, forward strand.
CAAGGCAAAATCCGGAGCCGGAGTCCCTGAGGCAGTTCATGGCTGAACACAGTCCCGTTCTGGCAACTCCTGTGATGCCGCTGGAACAACCGTATTGGCCTCTGCCTTTCCATTGGACCATTTCAGCGACGTGGAGAGGGGGGCTTTGCTGCATGGGTAACAGTCCATCCTCCATATCTACTTTACCCAGGCTTTGCGCACTGGAGAGGACACTCTGTTCCAGAACACTATTCAGAACGTGATTCCATATTCTTCCGAGACTGAGGGATGCTAACATGATCAGAAAGAAGGACCACTGGGGGGAAAATAGTTCTGGGGAATGCAGGAGGCAAGTGGCAACAGGTTCACAATAAGGCAGTAGAGTAGTCTTAAGAATGAATGGATCTCTGCTGGGGAGTGGTGGAGGTAGAAATTTAGAAATTTTGGCAAGAGAGGAATTCAGTGACTTTAACAGAGATGTAACTAAATCCCTCTGTTGTCAAAATTCATAGTGGAAAGCAGGGTCCTACACCCCTCTTACTCCCCAGGGGAACAGATTGCATAAGATATGATATCCAGGAATATCTCCAGGTGGCCGCTAAAAGCAGTCCTGAAGATTTTAACAGGGTCTCCTTGGCTTACTGACATTATGCAATCCTGGGAAAAGAAATCTCCAGGAATCGCTTTGAACCCGATGTGCGTTCTGCACGTTTGTTGAAAACTACGTACTTAAATATGTGCCTTGTAGAATATTATTGCAGCAGCTGTTTGGATAGGAAATTTGTGAAAATACTTGTAAAAAAATGTGTATTTAAATACTGATCTTTTTTCCCCTGTAATGGGGGCAGGGGTAGCTGAGAGATTTTTAGCAGAAGGGATCAGAACAGAAATTAAACGAAACTCTCCGAAGTTTGAACAAGAACGGAACGGAGAGTTTCATTCATCACTTCTGTGCTATTTCACCTTTTCCAATACTTCCCAAAGGCTTACATGTTAGTTCCCTTCCACACCTAACCACACTTTCCTGAGAGTAAGCCCCATTGAACAAAATAGGACTTTCTTCCTAGCAGACCTGGTTAGGATTGTGCCCTCAGTATCATTGAATGAGGATATTTGCTTGATCTTTTACCTGGGCTACAAACTGAAATGAGGTCCACCTCCTCTGCTTCCCAGCCATCTTCTTGTGCTCTAATCATTTGGATCTAATTCTGCAAGCATGCTTCATCACCTCACTTGGCCCTGCCACAAGTTTGGGGACTGAAGCTTAATGAGGAGAGAGAGGTGGAAGCAATGGAGAAGGAAGCCATGCTGCTAATGCCGGGTATGGATGGGGAAGGAGTGGAAGAGTGGATGTAGCAATTATTCACTACCTCAAGTGGGGAGGTCTTGAGCCAGCCATGAGTGCAGAACTGTTAAATAATTTTTTAAAAAGCGTTTATAGATCTTTACCCAGTGTGTGGTTGCTCTGCGGAACTCATTGCCCCAGGATGTGGTGATGGCATCTGGCCTGGATTCCTTTAAAAGGGGATTGGACAAGTTTCTGGAGGAAAAATCCGTTACGGGTTATAAGCCATGATGTGTATGTGCAACCTCCTGATTTGAGAAATGGGCTATGTCAGATGTCAGATGCAAGGGAGGGCACCAGGATGCAGGTCTCTTCTTATCTGCTGCATTTGGTGGGCCGCTGTGAGGTACAGGAAGCTGGACTAGATGGGTCTATGGGCCTATGAGGCTGACAGTGGGGCTGTTCCTATCTGTAAATCACTGTGAATTCACATTGCACAAAACATAGTTTTGAAGCCATTTCCATTGGTAAGTCACGTTGTCAAGACTTCATAGTTTTTGCTACCCCATTGTGGAGGGAAAAGTTTGTAGCGTAAGTTTACCTCTCCTTTTTATCCCGGTCTTAGACAAAAACTGGCAAGAACATTTCGTCCAAATGGTGGTGTAGGTGAAGTGTTGTCTTTCAAGCTAAGTGTGTTGTTTGGTTTGAAACATACACAGGTAGAGGAGAACAAATGAGAGTTCTGTTATTTACCAATTTTGTTAGCAAGAAAAATAATAAGTGCCTGGGGATTTATCTCCTTAAGGCCACCTTATTCGAATGCACAATCCAATTTCTCTTGCAACACAAGAGAACCCTTCTTTGCAAAGGAGAATTGTACAGCAGATGTTTTGTCAAGCAGAAGAGCGGGGCAAAAGTAATTCAAGTTTGGCTTATGGAGTATTCTGTCCCCCATCACCAACATCGCTCCCCTCCCCCCGCAGCCCATCTTTATGCCTCTGACTGCTGATTAGAAGTACTCTTAACGCAACAGAAATCAGCACGAAGTACTCCGGTAGCTTTTCGAAACGAAAAGTTCTTGGTTCAGCATTTAAGTTCCCAATAGGCTTTTAATCAAGGTTATGGGAAAGTCCATAAACTTTCTGCTGAATATTTAACAAGCTGGAGGTCACAGCAACACAGCAGTACCAAGGACATGTGAAATGAGATTGCAATCAGGAGAGGAGAGAAGACCAAGAGTTAAGCAGGTCTTTGTCTCCGAGATAATATCTGGCAACACAACTATCAGCCAGACACGTTTTTCTTTTTCTCCCCCACAAGGTTTCTTTTGTGAGACTTAATTTTCCAAGCATAAGCTGCCAATAAAGCAAAAATTGATGAATAGGACCGAGTAGTTCGATTGATTTTAGTCACTGGCTTTTCTTCAGAATCGTGATTGAAATCCAGGCTTAACAATGCTGTAGCAGAATAGGCTCTAACAACAGAGCTACACGCAACTGATGGTGTGGTTTATTCTTTCACCACTTAAGCAATTTTTTTTTTTTAGAATTGCTGCTTTGCACTTCTTGGAGTTGGGAGGTATAAAGGAAGAATCAAAGTCAAATCTTATAAGCAATGTTGAGAAACTCAATCATTCCGATATGGAGCAGCTTCAGGTACCACTCTGAAAATTGGTTCTTATGTCTCACCATTCCGTTCCCCCCCCCCCCCCAAAAATCAAACATTCTTTGCACATGTTTGCATGGTCAGTTATCTTTAGAGAGCAACTTGTCTGCTAATTCTAACACATAAGTATGATAGGGTTGGTGTAATCTCCGCTTTATATCAGGGTTTCAGGTCTTGGCAATGGCCGTGCTCTATGCCATTGTTTCCCAAACTGTGGGTCACAATGCACCAGTGGACCTGATTTTTGGTGGGTCATGAAACTGAAACTGACAACCTGATAGCTGAGAAGGAAAAATGGACTGAGCCCCTATGGAAAGTGAAATGGAACTTCATGTGCCCATTTACTCATGAGTAGGCGACCATGCCTTAGTGAAGGGCAAGCTAAGAAGAATGCAACACTGCCAAAATGGTCCTGATCTGATGAACACAGGCCCCCCCAAAAAACACTCAAGTAAGAAGTCACCCCCTCCAAGTTGAACAAGGAAAAATGTATTGAGCCCTATAAAGTGAGGTGCATGTGCATATTTACTCATGAGCAGGTATCTATACCATGGCTTTTATTGAAGGCCAGATGAAGGGGAACATAAAACCACCAGAATGGTCCTGAACTGATAAACATGGTGCTCAACAATGGCCCCAAAAGGTGTCTCCCCACGATAGTAAAAAAGATAAAACAGGGTCTGGTTAAGTAAAACTTTTTTATTTAGTCTCATAAAGCTAAGTGGGTCCCAATAGGATGCCATTTTCAGTAGTGGGTCCCAGTGCTAAAAGGTTTGGGGATCACTGCTCTAGGCAATCACGTTCCAGAATATAGGTGAGTGAGTGTTGTTGTCTGACGTAGAGACCTCCCTCCACAAGATGTGTCTTGAATATGTTGAACAAAAACAAAAAGGAATTTGCATTGCCCTGTTAGTGAATGAATAACCTGTAGTCTGAGAATAAACTGCATTTTTTGCTATAGCTTTGTTGTTCCTCAGAGATGCTGTGCTAGACCAAATCCGCCCTCTAGCAAGCAAGGAGAAGCAGAGTTTCAGAGAACAATGTCTTGAAGCTACACAGTCTCACCTCCAAATGCACAGGCTAGCCAAAGGCAAAGTGAGATGGAGGACGTGCAAGCTGTCTGTGGTGCCTCTCTGCAGGATTGGGCAGCACAATGGGTGGGTGTGAGGGAGGAGGAACTAGCGGACCTGCCATGCCTGGGGGGAAAGCTCTAGGATAACTTGCTACAGAAGGAGAGAGCAACGGGAGCCAAGTCCTTGCTACTGGAGAGTTTTCAAACTTTGCCCCTACTTTTCTGTGTTACAGAAATGATCTTTACAGATTTTTGCTTGGGAAAACATATTGCTGTTTCACTTAAAACAGTTTTAAACACTTGTGTACTTATTAGTTTCAAATATAGGGACACAGCCATTAGATAAATTGGTTAGCCTCCGAGGTCACCTTTGCACAGAGTCCAACATCCTGTTTTCCACACTGGCCAACCAGACAATGACCATCCATTTTCACTGTGTAAGATGGACTGTAGACTTTACAGGAAGGAGGGCCGACTTGGAACATAGGGCCACAAGCCTCTCCTTCATCTTGTAACTCCAATCCAAAATGTTGCCCTCATCGTTCCTATCAAATGTTCCTGTTTTCAAGCCAAGATGCCATTTGATACTTCTCAAAGTACCTAGGATTTAGCAGACAGAGCATGAATTAACCATTTATTCTGGAATGGCAAATTTACCAGTAAACCATCTTTGCATGTCATCAAGCACGTGATGCATTTCTTGTTTTGTTTTGTCTTCCCCTTTCTTCCAAATGTGAAATAAAAGAACCTTTAAAATTAGTATTGGGATCACTTAGGTTAATCTGTACTTAGAAACAAAGGATAATATGAACCAATTAAATTGCAGTGAAGTTCCATTTTAGCTTGCTTGCTGCTGAGCAGATTTTAAGGTCAGTGATTTAAAAGCTCCTTGGATGATAGACAAGCCATCCCCATTAATTTGAAGTGAAAAACTAGAGAGTTCTCCATAATCACTTAAAGCTTCCGCTGGAGGCGGTCACAGGCTATTTAACCAGTCATATAGAAAGGGGGGGGGGGTAAATAAGCAGAGTCTCATGATATGGCTATAGAACTCTAAATTGCTTTCTGTAACTAGCAACCAAACTATATATGCCCCAGAATTACATGGTGTAGAAATAAGCTAGTATTCTTCACGGTTTGCTCATTTTTCTATGTCCGGGAATTTTCACGACCACTGAAAACATGAGAACAAGGGGGCAAACTGCTTTGAGTATAAACCAAAACAAATGAAGGGAGACTTAAAGATGCTGAAAAGGTTTCATTTGCAGAAGACTCTTGCCCCATGTTCACATCTGATACGTGAGCAACCAGTCCTCCTCCTTCAAAGGTGACCAGGAAACACATTTGAATCATCCCATTCTATTTTTGGGGGGGAGGGTAGATGAACCAACATGAACATCCTTTGAATATAAAACCTGGATCCCTATTTACAAACTGAAATCATAGCAAGTTATTCCCCTGCCTCACCCTCGTCATCTGTTGTATTGCTGTTTAGATTGTACGCCCATTGGGGCAGGGATCTGCCCTCTCTCTCTTGTCAAGCTGTTTCATTCTTGAGAGATCCGCCCTCTCATTCTTGTCATTCTCATGTCTTGTCTTGTTAAACCTATAAATAAAGCATTTCCAACTTTTTTGCGTTCTTCTGTTTTTCCCCCCCTGTAAAGCATTCAAAAACCCGATTTCTCCACCTCTGGTCTGAAACCTCCAAACTTTCTCCTTCATACACCACCTTCCTTCTACAGCAAGTAGAGAGAGGAGGTAAATTATGGAGAGAGGAGAGAGGAGGTAAATTATGATCCCTTCCCTCTTTAAACTTTGAATGGAGCAGGCCACAAAAAGCTGCATCACATGATTCTGCTGTCTGTAAAGATAAACTCTAGATCAGGGGTCTCCAAACTTTTTGGCCAGAGGGCCGCATCAAATATCTGGCGTGGTGTTGAGGGCCAGAAAAAAATTTAAATATAAAATTTAAATAAATAAATTAGAGATGGAACTTAGATGAGTGAATAAATGAATAAATGGGCTCATTCATTCAACCTCTCTGGCCCTCAGAACACTCTCCAGACACCACCAGAGCACAGCTCTGGTTGTGTTCAGTTGAGTAGGCCAGAGGCTTTCAGGGGACAAGAGGCTGGCCCCGGGCCGGTTACAGGCTTGCCGTGGGCCGCATCTGGCCCCCGGACCGGGGTTTGGAGACCCCTGCTCTAGATAACTAAATTAGGCATAGTAAACTAGGCAAAGCAGGACCCCTTAAATGGTGGCTTCCATGTTTAACAGGAAGAGAGCAACTCCTACTCATCTCAGCATCACTTCTTTTCCAGAGGCTGTTCTTCTGGAAACAGGGGCATCTTCCTTGTATCTTCTCAAATATGTTTTTAAAATTGGGTGAACATCTTATTTGCTGCTTGATGTGTTTGAACTGTGTGGTCTGTGCTGCTCTGTGAACCTCCTCCTTGAACAATGGTGTATAAATATTTATCTTCCTCATAATCGAGTTTGCTGATATATGATCTCAGAACTGGTAGAGGGCATTTCCTTTGTGTGTCTATTCATTAAAATATTTATTTCCTGCTTTCCCCTGTCCCAGTAGAGAAGCACACAGGATGGTTAGCTATTGGTTCAAAATCAGTAACCAAATGTTCCCGTTAGCAACTGATGATCAACCGCCTATAGAAGTTAAAAAAGTCCTATTTTTGTGTGTTTCCTTTCTGTGTGCTAAGCTGTGTAACTGTTACTTTAGGGCCCAATCCTATCCACCTTTCCAGTGTAGATGCAGTCATGCTACTGCATCCTGTGGTGGGAGGGGAGTCACTTCGGCCTCCTCAAGGTAAGGGAATATTGATACCTTGGGGCTTCATTGTGGCTGCATTGTCCCTGGAAAGTTGGAAAGGATTGTGCCCTTATTATGCGGTTCAGTACTATATTCTAGTCACAGCTTTTATAGGCTGGCCCATTTTCGGCTATATATAAATTAATCTCATTTATTGTTCCAGTGATTGAGGTGGGTAGTGAGCAAACAGGCATTATTAAGTTATTGTCTTTCTTGCCCTCCCCCCCTTTTTCTGTGGCACTGAATTCTTGCATTATGCTTTGAATTAGTGTCATATCCGAGCATGTTAGTAATTTGTAATCATTTGCAATGGCTATAAATAATAGAGCTGGAATTCTTCTAAGGAGGAAAGGCAGAAAATATTCAAGATTGCTAAGTAAATATAATTTACAATCCATCATGTTCATGGGATAAAATGTATCACTGTTTCTCATGTTGAATCTCTGGTTCTCCATTTGATAATGTTTTGTCTGTGTATTGTGTGTGTTTGTGTGTGTGTGTTGTGTTTTTTTCTTTTATTTCTCCACAATATTTACAAATCTTGCTTAGTCTTCATACACTCAAGATAAAGACATGATTGTGAGTGAACTAAGAACTCTTCCTGCAAATGGAGAAGCTTATAATTAAAAGCCTACCGTTCCAGAACCCCCAGTGGATTAAACAAAAAAACACTGGATACCAAATCAGTGGAAACATAGCTTTAAAGACCCACTTCCAGATTTCTTGCTCCTCTACTGTCACCCCAAAATGCATTGGTATAGTTGCTATACCGCATTCAGCCACTAGATGGGATGAATAATGGAATCTGTTGGATGAAATTATAATTACAGGTGTGAGTGACTTAACCTTCTGCTTAACAATGGACCACATAAACGATGGTGGTTAAAGCACAACAAAGAGGTTCTTAATGAGGCAGTAAGGACTCCCATAGCCTCAGCAGAGTGTCTGTTTACACACCAAAGACGTTAGACTGGGCTGAATGTTTGCTTAATAACCTCATCCATAACGATGGGGATCAGAGAATGTATCCCTGTCTGTAAGTAACACACACCTGTATTTAACAGAGCGAAGGTAGAAAATTGGATTTTTCCCCCCTTGTTACAAGGCATTTAAAAGTGGACCTCGGTATCAGTGGTGAGTCAAATCAGTGGATACCAAATCAGTGGATACTGAGTTGCCACCTGTACAGTCATCATCTTTTTTTAGATATTGGTTGTTTAATTTCCTCATCTTTGATGAAGACATTCTTAATCTCTCCACTCCTATGAGGTGTTGATTGATAATTTGTGATATTAGTCAAATTGTCCTCTGTTATGTGTGCTATCAAAGCAATGGCATCATCATTCATTGTTTCATCTTATTTTTGTGTCCGGTGGTTCGCAGGAGGTGAGCGAGAACCTACATCCATACCCTCTGGTTGGCAATCTGAGATTGTGATGGTGCCTCGTGCATTTTGCAATTAAGACAATGAGTCATAATTCATTGTTTAATTTGTTTACTGGCGGAAGATCTGACAGACAAATACCGTTGCGTATTCCAAGGATCATAAGATGGTCACCCAGGGTGTAATTGCTACAAGCACTAACCTTTTTTTCTGCAGGTTGTTTATGACAAATGACTTTGTTTGAACAGCATTTCTACTTGGGAGCTTGATTCCTGAACTTGTGCTTGATGATTCCTTGATTCCTTGTGCTTGATGATCTTGATTCCTGATCTTGTGATTCCTGCATGTGCTTCAGATAGCATAAAAATGGAGAAAGTGCCCCGCTAAGGGTCCAGTCCTATCCAACTTTCTAGCACTGGTGCAGCTGCAGTGCAGCCCCAGGGTAAGGGGACCAATATTCACATACCTGGAGGAGACCTCTGTGACTGCCTTCCCACCACAGGATGCAGTGCACACCCCATTGACACAGCTGCTCCAGCACTGGAACATTGGATAGGGTTTAGCCCTAATGCTGAAATCCTGTATGTCCGTTCCTTGGAGTAAGCCCCATTGAATACAATGGGTCTTACTTCTGAATAGTCAGAAGTATCACTGAACATTATAGCGCTTCCTCTCAGGACACACTGGCGTAGCTAGAGGGGGGCACTAAGTTTTGCAGGGAGTCTCCCTGCAGTGTGCAAGTGGCTCCTCCTCTCTCCTTTGGAGCCATTTGGGCGGGGGGGGGCAAAACGGAGGTGAGTGGCTCCCAAGGGGAGGAGGAGGGGCTGCTTGCACGCTGTGGGGTGGCTCCCTGCGAAACTTAGTGTTCCGCCCCCTAGCTACACCAGTGTCAGGACACATGCATAGTAACTGAAGGATATAAATCGTTCAGACATTTTGAGAGATAGTGCCAAATGTAAGGGAGAAAGGGTGAACTTGTCTGAAGAAGGAAGGGACTTTTGGAAGAGAACGAAGCTGGAGGAGAAATATCTTATGTGGGTCTTTGTTTTTGTTTTTTTATTGTGATGCTCATTTTGACCCCATCCTGTTTCTCTGCTTCTCATCACTTTTGTCATCATGTTTGCTGCCAGCTTCTAACTTAGTATTAGAAGAGTTAATGTTGCTTTGATGCATTCTTGTAGAATAACATGCTATCTCAGGGTTCATGACCTCCCAGGGCAGGTGTGTATGATTTTGGTTAGGGTGCTACCCCTTTAAGGAGGATAGTAACCTGAAGGCAGACCTATAATGCTGTTAGTAGGGCACTTCTAGGCTTGGCTGCCGCCACCAAACATGGGCAATAAAGAACGGCAGTGAAACCCAAAACTGCTGTACTAATGGCATTACAGGTCGCTGGTGGGGTCACTACCCTCCTTAATGGGGTAACGTCCTGACAAAGGTTGGGAACTACTGTAACTGTCTCGATGATTTGAGAGAGAGAGAGGGAGGGAGGGAGGGAGAGAGATTGTGTGTGTGTGTTTTCCTGTTCTCAGGCTTTGCAGCAGTGTCTGCCAAGAGACAGCTTTCTTCAAACCTCAATCAATTTTTAAAGGACCGTCAGGCTCTTTTTTCTTATGTTCTTATGTTTTTTTTTAACTATTTCCTTTTATTCCCTATGATAAGTCATTCTTGAAAGCTGTAAAAGTATGGAGGGAAAAGGGGGGTTAGGTATGTTTAACCTTCTATCAACTGAAAAAAAAAAAGCATTGGACCAATTCTCTCTTGTGTTGGGGTTACATCATAAACTTCAGATAACATAACCTATTAAATATGAATGTGGCCTTCATAAATGTAATGGGGAGAGTGGATACTCGATTATTTTCAAATACTATTGCTGCCTTTTACTGCATTAATAGTTCAGTGATGGATGGCAACCAAATTCAGGAACAAGGTATGACGGCCGATAAATAAAGATTGTGATATGTCCATTGGATGGAGAATTTAAAAAAAAAACAAAAACACAGAAAAACACCACTCAGACTATATTCTATAGAATTGTGCTTCAAAGCTTATTGGGGATCCCTTGGTGAGAAGATAGGTAATCGTGAGCCAGCATCTCTGAAAATAACAACTCATATGAGTGCAACAGTACTCATATATATGGGTAATGTACAGGGAAATACTGTTTTGAGTTTGTGCCAGGGTTCACATGGGAAGATTCAACCTGTGGCATTCAGTGTGACCCAGTATGAGCACTCAAGAATATTTTGCAACATGCAGACATTCCTCAGCAGTCATGTGAATGCCGGGGGGTGGGGAACTTTCTGAAAGTCATTGCACTAAGGCAGTGGTTCCCAAACTACTGCTGTCATGGCACTCAGCACCCTGTCTAAGTGGTGCCACCATCTTGGAGCATGCTATTTTCATGAGATTTCATGGATTCTTGCAAGATTCCACCAATCCAAGACGGTGGCACCAGGAGAACCGGGAAGATGAGACCACCAGGGACATTCCTTGGCACTCATGAATTCTCTGCGGCACCCTCAGACACTGTAACACACACTATAGATACCTCTGCACTAAGGCAAACCTGGATGACTTTAATGCACCTCCATATAAAAGTGACGCTAAACTGACGTTGCCAGTAGATACAATTTGTGCTACACTATGGTGCCCCCTTATCCGCGGGGGTTCCATTCCAGAACCCCTCATGGATAGCTGAAACCACGGATATGGGCGAATGCCTCCTCATGGTTTGGAAACTCTCGAGGTGAGGAGAGCAGCACTTCCCTCCCCTCCAGAGAGGCCTCCAAGCTCTGCAGAGACCACAGACTTTTGCCTGCAGCCTTGGCGAACCTCAGAATGGCCATTTTTGACTGAAAACCGGAATTGATGTTTTAATTCCCCTAAAAGGCATTAGAAGGGCTGGGGAGGGTGAGGGGGGCACAGAAGGTGGGCCGCCTCTATCCGCAGATAAGTGAATCCATGGATATGGGGCTCTGCGGATAAGGGGGCTCCCCCTTTACTTGTCTAAAATGCTGAAATTTGTAACTGATGTTAGGAATTATGATGGAGATGCAACATATGGGCCACTGTGTTAAAAAAAAATTTGCCCCACCAGGAGGCAGCTTCCAAAAGGAAATTTATAGCAGCAGGGAAATGTAAGGCCCCCTAAAACTCACCAGAAAAACACCCTACATTGCTTCTAGTTCTTCAAACAAGCTCAGTGGAGGCTGCCACATCACACATTTAAGAACCAGTTTCCCCCTCACCCATCCAAATCCACATTTGGTGCTTAAGATGAGGTCGTGATACATGACTCATGTACCCACTCAGGTGCCTGAATGAGTGGTGAGATTCATTCACTCTGTTGGCGCTCTTGGCATTCAGTATCAAGAAGGAACATTGCACCAAACATGGTTTGGTTCTTCCCTTGTTCCAAAATAAACATGCACCCTTAGTCCATATTCTGCTTTGTATTACTACTTATGCTTCTCAGTGAATTTACCTGAGACTGAAGACTACATTTGCCCAATTATTTAAAACAGCAGTGGCCAGGAGGGGACTAAACATGCCTGAACTGCTTTAAGGCAACCGACAGTGGACTCAAGTGCCAAGAGCTGCAATTACAGCAGCAACCCTGACACTGTTGAAAATCAGAATGACTCGGGAGCTACACTCTTATGAATAACAATATAAATTAGATGTACCTCCTCAATCACACACAACCACTCCTGAGAGACCTTGAAGAAGACAGCAAAACAGGCTTATTTACCTCTCACATTTACAATCAGGGGTCAGGGTTGAAATCCCTGGCAGTACAATGAATGAAAGCTCACCCTGTGGCTATTGGCATTCAGTATTCCACTGCCAGCAATATTCTGCTTCAGTTCAATTTTGAATGCTCCCTGACCCCAGCTACACTATAAATAATCAGATATATATTCCTCAGATGGCAGCAGAGGCAGCAGAGAAGGATAAAATTTGCTTCACATAGGAGAAAAAAATATTATGCCCTCATCTTAACTTGCATAATGGTGGCCTCATCGCCTCTAGAGGACCTGCTGTACTGATGCAGCTGGCCGTAGAGGCAATGTTGGGGTATGATGAAAGTGGCCATTGCTACCATCATCGCTGGAACTGCTCCTGGTATTCTGGATAGGGGCCCTCTACCGGAAAATCCAGGTGTATGTGAGCCAGTCACAGTACTGTTCCAGTTTGGTAGGGTTGTAGCGGTGGTCAGTGAATCCATCCGCTGACCTCTGAAACCCCAGTTAGTGGTGGCAGTGGTGGGTAAGGAGATAGAATGGCCCAGTGCCAGTCTCAGCCAGGACTGAGTGCCCAGTAGTGCCCAGGACTACAGCAACCTGGGACCACTGATCGTTCGTTCAATCAATCAATCAATCAATCAATCAATCAATCAATCTATCTATCTATCTATCTATCTATCTATCTATCTATCTATCTATCTATCTATCTATCTATCTATCTATCTATCTATCTAGATTCACATGCATGAATCTACTTGGATATGTTGTGTGTCTTTTACAGCGCAATCCAATCAGGAGGCTTGCACTGTATCCTGTGCGAGATAGGATGCCAAAGTGGCTCAACCATAGGTAAAGGAAAATGCTTCCCCTTACCCCTGGGTAAACCACTGCAGCCCCTATGGGTCTCCTTGGACTTGCACCACCTCCTGAGGTGGCAGAAGTCCAAGGAGAGCGGAGCGGTTTGAAGCTGCTCTGCGCTACTCGAGAACGGGGGTTGGGATCTGGCATAAGAGTCGAGTCCCAGCCCCACTTCCCGCTCCCCAGGCGCCCACACCCAGTAAGTCCACAGTAAGTCCACAAAACCGGAAGTGGAATGTGATGGCTCCACTTTCACTTTCTGAAGGCTGGGGAGCCCTGCGGAGGTTCGCACAAGACTCCCTGCACCCCAGGGAGACTGCAGCAGGGACAGGTAAGTGCATGCCAATCCCTGCAGCCCCCTTAGTGACATGAGCCTGGAGATCGCGTCGCTGCCTCCCCTACCCCCGTTTCTTAAGGGGGCAGAGGCCAGGGCCCTCAGGCTGGGGCATCGCGATGCCCTAGTTTGAGAAGCCCTACTATATACACTTACTTGGGGTAAGTTCTATTGAATTTAGGGCTTACCTATGAGTAGGCATGCCTAGGATTGCACTGTTAATGGCATATCTGTTCAGTAAGACTTGCCTCTACTGCCTAATTCAAAAGTAAGCATTCACTGTATGACCGTTGATCCATCTGGCTTATTGATTCATCTAGCACCAGAATTCCAGACATGGGGACAGGTGTTTTCTGGTTTGGATATGCTGTGAATAAAACCTGGGAATTTCTGCATGCAATGCAGGGGCTGAACCCTTGTGCTGTGGTCCACCTTCCAAGGGCTCTCTAATATGTGACGATCACATCCCAACATGATTTTGAAAGTATTTAGATTATCTGAACAAATTTTCATTAGGAAAAGCTTTTGCTTTACTCAGAATTCAGCAAATCCCATCAGCTGTGTGAGACAGAGAGATACAAGAATATCCCGTTTAACTCCTGCTATTGTATCTGCAACAAGAGGGTAATAGAGGGCAGTTTCCATTATTTGTTGTTTCAGAGTTGGTCCATCTCTGAAAGACGTGTGGAATCCATTTCTCCCCTCTTACTTAAGGGACTCTAGCGCTGGTCTCACCTGCAGAAAATCTAATTTTTGTTCACAGATGATAGCGGAAAAGGGTGACACCAAAATGGCTTCTTCTGCTCTGGTGTTAGCAAAAGGACATCGCATTAATTTTTATACTTCCTATGTGATAGGCTATTACCTGACTGACTGAGGTTTGAAGGTTGTATAATTCTGCAGTTTAATGTGAGGGCTAAACTGAGATTTTATCTGGAGGTTCTGGGCTGGTAGGTTTCATTCTGTAGTTGTGGCCTAGGCTGAACTTGGCTTGGAAGCACAATTGACAGTGGTGGCAGCAGAAAATAATAAAGGGGGGCACCAAAGGGGCAAAGTGCATAGGGGGTGACTGTGTCCCACATGCTAGATTTCTGAAAGCATAGCTGTATTGCACATTAATGCTCATATGCTGACAACCAGGATGGTGTAGTGGTTTGGGAGTTGTAGACCTGGAAGATCCAGGTGCAAATCCACATTCAGCCTTGAAGCTTCCTGTGTGACCTTGGACCATTCACTGTCTCTCTGCCTCACCTACTTCACAGGGTTGTTGTGAGGAGAAAAGAAGGGGAGCAATTATGTACAAAAACCTAAACTTCTTGGAGGAAGGGGCAGTATTAAATAGTGAAAAATAAATATCCTGAAATCAAATTGGAGTGAGGCCATGAGGAAACACTATTCATTATATTCAGAGACCTTTGATATATACTGATTATGATACATAAATGCACTTTGAATGCACAGGGGGACAGCAGAGGAAGGAAGCTACCTGTTTCAGGTGTCTTTGCACTATGGGAAGGGGTGGTACTTAACATTTGTATTTGATGCCATCAAATGCATCAATTGGGGATTCATCAATGGGGATTCTAGCTCATTCCATCTTAGAACAGCGGGTTGACCAGATAGCCTTTTTAAGGGCACAATCCTAACCCACTTTCCAGCACTGACATAAGGGCAATGCAGCTCCTAGGTAAGGAAACAAACATTCCCTTACCTTGAGGAGGCTTCCGTGAGTGCCCCCCAACTGCAGGATGCAGCTCACATCCCCTTGGCACAGCTATGCCAGTGCTGGAAAGTGGGTTAGGATTTGGACCTAAATCTCTTCCAGCCCAATCCAATGCTTGTCTATTCAGAAGTAAGTCCTATTGTGTTCAGGTAACTGTGTATAGGATGGCAGCCTAACGCTCTGTAATTCTATGGAGAATTGATTGTTTGAGTTCCATGTTTAGTCAGGAGAGGGCTCTCTTTCTGGAATCATATAGATATATTGCATCTTGTCTCCATTTACTATTCATTTCAGCACAGTACCAATTTTCTCTTATGGATTGCAGAGTTTCATCTTGGTGAAAATTAGTGTTTCCATTCCAACTTATTCCAAAACAAGAGGTATCTTCCCAGAGAGGTATTTGCTATA
Organism: Tiliqua scincoides; assembly: GCF_035046505.1. Taxonomy (NCBI): domain Eukaryota; kingdom Metazoa; phylum Chordata; class Lepidosauria; order Squamata; family Scincidae; genus Tiliqua; species Tiliqua scincoides. Next base: position 10,216,499 of record NC_089832.1, read on the forward strand.
AGAGTATTGCAAAGAGTATTTGCAGAGAATATTTGCTGTAAGTACTTGCTTCTCTGTGTGTGTGATGGTTATTGTTGATTTTTTCCCCCCTCATCTGCTGTATGCATCTATATATCTTGTAAGGAGAATAATGTGCAACAATTCAAGGTAGGAATGTTGAAATAGAAATATACATACCAATTTTTGTGACATCTAATCTAGACTCTTATTCAAGATGGCCTCATTCTTTTTACACAAGTGATGATTATGGACCCATCTCAGATTTATTACCTGGAAGAATGGGCATTGTGGCTTCTCTTAGTTTGGGAAGGTCAGGATGACTGAGAATCCACATTAATCTAATACCAGCGTGTCGATATAGAGATGTGATAAGTGTACTGTGGCAACAGTTTTGCTTTGATAAATTGAAAGTGCATTCATTTGGTCTATTCAGTGAAAAATGTATCTAAGATCCTGTGGAAAGCAATGGAATTGATTTTTGTTTGCTAGTGTAAAGCTGTTTCATCTTCCTTGTTACCACTTAACAGAAGTCTGGTAAACGCTGACAAAAAGATCAGAAATAAAGGTTTCAATGCCAGTAGGATTTTCATTCCTGCTCTAAGAGGATTTCCTGCCTAAGGCAGGGGGTTGGACTAGATGACCTCTTAGGCCCCTTCCAACTCTATGATTCTATCATTCCCTCACTCGTATGCCTATAGTCCTAGTTCTGTTTACTTTTTGTCTTATAATTAAAAATGCAACCCAAGTCATGGGAGCAGTCCTTTACCTATAAAGGACAATTTACCTATAAAGGACAATTTACCTGTAAAACAGATAACCTTTTTGAGATTGCTTGTAATTTCTGTACCCCATTTTACAGAAGGGAAAAGTCCTCCACTTGGGCTGTCAGTCCAGCTCAGGTGAAGAATATACCTTCCATTCAGACCTAGGAAGTGGTGGTGCCCTCCATCACTTCTGCAGCTGTGATGGAAGCCTTCCCCTGTGCCAAGGTACATTTTGGGTGCCTTTGGGTAAGAGCAGGGGTGTTCAAACTTTTAGCATGAGGGTCACATCACATATCTGATACAGGGTTGAAGGCCAGAAAATAAATAAGTAATATGTACAGGTTGAGACTCATTATTTGCGAGGGTTCCGTTCCTTAGACCTCCGCGATTAAAAAAATTCGTGTAGATCTAAACCGGAACCAGAAATGACTTTTTTGGTAATTTTACACAAATTGCATAAATTTACGCAATTTGCGTAAGTACATTCGTAAGTTACGCAAATAACGTTAGATTCTACCATTTGGATATGCAAATTAACTAAGACATACGCAAATAGCGCTGCAGATTAAGCCAATGTTCAGGCAGACTACAGAAATTTACATTTCAATAGAAACCACCCAGGACAAAGGAAGAGGACTACAGGCAGGTGCAAAATCACCAGCACAAGACGGAAGAGTTGTGAATTGGTGGGCAGAGCTTTGTCTGTTTACCAAACTGCCTCCACCTTAGTGTTTGGGAACTGCAGGCACAACCCTGTGCATGTGTACTCTGAAGTAAATGCCATTTTATTCAATAGTGCTTACTCCCAGGAAAGTGTATTGGATTGTAGGCTGCATCTGAACCTGTGCCCTACTGTATGCAGAATTTTGTTCTGACATTTAAAAACGCTCCTTATGGTGCTTGTGTACTGTAACTTTTTAAAAATATTTGGGGGGGTTGGGGACTTCAACAAGGAATGTGTTGATTCTTCATTTTTGGTGTTTGTGTAACTTTAAAAACTTTTTGGGAACTTGCTTTGGGACTGCTTGATGGGAACTTTGTGGATTGGGTACTGCATCATACCTTATGCTGTGTACAGCACATGAAGTGGGTGCAATATTAATGAGCCTTTTCTATGGCTCTTTACGGAGACTGCAGAACGTCTGCGCTTGCGCAGGACGTTAGCGGTGCCTCGGATGGTAGGGGCTTCTGTGGTGTTTACAGCGCCTGTGCCAGGCGGTCACACTCAAAGAGCCGTAGAAAAGGCTCTTTACGGAGACTGCTTGAAGGTCCTGACAACAAAAAAGATGCCTAACCTAAGGAGGGAGGAGGCTAAATTGTATTTTGGACAGAAAAGACATGGGGGGGGGGTCAGGGCAACACCCATGCCACACCCCTGACTTTTGGGATAGTCTGACACATCACTGTTAGGAGAGCCTGTTCTGTGACCCCAAGGTTGCAGACGAAGACCTGCAGCCTGCGTTACTCTGAGTGACCGGTCCCTTCTTGCTCCCTTCTCCTTGCACTGGTGCCAACCCATGCTTCTACTATGAAGCACCCAGAACCTTCTAAAAACTCCAACTCTGAAATCAGCACTGCAGGGTGTAAAAATCTCTCTCCCCTCCCCCCACCAAGGACGCCTGTTTGTGGCAGAAAAGCAGAAGAGGGAGACTGACAGAAGAGGCTGAAACCCAACTCCGTGCCAGAGAAGGGGTCGACTAAAGACAGCACCCCACTCCCTGCCCCTTCAGAGCCACCTGCGAGCCCCAACTGCTGCCACAGTTAAAACCCCCTTCCCCAGTACACAGTCTCCTCTTCACGGAGACTGTGGAATCTTCTGAGCCTGAGTACGATGATGGGGAGGAGGTTCTATTGTGTTTGCTAAGCCCGCCCACACCAAGCGCAACTTGAGGAAACCTCTTCCAGGCTCCAGGGGTTATACCTGCGCCTGTGCGAGGCATCCATGTTTTCACTCTCGGAGCTGCCTACAAATGGAGGTGATTCAGGCTTCCGACAATGTTTTAAGGTACAGTGTGTGATGCAACGTTGAGACAAAAATGTGAATAAATAATTCGCAGTTAATTAGGCTACACCTGTACATATAGATGTACTGAGAGTTTGATCGAATACAATAAGTGGTTGCGGGTGGAAGGAGGAGGGGATCAGAGGGCAAAATTGATTTGCACAGAGAAAGGAGGGAATGGATTTTGAAAAAGCATCAAGCAACCTAGGATGCAAATCGCAAACTGTTTCAGTCTCAGTTTCGGCTCCATTTTAAGTTTAACTAATATTATATTCATATTTATATTCCAGGTCTCTCAGCATTGGTATATATCTCATTCAGCCACTAGAGATGCTGAATGTAATGCAATGTAATGGAATAATTTATTTCCGTTCCATTGCATTGCATTCAGCACCTTTAGTGGCTGAATGAGGAATTTACCCACAAGTGTGTCTTTTGAGTTTTTAGCCCTGATAGACTGGGGAACCTCTGGAGCCAGATAAAATCCTCCCAAGTGCCAGATTTGGCCCCTGGGCTGGGGTTTGGACACCACTGGGTAAGAGGAAGAGGAGGTGGCGATGGTGGAGAGGGCTTGGGGAATTTATAGTAACTGGCTATGTAGCCAACATGACCTTTCCCCTCGTCTCAAGCACAGCAAATGTCAGAGCCTTCTGGCTTACTCCTAAAGCCTTGATGGTTCACACATTCTCTTGGAACATGCAAGTTTGTGCATGCATCCCTATACACTATCATTAGAACCAACCAGCAATTTTCAAGCTTTTTCATCTTGTGGTGCACTGAGAATGCGCTGAAATTATCAAGGCACACCATCATTTTTTTTGACAATTCACACCATGCTGCTGGTGAGGGGGGCTCCCATTCCATTCCCCTACTAATAAATGACCATTCCCCAAACTTCTGTGGCACACATGCAGACCATTCACGGCACACTGGTTGAAATTTGCTGGAACAAATATACTGGAAATACTATTTGCATACCAATTCGACCACATTCATGTTAGTGCATCCGAAAAGTCTATTTTAATGCACACCAGATATAACCATTTTGTGGGTTTCATTGTTTGTGTTGTACATTTTAATTTTCCTTATCTGCGTCACGAAAATTGACATAGGTTTTTGACAAGAAAATGCTCCATTATAAGATAGACTTCTTTAATAGGTACTTACCAATGGAGGGGGGAAAAACGCACATTTTTCTTGATACATAGAAATAGTTTTATGATGCATAATAACTAACAAAACATCACATTGTTATATATAAATCAACAACTGCAAGCTTTAGAAATTCCTTTGTGTGTATTTGGTACTAGATCATTTTACAATGAGATATAATGTGACTATTAAATACTACTTTTGATCCTTGTCATCCAGTTTTCAAAGCAGTGGCTTGCTAAGCTCTGCAGCGACAGAAATGAATCCTTCAATTATGAGTGAAATGAATTCCATTATTGGTTGGCTCCAACGGATTCAACAAAATGTAAATCCTATTTCCCCCAATATGCTGGCATTTCTGTTGTAAAATGCGAACACATTATAGCTGATGGAGGAAAAGAGAACTGCCTTTTATTGTAAGGCTGTGTGCTCCCCTTTTCCCCAGAATAGAGAAGTTTCGGATATAGCATGACATGGGATTTGGTTTCCTTTGGAAGAAAGAAGTAATACAAGTGTCCCCCGATATCCGCAGGGGATAGGTTCCTTCCACTACCATGGACACCCGAAACTACAGATAGAAGCTAATCCTACTCAACCCCTACCTGTCACGCTTGTGACTCACCTCCCTTCTTTGCAAATGCTTTGCAAAAAAAAAAAAAAAAAAGATTTTTCTTCCTTTTGCTTTGGAACAGGAAGCAAACATTGAGAACCTACACAATAGCTGCTGGAGGACTTACTGTTCTCACTACTGCCTCCTGTAGTTCCTCTAGCAGCTACAATCTAGGTCTCACAGTTTGCTTCCTGTTCCAAAGTGAAAGGAAGAAAAATTTTCCTTTTTCAAAGAAGAGTCATGACCATGATGGGAGGATTTACGAACCTTGGGTAAGGGAAACACTAGATATAGGATCTACAAATATGCAGGGCGAAGGGAGACTTGTACAGGTATAACCTAATTATCCATGGATTTTTCACTCATGGTTTTATCTCAATCTGATGAGAAGGGCCCTTTAAATTAAAGGGGGAAAAAGTTGTTTAATAATAGCCTCGTTAATGTGAGAGACAGCAACCAGCTGACGACCCGTCTATCATTCTCTTTCCGGGCACTTAGAACAACTTTGCTCCCAGGCAAGCGACCGCTCTCTTCCCCCTGAGCATGTGAAAGAAAGATAATCACTTTACATTCTTTCCCAGCTCTGCACTCTGGGTGAAGGGAGGGTTAGCTGGCTCAGAGTGAAACCTTTCTAAGCTCCTGGAGAGACTGATTGATGGATTGTCTGCTTAATGACTCTGTCTTACATCACAAAGGTCAATAAGGCTGTTTTTAAACTACACAGCAAAGTAACATTGTTTTTTAAATGGATTCGATTTTTGCCATCCAGGTGAGTTCTGGGAATGGAACCCTCACAAATAAGGAGACTCAGGCTGCAATCCTAACCTCATTTTCCTGGAAGTAAATCCCCTTGAACACAATAGGACTTACTTCTGAGTACACCTGGTTAGGATTGTGCCCTCAACCTCTTTGTTTGCAAAGGAGTGCATCATTGGAAGAAAATGTTTGCACTTCTGGCAGGCAGCAGACCACTAAAGGGATGGTCCAAAAATTTTGACCCTCTGAGATGGGTGTCTAAATGCTACCAATACTCATTATGCAGGGGGATGGAAAAAGTTATCTTTCCCCTCTTCTTGAAAAGGAAGAGGTAATGGCATGGAATAGAAAATGTGGAGAAGAGAGCTTTGCTCTCCTCCACTTCCTCTCTGCTCCATTTCCCTCTTGCTTTTCAAATTCATTGTGTGTGGGAAAAGCCTGGCAGCAGCACAGGAGATGGATGACAACACCTGGTGCCCCCTGCAAACCCTCCCCACTATCTGAGGCACTACGTTAGTCTGCCTCATGGATGGACCGGACCTGGGCTGCCCCTTCACATCAGACCTTGAAGGCCCTGCACCTCTGAAGTGCCTTCACATCTCTCTCTGCCCTCACCATTCTAAGAGCCCAATCCTATCCAACTTTCCAGTGCTGATGCAGCCATGCCTATGGGGTATATGCTGCATCCTGCGGTGGGGAAGCAGTCACAGGCACCTTAACTCGGGGCTGCTTTGAGGCTGCATTGGCACTGGAAAGTTCGATAGGATTGGGCTTTCAGCTCTCCCTCCTTCCCCCTCTGTGTGTGTGTGTGTGTGTGTGTGCGTGTGTGTGTGTGTGTGTGAGAGAGAGAGAGAGAGAGAGAGAGAGAGAGAGAGAGAGAGACTTTCTCTCTTCCTTCCCTTATCTGGGACTGGGGTGTGTCCCTTCCTGAAAGACTATGGATTTCCTCATTCCAAAGACAACTCTGAAACTATCTCCTTATAATCAACTCCCATCAAGAAACATCTACTGGCCATTAAGAAACATGAATATCCTTTTATCAAATCTCTGACCCTAATCCTTTTATCAAATTGTATCAAATCTCCCATTGAGCACAGCTTTAAGGCAAATCTGTACCACCCTGTGTCAGTGCTGACTTCCACAATAACCTCTACTCTCTTCTCTGTAGGTTTATTGAAGTATATTGTACTATCTGGGATTTAGAGGTATTGAACACTTCCCATTATGCAGCTGAAATAATATAGGCAGTTGCTTAAGCTTAAAAATGCATCTGATAATCTGCTATCAATTTCCCTTTTTTTTCCCCTCTGGAAACTCTCACAAGTTGGTAGAGGAAGTTTGAATTCTGGCACATACCGAGTACACTGTGCCATATTCTCAGATAGTTCTCGCTTGAAGTGCTTGACCTTTGCATGTTGCTTTTTTTTTTTTTTTTTGAGTGTGATAGGATAGGTGTTGTTTCCCCCCCAAAAGGGTGTTTGTCAACACCTTGAGGTGCTAATGCTCTTGTGTAGTTTGTGCTCTGGTAAGCAGAGCACACTGCATGTCTTCTGGTTTTGTTCCTGAGGCAGAGCTCGTTTTATGGCTTTTTTTATTTTATTTCTGACATGTGAAAGAGACACAGCACACTTAATGGGGCATAAGATAGGTGGACAACTCAGATTGGAGGGGGAAAGTATGTGAGAGGCTTTACTGGTAAGTACATTGATCCCAGATGTGTCAGTTGTCTTTAGAAGTGTTGTGAACCATCCTGAGGCCATCTAAGATTAAGGAACGATTGAGATTGAGGAACAATCCAAGACCTTTCTTCCTCCGTAAGAGTTGGAGCCGTCCTGTTGCCCTTAGGAAGCAAGCAGAGAGAATCTAGACTCACACTGATAAAGCAGCGGCTCCCAAGCTCATGACCATTGTGCACCAGGAATGCGGCCCCCAACCAGATCACAGCTTTCTGTTTTGCCCTAATGTGGCTCATCTTTCTAGTAGACCAGGATGCAAGGATGCTCTGGGCAGTCGCTTCTGTTGCCCAGTGACCCAGAAGTCTGCAAGACAGGATTTCCAGGCAGACATGACTGTTCAGAGCATCCTGGTGCCCAGGTCTACCATAAAGACAAGCCATGTGGGGGAGGAATGGAAAGGTCCACTCACCAGGCAGATAGATCCCTCCAAACTCCCGAGCCTGGTCCCTGGGGTAGAATTCAAGTGGCCCTGTGCTACAGGGTGCTACACGAGGTGATCGTGGGAACCGCAGATGGGGGGAGTGCCTGTATTGTACCACCCTGAATACTATTGCAGGGCAGAGGGTACACTGCAACATTTTTGTTACAGGTCCCATTTGTGTGTGTGGAGAGGTGTCTTTAATGTTACCAGTTCTTCCACATGCTTGCACATGGATTCAAAAGAGGGCAGATTTGTTTCTGAATGCCTGACACAGAAGGCATTTTCTTAATCTAATATTTAATGACTCTGCATCTCAGTGGGCAGTGCTGAAAATAGTAATCATTGTAAAGGAGACCCTTATCTTCTCTGAGGTCCTTCAGGCAATCAGACATTCAAGTGAAAATCAGGATAGTGTATTTAGAGGTCACAACTCAATTTGTTTTGTATCACTCACACACACACACACACACACACACACACACACACACACACACACACACACACACAAGGCTATATATAAGTTTCCTCATGTTGCTGGCTACGGTAATTCAAGTCCCACAAACACTCAGGTCCCACAAACATCACAGGGCCGCATCCCCCTATAATAGTTGGGATGGCAAGAACATCAATTGCTCACACAATTGCTTGTGTGGATTGAGACTACTGTCAAACAACAATTCTAGCTGTCAGACATTAGTGTCACTAGCTTGAGTCCCCAGGTAACAGATTTTTCATATCTTACTTGAGTGACAATATGGTACAGCGTCCCGCACAACTCTGCCATGGGTAAAATGGAATCATAAGGGTTGGGTATGCCTTCCCTAGCTTAAGTATCTCTTAAAAAGGATGCAACAAACAGTACAATCTTAGGCATGTCTACTCAGAAGTAAGTCACATTATAGTCAATGGGGCTTACTCCCAGGAAAGTGTGCATGGGATTGCAGCCAAATTCATGGAGGATAAGTCTCATTGGGACTTTTTGTAGCATACATGTGTGTTTATTTTTTAATTTTTTTTATTTTTTTTTAAATCATGGTCAGGGCCAATTTGCAAAAGGCAGGGTACAAATTGAAAAATAGAAACAATAAGTCTATCAATGGTAGTCATGGTGGTTTCATGCTGCATGAAGATCAGAAGCAAAGACCCATATAGACCAAAGACTTTAGAAGATTAGAGCAAAGACCCATCTAGTCCAGTTTGCAATACCTCACAGTGGCCCACCGGATGCCTCAGGGAATGCACCTTACAACAAGATGTTGCCACTTCCTTGCTTCTGGCATTCAGAAAAAGCTTACTTCTAAAGCCAGGTGGTTGCATCTGTGTAGCATAGCTTGTAACTTGTGATGACCTTTTCATTCATCAGTTTGTCCGGTCCCCTTTTAAAGGCATCTAGGCCAGGTGTCATAACCACCTCCTGGTTTAAGGTGCTGAGAAGCAGTAATCCTCTGAATACCAGATGCGGAAGAGTGGTGGAATTGGGGTATGCCTCTCTCTTCTGCTTCTGGTCTCTCCTGCTTATGGCAGCAAGCGGGCCTGATCCAGCAGGGTTTTTGTATGCCATTGCCCTGGGACTGGTGATGTTGCCAGTGCAGGAGCAACACTCACCCAACCCACACAATAGCTTCCTACACAATTTATCACACCTTTTTGAGAAGCATCGCCTCCAAAGTGGCTTTCACACTGCTTTGGTAATCTCAGAGTTGACCTATATAGATTGCATTCAATCTTGATTAGCTCTCTCTCTCTCTCTCTCTCTCTCTCTCTCTCTCTCTGTGTGTGTGTGTGTGTGTGTGTGTGAGTGGTGTGTGTGAGTGTGTAGAGCATGCCTTTGTATGGTCTTTGAAAGGCAGCATAAAAAAATAACGTTCTTTAAGCTTAGAATTTGGGGTGCTTGCTTCCAAACACGTCTGAGATGCTTAATCTGAGTTGATTCCTCACTTTCCACACTAAGCCTTGTGTGTGTTTAATTGGATTGTTTGCCAGTTAGCACTCCATATGGTTTGCAATGTCTTATCTCTCGGACTACTTTTGTTTCTCAATAGGAGATGTGTCACTGAATAGCCAGTGGCTCCTGGGAGAAATCAGAGTCTGTGTGCAAAAAAAAAAAAAGTAATCTGACAATAGAGATTTTAAATAAATTTCATCAGCAATAACAACAAATTAAGTCCTTGTGTAGGAGTTATATCTATTTATAGTCTAGATCAGCATGATGTACCATTGCTGGGTGATCAAAATGTGATGTGCACATGCTGCAGAAACCCTTCTTGCGGCAACGAAGTGGAAACCCAAACAGTGACTATAAACTGTCGTTCTCATCCTCCCTTGCTTGTGGTTGCATTGAAGATTAAATTTTATACCCCTATAGGAAAGTGCTGCCAACCAAGTAAGAAAACATGGACATGTAATTGCTAAACAGAAATAAGTATGGCAGAGGCAACCGCGATGCCACTCTGTTAGTGGTTGTACGCGATAACCTGAGCCCGGCAATTACACCTGCAAGCACTTACGAGAGACGGAAAATGGGACACGAGGGAACTCACCTGGCCAGTGAGTTGGCTCACATTTTACGAGTATTTCTGAGACTCTAATTCAATTAGGAGCCACTGTGGGGATGAAATGACGCCGGGAATGACTCGATATACCATGCTTTCCAAAAAGAAACAGCAGAAAAATCCTGTTATGGAAAAGTAAACGTGTTTGCTCTGAGCCACAACAGAAAAATCTGTCACCTGCCCTGGCTGCTCCTTTGCACTGATTTTGTGAACATAGCTGTGGTTGCTACTACCCAGAGTCTTTTACACACATTGTATTTTGCCATGCATATGCATTTAAGCTACTTTTAGGGTTTATTTTTGGTTCCTCATTTCTCACCGCCTCTCTCTGTGACTGTGCAACTGCTAGCCTATCCCCATCCATCCGATGAGAGACTAGGGTTTGGTTCTGATATACAACATCTCTTGGCATTATTTTTGGTGGGAACAAAAACTGGTTATTGTGATAAAGATTGTGTTACATTCCAAGTGTGCTAAAGAGTATGAACCAGGAAGCTACTGATTCAAATCTTGCTGCAAGCACGAACTCCTCAGCACCTGAGCGCCATCGAAAATATGGGGTTAAAATTATTGACCTATCTCAATTGTAATGTTTAGTATTTGTGTAGAACTATCACATGTCCATTAATATATTAATTTAGTGTAATCCTTACAACAACCTTGCAAGGTAAATATATAATTATCCCATATTGCAGATGGTGAAAACTGAGGCTATGAGGGACTGGCTTATTAGAGGCAGGATTTAACCCAAGGAAGTCCTGATTCAAAGCTCAGGTTCTTACTTCTATGCCAGCTCTCACCTTGCAGAATTGATATAAGGATTATGAAGATCCCGGTTCAGATCAGACATCACACAGACCTATGGTTTTATCCATTGATGGATGGATGGAAGGATGGCTGAATGGATGGATGTCCACATGTCTGGGGTGCATGTGCTGTCCTCCCACTTTGGTGGGGCATGCATGAGTCTGAAACCAGTGAATGTAGCCCAAAACCAGAATTAAACCAAGGTTTAGTTGAACCTTGCCTACATGACTCCAGTAAGACACAGGGCAAGTAGGCCTCACATGAATGAGTCAAAATTTTATTTCAATACAAATGATTTGTGTCAGGTTCTAACTCTCTCTGCCCCCTAGTAGGGCTCCTCTCTTAGAGGGTACAGTTAGCTACTTTCCACCACCCCCCCCATTTGAGCATCTCCCCCTCCCCCGACTCTAGGCAGTAAAGCATCAACCAGTGAATCTATGTTTACTTGTGTCAACTCCTGGAAAATGGGTCAAGGAAGTTCTGGATTGTAGTGCGTTCTCTAAGCTGAGCAGCCTAACCAGCATCCCCACTCCATACACCCTCTGGAGAGTGGTCCTTCCCCCCTCCCCCAACGATACTCAGTTTTTGATTAAATGTTGCAAAGAACTTCCAGTGGTAAGAACTGTTTGGCAGTGGAACAGTCTGTCATGGAAAGTGGCAGGCTCTCCATCGTTGGAGGTCTTTAAGCGGAGACTGGACAGCAATCTATTGGGGATGTCATTGTCATCATGGACTGCCTGCACTGGCAAAGGGCTGAATTTCATCTTTAGCCCCTGCAATATCAGTTGTATGGGAGCAGCATTGGGCGATCTGTATCCCTTTGTATCTTGCTCATGGCAAGTTAGCGTGGATGGGGGCTGGACAGGATGCTGGATTAGATAGGTCTTGTCCAGCAAAGTTTTTATTGTGCTCCAACCAATTCAGATAGGCAGAATGTTCGTATGTTCCAGGTCTTTCTAGACAGGGGTCTTTGCCCAGTTCTAACTGAACATAGCAGGGACTGCATGTAAAGCATGGATTCCCCCAATGAGATATGGCCCCTAACTGAGACTGTATGACAGAACCTTGCACAATGTTCCAAGAAAGCAGGAGGGATACTAAATCTGATGATGCATTCAGGTTATGAGATAAAGACTGTTAGCGCTGTGCGCGCTATCGGCCATTGCCCCGCCCTACCTCGTGCGGGCAGGCTGAGGAGGCAGGCTCCCATTGGTCCGCGCAGTTTGGCGCGGTGGGGGCCGAGCTCACGTGGGCAATTCCCGCCCGCAGGAGCTCCCTCAGGGGTGCAGCAGCAACCCCACCCACCCTCCCTTTGCACAGTCTGAGATTAGCTGGTCGCTCTCGCAGGGCCGGGTAGGAATTTTTTGCTGGCACCTTGATTGGCCGTAGGTGTCAGTTTTTTCGCCTACCCCAGACTGCTGTAGTGGGAGGTGTGGCTCTGATAGGTTCTCTTTCCTCCGGTCACTTGGCGTGATGCGTGCGGGGCGGGGTAGGTAGGGCAACTCGGTTGCCCTACCAGGACAGCAAGGTCGAGGGGGGCGAGCCAGAACCGCCCACATGATGCCTAGCCGGCTCGAACTGGTAGGCTGGCAAACCCCCCTGACTGGTCTGGCTACGCTTGCATGGTTTGCCCAGCGAGCCAGCTGGCCAGCTCCCCTGCCCCCTTTGGGGGGTGACGTAGATAGGCTATACCCAGTTGATCGACTGGTGGCAGCCCGAGTCAGTTGGTTCGCCCTTGAGCCCCGAGGGAGGTAGACGGCTAGGTCCGTTTCCCCCAATTTTAGGCCCCCGCACGCCGGGAGGCTAGCCCCCTGGCCCCATCTAGCCCTGCTGCTGTTTGTGTTGTTGTTGTTGTTAATAAAGTGGCCCTAGTTCAATCCAAGAAACCTCAGCCTAGCGTCTTATTTGGGGGGTCAGGGGTAATGGCAAAAATTAAAGCAAAAAAACAAACAAAAAAACTATTACTAAATGTCTCTGAGTATTACTAAATACTCAGTATTTTACTAAATACTAAATACTCAGTATTACTAATACCCTGTAGATTTCAGTGTAAAGATTCTATACTTGAATACTGAATGCTGAATATACTGGGGTTTTTTTTGTTTTTGTTTTTTCCCCTGCCAGGGTTTAAAGGCTTTAGTTTTGGATAGATTTTAATATTTCATATCTGGACAACTCCTGGATAACCTGTCATTTCTGAATAACCTGTCATTTGGGGACAGAAACAAGTTCATACATAAACAAGATTCACTGAAAGAGTAGTCTACAAATACATTGTGGAAAGGGGATCCTCATAGCTATAGGGAGCCAGTGGGCCTTATATAAATGGTCGAATCCACACATATTATTCCATGTCTAGCAGAGTTTGCCTCAGTTGTTATGAGAAACAAAGGTTGGAAATAGCAGTGCCATATCTTCTCCTCCGTTCCCCAATAATATCTAGTGATTTAAAAAAATGCAAAATACAATATCATCCCACTGTGAGATTCCTCTTTCCTGCTCTGCTTTCCTTAGCTGATGTTTGCAGAGTGATAAGAAAACTCACTTTGGATCACTAGAAGGTGACAGTATGATTTGAGGATACTGTTGTGACTTTAAAAAATCAGTGTGGTAATGCAAAAAAATCTACCCCTCTCTTCAGTCCTGTGCTGGTAGGAATGTAGATCAAATAGGACAACTCATGAGGAGGATAGAGGTTCTTGGATACTTAGGGCGCAATCCTAACCCCTTACATCAGTACCTTCCAGTACTGCCATAGCAGTACCAGTGGGATGTGTGCTGCATCCTGCAATTGAGTGTCACTCACGGAGGCCTCCTCAAAGTAAGGGAATGTTTGTTCCCTTATCTCAGAGCTTCATTGCCCTTATGTCAGTGCTGGAAAGCACTGAAATAAGGGGTTAGGATTGCACCCTTACTGAACTTTGCAGGGGGTTCAGCCACAAGGGGACAAAAAGTTCAATTAACCCAAATGCTTTGTTTTCTGGAATTCAAAGGGAGAGAGAGAGAGAGAGAGAGAGAGAGAGAGAGAGACCACTATATACTATGCAACACTTCCTGCCTTGAATCCTTTAGAGAGGATGAAAATTAAAAACAGTGAGAAAAAAAAGTCAAACTGACTTTCAGTGCTGAAGACTGCCATCTAGTCCCTGCAAGCTAGCATTTTGATCCAGGACAGTTTTACTCTGAAGAAATCCTTCTGAAGTCTAGTGGGACTTGCTCTGAGGAAGTTGTAAATGCTGTATCATTTTGTTATGGGATCCATCTTGTACGTATATTTCAGTTACTAAATTTGAAAACATTGTGTCTTTCTTATCTTTGCAGTCTTGTTAGGCCAGCCATTTTCAACCACTGTGCCATGGCACACTGATGTGCCACGAATGATCTGCGGGTGTGCCATGGGATTTTGGGGAGGGTCATTTATTGGAGGGCCATTAGGGGATATGAGCCCCCCGCCAACAGCATGGTGTGCCTTGCCAAAAAACCGATTGTATGCCTTGACCATTTTAGTACCTTGTCAGTGTGCCATGAGATGAAAAATATTGAAAATTGCTGTTAGGCTCGCTCTTGCTCTTGCTCTTTCTCTTTCTCTCTCTTATTTACCCAGCACCCCCCAATAAAGACATAGGCAAGGGTATATGGTACAAAGGGCCACTTTATTAACTATTTAAATATACTTCAGATTGCAACAGGGCCTAACAAATAAGTCATGCGGGTTCTACATGGGGGAAACAGAGCTGCCCATCTACTTCCCCCTATAGTGATTTGGGCGACCACACCAGACTCTGGGCAGCGTCAGTACAAGCCTGCCACCCCCTTCATTGTCACCCCGAAGGGGCAGGGTGGCAGGCTAGCTCAGGCCACCCGAGCGAACCCACGGTGCGCCTTTACCACCAGGCTGAGGTTCATCCAGCCTGCCTCACCCAGCCGGGAATGCCAGCCTGACCAAGCGTGGAGTCCACCCGGCCCTTGCCACCCTGCGGTGTACACCGATATGACCTTACCTACCCAAAACCCGCATGACACCTGCCTAAAGTGACCAAGAAGACCTATGGAAAACCCCCATTCCGCCCCTAACTCCACAGTCCGGGGTAGGCAAAAAACCACCAACCGATGTGCCAATTAGGCTGATGGCAAAAATTCCTACCCGGCCCCAGAAGGCGACCAGACTGCCAAAGGGTGGGCGGGTAGGTGACCGCTGCCTGGTCCCGACTGCGCGGGCTTCTCTAACCCAAAACCCGCACGACACCTGCCACCCGGGGGGTCAGCCTAGCGCTTGGCCCCACCGCCCCACACGGAAACAATTTCTGCAGGCCCTGTTGCAATTCAAGAAGAAAACATAATTGCCCAACACTGAAAGGTGTACTCTATCGCTTCTGAACAATTGGGGCGCATCATAGCTGATGCCTGGGTGATAAAGGGTGACTCCATAAAGGGGTACCGCCCGCCTCACATACAAATTTACCTTCTTCCTATCCAGTTCAATCTTTTTAATATCAGAGGCATAATGCCAAACACTGCGAGGCAAGAGGTCAGACCATAAGATGACCGTCCTGCAAAATGCTGATTAATGTGGAGAATATTGCTGTAGGCCTGAAGCCTCAAGGACAGAGTCGTCCTCTGGCCCAGGTCGTTCTCTCCCAAATGTATAACGCCGATGTGAGGCTGGGCATGGGCACGCACAAACTCATAAAAAGCAGGAAGAAGCTGATCCCACAGCATTCCCCGCCATGCAACCCAATGCACAAGGAACCAAGCTGCAACTGCATGCCAAAGCTACTTGATGCTGCCCTCTTCCTTGCCCAGAAAACGATGGAGTGGCTGAAGATAATGACCCGAACTGCTCCCGCCCTGGAACCTGTGGACAGGAAAAACAGGAATCACAATTCCAGAAACATGCATCATTTAACCATATAGCACCTGGCAAAGCCAGTGCAAGTGAGCGCCCAACCGCTGTCACGGGACGAGCCCGGAAATATACCATGCAATACAGGAACTTGTGGCAGTGCCACTATAAACACCTGGCAATGCGCCCAACCGCAATAAAGAGCGCCCAACCGCTGTCACAGGCCTGGAAATTTCTGTGGTATCTGCATCACCCCTCGCCCCTACCACCAGGGCGAGGGGGAAATAGCCGAGCGAATCCCGCTCAGCGCTTGTAAGGCTCTCTGACGTAATATTCAAATGCACAGGCGCGCCAACGGCCAATCCTCTGAATGTCCCGGGCTGGGATATCAGCTGCAGCTGATGCAGCCCCAATCCTCAAAGAGTGCAGGCTGTAATCTTCTGCCGGAAACGCAAGGTCCACCCCTGCCCTGTGAAAAAGGACTCTAAACTGGAAAAAACATAACAGGTGAGGCATCAACATGGCAGGACAAGGCACCCCGAACCGCAGGACATGCAGCCAAACAAAACCGAAGTGTCCTTACTGGGCACAATGCTAGACTCTGTGCCAGGCCCAGTCGCACTTTAAAACCCACCCCCCACCGGTCGGTTTCCGAATGACAGAGGGTGATAATGACCACATCAGCTTTAATAACTACATCCTGCAGCCGTAAGGCTCTTCCAGGCTTGTCGCCCACTAAGGCACATAAAACCTCACTGGGGTGGGCGGAAGGCACCTAAAAACATAATAATGCTGACAGTTCTAAACAGTAAGGACTCATAAGGAGTCGAACACAGCACCGTAAAACAATTAATTAACTTGACTAAAATCCCGGGAGTAATGGGCTTACGCCAGTCGGGCTTAGGGAGATAGATTTGCTTAAAACCCTCGACAAACTTGCGTACCCTAAATCTGTAATAGCATCAGCAAAACCTGAGGCCTTGGCACAGAATGACAATGCTGCCAAGTACACTGATAAAGACTCAAAAGATACATTAATACCCTGCAGGTCTAAAGGAACTGCATCAAGTGTTCTGGCGGAATAGGCCAGACCTGGGATACGGCCAGGGCTGCCCGAAAGGCCTCAACTTCCCTTGCCTCACTTTGATAGTTGTGATGGGTAGAAGGCGCGAGCGCAGACAAAATTTACAGGCTGCGCTCTGCACAGCCAAGGGTGCAAAAGCAAAGGGGGCATCGAGTCGGTTTCCCGCCACGCCTCTGGTGCCAGCTGACGAAAACGCTCCACCTGAAAACGAGATAGGGCGTCGGCTATGCTGTTGTCAAGACCCCGGATGTGCCTAACGAAAAACAAAGTGTTAATCATAAGGTAATGCAAAACAAACACCCTCCCCAGTCCCATTACGCGTGGGGACCGGGACGTCTGCTGGCTGACGACAAAACCACAGCTTGGCTGTCGCACGAGAAACGCAAGGTGGAGTTGGCAAATTCCTCTGCCCATAATTGAACTGCCACCACAAGGGGGACCAGCCCTAAAAATCATGTCTATGGTAACCCCTTCTGAAACCAATGTATCCGGCCAAGGGGCGGAACACCATCGCCCTCTAAATAACTCCAAATCCAAAACCACCCACAGCATCAGAGTGAACCTGCAGCTCTGCCCGAAGTAAACACTCCTGCTGCCAAAAGGATACACTATTCTAAAACCCAAAAACTGTAACCAGATTACCAAATCTGCCTTCATGTCCTGGGTGATCTGCAGGCGATGGTGAGGCTTCTAATACTTGCCATGCAGGCATGCAGCCTCCTCAAGAAAAGGCCCAGCAGGGGGAAACTACCCTGCAGGCAAAATCAAATGCCCCACGAAAACCTACAAATGTCTCAAGGACAATTTCCAAGCCTGGAGGCCAGCACGAATTAGCTGCTGCAGCCTAACCAACCTATCGCCAGGTGGCCTACTGCACTGCTGTATAGTGTCTAATTCAATATCCAAAAACATAATGGTAGTTGCGGGGTCCTCAAAATAATAGACCATTGAGGCGGGTCATGCTCTGCTCACCACTAACCACTCCAAAAAGGAGCCAAATTTTCCGAAAGGGCAAAGGAAATTGCGCACCCGTTGGTAGCACTTTATCTAGATATAAGGAACCATTAAACTAAAAACTAAACAAACAAAAATCATCAGGGTGGACGGGCAAGAATCTGAATGCAGACACAATATCCGACTTGGCCATGAGTGCGCCATGGCCACAGTCACGTACCACCCCAATAACTTGGTCCAAAGAATATATCGTAATGAACTAAGGTGTGCAGGGATCCTATCACTAACTGAGCCCCCGTAAAGATAGGACAGATGGTGAATGAGACAGAAGGTCCCAGGGACCTTCTTGGAAACTACACCTAAAGGGAACAACTGAACATTGGGAAACGGAGGAGACTTAAAGGGGGGGCCTCCAGACGGCCAGCTTCCCATTCCCTATCTATCTTAGCTTAAACTATCCCCTCCATACCCTTGGTCGATGGGAGATTCCTGGCACAGGTAGACCCGGAGGGAGGGGGCGCAGGAATCTGAAATCCCTTGTCAAAACGTTCAACTAATGATTGAGCATCCTAAAACTTCGGACACCCCTTCAAAAATTCAGCAGACACCACTACTCTAATCAGGGTGGGCCACCTTTTCAGCTTGAGGGGGCTGACCGCCCCCCACTTTGGCCTGCCCAGCTTGGAGCCTGGGACCCCCTTAAATCCTGCAAACTCGGGGCACACGGACACTGAGTGCTGGCCATTGCACTGCCTGCAGACATGTGCAAGAGTGCAACCTGCCTTGCTGCCCCGCCCCGTGGAGTTAAACTCATAGCAGGAGTAGGGGGGGGAATGCAACACACTCCTGACATCCCTGCCACCAGCCTAGCTATGCCCAGAGCAAATGCCCACTATCGGATCGATCGCCCAAATTGGACCGGGCCGGCTAGATAATTTGAACCCACAATTCCTGCTGTGAAACCCACCAGTTGAGGGGCTAATATCCAGGTACTTAAAGTGCAGCTGCCCATGCTGGCTGCATATGAATAACTACTGAAGCATAAATAATATATCCGTTCAGCCCATTATTCCAATTCTTATCAATTTTCTGCCTTTGACCCACTTGGGCCTTTGACCCACTTGTTCACCTTCAAGGCTGGCTCAGGTTCCTCATGCACATCAACACATAAACTAAACACATCAACAAATTTGCCCCGCTAAATTTCTCTTTAACTGCGAAGGCGAGGTGAGCACCCAAAGGCAGGGCTGCATCCCCATAGGCCACTCATGGATGCTCACCGGACCCTTCCGTGTCTCCCTGAGAGAAAACGCTATACGGGACATTGGCATAAGGAGCAAGGCTTTAAGGGACACTGGAGAAACCCCCATTGGAGGCATAGGCCCCGCCTGGGAAGATGCCCCATACGACTGCTGCTGCTCATCAGGGTGCCACGCCCGGGCTTGCACAACCGGTGGTCTGGCTGGAGCCTGTCGCTCCTTAGGCTCCTCCAATGGTTACTCCGTTGGAGGCATTGGGTACTGCCTGGCAAGAAGCTCCTTGCGAATGCTGCTGCTCCTCAGGGGCTGATGCCTGCACCTGAACAACAGGAGGTCCAGGCGGAGCGTGCCGCTCAACGGGTTTCTCCAAAGCAGTTAACCTGGAAGAGAGGATTTCCATGAGCTTTGCACCACGCCCTTTTCTGGTAGACCTTCGACTGGGGGGGGAGCACCTGATGTGCTACCACCATCTCCCAACCCAGCGTCACGCATTGCTTTCTCCTTCTCAAGAGCCTCCACCCGTGCAACCAGGGCCTGCAGCTCAGCTGTATCATTCTCCTCATCCGAGGAGGAAGCTGGTGCGGGATTGGGGGGGGGCGTTTCCGGGCCTTCCCCCCGGATTTCTTGTTTCTCTTAGGCATAGTGACGATTGAACAACTATGGGGGGGAAGCAGTGATAACTAACCAATCAACCTTACAATACTTACCACTAAACTACTCTAATGCTCCCACTCCCTTGATCTTATTTTTATTTAATTTTAATTTCAAAATTCTTTTCTTTCTTTTTTTGTTATTAATTTATATTTAATTACAACTTCCTTAATTATGAAATTTGTTTTTTGTTAATTAAAATTTTTTTATAATTATTACTTATTTTTTATTTTTTTTAATTAATATTATTATTATTTTTAATCTCACCTCTTTATTTATTTATCCAATCAACTTCTTGTTTTCTTTCCTCTCCCCCCCTTTTTTTTAAAATCTATTATGCAAATGACACAGCAAAACTGCTATCCAACTTGAGGTCTCCTATCCAATTCAAGACCACAGCAGACTTTGCTTAGCTTCACTCAATGTTGAGTGTAAACACCACTCAGCCACCAGGCCTTACAGGCAAGTGAAGGAAGCAAACTACAGGCAAAATGCACTTCCTAGCTATACGCTGGGGAGGAGGCTGGCGAAGCCCTGAAAGCCCCAAACACAAGCAGGAAGGCATGGAGGAAAGCTTCTGGTGCCTCTGCTGGCAGGCTCAACAAGCAGCCGGCAGGAGCCCAGGCAGAGCAACCCAAGGGCAGCAGGCACCAGCTGCAGCCAGGCACGCGCCCAAACAGCGCTCCCACGGGGCGCCTGCACACCAAGCAGGTGACCCGTTCCACACAGGCACCCAGCGCTGGCCACCCAAACTGCCCTGGGGAGGTGGGGGGGTCGGGCGCTCAGCAAGGGAGGTGGGTGGGAGGTCGGGCGCTCAGTGGCTCCCGCTGAGCGCTCTCGCTGAGTGCAGCCAGCAGCCTCGAGCGAAGTCCAAGCCCACCGGAGGCGTGGGCACACCAGCCGCACACATGCGGCCAAAGAGGGGCGCAGCTGGACCGCCGCCCCTGCAAGGCAGCCCACCGCAACCCAGCCAAGAAGCCCAACCCAGGCAACACCACCAGCAACCGCTCGCTGCCCACAGGTAAGCCGAGAGGGCAGGTGGGCACCCACAGCCAAGTCTGCTGGGCTCGAGGCCCCAGCAACGTGGCCTGATTCGGGGAGCAGCGTGAAGGAGGTCCTTCCCTGACCGCTGCCTGGTCCCGACTTCTCTGAGCAGCCTGCACGTGGCCCCAGACCAATTAGCCCCCAGCCAATTGGCTGCGAGGCTGGCCCTTCCTGTGTCTCGTGCGGGGGCAGGGTAAACGCCGGTGGCGTGCTAATACACGTGCCACCAGAATTAGATGGGAAGAAAGAATATCAAAGTTTAAAAAATAAGAATAATACTGATTTGAATGAATGCAGTTGAAGTACATGGCCCAAAACAATGGATTCTATAGCCAGTGCATGAAGCTGAACAAATGCTAAGATAGTTCTCAGATAGTTCCTCTCCCCCCCCCCAAAAAAAAAGAAAAAAAAAAATGACTAATTCTGAACTTACACAGAACTCCTGGGATCCAACAGTATAGCATAAATGGTAGTTTCTGCTACTACCGTTTATATTCTTAACCCCCTGAATAGACTGACAAATTGCAGATAGGATTTTTTTTAAGCTTTGGTGGAATTATCCTGCATATTTTCCTTAATACTTCTTTAGGTACATTGCATAACTCATTTTAAAAGGAATTAAATATAAAGTCTCTTCTGTTCAAGAGGAAAAAGGAATAGTTCTAGATGGAGAAATCAAAAAGAAAAAACCTAATAGGAGAATATTATTTTTTCTCTGCCTTTTTACTTAAAGCTGCACATTAGAAAACTTTTTTAAAAAAATTTTTCCTCCAAAAAGGTACAGATAAGTTCCACTTTTCCCTGAGGATTCATCTAAAATTGGTGTTTAAATCAGCAAATGGAAAGATTGGCTTCTGGTCAAAGCTTGGAGACAGCAGCAGGATAAATTGGAGTCAAAACTGATCTTGAGGACGGCTGTGGATGTGTTGCTATCTTAACATATTCAGAACGAGCCCATTATCTTGTACAATTTTGGACAACTATGATCTTAATTCCAATCATCCCTCCCTATTAGGGACAGCTGCTAGTTTATGGATCTCTGTTTTTGACTTGTGGATTGACTTTAATAAAAGTTGCTGGTGTGCCCATGTGCCTATGGTCAGACTGGAACATAGTGTCTGAGCCAGTCCCCCAACATGTAATTAGGAAAGTACTCCCCCTCCCAGCATGCAGCCCTCCTAATCACTTGGAAGAGGTTCATTCAAACGTCCCCATTGCACAGGAACAGAAATCTAAATCAGTGGTTTTCAACTGCTTTCATCTCGTGGCACACTGAATAGAGGCTAAAATTTTCAAGGCGCACCATCAGTTTTTTTTTTACAACTAACAAGGCACACCGTGGGACTCCAGTCCCCAGTGACCCTACCTAATAAATTACCATCCCCCAGAAAAATAACTGAATAAATACTACTTTTTGGGTTTGGGTTGCAAGTACTTTACAACACAAGCAAATATGTTGTGAAATTAAAACTTCTGCAGTTAAAACAATTAAAGGTGGTACCAAAATGTTAATTCTTAGTTTTCAAAAAGCAATTGCATTACAGGGCAAACAAAACGCAATGTATAGCAGAAAGACAGGAGCTCTCAACAATGGTAACACTGTGTGCTGGGAGAAAAGGGATGTTGTGATACAAGACTGATCTTTGGTGAAAAGAAGGGAATGTTACCGGTACACAAGTATGTCACCATTTTCGTCTGGGAAACGTTGGAGGATACATTAAGTTCTTTAACCAGCATGTTTGTCATTAATCAGCCAAGCTCTTCACTGACTGATATTTGGCTGGGATGGATACTTTGTAAGAGTTGAATTGTTTTGGTATGTCACCTCCTTTGCACCCTCCAGCACATAACACACACACACTTCTTAAAAGGTCCTTTTAGAAGTCTCTTTTTTTTTTTTTTTTTGAGAACCGTTTCTGTCAGCAAGAATTTGAAAAGAGAATTTCACTGGCTGCAGTTTGCAATGATGGGACCACACATTTTGATTCTTTGGCTCCAAATCCGACCTCCCGAGGCATCGAATGAAGCCTGTCCTGGAAACTAGGACTTCTGAACTGTTGCCAGAGCACTCCAAGGCTCAACACAAGATACCACGCCACACTGTGGAGTCGAGCCCATCTGTCATGCATTTAGGCCCCAAGTAAAATGACATTCAGGCAGAAGTCTTCACACATGGCATATGCATCTCTCTCTCCCTCTCTCTCTCTCTCTCTCTCTCTCTCCGAGTTATACAGGATGTGTGCAAAAAACTTTCTCTTTTCTGACTGATATGAGCCACAGCTTCAATCCATTTAAATGGTAAATGAAGCAACTAAGCTCCATTGAGAATCTTATAATCAGGACAGGTTTTAATCTGATTAAGGACACAATTTCTACTACTACTACTACTACTACTACTACTACTACTACTACTACTACTTTAAGATCTGGTCCCAATGTGTTGTAACATGGAACAAGACAGTAATAAATTTAAGAAATGTGGATTGTGTAATTTTATCCCCCCTTTTGAACAAGGAATTATAGTTTTTTTGGAATTAAATTATAAATTGCTATATACTTGCATCCATATCTCAAAAGACGACCATGTTGGAGTTCTGATAATCCTAAAATGTACTGAACTAATATTAATTGGTTGTGTTCAGTAGCATAGCAGGTGGGGGTGCAAAACACTAAGTTTGGCATGGTACCTCACGGCAGCATGCAAACAGCCCCTTCCCTTCAGAGCCATTCTGGGCAGCTAAACCAGCAGTTCTCACACGTGAAGCACTAGGACCCACTTTTTAGAATGAAATCTGTCAGGACCCACCGGAAGTGATGTCATGACCGAAAGTGACATCATCAAGCAGGAAATTTTTTAACAATCCTAGGCTGTAATCCTGCCCACACTTACCCAGGAGCAAATCCCATTTACTATCATTGTTAAGAGCATATACATAGTAACTTCTTAAAAGTACGGGTCTGTAACATTTCCCCAAATGGAGTCACATAACATGGCAGCATCAAGTCTCCTATTTTAAAAATAAAATAGTGAAATGAATAGGGACCCATCTGAAATTGGCTTGCGACCCACCTAGTGAGTCCCTACCCATAGTTTGAGAAACACTGAGCTAGAACAAATGCTCTAGTGGCTGGAATGGCTCTGAAGGGGAGGGGCAGGGGCCGCTCGCACGCTGCAGTGAGTGTTTTGCATTCCTATACTATGTTATGTTTTGTCTAGCTATACTACTGATTTTGTTTATAATTAAGTAATATATTATCTGCTCAGATCTGAAGATCATCATTTCAGACCCTGTTGTCTGACCTGCAACCTCCACTAGTTGGCTGGGACCAGAGACAGGTCCTTTTTGGTGGTGGCAACATGGGTATGCAATTCATCCCTAGGAAGATGGGCAGCCCAATCCTGAGCTGCCTGGGGCACCCAGGCTCGGTGGCACTGAGAACGGCTGCTGTCGGATCCTGCGCGCCACAGGCTACCGCAGGAGGCGCTTCGGGAGAAGGGGATTTTCATCCCCTTCCCCCGGGTAAGGTCAGCAGCGCAGCAATGGACTACTCACTTTACTGGTGACCAAAAGGTTGGCAGTAAGGTAAAGGCGCTTGTGTAGTGCGTGTTGCCTTCCATGAATGCGTTGGATCCTGCAGAACAGAGCTCCGCGGGCCCACCTCCCTCACCCAGGCACGCCTCCAGCCCACCCCCTCCCTTCATCATGCCTCCGTGTCATGCCTCACCCTGCCCTCTCTCCACCCCCGCTGACCTCCCCCTCCCCAGAACACCCCCTCCCTGCCCCCATCCTTACCCCCACTTATTGTACTGTGGCTCGCAGTCCGAGAGACCGCCAAGCCGTGGAGGCTGCGCGACCACCCTGCGCTAGCCCAGCACTGGCCGGCACTGGGCTAGCATAGGCAGGAGCCCGGCAGTGAGGCTCGCAAACGTGCCTTATGGCATGCTTGCAACAGTGCTCAGCGGCACGAAGGTGTGCCATCGAGCACAGAATTGGGCTCTCAGTTAGCCCTCCACACTGACTGCTTTTCAATGCTTTTCAAAACATCTATTTTCTGCCTGGGTTTTAATTGATTTCAATACTGCCTTTTTAAATCTACCACTTCCCTCCCTCATCTCTGTATTTGCTGTTGTGTACCACAAAGTAGGAAGCAAGAGTAAGGAAATCCCTGGCCTTCATTATGTGCTGGTGTTTCCTGGGAGCATCTCTCTTGTCATGTGAGAAGAGGGATAGGGGATGGTTAGTCTGATCCAGTGAGGCTCTGCTTATATTCTCAGAGTGCAAGTGCTGGTGTTTGCCCAGGAGGACACCATTTGATGTCTGTGAGTCCTCTGGCTATGTAGATGAGCAACCTGACCTATGCTGTAGATGTGACACTTGTGTGACTATAACTATTTTCTGAACTGTGCATGTAGCTTTCCTTTCACTGGAGCTGGAAATTTGATTTGGTCTTTACCATTCTTTTTTTCATGGCTCAAACACTCAGCAATCTGTTTAAGTACAGTAAAACTGGTGCTTATTAGCTTTGCAATCAGTAGGAGATGTTGTAGGGTGGCTTGAATTATACATCAAGAGGGACTGAATATGTTTGCACCTGTGGTGGAAAGTTATTAAAATTAATATTGCTCACCATGCAGACGTATCCAGCCATTATTATGGCACTTCATGCTTCAGGATGTATTGTTTTTCATTCTGACTTTACAACGCATTTTGACCTTCAGTACAAGAATTTTTCTGCCTGAACAGGAGGCGAAAAAAGAAAAAAAAAACTGTTTTGAGAGTTAGTTCATAATAAATGAGTCTGGAATTTAAGAAAAGCAAATTCAAGGCTCAACTAGGAAAAAGAAATGGGGGAAAAAACCAGCAGGCACATAGGACATTTTTTTGTTTTTGGAAGATACATTACAGGTTCTGAACAATGCATATTCATAAATGCATAGACCTCATTCAGTGATGAAATTATAGCCCTATAAGCAGACTTTTTTTCCTGGAGTGATTCTACTAATAGTGCTTTTCCTCAGGGTGTGTTACTCCATGTTGTAAAGAAATACCTGTGTGGACAAGACTGTTGGAATTGGTTGTCCATACGGAATTTTCTGGTAAGTTCTACATCACTGGCTAACTTCTGCTCAGTTTGTTGTTGAAGCTGAAAAAATCTGTGAGTATGATTGGTTCTATACCACCTTGTGTTCTAGCAGAATCTCTGGGGTAGCTTCAGAGTACAAGGTGATGTTGTACTTGCAAGCACAGAGGTGTTACACAGACAAATCCATCGATTTGAGGGGCATGCAGGAACCCCATGAAAAATGCCACATGTTTCATAGGAACTTATTTAGCTTCCTCTGGAAAATCTCAGATGTTTCTCCTCAGGACCATCACTGAAATGGGCTTCAAATTTAGTTTTTTTTGTTTTGTTTTGTTTTAATGTCAATTTCAACTGTAACCCATCCTCGGTGCTATTCTGATTCGGCGCTTTACTCGCCACCATGTCTACCCATCTGAGCTGTTGCGCTGGCAGGTGAGACCCTACGCGGCACTCAGCAGCAGGCAAAAAGCCTTCTAAAGCTTTCCTGCTGTTTTAAGCAATACTTCTGGTTTCATTGGGAAACTGGAAGTATTGCTTAAAATAGCAGGAGAAACCTTAGAAGGCTTTTCACCCACTGCTGAGCATTGCATGAGGTTCCGTGAGCTTCTGTGAGTATCTTGTGGGGGCAGTGTGGTGGGGAGTGGCACATTGAGGGGGGTGGCATGTTGAAGACCTGCCCCGGATCGCAATGAGGGCAGGTCCGCTACTGTGCCTCAAACCCTGATGCTGTTCAAAAATTAAATAGCTGCTAATTGCCCTAAAAAGAATTCAACTTTTGGGGTTTGCAAGGAGCTCAGCTCCTGCAGTTTGCAAACTTGGTAAATATAGGGAGATAAGTGTCTTAGTTGATGCTCCCTAATAAAGAATTGCAAAAAATCAGAAGATTTTATTTTTATTTCTTCTGGCGAGAAATGTGGGAAGGAAGGAGAGCATTTGTTAAAATTCATTAGAGTTGCTTCGTTATAAGAAATGGATTGAACTTTTTTTGTAAATAAACAAATAAAAATATTATTACTTCATAAGTAAATTAAAAAAAATTCTTTCTAGGTATCCTTTTTGAAAAGTCTCGTAAACCCAATAAGAGTGTCATTTTAAAAAGTGGGTCCCAGTGCTAAAACGTTTGGGAGCCACTGTGCTAGATATTTGACAACTGAATTAATTTAGTGATGTTTCTGCATTTCATCTTCCTTGGAAAGAGCTTCTCCCCCCCACATCTAGTCATTTATTGTTGTGACCTTTTCAACAACTAAGCCAGAAATGTGTGCTCGCACACCTGTTTGCATACAGTCACTGAGCTCTGGTCTAGATCAAAACTGCAGTAGTTGTGATGGTCTAGGAAGGCCTTTGTAGGCCTTCCTATCTCTAGTGGAGTCTGAGGGTGGCTGAGGATATGCCACAGATGTGTGTGTAAAATAGCAAATAAATAAATGCAGCAATAAATTTCTAATCCCTAATAGAAGCAGCAAGTATTTATAACAATAAATACATCATATAGATATAGACTTAGATATAGATCTATGCCATTGACTTCTTTTTGTTTTTTCATACCCTAAAATGAAATTACAGCATACTGATTATTTTCTCCTATTGGATATTTGTTTTGCATAGTAAATCCAGCACATTATCAAATAAAAGCAAAGCCTGTTATTTAGTCTAGCCTGTCATGTCCTTACATGCTTGGCATCCATATAAAATCACATTATTCATAAGCCAAGTGTTTATGCAGTAAGGGAAAGCAGGTGCTGTGCCTTTTGCTGACATGTCTATAACACATTGTCTACGCATTGCTTATGCCACCATTAATCCTGCTGTAGTTTAGGATTATGATATAGAATTAGCATACTGTCTTGAGAGTTATCTGCCTCGAGTGTTAGATGGCATTTTAAACAGGTGACAAGAGGACATACATTGCACAGTATGCATTTATTATTGTAACCCCCCTCCCCGCCACTACCTATGCTCAGAGGCAATACTCTTCCAGCCACATTCTCCAGAGTATGGCGCTTATTGCAGACTCTTAATTGTCCGTACGAAGCTCCCTGCTTAGGACATGCTTGCCAGTGAAACTTGTTAATGCTTTAGGAAGGTGATACCTTTGATGGAGCCCTGTGTGCAAGGTTGGAAAAAAAAATCAGACACCAAGATGCTAATGATTACTCATTTATTAAGAGTGCAATCCTACCCTGTGCTGGAACAGGCAAGCCAAGAGGCAGGGGGAAAGCAAGCCAAGAGGCAGGATAGGGGCCCAAAGAGGCTCAGCCAGGGGAAACTTTTCCCCTTACCTCCGGGTAAGGCCCCCTTGCCCCATGGGTCTCCTCAGACTTGCGCCATCTCCTGAGGTGGCACAAGTCCAAGGAGAGCGGAACTCCCTGGGAGTTCCAGCATAATTGCCCTCCCCTTGCCCAAGAAGGGGCACCCTTGCCCAGAAAGAGGACCCTCCCGCCTCCTCCCCGCCTCCACCCCTTGGCCAGGGAGGGGCACCCCAGCCTCTGTGTGCCAGTGCACCTCCGTGTGCCAGTGCGGCTTACTCCCGAGGAGGCACAAATGTGCTTTACGGCACATTTGCGACCCTCTTGAGCCGGCGCAAGGGACTTAGTAAATGTATTCTCTGGATTGCACCCTAAATGTCTATCTTTCACCTGAAGATGGGACGGAACTGTATCTCAATTGAATAGCACCTGCTGCTTTGCATCAAGAAGACCCCAGGTTCAGTTCTTGAAAGCAATTCCAGGTAGGGTTTGAAAAGATCCTTTTCTGAAGCCCAGAAGAGCTTCTGCCTGTCACTGTAGACAACACTGAGCTCTAGTTACTTATGGCTTAGTTCTATCAACTTTCCAGGGCCAATGCAGTCTCAAGTTTAGGGGAACAAATGTTCCTTTATTTTGAGGAGGCCTCCATGATTCCTCTTCCCACTGCAGGATGCAGCACATGCCCACTGACATGGCTGTATCAGTGCTGGAAAGTTGGATGGGATTGGGCCTTTATTTTATTAACCATAGGTATCAGTGTATTTTTTTGCCCCCTTTCTACCTCCTAATTGGCCCTCATGGCAGCTCACATACCGCTGTACAAACAAGTTCAGTTGTTAAAAGCATTGCAGGTGGTGATGGAAGTCTGCACCTTCTACCTCCTCCTCATAAAGGCAGATGATGGTTCTTTCTGACAGAAGGAGCAAAAAAGGACAGCAGATTGTAGTAGCAATGGAGATCCCTGCCCTACTGGCTTCCCTCCTTACCTTCTAGTTGGACCAATGGTCTCACTCACTAGAAGGCAACTTTATGTATCTTCTGCAACCATAGCTGAGATGCCCCCTGATGCCCCCTGCTAGGGTTGAGAAAAGACCACTGAGCTAGAACCCCTCCCTGATGGTTAACTCCAGTTAATGCTGGGTTCCTCTCATGTTCCATCCAAGCATTCAACCAACACACAGAGACCAAATGAGTCTGTGGCTACTGTCCCTGGTCTCAACCTCTCTGCATTCAACCAAAGGTGAATGATTTAAGGCCCTTGCCTGATCAAGATTCCTGGAAAAGTATATAGATACATATGTGTAACTTTCTCACCTTGGGATGGATGAGTGAAGGCCAAGGGGCAGGACCAGCAAGTGTGATCAGTTAATGCATGGACAGAATAGGAGAAGTGGTCTGGTATCTACGGTACATCTTTTCTTCTCTGTAAATGCAGTACTACCTTGACACTGCTTGAATGATGGAACACCTGAGAAGCCTGAGAGCTCAAGCCTCACCTTTTTGAACTGCATATTAATTTAATTCATTACGATAGAGTGGAACTCTAAGGATCTGGCTAGCCCACATTAGTATAGGTCACTGTCAGAAACTAGAATATTGGAGAGTGGGAGGAGCAGAGACTGGCACATCATGGGGTGAATGGGGGAAGCTTGTGGTGTGGCATCTCAAGTGTGAAGTGGTCTTGAGCCGGTCTTGGATGGACAAGTCCTTAGACTCAATAGAAAGCAGTTTCAGATATGATTGTTTTCCTGTGAATGGACTGGTAAGAAGGTGGAAAAGAAAACCCAGTTCAGATTAGCCATTGCAGCTTCCTTGCTGCAGAAGAGTTTGCTTCTAAGAGGCCTGCGTGTCCCTCTGACACTGCTTGAAGGCAGACGGTAACAAACCTTGCTGTGTCAGACCTTTTCTCCCTCTTTTTTGCCTCTAGCTCTAAGGTTTCATGCTGTGATACTGGCAGCTTTCAAGCTCAACCAGGTCAGGCAAGGTCAGTGCTTTCGGCTCTGAGGAGCACCCCGCTGTTTCAGGAAGTAGGGTTGAGTTCCTGCCGAAGGTGCTCTGTCTTGATTCAGATCATTACATTAGAAGGCCGTCTTGCACAGATGGTTGTAAAACAAGGTCCTGGATGATTGAACTTTTTCCATGCTTGGTCTCAACTCCAGGGTGACTTTTACTCGCAGAGCGAGCCCAGGAATCCATTCAGCAATGTTCAAATTGGTGACAACATACTTTCCCCAAACTGCAGTATTTAATTTAGAAACCCTCAAAGCTTGAAATGCCAAATTTGCCTGGTGTGATGTGTGTTGCTAGTGAAGGTAGAACAAAAGCAACTGTCCAGGGTGAAGAAATAAGCAACAGCAACAAAAAAACTTCAGGAGTGAGGCAGCCACAGAAATGGCCCTTTCTCCTAGTGCCAGGCAAGCTTGCTTTCCGAATTATCTGAAAATCATAGCTTGACAACAGACTTCCATCTTGTTGGAAAAGGAGATTCAAGCAGTTTTTAGCAGAAAACCTTCATCTTTGGTATCAAAAGCTAGGATTAGCTTTTGACACCACAGATGAAGGTTTTCTGCTGCAAAGCAACAATAAGAACAATCTTTCCAGATTTTCAGCTCATCGTTATCTCTAGATCTTGCTCTTTACTGGAAGTTCTGTAGTGGGCTCTCAGTATCCATGGGGGCTCCATTCCAGGATACCCAAGGGATACTGAAATCCTTGGATAATTGGATCCATGGGGGAGGGGAGTGCAACCCACACAGCTTCCCGGTGCTTTGGAACACCTCTGGACTTGGTTGAAAGTCACCAGTGCAAACTGGAAATTAGTCCAGTTGAGTCCAGAAAGCTTTCTGAGACCCTCCATCTATCTACGGATGTGGAACCCATGGATAAGGGGTTTTTATTCCCCTTATTATTCCCCACATTGATAAACATTTGAACATTCTCCATATTGAAAAAAAAAAAATGAACATTGACTACTGTAACTTTATTTTTGTTGGTCTTCCTGCATCTTAAGTATCTCAATCATGTTTAAAATGTTGTGTGATTGATATTTTCTGGTTGCCAGTTGGAGCACCACACTTTCCACTCTAAGCTTCCTGCAATTACATTCAGATGTACCCATGATCAGAATCCTCTTTATTGGATTTGTTTCTATGCCTAGTCCATCCTGAATTCTTCATTCAGCTGGAGCCCATCTGTGACTGATCACCACTGCACACTTGTATACCTTGTCCTTACATGATCCCATGTTACTGTCCTATCTTTCTTCACCCTCATCCTCTATTACTATGTCCAAGAGGTTCTCGAGACACATCTTTGCTCTGTAGCCCTTTCTGATTGAACTTCCATTCTCTGTCACCTTCTTTCTTTTGCTTTTCCAAATATGTCCTGCCATTAATTGCAAGCACGTCAACAAGGGCACTTGTTCCTTTCGGAGAACACAGCCAAAATTATTAGCAGGCTGGAGGACCTTCCTTGCAAAGAAAGACTTCAATGTTTGAAACTTTTTAGCTGTGGACATCTGAAACTTTCAGAATGATGCATGGTATAAGGATGGAGGATTTAGAGAACTTTTCCCCCTTATTTTCCCTACCAATCATGGTGATTCTGTGCTATTTCAGTGTACTATGTCAGTTGCAAGGGAGCATTGCTGAAAGTGAAGCGTGCTTTTTCCTCTCCCACTTGTTGGGCTCCTCTAGAGCAATGGTTCCCATACTGCGGGCCATGATCCTCAAGTGGGTCGTGACCTGTCTTCCTGGTCGGTTGCAAGCCCACCGACACTGCAGTCTAGTGGCGGATATACTGGAAGTCACGTCTGTGTTGCTTGTATGAGTCCCCCTGTCACTTTCCACATCGAGCCACGATGCATGTCACAGTTTAGGAGCAGTGGTATGCTGTGACACACAGTTTGGGAACCATGGTGCAGTATGGAAAAAGATGCAGGTGCGTGTTCGTGAAGCATAACTTCTGGGTCATCCACCAGTTTAGGCTGCAGTGTTGACGGATCGCATTTCTCTCCCACTTGTTGGCTTCCTCCTATGTAGATTTAGAAGAAGCAAAGAGAAACACCTCTTCCCACACAACAACATTAGTGTATGTACTTTTCACTGGGGTTGGCCCATCTAGGAAGCCTACTGAAGCAGTCACCTGAGGCAGCAGATTGGTGGGGAGGATGCCCATCTCTGACAGCCCTTCACTGCTCCTCCTTCCCCTTTTACTCCCTGGATTGGAAAAGGAAATGAGAAGGGGAGTGCTGACATAAACCCTAGAAAGTGGGAGGAGCAGATCAGTATGTTGTTGGCTAAGGGGAGGCTGCATTTGATATACTACCTCAGGCATCAGGAGGGCTTAGGCTGTCCCTATTCATCTCCCACAAGACGTAGGGATGAAGTCTGCCTCTGATGGCTTTAGGCATATGAAAGGGGAGCATGTAGATTTATGTCAACAAGCATTGGCCATGATAGCCTTAATATTACTATCTAGTATGCTACTGAATTTCATCACTGGTGGGCAAGCACTATTGCAGCCTGTGGTCTTGGCACAAGCACCTGGCTGACCACTGCTGAAAACTGGTGGCCCAGATGGGCTTTCAGCCTAACCCTGTTGGAACCTGCTCATGCAATTATGTCTGTGCTCAGTAGTTGCTGTGATCATGACATTGACAGAATAATCCTAAAAATATAACAAGTATTGTCACTTTGTGCCACCTTGTGTCACCTTTTTGATCCAAAAGAAGTGAGTCGGCCCCTTTTGTCATTAGAGGGTCTTTTTTTTTCAAAACCAACCAACCAACAAAAAAAATCTTTATATATAGATAATACTTGATTGCAGCACTAGTTGATTTATTGGAGAGTTTCTGTAATTTGGTTATTTCCTCCTCCTTTCTTTTTAATACGTGGCTGCTGTTCAGAGAAAAAATAAGCAAAACCCTTAATAAGAAATAAAGTGAATAAAGATAGCCTTCTATTCTCTCTCCAGGGAATGGATGGAAGGAGCAATACCCTCTTTCTTTTTTAAGTCACATTGACCTAAAGCAAGTCTCTTGCTATCAAAGCCATTTTGGGTTTTCATTGCCCTGTTTGCAGCTTATTTAACTTCCAGACTTGTTTCCTATTTTGTTCCTTCTTCAAAAGGTTAAAAAAAAGTTTAATGGTGAAACTTTAGCCATGAAGACTCAAAAGTAGGCTCCATGTAGAATCATAGAGTTTGAAGGGACCAACAAGGTCATCTAGTCCAACCCCTGCTTGTAGCAGGAAATCCTCCTAGAGCATCTCCAGCAGGTGCTTGTCAAACCTCTGCTTGAAGATCTCCAGTGAGGGAGAGTCCACTGCCTCCCTCGGCAATCTGTTCCACTACCAAACTACCCTGACTGTCAGGAATTTTTTTCCTGATGTCCAATCTGAACCTCTTCTGTTTCAGTTTGTAGCCGTTGGATCTAGTTCTACTCTCAGAGGGAACTGAGAACAAATTTGCTCCTTGCTTCATGTGACAGTCCTTCAGTTATTTAAAGAGTTCTATCATATCCCCTCTCAGCCTCCTCTTTTCCAGGCTAAGCATACCAAGTTCCCTCAACCTTGTCTCGTCGGGCTTGTTGTCTAACCCTCTGATCATCCTTGTCACTCTCCTCTGATCCCACTCCAGTTTGGCAGTGTTTAGTTCAATGATGTTTACTCCCAGGCAAGTGCATGTAGCATTTCAGCCTAAGAACCTTGAACCAACCTCCCCCCCCCCCCCCAGTTTCCGCTAGAGCTGCTAGCCCGGCTGTGTGGTGCGCTAGCAATAATTGCCAGGCTGTTCCCCCTATCAGCCAGCAGCAGGGCTTTGCTGCCAGCTGATTGGCTGGCTTGCCTAAGGGGGCGGGATGGCTGAGCTTGTTCCAGCGCGCAGTTTCCGTTATAAAGTGTTACCTACCTCAGGCCAACTTTTCTGTGACATCTTTGGCATCTCACCTTAGGCTGGGTTGCACCTTAGGCTCCAGTCCACTCCCTTACATGGGAGTAAGTCCTATTCAGCACTGTGTAACTTCTGAGTAGCCATTCATAGAATTCCACCGCTAACTCCCTCTGTCATTTTTTTTACAATGTATTGTAAAAAATACATATCACTAGAAACCATTTCATATACTGCCTCCGTTTAACCTTGCTTCCATCCCCTTCCCTGGTGTCTTCCTTGTGTCAATATCTTAATTGTAAGCTTTTCAGGGCAGAGGACTACCTTTTCATTCCTGGGAAAGTCCTGTATAAATAATTCAGCAGCAATGTAAGTTTTGTAAGGAGATATTTTTGTACACAACAATAAAACAAGCACTCTCTTGCTTGCAAGTTAGCTTCTTTAAATATTTGTGAGTCAATTATTGTTCCATATGACATCTATAAATGTGTAGGAAAATGTGTGCATTTTGCATTGTGAGAACAGCTCCCAAGGTGGCTCCCAAGGGTAAGGATACCCACCTGTTGAAGCCTATCTCCCTTGTCCCCCTTGAGCCAGTTTACTGTCAGTAAAAAGTCATTCCCCCTGTTGATGACCCGCATGATAGATAAAACAGCATTTTCTTCCATATGTGCTGGTCTGGGCTTGGGAAATGTCCACATGTGCCAGTGTTCTGCCACATGAATGTCCCATGTATCTCAGTGCTTCTCAAGGTTTGTCCTCTGCTATACCACTTCACATGGTCCACCTATTCGAAGTACCACCAGAAGTAATTGGCAATGACATCATCACTTTTTACATCATCACCAGAAGGGTTGGGAGGCCAGATGTGATGCAACAAAGACCAGTAAGAGGCTCAAAATGGACAGGGGTGTGTGGCTTTTTCAAGCACAGAAAAGCATACTTTGGGCTCTGCCCACTGAACTAAGCCTCCTACCAATGTTTTTTATGTCACATTCCAGGTCTTGCTGCCAGCCAGCAGCAGGGGTCTTGTAGGTACCACCAGAAACTACCTCAAGTACCAATAGTTCAGAAACACCGATTTATCTTATTTATTGCATTTTCCCATCACATTTTTCCCAACACAAATTTAATTACCATATAAATGTCCTGCCTGTCCACAACTATGAGGTGTGGCCCCAGAAGGAGCTAATCCACTGAACAACTTGGAAGCCAAATCAAGACTGTCTGAGGACTCTATCTCTGAGTCAGGGACACAGCAACTTATTATAAGTAACCAGAGGGGTCTAGATCAGGGGTGCCCAAACCCCAGCCCTGGGGCCACTTGCGGCCCTCGAGGCCTCTCAATGTGGCCCTCAAGGAGCCCCCAGTCTCCAATGAGACTGGCCTGATGCAACTGCTCTCAGCGTGAGGGCGACTGTTTGACCTCTCGCATGAGCTGTGGGATGAGGGCTCTCGCCACTGCTTGTTGTTTCACGTCTGTGATGCAGCAGCAGCAGCAAAGGAAAGGTCTTTTATAGGCCTTGAGCTATAGCAAGACCTTCATTCATTCATATAAGTTCATCTTTAATATATTCATTTATGTAAACATATGTACGTTTATTCAAATTTGAAATGTAAATTAATTCTTTTTTTCCCGGCCCCTGACACAGTGTCAGAGAGACGATGTGGCCCTCCAACCAAAAACTTTGGACACCCCTGGTCTAGACACTCAAATTCCCTCAACTTCAATTCCATCAGATTGACTCTTACCCAACTGCTCCCAGAGCATCCCACAAGGCCAGCTGAAAATCCTATCCTGGAATATCACTGGCTGGTTTGCAGAGACACGGGGAAAAGAGCTAGACACTGTCTTAAGAGACCGAGATGTCATTTTACTGCAGGAAACTTGGGCAATTAGACCTATCGAGTTTGAAGGGTTTTCTTCTATATCTTTACCTGCACAGAAGAATGCAGTAAAAGGCCGCCCAGTTGGAGGCCTCGCTATATTAGTGAAACCTGCTTTCAAGTATGAGTTGTTATTCATGGCGATAGTTGTTGCAAAATACAAGTGATCAAGCTGAAGTTAATGCCCCAAAGCATAATGATAATCAATGTATACGTGCCTCCTTTAAAAGATAAATCTGCAACAGAAAAGCAATGGGTATATCTTAGTGGTATACTCAGTGACCTGACTGGTAAATTCCCATCTTATAAATTACTAATCACAGGAGATCTCAACTCCAGGGTGGGGCAAAATTCTGACATCTTTTATCAACTTTGGGATCTACCTCCAGATATGATATTGCCAGAGTCCTGCTTATTTGAATGGCAATCGAAAGACAGAACAATCAATGCTGTGGGGCTGTTTCTAGCCAAATTCTGTATTACCTATGACCTTATTTGGCCTAGATGTATTGGGCGATAATGGAGAATTCACCCACATCTCATCTAGAGGTGCAAGTGTCATTGATTACATTTTGGTCCCCCCACAGATAGCTAACTTTTGTGTTGGATACCCTCATTCTAGTGACCACCTACCTCTGATGTGTGATTTAGCTTATTTTCCAGATTGTTATCATAACACTAATATCCTGGAGGAAGCTGGCTATTCAAGCATAACAAAAAGAATTAAATGGGACCCAGATTCGTTCGTTTTGTGCATTGATACAGACAAAGGAAATCCCTCAGTTGTCTACTTTGGATCAACCAGGGATTATCCTCCTTTTTGAGGACCTAATATCCACTCTCTTGAATACATTAGGTCAGTTCCCTTCACCCCCGAAGAGCTGAGGGTTGGCGGGATGATTCTACCAAGACTGGTCAGATCTGCTTATCTCTGAAAACTGCTGTTTGCAGCACTTATAAAAAATTCAGATACTAATAGTAGACCACTTTTACACCAATATTTCAAGCTTACTGCCCGCCTGAAGGATGCTGTTAGAGTTTCAATCCATCGCATTGCAGAAGCAAGATGGTCACTCTTAATTAACGCTGCTAGATGTAAAAATGTCAAGAGTTTTTGGCAAATAATATCAGGCTGTTTTCATAAAAAGCCAATCGGTATTACCACAATTTCTGCTAATCTGTGGGAAACACACTTTAAATCAATTTTTTTTGATGAATCTAAATCTATCTCTGTTGTTAAGGCACATATCCTTCCAGACCTCTCAGACTGGCCCGCAGTCTCAGTGGATGAGGTCATCTCAATTATTAACCAGCTGAAACAGGGTAAAACAGCTGGCCCTGGCGCAATTTCATCACATATCTATAAAGCAGTGCCGGATTGGTGGGCCCCAATCATTGTGGAATTATTTACAAGAATTGATAAATTTGGAGTAATTCCAGAATCCTGGACTAGATCAATTTTGGTCCCTATTTTCAAGAAAGGAAATCAGAACCTTCCTTCCAGCTACAGGCCAATAAGCCTTCTGGATGTTGCAGGGAAAATGTACACATCCCATTTACTGAGGCCAAACAAGTCCACAATCGACCACTGTGTAATATTGTCCCACTTAATTTTCAAACAGGTGACTCAAAATAAATCTCGACTTTATGTGGCATTTCTGGACCTAAAGTCAGCTTTCGATTCTATTGATAGAGACAAACTCTGGGAAAAACTTGAGAAGATGGGACTCGATAAAAGATTATTAGAATTAATTTGTGTCCTCCACCTAAATACCTCCTGCCAAGTGAAATTATCTCCACAGGGTCACCTTTCAGCTCCAATCCCAATCAACAAGGGGGTCAAGCAGGGTTGTGTGCTGGCACCCATTTTGTTCATTCTTTTCATCATCGACTTGGCCCCCTTCCTAACAAAGTTTGACACGCGTTGTCCCAAATTGGGATCGGTGGACGTTCCTTTACTTTTATATGCTGACAACATGGCTCTAATCTCCCGTACAAAAATAGGCCTACGAAGACTGGTTAAAGCATGTATTGAATATCTCGCAGCTAACTCTCTGCAGATAAATGATGTAAAGTCCAAAATAGTGGTTTTTGGGAACTCATGGAAACCACAGTCTTGGCTTTTCAATGGAAAACTAATACAGCAGGTCAAGGAATTCCAGTACCTTGGCCTTCGGTTTCATTATAAGCAGTCCTGGTCCTCCCATCATTCGATTGCAATTAATTCATCCAAACCAGCTGTCCAAGCCATAACTCGTTTTTTCTCTTCTCGGGGCAATTCATTTGTACCAGCTGCTTTGCAAGCTTTTAATGCCAAAGTCATACCTCAAATTTTATATGGCATCCCTGTATGGATGCCGGCATTAAATGATACAATCGAAAGGGTCCAGTCTAAATTCCTTCACAAAATTTTTGGCTTACCACATTGTGTTCCATATGCAGCACTCTGCCTGGAGTCAGGTCAACATAGATTGGAGCAACATGCATGGTTTGGTTTTTTAAAATACTGGGTCAAAGTCTTTTTCAGGGCTGATCGTGATTTGCTGCTAAAGGGGCTGTTGGCTGATCCAATGATAACTCCTTGCCTAACCCTGTTCTATAAAAAAAATCCAACAGGTGGGACTTGAGGTTGATCTACAAGGGGCTCCCTCTCATGAGGTTATTATCAGGCTTATGACAACCAGACTACATGACCTAGAGTAGCAGGAGATTTTAGACGCAGCACAAAAAAAATGTTCCCCACTGAATTTCCAACTTAAAATTACATTTGGTCAACAACCAAAATATCTGTCCCTCCTAATACGTCCCCCAGAGAGGAGGGCTTTCACCCTGGCACGTTGTAATGTGACCCCTTCTAATGACCTACTCGGCAGATTTAGAAATGCCT
This sequence comes from Tiliqua scincoides, assembly GCF_035046505.1. Lineage (NCBI taxonomy): Eukaryota > Metazoa > Chordata > Lepidosauria > Squamata > Scincidae > Tiliqua > Tiliqua scincoides. Next base: position 10,255,128 of record NC_089832.1, read on the forward strand.
CCAGGGGAGAACGTTTGTGTAACTGCTTCTTAGGTGAAGTAGAATCATCTATAGGCAGGCAGGAGGGCAGGCAGGGGCAGGAGGTCTGGTCTAGAGAGTTCAGCCTCCATTTGCCTGCAGATAACATCCGAAAGTCGCTAGTTCGAGGCCACCGGCACCGTGCGACCTTGAAGCAGCTGACAAGCTGAGCCAAGCTATTCCATCTGCTCTGAGCATGGGAGGATGGAGGCCAGAATGTGGACCAGATCAAGAAAGAAACATCTGAATGTTGTGGTTTCTTGAAAGATAGAAATCGTCTTTCAAATTGAAAAAATCCCTACGGGGATTTAAACTGCCTGCCTATGTAAACCGCCTTGAATAAAGTCTAAGGAGAAATCTGAGGACCAAGAAAGGTGGTATACAAATACTTGTATTATTATTATTATTATTATTATTATTATTATTATTATTATTATTATTATTATTATTATTATTATTATTATTACCTATACACATTATGCTGCACTGTCCTAAATATCAAGCTTTAAGACATCAATTCTCTCTCCCTTGCTCAGTGCTAAAACAGGGCTTTCAGAGAATGCTATAATTCAATACCTTCTGGGGGGTGACGATGAGCATATAACCCGAAAGTTGCACAGTTTCTAAACCTGAGTAACTTGAACCGAGCCAAGCTATTGGTCCCAAGTAACCATTGAGTAGATCACATCCTGGCAAAGTCTGTAATTGGCTGTTTTCTGTTTTTTAAATAATATATGCACATATGTATAACGTTATGTTTGTATGTATTTGTGTGTACAATTATGTGTGCATATCTAGCTATCTATCCAGATATATATCTCTGTGTATTGCTTAGGTCTCTATTCTTGGTATGGTATCTGTTCAGAGCCCTTATTTACCAAATATTTATGCCAAGTAAAGGTTGAACGAACGAACTATGAGGTGCGGTAAAGGGTCACCAGAAGACAGAGGTGGGAAGAGGCCAGTGTTATGAATTTATGAACACCAAATGAGCAACTTGCTTCAGTGACCTTGAGAGTTGGACCTTACACTCTTACTAAATTGCAATGCAACCCTAGTCGGAATACAACCACTGTCACCTGCATATATTCTGCAATGTAAGAATGTGTGTTTGCAGCCCTTACAGCAGCCCTCATTCAGACCATAGCTTGTTGCCACTTCACCCAATGGAGGAGACCACCCAAATATGTGTTCTTAAGAAAGCGTTTTTCCCCCTTCCACTTTGCAAATCTTCTTCATTGAGTTGAGAAGATTGGAGATGTCCCTTCTGTATCCCACGTGACAGCTGCAGCAAGATCAAAATGTCTTGACTTCAAGGTAGCACTTGCAATTCTTTTTTCAGAGATGGCAGAAAAATTACTCAGTGGCCTTACAAGACATATGCCAGATTACAGTAAGAGCACGGCTTGCTATCTATTTTAACGCATGCTGGTTGACTCCACCAGCTCAAATGTCCCCCTTGTCATATCCAAGCACGTCAGCTGCAGGACTCCATGTAACAGACTGCTAATTCAGTTCCAGCCTTGAAGTCAATTGATGGGCAGAGGTTTGTGTTTACAGGAGAATTGGCCTGTCCTAGAGAGATATCATGACAATGAACTTTTGACATGATCTGAATATCTTGGACTTACTAGAACATCCGCTGTCTCCTTGACTAACATCATGGGGGGGGGGGGGACTATCCAAGAGAAGCTTGTGCTTAGATACTGTCCTTCAAATCCCTTAGTCCTGGCCTCCTGCTTTTTCCCTGCAGCTCTGTAGTGGATCTTCTCAGCTCCTGTATCTTCTTCAAGATTCTGTCTTGTTGGCTTGCAGTCTTTGTCAAAGACCTAGAATTTTTGACAAGAGCCCACCTTTCACAACCAAGGTTTACAGATGTTTTGTGGTTTCTTTGTGCAGAGGTAATGAGGCAATTCATCCCTATCTCTTGAACGCACCTTCCTTTCATGGAAATAATCACTTTTGTATTGCAGCTCTTTCATACCCAGCCCAAACAGCGCATATGTCAGGCACAGCAATAATCCTAAATGATACAGTGTTCTGAAGACAAAAGCCTGAAAATATTTAAAGAGTGTTCCTCATTACCTGATGAATATTCATGGTAGGACAATTCGCAGCCAATTGGCTCTGAGTGGCAATAGAGGTTATATTTCACCTGCAATGTCAAACTGGGTTGTGAAAGTTCTGACTTCCAAAATGTGCTGTAGAATGGCAGATTTCAACCCATTCCCCTGCCTTGGGGCTTGCCTGGAAATATGGGACCTCAAAGAGGTGACATGCATGAAGACCGAGGGTGCCATGAAACACCCCCTCCGGTTCAGCGCCCTTGGACCAGGGAGCACTGCAGGACAGCTTTGGAAACTGTTCATAGATGCCTTTCAGCATAAGCAGCAATCTTCAGTGTGGATGTTACGATGCCGATGGCGATTTGTTCTGAGCCATGCATAGTGGCATGACTAGGGTTTGTGTCACCTGGTACAGGAGGCCAGCATGTCAACCCCATGATGGACCTCCTCCCATGCAGTACTTAGAGCAATGCCTCTGGCGGTGGGTGTGGTGATGCACCATTGCCCTGCTCCCCCTGGTTTTTTTGCTATAACTTTTGATAGAATAGAGATATTTCGTTTCATTGCATTCTGCATTAAATTACATATCAAATCATATATAACATGATGGTGTAATTCAAAAATATCAAGGATTTAAAAATTTTGCCAGTAGTGGGCAGCAACTGTTACCCTGCTCATGCCCGATCTCGTCTGATCTCGGAAGCTAAGCAGGTTCAGGCCTGGTTAGTACTTGGATGGGATACTGCCTGGGAATACCGGGTGCTGTAGGCTTATACCATAGTCTTTCGAGACTGAAGGTTGCCAACCAACCAACCAACCAACCAACCAACCATCCAACCAGTAGCGGTCAAATAGGCTATGTCAGAATGCTAATGCAAGGGAGGGCACCAGGATGCAGGTCTCTTGTTATCTGGTGTGCTCCCTGGGGCATTTGGTGGGCCACTGTGAGATACAGGAAGCTGGACTAGATGGGCCTATGGCCTGATCCAGTGGGGCTGTTCTTATGTGGTGTCACCCCCTCCCGTCCTGTGTCACCAGGGCCTCTGAGAGGAATTTTATCAGGGTGTACAAAGTTTCTTTTGGGCCCCTTTGCAAAGGAGGAAGGGTAAAACGGAGTGGGGGAAGGTGGTGACAGGTGAGCAGAATGGGGGCAGGGAAGTGCGAAACAGGGAGGAGGGAGGATAGAAACAGCTGGAAAAGTCTTTGGAGCCCAAGTCTACTAACCCATGTGGCATCACTAGGGTACCCAGCATCCCCAGGCGTAGTAGTGTCCCCAGCATCCCATGCAGGCAACAAGTCTGAGTAGATAGGAAAACATAAGAATTCAGGAAATTTCTGGGCCCCCTCCTTTGGCTTCTGGGCCCCCTTTTTGACCCTGGGCCCGGGTACTAATTACCCCCCCCTCCTAGGCCCTGCATGTCACACGGTGAGGCCTGCATCCCCCCCCCCCAACGAAGCCACTACATAGGGCCAAGCTGTACACAAATATTGGTGGGCAAAAGATAAATTCCTAATCAGATGACATTCTGATGCTTCAACCAAATGTGATGCATTGACTCACTGGGTTGTATATTGTTTTGGTGTCTCTGTACAACACGGTGCCCACCTTTGAATAGCCACAAATTTAGCTTGCACTGTTGGATATAATGAGGCAAGTCAGTTTGATGATGATGATGACGACGATGATGATGATGTTGATGATAATGTAGTCTTTTTTTAACCTTTTTCAGAGGAATGCACTTAGATTTCTATCAGTGTATTGAAACAGACAGCAATGCAAGGATTTTGACTTTGAAAAGTTCATTTTCTTGGCAACAAGAAGCTATAATTAAAGCTATGCTATAAACAGTAATCTATCATTTAATACACAAGGGCTTTCTCTGCTCTTCTGGAAGGCACAGCAGCAAAACCCTAAGCAGTAGAACTTAGTGCAGTAAGGCTCTATTAGTAATTCTATTTTAATTTAGATTGTAGAAAAGTAGAGGGAAGTATATATGCTGAAGGCTGAGTATGCAAAAAATCTCCAAAGGGGGCAAAAAAGAACTTTGTTGGTGAAAGCTCAGCATGCAATTTTTCAAGTCAGGATGAGATTTTTTTAAAGCTACATTTTTTAACCTCTCTCTCTAGCTTCTTTAGGAGCAGCAATCAGGTGCTCTGTGTATGTATGAAAGCAATCCATAAGCAGTCGAAGTGTCCCAGAGTTTCCAGGTGCCAACAGGTAAAAGTGAAGTCTTAGCAAAACTGCATTCACGGGGAATAAGCTTCTTCTGTAGTGACCTTGCTGCCAGCGGATGCATTGTTCATGCCTGAATGGAGTTTCTGACAAAATCAGCATACAATCATCAACCATTTATCTGAATGATTCAACTGAAGAAGATACAGTCACAATGAGCCTTGACGGGGTCACTTTGAAAGTGCATTCTGGCATTCCTGCATAAGAATATTCCTCAGTCATCAAAGGCATCTCCAACAGGTGACTTGCAGTTCAGTTCTGAACTGTTAAAAAGTTTGGGATCTATAATGATTCTGTTGTGTTGATTTCACTGGAAGCATCAATTCGGTCCTTAACATGATGGTGATGAGTAGCTCATTAAACGTGAAAAGTAGCTCATGATGGTGACAATAAAAGTAGCTCATGTTGGCAATGAGTAGCACAGCTGGGTCCAGCTGAAAGCTGCACATCAGTGTTATCCACACTGATCAATGAGATTCTTTCACCCTTGACTGGCCTCCTTGGAACTATCATCTACCCCTCTCATCTGCTGCTCACAGTGGCTAGCACTTCTGCCCCCACCCATGATACTACATAAGGACTTTCTGCCTTTGCTGAGTGAATATTTTGTCCACCCTCCAATTAGTACCCTTGGGCTAGACAAGGGTTTGGAGGAGTTCACTTGACCAGCTTGTCAACCAATAATGATTTTCTTTTGAAATTCCTTTGGAAAAAAAATGTGTATGGTCTCTCTTTGGATGTATTTGAGTTTAACCTAAAATTCCTTATGCGGCTTGCTGGACTGATGAATGGAATCTGTTTATATACCAGATAAAACCATAAGGCAGCCAAGAGAAAAGAGTTAAAACCAATTAAAATCCAGAGGCATAAACATGTTATAAGGCCCACATTAAAATAGTCGGTGTGGGAACTTTAGAGACTTTGGGCCCAATCCTATCCAACTTTCCAGCACCAATGAAACCTAGAGGTAAGGGAACAAACATTCCCTAACTTTGAAGAGGCCCTACCCTACAGGATGCAGCATGCACCCTGTTGGCATTGCTACATCAGTGCTGGAAAGTTGGATAGGATTGGGCCCTTTATCAAGGAATGAATTCCATAATTGGGGTTCCACCACAGAAAGGTTCCCATCTCCAATCCTCACCAGCAGTGATTGTGTGAGAGCAGACAAGAGAGCAGGACCTAAAGTTTGGGTAATTTCATTTATGTCCTATTCAACTTTTACATTCGACAAAAGTTCAACAACAATGTTGGAGATTTCATCTTCTCATAGGCAGGACTTGTTGATGCAGGATACAAACTTCAGATTGTGCACTACAGGCAGTCTTTAGGAAGTGAATGCATACAGTAGCTGGTGTTAGAGATGTCCTTCCATGTCAGTTTCACTTTCAAGACAAGCCTTTGGCCAACTCCTTCCAGGGATATGTGACTTGAGACTGGCAGAGTGGCAAGGAATGGACTGAAATACAGGCAGCCACCCAAAAGTGACATTGATGTGGCTTGGGTTTATGAGAAATAACATTGAGAACAGCCGTTAGCATCTAAATGTATTTCTACTTCTCTTTTTTTGTCACTGCTAGGGATGTGTAATAGAGGCTGTGATAAGAAATTAGATTTTCCATCTCCTTTAAGGAATAAAGGATTGCTCTCCATCACCTTCTTTGACTCCCTAATCACAGCAGACCCACTCTGTTCTTCCTGTTTGTGTTCACGGACTAATAAGCAATTAATTCCCTGTTAAGCTACGCTTTTTAGTACAGCTTTAGCCTCTGATCGTTGGACTATAGCCTACCTCCTGTGAAATGGCTACAGTGCCACCTTTGTTCTTCTGGCACAATGAATCAAAGAGTGAAAAGTTCACACAAGAGCTTCCAGTAATTAAGGGAAGTGAGCATTTATTGACACTATATACTACATTTACCTTGTGGCAAAATTCGTCGGCTTCCTTCCATTTTACCGCCCTAGGCTGAATGACAGTCGTTGCTGATGCTGCAATTCAGAATTATAACTGCTGTTGATTTGCATTATTTTGATGGGCAAAGATTGCTTGCCCTTTAAAGGTGAAATTGGGAGACCCTTGCGCTTTGTTCCTGTCGCCCTCTTGCATGATCTCCTCCATGGGCCCAGTCCATGTGTGAAGGGAAGTGGGATTGCTCTGACTGCTCTCTGACACCAAGGAGTGTGTGGATGTCAGCCTGAATCCCTCTCCTCTGCATGATGGAAGGGAAGCAATATGTACATAGAACTTGGTTCTTTTGCAGTGTATATTTGCCTCACAGCATGTCAACTGGGCTCAGTTGTGTCACCTTGTGCGGAAGGCAAGAGTGTCACCTCCATGATGGATGTCCTCCCATGCAGTGGGCAGGCCAATGCCCCAGACGGTGTGGTGATGCACCTTTGCCCCTGCTGCTTTTTTTGGCTATAACGTTTGGTAGAATATATTTCAATGCAGTTTGTTGGCAGTAGTGGTGTCATCCCCCTCCCATACATTTCACCTGGTGTAGCCCGCACCCCCCAAAAGATACCACTGGCTAAGAAACCTCCATGGTCACTGGAGGGGTAAATGCTTGGGGATGAGAGTGGATGGATGTAGGAAAAGAAATAAGTGTACAAAAGGATTGCTTCTCTTGATACAGACCATGGAAGAGGTCCGTTTAAAAATCCCTTCCTCACACTGTGGACTCAAATCAAAGTAGATCCCCTGCATGTCTTTCTTAGAAAACAGTGCAGACCAAAGCAGACATGCCCTGATTGTGCCCTTAGCACAATCCCATCCAACTTTCCTGCACCGATGCAGCCACAACACTGTCCTGAGATAAGGGAACACACATTCTCTTACGTTGAAGAAGCCTCCAAGATTGCCCCCCTTCCACTGTGGGATGCAGTGCAATCCCCATTGGTACTGCATCAGTGCTGGGAAGTTGGATAGGCTTGGGCCCTAAGAATAATATGTAGTTTAGCTCTAAGAAGGCTGCTGAGAGGTATGGATGGTAATATCTTCAAATGATGTCTAACGATGATACGTTGCTGATCAGTTCATTTCTGATGTGAACCGTGTCTAACTTAGTGTTAATCCTGTGCCAGCCGTACTGCGTGCACTTACTCAGTTGCTTTTAAGTTTTAATTAATCAGTACAATCCCACTAATTAATGTCAGCCATACTTGCATGGAGAGAGGTCCCCAATGGATCTCACTGGTTTTCTGTTATTTAATTAGCAAATCCCATTCCAATCCTACCTTTTTTTGGTTCATGTTAGTGACAGAACTGTATTCTTTCTCTTCTTGCTCAAATGCACTCACCCAGAAAAAAAAGTGCAACCAGTGAAACAAGGCATGTAGCTCTCGTGTTCAGAATGGAGCAAGAGAACTACCTCCAAGAGAGAGGAGCTTCCTTTGTGTCTTTGTGCAGAAAGGCGTACATCAATCAAGGTGTAAAATGTTTGCATGTCTTTAGGTTAATGAAACTTTTTGTGTGTGTGTAGACATCTGATTAATGGATTATTTCCCCAAAGTTCACATCTTGACAGATAACATGAGAATCATCGTTAATGGGAATTTGATTGGATGGGAGACAGACTTGTTTTTTTGAATAGGTGGTATTCCATCATGCATTGAGGTTGGACAAAACGCGATGCCATTTCCAACTTGTTTGCACAATGAAAAATGAAGGAGGAGATAGAAAAGGCAGTTTTGCAGGCATGTGTAAGTCATTTCAGGACTTGGACAAAAAAATAATCAAATCAATACACAAACCTCAGAAATTTACAATTGCTTTAGAATCTCCTTGTGCCTGAGACAGTGTACCAAGTGCTTTCATCCCTTAACAGGTGAGGTTCCAGCTTCTCTTAAGAACATAAGAACAGCCCCACTGGATCAGGACATAGTCCCATCTAGATCAGCTTCCTGTATTTATTTATTTTATTTATTTATACAGGTATTTATATACCACCTTTCTTTTGTTGTCAGATTTCTTCTCAGACTTTAATCCAAGACGGTTTACATAGGCAGGCTGTTCCAACCCCCGTAGGGATTTTTACAATTGAATAGTTCTAGTCTTTCATATAACTCCTCGTTCCAGCTGGATTCCTTCCCGGTCTGGCCTCTCTCTGGCCTTTCGCCTCCCACGCTCCACTTGACGGCAACTCCTCTCTGCCACCGAGGGTCAGCTCATCAGTATATCAGCATGTCCTCAGTTCTCAGGTACTTCTGGTTGTTTTGAACTGGCAGCCTCAGATCTTCAGGCATACAAGGCGGCAGCTCTACCAACTGAGCCAGACCTCCTGCCCACAGCGGCCCACCAAATGCCCAGGGAGCCCAACAGATAACAAGAGACGTGCATCCTGGTGCCCTTCCTTGCATCTGGTAAGAAAGAGGAAGATCCCTTGCATCTTCCTCTCAGTTCCTGAATTAGAAAAGGAAGAGGAAGACAGAGCAGAAAAAGAAAGCGTGGAGGAGAGGAGGATGTGGAGCAGATGCTCACTAGCCCACAATTCTCCTGCTCTCCACGATTTCCCTTCTGCTCCAACCCACTTTTCTTTTTCCAATTCAGGAAATTAGAGGAGAAGGAGCAGTAGAGTGGTCGGTGGTCAGAAGTGGGTGTTCACTACAAATCTGCTGCCTGAGGCAACCATCTCAACCAGCCTCGTGAATGGACCAGACCTACGCCAGTTTCTGCTTCATAAGTATCATTGATGGTGTAAATAGTGTGAGGGAAGCCCATATGGAAAAAAGGATCTGAACCAATAACCAAGCATTCACAAAGATGATGTGAAGCCTGTAAATGGAAGAAAGGTCTTAGGGCTATAGCCCTTTCCTCAAATGTCGCAGAGCAGGGCAGGGCAGAGTCTGTTTTTCACCTACACATGTAGGCAAGGAGCACAGATTGGGGAGCCAAGTCTAGGAAAGTTCTTATATATGACCACCAGGGTCTGTGTCATTTCTCTAGGTCATCTGATTCTTTCCCACTAAGGAAGCTGAGGTTCCCTTCTGGTCATTGTTCAAGGGCAGAGGAGAAGTGGTAGATAGGCTTGGGTCAGCCAGCCCCTGTCTCACTGAGGGAGAGAGTAAGATGCCTGGGTCCTGCTACCAGAGTTTCCAGTTTGAGTCCCTTGACCATTAAGGCAGGGATGCAGGGTACGGGAGCAGCAGGTGAGGCAGAACTGACCCACCGTAGTTCATGGAAAAGCACCACAGCCACTCTACCTGCTTACACCTGAAGAGGCTCTCCTTACACCGCAGAAAGTGGGTGTAAGGAAACCTCCTCGGGAGTAAGGAGAGCCTCCTTGGGAATAAGCAGTTAGGGCAGATGCGGTGCTTTTCCATGGACAACGAAGAGGCAGTTCTGCCTCACCTGCTACTCCCTCACCGCCCATCCCTGCCATTAGGATTTAGCCAACTCTGACACTGACCAAAAGCCCATGCCTTTCATAGGGCCCACTGGCCAGGCCATCTAGAAAGACCTCAGTAGTGGTAGCATCTAATGCACCATCAGATGGGGCTACCACAGGGGGCCTAGTGCAAGGCTTTTGTCCCATGGTCCCTAGCCACCTGGCACCAGCACTGTCCCAACACAAACTATTAATTGCATTTCTAGAGAGGAAGCCACAATAACGTCCTACCACCCACATTTGAAAATATCTGCTGATATTTCTTGGGCATAGAAGGGAAGAAAATAAAGCTGTCTTAGGGCGCAATACTAACCAACTTTCCAGCACTGGCATAGCTGTGCCAGTGGGGCATGTGCTGCATCCTGCAGTTGGGGGGGGGCAATCACGGAGGCCTCCTCTAGGTATGGCAATGTTTGTTCCCTTACCCCGAAGTTGCATTACCCTTATGTTGGTGCTGGAAAGTGGGTTAGGATTGCACCCTTAGAGGAGAAGCATTGGGGGGCTGCAAATGGCTTGTATGGAACCTGGTAGTGCCTAGGCTGAGTCCTCACTATTTTCTAGTATTCCCCCCCCCCCACCAATTCAACGTTGGAGTTATCACATTAAACCCAAACTATACAGGGAGAAAGTGGTGTTCCTTTAAATTCATCTGGGAGGACACAGTAGGAAGAGCTATTTTAAGTGGAGTTCACAAAAGAAAAGAGAAATTGTATTTTAATTGCATCAAGATAACAGTTAATCTGTTTCATGGTGAATCAAGGCATGCATCTGGTGCTGAGCAAATAGTCTCTTTTCTTTTGAATAAATGTGTTCCGAAAACTCTGCATCTTCCCATAGAGACGCCGACTTTATGATTCCCTCCCCACCTTTCTACTTCATTTATCTTTGACATTTAATTTCCAGATGGGTTTGTAATGTGACAGATACTTTATTTCTTAAGGTATCCCAGTAGTGAAATCATTTCTGAGAACCCAGAAAACCTGATGGCTGCCAAAGAAGGGAGCAGGCTTCTTGCATTTTGATGTATTCACTGATTGCTCGGAGTTTGTCCCTTGCAGCGTCAATAACGCCAGCTTAAGGATCCATTTTGGGGAAGGGTCCATTTTGCCACATGCTAAAGCGAAGGAACGTACATTGTCTCTCTAGTTAATAAGGTGGAACAGAGAGCCAAAGAGAAGGTGATACTGGAGAACAGGGCAGGAGAAGGACAGTAGGTGTGAATAGTAGAGCATATTTTTGGCCAAAGTCCCAGGTACAATTTCTGCCATCTCCAGGTAGCACTAAGAAAGACCCCTGTCTGAAACTTGTCAGAAGCTGCTGCCAGTCAGGGTTGACGGGTGACTCGACTCGTATGACTCAGAATTTTTCCTGGACTCGTGCAGACTCGAGATACTCGTGCAGACTATTTTGAAACCCAAAGTGACTCCGTAGTTGGGAGTTTTTCTCAGGAACAAGTGGAGACTCAGACTGGGTTGTAGTCTCCCAGCTTCTGTGGATGGCCCTCCCACCTGCCCACCGCTTCAGTCCCCTTACTCGCGCTACCCGGCCCGCCTTGTTGAGCTGGGATGCCTCCTCCCTCCCTGTAGGACTGTCTGTGCTTGGCATTCCTTCTGAGGGTGGAATTGGGACCTGTGGCTCCCAGTAGCTGTAGCATGCGCAGCGGCCACACCTCGGGCAACAGCTTCGACAGGCTGGCCAAACCAGGTTGAGGGTAGCCGTCGGGTCATTGACCTTCGGTGAGATTGGGACTCGTCTATCCCGAGCATGTGAAGACAGACTCCGGTGAATTGAGCGGATGAGAGCTACTAGAATAGGACCAATGGTCATGAAGGTGGTTTCTGCAAGCGACGTGGTACGCTAAGAGCATGGCAAGACACAAAAGACGCCCTGGTCAACCACTGCACCCAGTCCAACCATCTTGACTTTTGTTCTGCCATTGGAGCAAGATGGAATCTGGGAAGAGAGAGTGAGGCTGACTATGCGCACCTCTCCCTCACTTTAATCCAATTCACGTGCAGGTCTTGACATCCCAGATGTCACCCCTGGGGGCTGGGGATAAGAATAGGCCCTCAGTTTGGCTGTACTTGTCGTAAGAGGCGACTAAACAACCACTGAGTAGATGGGGCAGGCAGAGCGGGGGCAAACTAAGGCAGGGGGAGGGTGCTGTCAGCCACAATAGTCTTTGGAGCCCAGGTTTACTTGGCTTCTTGATGCAGAGCCCAGGTTTACCTGATCATGTGGCACTGGCAGCTACATAAAGTAATATGGAAAACCAAACAAACTCCTCTCTAGAATCTTTGAAATATAGAAAATTGATTGCAGAAAGTTAGAATCATCGTGTTTAGGCTCACACTGAAATGATCCAAATTGAACTTTTGCAGCAGCAGTAACCCCACACCTGGGTCATTGAGCTTCTATACACTCCTTCATGGTTATGGGATCCACAAACCAAAGAGCTTCTGTAGCAGGCCAGTTTCCTCCCAGATTTGTCCCTGTGTTCAGGAGGGCCATGGATGCGTTCCTGAGCCCAGTGTGTATGGCTTGCAGCAGCAGTTAACACTGCATGCATGTGGTTGTGCCCCAGCATCATGTGCTTGCAGTGAGTTTGGGTGAGATAGGAAAATGCCAGGTCACAGGAACTTTCTGGGCCCCCTCCTTTGGCTCCTGGGCCCCCTTTCTGACCCTGGGCCTGGGTATAAATTACCTCCTTCACCCACCTCTCCTAGGCCTTGCTCAGAAGAAACACAATGTTGACTGTCAAGCCACTGTTGCTGAAAGGTGTGGTGGAGATGGGGGGGGTTGTTGCCTCCTACTCCCCAAACTTGCCCTTCTCACTCTCCTAAAATCCAAAAATGGTGGATGCTTCAGGTCAGCCCCACTTTCAAATTTGGAATGCACCGTCTTGAATTACTTAAAATGTTTTTGTTTTTTTTTTGTTCAAGCATTTCATTAAAGCATGAAGGGTTGTGTTCTAAGAACTTTAGGCTCCCAAAATCCTATTGAAATTAATTGGATTTAAGCTACTCTCATTGATTGACTTGTTGCACTGATTTCAGAGGTGCTTAGCCATGGCTTTCTTACGATTTAACCCAAATCCCCTGGGGGCTGGGGATAAGAATAGGCCCTCAGTTTGTCTGCACATGTCCTAAGAGGCGACTAAACAGCCACCGGGTAGATGGGACTTGTTAGCCTGGGAAGGCAGCTCATCTGAGAAGGAAAACTCTGATCCCAAACCTCCACTGCCTTGTGGCTACATCCAGTTATGGAAAAGGCTTCAGGAGTCAACCTCAAGGCAAAATCCGGAGCCGGAGTCCCTGAGGCAGTTCATGGCTGAACACAGTCACATTCTGGCAACTCCTGCGACGCCGCTGGAACCAACCGTATTGGCCTCTGCCTTTCCATAGGACCATTTCAGCGACGTGGAGAGGGGGGATTTGCTGCATGGGTAACAGCCTATCCTCCATACCTACTTTACCCAGGCTTCGTGCACTGGAGAGGACACTCTGTTCCAGAACCACCATTCAGAGCGTGACACCATAGTCTTCTGAGACTGAAGGATGCCAACAGAACCCAAACACTTTAAATGAGATTTTTTTTTAATCTCACCATTTGAAATACAAGTGCTTTAGAATGGCTCGTGTGTCCTCACCTTTTTCATTTTCACAGATACCAAGTACAAAAAAGAGGAAAAAAATCTTGTGACCCATAAATTACTAAACAGCACAGTCTTACACATGTTTACTCAGAAGTTCCATTGTATTTAATGGGCTTACACTCCAGTATTGTAACTCAGTACAAATGGGCATTACACTCAAGCCACCTTGGCTGCCCTTCGGGGAGAATATAATTCCAAATGAATGAATGAATGAATGAATGAATGAATGAATGAATGAATGAAAGTTTGTGTGTATAGGATTGCAGTCTGTGGGCCCAATCCTATCCAATTTTGCAACACCGATGCAGCCACAATGCAGCCCTGAGGTGAGGGAACAAACATTCAATTACCTTGAGGAGGCTTCTGTGATTGCCCCCACCTCCCCAGAATGCAGCATACACCCAATTGGCATGGCTGCATCAGCACTGCAAGGTTGAATAGGATTGTGCCCTAAGTGTCATTGGATACTCCGCGCCACTGCATGTCGGTCATCTATCAAATATTATCAAATATGAAATATTATCAGCCATCAGATGCTGTATAACTTTTTTTTTAGTAAACTATCTAAACATTATTTTCATGATCTATCACATACACAAAAATCAATTCAACCATGTTATACTGGAATCAAGTGTTGATGTATATGAAATACAGATACATAGAATGTATTGTGACTATTTAGCAAATAGATGCCGTGCCGTGGGGGAATCATGACATTAAGGTCTGCTTCAGCAAAGTCTGGGAGAATGTCCAAAGCAAATGTGTTTCTCCTTCATACTTTTGCAGGGAGAGTAATTGTTTAGCCTTTACCCTTCAGCTAATTGCTCCATTAATAAACATGTGAGGCTAGTGTCCATAGGCAAGAAAAGATACTTATTTCTGCCTACCTACCACTTTATTCCTGATAGAGATATGCAAAAACATGCATACTTTAGTTTCTCTGTGTCTCTCCCTCACCTTGCATTTTTCTTTTCCCCTCTTGCCTTAAAAAAAAGTCACTTTATTTTCAGTTCTGCTGGGTTTTGCTTTCTCTCATCTTCTCATTACCCTTATGCAAGAGCCCATCTCCTTGGGAACTTGCTTGGAATGTTCACTGCAAAGAACATGGAGAAAGCTTGAGGAAATAGGTCACATGAGTGTGTGTGTGTGTGTGTGTGTGTTAACAAGAAGAAGAATCCAGCAATAATTATTTAAAAAGACCTGAATCATATATGAAAAAAAATAAATCTTCCTCCTTCACAGAGTTTCAAGTTTGTCACCAGTGTCTGAACTGCGTTTCGGCCATCACAAATCCCCTTGTTCGTCAGTCTGCTTTTGTGTGTTTTCTCCTGTCAAAATGAAATTAAGTTTTAAAGTCTGCACCCCCCCCCCATCAGCTGTGCATCTGCTTAAAGGGCTGCTAAAAGCTGGGAGTAATTGACTTGATGATTCCTTTTGTTTTGGGAAGGGCTGGGAAAGGCTAGTTATTTCAGTTAAAAACTTGAGTCACCAATTTTTTATATATTAAAAATGAATATTTTCCAGCACTTTGAGATCCCCATTTTTTTTTCATAGATTCAGCACTTGTGCTGTCCTTGCTCATTGCTGCTACTGCAAAAAGAGTGCCAGGAGCATTTGGGTACCATTATTAAAACTGCTATACGGTGAGGCTAAACATCCTTCCTTCAGCAGTGTGTTTTAACTCTCTCTCTCTTTCTCTCTCCCTCTCTCTCGCTATCTGTCTGTCTGTCTGTCTCTCTCTCTCTCTCTCTCTCTCTCTCTCTCGCTCTGTGTGTGTGTTTGTATGTGTGTGTGTGTGTGTTTGAGAGAGAAAGAGAGAGAGAGAGCTCCAAATCCTGTTTGTGTACAACACAATTTTCTGCACAATTATCAGTCTGGAAAGTCAGTGAATAGGGGAGGAATTTAACAGCATTTTGGAGGTTTTTGTTTGTGAATAATGGATTTTAAAGTGTTATTTTTCCCCAGCAGTTCGAGGGAAGAAGGAAAAGAAAAATACACAAACCAGTCACTGTGTTTGCTGATGTGAACGGTCATGCCAGGGTTCTCTGCTAATGTTCACGAAGTAATGAAGTGTATACACTGACATGGACATTTTAACCTTTCATAAATATACTCTTGAATTATTGCACAATTAACCTTGAAAGCTGAATGGTATTTAAAAGAGAAATGTGATGTGCCCCTCCGTGGGTCTTAACAACGCAGAGAATTGTTCCAATCAGGGTGTGCATGTCTACTCACACATTTGTCTTCTGCCACTCAGATGCATGGAACTAGTTAGTCTCCTGTTATGAATGGTGGGCTGTGATGGGCACTTGCAGGTGGGACATGAGAAGGATGCAGTGGAACACTGCAAGGGGAGCGACTGTAAGGCAATGGTCAAGCTCATGCAGAGGGTCCCATGTTCAACCAGTTGGGAAAGACCCCACTCTGAACCCTGAAGTTGTGTTGCCAATTGGTGTAGATTTGGAGAGGGCAGATTTTAGACTTCTTTCTTCCTTTCTTCCTTTCTTTCTTTCTTTCAAAACATGACTTAAAGTGGCAAAGCATATTACAAAGCGGTGGCTTGCAGGAGTCAGAACCAGTCACTAAAAGGTGCAATTGTTTTAATATTTGGTGGTTTTTCCACACATTTGTGTGTATACTTGCTCAGTAGCACGCAGTGCTCAAAATTCTGTCTGTCCATGCTCCAAAGATACTTAGGCTGGGATTAGAACCTGGATTCCATGTAACCAAGGGAGAGAGGGAGAACCATACTTCAAACCACTACAGCACTGGGTGGGAAAGAGAACTTGGGAGTGATTGAAAATTCCCACTCTGACTGCCTTCCATTCAAACATGTTTGCGGCTACGAAAGCTCATTGTGTCCAATGTTCAACTCATTTTAGCTTCATATTTGGCTGTTGACCTAGTTTTTGTTTGAGATGATCTTTGTTTTGTCTTTGTTCCCTTGAATAACATTTTACAGTGACTTTTTTTCTTTGTTTTGTACTATAAATTTGCCTTAGATTATAACCTTAGGGCCTAGTCCTATCCAATTTCCAGTGCCGGTGCTGCTGTGCCAGTGGGGCATGTGCTACAGCCTGTGGTGGAGAGGCAGTCAAAGAGGCCCCCTCAAAGTAAGGGAACATTTTTTCACTTACCTTGGGGCTGCATTGCGACTGCACCAGTGCTGGAAAGTTGGATAGGATTGGGCCCTTAATGTAACAAGGATTGCCCAATGGACAATAAGTAACTTATGCAAGATGATGACCCAGGTGTCAAGATATATCCCTAGGCGAGTGGTCCCAAACTGTGAGTCATGGCTCCCTGTGGGGCCATGGAAACCAGCCAGGGGAGCCACAGAATCCTTGTGAAACCCCACTGGCCTATACAATGTATATGATTGTAGCCCTAATGGGAAGCCACGGCCAATGGCCCAGTAGGTCAAGGGAGTTGCCAGTTGAAAAAGTTTAGGAATTAGGCATATGTCTCTTCTGAGCCTGATGCTTCTTCTTGACTCCTTTGAAAAAAGTTGCAAAGACTGTATCTAAACTTCCTGATGTAGGAGAAGTCACAGAGCTCTCCTTCCTCACTACATTCTTTGCCTATCCTTGTATTCTATAAACCTACAAAGTTTTCATCTTTCAAAGATCCCTCTAGAGCAGGGGTATCTAAACCTTTTGGCCTAAGGGCCACATCAAATATCTGGCACAGTGTCGAGGGCCGCAAAAAAAAAAAAATTAAATATAAATTTTAAATAAATACATTAGAGATGGAACTTAGATGAATGAATGAATGAATGAATGAATGAATGAATGAATGAATGGGCTCAAATGTCCAGGATTTCTCCAAGCACCAACAGAGCCCAAGAAATAAAGCACACACTTAAATGGACCCCCATTCCCCTACCCCATAAGCACGACTCTGGTTGTGTTTGGTCAACTGGACCAGAGGCTCTCAGGGGATCAGAAGCTGGCCAAGGTCCAGATAGAGGCTCACCGCGGGTTGCATCTGGCCCCCGGGCCGGGGTTTGGAGACCCCTGCTCTAGAGTAACATTGTCCACTCTGGCTGGGAGTGGTCTTCAGCAGGAGCGTGTCTCAGTCCTACCTGGAGATGTCAAAACCTGGAATCTCCTGTGAGACTCCATCATTGCGACATGGCATTACACCTAGCATTGTAAGTAGGACCAGTGAGCATGGAAATGACTTGGAATGCAAGGGACATGCATCGCAGGTGTTTTTATGTTAATGCTTTTACCACAAATAGTGTCGTTACAGCCATTTCTGCTGACAAGCCAACTCCTTCCCAGACAGGTTAACTGATTACATGCATTAATGGCAAAGTTCACAGCAGCAACAGGGGCCTGTTTTCTGCCATATTGTCCAACATCTGGAAGAAAGACATGGAACTAAGCTTAATTTATCTTAATTATTTACGTTTTCTGCACACAAAAAAGTTGTTGAACAGTCCAGGCATTTGAATGGATTTCAATCTAATTTTTGCCAGTTCCACTACTAAAGGAACTGCGTTTACACATTACTGTGTAAACACAAGATTCTCTTGTGTAAAGAATCTGCCTTTGACTGTTTATCTCTTTTTTCTATGAATTTTAATCCTTCAGCTTTCTCTTTTCTTCTTAATGAAGCTTGGGAGAGGACTCCTATCCCCCTCTACCCTGAAACACATGCCAAACTTATCCAGTAGCCTAGCATGGGAAGGAATCCTGAACTTCCCATCACCTGGGACTGCAGTGGTGCTGAAATGGCTACTGTGGAATCCCAAGGGGCTAGGAAGCACTGCCAGGGCTACTTGGAGTAAGGGAGCTTACCCCGGACAGCGATCAGGCAGTGCCAATGGGTCTCCTCAGATCTGTGCCCGCTATTGAGTGCCTGCAGATTTGAGGAGACCCACGTCAAGTCTCACAGGCCCAGAGGGGGCTTAGGATATTGTGGCAAGGCCTGCTGCCATCTCTGCTCCCCTACCGCCCTGCTCCCTCCCCTGCCATACCTTATCCCCATCCTCCTCCCACCACGGAATGCCTCCCTGTCCGCTCTGACTTACCTCTCTGCCACCTGGTGCTTGCACTGGCCCAGCACTGGCTCAGTATGAGCTTGCGCTATGCCAGCTCCACTGCCCGCCCAGCACAGACAGTCGCAGGCATGCCTTATGGCAAGTTAGCGATAGTGCGCACTGGTGCTGGGCAGGCGCATGGACATTGGATTGGGCCGTTAATCAGGTACCCTGTTATTTTTAGGATTTCAAAAGCAAGCAAGCAAGAAATTCAAAGTCAATTTTAGGATTGCTCAAAGGAGTGTCTTTTAAGTCCAGCGAACTCTCTCGGGTTGTTTCTGCAATGATCTACCTTAAAGAAGTAAGTAGTAATGATGAATAAAAAATAATAATGGTGGGATGGCATTTGTAACGTTAATGAATCCACAGTGTTACTGTGGACTTGCTCTGTGTCATTCTGCAGCGTCTTTGAGAGCACCAAATGAGCAGATTAATCCACATGCGTGTGAAGCCGCTGCTTTACATCATCATTATCGCCCTATTACACATGGCAAGGCTGAGAGGGGAGAGGTTAAATGAATGTGCCCCAGGCTAGACCTAGTGAAATAATACCCAAAGGAAATGGAGAATAAAAGTGTCCTGTTTTGCTTTCCTCTCCTCTTTTCCCTTTTGAGGGTGTCATTATCTGTGCCTTCTCAAATGTCTATTGCTAGGCCTGGATATTTTGCAAATCCCTGATGCATAGCTAAGTTCTGAAAGTCTCTAGCCTGCAACAGTTGATGTCAGAAGCATTACAGAATGACAATAGTGTGTCATTATCATTCTTTTAACAGGGAAGCCATACCCTCTGACCGGGTAATTTATAATTTGGTTCCTACTACGCTAGGTTTTGGAAGTACAACCTTCATCTTCACATAGCTCTGCAGTCATGAGGACTAAGGACATGAAGGGGGATTTTAAAGATGCTTTACTTGTGCATCACATACCAGATTCCAGGCAGTGCTTGTAACCATGTCCACTTGGGGCACTCCAAAAGCATTCTTCTCCTCTTGTGATCATTGTAATGTGTTTGTCTTCCAAAAGGAGACCTCACTATTGCTCATTATAATCCTTAGATTAGAAGGCAAGTTAAAGGCAAGTCACTGTCCCCCCCTCATCTTTCTTTAGAAAACAAGGCTGGGGAGCAGTGGCATCACTAGGGTTTGTTTCACCTGGTGAGGGAGACCAGCACTTCACCCCCTTGATGGACCTCCTCCCATGCAGTGGGAGGGGCAACACCCTGGCTGGTGGGCATGGTGATGCACCATTACCCCTTCCCACTGTTTTTTTTGGCTATAACTTTTGATAGGACAGAGACATTAATTTCATTGCATTCTGCATGAAATTATGCATCAAATGATATATAACATGATGGTATTATTCAAAACCCCTGGGGGCTGGGGGATAAGAATAGGCCCTCAGTTTGTTGTAAGAGGCGACTTGTCATGAGGCGACTTGTCGTAAGAGGCGACTAAACAGCCACCGGGTAGATGGGATTTGTCAGCCTGGGAAGGCAGCTCATCTGAGAGAAGAAAAACTCTGACCCCAAAAATCCACTGCCTTGTGGCTATATCCATTATGGAAAAGGCTTCAGGAGTCAACCTCGAGGCAAAATCCGGAGCCGGAGTCCCTGAGGCAGTTCATGGCTGAACACAGGCACATTCTGGCAACTCCTGCAACGCCGCTGGAACCAACCGTATTGGCTTCTGCCTTTCCATTGAACCATTTCAGCGATGTGGAGAGGGGGGATTTGCTGCATGGGTAACAGTCTGTCCTCCTTATCTACTTTACCCAAGCTTTGTGCACTGGAGAGGACACTGTTCCAGAACCACCATTCAGAGCGCGATACCATAGTCTTCCGAGACTGAAGGATGCCAACATTTGGTATTATTCAAATATATTAAGATTTAAAAAATTTTGGCTAGTAATGGTGTGTCCCCCCATTCACATCACCCGGTGAGGCCTGCACCCCCCCTAGCGACACCAGTGCTAGGGTGTGAGACTACTGTTTCTCCATAATATCCTCTACTTCTGAAAACAAACAAGAAAGTATGGGCTGGTGGTAGCTGTTAAGACTATTATCTCTTTCCCATAGTGTGAGCCAAATCCTATCCAGCATTCTAGCACTGATGCAGCTGTGCCAACATGGTATGCACTGCATCCTGCAGTGGGGAGGCAGTTATAGAGGCCTCCTCAAGGTAACGGAATGTTATCTCCATGCCTCACTGCGGTTGCATTGGTGTTGGAAAGTTGGATAGGATTTAGGACCTGTGTCTCACAG
Source organism: Tiliqua scincoides (assembly GCF_035046505.1). Taxonomy (NCBI): domain Eukaryota; kingdom Metazoa; phylum Chordata; class Lepidosauria; order Squamata; family Scincidae; genus Tiliqua; species Tiliqua scincoides. Next base: position 10,275,797 of record NC_089832.1, read on the forward strand.
GGTGTCCATTGCAGAAATTGTAGGTGAGAATTTGAGAAACCCATTGTATTCAAAGGGCTTTAGTGCACTATTGTACCCCCAAATGCACACACACACACACACACACACACAAACACACACACACACACACTTGCATATTGCATACACTGAGTTGTATCCCAATAATGAACAGTAGATTCAAGGGATGATTTTTGCCAATCCCCCATCTGTTTGCTTGAACTTAGTGCCCTCCCCCCAATATCTCCTGTGGATCCCCAACAATCAGGGATATATTTTTTTTTGATTGGGGCACAGGGGACTGCAGAAAGAAGGTGGGCTTGCAAAACGAACCCTTTATGCCCTTATGTAAATGGTTCTTCCATTGTAGAAGTATGTGTGCAATCCATGTCAGAGACACTCTAGCCCACTATTGTCTTCTCCTCCATACTTGCTTTTCTGCTCCATCCCTTCCTTTTCTAATCCAGGGAGTAGGGAAAGAAATGGCAAAGGAAGCAATGCAATCCTGTCCTTGCTCCTGGATACCTGTTAGGGTAATCACCATAAGAACGTAAGAAGAGCCCTGCTGAATCAGGCCAAGGGCCCATCTAGTCCAGCTTCCTGTATCTCACAGTGGCCCACCAAATGCCCCAGGGAGCACACAAGACAACAGACACAACCTGTGTGTGTGTTCACCAATCCATTCCTGCTCCTCCTGGACCCACACTTCCTCCCCCTCCAAACACAAGGGTTTAGATATGCTTATTTCTAACTGTTGTCAAGTGTGATTGTGAGCCCTTTGGAGCCAGGAAACCATTCATTGATTTATTTTGCTATGTAAACTGCTTTGTGAACTACTCTTGATAAAAAGCAGTACATAAGTATTCTTAACTATAATAATTATTAATAATATAGCTAGCTCAATATAATACTCAAAGTAATGAAATATTGTGACATTAATGAGATTTAGCAGATTTTTTCCAAATAGGTGATATCAGTTTCAACACAGTGTTTAGCTCCCAGATTTAGGTTAGCCACATTCGATATGATAGAGGGATAGGGTGAAGGTAGACCCCAATGAATTCACCCTATTCATTGAATTGAGTCAAATGATTTTTTTTCCTACACCAATGTACAATTATGTGTTGTTGTTGTTTTTTAATCCATTCACTCCAGGCTGATTTTTTTCTTTCTCCCTCAACCCTCATAGCCAAACAATCAACTCTTTCTAAAAGCATTTATTGAATTTTTTTTCTTTGTGAATTAAATCCAATATAGTTTTGTATATAATTTCAGCTTCAGCACTTTGAAATGACATCATGCAATGTTTTGCACAAAGCCCTCGATGTGATTTGACAAGTGAATGGACCTCCCTGACCGAGATATTCCCAACTCAAAGCCATTAAGCCCACAATAAAAAAAAAAAAAAAAACATTAATTGTAAGTTGTGTTGAGAGCTGAAATGAAACTGCTGACTAGTATCTTAGCTTAGGGGAGGAACTTCAGAGTTTTAAGTGTTTCCATCTGATAAACCTTTGAAATTACAGCTCTGCTTTATTCCAGATGCTTTACTAAATGCTTTACTAAATGCCTTTGTTGACATTAACAGTGGGAGGATTGTCTAGAGTTGGTCCTCAAATTTATATAATATCTATATATAGGCACAGTATGTATTTCTATTTAAAACCAGCAAAATTATTATTAAAATCCACACCTCTGAATACAAATGCTATTGATTGTATACCTCTTGTGAAAAAATTAACCCTTACACTGCTGTTCAGATTGTGAGATTTTTTTTCAGTTTCTAAGATGTTCAATTCATTCTTCTCATCTAAGAACTTGGTTATGGCATGCAGGCAGGCAGATTCACCATCATTCCATTGACTAGAATTTATTGCCTGTGTGATCACCAGATAGTCAAATTAAAAGCTGACATCAAATGCCAGGATTCATTGATGTCAATCCTAGGGGATTCCAAGGTGCACTGTTTCAAAGTGAAAACAAATTTTCAGTTCCTACAGCTAATCTCTCTCTCTCTCTCTCTCTCTCTCTCTCACACACACACACACACACACACACACACACATACACTCCCTTTTCCCAACACTGATTACCCTGGGGTCATCCAGTGACACTCCCAGTATGCTAGTAGGATGGACAAAAGGAAGGACTTCAAAGACAAGCCAATCAATGACTTCCCTCATTGACACTCCTGGTTACTAATATAGAGTGGTTTCCACCTTGGCAGGGAATTAGCTTTGGAGCAGAGTCCTACCAATAAATGTGCACTTCCCCAGTGGCTAGTAAGTATACAGGTTGAGTATCCCTTATCTGGATTTCTTGGGATGGGAAGGTGTCTGGATTTCAGATTTGCCTACATTTCAGAATAATTGCATAAATATAATGAGAGCTGCTTCTTCTTGCTCTTTCCACTGTTACCCATATGGGTGTCTGCTGGCATCTTTTGACTTCTTTTGAACAGTGTCTTACATAGGTGCACACCACAGAGCAGAGAATAGAACTTACAACCTGTATGTGGGAATGAGCACAAGAGCTTCTGGTGTTCACATTACAGAAAGTTAAAAAAAAAAGTCTTGGACAACAATGTCTGGATTTTGGATGTCCAGATAAGGAGTAATCTACCTGTAATAGGTGCGAAAAGGGAGAGGGGTAGTCAATCAAATGGTGAAAAAAACAAACTGTTTGAGAGATTGTTAGCTGTCTTCAGAAGCATGGGGGAGGCCAACATGACTAGCAAACATGAGTATATCATGAACTCATGGTCTTAAAACTTGAAATACACAAGTCCTTAATACACTGTTCTTATGCATCTCTCAAACCTTCTCTCTCAATGTTAAATAGCTGTATTAACTGTATGTAACAGTAATAATAATTAGATTAGATCTTCTGTAATTTAAAAAAAATGGTAATTTAGTTTACCATTTGGTACTAAGTACCAAAAATTCTCTTAGCGTGCACTGCAGAAAGCCTGTGCTGATGTTTGAAAATAGCCTACTAAACCTGAGAGTGATTCTCTGTTTCTCGAAGTTAATAGGTCTTTTAAAGATGCCCTTGTTTACAGTAAACTTGGGTCAGGGAACCCAGACGACCAATGTCCCAACTGATTGCCCAACGAAGTGAATGCAAGACGTTATCGTCATCACTCTTAAAGAGGACGAAGGAATGCATTTAATTTGTAACAAAAAGGTCTCAGGATCAGGCCATAAATAACATTCAGACAGCATTGCTGTGTGGTGCCCTATCTATAGGAAAGGTGGGTGTATAGCTTTTTATAGCTCCAGTTGAAGACTTAAGGTGACTTTATAGGATGTGTGCTTGTAAATAAACAGGCAGAGCAAGGCTAAGCAGGCAGGTAGACAAAGTGTTTAAAGCTGCCCCAGGGCCACATAAGCAAGCAGCATGAAAGCCCTTGCTTCTAGGGTGCCTCTTGCCACCCAGCTGCAATTTTGGGGTTCTGTTTTTTTAGCTGACTTCATTGTTAGGGACCTCTTTCTTTATGTGAAGTTGTTGTTGTCACTCCCAGCTAGTTGAAAGTTTGTCCTGGGTCATTCTGGATGAAATGCACAGTATGCCATTCTTGTGCACGCACATACAAACAGGTGCCATGTGGCATCGCAGCCCATATGGTATGCAAAATCAGTCACACTTCTGAGACACCTGTGCTGTGTAAATGGTGCGTAAATGGCACAGCTCGGTTTGAGCTGAGCTGTGAATATCTTTGCCATCTATGAGTTCTTTTCCAGATTGAGACTTATAAATATGATTGGTTTCCATGTTCATGATTTACGTTCCTTTCTTCAAGCAAAGGGAATGGGGTCAAAGAGTGGGGTGCCACGTGACCCATGTGTAATTTTCTGCACGATTTTCTATATTTAAAAGATTTTAGAGAGACTTAGGAGTGTGCTTGGTTTCCATATTACTGTATCTAGCTGCCAATGCCACATGTGTGGGTAGACCTGAGCTCCAAAGACTATTCCAGCAGTCTCCACCTTCTCCCCCCCTGTTTCACCCCTCCCTGCGCTCATTCCGCTCACCCATCCACCATCCCCCTGTTCTGTTTCACCCCTCCCCTTTGCAAAGGGGCCCAAAAGAAACTTTGTACCCCCTGATAAAATTTCTCTCCGAGGCCCTGCATCCCTGCAGAGATTGCATCCCTGAACCTGGCTCTGTTGAAGTACCAGCACCATCCATGCGTCGTACCTCTTGCTCTCCCAGACTCAGTTGCCAATGCTAGTAATAAGCCAGGAGAGCGTTGTTGGAGAGTCCCTGCCTCAAAAATCCTGGGCATTCTTGCATCTTCCCTGGCTGAGTGTGGCTGATGGGGATGTGCAGGAGAGCCTTCTCAGTGGTGGCTCTCTCCCTGTGGAATTCCAACCTACAGGAGGTATGCTATGCTCCCTTCCTCTTAAGTCGTTGGAAGAACAAAGCACATTTTAATTTTGATAGGTCTTCTTCAATTTCTTTTGATCATCATCATAGTTATTACTGCTCTCTCTCTCTCTCTCTCTCTCTCTCTCTCTCTCTCTCTCTCTCTCTGTGTGTGTGTTCTTGATATTGTTATATTGTGTGCTTTGTGTCATTGTTATTGCATTTGTTAAACTTACATTGTGAGCAGCCTTGAATCTTTGGAAGTAAGGAAGGATAGAAACATTTTAAAATAAATAAAGAATGCCCTTGCCTCTTCAGACAGCAGGGAAGGGGGTGCAGACCTTAGGACATTCAAGGACTCAGTGAAGCACTTGATTTACTTGGACCAGGGTGTTTACTCAGTTGTCTTTTGGTCCCATGCCTCCGGTCCTACCTTGCTTGCCTTGAGTATCCCTCTCAAGGGCAGGACAACCTGTGGCTATGGACTTCAGAAAAGTGGCAGTGATGGAATGGTTTTGCCTTGACCGTAAAGGAACCCCTGATGGACATCCAAGGAACCCAACTCATGGTTTCCCATAAATCAGCTGGAAATCTATCAAAGGTGTGCAAGAAAAAAAAATACTCAAATTATTTTCATTATTTCAGAATTAATTTGTTCAGATTTTTTTTTCATTAAAATCACATTCCCTCTGCTACTCGTTAATTTTCCGAATTCATTTTCATCTCCCAGTGCACTGCACACACATCATATAAGTAGAGGTGTTTGTTTCCAGTGAGTCAGATAGGATTACAGCTTGTCTTACTGAACACAATGGTCTTACTGCTGAGTAAAGTAAATAATTCCATTTTCAAACATCTCTGCATCTAGGAGAACCTCTTGGCCCGAAAGTCCCCACAGAGGGTGGGCTATTCTGGAGTTCAGAGTATTTAAATCTCTCAACCCAAATAATAATAATAATAATAATAATAATAATAATAATAATAATAATAATAATACAGGTATTTCTATACCACCTTTCTAGGTCCTCAGATTTCTCTTCGGACTTTATTCAAGGCGGTTTACATGGGCAGGCAATTTAAATCCCCGTAGGGATTTTTACAATTTGAAAGAAGGTTTCTATCTTTCAAGAAACCACAACATTCAGATGTTTCTTTCTTGATCTGGCCGCACATTTTGGCCTCCATCCTCCCACGCTCAGAGCAGATGGAATAGCTCGGCTCAGCTTGTCAGCTGCTTCAAGGTCGCAAGGTGCCGGTGGCCTCGAACTGGCGACCTTCGGATGTTATCTTCAGGCAAATGGAGGCTCAACCCTCTAGACCAGACCTCCTGCCAGTTATGCCTCCTGCCTCCTGACAGTTATGAAGCTGTCTCCTCTTGAGTTGGTCCATCTCTTTCCTTTGTCCAACTAACTCAGTGTTATCTGTACTGAATAGGCGAGGATCTCCAAATTTCCATATCAGGGTCTCTCCCATCCCCACGTGGGATGCCACGGGTTAAACACCAGTTCTTCTGCATGCAAACTATGAACTAAAACCTCTCCCTGTGGCCAATGAGTCATCACTCATTGAGAACTCTGGCCATTTGTGTTTTTTTTTTGGGGGGGGGGGGGAGTGAACCTGATTCAGTTCATTTCCTCATTCATTCCAAAATGTATGTACATCCCCCAGTGCACGGTTAAGCCCTAGCCAGGACTAGCCCTTAACAGAACATTTCCTTATTGATAAATGGCAGTATTGAAATGAAACTTTACTCCAAGCCAGTGCAGTCCCCGTTCATTTGTATGTGCCCGGAGAAAGTCGTTTTCCATACACTGCTACCCCAGTACCATGATTATGTTAGACAGAAAATGATGTACCTTTTTAAAAACATACATTTTACACCTACCTATTTTTTATTCACTTTTCTTGGAAATCTCCTGAGGAAGCAAGACGTATCGAAATTTAAAACAGCGCCACGAAAATCGTTTACCGAGGTGAAGCTGCGGAAAGCAGAAGTGACAGCAGTTATAGGAAGGAGCTTTTGCTCTTGACGTTAAGCTGTTCTGTCACATACCATCAATTGGGCCATTATGTGGCACACGAGAGCTGTAATAAATTGTCAGGTTTGCTTCTTAGCTGAAAATGACGGAATGGAAATGTACAGTGTGTTTCAGGATCCGGGAAAAGGGTGGGAGTTGGGAGGGGGGGAGATACACCAAGCAGCTGATTTTCTCTTAGGCATGACCTCACTCTCACTTCTGCATTGTCACTGTTAGGTAATTCACAGAACTGAGGTAGATATTGGAATGTTCCCTCTTTTTTATTTTAACTGAAGTTAAAAGCTGGTTCACACATCCAGCTTTATCACTGGGTGACATCAAGGTGCAATGAGCATTTGTGAATGGGGAATCACTGTTCAAAGACCATAAGCAGAACTCTCCAGCTAGTTTAGGGAGTACAGGTGAGCACATCTCCGGCCAGCAACAGCTCTTATATCCGACAGCCGCTGCTGGTCCCTGTCGACCTGCCCCCCCCCCACAGCCTCAGAAACCGGGAGGAGCCATGCTCCCCTCACCTCTGGAGGCTTTTGTGGAGGCATGCAACCATATGCTGCCTCTCTGAGGCTCAGGCTGCCCATTTCGGGTGAAAACACGTGTCTTCCATTTTCCAGGGAAAGCGGAAGTCGTGTCTTTTCTCCCAAAATGGGCAGTCGGAGCCTTGGAGGCTCAGAAAAGCCTCTAAAGGTGAGGAGAGCACAGCTCCCCCTTACCTTCAGAAGCTTCAGCTAACGTCAAGTGCCACTAGATATGGCAATGCCGGTCCTCATCCCCATAGTTAAGTGGCACACGATTGTATTGCTTTTCTGTGGAGTCTTCTGCTACCATTCATCAAGGTCTGTATTTCATAGAACAGCCAAAAGCCCATCTGGCCAAAAGCCCATCTGGTCCAGCTTCCTGTAACTCACAGTGGCCCACTCAAGAAGCACACAAGATACCTCTTGCCACTCCCTTGCAGCTGTCATTCAGAGAGAGTCTACTTCTAAAACCCTTTGCATATGCCCATCATGGCTTGAAGCCCCTGCAGGACTTTCCCTCCATAAATTTGTCCGATTCCTTTTTAAAGGCCAGGTGCCATCACCACATTGGACTTGGCTAGAGTACTCAACATAGACTACAGCCAAGCTCTGCAGTGGGTTCCCCATGACACATGGGGTCCCTAAGCTCTCACAAGTTTATTGGCAATAGGAGGGATGAGCCCCTGTTATCCACATTCAGCAATCAGAGCATCCCTTCTGGGAGACTCTCCCACTTGTAGACAGGGGTTCCAGGTGCAGCAGTGGTGCAAGTCTTTCCGCCGACTCATGCCACCACTGCTACCAGTCTTTGGGGGTAAAGTGTTGGCCCAGCTGGGTGGGCCTCTGATGGGCATGGGCCCTCAGGCAGTGCCTGAAGCAGCCAACCCCTGACATTACTCATTGGGGGTTATAATTCTTAAAGAACAGCCAGCCTTGCTACATGAGAGACTGTTTTTGAAATGGGCAAGAGTTTCAACATGTCAAAAGCACATGGATCTGGGAGAAAAGCTCCCGTAATTCAAATTTAAAAGCCACCTGAGTGTTTGAATGTTGCTAAGACAAACAGCACAATCCTGTGTGTATGGAAAAAGGCCCATTGTGTCCAAGGGGACTTGCTCCCAGCAAAGTGTGCATAGAATTGCAGCCATAGGCTGCATGAAGGGAAACATGAAAACTGTGCCTTGTCACCACAGATGAAAAGAAGGGGCCACAGGAAGGGCCTGTACAGATTACAGTCGTCCCCCCCCCCCCCCGAGAGTCTCCCTGCATCAGGGATTGGGATAAAGGCATCTGGATCAGAAGCTGCTACTTCTAGAGCTGGACCTGTGAGGTGAGATCTCTTTTTCCAGTCATTAAATGCTGCCCCCGCTCTGTCTCCATCTGTAATCATTTTGGAAGACTGGACTTCCCATGAGTCACACCACATTGACGACACCGTCTTGACAAGCCTTTAGAAGGTTACCTGAACTGTGAAACCATTTTCATGTGCCATCTGCTGTGTGAAGGACGAATCCAAGAGTCCTCCATTTGGGTAACCCATCAACTCATTGATGCACGCTCTGTTTTTTGCTCACCTGTACTTCGGAAGGTGATGGAGTGCTATCATCTGCACAGTTCACTGGGCTGCACAGTCTCCCCGAACAGAGGAACAGACAGATACATCTTCCTAGGAGTCTGCTTGCTCTGATTTTCTGTTGCCATAGGCCTTGCCTGGCCGCCTTGTAACAGTAGTAAAAAGTTGGATTTTGTCCCGTGTTGCTCCATCAAAGATGGCTCTTCTGCCATTCCCAGGTGGTAGGAAATTTCTGGAGTCATCACAGGCTGTTTCCTAATGACAAGAGAGAAAGAGCCCTGTATATTTATAATATTCTTCTAATTTACTCTGGTGAAATTGATAAATACTCTGATTGAATTACAGCACAATCCTATCTTGCGCTGGAACAGGCAGGCCAGGAGGCCTGTACTGTATCCAACGCAAGATAGGGGTCCAAATGGCTCAGCCAGAGGTAAGGGGAAACTCTTCCTCTTACCCCCAGGTCAGCCACTGCAGCCCCAGTGGGACTCCTCAGACTTGTGCCACCTCCAGAGGTGGCATGTTCAAGGAGAGTGACATTCCACGCTTATCAGGAACGGGGGCTAGGATCCGGCATATCTGCCAGGTCCCAACCCCGCCTCCCTCCTCCCACCCCGGAACGCTTCCCTCCCACCTCCAGAGCCGAGAGTTGGCCAAGCTCGGCCGATGCAAGGCTCGCCTGTGAAGCAAACGGCATGTTTGCAACCCTCTTGGGCAGCACAAGCGACTTGCACCAGCCCATGGGGCTCCTAGAATTTCGCCCTTAGTTAATTTATGTGATTGGCTTTCTTTGAATTCATCCCTCACTGTGGTTTTAGGCTCTCTCTCTCTCTCTCTCTCTCTCTCTCTCTCTCTCTCTCAAAATGGCTATAAATCTCTTTCCAGCTTTTGAAATGCCCCGTATAAGGGTCTATGCCCCGTATAAGGTTTTTCAAGTCCTGAATAAAGTTCTATGAAATGTCAGATATGTTTCTTCTTTCAGCCTACTGGGCTTGCATGTATGGATACATGAAAGAGCCTCTGAGCAGATGCAGAGTATATTTCACCTTTGCCACTAATACAGAGCATTCCCATGCATTAGGGACCAGTGCTATTTGAATATTTTCTATCAATCCAAACTGTCTTCCCCGTCCCCCCGTTACCTGGGAGTAAGTGCCATTCAATAAAATTAGACTTACTTCTGAGTAAATATGTACAGTGTAGGCATCATTTGATACTATGTTTGGTCTGCTTCTATGCAAGGATATCAATACAGGTGTTTGACTTTTCCAGGAGTGGCTCCTATCTGTCTGGACTTTTAAGACAGAACCTCTGAAGTCTGTAGTCTGGAATATTTTAAGATAGAACATCTGCCCCCCTAGGCAGTAATTCTGTCCCCCTAAAATACTAAATTTAAGCCATTTCTGCCCAACATTGCACATATGCCAGAGGGATCAAATGTGTACACCTGTGGGATGGAAACGTCAAGGAACCCAGGACAGCCTTAAAAAAAAAAATACATTTTGTTTGTTTCCTTCCTCAACTCCAAAAGGTTTTAAAGGAAAAGTATCTGGACTTTTTTGATTGGGAAGCCTCCGCTGGCCACTGGATGAAAAAGTGAAGTTAAATTCTTGGAAGGTTTCTTTTTTAAAAGAGGTCCAATTCTGCCCAGGGCTGTTTCTATCAAAGAGGAGGAGAAACGAATCAGGTAACAAGATGTTAAGGAAAGCAAAATAAGGCTATGTCTTGAAAAAGTTGTAACTGAGGGGCTTTCGTGTCCTTCTGCATTGATTTTTGCTTGATGCCATTGGTATCTTCCCTTTGTTTAAGGAGGCTGTTCCCTAAACCTCATTTCATCACCATAAAGGCAATCCACTTTCTTCAGGTAGAGACATGTTGTACCTAGAAATACTCCTTTCATTTGTCCATCCTGCCCAGGACTCATTGTATTTTGTGTAAGCATGCCAGTATACCCTTCAAGTAGCCCTCAAATATTCTCCTTCTCTAGCTCTGGCCTTTGAGTCAGCACTGTGAGTTGATTGCAAAGGCAGCTAATGCAATTTTAGCCTGCATTAGTAGAACTGTAGCTTACAACGTCACAGTAACTTGTGGTTCCACTTTGTTCCACGTTGGTCAGACCTCACATGGAATACTGTGCCCAGTTCTGGTCACTTTAGGAAAGATGCAGCCAAACTGGAGTCAGAGAAGGGTGAGGAGGAGGATCAGAGGGCTGGAGAACAAGCCCTGTGAGGAAAATTTTGAGGGAACTTGTTATGTTTAGCCTGTAGAAGAGAAGGCTGAGAGGGGATATGATAGCTGTAAAAAAAAACTGATGCATTTAACTTTGGCTTCCCTCTTCTCTTCCACCACTTCTCTTGGCCACCACTTTTTTTTTTTTTTAAGCATATAGCAATGAAATGAATACTCTGTTGCATTCAATGTGCAGCCCAAATCTACCTACCCAGTTTCAATTTATGGAATTAGAACTAGTGAAGATATCCAATTTTGCAGGATAAGTCCCTTGGTCAGTCAACCCAAAGGAACCAAAGAGTTACCTGATTGGAGGGACAACAGTGTTGTGACCCCCTGAAAGTAATGAGTATCATAAGAACATAGGAAGAGCCCTGCTGGATCAGGCTAAGGAACCTTCTAATCCAGCTTCCTGGATCTCACAGTGGCCCATCAAAAGTATCACACTGAAGACTAACAAGTAAGTATTCCTGATCTCAAAGGAAGTACAGTAATACAAATTCAGAGTGTCCAATACATTTTGGGCTAAACTGCACCTTTGTCAATCAAAAGGCAGCCAGCTGTTACCAACAGCTAGGCCATCCAGAATGCTACCTGTCTGATTTTTTGCAACTCTTGGACCAGAGAAACAGATAGTAGTCCAAGTGAGAGGTTTCAGCAGCTGCTACGGCAGCTGGTGTTTTCTATTCATAAATGCAATTCTGCACCAGAACCTATCAAAATAAATAATGGGATGCCATAAGTATATAGAAATGTAAGTAGCTTTTACTTCCATTCCCCACTCGGAGACGTAGGAGAATGCAGCCAGCAAAAATTCCAAACAACTCAATTGCAAAACCTCAGGGCAACCTTCATAGTGAGGCATCAGTCTGGTGGATAGCTGGTAGTTTTAAAGCGGGGGGGGGGGGGAATAATGTATGCTTACAGATGGCAAAAGTTTGGCTGTTAGATGCAAGGCAATTTTAAGCCAATATGCTAAGAACTAGCGCTTGTTTCTTATACCTCAGGCAATCTCGGCCATATAATAACAGGAGTAGGGGCTGGTTGCTATGCTTTGGTGATTAGAGGTCTAAGCTTTGGAAACGGAGCGAAATTAGAAAAATAGCAGATTAATCTCTTTTTGGCTGTGTAAACATAATTCTGCATATTGAATTGAGAGGATTGCTTAATCCCTTCCAATCATGTTTCTTCCAATTAACTCCCAAGCTTTAAATACTTTTTCAAGCACAGGCAGCAGCAGAAGTGTGTGTGTGTAAGTGTAAGTAGAGAGAGAGAGAGAAGAAAGCTAATCCTGAATTAAAGTCATTTTGGCATGCAGGCAAACAGCAAACAGAAGACCTAAAGTGGAGGCATTTGGGAAACAAGAACAACAAAAAGGGGATTTTTTTGAAACACCCCAAGTGTTTGGAATAGGATGGAAGGGAGAGTACAAAAGCAGAATTGGCTTTTTCCATTTGGTTAGAGTTTGGGTGACATGCTGTTAATAGGAGAGATGAATGAATGACATGAACTGACTTGCTGCAGAAGAAATGCTTTTGGAAAGTAGGGAGTGTTTTGATTGTGGTTTTGCACATATGCAGACCTTTTAAGGAACAGAAAAGGTCATAAGGAAGTTACTATTGACTGCATTGTCATATTGTCATTCATTCAAATTGCTCAGGGTAGCATGAATTCTCACCCACCCCAGGGGGTGGGTTCTTCTCACCCACCCCAGTTTATCCACAAAACATTGGTAGGTTAAACTGAGAGATGGTGACTGAGCAAAAGAGAGTGAGGGACCAATGCTATCCAACTTTCCAGCACTGATGCAATCACACCAGTGGGGCATCATGTGGTGGGAGGGTAGTCATGGAGACCTCTTCAAGCTGAGGGAACATTTGTTCTCTTATCTCGGGACTGCATTGTGGCAGCATCAATGCTGGAAAGTGGGATAGGATTGGGCCCTGAGTTTCATAGCTGAGAGTGGATGGAAGTTCTAACACCTAGTTTGACACACTAAGGGCGCAATCCTAACCCCTTATGTCAGTGTTTTCCAGCACTGGCATAGCGGTGCCAATGGGACATGTGCTGCATCCTGCAGTTGTGTGTCACTCATGGAGGCCTCCTCAGAGTAAGGGAATGTTTGTTCCCTTACCTCAGAGTTGCATTACTCTTATGTCAGTGCTGGAAAACACTGACATAAGGGGTTAGGATTGCACCCTAACTCTTTCAAGACATTTCTGTGTAGGTAGGCTATTGAAGTCTCACCATGATGGGATCATTTATACAGAGATCATTATGGGATTGTTATACCCTGAGCTGCAGGGCTAACACCGGCTTCATGGTTGCTCCCATGTTGGTTGGAGGTCTGTGTCAGTGCATCTGCCTGTGTAATTCATCTAGCAGCATGACTAGCATATCTGAAAACCCTTCCAAAGACTGAAGATCATCAGTATACTATGCTAGGAATGTGACTCATCAGGGCCACAGCATGGTCTAAGGCAGCAGTCATGGGAGAACTGGTTATTATTGAGGGTCCAGAGCAAAAAGATGGCATGGTTGAGGAGAGATTCATGGTCTGGTTCCAAAATGGTTGAACAGGATGAGAAGGCAAGGCAGAATCTGTTTGGCATTTTTCTTGTTCTGATGCAAAGTTCAGACTTGGGAACCAAATCCAAGGAAGTCCTTCCAGACAGCTAGCAGAGGCCTTGTTCGCTTGATCAACGCTTGAGCAGAGGCCTTGATCTCTCCTGCTTTGGTGGGCTGTAATATGCCTTCTGTCCATTGTCAGGGAGGCATTGTGTGGCCACAAGTCTCACCTCAGTCAGTCTCCCTGCAGACTCTCTGAGTGGGGCAGAGAATAGGTGGTGTCGTCCTCAGGTGCAAACCCCCCATGTGAAAACAAGGTGGACAATTCTGATGGCAAGACGAATTGGGGGAGAATGCTCCCCACTTCATCTGAAATTCTTCTATAGCCAGAGCACGTACCTCTGACCCCTCTTCTGACCCCAAAGACTCCCTGAAGACCTTTCAGTGAGACCAAATTTTCCTCAGTGCCTGAACCTGCAGAATCAGTCTAGGACCATTTAAGTCACAGGAGACTTCCCAGCAATCCCTGACCTGGCAGAACATGCCTAATTCTTCCTGTAAGAGGGTAGTAAGGGTACCTGAACCTGAATTTGCGGTTTGAGGCTCCTGGCACCTTACAGTAGTATGCTAAAAACATACTGTTAGCTAAATCATGCTGTGAAAGCCTTTATACAGGTTGCCTGCCATGGGAGCAACAACAAAGAGGACAGAAACGATGACCCTGGACTTCACCAATTGGAGATTTCAGACAACAAGTGTGATAGTTGTGAGCAATGAATTCCAGGATAGTTTGAACCTCATTCCTATGTGATTCCATCTAGGGTCCTTACGTAACAGTTCACGAACCTCTTTTTTCAGTGTAAAGAATTCCTAATGATGACGTCACCTTGCTGCCATGATATTCTGTCACAACATGGTCAGTGGTTCACATATGCCTGGTTCACATATCCCTTGACCTGCCTTGTATGGTTTGTTTTTCTATAAGTTGCCTATAGGGGTGTCAGAGGCCAACCTCGGGTTCTCAAAATGTTCACATCAGGACCTCTGCGAGGAATTTTATCTGGGGTACAAAGCTTCTTTTGGGCCCCTTCCAAAAGGGGGGCGAGGGACTGGCAGAATGAAGGCGAAACAGGGGGAAAGTGACAACAATGGAATAGTCTTGGGAGCCCAGGTCTACCAGTCTTCCCAATGCAGCACTGGCAGCTAGATACAGAAAACCAAACACACTCCTAAGTCTCTCTAAAATCCTTCAAATATAGAAAATCGTTGCAGGAGATTTGTATCATTGTACTTAGGCTCACACTAGAATGGAGAGTGTCCTGTGTACACCAAAACTGACTTCTGCAGAAGCTGTAGCCCCACAGCTGTGTCTCTGAGTCCTATACATTCCTTCATGGTTAGCAGATCCACAAGCCAGTGGGCTACTGTAGCAGGTCAGTTTCCTCCCCGTTTTGACACTGTTAAAGAATGTATGCATTCCTGGGCCTGCTGTGTATGGCTTCTGGCAGCAGTTGCTGCCATGTGTCCACAGTAATACCTTCAGCATCCCGTCTGGGCAGTGAATTTGGGTGAGATTGGAAAATGTAAGATCCCAGGAAATTTCTGGGCCCCCTCTCCTTTGGCTCCTGGGCCCCCTTTCTGACCCTGGGCCCGGGTACAAATTATCCCCTTTACCCCCTTCTCCTAGGCCCTGGTTCACATCCCCTCCTACACCTCAAAAAGGTTTGTCTCCTGCAAATCAGGGACAGCCAGACGTTTCACGATTCTGGTGTGAGCGGTTTTTAATTAAGTCGCTTAAGTGATAAAGTTTAATGAACTAAAACTTTCACCTGCAGAGGTGTCCTTCATGGCGCTCGCGGAATGGTTAACCTTGTTATCTTGCTGCTGAACTCTTTCTCCATTTCACATTCCTGTCCGAGTTCTAGCACCTGCCTCTTGTGTTTAACCTCATTATTTTTGAGAGATACAGTCTTATTTTCAAAGTGTTAGATAATGTCAACACTCGTTTCTCCTCGAAGACATCTTCTTCTCTTGCAGATGTTGTATTTATAGCTGCTCACTGAGCTGCTTCCTTGTAACATCTTCAGGTATATGCATAGGGAACTATTCACTTACAGTGTAAAATCCATATGAATTCTACCAAGTAAGCTATGCTATGCAAATGCATTAAAATCCTTGTGGCTTTGAAAAGCCAGCGTTGGGTTACCGTAACTTATTTTTCCCTCAAGAATTCTTCCAACTTTTTATTTTAAAGCAGGGCTCTCCAGACCTTGTCCCAGCACCCTGCCTTTTACTTGCTCTGTGTGAACATCACTCACATACCATTCCTCGGGGGAGCTGTCTTCCCCACCGCCGATTTCCCCCAAACTGAGTTCCAGCGTGCCGCTTTTGGGTTCCATCACTCCAGCAACCACTGCACCTGGATTTCTGGGCAGACACAGTGGGCTGGAGCTCAGTTTGGGGGGATCTGTAGAGGGGAAAGACAATTCCCTGGCAGAACAATAAGAGCCGGTTGCGCAGGGGATGCCTTTCCCATTGCACAGCGGTCTCCAGTTTGGAGACCATTGGTTTAAAACAGGGGTCTTCAAACTTTTTTTGCCAGGAGGCTGCATCAAATATCTGTTACAGTGATTAGGGCAAGAAAAAAAGTTTAAATATAAAATTTAAATAAATAAATCAGAGATGGAACTAAGTGAGTGAATAATTGAATGAATGGGCTTGTTCATTCAACTTCTCCAGCCCTTAGAACACCCTCCAGACACAATCAGAGCACAGCTCCAGTCGTGTTCAGTTGAGTGGGTCAGAGGCTTTCAGGGGACAAGTGGCTGGCTGCGGGCCACCGGGCTGGGATTTGGAGACACCTGGTTTAAAATATTTAAATAAGGGAGTTGGAAAAACTCAGCAGTATCTGTTTAAGGTTTAGTACTCAAGCAGCTGCATTCCTTCCTTCTTGACATCAAGATGTTCATCATGACAGTTTGCCCAAAGAACAAACTGTGGATACCCTGTTCTTTTCCACTTTAGAATATCACTGATGCAGTTCATCAGAAGGGAGGTACTGCATAAGAACATAAGAACAGCCCCACTGGATCAGGCCATAGGCCCATCTAGTCCAGCTTCCTGTATCTCACAGCGGCCCACCAAATGCCCCAGGGAGCACACCAGATAACAAGAGACCTCATCCTGGTGCCCTCCCTTGCATCTGGCATTCTGACATAACCCATTTCTAAAATCAGGAAGTTGCGCATACACATCATGGCTTGTACCCATAATGGATTTTTCCTCCAGAAACTTGTCCAATCCCCTTTTAAAGGCGTCCAGGGCAGACGCCAGCACCACATCCTGTGGCAAGGAGTTCCACAGACCGACCACACGCTGAGTAAAGAAATATTTTCTTTTGTCTGTCCTAACCCGCCCAACACTCAATTTTAGTGGATGTCCCCTGGTTCTGGTATTATGTGAGAGTGTAAAGAGCATCTCCCTATCCACTCTGTCCATCCCCTGCATAATTTTGTATGTCTCAATCATGTCCCCCCTCAGGCGTCTCTTTTCTAGGCTGAAGAGGCCCAAACGCCGTAGCCTTTCCTCATAAGGAAGGTGCCCCAGCCCCGTAATCAACTTAGTTGCTCTCTTTTGCACCTTTTCCATTTCCACTATGTCTTTTTTGAGATGCGGCGACCAGAACTGGACACAATACTCCAGGTGTGGCCTTACCATAGATTTGTACAACGGCATTATAATACTAACCGTTTTGTTCTCAATACCCTTCCTAATGATCCCAAGCATAGAATTGGCCTTCTTCACTGCCGCCGCACATTGGGTCGAAACTTTCATCGACCTGTCCACCACCACCCCAAGATCTGTCACAGACAGCTCAGAACCCATCAGCCTATATGTGAAGTTTTGATTTTTTGCCCCAATGTGCATGACTTTACACTTACTGACATTGAAGCGCATCTGCCATTTTGCTGCCCATTCTGCCAGTCTGGAGAGATCCTTCTGGAGCTCCTCACAATCACTTCTGGTCTTCACCACTCGGAAAAGTTTGGTGTCGTCTGCAAACTTAGCCACTTCACTGCTCAACCCTGTCTCCAGGTCATTTATGAAGAGGTTGAAAAGCACCGGTCCCAGGACAGATCCTTGGGGCACACCACTTTTCACCTCTCTCCATTGTGAAAATTGCCCATTGACACCCACTCTCTGCTTCCTGGCCTCCAACCAGTTCTCAATCCGGGAGAGGACCTGTCCTCTAATTCCCTGACTGTGGAGTTTTTTCAGTAGCCTTTGGTGAGGGACCATGTCAAACGCCTTCTGAAAGTCCAGATATATAATGTCCACGGGTTCTCCCACATCCACATGCCTGTTGACCTTTTCAAAGAATTCTATAAGGTTCGTGAGGCAAGACTTACCCTTACAGAAGCCATGCTGACTATCCCTTAGCAAGACCTGTTCGTCTATGTGTTTTGAGATCCTATCTTTGATGAGGCATTCCACCATCTTACCTGGTATGGATGTTAGGCTGACCGGCCTATAGTTTCCCGGGTCCCCCCTCTTTCCCTTTTTAAAAATAGGCATGACATTTGCTATCCTCCAATCCTCTGGCACTGCGGCTGTTTTGAGGGACAAGTTGCATATTTTAGTCAAGAGATCTGCAACTTCATTCTTCAATTCCTTAATAACTCTTGGGTGGATGCCATCAGGGCCCAGTGACTTATTGATCTTTAATTTATCAATGAGGTCTGAAACATCTTCTCTTTTAACCTCTATCTGACTTAACTCCTCGGTCAGGAGGGGCCGTTCGGGCAGCGGTATCTGCCCAAGGTCTTCTGCCATGAAGACAGATGCAAAGAACTCATTTAATTTCTCTGCCATCTCTAAGTCTCCTTTTATCTCCCCTTTCCCTCCCTCACCATCCAGAGGGCCAACCACTTCTCTGGCGGGTTTCCTGCTTCTAACATATTTGAAGAAGCTTTTATTATTCCCCTTAATGTTGCTGGCCATGCGTTCCTCATAGTCTCGCTTGGCCTCTCGTATCACCTTCTTACATTTCTTTTGCCACAGTTTATGTTCCTTTTTATTCTCCTCACTAGGGCAAGACTTCCATTTATGGAAGGAAGCTTCCTTGCCCTACACAGCTTCTCTAACTTGGCTGGTTAGCCATGCGGGCAGCCTCCTGGATTTAGTGGAACCCTTCTTTCTTTGCGGTATACACCTCTGCTGGGCCTCTATTACTGTTGTTTTAAGCAGCCTCCATGCACTTGGAGAGATTGGACTCTTTTTACCTTCCCTTTCAACCTCCTTCTAACCAGCCTCCTCATTTGAGGGAAGTCCGCCCGTCGGAAGTCAAGGGTTTTTGTTAGAGATTTGCCTGGTATTCTTCCCCCAACGTGCCCGTCAAAACGGATCGCAGCATGATCACTGTTCCCCAATGGCTCAGTAACGTTTACATCTCTAACCAGGTCCTGCGTACCGCACAAAATTAAATCCAGAGTCACCTGTCCTCTGGTGGGCTCCGTGACTAGCTGCTCTAAGCCACAGTCATTTAGCACATCAAGAAATCTGGTTTCCTTATCGTGACCAGAACACAAATTGACCCAGTCAATATGAGGATAATTGAAGTCCCCCATGATTACAACCCTGTCCCTCCTTGTCACCTCCCTGATCCGTTTCCTCAATTCAAGGTCCCCTTCCGATTTCTGATCTAGAGGACGATAGTACGCCCCCAGTATTACATCGCTGCACAAGCCTGGTAATTTAACCCACAGAGATTCTACGGTGGAGTCGGACCCACCTTCAATCTCTACTTTGCTGGATTCTATCCCTTCCTTAACATAAACGGCCACCCCACCTCCAACACGCCCCTGCCTGTCCCTCCTGTAGAGTTTATAGCCTGGGATTGCGGTATCCCACTGATTCTCTGCATTCCACCAGGTTTCCGTTATGCCCACTATGTCAATGTTTTCCCTTGTCACCAGACATTCCAGTTCTCCCACCTTTGCTCGTAGACTTCGGGCATTCACATAAAAGCATTTGTACACAGAATGCCCCAGGATGGGTTGCTTATTTGCTCCTTTGTCCCCGCATCCTCTCATTGTGCCAAACCGTTTATCACATCCCATCACGCTACCTTTCCCAATTTCTTCTCCTACTCTGCCTTTGTCTTGTTGTTCTCTAACCTCCCCATCCTCATCCCATAGGGATGAGGAGTCCCAAACCGGATGCCCCTCGGCTCCTGTCGGCCTTCCCCCAGGGATCAGTTTAAAAGCTGCTCTGCCACCTTTTTAATGTTATGCGCCAGCAGTCTGGTTCCATTCTGGTTCAAGTGGAGCCCGTCCCTCTTGTACAGGCCCCGCTTGTCCCAAAACGTTCCCAGTGCCTAATGAATCTAAACCCCTCCTCCCTACACCACTGTCTCATCCACGCATTGAGACCCCTGATCTCCGCCTGCCTAGCTGGCCCTGCGCGTGGAACAGGTAGCACTTCAGAGAACGCTACCTTTGAGGTCCTGGCTTTCAGCTTCCTGCCTAAAAGCCTAAATTTGGCCTCCAGGACCTCCCAGCTACACTTGCCCACGTCGTTGGTGCCGACATGCACCACAACCGCTACCTCTCCCCCAGCACTGTCTACCAGCCTGTCTAGACGAGAAGTGATGTCCGCCACCTTCGCACCAGGCAGGCAAGTCACCATGCGGTCCTCACATCCGTCGCAAACCCCCCTCTCTATGTTTCTAATAATTGAATGCCCCACTACAAGAAGCCCCCGAACCCCCTCCCGCTGAGGAGTATCCTGAGTGCATTTGGATAAGGGCCCATCCCCTGGAGAAGGGGTCCCCCCTAGGGGATTGTTTCCCTCCTCTCCAGGATGACATCCTCCAGCCCCGAGACTTCCCACCCAGGCAGCTGAAGAGCTGCACGCCTGAGGTTGGGACGAAGCCTGATTGTCCCCGGAAGTCTCCCCACGGTCCTCCTCTGCCTGCCTGCGCTTCTCCAGGTCGGCCACCAAGGCTTCAAGGGAGCGGACGCGTTGCCTGAGACCCTGGAGCTCCTTGCACCGAGGACACACCCATGACTTATGCCCCAGAGGCATATAATCATACATGAGGCACTCGATGCAGAACACTGGATAGCCCCCACCCTGCTGCTGGCTGTCTGACTGCATAGTTTTGTTGTTGTTGTTGTTGTTTTATTTAGGGGTACTTTTAAAAACCCTACACTGGTTAGCAGCCCTCTTCTCAAGGGAAGAGGAAGGGCAGTGTATGGGGCCCTGGCCTCCTCGCGCTGCTGCTGAACTTGCCCAGATGCTAAACTCTTGGTTTATCTGGCACTTAGTTCCCAGAGGCACTTGGGGTCCTGGAGGCCACACGGGGTCCTTAGTTCCCACAGGACCCTTGGGGTCCTGGGGTCCTTGGGGTCTGGAGAGAGCCTCATGCGATGGCAGGCCTAGCTTTATACTCCTGGCTGGCTCCTCCTCCCTCCTTCCTTCCTGATTGAAAGGGGGGCTGGTCTTCCCAGGTGAGTTTACAAAAGCTCAGGAAGACAAAAGGCTGCTGATGGGCGTAACCTACTCTGCAGGCTCCTGAATGGAGTGCTTGGATTAGCCTAATGGGGCTCTTATCACCTCCTAAGGTGGTGATGCTGAAATTCTAAAATGGACTATGCCTGGGTGGTTGGGAATTGCCCCTTACTAGGTTCTTTCCCTCCTAGTTCTGTTCTCTTAGGCTGGACTGTTTTGTAACCTCAAGCTAGTTTTTATTTGAGTTTGTTTAATTATTTATTGCTCTCTAGATCCTGTGTCCCAATTTACTGAACTGTTTAGGTTATGTTCTAACTTAGATTAAGTTTAACTTGGATTAAGTATAGGTTTAATTTAAAACAAAGTAGAAAAACCTGCTTTCCACTTTATCCTCCTCCCTTCCTTCGATTAGGTGCTAACTTAGGTGCAGCTAACTTTCAACTTTGATTTAAGTGCCTGACCCTTGGGCTCTTACTCACGAGTAGGACTCTGCTCCTGCTCAGAGTAGACCTATGTACCTCCCTTAGGTGCTAACTTTCAATTTTGATTTAAGGCTGATTTAAAGTTAAAGTTAAAGTTAAGGTTAGAAGACAGGGAGTTAGAAAGACAAAGAGTTAGAAAGAGTACACTTACCCTCTCGTCGTCTTCCTCCTCTCCTTCTCCAAAACTCAGAGGTCTACTTGCCTTCTCCTCGCCCAGATGCTAAACCCAGATGCAACTTCCTTTTCAGGTGGACATTTCATATCTCCTTTAGAAATTTGCTTGACAGGGTTAGGAATTCAGACTTTCTAACCCCGAAATTCATTTTGAATTTCACTGCCTCTGAAATGTCTCTGCAAACCTTAGAAATGTTCACAGTCTCCTGGAGAAATTTTGTTTCTCCAGTTAACACTTGTTTGGCTTCCCTTGATAGTTCTCAGGTGCTCCTCCTTGAGAAATTTGATTCAAAATTCTTTCCCCCCCCCCCCCAAATTTTTGGTGAGAAAACCTTGCTCAGGCTAGTTCATCAGCAGTTCATCACTTCAGTTCGCCCTTTACACTTTGAATGGTCTTCATTTTCTTTTAGTCTGTAACTTGTCTCTCCACTTACCTGCTTACCTGATCTCCTTGCCCCATGGCTGCCTCCTCCAAGCTGCAGTTCTGGCCATCTGCAACCCCCCCCCCCACACACACACTTTGTTTATGCTCGCAGCCTACCAGCCTTGGAAGTTTGTGTACCAGCAGGCAATGTTTGTGCGTCAGTGTTGAGAGCCAAGAAAAGTTATTGCAATTAAGGTAAGAGCTGCAAAGGCTTGTGTGGCTGACTTCTCGTTAAACTGTTTGCTCTGTCCTAGTTGGCAAACAAAAACAGATAATTAAATTGTGTTTGTTGCAATTAGAGGGAAAGACTGTGCCCAGCTGGTTTCAACAGAAAGGAGAAGTACCTCCCCTGCTGGAAAATCAGAAGACCCACACCTAGGAATATATATTTTAGTGGCAAGTAGCCGGACATCCACTTACAGGTTGATAAATGATGGTGGTCAGAGACCTTCATAGACGCTTTGCCAGGATTGTCCCAGTGCTGGAGATTCCTGCTGAATAAGTAGAATTCAAGCATGCAGTCAAAAATAACTTTGGCAACAAAGGCTTTGTTCCCAGTGTTGCATTTTAGTTCCTTCCCATCACTCTCCTCTGTTACCTGATAGGGCCAAATCATGTTCCACAGGAATAACAAATGCATTTTTGGAGGTGCTAAATTCCTCTGATCCTAATTTAAGAAAGTAGGGTTTTTCTGTATTATTAACTATTATTAGCTATTAATAATACTGCACCATCTGTGTACGGGGGAAAACAGGCAGATCTCTGTCTCAGAGCCTGACAATTGAAAAGCGACACGACTGAGACAATATAGGAAGAAGTGTAGCAGAAGCAGATCCAATGGGGAAGAATAAGTTATTATAGGTCATGAACACTTATTTAAGCTGAGTTATGGTGGGGAGTTATGGTAGGAACTTGATTTTGTTACAGTGGGGGAAAAAGCTCAGTGGTAGAGCCCCTGCTTTGTACACCGAAGGCTCATTCCCTGGCATCTCCAGGTAGGATTGGGAAAGACCCTTCTCTGAAACTCTGTGGAGCTGCTATCCATCAGTGTGGACAATGCAAACAAGGTGGACCAAAGGTGTATCACTTTGTATAAGGTATCTTTCTGTGTACTTATGGCTCCAGCCAGACACCATGGATCATTTTCTTTCTCAGGACCTGCATGAGATGACTGGTGATCAGTCCTGGCCGCAGTCCAAACAGCACTCAAATGTTTGAGGCCAGCCTTTTATTTCATGCACGACCTGTCTCTACTTTATATTCTGCCCCCATTTTCTCCATGGTGTCCTCCACCAGCTGATTCTTCATAAAGGGCTAAGGCAGCCATTTTCATCCACTGTGCCCTGGCACACTGGTGTGCCGCGAATGGTCCCCAAGTATGCTGTGGAAAATTGAGAGAAGGTCATTTATTAGTAGGGTCATTTGGGGGTGTGAGCCCCCCATTGACAGCAGAGTGTGCCTTGTCAATTGTCAAAAAACCGATGGTGCGCCTTGACCATTTTAGTGCCTTGCCAGTGTGCCATGAGATGGAAAAGTTTGCAAATCACTGGGCTAAGGTATGAAGATCCTGGGAGAAGAAGTGGTAGCCTGCTCTGCTTCCAGGGTCCTTCCATCTACCCTGTTTTGAAGAAGTGCAAAGGAGGCAGCAAGGGTGGCAAGGGTCAGGGGTCCTTCTACTATCCTTTTCCTGATCACAATTGTGGAAGGAGAACAACAGGGACCAAGAGCGCAAGCTTTAGCAGCAATATTGCGGGAGGAGGAGATTGGCCGGGCCAGTCTGCTCCACTCCTCTTCTTGCAACAAAGGATTATGCAAGAGGATTAGGGTAGTGGTAGGGTTAAGCTTCCCAGCATGCAGGATGGTGGAGGCAATAGGCAGATGTGGGGTATCACCCCCTCCCAACCCCTTTTGAAGCATTCACCCGGTTTCATGGGTGTCCCTGCTTATGATTAATTGTATCCTTTTACAGAGAGACTGAAAATTTTCAACTCTCAGTGCTTTTCTGGAAGTGCAAAACTCATCCTTGACATGTGAATATTGGTCAACAAGAGCAGGGGGCTCATGACCATGTGAATTTCCATCAGCTCTGAAAAATCAAGACCTTGCGCATACATTTGGAATGAGCATGGTTGGTCTCATAGATCGGGGCAGCTTTAGGTCTCAGTATCTCTTCTCAGGAGGTCCCAGCTTCAGTTGAAATGCAGGCATCTGCCGTCTCCAAGCTAGGATCCATCAGAAACCAGCCCCAGAAAATACATACATGTGCTGGGAGGTTTCCAGCCAGGGTTGAGGAGAGTATGATCTGTAACAAATCTGTAGATGACATCGGCAACAACATTTTCATTTCCTGGTGGCTTTTTCACTTTCCTCAGATAAATTCAAGGTAACATAATTCACAGGTTTGCTACAAAAAATAGAACATCTCCTGACAGCTGTCACAGTCACCTGGCAGGGTGCAAAAACGTGTGGAGTGCATAGCTCTTCATGCCAAAATCATGTTTGGTTAACAAAGTTTGAGGTAGCTGCAGTGCTGTCTTGGCTGTTGTGATGGGACTGGTTTCTTTCATGAGTCTATGGAGGGACCTATTGCATGAGACTGCAATCCCATGAATGCTTATCTGGGAGTAAATTCCATGGAAGTAAATGGGACTTACTTCTAAGTAAATGTGCATAGGATTGTGCTGCAGGTGTCCCTGGAGTGAAACCCAGTGACTGTGCTGTGTGGCTTAAAAAGTTCTGCATGGTGATTCTGACTTGAAGGAGAACCAATTATTAGTCCACTGCAGAGTTAGAAATGACAATGTGTTTCCTAAGTCATAAGGGTCATAAGTCATAAGGGTCATAAGTCATAAGGGTCATAAGGGTCTTGTGTGGTTAAAGCATACAGATGTTTGGCTCTTCAGCCCAATCCTCTCCTTCCCCTCCCTCTGGTGCATCCATGCCAAAAACGGGTATGCTGTATCCAGCAGGGTGTGTGTGTGGATGGATCAGAAGGCTTTGGAGGGGAAAGGGGATTTAAATCTCTTTACGCCTACATAAGCCTCCTGCTAAGCAATGGGTCTACTCAGACCTGTGTTACTGATTTTGCTAGCGCACCTCCAAGGAGAAAAGGGGGAATGAGGAGGCTGCTGCTGGAGGGGATAGGATCCGGTGCACACCACCGCCACCAGATCCATCCCTTCCTGTAGCCTCCCTGCCCCATTCCACCCCTTCCCCTCCCACCTATCCTGATATCTTACCTTCCCTGGCGGGTGGCTAGAACTACAGTGATGCATGCAGGAAGGCTCCAGTCTTCCTGCCATTGACCCAACAGTGTGCTACTCAGTGCACTGCTGGAAGGCACTTTACTGCTGCTTTTCTGCAGCCAGTACTGGTGGACCATGCATTCTGCCAGTGCTTAAAGTCCATAGGATTGGGCTGTTAGATTTCTGTAGCTTTCTAGAAGTGGTTATGTATTAAGTCAGGCCTGCAAAATATCAAGCCAAATATCAGCCATGCTTGTTGACTTAACTGATGTGTGACAATTCATTGTTTGTTTGTTTTCCCAGTCACAAGCAGACAGCAAAAACACAGGAAGTGTCATGAATCTCTGGCACATGTATGGCTATAGGTCTGTATTTGGTGGGAGATGAAAGATGGTTCAGGCTACCATTGCAACTTGAGAATTGTCCCAGTGACAATTCTGGATTCATCAGCATTCCCCAACTACACACCTGATGATGAAGGAAATGCAACCTCACTAAGAACAATGAACACCAGTTTCAGGTCAACAACCAGCCAACAACCGAATCTCTGTTTTGTCAAGATTAAGCTTTGGTTATGGGTGATGAGAGGCACTGGGTGATGAGAGGCTTAATTCCTGGGCATGCTCATTCAATGTTTCTGTGGCTGTGATCTGGAAACAAAGCAGGCTCTTCTTCCTTCAACCATCCTATATTTTGTTGGAGTGGCTTCATGTAATTTGTTAGGAGGCATAAAAGTGCTGGTTTTGAGAACACCATCAGAATGGGAGCCAACCATCTTCTCTTCCCTGAGAAGTTTGGCTTCCAGGCAGAGATGTCCCAGTTGGTACATGGCTTACTGTTTTTACCATCTATCCTAAACTTTAAAGCCAAATAGAGGTTAGTATCTTAGGTCCCTCTAACCTTTGTCAAATGATTCCAACCGCTAATGCCTCCCACCTTGTTTGATCCCAAAGGGATCACACAGTTTGAGTTACCCTTTTGCACTGATCCATGAGCACTTTCCATTCTTAGCCCTTCAAACAGAGGGACTCGATAGAAAGGGTAAACTAATTTTTTTCTGCCTCAGATGTGAATTCATTTGTTGTGTTCCTCACCTTAATGTCATGCATCTTCAAAGAGATTACACTGAAAGTCTGAAAGGTCAGGTCACACCAATGACTTTTACTGCCTTGTTGTGTTTATATCACAGTAGTAATTAGCGCTAACAGTTCAAGGTGTCCATTCCAAGCACTTGATCACACCTAACATTTCTGCTTGAGCTGCAAAATCACGGGAGACAAATTCAGTTGGAAAGAGCTCGGGCTTCCAGGCTGGAATGGGTGGCCTCTCTCTCAGGTTTTGTTTTAGGTTTAATAAGAAATAATAATGCGCTCAAGTAACAGAGCCCTGGCAGTGTTGACCCCATATACAAGAAAGCTAAAAATTAGGATATTTTGTGCATTTTTGGTAGCAACAAAATAGAACTCCATTATTCTTTTGGGTGGGGAGCTTTGATGAAATAGTGTGAGATTGTTTACCATCTCACAGGAGGTCTAGAGGGTAGAGCCTCCATTAGCCCGAAGATAACATCTGAAGTTCACCAGTTCGAGGCCACTGGCAGCTCCATGAATGGCGAGACCTTGAAGCAGCTGACAAGCTGAGCTGAGTTATTCCACTGCTCTTTGGTGTGAGCGAAGAAGTGTCTTGGCTGCCCTTCAAGTGAGAGATGAAGGAACTGCTTGTCAGCCAGCGTGGGAGGCAACTGGGGGCCAGACCATGAAAGATCCATCTGAAATGTTGTGTGATTCTTGAAAGATAGAACCTTTCTGTTATTGTAAAAATCCCCTCGAGGTTTAGAGATAGCCTGCCCATGTGAACCGCCTTGAATAAAGTCAGAGGAGTAATCCGATGACCAGAAAGGCAGTATTTAAATGCCAGAATTATTATTATTATTACCATAAACATTGAAGGAACTTGTTGATCAATTTACTACTATCATCCATACAATTGACACAAGAAGTGTATTGTCCACACTCTGCCAGCTTTGTTAACTTATAAAAGATGTCACCTCCCCATTGCCACAGTCATTATGTCATCCCTGATTGCCTGGGATCGCTTTGCAGATGAGAAGGAAGCCCGAACGAAATAAAATATACCCAAAAAGCAGCAACAAAGGGAAAATGTCACTACACAGATTTGAAAACAAAGATGAATGTTAAGAGATATTAAAAGAAAATACCCTCACCCTTCCTAAAAGCTCTATTTTAAAGCAAAAATTGGAATAGTTTAACATTCTGCACAGCGCTATTATAAATCTAAATATATTTCTTTATTTTTAAACTCTACCTTTCCCAGAAGGCTTGTTCACATAATATATTTAGTCTGATGGTTAGATACTACTTATGAATATTCAATTTGCTCTGTAATGTTCATTTTATAACAGTCTTTGCACTAGGTGCTGGTTATTATTAATGCTCTTCAGATCAGAAAGCTTATTGGAAGCCTGGACCGCTAGATAGTCCAATAGTATCACTGAACACTTTTGGAACCATTTTGTTACCAATAATCCCTCCTGCCTTTCAGTGGCGTCAGTAGGGTTTCCATCACCTGGTGCAAGAGGCCTAGTGCCATTTTGTCAGTCAGAAAGCCTCCCTTCCCAACCATCTTGGAAGAGTCTTCAGGGGATTAGAACAAAACAAAAAAGAACCCAAAGGAGAGAAAGTACTGAACAAATGAAACTGATATAGTTGCGTGTTAAAAAAAACAAAAGAAAAAACACTGAACGCATATATGGCATGATGATATTATTTGAAAATACCAAGTTTTTAAAAATTTTTGCCAGTAGTGGTGTTACACACACCCCTGTCACCTGGTGTGGCCTGCACCCCTCTAGCGATGCCACTGCCTACCTTCACTATGTGCAGTTTGTAGACAAGTCCAGAATACAGTCATTGATAACATGGAAATCAATATTTTGGGTTCTGCAAAAGACCATGAATACTGTGTGACACTCTACATGCTAACGGGATTTATGTAGCAGACAAAGTGTAGAGTGGCTGACGAAAGCTTATATCTATTCCTTTCCCCCCCCTCCCTGCCAATGGAACTAGTGTTCTAGCAGCAGGGAATGCTTTACAACTATTGTGAACAGCTTTGCAAAAGTGCACAGAGTCTCACACTTCCAGAAGTCCAGAGAGGTGGAGCAACCGCATGCATGGCAGTGGGACATGGTGTACCCAACGATGAAGGAGGAGGAGAGGATGGAGTTGGAGGATGGAGGATGGAATGCGGAAGGGAATGTGACAGAGAGTGGCACCCAGCATGGGAAATTTGTACTGGATATTATCCCCTCTGATATGTGCTATCATATCTGATATGTGCTATCATATGTGCTATCATTTAGCTCTGATACTGAGCTAAACAAACGCATCGGTAAAGCAGCTACCACGTTTTCCAGACTCACAAAGAGAGTCTGGTCCAACAAGAAGCTGACGGAACATACCAAGATCCAGGTCTACAGAGCTTGCGTCCTGAGTACACTTCTGTACTGCAGCGAGTCATGGACTCTTCGCTCACAACAGGAGAGGAAACTGAATGCATTCCACATGCGCTGCCTCCGACGCATCCTCGGCATCACCTGGCAGGCCAAAGTTCCAAACAACGCAGTCCTGGAACGTGCTGTATGCACTACTGAAACAGAGACGCCTGTGTTGGCTTGGTCATGTCGTGAGAATGGATGATGGCCGGATCCCAAAGGATCTCCTCTATGGAGAACTCATGCAAGGAAAGCGCCCTACAGGTAGACCACAGCTGCGATACAAGGACATCTGCAAGAGGGATCTGAAGGCCTTAGGAGTGGACCTCAACAAGTGGGAAACCATGGCCTCTGAGCGGCCCGCTTGGAGGCAGGCTGTGCAGCATGGCCTTTCCCAGTTTGAAGAGACACTTGGCCAACAGTCTGAGGCAAAGAAGGAAGGCCCACAGCCAGGGAGACAGACTAGGGACACACTACACTTGTTCCCAGTGTGGAAGGGATTGCCACTCCCGAATCGGCCTTTTCAGCCACACTAGATGCTGTGCCAAAACCACCATCCATAGTCTGAAGGTGATACCATAGTCTGAAGGTTGCCAAAAAGAAGATATGTGCTATCCACCCCATCCTCTCTTTTGACTTGCTCCAGTTAAAGAGCTGGTGCAGACCCGAGGAGACTCAGTGGTGAACAGAATGGTTACGGGGAGGTAAAGAAACATATGTGGCTTTACCTCTCCCAAGTTCCTCAATCTCCCCCCTCCCAGGATGCAGCGCAAGCCTCCTTGGCGTGTCTTGCATTGGGAGGTGAAGGATAGGATTGAGCTGCACACATCTCTAGTTTTAAATTAGAGAAATTTAAGTCTGGTTAGAGAAATGAAAGTCTGCCCTGATGACACATCTTCAGATTGTTCCATGGAGCAAGAGCATGGCTGCCTTACTTCTGACACTCTTGCATGTTCACACAGGGCTGTAACATTCATATACAGCCGGAAACATATAAGCCCAGATCACATAGTCATTTGCAGGATTTTACCTGGGGAATCAACTGTGCAAAATCAGCCTACTGGAATGTATGTATGTAGTCCATATTCAACCATTGCAGCCTTATATGGCCTGGGTATTTCAGCAACAGGGCATATGGAGGGAAGTGGTAGAGGACCAGTTTTCCCTGCAGAAATCCCCATGTTCAATCCTTGGTACCTCCAGGTCAACTTGGGAAAGACCTCTATCTTAAACCCTGGATAATTATTGCAGGCAATACTGAATGGATCATAAGGCAGAATAATATGTTCTGTCTGTATGGCATGGATCAGGTATCCTCCAATCCCGCTGAATGTCAAACATCCTTTTTCTGATCATTAAATTGCCACCAAAATATGCAGAATCCTGACAGTAAATATGCAAACTGACATAACTAATACCTACAATAATATCAAGGGTTCACATACGCATGCTTGATTCTGGACCACTTTAAAATGAACAATTTGAATGTGCGAACGGATTTCATGGGGAAAGGCTGCATTGGACGTGCCATCAAGTGATATGGGGTGTTAGATCTGTGATGCATCGTGTGCAAGTCGATACCTGATATTGTGGTCCTTTGATGATGAGTGTAGACGTATAAGCCAACCTTTGGGCATCTCAGTGTGAGGAAGTCGCACAAAAAAAGAGCAATGATAGCCTATTCTGAATTGGGGCGGGGGAGAGAGAAAGAGAGGGAGAGAGCAGTAGTGACCTTCACTTTTACTGAGTGTGCAAGCATCATGCTAATGCTATGTGTGCATTGCTTTAATGTTACTAATAAGAATAGAGACAATCCCAGCTTATTTTGAAAAGCAAGATAATTGACAGCTTTTCAAGATGATGAGCACAGATGGGGCTGCCTTTTTTTCAATCATTCGGAAGATGCAGGCAGCCATGTCTTTGCTCTTGGGCAGCGCATTCCTGCCAAGACGCCTTTGAGCCATGAGTTTACAACAATGAATTCCCATTTCTTTCAAGGCTTGGAGTGATATTTGAAAAGCAGAGCACAGCTGTGGCTCTCTGAATCCAAGCAATCATCACTGTCCATTGCAACTTGTGCTCTGTTCTGAAGCCGCAGTGGGTTTAATTTTATTACCCTGTTATTTGTGGGCATTCATACAGTTTTGGTGAACAGAATGCTGGTGACAAGTGGTAATTGGTCAATTGAATGATTCAGTCCAATTGGGCATTGCTCACGGGCACCAATCCAAGGGGGGCAGAACCAACAAGAATGAATAATATTGATATTATTTTTATTAATAAATAAGAATATTTATAGACTGCTTTTCAACCAAAAAATGAGTTCAAAAGTTTTGTTATTTATTCCAAATAATAGTTGTTTCTATGATGCTAGGAAAGGTGTCTCTCTCTCTCTCTCTCTCTCTCTCTCTCTCTCTCTCTCTCTCTCTCTCTCTCTAAGGTAAGTAACAAATTTGATGTCATCCCTAGTAATTTCCAGTGAGTCTGTTCTTAAAATGAGAGTAGACGGTTCTGAGCTAGGCAGACCAATGGTCTGACTCAGTAAAATGTAGCTTCATGTTCTCATTTGCAGAGGGCATGAAAGAAATGGGTACATCAGGGGTTTGTTGAGGAATACTTTCCTAATGGAGGATTGTTGTGCAATGGCCACTCTTTCCTGTTCTTGCACGTACATGGCCAGCTTCCTGAAGGGTCCCAGTGTGGGTCCGTTGAAATTCACAGTGGCTGCACAGCCACAGCGCCTGCTGAAATGAGTCGCTTGTAATTAAGAAGTTGGCCACTTAATTCACTTAATTAGAGATCGTAGATCCATTCTCCATTAGTGATACTGTACATGCAAGATCAGCAGACCACCTTTCCCTGTGAACTCTAATGGATTAATCCTTTTATATTACTTGGCTTAATCACTGTGTAGTTCAGCTCTTATTTACTTTTGACTTCCAAGTGACTTTATGAACGCCATTATTTGCCTTGCAGGAGTCCCTGAGGAAGAGCAACTGTTGTGATATACCATTGAAATGATGGTGGAGGCTTTAAAAATGCCAGGATCACTAGATGAGAAATGACTGCAGCTTTTATTTAACTTTGGTTAAGCCTCAGAAATGGGCTAGGTGCTATATAGAACAAAGGAGTGGCTTTTACGCAATCAAACTCAACTCCTAGCTCCACTAACATTACATATTCAGATTATTCTTTGACTGAACCAGTTCACATCAGAGGTGGGAATCCACATTTTTGAATGTACCTCTACAGTAAGCAAATCTAGTAAGCATTCCAAAAGTTATAGCAATCTAAGATCCCCCCTAGATTAGGCTTGATTTTGCATGGAGGAACAGTCAAATATGCAATATCTACTCCTGTTTTAAAGGGAGGGGTTTTAAAGGGAAATTGCACCATTTCGAATTATTGGATTCCATGAAATAAATATTCCGGGAATATGTATGTATGTATGTACGTATGTATGTATTACATTTTAGCTGCTCTGAGTATAATCTAAGTCTTGAACAGGAATGACCAGTGGAAGATGGATTTGGGATGATAATGATGATGATGATGACTGATTAATTAATTGAACATTTGTATAGCGCTTCTTAGTGTTCAAAGTGCTTTCCATGTATGATCTTGATGTAACCTCTGCCTCATAAGGTTACTGTCAGTAAATATATATATTATTATTATTATTCTCCCCATGTTGCAGATGGGGAAGACTGAAGCTAAGAGGGAGTGACTTGCCTTAATGCCACCTAATTATTTTGTAGCAGTGCTAAGATTTAAACCAGGGAAGTGATTCAGAGCTCAGTCTCTTAACTCCTACACAATGCTGGTTCCTACAGGGAATATGTGGGAGCATAGGAAAATCCCTAGGCCCTCGTTCCCTAACTTACCCCCCCCCCCCATTTAAACTAAAATATGATTCCTCTGTTTTGCAGCTGTGTCTATGGTAGGCTCGGATTAAAAATAAGCAGATGGATGATGACAACACTACTGTTGTTGTACGCTACTATAGTACTAGTACGCAACTGTGACTATACTTTGAATATTCTATATTTAACATGGTTAAATATTTAGCATGGTTAAAGCAGTTCACATGCATTCTCTCTGTTACAACAATTCAGTTAGGAAGATTACTGTGATGACCCCATATTTAATATTCCACATGGGGGATTTAACCTAAGAGAGAGAGAGAGAGAGAGAGAGGCTTGCCCAAATTGAATGAGGGAGGTCACTATGCTAAACCTAGCTTGGGATACCTAGTATGGGAAATCTAGTATGGGGGAGGGGGTAGAACAGAGCTCAAGTAAGACTAAATGAAGCAAACAGTTTCAGGCTTAATGAATGGTATCTCAGGTGGGTGGGTGGGTGTAGGAAAACAGCACTCTTTCTCTCGATACCGAGCTAAACAAACGCATCGGTAAAGCAGCTACCACGTTTTCCAGACTCACAAAGAGAGTCTGGTCCAACAAGAAGCTGACGGAACATACCAAGATCCAGGTCTACAGAGCTTGCGTCCTGAGTACACTTCTGTACTGCAGCGAGTCATGGACTCTTCACTCACAACAGGAGAGGAAACTGAATGCTTTCCACATGCGCTGCCTCCGACGTATTCTCGGCATCACCTGGCAGGACAAAGTTCCAAACAACACAGTCCTGGAACATGCTGGAATCCCTAGCATGTATGCACTACTGAAACAGAGACGCCTGCGTTGGCTCGGTCATGTTGTGAGAATGGATGATGGCCGGATCCCAAAGGATCTCCTCTATGGAGAACTCATGCAAGGAAAGCGCCCTACAGGTAGACCACAGCTGCGATACAAGGACATCTGCAAGAGGGATCTGAAGGCCTTAGGAGTGGACCTCAACAAGTGGGAAACCATGGCCTCTGAGCGGCCCGCTTGGAGGCAGGCTGTGCAACATGGCCTTTCCCAGTTTGAAGAGACACTTGGCCAACAGTCTGAGGCCAAGAGGCCAAGAAGGAAGGCCCATAGCCAGGGAGACAGACCAGGGACAGACTGCACTTGCTCCCAGTGTAGAAGGGATTGTCACTCCTGAATTGGCCTTTTCAGCCACACTAGATGCTGTCCAGAACCACCTTTCAGAGCGCGATACCATAGTCTTTCGAGACTGAAGGTTGCCAACTACTAACAGCTCTGAAGTTGTGCAGACTGACAACCAGAGAAGAGAGCTAAATGGAGTTTGGCACATAGTACCAAACAGATACTAAACATAGTACCAAACAGTACTGGTTTTTAGCAGGAAGTGCAGGAACAGCCAGGGTGCGTTCATATCTACAAAAGCTACAGGACTTAAGAAAGAAGAATCAGGGGGTATCACAATGGCAGAATTAGGGGCAGCAGTTCCCACATCATAGTACTGGTTGCAATCACTGTCCTGCACAACACTATGGTGTCCTTGCACGCAGAGGAATCATCTGATTCTCTCATTGCCTTGTGCTGTGCTACAATGTTGTCTCCTCTTCTTCCTCCCAAGAAGGCACCTAATTCTGCCTCTGTGACTGCAACTCAATCCATAGGTGGACTAGAAGCTTCACAAGGATGTGGAGCATGACAGTCAGGCAGATGAGTTAGCTTGCCTCATCACAAGAAGAACACAAGAAGAGCCCCGCTGAATCAGGCCAAAAGCCCATCTAGTCCAGCTTCCTGGATCTCACAGAGGCCCACCAGATGCCTCAGGGAGCACACATGACAACAAGAGACCTGCATCCTGGTGTCCTCCCTTGTATCTCGCATTCTGAGGTAGTCTACTTCTAAAATTAGGAAGTTACACATACACATCACGGCTTTAGTTCAATCCCCTTTTAAGCCATTTCTGCCCAACGCTGCATATACGCAACAGGGACCAAATGATTACCAAATTTGTCTCTCCATAAGACGCACCTAGTTTTTAGAGGAGGAAAACAAGGAAAAAAAATATTCTGAACCAAATAGTGTAATAAAATATTTAATAAACTATAACAGAACAACATTTGAACCATGTAAAGTGAACAGCAGTCAACAGTGGCATTAAGAACCATTATCACTGTCATTAACAAATGGAGAGACTTAAAGGTTTGAGCACTCTAGTTTTCTGGAAACCCCAAGAACTCATCATCGCTAGAGTCAGAATTTATGAAGCTCACAAAAGCAGGTGCACACAAATAGGGGATCACATTATCTTTCTGCTACAATGATGTTCTGCCAAATTCCAATCCACTGGGCCTCGTGCCCGCTTAAGGCTGATCAGTCCCCCTTGTGCAACTCACCAGTGCAGCAAGCAAAAGTGAGTCCAGTTCCAGTCCACAGATGCCAAGTAAATCAGTCCCATCAATCAGAGTTACCAAATCAGAGTCCAGAGCCAATAAGCCAAATTACAGTCCAAGGTCAGGTTCCAGGTAGGTCAGTCAAATCCATCAGGGTATCCAAGTCCAGTCACAATCCACAGTCAGATTCCAAACTCAATAAACCCAGTCAGTCTCCTCTCCTACCTCCAACCTGCACTCCTTCAAAACCCACAAACCCTTTCTGCCTTAGGTACTCCTTATATCCCTGAGGGCCCTATTGCCTTCCAGAGGCTGCAGCTGTGCAGCACACTCTGCTGGATGCCCAGGCCTTACCCTTTAAAGGGGCCACTGCTGACATCACATCTACCTCCTCACCAGTTCTTCTGTGATTCCAATACAAATGAACAAGTGGAAAGTCCAACCACAACTTGAATTCTCAAGACACAACAAACCTCTGGATTTATGGTGAGAACCGAGCCTTACCTGGGGCTTGTGCAATAAGCAAACACTGGCATTCTGACCAAGGAGACAGTTTTTTCTTTGTGATGGGGGGGGGCTTACATTCAGATGCTGGATGAGGTGAGTGAAAGTGCCCCTCCCCTGCTGTGTGAGTGGGGGGGGCAGAGCATCTGTGTGTGTAAGTGAAGGGGGCAGCCTGTGTGTGTGAGAGAGGGGGAAAGTGTTTGTGTTGCAGAGAAGTTGTGATGCTCCAGGCTTGGGGGAGGGAAGAGTCTGTGATGCTCTAGGCTTGGGGGGGTGGAAGAGAAAAGCTGTGATGCTCCAGGCTTGGGGGGAGCAAGAGTCTGTGATGCTCCAGGCTTGGGGGGGGAAGAGAGAAGCTGTGATGCTCCAGGCTTAGGGGGAGAGAGAGGCTTTCCTGGGAGTAAGCCCCCCTGACTCTAATGGGACTTACTTCAGAGTAGGCATGCACAGGATCGGGCAGTGAGACTGCCACCCCACCTATGCTTTCCTGGGAATGAGCCCCAGTGACTCTGAGACTTACTTCTGAGTAGACATGTGGGCTTGCTCAGCAAGACTGCCACCCCACCCACACTTTCCTGGGAAGCCGAGCGGGTGGGGGCGGGGGCAGAGTTTTTGTTTGTTTGTTTGTTTTTTGCAGTATTCGCTCCATAAGACGCGCACACTTCCCCCCCCCCCACTTTTTTGGGAGGAAAAAGTGCATCTTATGGAGCAAAAAATATGGTACATCTGTGGGCCAGACAAAAATGGGTTAAACACTTCCAGGCCAGATGTGATCACCACATCCTGTGGGAAGGAGTTCCACAGACTAATTACACACTGGGTAAATAAATATTTTCTATTGCATGTCCGAACTCTTCCAGCATTCAATTTTAGTGGATGACCCATGGTTCTGGTGTTGTGTGAGAAGGAAAAGAACATCCCTCTATCCACCCCCTGCATAATTTTGAAAGTCTCAATCATATCCCCCCTCAGGTGCCTTTATTCTAGACCAGGGGTGCTCAAACCCTGGCCCTGGGGCCACTTGTGGCCCTCGAGGAGTCCCAATGCAGCCATCAGGGAGCCCCCAGTCTCCAATGAGCCTCTGGTCCTCTGGAGACTTGCTGGAGCCTGCACTGGCCAGACACAACTGCTCTCAGCGTGAGGGCGACTGTTTGACCTCTCGCATGAGCTGTGGGATGAGGGCTCCCGCCACTGCTTGCTGTGATGCATGCTTTTACGGAGGCAGAGCAGATCACTCTGCTCTCCCTTCCCCTGACCTGGCGCGCCCTGCAGGCGCTCGTGCAGGGCTCCCAGCACACAGGGACGGCTGCTGCAGGGACTGGTGATTGCACCCCAGTCCCTGCAGCCCCCTGAGCAACGCTATCCTGGGGATCGTGTCACTGCCTTCCCCCCCCCCCCGCTCCCACAAAGACTTACTGCGGGTTTCAAACTCCTGGAAAGTTTGAAAACCGCAGATGTTGGGGAATAACAAAACTGAGTAGTATTCATCAGTTGAGTATCTAGTTCTTTAAAAATGAAATTGTATGTGGTCCTTTCTAAAGGGTGTGTCCTTTTGCTGATTCCTCCTTGTGTATATATAACTTCTTGTTTGCTGACTTTTGTAGTACAGGAGAGTGTATTTTAATCTCTGTTTTTAACTATTGTTTTATCATACTTACATGCATCCAAGGGGCAGCTATTTAGAGCTCCTGGTCTTCCAGTTTCAAGAATCTTGATGTCAGAAAAATGTTTGTATAAGTCTGCATCAGATTGTGAGTAAACTGCCTTTGGTCTTAAATTCTTGGGTCTGAGTTTTTGTGCCTTGGTTTGGAAGCAGCCTGGGTAGAAGAGTAATAACTTTTTTTGCCTGAAACCAACAATTCATTCATAAAAGTTCATCTTTAATATATTCATTTATGTAAATGTATATAAATTTATTCAAATTTTAAATGTAAATTAATTCTTTTTCCCCCAGCCCCCAACACAGTGTCAGCTGTGATGGGCAGTGATGATGTGGCCCTCTCGACAAAAACTTTGAACACCCCTGTTCTAGACCAGGGGTCGGCAACCTTAAACACTCAGAGCCATTTGGACCTGTTTTCCAGAGGAAAAAAAACCTCAGGAGCCACAAAACCCTTTTGACATCTAAAATGAAGATAATACTGCATATATAGTTTTTTTACCTTTATGCTCTTATAGGTCCCATTTTTATAATGTAGCCCCCTCTTGTAGCTTTTAGTTAGTTTTGTCATACATTCTTGTCCTGTGTTTTCAGAAGCCTGGTCCTCTATGGTGTTTTGCCTGATTCCAAGGCCATTCTCTGCCTGGAGAATTATGCCCACTTTAAGCAAGTTAGGTCCCCTTCTTTCCCCCAACAAATGACCCTGATTCTGTCCTGCAGTCCTGCTGGACCCCACCTCCAGGGTAGCTCACCTGCAGAGGTCCTCTCTCCTACCAGCAGCCTCCCACCACTACAGCAGACCCTGGGTCCTCAGCCGGTCTTGGGCACAGCAGCCACACACCAAACTCCAGTGTCTCCAGCAGTCCATTAGTCACAAAATCAGTCAGAGTATCCAGGGCAAAGTCAATAAGCCAAGTCACAGTCCAAGGTCAGATTCCAAAGTAAGTCAGTCAGAGTATCAAAGCCAATCAGGCAACTCAGTCTCCTCTCCTGCCTCAGGTGCTCCTTATATCCCTGAGGGCCCTATTGCCTTCAAGTGGCTGCAGCTATGCAGCACACTCTGCTGGATGCCCAGGCCTTACCCTTAAAGGGGCCACTGCTGACACCACATCTACCTCCTCACCAGATCTTCCAGGATTCATAACATATGGCTGTTATGACATCTGCTTATCTTACATGGATACTAAAGAACTCACCCCACCTTCCAGAGGCACCCTGCTGGAAGGAAAAAAGGACACAGACTCCAGAGGTAGGGAAGAGAAGAAGCCAGAGCTGGGGGGGAAAGGTGGGGGGGCAGCCACAGGCCAGCTTCTGCCCTGTCTGCCTGCCTGCCTGCCCTCCCTCCCTCACTCAGGCTGCAACCCTCTCCACACTATCCTGGGAGTAAGCCCCATTGACTACAATGGGACTTCTGAGCAGACAAGTTGGTTGGAGCTCTCAGGTTGCAGTCCTCTCCACACTTTCCTGGGAGGAAGCCTCACTGACTACTTGTGAGTAGACCTGCATAGGAGGGGGCTGAGGCTGCAGCCCTCCACACCTTCCTGGGAGGAAGCCCCACTGACTACAGTGGGGCTTACTTGTGAGTAGACCTGCACAGGAGGAGGCTGAGGCTACAGTACAGCCCTCCACACCTTCCTGGGAGGTAAGCCCCCCACAAGTAAGCCCCACTGACTACAGCTTACTTGTGAGTAGACCTGCACAGGAGGGGGCTGAGGCTGCAGCCCTCCACACCTTCCTGGGAGTAGCCCAGGGACTACATTGGGGCTTGCTCTCAAACAGACCTGCACAGGCTCCCACTCACCCGTCCTTGCGCTTGGCCTTGAGCCAGCTCCAAGGCTGCCATCCCAGGCACCCTTTCCTGGGAGTAAGCTTCATCCGCTGTAATTGGGCTTACTACTGAGTAGACACACAGGATGTCTCCTTTGCTGTGGAGGAAAAGCCTCTCCTTGCACTGAGTGGGGACCTGCTCAGGGAAAGGCGGGCTGCAAGGGCTCACAATGGCTGAGGAGGAAGGCGGCTCAGGATTGGCTGGTGGTCAGCCAGTGAAGGGCCCTGAGCCATTCCAACTGAAAAAGCCAGGAGCCTGCTGGAGAGTTGGGGAAGGGGAAAACAGGGAGCTTAAGCCTGCAGAGCTGGCAAAATTGAAAAGGGAAACCAATGCAGGGCAGGTGGGGGTGAAGGGAGAGGAGGGCAGTGAGCTCAGGGGGTGGAGGGAAGCAGCTTGCCCTCCCAACACAGGTGCCTCCTGTTACCCCCTTTGCCACTTTCACCGGGAGGAGCCGCAGCAGACAGCTGAAAGAGCCACATGCGGCTCTAGAGCCGAAGGTTGCCGACCCCTGTTCTAGACTGAAGAGCCCCAAATGCATAGCCTTTCCTCATAAGGAAGGTGCCCCAGCCCAGTAATCATTTGGTCCCACAATTCTGGCCTCCTCCCACAGTTTCCTGCCTAGATTGTTCAAGTCAGAAGTGGGAGGGAGATATACAGTACACATTTTTTGCTAAAGCTCAAGTGAATTTTGAGATAAGGTAGAGGACGCAAAATTTTTCTGGAAGTTTCCTTTGAAGCATTGACATGACGAAGCTAAGTGAATCACCAGAGAAGATGAAAGTTAAACAGCAGAGGAATAAAATATGGAGGCAGACTTGCAATAGATGTGATCGTTCCCTCTGATCTCGGAGTTCTGTTTCATCTACAAGCCAACACATTGATTTCAGAAATTTTGAGCACTGCAACTACTTCGCTTTGCCGAGAAGCTGCATGTTCTTTAAGTAAAAGCTCCAGTAATGAGACTTTTGACCAGCACCTATCCATCAATCCATCCTTCTGCAGAGAGGAAACCATGCCTTAAAAAGACAAACCATTTGATGAGATTCCATTTTTGCAAAACAGACAGAGATGACCTATTTTAACTAACTGCTGTTTGGTACATGATTAGAGAGCTGAGTGTTCAGTGTGGATTTGTTAAGGGAAAAAAAGATTTTTATATATAGCTTTTAAAAAATGTTTTTTAGGGAGGATCGCATAGCAAAAAGAATGATAAGATGATTCTTTTTTCCAATTGGATTTACAATAGAAAAGAGGTAGCAAAGAAAGATTAAAAAGATTTATATATAGCTTTTAAAAAATAAAAGAGAAAATGTTTTTAGGGAGGATCCCATAGCACAAAGCATGTTAAGGTGGTTCCTTGTCCCAACTGGATTCACAATATAAAAGAGGTAGCAGAGGAAGCAGAAAGAGTAGAAAAATATGTGCTAATTTGTTGTGCATGTATTTAAGTGTACAGTCCAATCTTATCCAACATTCCAGCACTGATGCAGCCACAATGTTCCCTTACCTTGAGAAGGCCTGAGACTGCCCCCTACCACTAATGGATGCCTGTTGGCATGGCTGTATCAGTGCTGGAAAGTTGAATAGGACAGGGCTCTTAGTTGCATTACCATATTGGTCCTTATTAGGTTAGTGGAGCAGGCCTCACTGTCCTGCTTCTCCCTCTGTTGTATGGAAATGGCTGCAGGAAGATTATAAAATTGAGTAAATTTAACCTATAAATTTAGCCACACTTTTCTATCTTTGGAAGTAGAAAGGACTGTTAAGATAGCTTGCACCATATAAACTGATATGAAATAAAGTAACATGATTTAAGATAATACCTAAATGATAAAACGTATGAGAGAGAGAGAGAGAGAGAGAGAGAGAGAGAGAGAGAGAGATTAACTTTAATCAAATGTCTGGAAAAAACAAATGTTTTAACCTGGTAGCAAAAAAATACCAATGACGGCCACATGGGACAGAAAGGTTCATGGTTCATGTGTGAATCTTAAATTGTAGGGATGTGTGAAGCCTGTCTCAGAAATGTTTCCAGCTATATATGTCTTTTTTCTCCTCCCGAGAAAGAATTTCAATTCACTCTGGTTCTTGCTTTGGGCAAACCGCAAAACTGCAGCCTAAGAAAATGCTGAAATTCACCCTGCCGGTAGTCAGCTCTGGATTTCAGGGAGGACTTGTCCTACCTGGCAATGCCAGAGACTGGACTTGGGACTTCTTGAAACAGATGCTCTGCTAATGAACGCCAGCCCTTCCCAAAGATTCACTGACTTAGTCTCCGTAAAAGAAATTTTATCCTGATCAGCTTCCTGACAGAAGTCATTGAGGCACTATTTGTCTGATAATGCAAAAGAAGGGAATAGGGCATCTTCAAGCGGGGGGAGGGGGGGAAGATACCAATTGCAAATACATTTATCTTCCAGCAGGACAGAATAAAAATTGGATAGCTTGATATTTTTCTAGAGGAAGTCTCAACACTTTAAAGGCATTGCACAATCAAATTGACCCCTCAATGTATTAATTTTTCTTTCCCGAAGCACAGAGTTTTGTTAAATGTGTCTGCTCTGTGTGTGTGCATGTACACATGGTAATTGGGACAGTGCTTTAAGAACACCCAGTCTGTATTCTGTCGTCAAGGTAGTTTTATATGTTTTCAACAACATAGTACAATGGATTAAGAATTTTTGTGCAAGGTGATTGCCAGCTTTCAGCTTCCACCAAGTGAATTGCCTTCTATCAGTAACCATCCCCTGGCACCTTTGTTAGCCAGG
The DNA here is from genome assembly GCF_035046505.1 of Tiliqua scincoides. Taxonomy (NCBI): domain Eukaryota; kingdom Metazoa; phylum Chordata; class Lepidosauria; order Squamata; family Scincidae; genus Tiliqua; species Tiliqua scincoides. Next base: position 10,317,453 of record NC_089832.1, read on the forward strand.
CTGTTGAGTCGCAGCCTTTCATAAGAGAATACTTTCTCTGGAGACTCAGTAATTGGAAAGGTTTCTCCATTAACTTCTCATTCTGTTTGAATTGTGGGGGGAGAGCCCTTGTCTCTCTTGCATGAATGCCGTCGACCATCAGGCGAAATCCTTTCCTCCGTCTAAGCAGTGAACTCCATGCTCTTTCAGAATGTAATGGCTGGATGACCACCCAAACAGTGACAATGAGCATTGAGGAGTGGGCAGCTCTTTGATTCATACATCAGAGGGTGTTTCTTGACTATAAGCCTGAAAGGAGTGATCCTATTTCCCATGAAGGAATCATAGTCACACAGAGCTCAGGGAATATCTGTGCTGATGAGCAATGTTTTGAAATCTGTGACCCTGTACATGTTGGAGTATTGAACCATGCAAATAGGGAAGAGGGCTGAACGCCATGATCAGTGTCTACTGATATAAGCTATTACTTTATTTATTTATTTATTCATTAAAAATGGCAAGCTACATCCAGGTATTTCCTGCCATGTGGAAGAGGTGTAGCCTGATAACATGATGGGATTTTTTTTGTCATATACAAATTTATGCAGATTTAATCACAAACCTCCCTGCCTTTCATTATTACTCCATTTGCAGGTTACAAACTTAGAAAGAAGAGTGGAGGGGCAGATGAACCTAATGGTTGGCAACCTTCAGTCTCGAAAGACTATGGTATAAGCCTACAGCACCCGGTATTGCCAGGCGGTCTCCCATCCAAGTACTAGCCAGGCCTGACCCTGCTTAGCTTCCAAGATCAGATGAGATCAGGCATGTGCAGGGTAAAGAAAGTGCACTGATATCAGAGGCTGTCCTAAGCCTTTCTGGTGTGTACCATAGTTAAGTCCCCTCACCCCGATGCTACATTATCTTTTATTTACATGTGGGTTTGAAAAAAAGAAAAGAAAAGATTCATACAAACAACCACCACTGGGACAAAAGCGATGACAGGGAAACAAGCAGACTGGAGTAATTTGTGGAAAATTTTGCTCACCTTTGCCCCCAAATTTCAAGCCATAAGTTGCCAATGGCAAGCTTCTTGCTCAGCAGTGGACCACCCCAGCCCCACGCCTGGGGCTAAGGTTCACGATGGTGCCCCCCACGGGCTATCATTGCCCCCATGCAGAAATCTACCCCCCCCACTCCCCTGAGGCTCATGGAGCCTCACACAACCCAGGAACGCGTCAGAGAAACCTCTGTGAGTTTCCCTGATGCCTTAAAGTGTGCTTCTTAGTTTCCACCCCCATTGGGAGCCTCAGAGAGGCTTCCACAGGGTCCTGGTGTCTTGCGCCTGGAGCTTTTGCCCCGTTGGACCTTATCGAAGGTCCCCAACTGTTCTTGCTCACCCCAAAGCTCATCCAACTAATCCACTTAAGGGCCCAATCCTATCCAACTTTCCAGCATTAGTGCAGCTACAATGCAGCCCCAAAGTAAGGGAACAAATGTTCCCATACCTTGAGGAGACCACTGTGACTGCCTGGCCACCACAGGATGCAGTGCACGTCCCATTGGCACAGCTGCACCAGCACTGGGACATTGGCCCTAAGGCTGCAGTCTTTTGCACATTTACCTGGAAGGAAGTGCCATTGGACACAGTGGGACTTACTTCTGAGTAAACATGCATAGGATTGTGCTGTATGATTTCTTCAACTTGGTGACCATATTAGTGTGGTGATAATTTCAGAAAATTGTCTTTTTTAAAAGCTGAACAAACTTCTGGATCCACTCAGCAATTCCCCAAACACCATATCATGTCAAATAATAAATATTTTGGGCATTCATAATATTTTAATAAAGACTAAAATATGTTTCACTCATCAGTTGAATCACTCTGAAAAACAACAGAGAGTCTTTTTAAACTATTAAAACTGCAAGAGTTTTCCAGCTCAGAATATTCCAGTGTTTGATGTGGGCTGCGGGTTTGGACTTCAGCAGACCTCTCCAAATGAAGGAATCCCAGTGGAGATATTAGGTTCTTTCAGGCAGCAGAATGGATAGCCATTGCCGTGAACAGCTGGTGGAAATATTATTTAAACTGGAAAGCGGTAGAAGCAATAATAATAATAATAATGAAGACTATAGGAACAGTAGCATAAAATGGTTTTGTTACACAGGATATCACAGCAGATACCCTGAAGGAATATCTTTTAAATGGACGCAAAAATCCCACCGTATTCCAGCTGCTTTGAGAAAATGCAAGAGCAATTTGAATAAAATCTATTATTATCAAGCAGCTCAAATTAAATCAATTATTATCTGACCAGCACGAATCTTTTTTTTTCTTTCTTCCCATGATAGAGAGCATGGGAGTTGCAAATGTGTTTTGCAGTGTTCCTTCCTCATTCTTTCTCCCCCCACACTTTCAACTGTTAATACGGAGCAAGCAGGCCATACCTTCCAAAATTCACAGGTGGAAATGGGAACACTCTGCCTGAACATCAGCCAGTCACCACTGGTGACTTGGAATGCATATCAGGTGAACAGTAGCAGTGTGGTTTTTTCCCCACTTATTTAAACATTTTTTTTTCTCTGACAGCAACAGCTTTAGCAGCCCTTGAAATACTGGTCATGTTTCTACTGTTTTCCCCTCTAAAACAGTGGTCTCCAAGCTGGAGACTGCTGTGTCCGGGACAAACCCCTCCCATCCCAACCAGCACTTACTGTTCCGCTGCAGCACTGCTTATTTTTTGACTCCATTGCTGCACAGGGATGCTCTGGGCAGGCATGTCTATTTCCCAGTGTCCCTGCAGACACTGTGTCCCCAGAGCATCCCTGTGCAGCAATCGAGTTGAAAAATAAGCAGTGCTGCGGCGGAATGGTAAGCGCCACTCATGGGGGAGGGCTTTTCCCAAACCCCGCGGGACAGGGTTTGGAGATCCCTGCTCTAAAATGTGCCAGGAAATGGCTAGCTGGAATCAAATGCAAGGAGCATTAGCAGCATCTGCAAGGCTGTTGAAGCCATGGCTACCAGCAGGGATGCAATAATTTTTTTAAAAGAGGCATTAATGCCACCAATCTCTGAAACAGTTGTGCAATTGTTATCAGCTGTTATATGTGCATTAGTAATATTCTTGTCCTCACACCAAAGTTCACTTTGTGAGTACCCACATACACTTCTTGTGCACTACAACTTATTCCTTTTGTTATGTATCTTTGCTCTTGGCCTTCCTGCCCATACTCTCCCCCAACCACTGGAAGACCTTCAGATTTCAAAAATACAGATTTTTGAGCACTCTCTTAATGGCAGGCTAGATAGATAGATAGATAGATAGATAGATAGATAGATAGATAGATAGATAGATAGATAGATAGATAGATAGAATATTTTGTAAGTAGTGGGAACTGCTGACACTTCAGAAGATGTGATACTTGACAAACTGTGTTTCTTAACTTAACTGCCTCTGCCCCATGTGTGTTCATTGATAGCAGAAAACTAGGTGGTGGAATTTCCCATAGGAAAAGGGCTCTTCTGCTGATTACTCAGTTTGCTAGAAACCCCAGAACCCCCTTTTTCCAGCAAGAAGCAGGGCATGCTTTAACTGACTGGGGGAGCCAGTATATGTCGCATAATAGTCAGACATGACTTTTCTTAGAAGTGGACATCTTTCTCCTTGGAAGAAGCTCTGACATTTGCTTCGAGTTTCACTGGTGCCAAACCTGACTACTGTGATTATCATTAATAGCTATTATATTAACAGTCATATAATATTCCTCTTCAGCAGGATGGAGAGATGGAATATAAATGTGGTAATTAAATGCATTACTAGCTGTATTGAAATGACAGCCCAACCCTGTGCATGTCTACTCCGAAGAAAGTTACATTATAGTCAATGGTGTTTATTCCCAGGTACTTAGGATTGCCACCTCAAAGAGAGACAACAGTCTAGTCCAGCCATTTTCACACTGTTGTGCCACGAATGCTCTGCAGGTTAGCCATGGGAGTTTGGAGGAGGGTCATTTATTAGTAGAGCCATTGAGGGATGCGAGTCTCCCACCAACAACATGGTATGCCTTGTCAATTGTCAAAAAATGGATGGTGTGCCTTCACAATTTTAGTACCTTGTCAGTGTGCCATGACATGAAAAAGGTTGAAAATCACTGGTCTAGTCTTTTTTCTGTTAGTTGTCAGAATCCCCACCTTATATCTACTGGAAAGACAGAACTCATGCAAGTTCTTGACTAAGCCTTGGATAAGCTGCAGTGTCTGTATCTGTGATGAATAATAAAGTGGAAGAAAGAAGGTAGCAGGCATCATAGCAATAATGGATCACAATGGAGGCCCTCACCTTGAACTAGATCAATGAGGTTTTCCAGGTGCCCTCATTAGGAGGTAGAAGAGTACATTTATTTTCCATTTACGGGAACCTGAAGTGATCACACGAATCATTCTTCATCTTCTGTTGCTCTCCTCTGCTGACGACTTGTCGTGTGTGTGTGGGGGGGGGGAGGAATGAAGGAAGATTCCAGTAAATTGATGAAATTATTCCATAAGTTCAAGACCCTGAAAAAGGAACTTGCAAAGATTGGGCCGCAGCCAAAGAAACTTATGAAAATTGGAGTGGTGTAAACAGGACAGGGAGTACTGAAAGAAATAATTCACGTTTTAGCTGGCAGTCACAACACTGTCACAGTTTACCAATGGACAGGCAGAAATGAGATATGTTGCTAGCCAGGTAAATGATCTTGCATTTCCCAGCACTCTGTTTTGTAGTGAGAACATCTGAACTGTCTCATCGTTTCAGATCAAAGGTCCCTTTATCTCACATTCTGCCCCAACAATCCCAGGTACATCCAGGAACCTCATGAGAAGGTTCAGTATATATGATCCCGTTCTGCTTTCTTCTCATCGGTTGCACGGAAAAATACCTTATTATTTTAATACCAAATCAGACCATGGGGCCATCTAACCCAGTATTGTTTTCATGCACTGTGAACAGCTTTCCAGAGTTGGAGATGGGTCTTTTGCCTGGAGAAAACCAGCATTCAAACCTGGAACCTTCTGCCTGTAAATCATGTGTTCTTCCAGTGTACTCTTTTTTACATACTCTTTTTCCCCGTGTGTTCAAATAACTCCTGTAAAAGGTATTTGTCGATCCCAAGTTCTGTCACAATGAGAGAGAGAGAGAGAGAGAGAGAGAGAATTTTGTAGATCATGACTTAAGAAGCACAAATGAAGACTTTGCAGGTAGCTAACAGACAGCCAATTTGAAATGAATATCTGTCTCTGTAGCCCAACCCTTGTTAAGTGCGTTCCAATATATATACATGACTTGACTTGATGTGGACAGAAATATACATGAAGCAATTTGGTATTCCAGTGCAAATCCCCATTAAACCATGAAATCCCTATGGCAACCTTGGGTGCATCACTGCTTGGCAGCCTGCTCTCTCTCCACATAAAAATAAGATGGGAAAGTTGGTGGTCGCTGTGGTGTCTGTAATTGTGTGTTAAGGACCTAGAAATCTGCCCTGTACTAAGTCAAATCATTACTGTATCTTTTCTAACTAGAGTCTTCTCAAATCTTGTTACATGTGGCTCCCTTCTAGAGACACCAGGCCCTTTGGTATACAAAGCATATCGTAGCCTTTCCTTTCTACAGGGATAGGGCTTTATAAATTCTCTCTCTCTCTCTCTCTCTCTCTCTCTCTCTCTCTCTCTCTCTCTCCATTTGCTAGTTTATCTAAACTACTATTTTTTAATGGGCTGGGCGCAGTGGTTGACCAGGGCGTCTTTCGTGACTTGCCGTGCTCTTAGCGTACCACGTTGCTTGCAGAAACCGCCTTCATGACCGTTGGTCCTATTCTAGTAGGTCTCATCCGCTCAATCCGCCGGAGTCTGTCTGCACATGCTTGGGATAGACAATGCCAATGATAATTTTTTTAATTGACATTCAGTTCAGCATTCAATGTAGTATCCTCAAGCAAAGTCCTGCGTTGAGACCCCCAACCACTGTACTATGTTACATGATTGACATCATTACTAAGGATTCCAGAGTCTGTCCAGTCAAGTGGGTTCCCTGATGAGCATCTACCTTAGGCCAGTGCCAGACCTGGCAGATTCCTGGCTTCACCCCTGATTTGGGGGTGGCACTGGCACTGTTTATTATTTCAGTATTTATATACCGCCTTTCTTGTAGACTTGAATCCTGTAGGCTCATGGCAGTTTACACAGGCAAGCTGACCGTAAACCCTTTTTTCAAATAAGGTTTTTTACAAGTGTTATTGTGTGCGAGAAACTTCATAGGAACCTGTATTTTTCCCTTCATGGTGAAATCGTCATCCTGACTGCACAGCTCTTGCACTTTCCAAGCTTCCACAGGCAGCTGCAAAACACAACTTAGGCTAGTTCTCAGCATGCTCTCCACTGACTCCTTCATCTCTAGACAGCAGCTTCTAGTCACCCTTCCAAAGTGAAACCCGAGCTGATCCTGCTTAGCTTTTTTCAGGCAATACAACAAATCCACCTCCACACCACACCTGTAAATGCTAAACACTTACATTTGTTCTAGTGTGAAGGGTGAGAAGGACTCTTTAATCTGAAGCAGTGGCGCTCAAAGTTGCGACTGCTGCACACGGGGCGGCACAACCAGCACTCACAGTTCAGGTGCGCCATTGGACTTCATGACTCCAGATCGGGACATTGCAACGCTCTGGCCAGATGTCTATGGTACAATGCCCCAGTGGGCACTTGGATTTCTGCGAAGACATGATGGCCTGGAACATCACATTGTCCTGATCTGGGGACATGAAGTCCTGCAGCCCACTGGAACTGTAAGTGCTGGGAGGGAAGGATTCACCCGAACCCCGGAACCAGCCCTCGGGCTGGGGTTCGATCAGCCCTTATCTGAAGCATCCAGAGACTGCTTCAGTTAGTTGCTGGCCCTAGTTGGTCCAATAACATCACACACTTGAGAAAAGGGGGAAAAGGCTACTGTGTTGCAGAATGCTTTGCAGAGTCTTGAATCATTTTCTCAGCCTAACCTGCTTCACCTGGTTGTTGCAAGGATCAAAGGAACAAGGAGTTAAATAGTATAAAAATGTGAAATGTCAGTCGCTAGTAATAGTAATATTTAAATTCCCTCCTTCCTCCAAGGTACACAGGGTGGAAGATGAGGTTCTCTACCCTGTCCCTTTTTCTCCTCACCAAAAATCCATGTAGTGGGTTAGACTGCGATATGGTGACTCACCTGGAGTCACCAGTGAGCATCCTAATTTCAGTCAAATACTAACAACTATTTTACACTAACTTAGCGTTACCACACTGGGAAAGGATGCTTGTTTCTGAAGATCACTTGGGAACTGAGTGGGAAAGTCACCTTGTGGTGAGTACACTCTGTTTTAAATAAAAATTGGTGAAAGGGAAAGAAAAAAAAGGAAAGGGAAGGAATTTACTTCTCTGTAGGTGCAGCCTGCCAAAAAGCTTTGTGAAAGGGATAAATGCCATTAAGTCCTGGGTGTTAGATTAAGTCATTTGTAAAGTAGTCCCATTGAATCAAATTCTGCTAATGTTTTGTTAAATATTTTCTAATGTAAGCAGTTTAACACCAGCACCGGCCAATGCAGGCAGTTATATTTAATTTAAGGTACTGAGTTTAATTTCGTTGCTGAGGATTGCTGACAACATCTGGGAAAGTACCAGCAATTTCTAAATTGCCTTTCTCTTTTAGATAATATGGAATTTAGTGTATCCAATTTTGTTTTAAAAGCTGAGCCGTTTTTTATTTTATTTCATTGGCACAGCATCTTTTTATAATGAAATTAACTCGTAATTGATCTTGTTTTCACCTTGCTTGTGTTTTTGCTTTCCTGTTAGGGTTAAGGAGCATCTTCCCTTTTTTGCAGCTGAAGTGGTGAAACTTACCTGAAAATTTATATAGCTGGAAAAAAGGCTCTCACCTGTAGACATGAGAGCTGACATACTGGATCAGGCTAGAAGCCAATTTAATTGCCCAACATTCCGGACAGCAACCAACCAAATGGTTCTCACTCACTTATAAAGAATCAGAGAGTTGGAGGGGCCTTTGTAGGTCATCTATTTCAAGCCCCTGTTCAGTGCAGGAAAGCCAGATCTTGTCCTTCTTGTCTATCAAGCTTCTGTTTGAAGCCCTTTATTTTTATATCGCCCTTCCTCCAAGGAGCTCAGTTTGGTGTACATAGTTCCTCCCTTCTTTTTGCCCTCCCAACAACCCTGTGAGGAAGATGAGGCTGAGAGATAGTGCCTGGCCCAAGGTCACCCAGGAAGCTTCATGGCAGAGTGGGGATTTGAATCTGGATCTTCCAGGTTTAAGTCCAACTCCCAAACAACTATACCAGACTCTATATTCCAGACCAAACCACTATAGACTCTCAGGCGAGGCCGTCCATGGCCATTGGTTTCATCCTCAAGTTGTTTTCACCATAAAGAGGCTTCTCTTAACATGCAGCTGAAATCTACCATCCTGTAACTTGAGACCATTAGATCTAGTCCTATGAACTTAGCAGAGAACAGATCTTTGCCTGTTTCTATGTGTTTCAGAGTGCATTTTTTTTCCAGCCTAAACATACTGAGTTCCTTCAACCTTTCCTCCTTGTTTCTAAGGTTTTGACCATCTTTGCTGTTCTCTCCTGTAAACCCATTCCAATTTTGCGACATTTGTCTTAAGCGTAGTCCCCAGAACTGGAGTTACCACTGCAGATGAGGTGTGTTTAGTACAGCGATTTTCAACCCTTTTTCATCTCACAGCACTCTGAAAAGGTGCAAAAACTGTCAAGGAACACCAGCAGTTTTTTGACAATTGCTGGCGAGGGGCTCACCCTCCCAAATGGTTTTACTGACAAATGACCCTTTCCCAAAATTCTATGGCACACCTGCCGACCATTCGTGGTACACCAATGCGCCATGGCACACTGGTTGAAAATAGCTGGTTTATGGCCCAATCCTATCCAACTTTCCAGCTTGGTGCAGCCACAATGCAGCCCCAAAGTAAGGGAACAAATGTTCCCATACCTTGAGAAGGCTTCTGTGACTTCAGTATGCAGTGCACGCCCCATTGGCACGGCTGCACCAGTCCTTGAAAATTGAATAGGTTTGGGCCCTTAGTGACTTATAGACCATAGTTAGTTGTGGAGCAGGAGAGGAGTGCTGCCTTCACTTCCTGTTTGTGAGCTACTAAGAGGCATTTGATTGGCCACTGTAGGTAGATTGTGGGATTGTGGACTAGATGGGCTTTGGCCTAAGGCAACAAGGACCTTCCTGTGTTCTCTTGTAAAACAATGATTTATTTTTCCTTCTCTATCTTTAACCAAAAGAACCACCATTGTCTTGACTTTAATATAATGGGTGACAAACTTCTGCAGAAGAATTGGATATGATAGACAGAACAGAAGCACACACACAAACTGTGTAAAACTGATGTAAGGTATTCATCCTTCAGGCAGAAATCCTTGGCTTGGCAATGGGAATGTTATAAACTCTATAACATTCAATCTGTGAAATGCTAGAGAGATTGTCCAGGCCTAGCACAGAATAGTTAGATCTTGGCCAGTCAGCAAAGCAGAACCTTTTGCTCTTCAAGCTCCAGGCTGCAACTCCCTCGACCTGAGCTGGAAAACATACCCTCCAGGTCTCCATTCCAGTTCAGCCCTGGCTTGGCCCTGATAAACATTAATATTCTTAAATTACGGAAACCACTGATTTGATATAGTTTCAAGATGGTGTGTGCGTGTGTGTGTGTTTTGTTCTCTCCAAAAAATAAAACCAGGGATTAAATAGCACCACTGGCTACGCCTGCAATAGTCTTACCAAGATGCCTTGATCAACTGGTTGGAAAGTGAATATACAAAGTCGTGTGGGGATTAGGGACAACCGGATTAAGATCTGTAATAAAACATTGTGTAGCCGAAACCTTCTCCTGTAAAAACATTGCTTGAGGTGCTTGTTTGATATTGTGGAGGGAAGGAAAAAGAATTCTATTTAAATGCAGATTAGACTTTCTACCTACGAATAAAACTTTATGTTTGGTTATTTAGAAACCCTGGAAGAAAAGTGAATGCAATTTCCTTATTTCTCCCTTAATTTCCATTTCTTCATGAACATTGTCAGTTATACTGTTACTGAGATTAAATATACATGCCATAGCGACATGAATTCGGACAATGGCTTAATCAAGGGAAGCATGTTGTAGGTAACCATGGTAGCCAGATACATTCATCTGATCTGATAAACCAAAAGAAGCAGATCAATCTTTCTGAATTGGTCACTAGTAGCAGTAAAGTTGATCTCCATCTGAATTGTTGCCACAAGGGGGATGCAGGGCCTCAGAACAGCTTGGAATCAGAGTGAGGGACTCTAGAAGAGGGGACGTTAGGCAGACAGGTGAGGTCATATGCAGACAAACATGGTAAGAGACATATTATTTTGCTGTGGAGTTGGATCATTATAGGTGCTGGAAAAAGCCCATTGGACCTTTGGATCACCCAGTTACTGGGTTGGTAAGCCACAATGCTTCCTGCCATCCAGATGCACTGGTGGCACCCAAGAGTTCTGGAGAGCCACCTCCATCACAGTGACGCACAAGATGCTTCTGTCAGGCTGCACCTCACACCTAATATCCCTGCTGTCCATTGGCAACTTACTGGCAGTGTAAACCCTCCAACCCTCTCCAGTTTGTCTGCTAAACTTTTGCCACTCCGCTTCCTGTCAGTGTTGCACAGTACAATAATATCCTGGCGGATTGGTATAGCTCTTGACAGCCAGAGGCTAGCCATGTATTTTATTAAGGGGAGGGGAGAAGAAAATCTAGTTGTGGACACTGTGAGGTCATGAAGAGCAGTCAGATTGACCAATGATCAGATTCCAGCTGTCCCTATGAAGTAATCACAGTGCAGGTCAAGGAGTAGCTTATCTGGTCTCACAGTGCTATTTAGACTTTTCTAAGCTTTTGTTTCAGATTTGTGGAGGGCTATTTGGTTTACTATTTGGTTTACTCTGAAGAACCATGCTGATCTACTCAATGGAGTAGTTCCATTCTTAAGCATTATTTCATCCATTTTGGGCTGTGAGAGGTCAAAACAGGCCAGAGTACAAACTTTGCTTTCATTTAAGGTTTCCATGTCCGCTTTGCTATAGTGGAGAAACCATTCATTTTGCACATGGCAAGTTAAATCCCAGGCTGTCTGTGGGTTCAATACTCAAAGTACCACTTCATCCTCCCACTGGAGACAAAGAGGAAATAGAAGCAACTGCTCAACTTGGTTGTACTAGATCTATGAAAAATGATTTAAAATGAATTATTTTAACTTAAAATAGTCTCCGTCATGCCCGAGAGGTCTGCACAAGAGAAACCATATCAGAAATTGGTTGTATGAGATAGACAGACACACTCACATGAATACACACAAGTGGAACCTCAGTATCCACTGATTTGGTATCCACTGTTTTGACTCACCACTGATACCGAGGTCCACTTTTAAATGCCTTGTAACAAGTAAAAAAGCACCAAAATCCAATTTCCTACTTTTGCACTGTTAAATAATTATAATTTCATTCCATTAGATTCCATTATTCACCCCATCTAGTGGCTGAATGCAGTACAGTGTCTATATCAATAGTGTCTATTGTTGAATTCTGGGGCAACAATAGAAGAGAAAGAAAGATGGAAGTGGGCCTTTAAAGCTATTTTTACACACACACACACACACACACACACACACACTAGTATCAGTAGGATACTACAATAGAAAAATGGCTTAAAAGTACCTTTTAAGGGGTTTACGGTGGGGGGGAGTTCTTCTTAATCTCATATCTGTTGTCTTAGTCTTTTATCGTGGTCATCTCTAGTGACACTTCCTGATCTTGTCAAAACTCTGATAGCATGATGTGCATTCTCTCCATTGAAATTCCATTAATCTCAGGTTGAAAGAAACAGTGGCAATGTCAGTCTTTTGTCCTTATTTAATTTTTTCCCCTCCCTTTCTTTCTTGCTTGGCTTTTTATTCACTGTGAATTATTGACATTAGAGATGACACGAGATCAGCACAACGAATGTCATCCAATGTCATTGTTGAATGTCAGAGCTCCAGAGGGTTTAGCATCTGGTTCTGGCAAGTCTGGTTTCAAGTCTTTGTGGGTGCACTTAGTCAAGTCCATTTTTTACCCATCTGACAGCCCAATCCTAATGGGCAGCCCAATCCTGAACTGCCCAGGGCCCCCCAGTTCAGCAGCACTCTGAAGGCTGCCACCGAATGCAGCACCTCCTGTGCTACCACTGGAGGCACCTCAGGAGTAAGGGAGGCAGCCCCGCAATGGGGCTACTTTCTTTAGCAGCGACCAAAAGGTTGCCGCTAAAGTAAAGGCGCTCGTGTAAGGCGCCTTCATGAGCAGTTAGGATCCTGTGGAGCAGAGCTCCACAGATCCTCCTCCTGCCTGCCCCCCGGCACACCCCCTCCCTGTGTCATGCTGGCCTCCCCAACCCCCTCCCCACGTCACGCTGGCCTCCCCCCTCCCCAGAACACCCCCATCCCTGCCCCCATTTGCCATTCCACAGCCTGGCGGTCGCAGGAACCGCTGAGCCACAAAACACAGACACCTACCACGCTCTGGCCCAGCGCCGGCCGGAGTTGAGTCAGTGGGAGCCCGGCGGTAAGCCCCACAAACGTGCCTTATGGCACGTTTGCGAGGCGCGGTGCGCACCACAGGATTAGGCTCTCAGTTTTCCATCGGTGGAGTTAAAATAATACTGGCTTACTAGTGCTGCTACTTCAGCCAACTGTTTACCAAGAGTAAACCACAGGTGCTCGCAAGCAGATTTTATGCTGTATCAATCTGGAATGTGCAGCCACCTCTCAAGAAATTTCACTGGTCTTCTAGATACTCATTTGGCTCCCCTTGAAAATTCTCAAATGTTTCACCTGAGGAAGAATCCTGAAACTCACTTCACATTTCACCTCTTTGCAACTTGACTGCCAACGTCCTTTCTTTTGTTTGGACTTACTGGGCCAGAGCAAAAGAAAAGTATTCAGTTCCAGGCAAGCCACAATGAGGGATGTTCCCCCATCACCTCCATCACAAATGGGATCTGTGGCCTCTGGTTTGCTTCCAGGGCTTTCAGGCTATCCCCTGGTAGGGCTTCCAGGTATCCCACCCAGCAATGATATTATTGCTGGGCACTGAAGTATTGCAGGAATAGGCTGGCAGCGCAGCCAGCCTGAATCCTGTTCATTGGGATGGTAGGCAAGGGATCTATAAAAGGGAGAGAAGCCCAAACATAGTGGATTGGCGAAAAAGGTAAGGAAAGGACAGACACAGAGGTGGAAGCAGAGAAGGAAGAAGGCGAGAGGTGCAAGGAGAACTTTACTGGGCATCCATGTACTCCAGGAAAGGAGAGTCAATCCATATCCTGATGCAGCTGTCATTTAACCAGCCATTTAACCAATTATATGTTATTTAACCAATTCGTTTAACTAACCAAGTCTGGAAGAGGAGCTATATCTCATTCAGATATATATGAATATCTGAATGAGATATCCAGTTACAATGATGTATTGGGGCTGGGAAAGTGTGTGCCTAATCCTTGCCGGCTGAAAACTGGCTAGTTTAATCTCATATAAATATGAGATATTTCATATCTCATGTGCTGCCAGTAACTGACTGCATTTTTTTAAAAAGAAAACAAACAAATGCATTGAGTATGAAATAAATGGAATTTTTGTCCTTCTTCCAACTTATTGGAAGCAGGAATTGGCCACCCCAGGGGCTGGCCACTCCTGCTCTATTAGTAAGATAAACCCTGCTAACTGGGTAAGAGGCACTTTTTCAAGTGGGTGCTCCTCTTTTATTTAGCAGGGGGAGAAAAACAGTTCCTCTTCACCCCAGAACAGGGTCTTTTCTAGTGGCTGTTTGCTGATGTTCTTTTGCATCTTTTTAGATTGTGAGCCCTTTTGAAACAGGGAGCCATTTAGTTATTTGATTTTTTTCTCTGTAAACCGCTTTGTGAACTTTTCATTGAAAAATTGTATATGAGGTATAAATACTATAATGATGATGATGATGTGTTGGGTTTGATTAATCAGATGGATGTCTTTGGTACCATTACCAAAACCCCAGGATCTGAACTAAGATTCTGTAAAATTTCCAGAATTATGGTTTAGAATTACGGCATGAGTGAGTAACGATGGGGGGAAAAAATGCAATTTTTTGTGAAAATTGTCCCAGGTAATTTTTGTTACACAAAATTTATATTGACTTATATACAACATTAACTTACTACATTACATTAACTTATATATATTAACTGCAGCATTATGATTGATATTTGTAATCCAGGGACCAACTAGCAATTGTATGGTTGTACAATTGCATTACTGTTCGTAACCAACCTAAGGAACCAGAAGAAATAACTACCATAACCTAGTGGGTGAAAAATGAGGGTGATCTTGAAAACAAAACTCTGAGAGTTTTCAAGCATGACTATATTTAAAATTCTCAAGAGAGAGAGGATATGGCTGGTTTTCTCCTTAAAGCTAGCCCCGGGTAATGCATCTATGCTCCATTTGCAGTGGGCATGGAATTACTCACCTTGTGGGAACCCGTCCCTCTTGCTGGGATCCAAGCAGCTCCAGTCTATCACTATAATGGGAGTGTGGTGAATGGGGCAGATAATCCTTCAGGGTTTTGTGTATAAGAACAACCAACCCTGCGGGGTCCATTTACAAGGGCGACTAATGCAAAACCGCCTACACACTCTGAGGTTTTTGTAGAATATTTTTGTGCCTCTTCTGTTTATCTCCTTCCTCTGTCGCTACTCCCTTCTGGTGCATTTTCTATGCTACTATATGTCTTCCCTGTTTGGTTTGTGAACTTCCTGGTTAGAATTTTATCTTGTCAGGTCAGTCCTACAGCCTCCAGTAAAAACTGAATGAGTGGGACGTAGCTACTCACCAGTGCATAGAGAAAAAGTCTATCAATGGCTACAAGTCGTTGACGATATGCCACCTCCCGGTTCAGAGGTACTATGGGTCTGACTACAAGTATCTTGGGAGTAAAGGGCTCCCAAGAGCCCTTGGGAGAAAAGGGCTACTTATGTCTGGGCATCCCAGACTTATCAAGTTGGCCACTGTGAGACTGGGTGCCTCTCAAACCTGATCCAGATGCTTGTATTATATAATGAGAGGTGGGTTAACTTAGTGTGAAAACCGTCAGTGGTTGGTGATGTGGTTCACTCCCTGTTGTGGGCAGATCAAGGGCAGAAAAAAAAATTGTTGTCCTTACTAGTAGCTGCCAAGAGTTGCGGATGTGGAAGCAGTGGGGTCTCTGTAGGTAAGCATGTGGTTGCTGATTGCTGGTTGCATGTGGTTGCTCTGTCCCTCATGAGGATGAGAACTGATATCAGTGCCCCTGATCACTTTCTGGTAAAGATGACCGTTCCCATCTTCTCCATCACAATTGCTGCTCATCTAGCAAAGTGTTTTGGCAGGCATTGCTGGCTTGAATACATTCCTTGCATGCAGAAGGTGCTGGATTCAATTCCTTTCATCTCTGACTGAAAAAAAGTGAAAATAATCTCAGGTTTCGTAGGACACTGAAATACTTCCCCACCAGTCGCAGTGGATGAATGATCTGGCTCAGTAAAGACAACTGTCCTGTCATGCCCCTAAATAGAAATGGACATGGAGTAATGAATCTTAGGCAAGGCAAGAGATATAGAACCACAAGAGCTAAGCTTTAGGTTTCTTCAGAGCAAGGTGGTTATTTAGTGCCGAGACCTAAACTCCCCCTGCCCCCTAAATTGTTTCCTACCAGCAGGGCCTAGGAGAGGGGGGTAAAGGGGGTAATTTGTACCAGGGCCCAGGGTCAGAAAGGGGGCCCAGGAACCAAAGGAGGGGGCCCAGAAAGTTCATGGGACCTGACATTTTCCTATCTTACCCGAACAAACTGCTAGTGCATAATGCTGAGGTACAACCATGTGCATGCAGTGTTAATTACTGCTGCAAGCTATACACACCAGGCCCAGGAAAGCATCCATTATCCTCCTTAACACAGTGTCAAATCTGGGAGGAAACTGGCCTGCTACAGTAGCTCTTTGCATTTCAAAAATTTTAGAGAGACTTAGGAGTGTGTTTGGTTTTCCATCCTGCACATGCCTGATCTTGTCTGGTCTTGGAAGCTAAGCAGGGTCAGGCCTGGTTAGTACTTGGATGGGAGACCGCCTGGGAATACCGGGTGCTGTAGGCTTATACCATAGTCTTTCGAGACTGAAGGTTGCCAACCATTATTATATCTAGCTGCTAATGCTGCATGGTCAGACCTGGACTCTGCATCAAGAAGCCTAGTAGACCTGAGCTCCAAAGTCTATTGTGGCTGTCAGCACCCTCCCCCACCCTATTCCCCCCCCCCCATTCTGCTTGCCCCCGTTGTCCCCCTTCCTCTTTGGGAAGCGGCCCAGAAGAAATTTTGTATCCCCTGACAAAATTCCTCTCATAGGCCCTGACTACCAGCATTGATGAACAGGCATGGGGGAGCATGGAATTCCTGTATTCAACTGATTCAGGCTTGGGGATTGCAGATTCTGAGGATTCTTGTTCCTGAGGCTTTGGGACCCATTTCCAGGCCAACATCAGGGCTTGCATCTGGGTCCAGCACTGGTCCAGCTGGCTGTTCCTCCTGAGGCATCAAATCTGAGCTGCTGCTTTGCATGGTTCATGATGGGGGGGAGGGGATCATAATTGTTCTACCTTCTGAAAGAAAAAAAAACAGTTACAAGCTGTGTGCTTAGATGTTCATGACCAGCAGAATATTTTAGAGGGATATTTTAGAGTATGTGCACACAAGTGTACTTGAGTAGGAGGATATATTTTCATGTTCTCATTTGTAATACGGAGTTGAGCAGCATTTAATACCTTATGTGCAGCACATCGTGGAATCCATATTCCATACTCTATGCATCATCCACACACCCACCTTCCACACAGTCTTTCCATTTTGGCTCCCCATACTTGAAAGAAAATATATTTATATATTCAATAATGTATCTAAGCGTCTCTCCCCAATGCTCACACATGCACTTGTGTGTTTTGCCTTCTGTTAACCTTTATGGCAGTCACCATCAATAGCGCCGTTTTAGTTATTCATTGTGATTCTAACAACTTTGTTGCCTTATCTAGCTGCAGAAGACTGATTGCAGGGTAGAAACCCATTCTCTTTTCCATCTACCGCTGCTTACGCAAGCAAGCAAATGGGAGATGAAAAGCTGAATTCATATGGCTCTCATGCGGCACAATGAAGCAAACCCAAGTTGATGTTTTTAAGTGAATTTGGGCTAATAGACTCATGAATGCTCTACTTTGCCCTACACTTTTGGAAGTTTTCAAGGGTAGCAGCACATCACAACCTGAGCATGCATTAAAGTGTTCCCACTAGAGTTGTGTATTAGATGGGAGATTTGGATTCATGGGGGAGAAGCTTGTAGGTTCCAGCCCCTTTGTATTGCTGCTTCTGCTTAGATTCTGACCATCTGGACCTCTTGAAGGATATCATTCCTACCTCTCTACAGGAGCCTGCTTTGATCTTTGGTGCCTGCTTGGGTTGAAGCTCAAAATATTTCAATCTGCATAGGCAATCAGCTACCTGTGGACAATCCTAAGCATGTCTACGCCAAAGGATATCCTATTATGTTCAATGGAACTTACTCCCAGGAAAATAAGGATAGGTTTGCAGCCCAAAGCAACCTTGCAAAACCAGAACATTACTCTCAATGGAACATTTGCTTTGAATGCACAAGGTCCCAAGTTCACTTGCCAACATCTTCAAGTAGGACAGAAAAAGGTCTTATCTAAAGACTTGAAGAGCCAGTCAATATTGACAAACACTGAGCTGGATGGACCCATGATCTGACTCAGATCTGAGTCTGCTCCTGGCAGCTCCAGACAGTTCCTGTGATTTTCTCCTGCCTCCCAAACTTTCAATGCACTTGACAACAGAAAACAGACCACAGTACCTCTACTCTGATTAACAGAACAAGAAGCTGCAAACAAGTTCATTAGAAGGAGAAGAGTCATGAGAAATTTGGATATCAGTTTCCTAACTAAGAACTTTATTAAGTCATTGACTTTAATTAAGTTAAGGTGGGCTATATCCTTGGATACACCAGGGTCTGCTACCAATATCTACTCATCTCAGTTCATTTGCTGGAGTCTTTTCTCTAAAATGGTCTTTATTAAAGTAATTGATTAACTCTTTGTTAACGGGGTCTTTGTAGAGAGAGGATTAGACTTCAAGCTTCATTTATAGGATTATTAATGACTGTGAAAGGCAACTTGGGCTTGTTAGCGTGTCAATTACAAATAGACAAAAGCTTAAAATCAATAGGAAGCATTGATTGCTGCAGTTCAAGGGTCTCTTTAATTTAGCCCAAACCCATTTAGCAGGGAATCTACTAAGCATTGTGTTACTTTATGCAGGGGGTGGGTTGAGGGCAAGAATTGCTGTTCACTGGAAATGGTTGATGCAGGAATTCGGCATGCAGAAGCCAAAATAAAACAGGGACACAACATTGAAAGAGTTTAGCAGTTGTAAACAAACAAACACAGCATGTTTTTCTATCTCACCTCTTCTCTCAACTTGTAATTTACATCATGGGGTGTGATATCATTGCACTCTAACTTCCTCTGTCCCGATCTGTAAATGGCTAGAGACCAAAGGCTCCCCAGTAATAATAGCATCACTCTTCATTGGGAAAGAGTAGAACCTTCCTTCCTACAAAAACCTCACCCGAACCCCCAAAGTGGGAGACCCTAGTGTCTGGGTCAAAACAGACGCGGGAGAGTTTGGTGTCCACTACATTTTTGTAATGCCTTTCTGGTAATGAGCCCAAACAGGTTCTTGGTTTGTGTGTGTGTGTGTTTTCTTGTGTTTGACTTAGCCCAAAATATGTAGTTTCAAATTCTTTTGCAGCCAAATGATTCAGTGGATGGCCTTGGGCCACCCATTGATTATCAGTTCAATCTACCTCACAGGGTTCTTGTGTTAAAAACTAGAGAGGGACAATTCTCTTGGGCTGATTTCTTTAGAGGAAGGTCAGGATTTTTTTTTAAAAAAGATTATAATGTATTAAGGCAATTTTAGCATTTTAGATGCTTTGCAAACCAAAAAAACTTTGCTCATTCTTCTGTAAAGAGCGGAAATGGCAAGTAATTGTCACTCCAAAGATCTAGGGAATGCTTGGCTATCTCAATTTTTCTGCATATGGAAAGCTGCCTCAGATCCATCAAGCTCAGCATTGTCTTCACTGGTTTTGTAGGGCTTCTGATGGGACTCTTGACTCAGTTTCAATCCCTGGCATCTTTAGGTAGAGCTGGAGACAAACTCTGTGTGCCAAGACTCAACCATTGAGCAACAAGCTTTCCCAGAGAGCCTTGGGGGTGAATCAGGTGTCCTTTCATGTACTGCGCTTTCCTTCTTGCAATTGGTTTCTCCCCCCACACACCCCTGGTGCAAAATCTCTGCAGTCAGTATATTTCCATCTTGCAGCTTTCAAATATCCCGGTTGGTGGAAAGTGTCTTTTCCTGCCATGACAAATTATTCTCTGTCAGAATCTAAATCTGTCTTTTCAGGTCTCATCATTTATGATGAATATATTCTGCTAACATGAACCTGAATCGAAGCATTGGGGCCAGCGTGAATTAACACTAAGCATTTTAATGACATTTTGAGGGGGAGGATAGATGAATTAAAGGGCTAAGTGCCATAGTAGATGGGCAAATCCCTTAACAGACAGGGAGTATGACGTTTACTTCTTAGGCCTTACATTAGACTCAGGGAAAGGCACTCAGCTTGTGCATGAAGGTGTTGCAGTAGTGTGAGAATGTGAAGTTCAAAGATCTGGATGAGCACTGCTTAAACATCCCTTGGCTTGACTTAAAAGGACTGGAGGTTCTCACTGCTGAGACTGCAGGGATCGGTGGTCCCAGTGCAGCCCGGCAGGGAGAAGACACTTGTCTAAGACTTGGAGTAGTTCCTGCGGA
Source organism: Tiliqua scincoides (assembly GCF_035046505.1). Classification (NCBI taxonomy): domain Eukaryota; kingdom Metazoa; phylum Chordata; class Lepidosauria; order Squamata; family Scincidae; genus Tiliqua; species Tiliqua scincoides. The sequence continues at coordinate 10,337,485 of NC_089832.1, forward strand.
GCTTCCTGTCAATGAGAGATGGTGCTAATCTGATTCCCATGTCTCATTTGTCTGACTTGGGACCTGACCATCAGATCATCTTAAGATCACATCATCTTTCTCCAGCCTTTTTATCCCAGTTTATCTAGACCAGAATCCGATTACTGGCTATCCTTCAACCTATTTCAGCCATATCTAACCCTTTGCAATATAGTATCTTCTGGAATCGGATCTTGTCCTGTTCGACCCCTCAGTTCCCACTGGGTCCTAGCATGGTGTACTAACCTAGCCCTAATGTAAGAAAGGCTGGAAATATCGAGTTAATTCAAGTTCTGTCATGTAATGGAAATGCGCAAGATCCCTCGAGGAGATCGGATGTGGTGGTAGCAGTGGCCCTTTAAGGGTTAAGGCCTGGGCATTCAGCATGGCGTGTGCTGCACAGCTGTAGCCACTAGAGGCAATGAGGTCTCTAGGGATATAAAGAGCACCTGTGGGTAGTAGGAGGAGGAAAACTGGAGACTGGATTAATGGACTGAGGAACTAATGGCCTACTGGAACTGCTGATGGACTGATGGGTGAATGGACTTTGGACACTGCTGGAAGCTGCTGAGGGCCAAAGTGCTGCTGTAGTGGTGGGAGGGGCTGCTGGAAGGAGAGGAGAGAGGAGGGAGGAGGACTTCTTCAGGTTGAACAGGCGAGCTACCCTGGTGGTGGGGTCCAGCAGGGCAGAACTAGGGCCATTGTTGGGGAAAGAAGGGGAGCTAATTAGCTTAAAGTGGCATAATTCTCCAAGTGACGTTTGCACTGGGGATCTAGCAAAACATGTCATAGGTGTTTAGTCAAGTTCTGTTGTTGATTCAAGTTCTGTCTAGGTCTGTAGAGGTGTTTGTTTCTGTTGATAACTAAATAAAAACACAAAACACCACATTTTGCATTGTAATAAAAACACAAAGCACCACATTTTTCAGATATTCATAGGTAATAGTTTGAAAATCATGTTATTTACTCAGCTGTAAGCCCATTGTGTTCAGTAAGACTTGGAACCTAATCCTGAGGGCTCGGACCACCAGCACTGGGTGTCATGAACATGACATAAAGCATGTTTGTGGCACCTGGACTGGGCCTCAGTGCCTCTGGAATGGACACTGGACTCAGTGGCCGACTGGACGCTGATCTTCCAGCACCGACCAGGCCAGAGGGAAGCAGGGAGTGGGTGGAATGTGGTGGAGGGAGGAGAGGATCTGACCAAGGAGGAGGGCAGAGATGGCAGTAGGCTCTACTGCTGTATCCAATCCTCCCTCCCAGCCTGGGCAGCCCAACACAGATCTCCTTGGCTCTGTGCCCACTCCTTTCCCCTGAGGAGATCTCTTGTGGTATCCTTGGGCCCGCAGGATCTGGCGGTTGCCATTTTGGTGTTGCTGGATCTGAGGATGCTGGAAACCATAGAATTGGGCTGTTAGGCTCTTACTGACCAGAAACAAACACCTGTAAGTGCACTCGAATTGCTTATTCAGTGTAAATAAAAACACAAAACACTGCATTTTAATTCAACAAATTTTCAAAAAAAGTTAACGCCATTTTCAAACACATCTAGCCTTAACTTATGTCTGGATCTCAGGGGAGCATGACTGTGCACTAATGGTTTTTTAAAAAAAAAGTTTATTGTGACTGGATCTTTTAGAACGTACTAGATATGCAAAAGTATGCTATGAAAACAGTAATCATTGAATTTTCTTTTCTTTCTTCTCCTTTCTCATCGAATACCTACCTGGAGAAATATCATACTTCGATTTTATTTTTTTTAAGGCACTTTATTCAGCCAACTGCTATATCACTGTTCGGTATGATTGGAACACAATGGTATCTAGATTATCCTGTTTTAAATCATCACCCATTTGGGGGTAATTTTCTTTATCAAACTGGGTAAAAATGACAGTCATTCAAAACATTTTACCTCCAATTGATGCGAAAATTGCAGAGTTCGTGTGATTTCTGTTTTGTCAGTTTGACTAGACCTCTTTCTTCCAGAAAAGAGGATTGATGCTTCACCCAAAAAAGTTCTCCCATATTTAGTGGTGTACGTTTCCCCACATTGATGCCTAAAATGAACATAAACTAATGTACGGAGGCTGCCATTCTGGCGATTAAAGACTATTTATTTTCATGTTTCTTTGTTTTTTCCCCCCCTCCCTTTATACAAATTTATTCCGGGCTGAAAATTGGATTACACATTTAGATGTGATTGTTTATACTAAATAGCAGTTTAAACCTCCATAATGTTGAGAGTTCATCCTGAGGTCAAGCAATGCATGTGGTGGCAATTTATAATAAATAGCAAAGGCGCTGCATTTTTTTCCCCTCTTTCTTTTGCATTTTCTCCAGACTGAGCTGAAATTCAGAGCAGTGATTTTGCATTCATCAATAGCCGCTATCCCTCCCCCTTCTGCTTTTGTGAGGTTTTTTGCCCCCTCCTTTGCTATGGATTGATTGTCAGTCACTAGATGGAACTAGATGGAACTAGAAGGTAATTTTACCTGCGCTGCTAAATGGCTGCTGAGATCTGTGCATGTGTGTGGGCTTCCTCTAGTAAATAATGTTTGTTTCTGGGTCATTGTACAGAAACTTTTGTCATAGCTCAAAATCAGCTCCGTGACCCTCGGACTCGGGACTTCTCAGGACCCGGGATGCTCGGCAGGGACTTCATTACGTAGGTCAGTCCATCTCGGTGGCTGGTATGTTCGTCACACTCCTCAAGAGAGACTGACTGTTCTGTCTGTTTTCATTCTGTCTCAAATTAGCACTCTTTCTTTTGACTTCTCTTCTGCTCTTTTCTGCTACAGATTCTCCAGATTTTTTTCCCCATCTTTCACATGCTCAGCAACCTTTCCCCACCCCCCACTATAAGCATGTCTTTCCTACTGGAACACTGATATGATACCATGTTGCAAAGTATATACTGGAATGAAAACTGGTGACACAATGTCAACATTGTGGTTTTCCCCACTCCACAACATCTTAATGTGATTTCACGTAGTGAGTTATAAGAGCAGCCCCACTGGATCAGGCCACAGGCCACAGGCCCATCTAGTCCAGCTTTCTGTATCTCACAGTGGCCTCACCAAATGCCCCAGGGAGCACACCTCATCCTGGTGCCCTTCCTTGCATCTGACATAGCCCATTTCTAAAATCACGAGGTTGCACATACACATCATGGCTTGTAACCCGTAATGGATTTTTCCTCCAGAAACTTGTCCAATGCCCTTTTAAAGGCATCCGGGCCAGATGCCATCACCACATCCTGTGGCAAGGAGTTCCACAGACCAACCACATGCTGAGTAAAGAAATATTTTCTTTTATCTGTCCTAACTCTCCCAACACTCAATTTTAGTGGATGACCCCTGGTTCTGGTGCTATGTGAGAGTGTAAAGAGCATCTCTCTATCCACTTTATCCTTCCCCTGCATAATTTTGTATGTTTCAATCATGTCCCCCCTCAGGCGCCTCTTTTCTAGGCTGAAGAGGCCCAAATGCCATAGCCTTTCCTCATAAGGAAGGTGCCCCAGCCCAGTAATCATCTTAGTCGCTCTCTTTTGCACCCTTTCCATTTCCACTATGTCTTTTTTGAGATGTGGTGACCAGAACTGGACACAATACTCCAGGTGTGGCCTTACCATAGATTTGTACAACGGCATTATAATATTAGCCGTTTTGTTCTCAATACCTTTTCTAATGATCCCAAGCATAGAACTGGCCTTCTTTACTGCCGCCGCACATTGGGTCGACACTTTCATCGACTTGTCCACCACCACCCCAAGATCTCTCTCCTGATCTGTCACAGTCAGCTCAGAATCCTTTAGCCTATTTGTGAAGTTTTGACTTTTCGACCCAATGTGCATGACTTTACACTTACTTACACTGAAACGCATCTGCCATTTTGCTGCCCATTCTGCCAGTTTGGAGAGATCCTTCTGGAGCTCCTCACAATCACTTCTAGTCTTCACCACTCGGAAAAGTTTGATGTTGTCTGCAAACTTAGCCACCTCTGTCTCCAGGTCATTTATGAAGAGGTTGAAGAGCACCAGTCCCAGGATAGATCCTTGGGGCACACTGCTTTTCACCGCTCTCCATTGTGAAAATTGCGCATTGACACCCACTCTCTGTTTCCTGGTCTTCAGTCAGTTCTCAATCCATGAGATCCTGCCCCCTAATTCCCTGACTGTGGAGTTTTTTCAGTAGCCTTTGGTGAGGGACCGTGTCGAACGCCTTCTGAAAGTCCAGATATATAATGTCCACGGGTTCTCCCACATCCACATGCCTGTTGACTTTTTCAAAGAATTCTAAAAGGTTTGTGAGGCAAGACTTCCCTTACAGAAGCCATGCTGATTCTTCCTCAGCAAGGCTTGTTCGTCTATGTGTTTTGAGATCCTATGAGGCATTCCACCATTTTACCCAGTATAGATGTTAGGCTGACCAGCCTATAGTTTCCCGGGTCCCCCCTCTTTCCCTTTTTAAAGATCAGCATGACATTTGCTATCCTCAAATCTTCTGGCACCTTGGCCGTTTTGAGGGACAAGTTGCATATTTTAGTCAAGAGATCAGCAACTTCATTCTGCAATTCCTTGATAACTCCTGGGTGGATGCCATCAGGGCCCAGTGAATTATTGATCTTTAATTTATCAATGAGGTCTGAAACATCTTCTCTTTTAACCTCTATCTGACTTAATTCCTTGGTCAGGCGGGGCTGTTTGGGCAGCGGTATCTGCTCGAGGTCTTCTGCCGTGAAGACAGATGCAAAGAACTCATTCAATTTATCTGCCATCTCTAAGTCTCCTTTTATTTCCCCTTTCCCTCCCTCACCATCCAGAGGGCCAACCACTTCTCTGGCGGGTTTCCTGCTTCTAACATATTTGAAGAAGCTTTTATTATTCCCCTTAATGTTGCTGGCCATGCGTTCCTCATAGTCTTGCTTGGCCTCCCGTATCACCTTCTTACTTTTCTTTTGCCACATTTTATGTTCCCTTTTATTCTCCTCATTAGGGCAAGACTTCCATTTACGGAAGGAAGCTTCCTTGCCCTTTACGGCCTCTCTAACTTGGCTGGTTAGCCATGCAGGCACCCTCCTGGACTTAGTGGAGCCCTTCTTCCTTTGCAGTATACACTTCCTCTAGGCCTCTATTACTGTTGATTTGAGCAACCTTCATGCTATCTGTAGAGACTGGGCTCTTTTTACCTTCTTTTTCAACCTCCTTCTAACCAGCCTCCTCATTTGAGGGAAGTCCGCTCGTTGGAAGTCAAGGGTTTTTGTGAGAGATTTGCCCGGTATTCTTCCCCCGACGTGCATGTCAAAACGGCGTGCATGTCAAGTTTCATGCCATGTCCCACCCTAAGTTAACTGTAGATTTATTCCCAAGGACAGTGTCTCTCCTTGGGTAAAATGATTTACCCCAAGCTTTAAAAAATAGGTAAGAATCTATTTTGAGACACTAGCTCTAATCTCTTTTGAAGTGCACCCTTCTTCAATTAAATACTAAATGTGAAATACCAGAAACATTTGCCTTAGCGATGGTCTCAAAGCCTTTTACAACATAAAAGTGCATAGAGTGTTGGACCTGAGCTGAGCATCAGAGATAATAGATGTCCCTAATTAGGTTAAATGCAGAACCAATGTAACATTTCTCATTTCAGAAAGAGAAATGAATAGACTCTCACAATACTATAGTAAAGCCATTTTTTTAGTGAAGAGACGATTATTACAGAGAACAATTAACATTTCATTTTTTAAAATTTTTTACTGTTATAGTTATTTTGTCTTTGCTACAATGACTGGCTAACTAACCATCCTTTACAGCAGCTCCTTTTACTCTCAGGGAGTTTGAAAACCGCTGTAAGTCCTTGCGGGGGCGGGGGAGAGGCAGAGGGAGGGACGGCTCCATATGGCTCCGTTTTGCTCCTCCCGCCGGGAATGGCTCTGAAGGGAGGGGCCGCTTGCCCACCTCACTGAGGCTCCCTGCCAGGCTGAGTGCTCCACCCCCCTCCAGCTACGCCACCGCAACTCAATACCTTCTGGAACTTGTGAGGTAGCATGACACCTACTACTGTCACTGCGCTATGTACTATCTGAATTTTTAAAAAGGGGGGGAGCAGAGAATTGCTCAGTGAGGGAGAACATCTCAGAAGCTCACTCTTCCCCAAAGATTGACCGTCCCGTCCCCCCCATGAACCTCATACATTCATGAAAGAAATGTTCTCCGATGGGAAGTTACAATTCATTTTTCATTGATGGGCGCTCGTCTTTGTGTCATCTCATCAGCTGAACATTAACCAGTATGTGGATACAGCGCTGCTGTGAAGTGATTATGGAAATGTCACCACAGGATAATGCCCCATTAGCGTTAGCTAGTGCTCTGCTTGCTGTCCCCTTATGTTTATTGATAATTAAGAAGCAGATGGGGATGTCATGTTAACAATAAGTGCCAAGTGTCCTTTTATCCTTTGCCGTGAATATGAAATGGCGGTCTTCTTTGTACCATCCAATGATTGTTCCATTTGCTTTGGTGACAAATGGCATCCTAGCCTGCAGGGTTAAATGACTTTATTATTATTAATGAGTCCTTGTTCTGGCTGCCCAGAAATGGAGGAAACAGAAAACATGAGAAACTGAAGTGTAAGTAATTACCAGGCTAATTATTGCTTTTCAAATTTCATTTATGTGGTGCATCAGGAAGGATGTTAATCAAACAACCTCACTTCTCTCTCTCTCTCCCCCCCCCCCCAAAGTATCTTGGGTATCAAGAAGTGGGAGCTGTGAGTTGTTACATCAACCCAAATGCCCAGTACTAGGATAGGAGTTGTAGAAGCTGAAGCAGCCCAATGCCCTGCACTTAATATGTTCTGCTGTTTGCCATTTGTTTTAAGCAGGAAACACACACAGGTTGGATATCCTGCAGTGGTTCCCAAGCTTTTTAGCACAGGACCCACCAAAAAAAAAGCTTTACCAAGCACTCAGTGGCTATAAAGGTTATTTGGCAGCAAGTAGCAGTTTGTTTAACCTTGACGCACATAGTCTAGTCTAATTGTCATTTTTGTGACACACCAGAAATTAAGTTTGAACCCACTGGTGGGCCACGGACCCACAGTTTGGGAACCACTGCTATAGGGTCTTAGAAGAGACAGAGACAAAAGACAATATATACATGCAAGCACTTGGAGTATGAAGAAATGGCAAACTTGTGCTGCAAAATAAAAAGTCATCCACACAAGTACAGTGGACCCCCACTATGCAAATTCAGAACCCACAGATTTCATCATCCATGGGTTCTGAACCAGCAGCTGGATCCCACTGATGACCTCCCAGACATGACCAGAAACTTGTTGGAATCCATGAATTTGGATCACCTGGAGGCTCTGAATGTGACCAGAACAAGGCTCTGCAGGGGTTCTGAGAATGGAACCCCTGTGGAGAGGGGGGTAAAGGGTGTAATTTGTACCCAGGCCCAGGGTTAAAAGGGGGGCCCAGGAGCCAAAGGAGGGGGCCCAGAAATTTCCTGGGATCTGACATTTTCCTATCTACTCAGACTTGTAGCCCATATGGGATGCTGGGGACACTACCATGACTGGGGATGCTGGAGACACTGCTGATGCCACATGGGTGGGTAGACCTGGGCTCCAAAGACTTATCCAGCTGTCTCTACCCTACCCTCACCCTGCTTCACCCCTCCCTGTCCCTATTCTGCTCACCTATCACCACCCTCCCCTGCTTTATTTCACCCCCACCCTTTGCAAAGGGGCCACAAAGAAACTTTGTACCCCCTGATAAAATTCCTCTCAGAGGCCCTGCCCCTGCGGATAACATGGACATATCTCTATTAACAGCATGAAATACGTAGAATGTGGTTATATACTGAAAGAGGAAAGCATGATAGTCAAATGAAAGGGTTGACACCCTGGCTTGGGACTGGGGGCTGAAGTGTAAGTTGTTACCAGTGGGGAGCAGATAACCCACCCCTTAAAATGGTCACACTCAAGGCCAAGGTCATACTCCCACCTCCATGAGCAGAAGTTGAAGTTCAGGTTCAAAAGTTTACAACATGGCTGGTGCAGGGCTAGATGTCACCACTGGTGGCCTGGGAAAGTTGGGATCATTTGTTTAAGTTGGTTGGCACTAAGCTGGTTCAACCTGGTTGCGTGTGTCTGGAACCTTTACTGCGTGCCACTCTCAGGTCTGTATTAACAAAAAAATAAAAGAAGAAGGAAAGTACATTGTTGTTGCTGAATGACCCTTGACTGTCAAGTGCAGACTCAAAGCCACCAGGTTCATGGATGTCCTTCCCTGAACCACCTCCAGATACCTCTGACAACTCTCCTACAGCAGTCCCATAGGGCCAAACCATATCCCACCCTGCATGTCAGATCCTTGCTTCACATTACAGCTGCTTCTTCTATTTAAAATCAGCTGCTTGTTGCTTCTCTTCAGCCTAGGAAGCCCCACTAACAGAGCCAATTGCAGCCTAGGAAGCCTCACTAACAGAGAGGGCATACAATTGAAACCATCAAAATCCAGTGATGCCTGTTGCTATTATGGATGACTCATGTTAGATGTTGACTTGTGTTATTCTTCTGAATACTAGGTTCATGTGAACCATGTACCACATGCAAGAGGAATTTCATTTTTGAAGAAATGAGAAAGATGGGTTGGAACAATCAGGATGGGTTCACCAAGTAGCAAGACACTGGATCTCATAGTTCCTTGGTCCGTCAACACCTGTGTTCTCAAAGATAGGGAACTGAGGACCCAAACCTATCCAAATTTCCAGTACTGTTGCAGCTGTGCCAATGGGGCGTGCACTGCATCCTGCGGTGGGGAGGCAGTCATGGAGGCCTCCTTAAGGTACGAGAATGTTTGTTCCCTTACCTTGGGGCAGCATTGATTCTGGAAAGGTGGCTAGGATTGGGCCCTGAGGGTCTGTGGAAAAGGTGGTGAGGTTTCTCCTGGCCAGGTATATTCAGCCTGCCAATTTCTCCTTCTGCCACTTCACCCTCCCAGCTAAGGTTATACAATGTGATTAAAGCAGCCTAATGTGCTAAACAGAATTGAAACTCCTCCAACCAGTTTATGAGAATTAAAATGTACTTTCCATTAATAAGTTTGATCTGCTGACCCCTACTAATTATGCATGAATGAACGAGCCTTTTTTTATGGGATTTTCAAGGTTTTCGCTGGAGGACAGAGTTCTTTTTTCCTCCTTCCTTTTCATCAGCAGTAATGAGCAGTCACAGCTTCATACCCCTACAAAACTAAAGCTAGATGAAGTTCAATTGCTGGGATGTATGCCGGTTCTTATGCACGTTTGTTTGGCTTTTGCACACTTTTTAGGAGAAGACAGTTAAGAGCCTTTCTTTGTAGCGTCGTAGCATAGTTTGAAAGCTTAATTGGTCGAGATTTCTTTCCATTGTCATGTGATTTAGTGAAGTGCTTTAAGTTTTCTTTTGAGGCTTAAATAAGTGCTAAAACAAACCTGGAAAGAAATATAATTGCGTCGGGATTCACAAAAGGAGACCCAAAACAGTAATTGTGGGTCACAAAATCCAAATGCGGTTCACATTTTCAAGGTGTGTGTTTTGACTTCCAGTATCAACTTATTAATGTGAATATATGTTCATTTGCAGAATGTGGAACCCATCAACTATCACAGGGGGCCTATTCGTCACTTCCAGCAGGGTAGTTGTGTTAATCTGTTTACAGCAATGACAACAAAGAGCTCTTGTGGCACCTTAAAGGCTTACACATGTATTGAAGCATGTGGTTTCATGGACTGCAACTCTAGTAGCAGGGAGTATTGTTCTCCCTTGGCAGGTATACACGAGTATGAATGGAAAGGGGAGGTGGGAATGCACATAGCAGGGAAGTGGGTATGAAATCCAAAGAGATACAGCTTGAGACCACTCTATCTAAATTTAGCTTAAATGTACATAGTGGTATTGTGATGTAAATCAACCTGCTGAGCTCTACCTGACAAGAAAGCCTGAGAGTATCAAACATTTGGGAAAGTGACAGATGGAGAGGACAGTTGAGGAGATTTTGACAAGAGGGTTCACAGGGCTAAGAGGATCTGGAAATACACAGGGATTCGTATAATCCATTTGACTAAAAGGTGGTTTTGCTTTCACTGGCTAAGCCCTTGGAAGGATCATACCTGCGTAGACAACATCAAAGTAATACCTGTGAAGTCCTCTGAAGATGGTTCAGTCCTGACTCTCAGAAAGGACATATGGTAATAAGGCTTTTGCCAGCCTGTGAAACAGAGGGATTGCTTTGTCCTTTCACCAAGAACTTTATAGTGGGGGGATGGTGACTTCCTAGTGAATATAGTTGTATCCTAAGTTCTTCCACCAGTGTAAAAATCCCTGTGCAAGGGCGACCGTGTGGTAATTTCTACCCATCTCCCTTTCTCTCTGAACCTCCCTGTATCCCCCCCCCCATATCAGCTTTGGAGGGTTCCACAGCCCTCAAGATGTTCAGGGGACAAGGATGCTGCCAAGGGAAAGGAATGGTTGGCAAAAATAAGCCTCCCTGCTTGTGCATTTGAAACTTTTTTGCTTGTGGAAGATGACTTTATGGTGTAACCCAATAATATATGATACTTCCTAAGAAGTAGATAATAATTCAAGGTTGACAAGAGATATTATATATAGGAAAAAGACTTGTTTAACTATTATAACTTAACAATAAGAAATATAGTTACATCTTAATACGGCAAGAATGTTTTATCTGATTGTTAGAACAATTTCTTCTTCAGTTACTCCAACACAAAAGCTTATGTTTTCACTAGTATTTCGCTTGAAAGAAATTTATTTATTTTTCACATTTTTATACCCCCCTTCCTCCAAAGAACTCAGGGCGGTGTACACAGCTGCTCCCCTCCTTTTTGTCCTCACAACAACCCTGTGAGGTAGGTGAGGCTGAGAGAAAGTGACTGGCCCAAGGTCACCCACGTAGCTTTGTGGCTGAGGGGGGATTTGAACCTGGGTCTTCCAGGTCTAAGTCCACCTCCCAAACCACTACACCCCCTGGCTCTGTGATTGAGGGGACCCTTCAGACTGGGGGCACATACCACATTTACCGCTGAAGTTAACCCAAACCATTTGTTATTCCAGTGTTGCAAGCAAAGTGTGGTTACCTGTATATATCAGACGAGAGCAATGCCACTTCACAATTGCAGTTCCACACTCCCCTGGTGAATGTCTGATCTTATGGAGCTTCAGAAAATGAATGTTGACTGCAAAAATGAAACAATTTACTTGGTTCCACTTAAATTTTTATCTTTTCTGGAAACACAAAGATAGTCAGTAGCGACTGACGGTTCTTGCATTCCACCTGTAGATTGTAGCATGGGGCCACAGCCCCCCATAGCATCTTGAGCAGTCCAGTCCTATGCTGTCCTGGTGCCATGCGGTACAGCAGCACTGAAACCTCCATTCCCTTAACCCGTGTAGAACTCTGCTGTCCGCAGTGGTTCTTCTTGGATATGTGCCATCTCCTGAGCTGCCTGTGTCGGGCTCTGTGGCTCGAGAGGGGAGATAGGATTTGGTGGCAGCCTCTGCGGCTGCCTCTGCCCCTCTCCTGGTCCCAATCCACCCTCTGGCCTTCCCTTCCTCCACCTCTCCTCATCTTCCTCCATCGTCCCCTGACCCCAAAAGCCTTACAGCTGCCCCGGATGCACTGAGTAGTGCAAGCCTCGCTACTAGTGCTGCGTGTCTCCCACAAGTGGCTAAGTTTCTTATGGCCCTTTGGCAACACTCTGCAGCTGTAGTGCTGGCAGCGGGCACCATAGGATTTGGCTCTTAAAGTGCTTGTGAAAATCCCTTCCATTTCAGAAGCAATTTATCAAGCACCATTGCAGAGGCAGTTCAGGAAGGCCACTGAATGAATGCAGGTTTAAAACCTTGTGGGTGAATGGAATGATTTTCACTATTCTTTGGATCTGGGCTCTAAAATTATGATTAAAAGACAAATTTCTCAACTGCATACATACTGTAGGACTACGTAGCCATCAGATTCCATGAGTTGGAATCCATTAAGATTCCATGAGCTGGTTTTAATCGTACCAAGGTTGACCCATTCCCTATACCTTCAGGGACTATAGCTCAGCAGTAGACCCCAAGTTCAATCTTTGGTATCCTTGGTCTTTGGAGAAGACCTCTGTCTTAAATTCAGGAGAACAAGTCTAATCATCACTGACCTAGATGAATTAATGGCCTGCCAAATTTAGTATACTATATTTAGTAAGGTATAAGTTCTTGCATGTTCTCCGAGCAAGTGGTCCTGAATGGTCCCACTTCTCCAACCTGATCCCCTGTTCAGTCAACTTGATAATCAGAAATGCCAATAGCCCCTGCATGAATGTTCAAAGGCTGCTCTAATTTGAATGAAAACACATACCATGTTTGCCAGTGACTCTTGATTAAATAAATAATTGAACTTAAGTGTATACACATCTGTTTAATTGGTGCTAATTGGCTCTTATATGCTTGGTTAATGAGGGAGTGGAATAATTATACAATTGTTAAAGGGAAAATAAATGTCGTTTTTCAATGGCCGGAGTTACCTTCATTTGGTTAAGTGGCTTTTGGTTAATTAGCCTTTGTTTAGCGTTCAAAGTGCAAACCTTACGTGCCTTTCTCCAAACAGCTGGCTTGGAGGGCATTCGACCAGCCAGTGTGCATGTCATTATTTCTGCTCCAGGTTCCCTCTAATCTAAAACAGCAGGTTGCATCCACATGCAACTTGGAAACTCATTTTCCTGGTGGCGAGTCTGTATAATTTGCCAATATTAGGAAAGTTAATGCAAATTATACCTCTCTGTGCAACAATGAAGGGCACTGCCTCAGAATATATTAATCTCCGTTTGGCCACATAAACATGCCAATTTCTTCTTGTGGTGCTTAACCCCGTCGGGAGGCCACAAACACATTTATTTCCATCATTAGCTTGCTCAGATCCAAATAATGTATTAAAGCTCTCTCACTCCCACGTGCACCAGAGCTATAGTTGGAAAAGGAGGGACACATTAGTACTATGCTCATAAACCAGTGGTCCTCAAACTGCTGGGTCGCGACCCACCAGCCTGTGTAACACTGCCCCACTTCAGCTTTGTTGCAATTTCAACTTTCACTGTTTACAAGCCACAGGGCTTGTTTACAAGCCACAGGGCTCCCCAAACCCCTGGCAGCACATAAATTCAGCTTAAAAATAGCCCCCCTGCCCTCTGCAGTGGCGTGATCCTGGGGATTGTGTCACTACATTCCCCCATCCCCCACAGTCTTATCTTGGGAGTTTTACTCCCAAGAAGTTTGAGTAACAGTGCCATAAACGGTTACTGATGGCAACTATTGCTGGGGATCTCTTGCAGGTATTAAAGGACCCTGATTTGCAGAAGCTGAGCTGGTAATACCCATCACAGCTACTTGCGACAATTAATGTATTGAAAAGGAAATTTTAGGCCCAATCCTATGGACCCACAGCACCGGTGCTGAACTCCAGCAGAGGCCTCCTTTGCCCAATCCTATCCTCCATGTCAAACTGAAAAGCCCGACAAGGAGGTTCTCAGGTCTGTGCTGGCAAAATAACTGGTGTAGACTCAAGTAGCCGCATTGCGGGGCCTGTGCCCTTACAGGATGATCATCCTCTTCCCCCAAGGAGACATAAGAACATAAGAACAGCCCCACTGGATCAGGCCATAGGCCCATCTAGTCCAGCTTCCTGTATCTCACAGCTTCCTGTATTTACCTGCCGCCGGAGGCAGAAGATGGAAACAGATTATAAGTTGAAGCTTGTTAATCCTTCCCAGTACCGCTTTGAGCACCTAGGCACACAGATGAAGTGGCGACTACAAGAAGGCCGTGGTGAGACCTATGGCAGTCTCTGCAAGGCCACTGAATGCAGGACATGGTCTGAAATCACATGATACATCAACCTTGCTGAAGGCAAGCAGGACTGGTTAGTTCCTGACTGGATAGGTAGCTGGCAACCCCCTAAGTGCTACCATAATGGTATCTCCAAGTAGCACTTGAGAAGTCCTCTGTCTGAATTCAGGAGAACAAGTGCTCATCATCACTGACATGTAAATATAAATAAACCTACGGGCGAACCCAACTTTGTAAGACTGAAGCAGGCAGTCAACTAGCAGTGCAACTCAGAAGTAAGGCAGATTATGTTCAGCCATGTTTACTCCCAGAAAAAAGTGTGTATCAGATTGCAGCCTAGAGGTAGAGCATTCAAAAAATTTTGTCCATGTAATCCCATATCCATGTGTGGATATCCTGCCCCTCCCCCCCGATGCAAGAGAACTTACTGGGGTTGGGAGGGGGCAGGCAACCCCGCAGGCGTCCTGGGATGACATGGGTGGAGGCATTTGGAGGAGGCAGCATGGCAGCATGAGGGACAGCCCCTAGACGGGAGCAGGGACGAAGCACTTTGGAGGCAGACTGCCAAGCCGCTCACCCCCCATGCTGGCTGGGACGGACGAGAGGCTGGCCTTGGAAGTGGTAGGCAGCCACAGCTGCCTGTGGAGCCGCACTACTAGTCTGCACCTGGGGTTGAGATCGCGTGAGATAGTGGCCAGGGTGTGAGCCCGGGTGGAGCGGGGCGGGGCAAGAAGCCAGGTCATAAGGAGCCTGGCTGCAGCAGGGAGAGGTTGCTTCTCTCCAGGCGGTTGCAGCGTCGGGAGGGTGGTCACATTTAGGCTCCATCCTTCCCCAGCCTCGGTCTTAGGACCCCGGCCTCAGAGGGAGGAAATCAAGCCTGGGAGCTCCCAGGGTTGGGACCCTCCAAGGCTTCTAGCAGCAACCCACCCTCACCATGGGGCCGTTGGTGAGTGGACTCCAGGTGGGAGGGCAATCCCTGACCACCTTCCGGGAGGAAGGGGGACAAAACCACATAGGGGACACCTATAGGGCATCCAAACCGATCCAAAGGGCAGGAGCGACATCCACCTGGGCAGAGCAATCTGCAACCTGCATCGGCTGAGGCCGTCCCACACAACATGGGGAGAAAGAGAGGGCCGCCGCCAGCAGGAAGAGAATGGCATTGCTCTGTATAAAAAGGTCTGTGATGTAACAAGTCTCCATGAGCGTGAAATACCTGACCCAAGTAAACTGGGTCTGCAACCTGACCTTCTTGTCTCCTCATGTTTCCTTGCCCTGCAACTGCCACCAACTTACCCAAGTAAGTAAGCCCCCAGTCACCAGATGAGATGGATGTCACACCATGTATAGGATTTCACAAAGTTATGGGTTTTTTCCCCCCATGCATTCATGGTGCACACATTCATTCTGATGATCGCAACCAATCCAAAATGGGCACTGCTTTTACAAGCAAACAAATCACTGCAGACTGAATATGTCTTACCACCATCTCAATGTAAAGCATTTCAAGGAAATGGTGAATTGGGATTACCAGTTTGGATTTCAAAGTTTTGTGAGAGGACACAGTTTTTAGCAAGAGGTTGGTCAGGGTAATACGCAATCTATGACCGCTAATTTAAAAACATGTTCATCACAGGCCTGCCCATAACAGGGGCAATCTCATGGATTCCAAAGACAATCAAATGCACAATTAGCCAAGGCCAGGCGGGGGCTCTACAGGGCATGGACACCCCCCCCAAGTGCCCGCAGACGTTTAAAGCTCACATCCAGAACTACAGCGGAGATGATCCGCTCTATCCCGGCACAACTTAAGGGCACAACTGAAAGAGTTATTTTTGAGCACTTATACGAACACAGTAGAAGGCTTGCAATGCTGCTTATAGAAAATAATCGTTCATGCAAGTCATAAGAACATAAGAACAGCCCCACTGGATCAGGCCATAGGCCCATCTAGTCCAGCTTCCTGTATCTCACAGCGGCCCACCAAATGCCTCTGGAAGCACACCAGATAACAAGAGACCTCATCCTGGTGCCCTCCCTTGCATCTGGCATTCTGACATAACCCATTTCTAAAATCAGGAGGTTGCGCATACACATCATGGCTTGTACCCCATAATGGATTTTTCCTCCAGAAACTTGTCCAATCCCCTTTTAAAGGCGTCTAGGCTAGATGCCAGCACCACATCCTGTGGCAAGGAGTTCCATAGACCGACCACACGCTGAGTAAAGAAATATTTTCTTTTGTCTGTCCTAACCCACCCAACACTCAATTTGAGTGGATGTCCCCTGGTTCTGGTATTATGTGAGAGTGTAAAGAGCATCTCCCTATCCACTCTGTCCATCCCCTGCATAATTTTGTATGTCTCAATCATGTCCCCCCTCAGGCATCTCTTTTCTAGGCTGAAGAGGCCCAAACGCCATAGCCTTTCCTCATAAGGAAAGTGCCCCAGCCCCGTAATCATCTTAGTCGCTCTCTTTTGCACCTTTTCCATTTCCACTATGTCTTTTTTGAGATGTGGCGACCAGAACTGAACACAATACTCCAGGTGTGGCCTTACCATAGATTTGTACAAAGTCATTATAATATTAGCGGTTTTGTTCTCAATACCCTTCCTAATGATCCTAATGATTTTAAAGAATTCTATAAGGTTTGTGAGGCAAGACTTACACCCTTATAGAAGCCATGCTGACTCTCCCTCAGCAAGGCCTGTTCGTCTATGTGTTTTGAGATCCTATCTTTGATGAGGCATTCCACCATCTTACCTGGTATGGATGTTAGGCTGACCAGCCTATAGTTTCCCAGGTCCCCCCTCTTTCCCTTTTTAAAGATAGGCGCGACATTTGCTATCCTCCAATCTTCTGGCACCGTGGCCGTTTTGAGGGACAAGTTGCATACCTTAGTCAAGAGATCTGCAACTTCATTCTTCAATTCCTTAATAACTCTTGGGTGGATGCCTTCAGGGCCCAGTGACACAAATAGTTTGTGCACAAGTTGCCATTTAAAAAAAATTGTTTATTTTTCCTAATAATGTGGTCCTGTTTGTCTAAAAAATGTACGATTAATGTAATAAGTATTAACAACTTACTTCTGCATGAACACACACACCACTTTTTAAATAAGGACATTTAAATTGCCCTGCCAATATTTCAATTACAGGAAGAACCCTTTAAAATTGCCCTCTTAAATACTTGATAAGTTTAATAACCTCTTATTTTATTTTCTACATATCAGCCATTCATATCCAAGTGTTGTCCTCTGCATTCCAACCTTATTGTCACAATGTTTGATAGGGGCTTCTTTAATTTAACAGGGCACATCAATGTTTTAAGAAGTAACGTTTGAAGAGTGAGACGCCTAATGAAATATTAAATCAAAGCCGTTGTTATTTATACCTTTAAAATCTAGCACAGCGCACCACCTTCATTTGGATCCATAGGCTGTAGCGTTTCGGATATGTATCAGATTCTCCATGAAATGACGTGGAACCGTTCATTATGCTTTCCAATTTAAATATGTAAGGATTCGAGTGGAAAGAAATGGTTTTGCACGTTATCCCCAAGGGGAATTAGGAGCATTAGTTCCAAGGAACCTGCTCTTGTGGTTATTTCTAAGATAATTTAACGGAATCATCCAATGTTACGATGAAAACGTATAGGGGGTATACTAATTGCCCACCAGCTTCGGAACCTGAGCGATCCTTTTTTTTTCCTCTTTAATGTAAACCAGTTCACTTGTCCTAGATTTTTTTTTTTTTTTAAAGAATAAGCTCTTGATAACAGGCCAAGTGAAAGGAAACCTGTCAACCTGAAATGGGCCTTATACTTGGTCTGTGATTAAAGAGCTGTAAAGCTCTGGAACTTTTAATCAAGCTCCTATTTTTCCCCTCAAATTTATTTAAACTTATATGGAGAAAACTAAAATATTCATGGCAATCTGTTCCCAAAGGCATTTTATTATTAAAGGGAAAAAAGGTAGAGTATATTATAACAGCAATCATTTTAGGGGGCTCTACATTAAAGCATCTCGGTACTGACCTCATTACAGCAACCCGACTTATACTAACAGACGACTTCTACTTTGTTCTTCGTTTTTACTGTCATTTTGGGCTTCTTACATAGCTAAGGCTGCTAAATTATGCTACCCAAGTGGCTACTTCAGGCCACCAGGGTAATTCCGAGCCATAATTTCCTCACATTAGGCCTCACTTCCTGCACAGACGGGAGTACAACCTCTAGCAAGGAAACCGCCACACTCCATATTAGCTATTGGCTGAAACGAACAGTTTAAGGTTGTCACCGGCATCGCTCGAGCAACTTCCTGTGGAGCAGATAACGTGGCAACATGCAGATGTTGCTGTTTAATAAGATGTTGCTGCTTCAGCAGCCGAGAGGCACTTCTGGCTGCCGATGGAAAGAAGGCTGGCAGGGCCAGCGCCGTGTTTGTGGATGTGCTGTATTGGGAAAATATGAAAAGTAGAACAGCGCCGGCATAATTATGGGCAATTTGCTTAATTGTGTGCTAATTGTTGCCTGCTTTGTGATGAAATAAGAGTGTGTGAAATCAAAGTTTGCATGGCTCCCATCCAGAAGTGACTCTGGTTAAGAGTTAGCTAGACTTGCAGTTCCACATTAAACAACAGTCACGGAGGTTGTGATGTCTTACCTCGCCTCCTCTGCTTTCTACAAGAGAGTTGCCAGCATGCGACGCAGTGGCCCTGAACCAAAATAACACCAGCTCAGCAGTTTTCCAGATTTTCTTGGGAGCAGAATTGTTCAGCGTCGATGCAGAGGGATTTCCCAGGGTGCGCAAGAATGTAAGAACAGCCTTCCTTCATCCCACCTAGTCTAGCATTCCTGATCCTCATGATGTCTAACTGGAGTCCTCTCAGAAGCCCACAAGCAGGAGAAGAAGGCACGCTACGCTCTCATGGTTGCTCTCATGGTTGCAACCAGGGTGACCAGATGTCGTAACCACAAAAGAGGACAAGGAACCTCAAAATGTAGGACATCCAAGAAAAAAGTAGGATATGACACAATAAAAGTGAAAAACACTCATATATTGATTTCCTGATTTAAATGTTGATGAATGTTGGTTTGCTGGAATGAGATTTCAACTGTGACTAAGGGCACAGTCCTAACCCCTTATGTCAGTACTTTCCAGCACTGGCATAGCAGTGCCAATGGGACGTGTGCTGCATCCTTCAGTCACTCATGGAGACCTCCTCAAAGTGAGGGAATGTTTGTTTCCTTACCTAAGAGCTGCATGCCCTTAAGTCAATACTGGAAAGCACTGACATAAGGGGTTCGGATTGAGTCCTAAGGCGGCTGTTGTAGGTTTTACTGTCGAATGCTATATTCTCTCTTCCCCCCCCCCCATTATGGCTGCAGAATATATGGGGTGAGTTAGAGGGAGAACTGAGCTGTGAAATAGTGCAAGCATGTGCTACAAAGTTCTATGGTTACAATAACCACCTTTGGAGGGAGCCAAACTAAAGCCCCCTCCCTATTGTGGTCTGCCCTAGGGCTGTGCAGCCTGAGGATACCTGTCTAGACAGAGCACTCTCTTATCCAGCTCTGTGTGCCTCTTTCTCTTGCTGCATTGTTATTGACAGAAACTTTATATACTCAGTATACTAGATTACTTATTATTAAATTTAAAACTGCAACTGATACTCAGAAGCCCCCAAGGGGGGGAAGAGACCATAGGTCATGCACAAGGCCAAGCAGAAGGAAGGCAGCCCATTGGGATTGCCTGGAATTCAAAGGGTGGGGCCATTAAGAGCCACACCACTTGTTGCCACTTAGTATTTATTCAGCCTGAGCATACCATCTCCCCATGGAAAGCAGTGTGGGATTCATTGGCCAGCAGCAGGGCCAAGGAGGAATCTTTTGCTCTTCACCTGAGTGGTGTGCATTATAAGGGATTGGGCATGGGGGGGGGGGTGTCCAGAGGCCAATTTCCTCGCTGTAATCACTTCCTTGTATAGTGCTTGCCAGTTGCTACTGATCTGGCTAACCTCTGCGAGTCTGGCATTTGGTACAAGTCCCCTCCCCCCACTTACTGCACTCTCCAGAATCTCCTTGGCTCAGGGATGCTATGAGCTGTTTGACTTATGAGCTGTTTGACTTATGGGAAGTAATTCGATTCAGATCTTCTTCAATCCCTTACCAGGGTTGACATTGAAACGCTTCGATGGTCATTGACAATCTGGAGCCTGCAGTCAGGATAGGAATACTGAGATGGGGAAAGAGAGAGAGGCTGTCTCCTCCTAGGAAGAGAACCCCCCAATAAAAGCAAAGTGCTAAGTAAGCTATGGCCCCCCTGCAAACATTTAAACAGTGCTCATTTAACTCCAACCCACTTGTCTCATGTCTCAGGGCCCTTGACTACAGTACAGCAGAAAGAAAACAGTGATTGACATTAGCCTATGAACCCTCAATAAACCCACCTATCTCTTCACCAGAGATTTGTGGCAAAATGTTAGGATGCTCCAGTGTCATCAGCATTACCTGATGGCATCCTACTGGTACTTCTATATAGGGAGCGAGAAGTATAGCAGGCTGGTGTACATGAAATGGAACATATAAACTGGAAATCTGATTGTTCCAGGTTTGTCCTGGTTGACCATTGACCAACAACTGAAGCTGGATCAGTCAGCTTTACTAAATCAGTGGTGACTTAAGTCAGTGGTGGGATCTTGCACCTTTAACACTTGTGTAGGAGAGAGAATTTCAGCAGGTGCAGCTTGTCATCTGTGAGACAACAAGCTGCACCTGCTGAAATTCCCACTTATATACAATTGTTCAGGATCCCTAATGTTGAAAGTTTGCCCACCCCTGACCTAAACCATAAGAACATAACTCCTACTGGTTCAGGGCGACAGGCATATCTGTTTAATTTTTGGTACCTGTGTTCCATTGCCATCTCAGGAGAGGAAAGCTACTTTGCCAAAGCCTTTGTTCTAGCATCAGCTATCCTTGGGGATAACAATATCCCAGTCCACATTTAGGCTTGCTGTATGTATCTTTTGTCCCCGATAAAAGTCTTCCTCCACAGATAAGAAGAAAGGTTTAGCGAAACCAATTGGATTAACTGATTGGTTTTAAGTGCTTGTGAAGTATAGCTATGGGGCAAAACTGCCCCGGACTCATTGAAAATTCCACTTTGCTATAACAACATATAACATCCTTTTCACCTACAAATGATACAGGCTGCTGAACAACGAAGAAAGGCTTTTTAACTATTGTGCTGGTGAGTCAAACTTAGATCTCTGTATTTGAGGAGACAGGAATTCACCTGACAGCCTTAGAATAAAAAGGACAAAAAAAGTTCTTATTTCTGGGGCAGACAAATTAAACAAACATGATCCTTGTGTTTGCTCCCCAAAGCAATCTGGAGTTCAAATAAGAAAGCAAGTGTACTCCTAGAGCGCCTGCATTTGATTGAGTGGAAAAAAAAAACACAAAAAAGAGACAATAGTATTTTTAAATCCAGGATTGTCAGGTTCTCCCTGACCCTGAAAATGTTCTGGGAGTTTGATCGGGTGTTTGTACTGGAGCTCTAAAAAAGTAGTCACAGCAGGTATGTTATAGTGTAAAGTCTATAGGCTTTTTTCCCACTTCTTCCACTGATCTAAGTTAAGAAAAGGAAGCTAAGGGGGCTATTTTCTGGCAAGATGAACAATTGTTTCATGCTGAGCGCTGGATCACAATTATGTTTTCCAATATCAAGGTATTCACTTCCTGGACAATTGTGTCCTGGTCAAATGCGGTCCAGTCATTGGTGTCCCTGAACTTACTTACTTACTTACTTACTTACTTACTTACTTATTCTTTCTTTCTTTCTTTCTTTCTTTCTTTCTTTCTTTCTTTCTTTCTTTCTTTCTTTCTTTCTTTCTTTCTTTCTTTCTTTCTTTTCCACCCCACTATAACAGGACAACAAATCCCATGTCCCATGTTATATATCCTACCACCCCACTGTTGCCACAGGATATTGAGCCCTATTTGGAAAAAGCTGGTATGTGCAAGCCAGCATCTGACTCATGTTATGTGCCGATATTCTGGGCTCATCTATGGAAAGTTGGGCTGGAGTTGGGCTGGTGGTCTCCTTGCTGTCTTGGCAAATCCCTACACTTGACCAGCCCCACAACTTGGCCATAACGTGTAGGACAGCTGCCATTTCTGCTGCCATTTTGTATATTTCTAAACCTCTGTTACACATTTCTTGTGGTTGTGAGTTGGAGGTTCAAATGAAAGACATTTGGCTCTGTCCAGCCACAGAATGTTGGACCAGATGGGCTCACAGTTTAATCCCACAAAGCCATTCCTAGGAAGATCTTGTCACAGAATTGCTATTCAGGGCACACAATGGTTAAAAAATAAAAAGGATAACAAAACTTATGAGTGTGGGGAGAAAAGGAGGAGATGAATGGATTAACCCAGAAAGAAAGGAGATATATTACTAAACAAGGCAAAGAAGATACTTAAGATATGGTGCCCGGTGATCATGCATAGAAAACAGTCTCCACATTTCATCTTGAGCTAGCTAATGCGTGATAAATGACGTTCGATTGCAGCTTTGTACAAACAATGCAAGAATGCAACCTACCTTCCTAGAAGTATCTATAAACTGTGATTTTATGCACCAGAGTTGTATTCCAAACATCCTCCAAATAAGCATGCAAAACCAAGGCATTTTTGGACTTAAGGACCACTTTTTTAAAGATTAACAAGCAAACAAACTTGGGCATGCGGGTTCTAAGTTGGGGAAATGACTCTAGCTGTCTGCCTCCCCCTGGTGATCTGGATGATCAAACGGGCATACCACTTGACTCAAGACTCCAGTCGCAGACTGGCTAAGCATGTCCTCACCAACCCCTTGGTGTTGAGGTGGCATGATTGTGCTGGCTTACTCTGACCAAGCCAAAGCTAGCCTTTGCCAAATCTGACCAAGGAAAGCTCACCAGCCTCACTAAGCCAGATAGGCAACATATGAGTGGCTCTGGAATTCCCTGGATGTGCCACCTCAGAATAGATGCCAAGTAGAACACCTTTCTACCCTCCTTGTTGCATGCTTCCTGCCTAAAGTGACCAGATGAAGGAAATCTACCCTATACCCACCACCTGCAACAGTTTGGGGTAGGCAAAAAAAAACCCATGGCTAACTGCCAATCAAGTACAGGGTAAAATATTCCTACTCAGCCCCAAAGCAACCAGCTAATAATCAGATTGTTAAATGGATGGGCAGGAGACAGCAGGTACTGGCCCGACTGCAGAGCAGGTGAGGCTTAATACATGCACTTGCCCTGCCCAGGGGCTGACTACTGCACAGCCTTGCCCCTGCATGCCTGGAGGGCAGGGCAAAGGGCAGCAATGCATGCATCACTATCATTCTATGGAAGACAAACCTGCTTCTTCCAGTGCTGGGCCAGCAAGACCCATAATAAACAACATAACATTACAATAGTATACATAATAGCATAATACTATTATAAAAATGTTTTCTTAACCTGATCTTTGCGATACTCTAAGAAAATATTTGCTTCTAATAGAAATTCATATTTAATACTCTGTATCAAGACAATGAAGACTTTTTTTCCCCAGTATGCCTTTATACGTAGACATGGTGTGTAGGTAGAGAAGCCCATATTCCCTGACATTGCCAATATGGCAAGAGTTAAAGGGTGGAAAGGACTCCAATCCATATAGTTTGCCTCCTTAAGTTCCATTCACCTAGATTTGACAAGTTGTTGGGATCTTATCTGATTTGGTTCCCCCCACCCCACTGTGATCTTTTTTTTTTTTTCATCCAGGTCCCTACCAAGTAAATATTTTGATGGATTGATTCATTGCTTGTTTGAGTCAGTGTGAAAGAGAGACATCACATTCATTATTATGCCTGTATGTTTTTCTTCCTGACAGTTGACAGTGTTAAAGCTCCAGGTTTTATTCTTTATCTAAAAAAAAAGTCTCTTTGTCTTTGATGTAAATGAGTTTTCAGATCTTAACAAAAGCATCTAAATTTAGAGCCCATGAAGACAGAAAATAGCGTACATGTAACAAGTTTGCTGAAAGTGATGAAAGTGTGTAATTTAGTGCTGGGTAGATTCCACCTTGTCTGATTTAAATGGCATTTCATATCCCTTCAGTGGGTATCAAATCCAATGGTGGGTACTTGCTGGAGGCATAGATTTAATTCTGTTTAAAGTGGGTGCCCTTCTTTTCCAATTGCATTTCTGTTGATGATATTTCCCAGGGGTCATAGCACTCCAAAGGACTCAGACTTAGTCCTTTAGATATTCTGGTTCCAAATCATTTGGGCTTGAATTTAGCTGGTTAACGGGGGGCAATGTACCATCATAGCTGGTTAACGGGGGGCAGGAGACTGTACCATCTTAGTTAGACACTATAAGCAGGGGGAAAATGGGCTGGAACAAGGGCAAGTTTAGTCTCTGCCACTGAACCCAGAATGTACAAGTCCCTGCCTTGGAAGGTCCATCTTGCCCCATCTATTGCCTCTCAAAACTTTGCTTTCTCCAAAAAATTAAATTAAAAAGGACACCACCACAGAATTCGTGAAAGGCACCGAAAAATAGATTAAATGTTTTAAAAATTTATACCTGGCCTTGCCCCTTGGAAACAAGACATGTTTGTGTGTTTTCAAACCAAATACATTGCTTTTTTAAAAAATTATTATTTTAACTGCTTTGAGCTGACACAAGAATGTCAACTAGACCTGATGCTAAATGTATGATTTGTGCTCTCACTTATTTATTACTGACATTATAGCTATGCCCCAATTACGATGTGGACCATAATACATGGCCGGGGGGGCAGTAATTTAAGCTTTTAACATGGACACCAAGAGAAAAACGATAAGTGCCATTGACTACAAAACATGAAGAACAGCCAACAGATTGGTGTTCTTGTTTGTTATTCCCAATACTTTTAGCTTTTGCAATGTCTCTTTTCAAGGACATTCAGAAGGAACTGTTTGGTGTATAACTTTATGTAAGCTTGCAAAAAGTCACGCATTCAACCTGGCACAGATGTTGAACTGCACAGCTCTTAAGTTCTTTGTGGCATTTAAACCTGCAGCTCACCCTGCAGCTTGAAGTGGTAGTGGTCCACCAAGATACCACAAGCCCCAAAGGCTTATGTGCCCAATAAAACCATAACCTAGAGACTTCCATGGGCACCAAGAGAAGCTTCATTCACATAACTAGCCTAGCTTGAATCCCTAACCATGATTTATTCTACTATATGAGGGCCATAAACATGCTAGAACAGCAATTTTCAAGCTTTTCCATCTCACAGTACACTGACCATGTGCTAAAATTGTCAGGGCACACCATCAGTTTTTTGACAACTGACAAGACACACCACACTGCTGGGTAGGGGGCTCACATCTCCCAATGGCTGTACTAATAAATAATCCTCCTCCAAACTCCCGCATCGTACCAGTGTGCTGTGGTACACTGGTTGAGAATTGCTATCCTAGAAGTTCACTGGTTATCCTACTACACAGAATTCTTGAGAACAACAAAATTAATTTGTACTCTGGGAAGTACCGATTTTTGCTTAAAAACATCACTTCTAACGTTCTTTTTCTTCTCTTCTTTAAAGCCATTGAGGTGAACCTCCAGAAAGCACTTGCTGAAGCTTCTGAAACCTGCACACAAGAATGCCTCATCCTCGGCCATTCTGACAATTGCTGGATGCCTCCATCTTTGACACAGTACCAGCAATCCAACCCTCCTTTGCCATCCTTTGGCTTCCAGCAAGGATGGGTTCGTGGAGCCATGCCGGATGGAAGACACAGCCTTGGAAGGCCGGTTCCCAAGGATCAGGATACTGACAAAGGCCCCAGAGGACCCAGGCCTCAGTTCTACAACACCTGCGAAAGACACTGCACCAGCGAAGACCCAGTCAAAGTAATTCCTCTGGCAAACTTCATTCCTCCCCAGGCTACACCCATCTCTGGGAGTAACACCAGTTTGATCCATGAGCACCAGCTATAAAAGGCATATCTTGACAAATCCAGCTATTCCGGGCTTTAACGTGTACGTGTATATAGTGACAGCTAAATGCCGTTTTAATGCATATGCAAGCCTGTTAAGGTTTGTGAATATTTATATATATAAATATGAATTCTGAATTGACCTTGAAAAGCTGTATCCTAAGGAACGGAGTAAAGGGAGTTCAGCTTACTCAGTAAAGAACAGTATGCAAGCAAAACAAAACACCCTTTCCCAGTGAATTGCCATGGCACAAAAAAACAGTTTTAGGACAAAGCTGGTTTTCCTCTTTTGGAAAGTTACTTAGCATTTTTAGGGCATGGTCAACTCAGTTGATCTGAAAGGCCTCCTCTCTTTTATGGTTTCTCTTTGCTTTCAGGTCATTTATTCTGTTATATATTAACCGTTTTTATTTTTCATATCCCCTCACGATGAAGCCTAGCCATTCTCCATAAGAGAACCGATCAAGAAAAGTAAGTAGTAGAATGAAGTAGAATGAAGTAGAATGAAGGTCATGTGTTCCAAACCTAAGCACATCTACTCAGAAGATGTAGAGGTGTAACTCCCACCTAGTTAGTTGGAAATTAAGCCAATCAAGTGTAAACAGGTCTCAGCCTTAGGGATGGAACGTGATGAACATTATACCAAATCCACTGCAGGGGTGGAAGGGGAGAGATTTTCTGCATCCACCAGCCTCCATTTGCCGTGCTGAGACAAAAAGAGAGCATGGAAATGTTTTGGAAACATTTTTTCCACTTCAATGCTTCCTATGCTAATTTTTCAGGGAATACTTATGGAGTTGAAAAGTGGTCATCTTGCAAATCTGCTGCTCCAGCCACTACTTTTTTTTCTTCTTCTTCTTCATCACAACATGATCCCAGCCAACTAGGGATCTTAGGGTGTTATAAACATCATCACAGTCACAAAGCAGGTAATATGACTTCTTAATGGAATTACATTGATTGGTTTCATTTACCACCAATGAAAGCACTTCAAATGCATGGAGGAAAGAACATGCATTTGCTCACTGCTCACATGCTCACTGCTATGGCAAGTATGCTGACACTTCCTGGTTTGCACTGTGCTATAGTAAATCTCAACAGCATAGAAAAGCAAGGTAGCTACAGTTTAAGCCATTTTTGCCCAACATTGCATATACGCAAAAGGTCCCAAATGCGTACAATTGTGGGCCTGGCAAAAAGGGGTTAATACACTTCTGTCCCTACCCAGAGGTGGCTTAATTTGCCCTCAACGGGTCACATTCCATGCACAGCCAACACTGATTTGGTGCTGTGACATTGTCACAGTCACAGTGTGATTCCTTATTGGCTGGATTCATGTTATGAATATTTAAAAAAATGGTCACAGGAACAGCAGATTGTGGACAGACAAAACATTAAATTTAGGCTGGGTGAGGATACTGCACCCCCCTCAAAAGTCCCCTTTCATCTTGGAAAAAAAATTGTACAGAGAAACATTTAGTCCAGTACAACAGGAGACATATTAATTAAGACTTTTCTGCCCAATGTTGCATATATGCAACAGGGGTCAAATATGTACACCTGTGAGCTGGGCATAAATGGGTTAACCAAGGCTTAATGGGTTAACCAAGGTTAACCAAGAATACTTTGCTTCCACTTAAAAAACAATCAAAAGACCTTTTAAGTGACCGTATGGGAGAAGAGAAATTTCTGTTGGCCCCCCTTTGTTTTAAATGGTATTTTCACTGTCCCGGTTTTCTCCACAAACATCCTGAAACACCTTATCATCTCCTTAGTTAAGCCTGAACGTGAAATACCAAAGCCTTCCCCTCCTTTTTTTTAAACTGAGATTTACTCTCTCAGTTACGTTACCATTCAACCATGCATCCATTATGAACACCCAGAGTAAACCAGAGCATCCATTACAAACACCCAAATTCTCAGAGTAAACTGTAGAATTTTTTTTTAACCTGTAATTAATGTTTCTATGGATAGCCACAAAAATTTCCTTCTTGGGGGGGGGAAGAGACCTAGTACAAAGAAACATGATAGATCACTTATTAATTGTGTTGTGCCTTTACAGTAAGCCAGTGTCTGCTAGAAAACAACAAGATGGCTTTATAGCCTGTTTCCCCCCCCTTCTTTCCATTGGAACTCTATATAACTCCACACCAGTCCTGATAGGCAAACAAGCACTTGCCGCTTTCGTTTAATGTATTACTGAAGCAAATCACAGACATTAGTCTCGAGAACAAGAGAGATCTGGGAAGTGAGTGTTCCGTGGATGTAATTATGAAGTCTCCCTTGTTATGTTATTCTGTAGCAGTTCAAGGTGGTGTACCAAGAAAGATTAGACATTCATGACTGATCTCAGTGTGCGAGCTTTCACATACAGCATAAAGAATAGTGCGACAATCCTATACTGGGTACAAAGAAGATGTCTTTTTTTTAGATGAAACAGTTATGAACCCCTTGTATTTTGTTTCTCCCTAGCCTTTCATTCACGCACGATCTTGTATGTTCCACAACCAAATAACCTATCTTTGTAATACATTCAGATAGCTTTCCTCGCTCCATTTGTACCATAAAAGAGACAATCGAAATTTGATAGGAAGAAGGAAGCAATCTGATTTTTTTTTTCAACCTTTCCTGTGAAAAGAAATCCATGTTGGCTCAATGTAACTTAAGAAAAAAAATATTCTGTAACTTATGAAGAAAACTTTGTGTGTACAATTGCTGTAATATAAATTGCTTGTAAATTTATAGAAATTCCCATCACTGAGGGTTCCAATGAATGCTAGGACAGCTTCTCTTCATTATGTGCCCAGCAGGTATCAAGTAGCTTTATATATCATCATCCCCGTAAATCTGTTCTGAACACAGTTTGTTTTAATATATAATGATTAAAACAAAAAATATATATACAAGAGAAACTTCACTTTTAACCATCAATGAAACCTCAGGCTATCATATAGCATATCTTTCTTCCTAGTTCTCCAAAATATTTTAGCAGAGGCATAGGGCGTACAAAAGGATGTAAAATTCGGCATCCTTATTGATCCTTTTGATATTAATGCAACCACTTGTAGCTAAATCAAGCACAGTTTATGGTTTGAAAAAAATGGGTGAAGGTTTCCTGAGACTGATTAGCTCCAGATTAGTTTGCTATTATATTTGCACTTGAAAACTTCTCTATTTACTAAAACAAAAAAAGTGATCGCCATAAATGCTCTTGCATACATATATCTACGAATGCATGTTCAATCATGCGATTCAGTGCTGAGCATAGTGATTAATTTAATGAGACAATTCACCTTGTAAAAGATTGCTTATAGGCCCAAAGTCTGCAGACTCTTGTCAAGGACCGATTCAAACATTCCATTGCAAGCTAAGATGGAGAGCCTGAGAACCATCCATTCATCTGAATTTTACTAGTAAATCTGCATCTGAAATGTTGGCATAAGGCAGTTCTGGAAGCAATATTCATACTCTAGAATGAACTTTGAAGGAAACATTCATTTATGGTCAAATAATGTGTCACCACTTCATGAATCATCTATGTTTCTGAGTATGAATATGTTCTTCTAAACCATAACTTAAAACTATGAAACAGGGAAGTAACATAAGAAAGGGATTGTTCTCATTCAGAACACTTCACAAAATCTTCATTCATGTCAACCGTCCATGTACATTGGTGATCATCCCTTTCTCCAAGGAGTTCAGGATAGCACACAAGGTTCTCTACCTTCTTTACCCTCTGAACCAGACAAAGCAGGTAGGGCTGAGATTGCATTAGCAACTGATCTAACATCACACAGCATGCATCACAGCTGAGTAGGGCTTGAACTGTTTTCACAATATTTGTTTAATACTCTAGCCTCTCTCTCCACTCCCCAGTTAGATTCTGCTATTCATATTTGTTTAGGATGCTGAAACACAACACTAGAGCACAAACAAGGGCAGATCATTGAAGCTGAGTGACACACCTGGAATGCTTGTTTGTCACACCAAGGACACTAATGGAGGTCTAGCAATGCCACTCTTGTAAAGTTTTAATCCAGAACAATATTCCTACAGAAGAACTCCTACTTACACCTCCATTAAAAGGATAGGCGCTGTCTGTGATCTCTGTGGTGGGTTTTGGTATTTGTTCATCCTGACAAAGCTCAAAACTCCATCAACCCTGGTAAAGCAGGTATCTTAGGTTTCCCATATGTCTACAAAGTCCCATCTTCTTATCTGAGACATATAGAGGACAGATACTAAATCATGGAAAATCATTGGGGGAAAAAGTGTTTTAGAAACAAGCTTTCATATCGATAGGCACAAGTAAATTAGTGGCCTCATTTTACCCACCCATCAGGATTAAGTGGCTTCATTTCCTAATGGCAAATTGAAAGTGCTATCATGGAAAATCAATACAAAAAAGTTCATAGCTAACAGGTTTGAAGATGATCATGGTTTTTGCTAGGTCCTGCCATGATTATAAAGAAGAAAAAAATGCTGTACAGAGATGGCTTTGAAGCTGTATACACCACATTAAATACAGATCTAAAATTGTCGTTAGAATGACCTATAATAGGGCTTTTTGGCTTCAGTTCCTAAAAGCTACTAATGCTCTGTATTTATATCCCTAGAATGGCACATTTACTATTATTGCATAGTAATATGTGTCCCATGTGTATCCCATGCGTATCTCCAAGGAATTCAAGATAGAACCTTCACCCCTTTTTATGCTTTCTATAATTCTACAAAGTGGCAAGGCTGAAAAAAAATTGACTGGTTCAAAGTCACCCATGGGGTTGACAACCCACATTACTTTGGTTCAAGTCATCTACTCATATTACATGAGGTTTACTCATATTACGTGAGGCTTCCTCCACTAAAAGCTGACTTTTTTCTCAGCACTAATAAGGCTACAGCATTATGAAGCCATGCTGCTGGTTAGATTTATTTGGAAGCCCCTAACAATTTCTCATTAGGAAGAATGAACACCTTTGCAAAAGGTACAGAAGTAAAGTACAACAAGATCAGCAGAACGAATGCTGGCTTCCCATGAAGTGATGCAGACAGAGCTTTGCTGAAAGTTCAGTGACAAACCCAGGCAAAGGAATGCAGACAGCAGCCCACCAAAATGATCATGGGAAGTGGGCTGGGTCATTTACAGTGACTCTCTGATGGAAACCTCTTTGCATTTAACAAGACACAGACAGAGAGCGAGAGAGGATCAACCCTGACACACACCCACAAGGATCAACCCTGACACACATGCAATCAAGATATTGCTTGATGCATTCATCACATGACAGGCCATACGTGTGTGAACTAAAAGGTAGAGCCAAAATCCCACCACATGCATTTTGCTGTGTGGTGAAATGGGAATTAGAGGCATTTTGGTGATTTTTTTTTTTTTGTCCTTCCCAGTTGTAGGGATGATTTTAAGGGAAACTTGTGAAAGGAAAGGAAACTGGGGGCCCAATCCTCTCCAACTTTCCAGAGTTGATGCAGCCATGCCAACAGGGAGTGCACTACCTCCTGAGGTGGGGGGGGCAGTCATGGAGGTAAGGTACTCAAGGTAAGGGAACATTTCTTCCTTTACCTAGGGGCTGTATTGTGGCTGCATTGGCGCTGGAAAGTTGGGGCCTAAGTTAGGGGTAGTGCTTCTTCAATGAGGAATGTAGCATCCCCAAGATGCACACTGGGGGAAAACATGGGAGCCAACATCCACAGTTACCACTCTGAAATAGGCAGTGGTGCAAAAAAGATTGCCCTCTGAACTCTACACCCCTCCCTAATTCAGTATAAATTTTTTCCATGGAAAGCTGTCATCTTCACTATAAAGTTCAACATTAACACAATGAATTTTTGTTGGAGCACCTGCTCTATGGAGGTCCCTTCTCAACTAAAGAACGTCCCTCGTCTGAAAAAGGGACCAGTCAGGAAAGAGAGCTGCTGCTCTCAAAAGCTCCGTAGTCAATTTTCAATTAAAATGAAAGTGGACACAGCAATTCTTCATGGTCATTCTAGTTGGATAAGCCTCTGCTTTGTATATAATTATACACACACACACACACACACACACACACACACACACACACACACACACCTCAGTCCAAGTTGTTTTTTTTTTAAAAAAAAGACCATCTGCATAGCATTTTCGCTATTTTTTGGTTTTGCATTTTAAAGGCCTTTTTTGACATATCACATTCCAGTTTTGCACTCCGTAGGCTTCACCCCCCCCTCCAGAATTATTATGAGGCCAGAGCAACCTGGATTCATTCCATTGATTCACACTTTCCACTTTCATCATTTTCCCAATTAAAATAGGACTCTTTTGCCCTGTATTCTTTCTGAAGTGTAAATATTGTCTTGGAGACTTCGGTATGAATTTGAAATGGAAATAAGGTCATTTGTTCAGCGGGGCAAAAGGAACATTCATACATAAAGCTAAAGAAAATGAAAATTTCATCTATGCTATTTTTTTTAACCCACCCACCCCAAGCTATGATTATAAGTGCACTGCATGGGAATCTCACTGCTCATTTCCCAGCAGCAACCATTCACTTCAATGAAAGACACTGATCTATGTGCTCCCTCCATTGCATACATAGATATGCCCCAAATGTGCATTCAGACATGCATTTCACTGCGGCTCAAGAAGGAATATCGTGTCTGAATTATCTAGCAAATTTAGTCCTTGGTTCCAAAGCCCGCAAGCCTCTAAAGTTATCATTTGATGCATCCTTCCATATATATAAGCTATCTATTAAAGACCTTTTTTGTGTATGTGTATGTAAGCTTATTTAAGCCATTTAACTTGTTTTATTTTGCTTGTGTGAAATTGTTGTTTTTTTTAAAAAAGAACCTCAAAAACTATATCTTGCATTCGAGTACTATGTAGCTGCATAGATTTGTTTCATGCTATATGAACAAATCCCCCCTTTAAACAAAAAGGGGGGAAAAAACTTTCACCTTCCTAAAGGTGAACAAGGTGTTGCTTTGTTGCTGAAATTCAAAAAACAGTTTGTAGCACAACCTTTTTTAATGGTAAACCTGAATTCCCACAAGATGGTTCAGCCACGCATGTGCATCGCTTGATTCATGGTCACTAAGGCGTCCGTTAACCCCATCTCAAAGTCTTGTGTCTGTGGGGGCATCAGATGATTTGAATGACCAACCTGTCCTGTTAAATGTGTGATGACTCATTCACACATACAGGCCATCACTTTGGGTAGTGGTAAACTGAGGGTCAACACCAACATTTTGAGAAACAAAATTTCAGGGTTCCTCATCTAGGAGAAATATCCGTTAGTTTTCCACAGGAGCTAAAAAGACCTTAAGATGCGTAATGAGGTGGTGTAATCTCTGAACCAGTCCTTTCAGACTGCAGGTGTAGGCTGAGTTTTTGAACACTCTCCCATGCAAAACATCTTTCATTTACGACATGAGCAACTCAAGGAGAGAACTGAGATGAGCCTTTTCTGAATTGTGCTCACTCTATGCAATAATAGGGCTTTTTTTTTTTTCCTTTTTGCATGGGGAAGCATTCTAAATTATGACCCTACTACTGCAAACTCAGATGGAACTGAGGTCTATAATTCTATGACCTCATCCTGAGGAAAGTGAAAGTTGGGTCAGAATTGCTATAGATTTTTTGTCCATTCCTAGCAGTGATGAGTGCTTTCAACTAGTGTTAAAACAAAGTTGGGAGGATGCCACATTTTGGAGGGGGGGGGAAGTGTCCCAAGGAAATAATTCCTTACTTTGTTCCATTTTGAAATAAAGTCAGGCCTCAAAAATAGCATTAGAGGAATACGGCAAATGTTCTTTTCTTCATTCTAGAGTAGTTTTCATTCCAAAGTGTGAACAGCATTCTGCCAAGATTAAACCAACAGCCGTACAAAAAGACAACAATCTGGTTGCTTAGTATAATAAGGAAACCAAATTTCATGTGGTTTTGTGCAAATCAAAAAGAGAACATGCCATCTTTCCCCTGGCCATTTCCACTACTTAGCCAACATTGACCGCTTTGTTCAGGGTGACCAGATACAATGGAGGACAGAGTGCCTATACCTTTAATCATTGTATAGAAGAGGGAATTTTGGCAGGTGCAGCCCAGCATTAAAAGGTTTTTAAAGCTACACCTGCCAAAACTCCCTTTTCTATACTATGGTTAAAGGTATAGGCACTCTGTCCTCCACTGTATCTGTTCACCTTGCCCCTTGTTCCAAATTTGAATCAACATCATTTGTTTAGGACACCATTATTTTGGACAGAACTCAAGAAGTAGACTTCTTCTTCCCAACTATCGCAATGTTTGACCTGAAATCAAGTCAGGCTTTTGCACACATTCCAAGTGGACCATCACAAAAGCTTGAGCTTTTGAGTGTTTGCAAGAGGTTGACCTTCTGTGGAAACATTTTGTGAATCATTAGTTCAAACTTTGGGGAGCGTCAACTACAAAGAAAGATAATCTTTGCAGAACAGAATTGAGACCAGCACAAATGTGCCCACACATACACTGGTGTAGAGCCTTCGGAGCCATTCCCGGCAAAATGGAGCCAAACGGGAGCCAAATCCCCCCCACCGCCGGGAATGGCTCTGAAAGGAGGGACCGCTCGTCCACCTCCTTGCCAGGCTGAGCGCTCCGCCCCCCCTCCAGCTACGCCAATGACATACACACACAACAATGTGAACCTTGGTGAGCAAATCTTGCAAACGCTTGAGCAGAAGAATTCAGCAGTTGGAACTCCCTGCTAAAATACTTGCGACATCTCAAATGCAAGGCCATGGTCAATTCTCAACAAGACCTGCTGAAGCCTGCAAAATTAAAAGACCTTTCAGGATATAAATGCGCTCAATGTAAATATATGACTGATCTTAATTGAAATGATAAAACGATATTGTTAACTATAATGAGTGTTTACTAAGGATGGAATGCAAAGTTCTGTGCAGTAGCCCCACTGAAATTAGTGGTAGTTGCACGACCATCACACACTTAGGAAGAGCCCACTTATCTCTGCAACTTCCTTAGCAGATCCGCTCATGAGCCTGTCCCCTGGGTGATGTTTTCTTAAAAATACGTCACACACAGTTGGTGTTGCAAGCATAGAAACAGGCTGAAGGCAAAGATTGTATTTGGTAGAGCCTAGGAAACAAAACTATGTGTCTCTCATGTTAACCCTAGTTATGAAAGATAACTGAAAAAATCTTTTTGTACATATCTGTATTTGAGTTTGTACTTCAGGGAGATTTCTTCACTCTGTGGCATACTACAGGATTTGGAAGTGATTGAGTCTGTGTATTTGTACCGAAACTGCCCTATCATACACTTTTAGAATTGTGCTATTGGGCGTCATATGATGTTAAGCCCAATAGCACCGGGAGTCCAGTAAAACCCACTGTAGTTCTATTTCAGGTTATGTATAGCATGTTGTCATGTTAATTAAGATGCTTATTAATAAATTAGAGCCACAAAACCGAGTGAGTGTTTTCTTTCGGTTTGTGCATTGCTCGTTATGCATTCTCATTTCATTGGGCATGTCTCTCCTTGATCACTTGACGATGCAACCATTGCAGTTCACACCCAGACCTCACAACGGAACAAAAATGTTAGAAGACAGCCAAGGGAGAGATAAAAAGCTACAAGTTCAAAGCTGAAGTAAGCTTCTTGCTCTCCCTTCTCCCCTATTGATTGGTACAATATTTGGACTGCAAAAGATCTGATGCAGTCAATTTTTGGGGTTACCCTCAGCTTAGAGGTGGAGACTCAATTAGGTGTGCAGACGGTCATGTACTGAATCTTGTTCAGCAACGTCAAGGTACATGGCGCTGTACACAAAAGGGTATGGAGGCAGAGGGTATGGAGGTAGAGAAAGTCAATGAGATTGTACATGGAACATAATTCCTATGCTCTGTTGTAATGAAGCTAAGAACATGTCCCTGAAATAAACTCCTTGATTTTTGAGATCTTAAAAAAACCACCACCTCCTAAAAAAACCACCACCTCACAACTTGTCCTTCCTTCCTTTGCTCCTCTTGGGAGAGAATCACAGAATTAAGACGTGGTTCAACTCAAGGAGAGGTTTCCAATGCCAGTAGCAATGTGGTTGAAGAAAATTGCTTGGATTGCAGCCTTAACGCAATTCCTAGGGAACACAGTGGAATTTACTTCTGAGTAAACATGCACAGGCATAAAAGAATAAAATATTCTATTATATCTTTGATATTTCTTTGAGAATTTTTTTTCATTTTTTATGCATTTGTTTAATTAAAAAGAAAAGATTGCATCCTACTCGCATGCTTGATGTGAGTGCAGTGAAGTGCACCTGCAATGAAGTGCAATGAGCAATTTACAGACATGTGGCAGAAGAAAACACTGTAATGAAGACATTTAAAAGCTGGTTTTTGATTGTTGTAAGCTTAATGGGATATGGCTACAAGGGGTGTGGCTTGGCGGAGGGCATCACATTGAGATTATACACTTAAAATTGCCACTGACCTTTGAGAGCGAGAGCAGGGCCCAGAGTTTTTCCCCTGTGCATGCAAAAACTCCACACCTGCTTTTCCATCCACTTATTTACACAACAAGCCTTCTTGAGTCCCTTTGGGGAAAAGGCGGGGTAAAAATAAAGTTATTATTTATTATTCTTGTTTTGAAAAGAAAAAGATCAATGACGTTGATTGGGAGATATTTAGCATATGGGAGGGGGAGAGATTATCCTGAATCTGTAATTGCACCTTAGCTCATTCCAAGCAGCAGCTATGGGGAGAAGGGAACCAAACATTGATGCTAACAAACTGAGCTGCAAATCTCAACTTTCCCTTATCTGAATCTTGCCATAGAAACTCAACTGGTGACCTCTAGCAAGCCATTCCCCTGAGCCTCAATATGGGAATAATAATATGGGGAATACACTGTCACACTCAGAAAACTATACCAGTGGTTCTCAAACTGTTTAGTGCCAGGACCCACTTTTTAGAATGACGGGACCCACTGGAAGTGACATCATTAACCTGGAAGTGATGTCATGGCCAGAAGTGACATCACCAAGCAAGAAAAACTTTAACATTGCCCATACGACAAAATAAAAATTTATTTAAAATAAAGAACCCTCTTAACTCTCCCAAGCAAGTTGCTGATCTGTTTAAATAAAAAATTCCCCAAACATCCCAAAGGCTGCAATCCTATCCACACCTACCCAGGAGTAAGCCCCATTGACTATATCGTTATTAAAAGCATATACATATTAACCTGTTTAGATCTGGAACATTTAGATCTGGAACAAGTATAGATCTGGAACATTTCCCCAAATACAAACGCATACTATGGTAATATCAAGTCTAATCTATTGAAAATAAAATATACATTGAAATGAAATTGAAATGAAACCCACCTGAAATTGGCTTGTGACCCACCTCGTGGATAGTGTGAGAAAAACACTGCATCATAAAAATGCAAGGGAGA
This sequence comes from Tiliqua scincoides, assembly GCF_035046505.1. Taxonomy (NCBI): domain Eukaryota; kingdom Metazoa; phylum Chordata; class Lepidosauria; order Squamata; family Scincidae; genus Tiliqua; species Tiliqua scincoides. The sequence continues at coordinate 10,374,851 of NC_089832.1, forward strand.
CGATTACGGAACCTGAGCACCTGAGGAGGTAAGATTGAAAACTGTACAGTCATGCCCCCCCAGTCAGGTAGCCAGTCAGATGTGCAGAATTGTAACGAGGTGGAGCAGTTGGCAATCTGCTACAAATCAGGACCCAAGTAGATCGCAATCAACTTATCGCCTGTCCCTGGTGCACTGTACAGTCAGCGAGAACTCAAATTGGAAAATAAAAGCCATTCCTTTTCTTTCTTTCTCCTTCAAGACAAATGATTCAATCTTCTGTAATATACCTCAAAAGCTATTTTTTTTTAAAACAATGGCCCTAACCTCCAAGACTTTCAAAAATACTGTTCCCACTTTGTAGCAGCTCAGTGAGGTGACAGTTTTAAGTGGTCTGCACTTGATCTAACTTCCACAGGCAAGATGAGGGGAAAAAATGTTTGACTTATCCACACACACCAAAAAAACACTAGTGATTGTTCTCCCATACTTTTACAGTTTCCTTTATCTTTCTTTTTTTAAAAATCAGTCAAAGTTTGCTAGGCAGTAAGATACTTTAAGGAGAGAAAATATATATATATATAAGTTTCCATCCTTTAAAAAAGAATGTTAAGTGGTTCATCTGTGTGCTGTAAGAAAGAGAGATCTGAAAAGGCAGAGCTCTAAAATATGCAGCTGAAAGATTAATCTAGACTGGGTAGACGAGTGAAATGAGGTTACATCTCCATGAAAAGGTCTAACACAGTATTTCAATAAATATTACTCCCCAAATTACAACCCAGTTCTGAGAGCTAATATGCTGTCAGATGTGCCTAAGTTATAAAAATTGTCTTGCTGGATTAAGATCATCTGATTCATCATTCAGCAATAGCTTTTCTAAACCCTCACAAGAAGGGATGTCATTCCATGTGGCTAGTCCTCAGCAGCACAAAAAGAGCCCCACTGGATCAGGCCAAAGGCCCATCCAACTTCCTATATCTCACAATAGCCCACCAAAGGCTTCAGGGAGCACACAAGGCAACAAGTCACAACCTGTGTCCTGGTGCAGTCATCTCCATCTGGCATTCTGAGGTAGCATACTTCTAAAATTAGGAGCTTGCACATACCTATCATGACTAGTAACCTGTGATGGACTTTTCCTCCAGAAATTTGTCCAATCCCCTCTTAGAATCTAGCCACGATGCCATCACCACTTCCTGTGGCAAAGAATTCCACAGACTGATTACATGCTGGGTAAAGAAATATTTTCTTTTGTTTTTCCTAATTCTCCTAACAATTTGAGTGGATTTCCTCTGGTTCTGGTGTTATGTGAGAGGGAAAAGAGCATCACTCGATCCATCCACTTCATAATAAAGCAGTCTGTGTCTGTTGTATGTCTCTCTCATATGCCGCAGGCCTTGCTCTCCAGGAAAATGTGAAATTGTATGTAAAAGCCACTTAAGATAGTAGCCATCAATGGTCCTGAATCATAGGACTGGACTAGTCCTCCACAGATGACATTGGATTTGTGTAGGGGGTGGAATGAATTATCAGCTCTGATTACACCTTTTTTGCAGATCTGCATGGACACCACAAGTGACTCATCAAGACCCTAGTACCAGACCTTAAGGACCATTAGTGTGGCCAGCAATCCCTTCTATGTGTGATGTGGTCTACAACAGAGATCGTCCACTATTGTACATCATCTTAAACCTCCTCAGATCAGCACTGTCCTTTGTTTGCTCTGTGTCATTCCAGAGGCATGTGTGCCATCTGGTTGACCCACAATGTCCCCTATCTACATCCTACCCTTGGAGATCACACCTCCACATGCTGAAACTGCTGTGGCTGTGGACAGAGTTTCAGAGATATCCTAAGCCTTTCTGCTATAGAATGTTGAACCTAGAACCTGTTGAACCTGCTTCATCTTCTACAGAAGTACAGCTGGGTTCCCTTCCATGGTATAGTGCTACAGTGGTACATTTTGAGATGTAGGAGGTAAGCATAATGCCTCATAGCAATGCCCCACAAGGGCGATACCACACAACTTTGAGTGTTTTCTTTTTCTACCACTTAATTCTTACTTTGAAGTTCATTATTTTCCATTTAAAGATCTCACTCATTTCATCCCAAAGACTTGGAGTGCATTATGATGGTTTAAAACAAACGTATAAAAATTAATTAAGACTTTCTTAGATAATAGTAAAAGGGTATCTTAGAGTGCTGGCTTTTACATACTGACTCAGAAGTAAGTCCCAGGATGTTCAGTAATCCTTACTTCCACGTGCATTTCTGTAGGACTGCAGCTTTAATGTAACATGAGCTACATGCTGTCTCTCACACAGTCCTTAGAAAAGGCAAGTTCCTATATATTAATGTGTGACTCTAGGCACATTTCTCCATTTGCCTCTTGCCAAGTCCAATGGTTCTTGTTGGCTATGGTTCTTTGAAAAAAAAAAAAAAGTTGCAAGGGAAGTCATTGCCACCCCTGCCATGGGGTGCCATCCTCCCCTCCCCCAATTATATGCAGGTTTCCCCCCTCAGCTACATGGAAAGAATGGAGATTTCCAGTCCAGAACTTTCATAGCACTCTCTCTGAGGATGGGGTTTCCAAGTTAAAACTACAGTTTAAAACTAGCAAAAACCTCTAATGTATTGAAGTCTTATTATAACTGAAAGCTCAGCCTCAGAAATCTGCGAAGGCATGCATTGTTAGCTTGACTTCTCCACAGTTCAGTTCTTGCAAGTCACAATGGGAATCTAGCAGAAACAACGAGATATATGATGATTTTCTTCCTACATTTCAGACTTCCCCAACTCACTAATGTACAGAATTCTGAACACCAACACATTTTTTTTTTTTTGTCTTCATAAATCAACCCTCCATTCCCCAGTAGCAGGAGTTGAGGAAAGCATCTCCTACAACTCAACATTTAATGGATTTCATAATGAAGGCTGAAGAAAGTAAATTGACAGGCATTCCCATAGTTAACCAAAAATGCTCTCCTTTGGCACTTCTCAAATATGCTTGAAAATAGAATTTGATGATCTGAAAATATGATGAAATTGCTAGTCTCCATCAGGGTGTAAAACTTAGTGGGCCAAATAGCATTCATGATGCCTGCTGAGGGGTGGAAGTGATGTCATAAAGTAGGAAGTGATGTCATAAAGTACGTCATGCTGAGAAATAAGCATTTTGCTCACTTAGGAACTCAACCAGGTTTACCAGCCTATGATTAGGCTCTATAGGAAAACCTGACACTAGACTAGCTAGACCAAAGTCCAGTTGTCCATTCTTGGCTTCAATTAGCACTGATATTAGTGAAACCATCAGCTAGAACAAATTCTAATATCTGAATGGAAACATTACATTCCCAAATCCAAGCAGGAGTTGTGACACCATTAGGATTCACAAAGATATGGAAGCCCCACATCTTTGTGGGGTGAAACCCACCTCATCACACATTCCAGTAAAGTGGATGGCAGGCCACCCGAAAAGAAAATATACTGACACAACTCTGTTACAAACAAAAAGTACTACAGTAGCTTAGAGGGATGCAATTAGACCCTACAAACCCCTACGAATTTCCCTTCAAATCCTCCCAGTGGTTAGATCCACCAACCATGCAACCAACCATTTGGTTCTGTTCCTCTCAAATACACTGGTATTTGACGTCACTCTTGTGATTGCACAGGAATCACAGGAAGAAGCACAGGATTGTGGCCAGAAGCGGCTTAGCCAGAGGCAAGGGGAAACTTTTCCCCTTACCCCTGGGTAAGGGCTGCTGGCCCCAATGGGTCTCCTCGGACTTGTGTCACCTCCTGAGATGACCCAAGTCCGAGGAGAGCAGAGTTTCTGGGAGCACCGGCCTGTCTTCCTCCCATGGAGGCGCAAATGTGCTTTACGGCATGTTTGCAACCCTCCCAGGCCAGCCCAAGTCAAGGTATGGATTGCGCCCTAAGAGAATTAATTGGACAACATATCAATAAAGGAGGGTAGGATTGATTCACTGCTCAGACATCACATCAAAAGTCAACTTCCTAGGAGGGTGCTGTGCAGATGGTTGGCAACCTTCAGTCTTGAAAGACTGTGGTATAAGTCTACAGCACACAGTATTCCCAGGCAGTCTCCCATCCAAGTACTAACCAGGCCTGACCCTGCTTAGCTTCCAAGATCAGATGAGATCGGGTATGTGCAGGGTAACAATGTATGCAGGTTAGTGGGGGGGGGAGCCAATGTTTACAGAATTTAGACCAAGGGAACCAACTGCCATCAAAGGAAGATCTGCCTCCATTGCAGGTGGAGGAAATTCCACCTACTTAACCCCACCACCCTTGCCTCTGATGTCATTAGTGGGATTTGCTACCTAGTAGGTAGAGCTCTGCAGAAATAGGTAGAGCTCTGAACTCATTTGAAATAACCAAGGGCAAAACGTGAATTCTGACATTGTATGAACACTTTAGTATTTCTGCTCCTGAATTATTGTGCATTCCTGCAAGAATTGTTTCAATTGTTTTATTTGGTGCTGTGGAGTGGAGTTCATGTGTCAAAAAATTATATAAACATGTTTAGATTTCATGGGCATCTCTTTCTTTCTTCCCTTGAATTTTGGCTGGCAGTAGCGAAAAAAGTCAGTAGACATTGCTAGAGCTTCACAGGGATCTCCACATGATTATGTGGGCACAAAGTGAAAATTTTCCACCACTTTCCACTGTAGTCACCTAGGACTACAAGGAACCCAGTGAAAAGAAACTTTAATTTATTATAGTATGCTATTGTCTACTAAAAAAACAACTATGAATCAACTAAATATATACATTGAGATAATGTTCCTGCCTAAAGCTTTCACAAATTGCTTTCATTTGTTTTTGGAGTCTAGAAAAGTCTCAGGGAAAGACCAATCCTGTTCATATGAAAGAAATGCCCTCTCACCACTTCCTCCCACTCTCTCTCAGGCCATTTTTCACATGTTGTGCCATGTAGATGGTTTGAGACCTTTTTTTTCCCACTGATCAGCTGACAATTACACAGGCCTACAAAACTGAGGGTCAGAAAAGTTTTTCTCAATCTCTATGGTGGTTTGATATGAATTTGGGGTGCCAATTCCAAAAATGGCATCTGTTTTGCCCTATCACATCTAGTTTTGGAGATATAGTATAACCACATTAGTGAATGGTTCAAGCAGCTTCCTCATGAGGCTTCCTCATGAAGAAGCTGCTTGAACCATTCACTAGAGGCTAGTGATGTGATAGGGCAAAACGGATGCCATTTTTGGAATTGGCACCCCAAATATACCCAGGAATTGGTGTAAAGTTGAAGGAAGCAAAATGTGTGTTGGCCTGTGTTATCTGTGCAGTCAGTCTTTTAATCATAGTTGCTGCAATTGAAAGAGGAAGGACTTCCAGGTCAGAAGGCATACCCAGGAAGGATCAGATGGGCACATCTGTTTTTAAAATCTAACCACTTAGCCCACTCCCCCAACTCCTCTGACTATGTAGTATCCCAAAGACACGCCTGAAGATTTAGAACACACTTCCCAAGCAGACTACACAGTTCCAGCAGCAGCAATGCTGAGGCTACTCTGGGATACTCAGTGGTGGGAGGGATAGGAGAAGGACTACCATTCCCTCTTGCCCACCAGCAGCAACTGTGGCCACTACCACTCTAAGAGGAGCAACAGCAGCAGCAAGAAGTTGATGCTGGAAAATGTGGGGAGGCAGTGGTGTCATGGCAAGGTGGCCAAGGAGGTGTTGGGATGGACATGGGGCTCTGAGCCCAAGTCAGCCTGTCTTGCTATGCCTCCTTGGCAAAGCTGACAGTAGGGAGGGAAACTGCAGCCCCAGCACCACCCTGTGGTGACAGCCAAAATTGCAGTTCTGGAGAAGAAAAGCCAAGTCAAAAAAAAAAAATAATAATGCCTCCCTTCAGGACAGGCTGGATCTGCATTACTGTACCTTGACAACTCATAAGATTAGAGATATCCAGCTTATTGCCTCGTGAATATATATATGTGTGTGTGCGTGTGTGCATGTATGTATATATTCTCAAAGCACCAGTAAAGAAAATAAATCTCTCGGATTTGAAGTAAGCATTTTAATTCAATAGAATAATCCAGAGGGTTACATTAGTGACTTACATGCTGTTATACAGTATAATTCACGCTTTATTTTTCAAGTGATGCTAAAGAACTCTGTTTGATCAGATGGACCATGTCTTGCAACAGTTACGTACTATGCTGTGTGCATCTAGAAAGATGTGTGTGTCTTTTTAGTGTGTGCTTCTGCAGAAAGATGGATTTCTTGCCAATATCTTTGCATTCATTGCTTTTTCCTCTTCCACAGTAAAGTATCAGTTCTGACCTTTGCAGTCAACCGCATGAAACATCCAGGTCTTTGGATGTTTTGACTGTGGGGGGGAGGGGGGGACCATGAGTGCTAATCAGACATGTATTAACATGTGCACATGGAGGGGAAATATATCTCATGTGCTGGGATCCTGTGTGCTGGCCAATGGCACAGCTCAGTGGGAAAGATGAGGGAAAGAACTGGAACGAACCAGCTTTGATTGCACGTATAAATTAAAGATGATGGGAAGGGGAGTCATGGATACTGTCTCTCAGCCTTGACACGGCTAGGCCCGAAATGTAAGCAGTTGCTACGTAAAGGGAAAAGAGAATGCAAAGAGGTAGTCCTTAAAAGGAAAAAGAAATGCACAAAAGTGAAAGCATGGAAGGGGGAGAGAAGAATGTAGAGCAATGAGGACGATTACCTGTGGGATCTGGGACGGAACATCTAGGGGTTTTGCTGAAGAAGAAAGGAAGAGGAGAAAGGAAAGGTGAAGTGGGCTCCTGGAATTCTGGCTGCAGCAGAAGGCTATGGCTGAACTACAGACATGGAGTGAGGCTCTCAACAGACTTGGTCACTTCTGCTGCAATTAGGGTTTGATGCTGTCTACAGGACCCTAGGTGGCAGAGTACTGTCCAATCATCGGAGACCATCTACTTATCCCTTTAAATAGCACTGGCGTAGCTAGAGGGGGGCAGGGCACTAAGTTTTGCAGGGAGCCTCCCTGCAGTGTGCAAGCGGCCCCTCCCCCTCCCCTTGGGAGCCGTTCGACTCTGTTCCCCCCCCCCGCGCCCAAATGGCTACAAAGGGGAGGGAAGGAGCCACTTGCACACTGCAGGGAGGCTAAACAGTAGGGAATGGCTCCCAAGGGGAGAGGGGGCCGCTTGCATGCTGCGGGAAGGCTCCCTGCAAAACTTAGTGCCCTGCCTCCCTAGCTATGCCAGTGGATGCATGTAATATACTATGGATTTCTTTTGAAATGTATTTCTTTTGAAACCTTAACCTCTACTCCTCTGAGTGTGTCATACTGGTATTAACCACCAATAGGTGGTGGGATACATTCTTTTATCATAGGAAGGGGAGCTTTTGCTGGATTATTCTACAACCTCCTTACCCTACAATTTCTGTTCTTTACAGTGGAGGGTTAGTCTCTTCCACTAGATAAACCCACCTAACCTGTACTGCGGGTTCTCAAAGGAGAGCACTCACTTGGGCATCCCAGTTGTTTGAGTAGCTGCAGCAACAGTTAGGGCAGAGTTTCTCAACCTGTGAGTTGGGATCCACTAGGTAGGTCATGAGCCAATTTCAGGTGGGTCCCCATTCGATATTTTATTTTTAATATATTAGACTTGATGCTACTGTGGTATGTGACTACATTTGGGAAAATGGTTACAGATTTGTTGTTTGAACAGGCTCTTGTGTAAATGTTAGTAAATGGGACTTACTCTTGGGTAAGATTGCAGCCTATGATTGTTAAAAACCTTCCTGCTTGATGATGTCACTTCCGGTCATGACAGCACTTCCAGTGGGTCCTGACAGATTTTCATTCTAAAAAGTGGGTCCTGGTGTGAAAAGTGTGAGAACCACTGAGTTAGGGAAGTCTGTCAGGAGGGTCTGAAACTGATTTCAGGCCTCCCCCTCAAACTGTGAAAAATAGACCAACACACACACACAACTTGCACAATGAAAGAAAAGCCAGAAGCACAAAGCATGTTACCGACTTGACTGTGCATGAGCCAAGGATGTCAAACACCATCCCACAGCAGTTCAAGAGATGACCCTCCTAGATGGGCAGGACCTGCAGAACTTTTATCATCAGCTGTATATATTGCAGAGCCCCCTGGCCACCTTCCTTATTCCAACAGTGCGTCTCCTGAGCCAAAGCAGCCCCATCTATTCTGCTTTCATAAAAGGTCACATTTCACTGTAGAAGAAATGTCTACATGCCAACTGCCCATGACAAGTGCTCACTGCCAGTCCCAGTCCCAGTCCTCTGGCAAAACGCTTGCTTGGAACAGAACCACCAATTCCTTGGCGCCTGTCAGTAGACACAAGCTGCAGGTAACCAAACAAAGCCCGGCTCCTTCACTCAAGCTAAGTTGGCTATTATTTGCACTCCACCTGCCCCCACCCACAAAGCTTAGCACAGGAAGCAGCCAGGCACAGGGAACAGCAAATTTGTACACCTGAAGCATGTATCTGTATATTTAAAGTAGCACATCATGGTGCACAAGTTCCAAATATACCCTCCCCGGCTTGTTAACGGAGTTGCTAGCACATGGGGGGAAAAAGGCACTACGGTGACTTTTCTCTCGGAAAGGGTTTGGGAACCAGTAGCGCAGCTGAGAGCACCTGTTGTATCAAACAGCCAAACAAAGATGTTAATAGCATTTTCCCCTGTGTGGCAGAAACTAATCAGAAGTGTGAAATGCTGTGCTTTTGTGCCACGGGGTAAGGGAAGCCTGGCAAATAGCCTCTTTGACATTAAAATGTGGAGGGAGGGCGAGGGAGAGATCACATACCGAGAAGGGTGACTTTGCTGTTTTGCAGCTAAACACAATGTAAAACATTACCTTCTCCCTTGGTAAAAACAAGCCTTGATTAGAATATCAACCAGGGGACTGGGAAAGCAGAAACCAGCCAGCACAATCGGGCGTTGGACAGACCCAGCAGCTCCAGTTCAGAGGAAGCTGATTTATGCAAGCCTGCCAAACCTTCAATGCACAGAGTGTTGGAAGAGGCATCCATACAATTGTATGGTCCTGGCTTGAGTCTCAGTGCACTCCAAACCCATTAAACTAACTTCTACTGAAGCTGGACCTTTAGTGCATCTAGCTTCCAGCCTTCAGTAAACACAGTTGTTTATCTAAACTCCCCTCAATTCGTCCTCCTCTCACGTGCAATCAAATTGAAGACATGCTTAATGCCTCCACTTTTTCCCCCTTTGTGTGTGGACTCACAGTGGTGTATATTTGGGAAGTTCAGTTTCTGTCCATTTGTAAACTTACTCCACAGTACAAGTTTGTTGGCTGCACTTTCACCGCCTTCCCAGCTGTGCCACTGAGCTGTGCCATCGGCCACAGCACAGGGTCCCAAAACATGCAATGGATTTCACGCACATGTGCATGTTCTGCCTGTCAATGTCAAATGTCAAATGGAACTAGAGTAGCATTTCTCAGACTGTAGGCCATGACACATTGTGCAATAGGCCATGCCCAGATGCTTGCTGTCATGCCACAAAACATTTCTGGGAAACACCAGAGGCAACTTCTGGGTCACAACAGGCCTGCAACCCACTCCATTGGCCTCCATGGGCCCCAGAATGCCTTGCGGATGCAAATTCTGGTTTGTGCCAGCAACCTCCAGTTTGCATGCGCAAGATGTTCTGGGGCCCCCAGAGGCCAATGGAGTGGGTCACGGGCTCAGTGTGACCCATAAGCAGCCTCTTGTGGCTCTAGTAATGCTTTGTGGTGCTCAACCCAGTGCGGTGGACAAGGTAGGTCACAGTGGTACAAAGTTTGAGAAATATTGAGCTAGATCAGGGGTCTCCAAACCCCGGCCCAGGGACCAGATGCAGCCCACAGCAAGCCTCTATCCAGCCCATGGCCAGCCTCTGATCTCCTGAGAGCCTCTGGCCCAGTTGACCAAACACAGCCAGAGTTGTGCTTGTGAGGTGGGGGAATGCAAGTCAATTTAAGTGTGTGCTTTATTTCTTGGTGCTTGGAGAAATCCTTTATATTTGAGCCCATTCATTTATTCACTCCTCTAAGTTCCATCTCTAATGTAATTATTTAAATTTTATATTTAATTTTTTCCCCAGTCCTCAACACTGTGCCAGATATTTGAAGTGGCCCTTCAGCCGAAACATTTAGAGACCCCTGAGCTAGATGGTGTCTCAGCTAGACTGAGCCAACCTAGTCAAAGGTAACGTCCTGTGTTCCTATTGGTCCTACTGTGTAGCAAAATATACTTACAGTCCTTGGACCACTCTCTGGAGAAGAGAACAGTTTCTATACCCTGCCCGACATCTTTCGCTGTGGGTTGGCATTTGCAATGAGTATTTTCTGCTATCCATGTTCACCCTGTAAATTCTGTTGCTATCATTGTTGCTAACTAGTTTTATATGGATTACTTATTTATATAGCCTCCCTCCTTCCCCGTCTCTTTCCTGTGTTATCCACCCTTGAATTTACTTCTGCTCCCCTTAGGGATAACCCGTACAATAAACCCCCTTTTCAAATGACAGCTTAAACTATCTCCATGGTTCCTTAATCTCTATTCAGAAGCCTTCTTGCCTTGCATATTTTTATAGCTTTCCCGATTTTTGAAAAGAGACAAAAAAGAGGGGGGGAGCAGCATGAGAGCAAAGGAATGCATTATTAATGCAACATGTCATAAAATAATATAAATACTCCCTTTTTTTGCCAAGTCTGATCCACTAATCAAGAATAAATGAATGCACGTGAATTATTCAAGACTTCTCAAATACTGCAAATTGTACTCCAATTGAATATTTTGAGTACTCCATTCTAAAAGGCAACAAAGAGGCATCATAAAAAATGCACTTCTTCTCCAGGGTAATTTTGTTCTGGCTGTTTAGGACAAGGGTGCACATTTTTGGTGAACATCAGTGGTCATTCAACCCCTGCTTCTGAAATCTAATCTATGTAAGCTATGGTTTACTCCGATTATTGGCAGTGAACTGTTCCAATAACTGATAGCAGACAGGAGCATCCCCTAGATTTACTAGGAGATGTACTTTATACATGTTAAGAACATAAGAAGAGTCCTGCTGGATCAGGCCAAAGGTCCAGTTTCCTGTATCCAGTTTCCCACCAGATGCCTCAGGGAGCACATAAGACAACAACAGACCTACATCCTGGTGCCATCCCTTACACCTGGCATTCAGAGATAACCTGCTTCTAAAACCTGGAGGCCGAACATACTCATCCTGGCTTGTAACCTGTGATGGACTTTTCTTCCATAAATATGTTCAATTCCCTGTTAAAGACATCTGGACTGAGTGCCATTGACCACATCCTGTGGCAAGGAGTTCCATAGATTAATTACAGACTGGGTAAAGAAATTTTTATTTTGTCTAACTCGATTGGATGTGATTTACCAGTTAGCTATCTACCACCCCATCTGGTCTATATAAGTCTGGCCTTTTGTTCCTTGAAGAACTCTATCAAAGTTAGTAGTCACTTGCATTGGCTTAAACTTTTAAATGAATCAGTATTTTTAAAAAAGACATCATCTAAGTACCACTGATCTCCAGTAATCTCTCTCCTCACAAGAAAACTGAAGACAGTAGCTACTTCTGGAATTTCCAGCCACTTTGAGAGTTCAAGAGCAGTGCAGATTAACCACAGTGGCTTCCCCATTCCCAGAAACGTGCCATACTTAATATGTCAATTGAGTGCTGCATTCTCTCTGTTGACTGGTATCAGCTTTCTGGTGTCTCCAAAAGGGGTTCTTCTTAGTTCTATCGTTAGATGCCAGTGATGAAAGCAGGGACCTTTTGTATACAAAGCAAAAGCTCTGTCCAGACACCTTATAGAAATGAATGCTCAATTGAACACAGTGGCACTTACTTAGAACTAGTCCAGAAGTCCTCTCTTCAGAAGTGCGCAGCTCTCTGCAGAATCACACATGGACTCTGGGAACCCAGTGCCTCAGGAACAAAGTGCCAGGTAAGGCACAGTGAGTTTAGCCTCTGTGTGAGTTCAGCAGCAGGGCAAGGAGGCCAGGGCCCCAGACACTGCCCTTCTCTTCCCTTGAGAAGAGGGCAGCAAACCAGTGAAGGGTTTTTAAGTATCCCTAAACAAACAAACAAAAAACTATGCAGTCAGACAGCCAGCAACAGGGTGGGGGCTATCCAGTGTTTTGCATTGAGTGCCACATGTATGACTATATGCCTCTGGGGCATTAGTCTTGGGTGTGTCCTCAGTGCAAGGAGCTCCAGGGACTCAGGGAACGCATCCGCTCCCTTGAAGCCTTGGTGGCCGACCTGGAGAAGCAGAGGCAGGCAGAGAAGGACCATGGGGAGACTTCTGGGGATGATCAGGCTTCATCCAAAGCTCAGGTATTCAGCTCCTCAGTTGCCAGGGGGGGGAGTCTCGGGGGATGTCATCCTAGAGAGGAGGGAAACAATCCCCTGGGGCTGAGGAATTCAATCTGTGCGTCCCGCCTCCCTAGTGAGGCGTGGCTCGCCTCCAGGGGCGTCACCAGGCAACTCAAAGGGAGAGAGGCTGGGCTTGCTGCTCTGCTGCACATGCTGCCTGCTGACTTGCTGCTTTTCTGCAGCTGTGAACGAGATGGGTGGGGCAGCATGAGGCTGGGAGGGCATGTGAAGCATGGTGGGGAGAGGCAGGAGAGAAGGCTGGCTGGGCAGGCAGAGGTGCCGCATCTCATCATGGAGCTCTCTCCATGTGCAACCTCACCCCAAGGACTACATTTCCCAGTGTGCCCCTCGCCCTGGGTATCATGGGATTAGTCAAGGCTGCTTGGGAAGGAAGGGGCCAGCCTGCTCCTAGTGGGGGGGGTGTCCAAATGCCCCAGCCTGCATCCCTCCGTCTTGCCTGGGGGGAACTGGGGTGGCGCCTGCATGTTGGGGTGTATGTGTGTGAGCAGCCCCCATCTACTTTGGGGTGAGTTGTAATCTTGCTGAGTGTGGCTGCAATCCTTTCCACACTTTCCTGGGAGTAAGCCCATTTGACTCAAATGGGACTTACTTCTGAGTAGACCTACATAGGCTTGGGGTCTATGTCAGCTTAAGAAGGATCCTCACCTTTCTCTGTTTCCCCCCCCCCCCCCGCTTCAAAAAAGAGAAAAAAATCCACTCTTGATTACTTTGTCTCCAAAAATTGATTAAAAATAAAAATCCCCATTCCTTTTTAGCCATTCCCTTTTCTCCTCCTACCTCCTTTTTTGGGGGGGACGGGGGATGGGAGGGGTACTCTGTTGGCTGCTATTGTAAGACAAAAGGCACAATCCTAGCTAGGTCTACTCAGAAGTAAGTCCTATTGTGTCAAATGGGAAAGCTCCCAGGAAAGTGGGGTTAGGATTCCAGCCAAACAGTCTCTAGGTCTCAGTTTGCATCAGTTTGCAATCAGCAGATACACACAAAACGAAGTCTTCCCCGCCTGCAAATTCATCACTTCCCCCTCCCTTTCCAAAACCCTCCAGGTGTGCTGCTGACAAACTCAGCGCACAATCCTAACCAGGTCTACTCAGAAGTAAGTCCTATTTTGTTCAATGGGGCTTACTCTCAGGTAAGTATGGTTAGGATTGCAGCCTCAGAGTGCTGGCAGCCTTGTTTCTAGTGTTTCTAATGTAACACCTTCATTTTGGGGGTAACTGAGGTAAGGTGTTGTAACGGGGAGCCGTGGCCAATGGCTACAAGGATCAGGGGAGGCACAAGCACAAAAGTTCAAGAACCACTGCCCTGCGGGGACCCCTTCTCCAGGGGACGGGTCCGTATCCGAACGCACTCAGGATACTCCTCAGCGGGAGGGGGGTCAGGGGCTTCTTGTAGTGGGGAGTTCAATTATTAGAAACATAGAGAGGGGGGTTTGCGACGGATGTGCGGACAGCATGGCGACTTGCCTGCCTGGTGCGAAGGTTGCGGACATCACTTCTCGTCTAGACAGGCTGGTAGATAGTGCTGGGGAGGAGGTAGCAGTTGTGGTGCATGTCGGCATATAGACTGGGTCAATTTGTGTTCTGGTCACGAAAAGTAGACTGGATTCCTTGACATGCTAAATGACTGTGCCTTAGAGTAGCTAGTCATGGAGCCCACCAGAGGATAGGTGTCTCTGGATTTAATATTGTGCAGTACTCAGGGCCTGGTTAGAGATTTCAATGTTACTGAGCCATTGGGGAACAGTGATCATGCTGCAATCCGTTTCAACATGCAAGTCGGGCGAAAAATATGGGGCAAATCTCTCACAAAAACCCTTGACTTCCGACAGGTGGATTTCCTTCAAATGAGGAGGCTGGTTAGAGGAAGGTTGAAAGGGAAGGTAAAAAGAGTCCAATCTCTCCAGAGTGCATGGAGGTTGCTTAAAACAACAGTAATACAGGCCCAGCGGAAGTGTATACCGCAAAGGAAGAAGGGTTCCACTAAGTCCAGGAGGGTGCCCGCATGGCTAACCAGCCAAGTTAGAGAGGCCGTAAAGGGCAAGGAAGCTTCCTTCCACAAATGGAAGTCTTGCCCTAATGAGGAGAATAAAAGGGAACATAAACTGTGGCAAAAGAAATGTAAGAAGGTGATACAGGAGGCCAAGAGAGACTATGAGGAACACATGTCCAGCAGCATTAAGGGGAATAATAAAAGCTTCTTCAAATATGTTAGAAGCAGGAAACCTGCCAGAGAAGTAGTTGGCCCTCTGAATGGTGAGGAAGGGAAAGGAGACTTGGAGATGGCAGAGAAATTAGATAAGTTCTTTGCATCTGTCTTCATGGCAGAAGACCTCGGGCAGATACCGCTGCCCGAACGGCCCCTCCTGACCAAGGAATTAAGTCAGATAGAGGTTGAAAGAGAAGATTTCAGACCTCATTGATAAATTACAGATCAATAAGTCACCGGGCCCTGATGGCATCCACCCAAGAGTTATTAAGGAATTGAAGAATGAAGTTGCAGATCTCTTGACTAAAATATGCAACTTGTCCCTCAAAACGGCCACAGTGCCAGAAGATTGGAGGATAGCAAATGTCACGCCGATCTTTAAAAGGGGGGGGGAAGAGGAAAGAGGAGGGACCCGGGTAACTATAGGCTGGTCAGCCTAACATCTATACCGGGTAAGATGGTGGAATGCCTCATCAAAGATAGAATCTCAAAACACATAGACGAACAAGCCTTGCTGAGATAGAATCAGCATGGCTTCTGTAAGGGTAAGTCTTGCCTCACGAACCTTTTAGAATTCTTTGAAAAAGTCAACAGGCATGTGGATGTGGGAGAACCCATGGACATTATATATCTGGACTTTCAGAAGGTGTTCGACACGGTCCCTCACCAAAGGCTACTGAAAAAACTCCACAGTCAGGGAATGAGAGGACAGGTCCTCTCCTGGACTGAGAACTGATTGAAGACCAGGAAACGGAGAGTGGGTGTCAATGGGCAATTTTCACAATGGAGAGAGGTGAAAAGCGGTGTACCCCAAGGATCTGTCTTGAGACTGGTGCTTTTAAACCTACTCATAAATGACGTGGAGACAGGGTTGAGTAGCAAGGTGGCTAAGTTTACAGGTGACACCAAACTTTTCCTAGTGGTGAAGACCAGGAGCGATTGTGAGGAGCTCCTGAAGGATATCCAAACCGGCAGAATGGGCAGTAAAAAGGCAGATGCGATTCAATGTAAGTATGTGTAAAGTATGTGTATGTGTTGGGGCAAAGAATCAAAACTTCACATATAGGCTGATGGGACCTGAGCTGTCTGTGACAGATCAGGAGAGAGATCTTGGAGTGGTGGTGGACAGGTTGATGAAAGTGTCAACCCAATGTGCGGTGGCAGTGAAGAAGGCCAATTCTATGCTTGGGAGCATTAGAAAAGGTATTGAGAACATTGGTATTGGCAACCTTCAGTCTCGAAAGACTATGGTATCGCGCTCTGAAAGGTGGTTCTGGCACAGCGTCTAGTGTGGCTGAAAAGGCCAATCCGGGAGTGACAATCCCTTCCACACCGGGAGCAAGTGCAGTCTGTCCCTGGTCTGTCTCCCTGGCTATGGGCCTTCCTTCTTTGCCTCTTAGCCTCAGACTGTTGGCAAAGTGTCTCTTCAAACTGGGAAAGGCCATGCTGCACAGCCTGCCTCCAAGCGGGCCGCTCAGAGGCCAGGGTTTCCCACTTGTTGAGGTCCATCCCTAAGGCCTTCAGATCCCTCTTGCAGATGTCCTTGTATCGCAGCTGTGGTCTACCTGTAGGGCGCTTTCCTTGCACGAGTTCTCCATAGAGGAGATCCTTTGGGATCTGGCCATCATCCATTCTCACGACATGACCAAGCCAACGCAGGCGTCTCTGTTTCAGCAGTGAATACATGCTAGGGATTCCAGCACGTTCCAGGACTGTGTTGTTTGGAACTTTGTCCTGCCAGGTGATGCCGAGGATGCGTCGGAGGCAGCGCATGTGGAAAGCGCTCAGTTTCCTCTCCTGTTGTGGGCGAAGAGTCCATGACTCGCTGCAGTACAGAAGTGTACTCAGGACGCAAGCTCTGTAGACCTGGATCTTGGTATGTTCCGTCAGCTTCTTGTTGGACCAGACTCTCTTTGTGAGTCTGGAAAACGTGGTAGCTGCTTTACCGATGCGCCTGTTTAGCTCGGCATCGAGAGAATGAGTGTCGGAGATCGTTGAGCCAAGGTACACAAAGTCATGGACAACCTCCAGTTCATGCTCAGAGATTGTAATGCAGGGAGGTGAGTCCACATCCTGAACCATGACCTGTGTTTTCTTCAGGCTGATTGTCAGTCCAAAATCTTGGCAGGCCTTGCTAAAACGATCCATGAGCTGCTGGAGATCTTTGGCAGAGTGGGTAGTGACAGCTGCATCGTCGGCAAAGAGGAAGTCACGCAGACATTTCAGCTGGACTTTGGATTTTGCTCTCAGTCTGGAGAGGTTGAAGAGCTTTCCGTCTGATCTGGTCCGGAGATAGATGCCTTCTGTTGCAGTTCCAAAGGCCTGCTTCAGCAGGACAGCGAAGAAAATCCCAAACAAGGTTGGTGCAAGAACACAGCCCTGCTTCACTCCGCTTCGGATGTCAAAAGGGTCTGATGTGGAGCCATCGAAGACAACAGTGCCCTTCATGTCCTTGTGGAAGGATCTGATGATGCTGAGGAGCCTGGGTGGACATCCAATCTTGGGGAGAATCTTGAAGAGGCCGTCTCTGCTGACCAGGTCGAAAGCCTTTGTGAGATCTATGAAGGCTATAAAGAGTGGCTGTCGTTGTTCCCTGCATTTCTCCTGCAGTTGTCTAAGGGAGAATACCATATCAGTGGTGGACCTGTTGGCTCGGAATCCACACTGCGATTCTGGATAGACGCTCTCTGCAAGTACCTGGAGCCTCTTTAGTACAACTCGGGCAAACAGCTTTCCTACAACGCTAAGGAGAAAGATGCCGCGGTAGTTGTTGCAGTCACCCCTGTCACCTTTGTTCTTGTACAGCGTGATGATGTTTGCATCCCTCATGTCTTGAGGTACTCCACCTTCTCTCCAGCAGAGACAGAGGATTTCATGCAGCCCCTCTGAAGTCTGCCACAGGCGAGGTCATCCAGGATCGGGCGCAGCAGATGGAACGCTGGGTGCAGCACTACTCTGAGCTATATTCCAGAGAAAATGTAGTCACCGAAGAAGCACTGAACAACATTGAGTGCCTGCCTGTGCTGGAAGAGCTTGACAGTGAACCAACCCTAGAAGAACTTCACGTGGCCCTGGACTCCCTTGCCTTTGCCAAGGCACCTGGAAAAGACAGCATCCCTGCTGAAGTCCTAAAATGCTGCAAAGAGATCATCGTCACTGATTGAGAACAAAAAGGCTAATATTATAATGCCATTGTACAAATTGATGGTAAGGCCACACCTGGAGTATTGTGTCCAGTTCTGGTTGCCGCATCTCAAAAAAGACATAGTGGAAATGGAAAAGGTGCAAAAGAGAGCAACTAAGATGATTACTGGGCTGGGGCACCTTCCTTATGAGGAAAGTCTACGGTGTTTGGGCCTCTTTAGCCTAGAAAAGAGATGCCTGAGGAGGAACATGATTGAGACATACAAAATTATGCATGGGAAGGATAAAGTGGATAGAGAGATGCTCTTTACACTCTCACATAGCACCAGAACCAGGGGACATCCACTAAAATTGAGTGTGGGGCTGGTTAGGACAGACAAAAGAAAATATTTCTTTACTCAGCTTGTGGTTGGTCTGTGGAACTCCTTGCCGCAGGATGTGGTGATGGCATCTGACCTGCATGCCTTTAAAAGGGGATTGGACAAGTTTCTGGAGGAAAAATCCAATACGGGTTACAAGCAATGATGTGTATGTGCAACCTCCTGATTTTAGAAATGGGCTATGTCAGATGCAAGGGAGGGCACCAGGATGCAAGTCTCTTGTTATCTGGTGTGCTCCCTGGAGCATTTGGTGGGGCCGCTGTGAGATACAGGAAGCTGAACTAGATGGGCCTATGGCCTAATCCAGCGGGGCTGTTCTTATGTTCTAGTCACATATAGGATTGAGCCCTCATTCTGCATGATCAAAACTGTAATCTCTTTTTGTACCTCCTACCTTCCATCTCCAAAAGGGTTCCTAAGATTGGCCTGAGGAGGGGTGCCATAGGCCACTGAGAAAGTGCAAGCTGAAGGTCTCAGGTTTGATCCATGGAATCTCCAGGTGGGGCCAGAAAAGTCCATGGCCTGAAACTGTGGGCAGTCCCTACCAGCCAGTGAGGCCACATTCTAGAGCAGATCTCAGAGCATACTAATTTCCTCTTTCCTCATTCTCTTCATGCCTCGGCTCTTCACTGGTATTTGGTGTTGGGGTTAGCGATGCCCCACTCCGCACCAGTACTCTGGGGTTGCCTGAGACTCTGTACATGCACCAAAGCGGCTTCCTGAGACTCCTTTTAGGAATGTAACAGTCCCTGCAATCTGAAACATTTGAGAACCACTAAGCTAGAGGGATCAATGGTCTGTTTCAGTATAGCACAACTTGATACGTTCTTTATCTCTGCATTCAACCAAGTTCATTTGATGGGAGTTGTGACCTCCCTTCAGTCTAATGAGGACCTGGCAACCATCAACCTTTTCAATGCACAGTAAATCCTCAGGTGTTTGTGACAGATTTGGTACATGTCGTAGAAAGCATTCGCCGTGACAGCTAATGTCAGGCACAGGCACTGTGTGAAAACAGCACTTCTGCTTGAAAAGTCTCAATCGTCTTGCGGGACAACCTCAACTCCTGGTTTCCTTGAAACGCTGCAATTCTAAACCTACCCAAGACACAAATGCAACAAATTTTTCATTCAGTTTCTGCAAAAGACTCAGGGCAGCTAAGCATTGCTTTTTTTGCAATGCAGGAGGCAGAAAAGAACAATTTCTCTATTTGATAAGAGCAATCCCAGAAGGAAAGTGACAAAATGGAATTAAAGAATTCTCATGAAGCCACATCACAAGGGAGATGAGGATCCCGTGGTGTTGGGTACAAAGCTCTTCGTTCTAAGAGAACAGAGGGAAGCGACAAACACAGCCACCGTCACAGGTTACCAGATACGTGCAACGACCCTAGGGTACATGTCTTGCCAGCTTTCGTTTCAACAACCATACTGTCACGCTGGAAGAGAGTCAAGAAAAATCCCCATACACAAGGCAGATTTCCCACATATAATCTACACCTCATTTGCGTGAACCAAGGACCGATTTCCTTCCACAGTATTTTTAACAAATGTAAAGAAAAGCCATTTCTAAATGGTGCACGCATGAGACAGCCAGAGAACAAACACCTTAACTCGCTTTTCCGCGGAAAGGAAATAATATAGTTTGTCTTGCCAAGCCTGCCCTGGCATAGGACAGGAATCTCACTGTGGAGTCTGAGAGGATATATTACACTGCTTGTCACATCTTCTCTCCAATCTAATCTATTTTTGCATCAACATGTATTCATCATAAATCTAGCTAAACACATTGCAAATTCACAGGAAAGGTAACCTCAGAAATGCAAAGAGATTTATTTGTCACTGAGGCTTTTTTCTCCCCCCCTTTTCTTTCCTTGCTCTCATATTGCATTGCCTTTTAGTCCCAAGGCAAACTTTTGTTCCATTTTCACCGCAAATCTTTTGACAAAATGCTCCCTTGTTTCCAGCATGGCGGGGAGCCAAGTGATTCACACAACAGGATAGCATGACAGACACACACGTTTCAGCAGATGACACAGTTGATGCTTGCTCTCAGTATTGTTAGAACTGTGCACATGACTGAAGGTTCCTTATCTGAAAATCGGGACTCATAAGCCTCCTGATCCCTATATGCCATTCTCTTGTTCCTGCCACTATTGTTATTTACTGCAAAAAACCATCAAAAGTATTATTAGTTTACATCCAGCCTTGCTTTCAAGAAACCAGGGGATGTGGGATGGAGGAGGGCACATGCAGGAAGAGGACAAAATAGGCACCATGCTTATTGGTTAGCGACAGCCCTTCAGGCTTGTTCTTCTCCCTCCCTCTTCCCACTGGTTGGTCTGAAGTTATTTGAGGGTTTGGTATACTCCCTACTGCCCCCACCAAGACAGGTGCCTGAAAGGGGGAGGGGCATTATTGAAACATAAAATTATGCATGGAATGGATAATGTTTATCCTTCTCACACAACTCCAAAACCAAGGGAACATCCACTAAAATTAATTGGCAGGAGAGTCAGAACAGACATCAGAGAAGACTGAGAATATTTCTTTACCCAGCAAGTAATTTGTGGAACTCCTTGCTGCAGGATGTTGTATTAGCACTTGAAGGCCTAGATGCCTTGAAAAAGAGATTGGACACGTTTATGGAGAACCCTACATCAAAGGGAGTTTCCCCAAAACTGAACAATTCTCATTTACCAAAAAGTAGTTGAAACCAAGAGACTGGGGAAGCCTGGCCAACCCTCTGCTTGGGGAATTGAGATGAGGAGGGCAATAAATGAAAAGGGGTTCATCAGAAGGACTGATTAAACAAGCCAAACTAAGAAAAATGAGAAAGGAGTGCAGACAAACAAAAAGTAAAGCTCATGTCCAAAAATGACAATGACGTGGCCAATACGTCCAGGCTACTAAGAGTTGGGCACAAGTTTCGTATGTCAACTTTCCTATTTTTAGCTACTCTGGCTGCCCTGGAGAAGGGAAAGGGGTTTGTGTCCTGCAGTCCTATGTGGTGTGGGCGAGCTCTTCGGAGCTCACATGGACATCACACATGAATTAAAAACCAGAGCATTCCTATGCACAAAGTTTAACACAAACTAGGGTTGTTGTTGCACACAAGGGCTGTCAATGTATCAGCAACTGAGAAGCTTGGTTGGATCCTGCATGCCACAGGGCCAAATCTGCCTCTAACCTTCCAGAGTTTTTACAGGGGAAGGCACTTTAAGAGCTCATTAAACCTTTGTGCCAAAGGGAGAAAAAACCTTACACAGGTACATTAAAAGCTGCCTTCTACTGAGTCAGGTCATTGGTCCTGCACTGGCTGGCAGCAGGTCTGGGATTTCCAGCAAGGTCTGTCCCAATCCTGAGATGGCCTGCCTTAGGGTAGTGAAAAAGGGCAATTAATTAGGGGCATCAGTTTCAGTTGACTAGCCAACACAGATGCTGAATCATCTTCTGTGCCTTAGGGCCCAATCCTGAGCCAGAGCAGTGCTGGAGGCTGCTGTGCTTCCCCGGAAACCGCTGCTGCAAAAGTGACATCAGGATGTGGAGAGGACAGAGCATTGGCGCTGAGGCATGCATCAGCCAATGCTGGGCCTCAGTGTCAAGTACACGACAGTGGAGTACAGCCAGCTATAAGTACTACCACTGGCTGGGGGAGAGGTTTTTCAGGGGAAGGACAGGGGGGAGAATAGGGCAGGTGAGGGTGGGCCAGAGAAAGGATTGGGGCCAAGAGCGGGGCAGACTCTGCTGAGGAATCCTGTGTCTCCTCCCAAGTGTCCAACACTTTCCTTCTTGGTTCTGCACCCACTAAATAGCAGAGGAGATACATTGCCTGTTGCAGAGCTCAACATTTGAGGAGACTCTGGTGGCCGCCCCAGCCCCACAGGATGCAGCGGTGGCCATTTCAGTGCCACTGCTCCTTGTGCTTATGATTGGGCTCTTAAATTGTTATTTGGGGGGAAGCAGCAAGGAGTACAGTGGTAGTCATCTTCTCTGAACCTGCTTCCATTTCTCAGTCTTGCCCATTAAAACTCACACGCCATGAGAGCTGGGATCCCCTGCTGTCCAAGAACTCAGGATTATTTTACTGGCTTGAATCTCATTTCTGCCACAGGATGACCTGTGAAGTCACTCCCTCTCAGTCTCAGTCCTTCCTTCTGCAACTTGGGGATAATACTACTTACGTTACAGGGTTGTCGTAGACCACAGAGTATTTTGCACATGCTCCAAAAGGGCTGGACAGATAATCTGGAAGTACAAAATCCAGAATAAAGGTTCCTAAGGGTTCTGAGATTTGCTTTGGAAACCCACAATGTTATTTGTGCTCTGTGTGAATGTGCATCCGTGGGAGTGCCAACATCACTTCATATTCTTCGCTCAAAATGTGCTAAACAGTAACCTTGTGAACTTTTGCAAGTCTTGCTGCGGAGTCGGTCATCATAGGAGCATTTTGAGCATGTTTCCATTCCTCCTCCCCAATTTGGTCTGTATTGATTCATAACTTCTCCTTAGTCCATCTGTTTTGCTTCACAGAAGATTAACATTCTTTATCTTCAGTGTTATTCAGCTGCTTTTTTTTCTTGATATGAACAGAGCTGAGGCTGATAACTATGCCAGGGTCTTTGTCCTATAAATTCGAGAAATAATTGCATTCAAATTACAGATGTAAAGAGCTGTGCATCTTGCCCTTACATTCCCCAATAAGATACAAGACACAGATTTGGGGATTATAAATGGACCACAGCTTTACTGAACCTCAAGCATAAACTTCAGTAGAGCCTAGCTTTCCCAATACCTTCAGTGCAGGCTCCTCCCTTGGGGACAACAATTCTGTTCTGCTGTTCGTACCTTACCCCCTTTTCGGGGCAACCTCACATGGGTTCCAATCCACTGTTTTGTCTCATGACAATCTTATCACTTCCAAACACTGTTAAGGAGTCAAGGCTACTTAGGGTTGCATTGCCCCCCCCCATCTCAAACAACTAGCCTTTAAGATGGATTTGCACCCATTGTTCAGCGGGATCCTACCCAATTTCACCCCTGCTGAATGGGCAAAGAGGCACCTTTTAAAGTGGTGTCCTCCAATATTTAGCAGAGGGGGAGCAACTCTCCCTTTTCACCCCAGCATGGTGTCTTTTCCAGTGGTTGTTGCTTATGTCTGTTCTCCATCTCTTTTAAAGTGAGCCCTTTGGTGACAGGGAGCCATTTATTGATTTGTTTTGCTATGTATACCATTTTGAAAACTAGATTTTGTTGAAAAGCAGTATATAAATATACCCTGAACTGGACAGCCTGCATAAAATGATTCCCTCCTCCCTCAATTGTCAAATTGAGTTCAGGCTGCTATCAACTGGACAAATACTTTGCAGATACCAGAAGAGCTGTATTCCTAATGTTCTGTGTCACTTCCTAGGTAGCTTCTTCAGTGACAGCCAAGGGTTGAGCCATCTTCACCTGGTTTTTCTCCTGTCAGTGGAGATGGGTAGCTCCCTTTTGTTATTGAAACGCTTTCTTTGCACCAAGTCCCAAAAGAATTTATATTATTCTCTCCAACATCTCTCAGATCAACGGTATGAAATGTGAGCTTTTGAAGACTCAAACACCATTGACACCCCTCTATATACACCTCATTCATCAGCAACAGACAAAGCATCAATCAGCCCACCTGTGCATGTGACCATAAATAAGGCAGCGGATGAACAGTAGTCATTTCGGGCCGGCTAGAAAGAGAAAATGTCTTTGAAGGACTTTATAGTTTTCCTAACATATTAGTTACAAGCAGCCTATAGTGAATCAGCAGCAGGTCAAGTTACATATGGTGGATTTGACAATACTTTGACAATATGGTGGGTCTGCATACTTCATTAGCAAATCAGAATAGCTGTTGAGTCTATGGGAGGGAGGCAGTGATGCTTTCAACATGGGTATGGAATAAGGGCAAAATGAACAGGAGTGCGAGACATGTTACGTTTGCAAGAGGAGAACATAGGAAAATGCTATTTCCTGTGCAGGCTTCTGCAGAAACACAGTTTACCTGTTCAGATTTTGCTTGGTAACCCTTGGACTTCCCTGTTCTTCCACTATTTCCAATTGGGTGGTTAACCCAACATTTAATCCCATAAGAGGCAGGTGCAGGTGGTAATTTGTTCCCAGCCCTAGAGTCAAAAAGGGGGCCCAGGAACCAAAGAAGGGGTCCCAGAAATTTCCTGCGATCTTACATTTTCTGATCTCACCTGGACTTGCTGCCCACACAGAATGCTGGGACACTACTATGGGTGTATAGTGGAGGCTGCCGCCATAAGCACCAGGCAGAAAACTGCATACGTGACACTCCTTAACACAGGGTCAGATCTGGGGGGAAACTGGCCTGCTACAGTAGCTCTTTGTCTTGTGGCTCCACTTACTATAAAGGTGTGTATAGGAGTTGTACAGCTGTAGGATTAGAGAAGTAAGTTTTGGTACGCACAGGACAAATTTCCAGCTCTGACGCAGCTGTTCCAATAGGGTGTTCACTGCATCCTGTGGTGGTGGGGGATTCATGGAAGCCTCCCCAAGATAAGGGAAAATTTGTTCCCTTAATTTGGGACTGTATGGTGGCTATATCAGTGCTGGAAAGTTGAATAGGATTGGACTCTATGTCTCTGTTACTAGTGAAAGAAAAATTAAACCAAAATTGAAGATAATTTAGTACCATATATATAGTGCAGCTCACAAGGAGCTTCTAGGATTGTGGGCAGATTCCTCTCTCCCTGCTTGCAAGCGCAAATCCAGGCTTTGCTTCCAGGGGCTTTCTGAGGAGTCTGGCTGGAATTGGCAAATTCGCCACTCTTCTCTCCTCCCTTTTCCACTCTGTCCCTCTCTTTCTTTTTGATCACAGGGAGCAGGGGAACCAGAGACAATGTTGGAGGTGGGCAGAAGGCAATTCCCTGCCACCTTACACCCCAATCCTATCCACACTTTCCTGGGAGTAAGCTCCATTGACTCTAATGGGACTTACTTCTAAGTAGATAAGCATAGGATTGGGCTGTAGGTCAGCCTCAGGGATGAGCTGGCTTAATTTCTTCCACCTCAGTACTCTCTGCCTAGGCTTGCAGACTTCCGCTAGACTCATGCTCCTCTGGAAAAGATTTTGCTCCCTCTCCATATTGCTTGACAGGAAAGTTTACCATAGTTTCGGAGGCAGTAGAGTGTTTTTTTTCCCCTTTTTTCTTTTTTTAGCATAAGGCACTCTTAGGAGAATTGCAACCTCTGCAGACACTTGATTGCTTACCATACCCCTTACTGCAAAACAAGAGCACAGTACGTAGTTCGATGGATTCAGCAAATCTCCAAAGCTCCTGGCAAAAAAAAGAGCCATGAGACAAAAGCCACTTGATCTCTAATAAGCCATCAAAAAAAGAGCTTTACGCAGGGAGGGGATAATGGGGAGATGAAATGTCTTTTGCTTTCTGTTTTTCTGATGAGAAGGTTTGCATAAAATTGCATCTCTGAGTCGTTCAACATAAATCAGAATTAGAACTTTCATTCCTGCATAAGAGAGAGAAAACAAAAATACCTCTTGTTCATTCTTTTCCTGACAGAACAGCAAACTAAACCAAAACAAAGCTGAGAGTGTATGCTGTTTGGGGGGTGGGGGGGAAGGCAAGCATAATGTAATTAGTTTGGGTTGAGACTCTTGTAAAATGTACAGATCAACCATGCATAAGTCTTGCAGACACGTCGTTCTTCTGTTTTACATTTTTTGCTGCCTTTCCTCCAACAGCCTCATATTTAAACAGGCTAAAAAATAACATAAAATCTGCATTTGTTCTGGCACAGAAGAGGATCAACACCAAAAAATGACTACAGAGATTTTCTGCAACAATTCTGGCAGTTCATAAGGACATAAGAAGAGCCCTGCTGGATAAGGCCAAAGGCCCATCTAGTCCAGCTTCCTGTATCTCACAGTGGCCCACCAAATGCCCCAGGGAGCACACAAGACAACAGACACAACCTGTGTCCTGGTGCTCTCCCCTGCATTCCACAGCTCAAATTCAATCTCCAACAGATTATCAAGCAGATTCTGCAGTTCCAGCTCAAGCAGATTATCCAAGGAATTTCAAGGGAACCCAAAAGTGTGTGGTAAGCCTCATTCTGCCCCTTCCGAGGATGATATTTCCTAAAGTGAAAGACAAAGCAAACTGGGATATTACCACTGCGGAATTTTGAGGGATGCCAAAAGAGTATTGATAAGACTATTGAAGTTCTGTAGGGGACTGAGCCTGATCCTCAGTCTTATCAATACTCTTTTGGCATCCCTTAAAATTCCGCAGCTGTAATATCCCAATTTGCTTTGAATTTCACTTACCACTGGTGTGCGCTATTGCAAATGTGCCATAAGGCACATTTGTGGGGCTTAGCACCAGAACTAGCCCAGCATGAGATTACACTGCGCTAGAGCCGATGGAAAGTCAGTGATCTGCTACTTGGCGGTTACCCGAACTGTGGGACGATGGAGAGGTAGGTAGGCGCATGGGGGGGAGGTGGGGGGGAGGTGTTCTGGGGCAGGGGTGGGGAGAGGGCAGGTAGGAGGTGAGGGAGCGGAGCAGGAGAAGGGCGGGACCGGTGGAGCTCAGCTCAGCCACGCAGCCCAACAGGGAACTCTTTGATTCTGCGGCAGCTCCAGCCCCGTTGCAGGGCTACTTTCCTTATCTGGGGGAAGGGGATGAATGTCCCCTTCATCTGCAGAGCCACCGACTGCTGCCTGGTTGCACTCAGGATGCTGCAACAGTTATTCTCGGTACTGCGGCAGCTCCTCACTCTGGGCAGCTCAGGATTGGGCTATAAGTTTGCATATAACTTAAGTCTAAAAAGTGGTGTATTTTCTTTTCAAGGTTGTTGAAGGAAATGCAAACAAACTAGCCTCAGTCTATATTACCTACTGCAAAGGAATTCAAGTTCGTGTACATGAAATAGGCACATATATTTTGAAGTTTACCCTGCTCCTCTTTCTCTCCCCATCCCCTGTTGCCTTCCTTGTCTCTGTGTCTCAAATTGTTCCCCTCAGGGAAAGGCCATCTGGCATCTGTTGTTCAGTACCACATACACAGATGTATAAATACCTACAATAATAACCAAGACCCCTTTTGAGAACTGATTCAGCAGATTTCCAGTGCTCCATCAGAACTGGCACTGAAATTTAAACCAAAAGGGAAACACTGAATTTTAGGATTTCAGGCAGGAGACTGAAGTGTTTGAAGACAGCAGGTGACATAACTCAGGAAGCTTCTGCTGTTACTGAATTTTGATGCGAGGGAAATTTTTAAGGGAATTTGGAGGTTCTTTCTTGGACAAAATACCTGAGGGAGGATAGTGAAATTTATCATCAAAGGGTTGGAAAATACAATAGACACAAAACTGCAGTAGAGAGAAAGTATATATGGACTCATGAGATAGTGTGGTATCAGAATTAGAGAGCTGGACTGTGGAGAATTAGGTTGAAAATGTCCCACTGACACAGAGATCTTGGGATAGTCACCCACCCAGTTGTCACCAACTGATAAAATGAGTGAGAAGAGACTCATGTACAGAAATGCTGCCCTGATTTCCTTGGAGAACACATAGGATTAAAAAGTAGTAAATAGAATCTGGTACTATTCCATTGATTGAATTATACTGAAATGTGATGAAAACTACAATACCCACCCCTCAATTTTAGTCAGATCATTCCCCTTATAGTACTTAGCATTTATATAGCACTTCACATAACCCTCACAACAACCCTGTAAAGTTAAGGTTAATATTCCCAAACCGCTTTGTGAACTTTTTGTTGAAAAGTGGTATATAAATAGTGTTAATAATAATAATAATAATAATAATAATAATAATAATAATAATAATAATAATAATAATAATACATACATACATACATACATACATACATACATACATACATACATACTGCAGATGGGAGGACCGAGGAAGCAGCTTATCTAAGGCCACCTAGCAAGTTCATAGCAGAAGTGAAATTCAACCTGGGGAATCCACCCAGTTTGCAAATTCTCCCAATTTGCAACTGATTTGTAGTTCAGTCTCTTAAATACTATGCCACCTTACAACAGCCATTAGTCTTCTACATAAGAACAGCCCCGATGGATAAGGTCATAGGTTCAGCTTCCTGTATCTCACAGTGGCCTACCAAATACCCAAGGGGTCACACAAGACAAGAGACCCACATTCCAGTGCCATACCTTGCTTTTGGCATTCTGAGGTAAAAACAGTAGGTAAGGGATATCCCACAAAAGATAAGAAATCAGGCCTTTCTGCCTCGCATTGAATTCCATAAATGAAATATTCTCCTTCCAAGATTATCCTGCATGGGTAACCCATTCATTGATTGATACTCAATTACAGATGGGACCATTATGACTCAATCCATTCAACACAAGTCACCAACTGAGCATACCTTAAATGCAAAATGGTGCACACACCCAAGTGTGAAGCTGCAAGAAAACATGCAATGGTAAAATATTCTTCCTTTTTGAGTTACCTTCTATGTTAAGAATGCAAAGCAAAACTCTATCTAATTTTGACTTTTTGCCAGCTTTGGAAAGGTGAGCAGAGAGGGGAGCAGGTCGGAGTGGACCTGCCAGCAGCAGAAACCATTTTAGGCAGCAAACCTGCCATTATGAAAACAACCTTCGTGCAGTGAAGCGATGAGGGAAAGAGAGCTGGAGGTAAAAAGGTACTATTTTTTGGCTGCATCACAATTCAAGCAGCCGAAGCTTATCATCAGCCAGAAGCCCACAGTGCTCGGACTGAGAATGCGGAGAGATAATATGGGTCAAACAACCAGCTACACAAGGTGCGAGGGAGGCTGGGCGGATCAGAATGTGCGCAAATGCTTGGACTGCTCTGTTGACTCAACACAGAATATTCTGCGCAAAGAAATGAGCTGAATTCTGTAACAGGTACATTTTGGACATTATGCAGATTCATAATATTAATAATATTTAATAATAGCACGTTTCATTTTTCCAAAAGCAAAGTAAAAGATTATAGTGAAAATGAAAACATAGAATACACACACACGTATACCCATCTAAACAAATACAAAAGTGATGACTGCATAAAGACAAAGTAAGAATTTGTGCATTCAGATATCAAACAAAATTATGGCTTCAGACTGGGGAGCGAGGAAAAGCGTAGGAAAATTATAGAAGCTGCAGCAAGTTATACACACAGGCATGAAGGTGGAATACACTCACCTGAAGGGGTTTCAGATTGTCATTATGTTCGTAGAGTCAGGTTGCAATCCTAACCACACTTTCCTGAGAGTAAGCCCCATTGAACAAAATAGGACTTACTTCTGAGTAGACCTGGTTAGGATCGTGCACTTAGTTTGCTAGCCTGCCCAACTTGTTAGGGCCCGATCCTATCCAACTTTCCAGCACCGGTGTAGCCATAATGCAGACCGACATAAGGGAACAAATGTTCCCATACCTTGAAGAGGCCTCTGTCGCTTCTGCCCCACCACAGGATGCACAGTATGCCCCATTAGCATAGCTGTACCGGCACTGGGAAATTGGATAGGATTGGGCCCTCAGAGTCCAATCCTGAGCTCTTTAGCACTAGTGGCACAAGCATACCACCAGTGCTGGGTGTTGTAAATGTGCCGTAAAGCATGTCTACAGCACTCTCGTATAGGAACTACCAGGTCCAGTGCCTGTTGGCTCTGAGCCCAGCACCGGATAGATACTGCATGGAACCAGGGAAGAGCTCTGGGTCGTGATAAGGTTTGTTGGGGTGGGCCTTCTGGGGCTAGGAGAGGATGGAGTGTGAAAGGAACCAGAGTGGGAGGGGATGGGACTGGCAGAGCCCTGCTCCGTCAGATCCAATGCTCCATGTTGGGTTGCCTGACAGAGAGTGCCTCCAAACAAACATCCCCTTCCCCAAAGAGACTCCAGCAGCAGCCGTTTTGGTGCTGCTGCTCCTCTGGGTTCTGGACAGGTTAGGATTGAGCTGTTAGTCTGTTCCTAATCATGCAATTTCCAATCCTCTCCTTTGATTTTTGGTGGGTGATTGGGCTGTTCTCCCCCCTGCCCCTGCCACCTAGCAGCAGCCACAAGAAGATTTATTTATTTATTTTATTTTTCACATTTTTATACCGCCCTTCCTCCAAAGAGCTCAGGGCGGTCTACACAGCTGCTCCCTTCCTTTTGTCCTCACAACAACCCTGTGAGGTGGGTGAGGTTGAGAGAAAGTGACTGGCCCAAGATCACCCAGGAATCTTCATGGCTGAGGGCGGATTCAAACCAGGATCTTCCTGGTCTAAGTCCACCTCCCAAACCACTACACCACCCTAGCTCATGAAGAGGTCTCAACTGTGACCTAGGATGGTAGCTTTCAGCAAAATTGTGTGGGTGCATGCATTTACGTTCAGCTTTAGGCCTTGCGTGCAATATCTACTGATGTAAATATCAGGTTCTAAGTTCTGAAACCGCTTGACAATGGCACTGCTTTACAATACTATCAACAGGCTTTGACAACTGGAGCTCCTTGGAGGAACAATTAGATGATCCTAAAAACATCAGATGACCCAATCCTACATTGGACCAGCAGGGCTTGGATCCACACATGTGCCAATATGTAACAACCACACAATGGACAAAGCAGTTACTGGGAGGTTTAGTCCTCCCAACTCAATTACTCTGAAGTCATCCTTTTAAGAGGCGGAGGGACAGTGCATCTCAGTGGCTCAATCAGGAGCTTGGCATACCAAAACCTTGGACAAAACACTGCCACAAAGAAGAGTTTGCACCTCCAAAACAAGGGGAAAGTTGTGGCTCCCTTTATGACCCCACTTCCCATCTTCAGTGTGTCCAAGGTTCTTGTATTCCCACTGCATGGAAACTGGATAGTATAGGAGTGACCTAGGAAGTTCACTTAGATGCAGTTTCGTTATTTACCTGCAAAGGGAGCCAGAGTGGTCATCAGTGGGGGACTGGCACACTTTGAATGACAACATAGAATGTCAACATTCTGTGACTCAAAACTGGGCCTTTCCTTTTAAGGGAGTCCTTTTCCCCCAGCTAAAATTGATTGGCTAATGCAAAGGTAGGAACTGTCCTTTGGCTATGGTCAAGTGTGCAGACCAATGGACTAGGGCAGTGCTTCTCAAACTGGGTTGGGACAGTGCCATATAGCCCCATCTAGCCAGCATTAATGGCAGAGGGTTCAACATGACTCAGCTGAGCCCATTTGAAATTAAAACTACTTAGTGGTTCCATTAAGGGAACAAAAAGAGAGGATTCACCACAAAGGAAATCTTAACTCTCTCTCTCTCTCTCTCTCTCTCTCTCTCTCCTCATCTGTAAGATTTAACAAAAAGGAACTATCCAACAATTAGTTTGGACCAACTCTCCTTTGAGGGTTCACTTTAACAAGGCATGGGGCTTTGATGCTGTTGCTCTGTTCTCTTTCCCCTCTCCAGTTAATGTGGATTAATTATAACAATGATCTATTAAGAGATGTATCAGAGAAAACAGAGTTGTTTCCATCTCAATGAGCAGCTTTTGATTTGCGGCAAGTTTGCCTGTATCTTGGGCCCCTCTTGGAATTAGATATAGCAACATTTTAGACATTTATCAGTGGAATGGTAAATAATCCTTTTGATTTGGAGAACTCCAAGTACATGGACATTTAGCTTTTCATCCACATGTTTCTCTAAAGCAACTTGATGATTCAGGAATAACTGGCGAGGAGACAGCAAATCTGAATATAGGATATGATCTGGGTGCCACTTTAGCTTGTCGATGTGTTTTTTAATCTGATCCCTTTGCTTAATTACAGAGGAGTGGCTTATACAATACCCATTATATTGAAATGATCTATACATGCGAATTTCTTGCCTCCTATTTATGAATGCCTGAAAGCTCTTTGTCCTAGTCTAGTCTGAGTGTACCGCCTAAATTATCAAGGTGGGAAAAACCTACCCAAGTTCACCTTGAATTTGACTCTGGCTGAATATCCTTATATTCAGTGATCAAGAGGGAATAACAACTACAAGCATAATTCTGTTTCCAAATTGAGAATAGTTACTTGTCTTTAATACATAAATAACCACACAAGCAATATATACATTTTGAGGCCCCTCTCCCACAACTGCACCCATCAAGCAGCTTCTCCTTTTATTCCTGTGGTTTCAATACGGCTTCTGACACCTGATTGTTTAGAGAAATCTCAAGGAAAAAAGGACCTCCAAAGCACTTGTTGGAGGAAAAAAACACGCATGTGTTGAGATCATCTCCGTATAATGTGGAAGAAAAAATCCAAGGCTGTGAAATTAATGAGAGAAAGAAATCAGTAAAAAAAAATCAATGACAAGTCAATGACAACCGAATGCAGCACTTTAAATGTGACCGATGCTAAGAGCTGTCTCAGAAAGCCTCAGCTGGAGAATTAAGCTGAACTTTTCTGAACTCTTCACTTTTCTTCCTGCTCTTTTTCTTCATATATATCTTATCCCTGTCAGGAAAGTTTTTTGCTCTTCCAACAGCTTTAAAGGCTATCTTAAAGACAAGCATAAACTAGTAAAAAAAAAAGAGAGAGAGAGAGAGAGAGAGAGAGAGAGAGAGAGAGAGAGAGAGAGAGAGAGAAGAAAAATTACAGTATCGTCTTTCACACAGAAGACTTTAGACTGCCATCTGGAGTTCTGGAACGATTAAACAGTTTCTTTTTTTTAATTTGATTTTAAAGCAGAAACCCTTTGAAACTGCAGAAATCTTTTGAAATTGTAATTTGGCCAGTTGTTCAGTAATGCAATTCGTTACTGAAAGCACTTCCAATTTAAACAAGGTTGCATGGATGGGTCTTACGGCACATAAGCGGAGTTTAGTGGAAACCAAACCTTTAATCCCATGATATATGCTTTTGTTAGGAAACCTGAAGGAAACTGAAAGGATTAAAGTCATGCACAAGATTTTTGGTGTTGTTTGGCTTTCATTTGTTTTAAATTTAACATTTATTTTCAGTGCACAATTTTTAAAAAAGAAAGGAATGAGACACATCTGTTTTCATTCCAATGCCTTCTAAACACAAATGCACATCCTTATGTTGCATGAAATCAATGGCAAAGAGGGGCAATCGCTTAGTGGAGAAACATCTGCTTCACATGCAGAAGGCCTAGGTTCAATCTCCTGGCATCACTGAGAAAAATTTCTGCTTGAAACCCTGGAGAATGGTTGGCAGTCACTGTCGACAACACTGGAGTAGACAAAGGTCTGACTCAATATAAGGCAGTTTTCTATACTACTAGTATGTTCGTGAACCAATTTCAGGTAGGTCGTGTAGTACCTAGCTCAGCCACCATTAAAAATATTAGGCTGAAAATACAGGGCACAGAGCTGCTGGATGGGCTCTGGGTGGGAGAGAAGCATGGTGCTTTGCCCTGAATAGATGGGAAGGAGGGATACGGAAAAGAGGTGTGGTTGTGAGAAAGAGGTGTGGTTTTGAGGTGTCGTTGGAGAAAGATCCAAGTCTGCGTTCTGCTTTAACTTCCGAGCTGGCGTGTTTGAATTCCAAGCTATGCAAAATAACAGCACAAGTGTGCTGTGTAATGCCACCTTGGCTGACTGCAGCTTAGGTTTATAGCCTAAATTGATGCTGTCACTTCCAGTCATGACATCACTTCCATGTTAATGACATCACTTCTGGTGGGTCCCAACAGACTGTCATTCTAAAGAGTGTGTCCCGGTGCTAAAAAGTTTGATAATCACTGGGTTAGAACATACATTCTATGCAGGGGGATTGGGAGCCGGAATGGAGACATCAACCAACCTTAAGAAGGTCACAGAGATAATGCTGTCACCATTTTGTTTAGAAGTTCAGGCCTGTTAGGTTTGAACAGTAACTAGGGCTCATGAACTAAATCTCTCTGGTGACATTGGTTTTGTTGGGGTGGCTAACCCTCCCCCCCAATCTTCAGTTGCCCTTCAGTCTCCCACTCACCCATTTGCCTCTCCAGCCACATCAGTCCTACGTCATACCTGCTTTGTGACACCTCCCTTTCTTTTACTTTTCCTTGATCATTCACAATTTAATACATGATTTAATACATAATTTACTTGTGCAACTATTGCCCTTTCAACTGGTCTGAAAGTAAAGAAGATGCAGTATGAGACACTGCGGCAAACACTGATTAGAAGACGTGTGATTTCTTTGGTGATAACAAAAAATAAAATAAAATAACGCCACTTTTGGCACTTCTCATTTTTGGAAAAAAACAAACAAACCCACACCTCAAAATCTGTAAAAAAAAGAAATAAAATACCTCTACATATTGGTCACTGTAGGCTGGTTGGGCAGAACGGGAGGGGGGATGAACGGCTAGTGCCTGTGGCTGTATCTGCACTGTACCATCTATATCACCTACCCAGTACATTTTTCAAGTGATTATAATTTATAATTATTATCTATAAAATCTATTCTAACTGTGCCCTTGGAATAAAAACACTTAAAACTGTTTTCTACATTTCATTGTCTGGAAAAAAGACAAAAAATTAAAACACTTAAGAACACCTCTACTGATTGGTAGATTGGTGCATACTGTATTGGTCCTGATCTTTACCATGCAGTAAATGAACACCAAGAGACCCAGTATATTTTATATATACATACATACACACACAGTTTGGTAGCAGGGAACTTGGAAACGTATGAATAACTGTAGACAATAAAGGAGGTTGTCCTTTGGGTACTCCCCGTTCATTGCTGGACTCTTCCCCTTCTCCACTGGGTTTTGCCAATGGGCTCTTGAAAATCGGTCCCATGCTGCAGGTTGGGCTTTAGGAAATATGACAGGAATTGTGCATTACAAGGATGATCAATATCTTGGGTTTTCTTTCCCAACCGATTCAGAATTTAAGAAGAGCCCTGCTAGATCAGGCTAAAGGCACATCTAGTCCAGGTTCCTGTATCTCACAGAGATGCCTGCCAGGTACCTCAGACAGCACACACAATACCTGTATCGTGGTGCCACTCTCTTACACCCGGCACGTCAGAGAGGGCCTACCTGAGATGGACTTTACATCCATAAATCTGTCCAATCCCCTTATAAAGGAATCTGGGCCAGATTGTATCACCCTGTAGCAAGGAGTTCCACAGGTTAATTAGATGCTGGGTAAAGAAATATTTTCTTTTGTCTGCTCTAACTCTCCTGCCATTCAATTTTAGTGGATGTTCTTGTGAGTTTTCTTGTGAGAAAGACACAAGTTTTTCTCCCACCCCAACACTCAAAAAGGCAAGACAGAAAAACAGCAGGTACAAACAGGAGTTAAAGGCCCAATTCTATCCAATTTTCCACTGCCGGTGCAGCCACAATGCAGCCCTGAGAAAAGGGAACAAACCTTCCCTTACCTGGAGGAGGCCTCCATGACTACCTTCCACCACAGAATATAGCAGATGACCCTTGGGCACGGAATTTGGCCCTAAGTCATCACAATTGACAAGCAAAAAGCAGGCAAATTAAAAAAAAAAACCTAAGTCCTTTCAGGATCTCACCAATATTCCATCAAAATATTATATCCTTTTTTTTAAAAGTAATGCAATATGTTTATTTCACACACAGCATGCTCAGATTGTGTACTTGCAGACCCTACTGTTATTACTAAGGTTTTTACCCCATTTTGAAATTTTAGCCAAGGAACCGTGTGACAGCAGGAACAGGTCCCTTGATTACAATCTGACCAAAGAACAAAGACATTTCCCTGCCCATATTCACCGCTTTGCACTACATTCCATGTAATTTTAGTACATCAGATGTTCATTGCTGAGCAGTTAAGTTCAAGGTTACCATCTTTTCCAACTGTGATCACAAGAATTTAGCTTTCATGCTTCAGTCCATGATTGCTTGGCAGGCAAAATGAATTCTTGGCAGATAAGGCACTCAATGCTAGAGTCATGAAATTTGGTTTGAATCTTAGGTGAGAACTCTGGCAGAAACTCATCTCCAGAGGATTTATTTGGATCCCAAGCCCAGATCTGCAATTGATCGCCACCATCTATTGCCCTAAATACAAAGCTCTTGGTGTAACTAAGAAAAAATGGTCTCTTGCCTCCCCAATTTGCTTCCTTTTCACATTATCCCAGTGTTTTGTACTGATATTGTTCCAGGTTCAATCCTTCCATCACCAGACCAGACTGGGAAAGATTTTTATTGGAACAGCTGGAAAAAGCCAGTGTAATTCATCGTAGAGCAAAGGTGTGAAGGTTACTTAATATGTTCAAATTGGCAAACCCATAAGACAGGGGTTTCCAAGCCTTTAAGCAATGAGACCCACTTTTTAAAATGACACTATCAGGACCCACCTAGGTTTATGAAATTTAAATAAAAGCTAGAAAGAAATTATTTTTTCATTTATTTACATGGAATACTATCCAGAAAAAGATGCTCCAACAATCTCCCTATATCTCCCAACTTTATCTCCCTACAAGTGGTTGTAGCTGCTATCTGATTTTTGAAAAGACTTGAGGCAATTACTTATCTGATCCTTTCATCACCTGCGTTTTCGTTGGAAGCTCTGCTAGGCTGCTAGCAGGATCCATCAAACTTCAGGTCACCACCCACCAGTGGCTTCTGACCCACGGTTTGGGAACCACTGCCATAAGTGGTTTGCAGAACTGGGTTTTGGGTTCTGAGAAGTTTACATGTGGATCCTTAATGATAAAATTTGGGGTAGTGACTACTTCACACCCACAAGGTGTCAGGTTCAATCCCTGGCATCTTCAGGTAGGGCTAGGAAAGAACCATCTGAAACCCTGGGGAGCCACTGCCAGTCATTGGAGACAATACTAAGAGCCTGGTCCTACTCTGTGTGATTTCGTTAGCCACCCCCACTGTGCAGATTGTCATAAGACTTCCTGCTCATGATGTTGTTTCTCTCACTGCTCACCAAAGTAGGTAAGTCAACAGGAGAAGGTGGGATGGAACAGGTCTGGGAAGGTGCAAAATGGGGCAGGGAGGGGATGGGTGGATTAAGTCTGGGAAGGGGGTAGGTTAGGTGGCAGCAGCAGTCACTGAGTCCTATCCCCCTTCCTGGACCCAATTCCACACCACGGGTCTGTGAGGACCTCAGCAAGCTATTTAGCTAGCACTTGTTTTTGCTAGAGCATGTTCTTGCACCCCAAACCAGTAGAACCAATCAAATCACATAGAGCACTCTTTATGGGACTGTATCCGTCCAGAGTTCAGGAAGGGCAGGTGGTGAAACACATGAGCAAACGCTGTCCACAAAAAAATCCTTCAAGAGACAAACCCCATTTGTCTGGCATTCATCTCCACCCACATGGCCATATATGGTTAGAAATAGGATGTGGTTGACCAAACTGCATTGGGAATGGGACCCCCCCTCCAATTTAAGAAAGGGGACCCCTAGTTTCTCTGTTCTGTCACTTGCATTTGAGCAAAAGTTTGTGGGGTTGCCATGAACTAGGCTTTGTTCCCCCCCATCTAGCAGTCTGGACTGTGCTGGTCACAGATAATAATAATAATAATAATAATAATAATAATAATAATAATAATAATAATAATAATAATAATACAGGTATTTATATACCACCTTTCTAGGTCCTCAGATTTCTCCTCAGACTTTATTCAAGGCGGTTTACATAGGCAGGCTTAATTTAAATCCCCGTAGGGATTTTTACAATTGAAAGAAGGCTCTATCTTTCAAGAGCTACAACAATTCAGATGTTTCATTCTGATCTGGCCTCCATCCTCCCACGCTCAAGCTCAGCTTTTCAGCTGCTTCAAGGTCTCGCCATTCAAGGTGCTGGTGGCCTCGAACTGGCGACCTTCAGATGTTATCTTCAGGCAAACGGAGGCTCAACCCTCTTTGACATTCAGTGTTTTCAGAAAGGAAAGATATAAGCCCAACTAGGAGTGCACATATTGGCAACCTTCAGTCTCGAAAGACTATGGTATCGCGCTCTGAAAGGTGGTTCTGGCACAGCGTCTAGTGTGGCTGAAAAGGCCAATCCGGGAGTGACAATCCCTTCCACACCGGGAGCAAGTGCAGTCTGTCCCTGGTCTGTCTCCCTGGCTATGGGCCTTCCTTCTTTGCCTCTTAGCCTCAGACTGTTGGCAAAGTGTCTCTTCAAACTGGGAAAGGCCATGCTGCACAGCCTGCCTCCAAGCGGGCCGCTCAGAGGCCAGGGTTTCCCACTTGTTGAGGTCCATCCCTAAGGCCTTCAGATCCCTCTTGCAGATGTCCTTGTATCGCAGCTGTGGTCTACCTGTAGGGCGCTTTCCTTGCACGAGTTCTCCATAGAGGAGATCCTTTGGGATCCGGCCATCATCCATTCTCACGACATGACCAAGCCAACGCAGGCGTCTCTGTTTCAGCAGTGAATACATGCTAGGGATTCCAGCACGTTCCAGGACTGTGTTGTTAGGAACTTTGTCCTGCCAGGTGATGCCGAGGATGCGTCGGAGGCAGCGCATGTGGAAAGCGTTCAGTTTCCTCTCCTGTTGTGAGCGAAGAGTCCATGACTCGCTGCAGTACAGAAGTGTACTCAGGACGCAAGCTCTGTAGACCTGGATCTTGGTATGTTCCGTCAGCTTCTTGTTGGACCAGACTCTCTTTGTGAGTCTGGAAAACGTGGTAGCTGCTTTACCGATGCGCTTGTTTAGCTCGGTATCGAGAGAATGTGTGTCGGAGATCGTTGAGCCAAGGTACACAAAGTCATGGACAACCTCCAGTTCATGCGAAGAGATTGTAATGCAGGGAGGTGAGTCCACATCCTGAACCATGACCTGTGTTTTCTTCAGGCTGATTGTCAGTCCAAAATCTTGGCAGGCCTTGCTAAAACGATCCATGAGCTGCTGGAGATCTTTGGCAGAGTGGGTAGTGACAGCTGCATCGTCGGCAAAGAGGAAGTCACGCAGACATTTCAGCTGGACTTTGGATTTTGCTCTCAGTCTGGAGAGGTTGAAGAGCTTTCCGTCTGATCTGGTCCGGAGATAGATGCCTTCTGTTGCAGTTCCAAAGGCCTGCTTCAGCAGGACAGCGAAGAAAATCCCAAACAAGGTTGGTGCAAGAACACAGCCCTGCTTCACTCCGCTTCGGATGTCAAAAGGGTCTGATGTGGAGCCATCGAAGACAACAGTGCCCTTCATGTCCTTGTGGAAAGATCTGATGATGCTGAGGAGCCTGGGTGGACATCCAATCTTGGGGAGAATCTTGAAGAGGCCGTCTCTGCTGACCAGGTCGAAAGCCTTTGTGAGATCTATGAAGGCTATAAAGAGTGGCTGTCGTTGTTCCCTGCATTTCTCCTGCAGTTGTCTAAGGGAGAATACCATATCAGTGGTGGACCTGTTGGCTCGGAATCCACACTGCGATTCTGGATAGACACTCTCTGCAAGTACCTGGAGCCTCTTTAGTGCAACTCGGGCAAACAGCTTTCCTACAACGCTAAGGAGAGAGATGCCGCGGTAGTTGTTGCAGTCACCCCTGTCACCTTTGTTCTTGTACAGCGTGATGATGTTTGCATCCCTCATGTCTTGAGGTACTCCACCTTCTCTCCAGCAGAGACAGAGGATTTCATGCAGCTCAGTGACGATGATCTCTTTGCAGCATTTTAGGACTTCAGCAGGGATGCTGTCTTTTCCAGGTGCCTTGCCAAAGGCAAGGGAGTCCAGGGCCACGTGAAGTTCTTCTAGGGTTGGTTCACTGTCAAGCTCTTCCAGCACAGGCAGGCACTCAATGTTGTTCAGTGCTTCTTCAGTGACTACATTTTCTCTGGAATATAGCTCAGAGTAGTGCTGCACCCAGCGTTCCATCTGCTGCGCCCGATCCTGGATGACCTCGCCTGTGGCAGACTTCAGAGGGGCAATTTTCTTCTGTGTTGGACCTAGGGCCTGCTTGATACCATCATACATCCCCTTGATGTTGCCCGTGTCAGCTGCTATCTGTATCTCGGAACAGAGCTGGAGCCAGTAGTCGTTAGCACATCTCCTGGCAGTCTGTTGGACTTTGCTGCGAGCAGTTCGGAGGACCTGCAGGTTGCGCTCGCTGGGACAGGCCTTGTATGCTGCTTGAGCTCTCCTCTTTTCCTCAATGACTGGTGTCAACTCCTCAGAGTGAGCTTCAAACCAGTCTGCCGCCTTGTTGGTCTTCTTGCCGAATATGGACAAGGCGGTGTTGTAAACGGTATTCTTGAAATGTTCCCATCTGTTGGATGCGTTTGCGTCGGCCGGGCCTGGAAGAGATTCCTCAAGCGCTTGTGCAAATTCCTCCACTTTTCTCTGAACTAGGAGTGAGTAATCAAGGAATGTCACATCAAAGAGAGTTGGACAAAACAGACGTTTGAACAGACAGCAAGGTTTGAACCAGGGATGGGAACTCGAGTCAGGTGACTCGAGACTGAGTAGCAAAAATCAGCACATGCTATGGAGGTTTACTCATCCTGAGGAAGAGGACAAATGTTCCCTTTAAGCAGGGGACTCCTCCACAACTGCCCACACAATAGCCAGGCAGCGATAGCTATTGTTGCAGCGATAGCCATTTTGGTGCCCCTGCATCAGTGGGTGTGTGGATAGGATTGGGGTGTAGATGGATAAATTATCTGACCCAGTGAGAAGCAGCGTCATATGTTCATACCAACACAATTCTTATACTCAGGACGGACTGCTAGAAAATAACATGCACTGATTGCAACCTCTGCTTTCTAGATCCTTCTGCCAACTCTAACTATGTTTCAGAGGATGAAGTGCAAGGAGGAATTTCTTGTTATCATCTTGCAAGGCAGGCATGGCTCTCTGTTGTGAATGAACACTGAAATGCATGTGCTGTGGGGACATTTTAACACATGTGCATTGCAAGAAAGCATTTGTGTCTGGAATTTTAGACTGAAATTGTGAAGGAACTGGGAGAAAAAGCGTGTTTTCTGATCAGTTCACCATGAGGACTAGAAACTTCTCCACCATTCACACATTCTTCTTTTGATAACGTATTCCGTATCTACAGAACTATGGCAGATGATAGCCTTGAAGTCTATTTTTTTCCCCATTTTTCCTTGCTTTAGAAGTAGCCTGTGCACCGCTTAATAATAGATATGCTTTTTGAACCGCATGTGGACAAGAGAACTCTATAACAATAAGGGAACAGACATCTAATCCCCATGAATGGAATTTCATTTCGGAGAATGAATGGTATCACTTCAGGTAAGCTGGGTAGAACAGACTGAGGACAATTCTGTGTGATCGTGAGCACATAAATAGCATTGCAAGAAGCTCAAAGCACACAAAAACCTCGGAGACCCAAATTCTTCCTTTTGACTGGTGTTGCCTTCTGAGGCTCCAAATGAGTCATTTTCCCAACCCTATGCAGGGACTTCTTTTGTATGGAAAAGCTTTGATGAAGCACACTGGGCAGCTTGGGGACGCGCCAGTGGTCTCCAGTGGCTTTTCGTGTCAATTACAACTTTCTGCCTGCATTTTCACTGAACATCAGGTAGCATGGAAGTCAGACATGGGAACACAGTCTAAAAAATAATTATTTCTTCCATATTTTACAATTGTAGCCATGCTGACATTCAAAGATGAACAACAGATCCCTTGCATGTTCTTGAAAGGGCCTATTTTTTTGGCAGGGAGGTGCCACAGACAGCCCCTTTTCGGTGGTGTTATCTCTTGGTACCAGAAACCATCTGCCTTGTTCTCTTTTCTTCTGGGGGAGGGGAGAATTGATGCCCTTTTAACTCTTCATTTATTTATCTAATTTTTATACTGCCTTTCCTCCAAAGAGCTCAGGGCGGTGTACACAGCTGCTCCCCTCCTTCCTTGTGAGGTAGGTGAGGCTGAGAGAAAGTGACTGGCCCAAGGTCACCCAGGAAGCTTCATGGCTGAGGGGATTTTGAACCTGGATCTTCCAGGTCTAAGTCCATTTCCCAAACCACTATACCACCCTGGCTCTCTTTATCAGGCTTCTCTTCACTGAAATTATTCTTTTCATATGAAATTGCTAATTTCATTGACTTTTGGGGGGGGGGGGGCCTGCGTTTGAATTTGAGTTGCCAGACAGATGCACCTGGAAAAGCAGAGATTTCTTGGTGATGTCACAAGGTTGCGAACCATCAACAAATAAGGCATAAACTGGGACAGGGAAAGACTCCCGCAACCACCCCAAAAATGGCCTAAAATAATTTCTGTGGACCTTAAGGAGAGCCAGGGCTGTGCACTTGGTTCTGGTATTGGGCTTAGATTTGGAAGATCCAGGTTCAAATCCCCGCTCAGCCATGAGGATTCCTAGATGACCGTGGGCCAGTCACTGTCCCTCCGCCTAACCTACCTCACAGGGGTGTTGTGAAGACAAAAAGGAAGGGATGAACCAGGTATACCACCCTGAGCTTTTTGGAGGAAAGATGGCATAAACATGTGAAAAATAAAAATAACAAATAGGCTTGAGAACAAGTCTGGAGGAACAGGATCTTTTGAAATCAAATAACTGATATTAATGTTCATCTGAAAGTCGTGCCTCAGTAAAATGCAAAGAAACTGTAATCAGCTCAGTTGAAAGAGGATGAGCAAAACATGGAATCAACAGCTTAGAGATGGGAGAAAGGGAAAGAGAAAATGTTCATAGCTACTGAAGACAGAGAGAAAAACCCTTCATTT
Organism: Tiliqua scincoides; assembly: GCF_035046505.1. Lineage (NCBI taxonomy): Eukaryota > Metazoa > Chordata > Lepidosauria > Squamata > Scincidae > Tiliqua > Tiliqua scincoides. Next base: position 10,417,679 of record NC_089832.1, read on the forward strand.
CTCTCTCCCCACCACCAGACTAGAGGCCCTTTATGACAGGCCAATAACCTTTCAAAACCCAGCAGCTTTCTTTCCGGAAAGTACTTCAAATCTTCCTCATCCCTGTTCTTAAGGCCTTTTTTTTCCTTCACAGCAGCCCTGCTGAAAAACTGATTTCAAAGAGTTTGACAGTCCAGGTGTGCAAGGACAAAGGAGCCTTCAAGATGGTTTTATTTAGTGCATATTAGAAGCTTTCAACATTAGTCCTTAAGGCCTTAAGGAGAGGACCAGGGAAGCCCACAGTATTCGTTTTATTTCTGGAAAGCCTGATTTTAAAAAAAGGGGGGGGGAATAATAATCTTTTTCTCCTTTGCTTGGCAAAAGAGGTCAAGCTGAAAACAGAACTCCTACCTTGGGAAAATTGGACTGGAAGGGAACACTGTTCTGTCCCTTCCAACTATTGGAAGCAGAGCAAAGGCTCAATTTTTAAACTCATTCTCAAGCAGGTAATGCTGACTTGTGTAGCACAGTGGTTCCTAAACTGGTGGGTCCGCAGTGCACTGGGGAACTGGAAATGGGCCATTCTCCCTAAAGGGGAGTGCCCCGACGGGGATTGCTGGACCACAGGGACTTTTTAACATACAGGAGAGGCTGTATGTTATTGTTATGTTATGTTACAATTGTGAATTGGAGCTCACTTCCAGTTTGCACCATCACTGCTACTGCTTATGAGGTTTCCAATGCCCTCAGATGAACTTGGGAACTTCTAGTGTAGCGATTCCAGCTTGCAATTCTGTTTAATGGCTGCTGGAGACTAAAGCAGGATACCTGTGAAGCTGGGAAAGCCTGGCTGCCAGTTCGTACCAATGACACTGAGTCGGATGGATTGAGCTGGAAGCATCTTTCTGTACTTATAGCAAAACTACCTTATAGGGAACCAGACCATTGGTCCATCTCATTCAATATCATCAACACTGACTGGCAGTAGCTCTTTAAAGTTTCAGACAGAAACATACCTGTCCTACCTGGAGATGGCAGAAAGAATACCTTGAACCTTCTGCTTGGAATTCAAACACTCCAGCTTGGAAGTCAAAGTAGAATGCAGACTTGAATCTTTCTCCAAATGCACAGCCTTCTGCCCTTTCCAGAACCCCATCTTCCCACCTATTCAGGACAAAGCACCAGGCCTCTCTCCCACCAGGAGCTCACCCTTTTCAGCAGCTCTGCACCTTGTATTTTCAGTTCAGAATTTTCAGTGGCAGTTGGGCTAGTTACTATATGACCCACCTGAAATTTGCTCATGACCTAAAGTCTGAGAAATGCACTGCAGCCTTGATATCTATAATTTTTTTTTTAAAGAATATATAAAAAACCATCACTAACATGGACAGGAAAAAAAGCCCAAGACAGACTAAGACCTTTAGTTCCATTTTTCAACCACAAAACATGGCAGGCACATTAGTCCACAACATAGTCTCTCAACAATCTTGTTCTTTGAACACTAAATGATACACCCCACATTTCTTTACAACGGTGAATTACAGGGGCTTGTTGGCATAGGGGCCAATAGAAATTAATATCCTCTAATCCTAGGGAAATTTCTGCAATTTCCAATTACGCTCCCTTCTCCCAGCTCTTTCATTTTCCAGTAGTTCTAAGGTTTAGCACAACAAAAACCACCCGAGCATCGGGGAGACAAAACTGTTTGTTCCCAAAGTGTCGAGCAGAGACTAATTAAGGAACAGCCTGCCTCAAATGATGAATGATAAACTCCAAAGGATCTTCTCTTTCCTGCTTCATGTCAGATGCAAAAGGAGATATCCTTATATTGTCTACTGGCATCTCATTATAGTAAATGGACCTGCCTTCCTTTTTTCCAGCTGAAATGTTTTTTTGTTCTCCCCCCCCCTTCTGAACTCCCACAGTATGATTAAGTAAAACCTCAGGATGGAACAATGCTTAAATTAGTGTTTTGATGTGTAGCTAATATGTTCCATGTGTACTTACAAACTTAAAATATATTCTTTTTTTCTTTTTCTTTTTTAAATGAGGACACTTTGTTGGCCTGCTGACAAGGAGTTTGATTGTCTGATGGCAACATGATCCCCCCATTCCTAAAAGGAGAGACACTGCAAATACTTGGGAGCAGGGTGACCAGGCATCCTCTTTTTCCAGGACGTGTCCTCTTTGTCCTGGAAAAGAACTTAAATGTTCTCCTTTTCCTTGTGAGTGGGCCCCTGAAGGCAGCGCAGAGCCTTCTTGTAATTAATAAATTATATGTAATAAAGTATATGTAATGGAGTTTTAAATTTAATAATAAGTAATATATTGTTTAAATTAATCACAGGAAATCAATATATGAGCATTTTTAGCTTTTATTTTGTCATGTCCTATATTTTTTCTTGAATGGCCTACATTTTGGGGTGCTTGTCCTCTTTTGTGGTCCCCCTGCTTGGGAGCTTCCGCTGAACAGTAAACTGTATATTTCCCTTTTAAGAGCATAAGGGATTATTTTAATTAATATCCCAACTATTTACCCAGCAAGGAGTTTGGAGGGTTCTCTCCCCTCCACCCCACTGTCCTTAAGGTGAGTTTTGCCAGGCAGGTGAACCCATAGGCTTGAATTATGATGTCCGAGTCAAACGGTTGTCAGGTTTGGGACAGATGGAACAATTCAGCTTCCTGGAACCCTTATCCAGGAATTGTTGAAAAACCATGGTCTTAGAGAGTCAACTTCATGTTGGAGCCAGGACGGTTTCACCCAAAAGAATCTGGGTAGGCTAGTTAAAAAGAGAAGGAGTTTATGTCGGTAGAACCCACTGTAGCTGCAAGTTATTAATTTGTTATACAATTGGTAATTTTACACCAAGCTGTCTTGTCTTGTGTGTTTTGTGGTGGGTACCTGGGCAATGGCTCGAGAACAAAATTTGCAGTGAGGAAATGCATGAACCTGTGTAGGCAGGGAAGTGTGCTTGCCTACACTTGCCTCAATCGTCGTCCTCCCCTTTATTTAAAAAAAAAATGAGAAGTGGAGAAGGCAGTGATGTGTTTTTATTTTGTCATCACTGTTTTCTCCCACCTTTACCAATTATCAATACTCCTACTAAGGCAGCGGTGTTAAATTCATTTCATACAGAGGGCAGAACTTGGCATTCATGCTGCCTGCTGAGGGCTGGAAGTGACATCACTAAGCAGAAAATGACATCATTAAGCAGATGATGGCCAGAAAATAAGCACTTTGTTATCACATTAACTGCAAATGACAGAAGAGAAAATGTGCAAATCTTGTTCATATTCTTAAGATATGAGAGAGCCCAATTATCATGCTGGGAGAGCCCAATTACATTGGGGGCCAGGGAAATGGCTTTCGGAGGGCGCATTCAGCTTGCAGGTTTGACATCCCTGCAAGTGCAGTCATGTGCAGACCCCTTTTCCGGTTACACAGCAGCTCCTCATTTCCAAACACCCGGTGATGATGTCAAAGCATCATCCTCAGAATTTTGCAAACACTGTACTCTGAGCTGGGCAGAGCTTGGCTTTGGAGGACTGTGGGATGCATGGTTGCACAACTGAAAGAAAATAAACACTGATGACTCAATTTAAAGTAGCTTCTTATGCTCAGAGTTTGGAAGAAGTAGAGGTTACTTTGGTTGGAACATGTGATGGGGAAATGAAATGGTACAGCTACTTTGCCAAAGATAAGCAGGACCAAGTTTGGTCAATGCTTAGATTAAGATGATAGACAAGGAGATGACTACTCTGGAGCCCCATGTACACTGCCAGGAGTTCCATGAGCAGGATATTCAAAAAAAATTAATCAACTAGGCAAAGAATTGTTTGTTTGTTTGCAAACACCAGGAAAGATTAATATAAATAAATGCTATCTGCAGAGATAAATTTAGCATTTAAAAAGAATCAATAAGCAGCATAAAAATGAGCATCAAAACAAACAAACAAAAGGACCACATTTTTAACCTTATTAGGCCTGCTTCTTTTCTGCATGGAGGATAATCCTATAAAGCACAACTATAAAGAACCATTTGTGGAACCATTTGTTTGCAGATTCCAGTTGCAACCCACCATGGTTTACGGTTTAGCCAATATCCTTGATAAGCATTAAGTTACTAATTGCGTGATTTGTTACTGCTGAGATAGTTGTGTTCTGTTTCAGACTACCCAAAAACACATCACCTTGGCCTTCACACCTCTGCATCAATAAGCAACAGACGCCACGTTATCACTATTTTGTTGTGACTGCAGCTTGAGGAAAAGCTTCTCCCTTCATATGTGACATTTGCTGCCTGATCCAATGTTTATTCCCAGCTAGGTGTGCAGCTTTTGTGCACTTCCTACAGCAGTGGTATTGTCTGGAGTGCAGACTTTTCACCCATAATACATTATTTATTGGGATGAATACGAGGCTGTTCATCACCAACAATGTATTTTTTCCCCCCTCAGCAGTTCAATCTTTTCCTTTTTTTAATTTCATTTATTTTCATCCATCATTTTCCAGAAAAGGCCCTGATGTGGCTTGCAAGCATTAAAAACTATACATAGCAGTAAACACAAAACAGAAACAGTCAGAGAAGCAATTGCTAGATGGAGAAACTCATTTAAATCATCAGTCCCCCAAAACATGCTGGCACAACAGTTAGAAGCTGTGCTGGAATACCAAAGGTGATGAAGACTCTCTCTCTCATCCCCCCCCCACCCCCCACAAGGATGGGATTTCAAGCTACCACAAAGAAGCCACCATGTCGGTGCCCTGCAGGCAAGGATGGTTGAACAAGTGGGGTCTTCTGAGAAATAAGTGGTGGGGGCACACTCATATCAGTACTGGGCTAACCAAGGCAACTGCCACCTTCTGATTCACTTCCTGCTCACTTTCAGCAAGCAGATATCAGAGCAGCTGTGTCTGAGACAGGGTGGTGGTGGCCCATTGCTCTTAGCTCCCTCCATCTTTTTTACTTCACTGTATTTAATACAGAAAAGATGACTGAAGTGGGAATGGAAGTGTGGTGGAGGCAAGAGACGTTCTAGGCCACCACTCACCTCTCCTTCACACTTTCCACTCCAGTCCCCTTTCCATTTTAAAAACCAAGAAGGGGAGAGGAGGAGCTTCAACAGTGCTAGAAACGTCAGCAGACTCAAGAGGTTGCACTGACGTAGGTGGTGACAGAGACATCATTGATGCATCATATTTGAAAAGCAAGTGCATGTTCTTTCTTTCTTGTTATAAAGTTATTTCCTACTCTAAACTCTGTTAATGTATGTGTCTGTTAATACATTAATTAATGTTAATGCATTTTCTAAGCATTCTGTTATGAGAGGAAAAGATAAAGCCCATCTTCATACAGAAGAGATATCAATAAATCATCCAAAAGTATGGAACTCCATGTTATTGAATGTACAACATGGCGAAACCTTTGGGAACAAAAGCCTTAAGTGTTAAAACATGCGTTGAAACTTCAAAAAGAGTCTGTTATTTTAAGCCTTAACATTTAGAAATATATTATAATTTTTTAGACACAGGGAAGGTGAATGAGCTGTCTATGGTAGGACATCATTGGAGCAAATCCATTGTGCAGCCCATCGGTTGACTGCATCCCATTAACTCTTTGCTTGAATGCTTGCATTTAAAAGAGGAGCTGGGATGGCTCTTAAGCACCATCTGCATTGGAAGCTTAGTCATGTGTCCCCCTACTTCTTTGGTCTTTAGGATTGAATTTAACTTGGGCATGAATCTTCATTTTCCTCTGATGTTCTACCCTATTTTTCATTCTCGAATGTCATGACATTTCTGCAATATCAAAAGCCTCTGCTATACAGAAAGTCTCAGCAGGGGTGAACTTTCCCACTTGTTGATCTGGAAACATGAAGTCAAGGGACTGGGATCTGGAGACAATGGACTACAGCAGTGGTTCCCAAAAGGTGGGTCGGGACCCACTCATGGGTTGTGACTTGATTTTTGGTGGGTCACCAAAGGGTGATGGAAAGATCAGATAACTAAATGCTTCAAGCCCTGAGGCTAGTCAACAAATCAGATACTGTAGCTGCTAATTACCCTGCAAAGAGTTCAGCTCTTGCAGTTTGCAAGCATGTATACATATAGGGAGATAAATGGTTCAGGGCCCAAACCTATTCAACCTTTCAGCACTGGTGTAGCGGTAATGCAACCCAAGGGTAAGGGAACAAATGTTCCCATATCTTGAGGGGGCATCTGTGACTGCCGCCCCAACACAGGATGCAGAGTATGCCCCATTGGCATGGCTACACCGGCGCTGCAAAATTGGATAGGATTGGGTCCTCAGGGTCTTTTTCTGGTTATTACTACTTATTTATATTATTTCTTTCTAGATCTCCTTGTTTTGCTCTGCTAAACCTAGGTGGTCCTGACCTAGTGTCATTTAAAAAAGTGGGTCCTCATGCTACAAAGTTGGGGAACCACATGAGTGGAGGCACTAATCAAAAGAAAGATGAACTTGGGGAAGGAGTGACAACGACTTCTACCATTATTCTACCCCTCCCCTGACACGCCTCCCCCATGCCCCCGGCCATGCCTCCCCCCTCCTTGGAATGCCTCCCCCATGCCCCCGGCCACGCCCCCGCCTCCTCCCATCCCACAGCCCGGCGGTCTGGGAGACTGCGGAGCTGCAGAACCCGGGCAACAGCTGCGCGCTAGCCCAGCGCTGGAGCCATGCCGCGGACCTCAGGATTGGGCCGTTAGGCTGCAATCCTATACCCACTTACCCCTAGAGTTAGCCCCACTGAATACAGTGGAACTTACTTTTGAGCAGAGATGCATAGGATTGCACTGTCAAAGACTGACACACATATGAAGTTGATTGCATTCTTTGTGTCGTCGTGACTTCTGATGATGGAGTTTGAGCCCATTCACATACCTACATTGTCACTTACACAAAAAGTCTCCATTTTATTTTACTTGTGTGGCTGAGGGTAGAGTTATGAATGATCCATCAAGAGCAAAGATTGTGATTGAGTGTGCCATTGGATGCTTTGTGTTTTGGCATTCACCCTAAAATGGATGGACAGATATGATGCACTCTGAATAAATAGATGAGAACATGCAGGGGGGAAAAAGTTCAAAAACTGCATCACATGAAGACATATAAGTTGTATAAGACCCATAAAAGGAATCCTGCTGTATCTGGCCAAAGGCCTATCTAATTCAGCACCTTGCCATGCTCAATCAGATCCTTCTGGGAAGCCCATGAACTGGAAAGGAAGACGTACTTCTCTCCCACCATTGCTCCCCTGACCTTGAAGACATGCTCTAAAAGAAGTTTTTAGAGCACTAACGCATGCATACATACAGTTGAGCAAGCCACATATGGTGTAATGCAGTGTTTCCCCAACTGTGGGTCGGGACACACTAGGTGGATCACAAGCCAATTTCAGGTGGGTCCCCATTCATTTTGATGTGTATTGTTTTAAATATATTAGTCTTGATGCTACCATGGTATGTTACTGCATTTGGGGCAATGTGGCAGATCTTTACTTTTAACAGGCTGCTATGTATATTCCTTTAACAGCGATAGTCAATGGGGTTTACTTACAGGTACATGTGGATAGGATTACAGCTTTTGGGATGTTTGGGAAATGTTTTTAAAAGCCATCAGCAACTGCTGGGGGGGGGAGGGTTAGGAGGGTTCTTCTTTATTTAAATAATTTTTTAACCTATACTTATTGTAAATGTTTAATTTACTAAATTTGATTTTGTCATATGGGGGGATGTTAAATGCTTGATGATGTCACTTCTGGCCATGACATCACTTCCAGGTTAATGACGGGCACAATTCTGACAATGCTGTGCCAATGTGGCATGCACTGCATCCAGAATTGGGGAGGTAGTTGGGGGGGGGGCTCCTCAAGGTAAGGGCTTGTTTGTTACCTTGTGTCTGCATTGCGGCTAGGTCAATGCTGGACAGTTGGTTAGGACTGTGCCTGACATCACTTCTGCTGGGTCCCGACAGATTGTCATTCTAAAAAGTGGGTCCTGGTGCTAAAAAAGTTTGAGAACTACTGACCTAGATGGATGTCATTGGTGAAATGTAAATGTTGGTCTCATGCAATTTGGTCACGCTTAATGCAAACCATTAAACTTTGGCAAACAATGGTGTGATGTCCATTCCTGGGGTTGACTCCCTCCCTGGGGTACCCCGCCGCTTACCCGCCGTTCGAGATGAAGTAGAGGCAGCAGTCCAAGTTCTGTTTATGCGATTTAATTTGGTAAGTATTTTGATATTCATGAGTCCGTGTCTCTCCCTTGTCTTAACAAGAATTTCTCCTTATTGCCTGCCCCTGTTTCCTCACAGGTCTTTCCCAGACTGGACGTAAGGGATTGTTAGGTCTAGATGACGCTGGGTACCAACTTCCCGTGTTCGGGTCTTTCCCAGGCCAGTCTAGGCTTCCTCCGGGGTGATAGGGCATCCCCTTCCCACCCCCTCTTCCTCGCCCTCCCAAAGGGACTGGAGCCAGGGTGCTCCCCAGGTCGCTTTTCCCCCAGGGCTTTCCCACCCTCTCCTTGTTATCCCTCTCCTCTCTGAGGCGGAGGGGAGTCCTCCTTTTATCCTTCCTCCCCAGGGTTTGCCTCTGCCCCCCTCCGGGTCAGCCGGAGTCTCCTCTCTCCAGCCTTCCGTTTCCACCCCGCCCACTCTCAAGCCGGCGGGGAATACCCGCCCCTCCGTGGCGCGCCCATTTGCCAGACCGCTGAGTGCCTCCGTCGCCAGCCACCCCCAACTCCCGCCGTCACCTGAGCGGTCGGGAGGGGTGTCCTGCCTCCCGGCAGTGGTGACATTCCCGAGCGAGGTCACGTTGTGGTTGGAGGCGGTGATCCCCGTTGCTGCCGTTGTCCACTGGGCTGCGGGCCCTGGGCGTCTGCCCCAGCCGCCCATCGCTCCGGAGGAGGCTGCCCTAGCTTCCTTTTCAGGTGAGCTCCTCCTGCCTTGCCGGGTTTCCACGGGTGCGTTGTCCCGCTCGGGGTTTATATAGAGAGGCATATAGAGAGGAGAACACGTAGCCTCATCCATTCCAAATGCCAACAAATGCTAATCACGCCAGACTCTGCTCAGGGCTCACGGCACATGCAAAGCAATATAGTCTAATCACGAGTCAATGAATTTCATACACACACTAATTAAGCTGCCATCGGAACGCATGTATTTAATATGCGCATTGATCGGTAAACTTAAGCAAATCAATATGTTTAATTAACAAACCAATTTATTAGAGGAAAAACAAACCCGTCTGTTGGTCGATGCAATCGATAGAGTAAAAGTCAAGCCAGTATGTAAAACACATCATATATTTGAGTCTCGGCTTGTTACATGTCTTGCTTGACTTCAAAGGGAGAATTAAAATCTTTAGTTCGAACCAGGACCACCAAGAAGGAGAGTTTCCAGCAGGACTGCAATGCAAATGTCTTGCCAGGAAACACCCAGAGCTCTCTTCTTGGAGACACCAGAACAATTCATTACTGCTGGTATCTTCTGCCCTACTGACGAGTCAGGAGAAATCATAAGCATGTTCTGGGTCCACAGTTTTCCTTCTGGCAATTATGTGGATGGTGGCATCATAGATATGCTCCTCCCTTTCCCAGCCTTGAATCCTCTCCCACTCTGGGTCATCTGGCACACTGCCGAGTCAGATGGATTGTGGCTAACATTTCATAGGAATATAACAAAATGCCAAGTTAGAACCTTGGACCATCTAGTTCACTGTTGAATGCACTGACAATTAGAAGCTTCTCCATGGTTTCCAGTCTACATAGAGATGCTAGAGCAGCATTTCTCAACATTTGTCCTCCACTGTAGCACTCACATGGTCCACCTATGTACTACTGGAACTAACTGGCTACAGCATTTGGGCCTCTTCAGCCTAGAAAAGAGGCGCTGAGGGGGGTCATGATTGAGACAGACAAAATTATGTATGGGAAGGATAGAGTGCATTGAGAGATACTCTTTTCCCTCTCACTTAACACTAGAACCAGGGGACATCCACTAAAATTTGACTGTTGGGAGAGTTAGGACAGACAAAATAAAATATTTCTTTACTCAGTGTGTAGTTGGTCTGTGGAACTCCTTGCCACAGGATGTGGTGATGGTATCTGACCTAGACGCCTTTAAAAGGGGATTGGACAAATTTCTGGAGGAAAAATCCATTACGGGTTACAAGTCATGATGTGTCTATGCAACCTCCTGATTTTAGAAGTAGGCTCTCTCAGCATGCCAGATGCAAGGGAGGGCACCAGGATGCAGGTCTGTTGTTGTCTTGTGTGTTCCCTGGGGCATTTGGTGGCCCATTGTGAGAAACAGGAAGCTGGACTAGATGGGCCTATGGCCTGATCCAGCGGGGCTGTTCTTATGTTCTTAACTGGCGATGACATCATCGCCATCATCATTCTGGGTTGGGAGGCCAGATGTGATGTGCCAAACTCTAGAAAAAGGCTCAGTGTGGATGGGAAGAATTTTTTAGAGTGGAAAAGCATGCATTGGAAAAGACTCCCAAGCCAAGCCTCCTACCATTGCTTGTTGTGTCACTTTCCTGTTCTCGCTGTTCAGGGGTGTTCAGGGGTCTCACGAGTACCACCAGACATCACCTCAAGTACCACTGGTTGAGAAACACTGTGCTAGCGAGGTTGAACCTAGGATCTTCTACACATGCACAACCACTAAGGTATGGCCAAATCCCATTATAAGTGAGTCTACCATCTACCAATTCAGATTACGAGATTAGTTCATCTAATATTAGTATTAGTATTAGATGGACTCGTATTAGTATTAGTCCATCTACCCTCAGTGTCCTCTTCACAGACTGGAGTTTCAGACAGTCTTGCCCAGCGTGGTGATGGCAGGGATTAACTTGAAAACATTAACAGATCAAGCAGATGCTCTGCCACTGATCTATGGTTCTTCCTTCTCCCTTCTATTCAACTCTAATGGCCCAATCCTATCTTTCTTTCCATCACTGATGCCAAGGGTGTGTGTGCTGCATCCTTCATTGAGGGGGCAGTCATGGAGACCTCCTCAAGGTAAGGGAATGTTTGCTCTCTTGGGGCTGCATTACTGCTGCATCAGAGCAGGAAAACTGGATAGGATTGGGTCCTAAGTGCACTGTCCAAGAATGGTAGGCGCATTGAGGAGGCCTGTCTAGCTTGAGCACTGATCTTGAGGAACAAGAATGCCTTCCAATGAACACTTTCAGGATACGCTCTTTTTTGTACTCTCCCTAAGTCTTCACTTGCGCTATCCTTTATTAAACAGCTATTCTGCCTGACATGCTTAGGGAATTTTCTCTGTAAAAATCGAAAGTTGCAGCGGTCTCTGATGGAGTTATTAGATCACTTTTTTTTTCTTTTAGCCTCTCCCCCTCCCCAATTTTGGCCACCTTACTTGCAATATTAGTAAATTTGATGTTAAATTTCTTTCCATTTATTGCATATGCCACAATGTGACCTCTTCGAATTGCCTTGAAGGCTCCCCAAAGAAGGGAAAAGATGCTGAAAGGAAATTATTTCAAAACAAAATTGCTCCTGCTTGAAAGGGAGGGGGGAGAGGAGAGAAAAATCTATGAAGCTAAGAATTCCTAGCAGAGAAGCATTAAGGCTCCTTGACTTCAAAATTTCTCCTCTTTTGCATTCTGGTCCAATCTTCTAAGGAGCGTAAAATGATCTGAAAATGTCCTGCATCAATAATTGATTTCTTTGATATGAATTTCTCCTGCAAGTTGGATCCTTCCATACAGAATCTTCTTCCTGGTCTGTCCCCTCAGTCAGATCAGTGTCTTGTTTAGAGTTGATTGTGGCAAATTTCAGAAGCCGAGAGCGCAATCCTAACCCACTTTCCAGCACTGGCATAGCTGTGCCAGTGGGGCATGTGCTGCAGCCTGCAGTTGGGTGGCACTCACGGAGGACTTCTCAAGGTAAGGCAATGTTTGTTCCCTTGCTTCAGAGTTGCATTGCTCTTACCTCAGAGATGGAAAGTTGGTAAGGATTGTGTCCTGAATTTTGTACCTCCGTATCCTAGGTCTGTTTTCAGAAAGAACATGGAGGGTGCAATCCTAACCCACTTTCCAGCATTCAAAAGGGCAATGCAGCTCCGAGGTCATGGAACATACATTCCCTTATTTTGAGGAGGCTTCTGTAAGTGTCACCCAACTCTAGGATGCAGCACATGTCCCATTGGCACCGCTATGTCAGTGCTGGAGAGTTGGTTAGGATTTGGGCTGGACTCTCATATTATGTTTCAGTATTCAGGTTGTGAGAGATGAGGAGGATAATAATAATATGGACATATGCAGAATGTATTTTTTAATCATTATTGAATGCATTCAAATCTTTCCCTCCCTCTCCTCCTCCCATGATCTCATTTTCATTTATCCTAGGATAAGAATATTAATGTAATAATAATAACAGGTATTTATATACCGCCTTTCTTGGTCTTTATTCAAGACTTTATTCAAGGCGGTTTACATAGGCAGGCTTTATTAAATCCCTACTAAATAGGGATTTTTACAATTTCAAAGAAGGTTCTTTCTTTCAAGAACAACTACATTCAAGGTGTTTCATTCCGATCTGGCTTCACATTCTGGCCTCCATCCTCCCACGCTCAGAGCAGAATATTAATGTGAAATACACTGTTATTTTTATTTCAGAAGTCTGTTACCAGGTCTGCTTTTAGGATGCATGTAATGTGGAAATCAGGGAAATCAACCATGTGTCCAGGGACCAAGCGCAATGGCTGCGGTTTAGCAGAATAGTGTGGAAAGAGGAGGGAGGGAAGGTCAGAGGTGAAATGACAGATAACTGTTATTGCGGGGATAAGAATACAATAACTGGGAAGGCAAATGGAAAATAAAATGCAATGTAATGCAGCAACTGCTGGAAAATAAACTAAGAAATAGACGCAGGTGTGTGCGCTCTCTTTCTCACACACTCACACACACACACACACACTTATGGGAAAAATGTCAATTTGTCTGCATGCGAGACACAGAAAATGGGGTTGTGGGGGAGGGGTTGTGGGCCAGTATTGCTAGAGGCCAGGGCTACCCACCTTTGCCTGCTGAAGAGAGCTTGTGACATTGGCCGAGAACATGGCGCTCAGCTGCCAAGGTGTAGTCATCTCTCAGTTCAAAGTTTGGAGAGAAGAGCATACAAGAGTGGATCTTTGAGCAATGCAGACATGGCAGCAGCAGCAGCAAGAAGAGGACAGTGTGAAGACCCTGGGACCCTGCTTTTCAGATCCAAAATTCCCATATTGTGGGGCAAGCTAATCAAGGACCTTTCTTTGGTTGCCTGATTAAAGATCCATTCCCATATGCATCCTGAGTACACTTCTGTACTGCAGCGAGTCATGGAATCCCCAGCATGTATACACTGCTGAAACAGAGACGCCTGCATTGACTCGGTCATGTCATGAGAATGGATGATGGCCGGATCCCAAAGGATCTCCTCTATGGAGAACTCATGCAAGGAAAGGACAGGTAGACCACAGCTGCGATACAAGGACATCTGCAACAGGGATCTGAAGGCCTTAGGAGTGGACCTCAACAAGTGGGATACCCAGGCCTCTGAGCAGCCCGCTTGGAGGCAGGCTGTGCAGCATGGCCTTTCCCAGTTTGAAGAGACACTTGGCCAACAGACTGAGGCTAAGAGGCAAAGAAGCCCACAGCCAGGGAGACAGACTAGGGACAGACTGCACTTGCTCCCAGTGTGGAAGGGATTGTCACTCCCGAATCGGCCTTTTCAGCCACACTAGACGCTGTTCCAGAACCACCTTTCAGAGCACGATAGCATAGTCTCTCGAGACTGAAGGTTGCCAACAAAGGTCAGTCTTGTGGCATTTTGAATTGGGCTGATGGAAAGCCTCTGATAAGAACATAAGAACAGCCCCACTGGATCAGGCCATAGGCCCATCTAGTCCAGCTTCCTGTATCTCACAGCGGCCCACCAAATGCCCCAGGGAGCACACCAGATAACAAGAGACCTCATCCTGGTGCCCTCCCCTACATCTGGCATTCTGACTTAACCCATTTCTAAAATCAGGAGGTTGCGCATACACATCATGGCTTGTACCCCATAATGGATTTTTCTTCCAGAAACTTGTCCAATCCCCTTTTAAAGGCATCTAGGCTAGACGCCAGCACCACATCCTGTGGCAAGGAGTTCCACAGACCGACCACATGCTGAGTAAAGAAATATTTTCTTTTGTCTGTCCTAACCCGCCCAACACTCAATTTTAGTGGATGTCCCCTGGTTCTGGTATTATGTGAGAGTGTAAAGAGCATCTCCCTATCCACTCTGTCCATTCCCTGCATAATTTTGTATGTCTCAATCATGTCCCCCCTCAAGCGTCTCTTTTCTAGGCTGAAGAGGCCCAAACGCCGTAGCCTTTCCTCATAAGGAAGGTGCCCCAGCCCCGTAATCATCTTAGTCGCTCTCTTTTGCACCTTTTCCATTTCCACTATGTCTTTTTTGAGAGGCGGTGACCAGAACTGGACACAATACTCCAGGTGTGGCCTTACCATAGATTTGTACAACGGCATTATAATACTAGCCGTTTTGTTCTCAATACCCTTCCTAATGATCCCAAGCATAGAATTGGCCTTCTTCACTGCCGCCGCACATTGGGTCGACACTTTAATCGACCTGTCCACCACCACCCCAAGATCTCTCTCCTGATCTGTCACAGACAGCTCAGAACCCATCAGCCTATATCTAAAGTTTTGATTTTTTGCCCCAATGTGCATGACTTTACACTTACTGACATTGAAGCGCATCTGCCATTTTGCTGCCCATTCTGCCAGTCTGGAGAGATCCTTCTGGAGCTCCTCACAATCACTTCTGGTCTTTACCACTCGGAAAAGTTTGGTGTCGTCTGCAAACTTAGCCACTTCACTGCTCAACCCTGTCTCCAGGTCATTTATGAAGAGGTTGAAAAGCACCAGTCCCAGGACAGATCCTTGGGGCACACCGCTTTTCACCTCTCTCCATTGTGAAAATTGCCCATTGACACCCACTCTCTGCTTCCTGGCCTCCAACCAGTTCTCAATCCACGAGAGGACCTGTCCTCTAATTCCCTGACTGTGGAGTTTTTTCAGTAGCCTTTGGTGAGGGACCGTGTCAAACGCCTTCTGAAAGTCCAGATATATAATGTCCACGGGTTCTCCCGCATCCACATGCCTGTTGACCTTTTCAAAGAATTCTATAAGGTTCGTGAGGCAAGACTTACCCTTACAGAAGCCATGCTGACTCTCCCTCAGCAAGGCCTGTTTGTCTATGTGTTTTGAGATCCTATCTTTGATGAGGCATTCCACCATCTTACCCGGTATGGATGTTAGGCTGACCGGCCTATAGTTTCCCGGGTCCCCCCTCTTTCCCTTTTTAAAAATAGGCTATCCTCCATTTGCTATCCTCCAATCTTCTGGCACCATGGCCGTTTTGAGGGACAAGTTGCATACCTTAGTCAAGAGATCTGCAACTTCATTCTTCAATTCCTTGGGTGGATGCCATCAGGGCCTGGTGACTTATTGATCTTTAATTTATCAATGAGGTCTGAAACATCTTCTCTTTTAACCTCTATCTGACTTAACTCCTCGGTTAGGAGGGGCCGTTCGGGCAGCGGTATCTGCCCGAGGTCTTCTGCCGTGAAGACAGATGCAAAGAACTCATTTAATTTCTCTGCCATCTCTAAGTCTCCTTTTATCTCCCCTTTCCCTCCCTCACCATCCAGAGGGCCAACCGCTGCTCTGGCGGGTTTCCTGCTTCTAACATATTTGAAGAAGCTTTTATTATTCCCCTTAATGTTGCTGGCCGTGCGTTCCTCATAGTCTCTCTTGGCCTCCCATATCATCTTCTTACATTTCTTTTGCCACAGTTTATGTTCCTTTTTATTCTTCTCATTAGGGCAAGACTTCCATTTACGGAAGGAAGCTTCCTTGCCCTTCACAGCCTCTCTAACTTGGCTGGTTAGCCATGCGGGCACCCTCCTGGATTTAGTGGAACCCTTCTTTCTTTGCGGTATACACCTCTGCTGTGCCTCTATTACTGTTGTTTTAAGCAGCCTCCACGCACTCTGGAGAGATTGGACTCTTTTTACCCTCCCTTTCAACCTCCTTCTAACCAGCCTCCTCATTTGAGGGAAGTCCGCCCGTCGGAAGTCAAGGGTTTTTGTTAGAGATTTGCCTGGTATTCTTCCCCCAACGTGCACGTCAAAACGGATCGCAGCATGATCACTGTTCCCCAATGGCTCAGTAACGTTTACATCTCTAACCAGGTCCTGCGTACCGAACAAAATTAAATCCAGAGTCACCTGTCCTCTGGTGGGCTCCGTGACTAGCTGATCTAAGCCACAGTCATTTAGCACATCAAGAAATCCGGTTTCCTTATCGTGACCAGAACACAAATTGACCCAGTCAATATGAGGATAATTGAAGTCCCCCATGATTACAACCCTGTCCCTCTTTGTCACCTCCCTGATCTGTTTCCTCAGTTCAAGGTCCCCTTCCGATTTCTGGTCTGGAGGACGATAGCACGCCCCCAGTATTACATTGCTGCACAAGCCTGGTAATTTAACCCACAGAGATTCTACGGGTTAGACGGACCCACCTTCAATCTCTACTTTGCTGGATTCTATCCCTTCCTTAACATAAAGGGCCACCCCACCTCCAACACGCCCCTGCCTGTCCCTCCTGTAGAGTTTATAGCCCGGGATTGCGGTATCCCACTGATTCTCCACATTCCACCAGGTTTCCGTTATGCCCACTATGTCAATATTTTCCCTTGTCACCAGACATTCCAGTTCTCCCACCTTTGCTCATAGTCTTCGGGCATTCGCATAAAAGCATTTATACATGGAATGCCCCAGGATGGGCTGCTTATTTGCTCCTTTGTCTCCGCATCCTCTCATTGTGCCAAACCGTCTATCACATCCCATCACCCTACCTTTCCCAATTTCTTCTCCTACCCTGCCTTTGTCTTGTTGTTCTCTAACCTCCCCATCCTCATCCCATAGGGATGAGGAGTCCCGAACCGGATGCCCCTCGGCTCCTGTCGGCCTTCCCCAGGGATCAGTTTAAAAGCTGCTCTGCCACCTTTTTAATGTTATGCACCAGCAGTCTGGTTCCATTCTGGTTCAAATGGAGCCCGTCCCTCTTATACAGGCCCCGCTTGTCCCAAAACGTTCCCCAGTGCCTAACGAATCTAAACCCCTCCTCCCTACACCACCGTCTCATCCACGCATTGAGACCCCTGATCTCCGCCTGCCTAGCTGGCCCTGCGCGTGGAACAGGTAGCACTTCAGAGAACGCTACCTTTGAGGTCCTGGCTTTCAGCTTCCTGCCTAAAAGCCTAAATTTGGCCTCCAGGACCTCCCAGCTACACTTGCCCACGTCGTTGGTGTCGACATGCACCACAGCCACTACCTCTCCTCCAGCACTGTCTACTAGCCTGTCTAGACGAGAAGTGATGTCCGCAACCTTCGCACCAGGCAGGCAAGTCACCATGCGGTCCTCACATCCGTCGCAAACCCCCCTCTCTATGTTTCTAATAATCGAATCCCCCACTACAAGAAGCCCCCGACCCCCCTCCCGCCGAGGAGTATCCTGAGTGCGCTCAGATACGGGCCCATCCCCTGGAGAAGGGGTCCCCCCTAGGGGATTGTTTCCCTCCTCTCCAGGATGACGTCCTCCAGTCCCGAGACTTCCCACCCGGGCAGCCGAGGAGCTGCATGCCTGAGGTTGGGACGAAGCCTGATCGTCCCCGGAAGTCTCCCCACGGTCCTCCTCTGACTGCCTGCGCTTCTCCAGGTCGGCCACCAAGGCTTCAAGGGAGCGGACGTGTTCCCTGAGACCCTGGAGCTCCTTGCACCGAGGACACACCCATGACTTATGCCCCAGAGGCATATAATCATACATGTGGCACTCGATGCAGAACACTGGATAGCCCCCACCCTGCTGCTGGCTGTCTGACTGCATAGCTTTTTTTTTGTTGTTGTTGTTTTATTTAGGGGTCCTTTTAAAAAACCCTACACTGGTTAGCAGCCCTGTTCTCAAGGGAAGAGGAAGGGCAGTGTATGGGGCCCTGGCCTCCTCGCCCTGCTGCTGAACTCGCCCTGATGCTAAACTCTCGTGCCTTACCTGGCACTTAGTTCCCGAGGCACTGGGTTCCCAGAGGCCACACGCGTCTGCAGAGAGCCTCACGCGATGGCCCGCCTAGCTTTATACTCCTGGCTGGCTCCTCCTCCCTCCTTCCTTCCTGATTGAAAGGGGCCTGGCCTTCCCAGGTGAGTTTACAAAAGCTCAGGAAGGCAAATGGCTGCTGATGGGCGTGACCTACTCTGCAGGCTCCTGAATGGACTGCTTGGATTAGCCTAATGGGGCTCTTAATGGGTTGGGAATTGGCCCTTCCTAGGTTCTTTCCCTCCTAGTTCTGTTCTCTTAGGCTGGACTGTTTTTGTAACCTCAAGCTAGTTTTTATTTGGGTTTGTTTAATTATTTATTGCTCTCTAGATCCTGTGTCCCAATTTACTGACCTGTTTAGGTTATGTTCTAACTTAGATTAAGTTTAACCTGGGTTAAGTATAGGTTTAATTTAAACAAGTAGAAAAACCTGCTTTCCACTTTATCCTCCTCCCTTCCTTCGATTAGGTGCTACCTTAGGTGCAGGTAACTTTCAACTTTGATTTAAATGCCTGACCCTTGGGCTCTTACTCACGAGTAGGACTCTGCTCTTACTCACGAGTAGGACTCTGCTCTTACTCACGAGTAGACCTATGTACCTCCCTTAGGTGCTAACTTTCAATTTTGATTTAAGGTTGCTTTAAAGGTAAGGTTAAGGTTAGAAGACAGGGAGTTAGAAAGACAAAGCATTAGAATGAGTACACTTACCTCCTCCTCCTGCTCCTCCTCCTCTCCTTCTCCAAAACTCAGAGGTCTCCTTGCCTTCTCCTCGCCCAGATGCTAAACTCTCGTGCCTTACCTGGCACTTACCTGATCCTTACTTACCTTAGGGAAAAGATCAAAACTGGGTGTGGGAATTGTTGCACAAGCCTCTTGAGCAATTGTGGAACCCTTGGCCACATCATCAGCAGGGTGCAGAACAGAGGCCCCCTCCCCCTTGGACTGGCAATGGACCAAGCAGCCAAAGAAAGGTCCTTTTTTAAAAATACTTTTATTTAATACTTTTATTTTGTTTTATTAAAAACAAACAAACCCCTGGGGGCTGGGGATGAGAATAGGCCCTCAGTTTGGCTGTACTTGTCATAAGAGGCGACTGAACAGCCAGCGGGTAGATGGGACTCGTCAGCCTGGGAAGGCAGCTCATCTGAGAGAAGGAAAACTCTGATCCCAAACCTCCGCTGCCTTGTGGTTACATCCAGTTATGGAAAAGGCTTCAGGAGTCAACCTCGAGGCAAAATCAGGAGCCGGAGTCCCTGAGGCAGTTCACGGCTGAACACAGTCACGTTCTGGCAACTCCTGCAATGCCGCTGGAACCAACCGTATTGGCCTCTGCCTTTCCATTGGACCATTTCAGCGACGTGGAGAGGGGGGATTTGCTGCATGGGTAACAGCCTATCTTCCATACCTACTTTACCCAGGCTTCGTGCACTGGAGAGGACACTGTTCCAGAACCACCATTCAGAGCGGGACACCATAGTCTTCCGAAACTAAAGGATGCCAACCAAAAACAACACACACACACACACACACACACACACACACACTTTTTTAAAATTATAATTTGTATGGCAAATGTGGAGATCTCAAATGACATTTCTTATTCTACTACAATATCATACAAAAAAAATCAGACTTTAGCAGTCTACACCTATTATAAAATACATTTTCCACACAAATAGAAAAATAAAAAAACATAAAAGTTAACTCCTATCAAAACCATCAAAACCATAGATCACTTGCCAAAGGTCCTTGATGACCTCACGCCATACATGTTGGCAACCTTCAGTCTCGAAAGACTATGCTATCGTGCTCTGAATGGTGGTTCTAGAACAGCGTCTAGTGTGGCTGAAAAGGCCGATTCGGGAGTGACAATCCCTTCCACACTGGGAGCAAGTGCAGTCTGTCCCTGGTCTGTCTCCCTGGCTATGGGCCTTCCTTCTTTGCCTCTTTGCCTTGGCCAAGTGTCTCTTCTTCAAACTGGGAAAGGTCTCGAAGCAGGCTGCTCAGAGGCCAGGGTTTCCCACCTGTTGAGGTCCACTCCTAAGGCCTTCAGATCCCTCTTGCAGATGTCCTTGTATCGCAGCTGTGGTCTACCTGTAGGGCGCTTTCCTTGCACGAGTTCTCCATAGAGGAGATCCTTTGGGATCCGGCCATCATCCATCCTCACGACATGACCGAGCCAACGTAGGTGTCTCTGTTTCAGCAGTGCATACATACTAAGGATTCCAGCACGTTCCAGGATTCCAGGACTGTGTTGTTTGGAACTTTGTCCTGCCAAGTGATGCCGAGAATGCGCCGGAGGCAGCGCATGTGGAAAGCATTCAGTTTCCTCTCCTGTGAAGAGTGAAGAGTCCATGACTCGCTGCAGTACAGAAGTGTACTCAGGACGCAACCTCTGTAGCCCTGGAACTTGGTCTGTTCCGTCAGCTTCTTGTTGGACCAGACTCTCTTTGTGAGTCTGACAGACCTATGTCCTGCTCATTCACCCAATACCATGTTCATGTTTATAAAACAAACATGGTTAGGCAAGGACAAAGTTTGCTCCCAAATGTACTTTGTCCCTTTCCTGTCCCCAATAGTTAATACCACCACTGAGAGCCTCCTACCCAGTTTCTCCTCCCCTTCATTTTACTAAAGCCATATCTATTGCATGGAGGCCACTGCCTAGTTTTGGGTACATGCAGGTGAGACCACAGCAGGGAAGCAAATTTCCATTATGCGCAGCTTGCTGGATATAACAGAATCTACACCAGAGTCAGGAACACAACGGACTGCAGTCACTAGTTGCAGATGGAGCTTTCTGAACCACCCCAATAAGGAGAGGAAGAGGATGATACACACGTGTACTATAGAATCTGTGAACTTGGAAAGTCTGGATCTCAGTTTTGGTAACTTTCAAAAGGCACAAAGCACCCAAATGAAAAAGAAGTACCTTTAGTTATAGCACCACAACCGGGAGTAACACATTACACAGGTCCTCTGCCCTCCACCATACTGATGATATAGCTTATAAACCAGTGCTGAGAGCTGTGGGGCAAAGTCCTGCCCTTGGCTTCCCATGACACCACTGCCTGTCTCCTGACAGCATCCTAGTCTCAATACGTGCTAGTACCGAGAATGTAGGGGTCAACTCAGTGCTGTTGGGCAAGGGTCCCGGGCCAGTTCCCAACAGAGATGATCTCTTACACCACTCCTGTTATGATGGATGTCTTTATATGGATGTCCAGTTACCCAGCTTGCACAATGTATCTCCCTTCTTGCCAAAATGAAAAAAGTAATGTAAGTGGTCCCTCTGGTTGACTATGGTAGCAGGCTGGTCTGGGAAGCTAGGCATTATGGAAATTCAGAAGGTAACTTCTTCTTCTTCCTGTATAAAAGCAGAGGTCTTTGTTCTGATTAGGAAAACTAGGCAAGACAAGGGGAAGCACCCATCCGGGCAGAGTTAATTGACCTCAGGGAAAGGTGAGTCTCTCCAGAAATTAGACTGAATTCAGCAGGGCATATCAGAACTTGTACATCCGTCTTCTTAATCATCCAGCTAATACATATAACATTTTGCTAGCAGTCATTTTCCAGGTCAGTTCCTTTTAATTGTAAATAGCCTGACAAGAAAAATTAGTTTTTTCCGATTCTAGTTCATAGCGTTAATCTTCCAGTTTTCCGTTCCTTGTTTTCAGTTACACCAATGCTCCCAGAAACAGCTTGAAGATCTGTGAACAAGAAGCTTTCTGCAAGGGGCTTTTCTTATCTGCACCCTGGAATCAGTTCTGCCTCTGAACAGGGAGGTAGCATGTAGGCATCATGACCTCCAGCCATGAATAGACCTGTCCTTTATGACTTTGTTCAATCTTTGTTTAATCAAAGCCATCTAAATTAGGGAATATCAACTTGTTGCAGTAAATTCCAAAATGTGATGAATTTTGTCTGCCCTCCATAGAAACAGAAATTCTGAAAGGCTGAAGTTTTGTCCTCCCTACATCTCCCTCCACCAGTTTCTTGAATAAGCACTGGTTCTAGTGTTGTGAGAGAGACCATGGGAAGGGTTTCTATCCATTCTCCATCCATAACTCTGGGTAAGCACAAAAACTGTTTATGTTGTATTTATAATATTTCTTATACAATTCAGATATGCTGATTCCGAAGGTAATCATCAAAACTTTTTGTTATCTTAAATTTTGTGTTCTTATCTATCCTACTGCCTAATGCAGCAGTTCTGAAACTGTAGGTCTGTGACCCAATTTTTGTCAGGCCGCAAAACTGACAGGGCAGATTAGGCTCTGTGCATCAAGGGTTAGCGGTGGAAGCACTGATCACAATTCCACTATTCCACCATTGGGTGGAAGCACCCAATCACCATTATAACCACACTCTTTTGCATTTATAAATCAGGTAACTAGGGCCTCTGAAAAGTTTGGGAACCACTGGCCTAATGCATTGTAATACATGTTGTATCATAAGACTTCATAGAGGAAATTGTGGCTAAACTATTGATGCTGTGCCAAAAAAGTGGAATTTTTTAAAATCCTTGCTGCAAAATTTAAAAACATTGAAATATTCATATAAACGTGAAAATTGTTTCAATTTTGTTATACAATGTAATTTTTAAGCCTCAACTATGTCCATTTTCTCTTTAGATGCTTTTTACCTTAACAAAAAAACCCTAAACATTGCACCCTTTCTTCATAAGCTCTCTGGCCATTTCTATTTCATTTTTAGATAAGATTACCAGAACCGTACACAGTAGTGCAAATGTGGCTGTACCTTATATTTGCAAAAGGGCATTGTAACCTAAGCACACTTTAAAATGAAAGTGCTCCATGAAAATTATTATAACAACATTTGTCCAATGAATTGATTTCTCCCAATGGCTGTGACTTCTAAAACATCTTCCTTTTCTCTGTCATTGGCCAGAAATAATTTCAAATATGAAACATATTTAAAATTAAAGAAAAGGGTCTCATAAACCCAGAAAGAAATACAATGGCCCTAATCCTCCCATTGTTACATCAGCAGAGTTCCCCCAACGGCTTCAAGAAGTTCTAAGAACATCGGGACTGGGCACCAAATAATCATAAAAATGTTTTCAGACTTAGATATTTAAAAACTAATTCATGCCTGTAATTGCCAGGCTTCCAAGTGGAAATCTCTCTTTTTTGTATTTAACTTTATCTATTATAATTAATACTACTTGAATAAACAAATGCGAAGGAAAATGGCATTGCATGAGAATTAGGAATTATGTAGAAAGGATTATCAAATGTACAGTTTTACACTTATAGACAGAAAGGAGAATTTCTTCCCACCCCACCCCTCCAAAAAAAATCAGTTTCTCGATTCATTAGCAGAAGGAAAAGGAAGCACATGACTAGTCCAGCCTACAACTTGCTTACACATGAAAGTATGGGTGGTAGTGGCTGAACTAGATTAAATATGAGAAGCCCAACTTAAATGAGTTTGGAGATGTCACAAACCTCCTTCCAAATGGAGTGGAAATATCAAACTCTCCTACTCAACAGTCAAATCAAGGTGAGAGCAAATATGACTGCAAGCATTTAAACTATCACAAGCAAAATGAATGCTTGCAAAGGTACGTTCTCCATTTGAACCTTTGCGAGTGGTCAGTGCTCACAAACATTTGACATTTTATGGGTTCATTTGAACCTTTGCTCAATGGTTGACAAAGGTTTGCCATTGGTTGACAATGGTAGACATGGAGCCTTTGGTTGACAAGGGTTTGAACTTCGTTGACAACAGTTGACATTGAGCCTTTGTTCACTGGTTGACAATGATTTGTATTTTTGGAGGACATTTGGAAAACCACAAAAGTTCTACTCAACTGCAGATTGAACTCAGGTGATACTCATGCATCCCTAACGGTCAAGATGTAACAACATGAGATAGCTCAGGAAAGGTGCTATCAAATGTGCACAAGAAAAACAACTCTACATTTGATATAGGTTCCTCTCATTTAGAAATGTATGCACACACCACTTTTTGGTTAGCTGACCAAAAACCTATCATAAAGCACACTAAACTACAACCTCAGAAACAGACATACTAATAAACATCGGAAAGAGTGAACAGAAGCAGAATTTAAAAAATGATGAAAACAGAACCAAAATGTAATGACAAAGCAGCAATGAAATAAAGTTAAGCCATGAGAATCCCACTGAAATTAATGGGTCTTGAGTTCAAGTCCCATTAATTCAAACAAGATGGTGGCAATCCCATAAACCTTTCCTGGAAATAAGCCCCACTGAACTCAATGAGACATATAGTATTTTTTAGTAGTAGAAGTGAGATTGTGCTGTATGTCAAAACTAACTTGCTTGGAATTCAACCCAAGACAAGGATATGAAGGGATGAGAGAATAGGATGGACTTTTCCTGGCACTGAGAAGAGAACAGTGAACATGCAAGGTGAACGTGCCATATACAGATGGTACCTGAACTACAGAAGTACTACATAAAATGTCATCTCTCCAGTAGCCATCCTCCCAAATTCTGAAAGTCACATACAACAGAGAAGACTCCTTGGAAATGAAAGGGGTTGGCTGTTTGGCCCTGGTCAAGTGACCTCTTTTGAACATAGGGCTTCCAAAGTTCACATGGAGTTCAGCTCTCTGCAAAGATTCTCCACATGCATGTGCTGGTCTTTAGACTTAAAGCTTGTCTTTACATCTGGCAGCCATCTGCCCTGGGAATGCTTTCAGAAATGAGATGCTGACCTGAATGGCATCATTTTTTTTCCTTCTAAAATGTGACTTATTTTCTTATGTGAACACAATATCTAGCAATTTAGAACTTCCAATGAGAAGTTGGTTTAACAGTAGATAAGGGATAGACAAGGGTTGTATGGGCCTTCTCAGTACTGGCAAGACGCAAGTTTCTTGGCTCTTCCTCTCTATGGCTGGCAATGGCCTTGTCACAACAAGAAACCCAAACTTCTAAATGGCAAACCTTCTTGTCTACCTGCTTTGTCTTTTATTTTATGAGACAGATAAAACAATTGCCACAGATCCTTCACATGCTTTTTGCAGGGTGAATAAAGTCACGTTTGTTTTCCATTAAGGGAACAAAAGACAAGAATTCACACAATGTGTCTCTTACTAGACTTGTATCTAAAAAGCGTAAATGTATTTTCCTCAAGGTCAGTGAGCCCCCCCCCCAAAAAAAAAATGAGTAAAAATTTGTTTGTTTTTCAAAGTCACAGAAAGGACTGTGTTTTAAAGTTAACACCTCCATCTAGGTCATTTTCCTCTATAACAGAGGAATATGACAGAGGAATAATCTATAACTATGATTATATCATTCATAGTGGTCCTTAAGCTAATATCACCAAATGACATGAGATGTCACGATTGTTAGCCCTGATCATTTTTCATTAGCCAACAGCCATCAGACTGTGGATGACAGTGGACTAAGACTATGGCAAAAGTAAGGGGATTTAACCCCAACTCTCACCATGAATCAAATCATGCCTTTCCCCTGAACTATCTGCTTTGATGGAGGGGTGTAGGGGGGAAAGCCCTATAACTGGAGCTGGTACCTCCCTCTTTTCCCTTCATCAGTCCCATGTAATAGGAGATTCCACTGCTACAAGGACAAAGCCAAGAGAGAGCCCCCTCCTCCCAGTTATACAGAGAACTTCCCGAAAAGCTACACAACAGCACAAGCAAGCTAAGAAAATGACTTGAGTGTCAGAAATTCCCAGGGGCAGAACTTAGCAAAAATACCAGCCGGGGTGATTACAAGCTTGGAAGCAAAATAAATTCCCTAATGAGCTCAAGTCTCCAATCCTATACACTTTTTCCTGGGAGTGGGTCCACTGAACAAAATGGAACTTTATGGGAGTAAAACATAGTGAGGGAACAGTGAGATTTACAGCACAATCCTAAACGCATGTACTCAGAAGCATTTGCTTGGAAGGTTCATTATACTTCTCCAAACCCTCTGGGGAGACGTGTGACAAACTGACCACATGCAGACACATCCCGAGAGAGGGAGGCCTTGTCTGGAAAAGGACTTTGTTGTTCCACTAGGTATGACAACTATCCTTTTGGTCAGTCAATTTTTTTCTCCTTTTGATCTTTTAATTTTTTAAAAATTTTCAGCAGTAACAATAACAATTTTATTGTTGTAATTGTTTTGGATTTGATATCATTGCTATACTTTTGTTTCATGGGTCACATTTCTAACTGAAAGGTGGTATAAATGTTCCTAAATACATAGATAAGTATTAAGAAAATGATTAAAGGACTGGGCTCTCTCTCTCTCTCTCTCTCTCTCTCTCTCTCTCTCTCTCTCTCTCTCTCTCTCTCAAATGTCACTTGCTTCCAGTCTGGTATTTAAAACTGTATCTGTGGAAGCCAACAGAAATCTCTGGACCATGGAGTGTGAAATGCAAAGGATAAACCCAGCAGATGAAGAGCTCAGTTGTGTCCATGCTGCTGCTCCACAAACTTTTCTGAGTAGTGAAGACCAGAAGTGATTGTGAGGAGCTCCAGAAGGATCTCTCCAGACTGGCAGAATGGGTTCTGAGCTATCTGTGACAGATCAGGAGAGAGATCTTGGGGTGGTGGTGGACAGGTCGATGAAAGTGCCGACTCAATGAGCGGCGGCAGTAAAGAAGGCCAATTCTATGCTTGGGATCATTAGAAAAGGTATTGAGAACAAAACGGCTAATATTATAATGCAGTTGTACAAATTGATGGTAAGGCCACACCTGGAGTATTGTGCCAGTTTTGGTTGCTGCAACTCAAAAAAGACATAGTGGAAATGGAAAAGGTGCAAAAGAGAGCGACTAAGATGATTACTGGGCTGGGACACCTTCCTTATGAGGAAATGCTAATCCTAATGAGGAAATGCTTATAAGGAAATGTTTGGACCTCTTCAGCCTAGAAAAGAGACGCCTGGGGGGGGACATGATTGAGACATACAAAATTATGCAGGGGATGGACAGAGTGGATAGAGAGATGCTCTTTATACTCTCACATAACACCAGAACCAGGGGACATCCACTAAAATTGAGTGTTGGGAGAGTTAGAACAGACAAAAGAAAATATTTCTTTACTCAGCATGTGGTTGGTCTGTGGAACTCCTTGCCACAGGATGTGGTGACGGCATCTGGCCTGGATGCCTTTAAAAGGGGATTGGACAAGTTTCTGGAGGAAAAATCCATTATGGGTTACAAGCCATGATGTGTATGTGCAACCTCCTGATTTTAGAAATGAGCTATGTCAGTATGCCAGATGCAAGAGACGGCACCAGAATGAGGTCTCTTGTTATCTGGTGTGCTCCCTGGGGTATTTGGTGGGCCACTGTGAGATACAGGAAGCTGGACTAGATGGGCCTATGGCCTGATCCAGTGGGGCTGTTCTTATGTTCTTGAAGGGAAGATTAGCGATGGACTCTCCGAGATACGGATGTCACTCAGCAGATACCTCTGGAATTCTAGTTGCTGAGTCAGCCTCTGTGAGGCTGACCTGCCTCAAAAGTCTCATTTACACTTTGCGCAGTTGTCGTCTGATGATCATTCCAAGATCTAAGATCTTCTAAGCAATGCCAGCAACATTCTAAAAGCCACTTATTATTTATTAAATGATATCCAAACAAGTTAACCCATTTAACAGCCCACAGGTGTACATATTTGATCCCTGTTGTATATATGCAACGTTGGGCAGAAATGGCTTAACCTCCCCTTAACTGGAAAGGAAATATCTTTTAAAGTGGCAGCTCTCTTTTATTTAGCAGGGGGAAAGTAAATGTCTATATTCATCCTAGCACTGTGTTCCATCCCACCACCACAGATGGAGTCTCCCTTGTGAATCTCCTTCATTTCTTTCCTGTGCAAACTGCTTTGTGAACTTTTTTTTGTTGAAAAGCATTACATCATTCATACTCTGTGTGTGTGTGTGTGTGTGTGTGTGTGTGTGTGTGTGTGTGTGTGTGTGTGTAAAAACACATGGGAAATTACAGAGGACGGAATGGAAGCTGGGCTGGGGCAATATGTAAGTACCATATTGCACAGTCCTATTGCATACACTTAAGCTTAGTTACCACTGCTAGAATTAACCCAGGCTGATATCCTTTGCACATGTAACTGGGATTTACACGTAACCTTTGGACTTACATTGGACCTACTTCTAAGTAAACATGGATAGGCTTGTGCTGTAAGACATTGCGCCAAAGGCTTCATTAAAATGTATGTGCGAATACATGTGAAAATGTATGTGTATGTGTAACCTCCTGATTTTAGAAATGGGCTATGTCAGAATGTCAGATGCAAGGGAGGGCACCAGGATGCAGGTCTCTTATTATCAGGTGTGCTCCCTGGAGCATTTGGTGGGCCGCTGTGAGATACAGGACGCTGGACTAGATGGGTCTATGGCCTGATCCAGTGGGGCTGTTCTTATGTTCTTATAAAAGATGGGGTTGCAAAAGGGATTTTAAGGAAGCCAGAGGTGACGGCATCCCACCAATGATCCAGGGGCCATTTCTAGGCAAATATTATTACTATTATTACTATTAGTATGAAGTGGCTGCGTTCAAATTAATGGCTCCGTTTTAAAGCAATGATTCTCTCTCACCCACACCCCTCCTATAATTATATAATTTTATCGAAGCTGGTCATGTTCACATTGCATGCACCCAGAGACCAGATTTATTGCAATTTTGTTGAATCAATGGGTGGTATCTTTGATTTATTACCTTAAGTATTAGATTCAGCAGATGATGTATCTAATTCAGTGGGTGATGTTTCTGGTTCAAAAGGTGATGCATCTAATTCAGGTGATAGATCTGGGCTCAGCAAGGTAATATATCTCATTCAGCAGGTGATATACCCCCATTCCTCCTATGATCTATCGGATGTACTAAGTGATATATGGAATTTAGTGAGTAATATATCTAGTTCACTGTATGATCTGTCTCCTCAATGAGTAATTCATTTTCTTGAAATGATTACGGCTTTGGTGCGAGATGTAAAATGTAATCAGGTGTAGTAGCTTATTTCTCCGTACAATATCCGTTATTGCATTGCATATTAATGGTGAATGTTCAGAAATGAATGCAGCCTGGAACAAGATTCTTTTTTTTTTTCCCGCATGGGACTTCATTTCACAAAGATAGCATTTGTTGGAAACCTCAGGCAGCTATGCTGATGGTCTTAGCACATTCTAAAATGATAACCCTCTTAAAGGGCATATTTCAGACAGTGTCTCTGGATCTCTTATTGAACCTAGTAGCAAAGGAAGAGCCCTTGATGTCCTCCAATCATACTGGGGAATGCACAAAATAGCACCACCACCTTTCTACAAAAATCTTTAGCTACATCATTACCTTAATGCAGGGTTTTTAAAACTGGGCCGTCACGATGCCCCAGCCTGTGGGCCCTGGCCTGTATCCCCTTAAGGGGCAGGGACAGCCAGGAGAAAGGGAGGCGGCAGCGGTGCAATCCCCAGGATCGCACCGCTCAGGGGGGCTGCAGGGGCTTGGGTACACTTCCTGCAGCCTCCCAGGGGTGCAGGAAGCCCTGCGTGGCTGCCCTCAGGGCTCCCTGACACTTCACAAGTGAAAGTGGAGTGATCGCGCTCTGCTTCTGCTAAACCGGAAGTGGAGTGCGATTGCTCCACTTTCACTTTTGAAGCGTCGAGGAGCCCTGCAGACAGCTGCGCAGGGCTCCCTGCACCCCTGGGAGGCTGCAGGAGGCTCTGGTAAGTGTACCCAAGCCCCTGCAGCCCCCCTGAGTGGCGCGATCCTTGAGATCACACCGCTGCCTTCCCCCCACCCCTGCTGCCTCCCCCTGCCCCCGCAACAATTTACTGCAGCTTTCAAACTCCCTGGAAGTTTGAAAACCACAGCCTTAATGAATTAGGGCCCAGTGGTGAACCTGAGCTCCAGTGCCAGTGCTGGAGCCGTCTGCTGCACCCAGAGAAGAGGGACCACCGATGCTGAGTCAGCACCTCATGAGGGCCATGAGAACATTTGCTCTTACCTTGAGGTTGATTGACACTCAAAAGTTGGATAGGATTGGGTCCTTAGTCTATTTAGCTCAGTGGTGAACCCACCCAATCCCGCACCTGGGGCAAAAGATTGCGATGCTGCCCCCCATGTGAAGCCCCCCCCCCACTCACGTGATGTGATACGGAGACTCATGTGGCTCCACAACCAACCAGAAAAGCCTCCTAAGGTTTCTCCAGTCTTAAAATGGTGCTTCTGGCAAACCAGAAGCTTCCCATGTGGTCCTTAAGGCATGCATCCTCAGTGCCTGGGGTATTTGCCCCTTTCACAAGGCGCTGCTGATTTAGCTCAGGATTGATTGGCTCTAGCTCTCCAGAGCTTCAGAGAAGGCTCTTTTCTCAACTTATCCACCTTTCCTTTGAACTCACTGAGGTTTCCTTCTGAGTAGACATGCATAGGATGACTGACCGTCACTAGATATTGTCCACATCTTTCTTCAAGCATCATTGTCATATCACATTCATCCTTCACCTCACTGTGAACAAGCAAGTCAACCAGGACACAATTTCCATCTCAAACTGAAATACAGTCATAACTTTAAAAAAACAGACGTAATGAAATACAGCTTCTCTAAAAACTGGCCAACCGGCTTGGTGTGATAAACTGTAGGTGTCACTTGCGAAGAGCTTGATGCTTTAATACCTTCCTGTCTTTGACTATAACTTCTTAAGTTCTTTAAATAAAGAGAGAGAGAGAGAGAGAGAGAGAGAGAGAGAGAGAGAGAGATTTTTCTTGAATAAACAAGGTTTGAACTTTTAATATAATTTATAGTAATTCCTTCAAAGATTAAGCTAGTTAAGACTCTTAGCTTTCAAATTCTTAAAATACAGTCTTTTAAATAAGCTTGTCTTTGCTGACCTGTCACCTTTAAGTTCTTTGCAAAAGAACTTTGATTAAAGCCAGCATCAGCTAAGTCTTTTCTCTAAATGGTTTTGGGGGGAAATTTAAATAGGTCATCTCATTTTTTTTTCTTACTACCAAGCCCTTGCCACAGAAAGTTACTGTCTTTCCTTTTTATATTATCTTATTAGCTTTCAAAGTAAGTAATCTTGGATGTGACAGAAGCGTGGTCTAAGTTGCAAAGGATGATAACCCTTGTCATGGAGGGTTGAAAGTCATGGCTTGACTGTCCTCTCCAAATTTACTTTCTTTCCAAAAATCAAGGAATGCTTCTAGAATTCTTGCTCCCCAGAAAATCAGACCTTGGAAGATAGAGCGATTCTGTGGATCTAGCAGGTTCCATGCACTTGTATTAAAATGTATGGGTTAGAAAGAATCTCTTGCCAAGTAGTTCTGGAACGCTCCACAGAGGACACACTGTATACAAGAAAAAGGTAGGGGAAAACATTACCCAAGTCAAACTATCTAGCTCTATATGTCTATATACCAACTGACTATACCAACAAGCTCCAGGTCTACAGAGCTTGCGTCCTGAGTACACTTCTGTACTGCAGCGAGTCATGGACTCTTCGCTCACAACAGGAGAGGAAACTGAACGCTTTCCACATGCGCTGCCTCTGACGCATTCTCGGCATCACCTGGCAGGACAAAGTTCCAAACAACACAGTCCTGGAACGTGTTGGAATCCCTAGCATGTATGCACTGCTGAAACAGAGACACCTGCGTTGGCTCGGTCATGTCGTGAGAATGGATGATGGCCGGATCCCAAAGGATCTCCTCTATGGAGAACTCGTGCAAGGAAAGCGCCCTACAGGTAGACCACAGCTGCGATACAAGGACATCTGCAAGAGGGATCTGAAGGCCTTAGGAGTGGACCTCAACAAATGGGAAACCCTGGTTTCTGAGCGGCCCACTTGGAGGCAGGCTGTGCAGCATGGCCTTTCCCAGTTTGAAGAGACACTTGGCCAACAGTCTGAGGCAAAGAGGCAAAGAAGAAAGGCCCATAGCCAGGGAGACAGACCAGGGACAGACTGCACTTGCTCCCAGTGTGGGATTGTCACTCCCAAATTGGCCTTTTCAGCCACACTAGACGCTGTTCCAGAACCACCTTTCAGAGCGCGATACCAGAGTCTTTCGGGACTGAAGGTTGCCAACAACCAACTGACTGCAATTCTCCAAAGTTTCATATCAGGGTCTCTCCAAGCCCTACCAGGATATCTTAGTGACTCAACTCAGAATTTTATCTAGCGAAGAAGAATCATCCCCAGATACTGGTTTTCTCCTTATTCCTAGATTTAGTAATGAGAGCTAGATTATTTCTAATAAGATTTCTCCTTATTCCCAGATTTAGTGATAGAGCAAAGATTTTCAACTAGTGTGCCAGGGCACATTGGTGTGCCATGTATGGACTGCAGGTGTGCCGTGGGAGTTTGGGAGAGGGTCACATATTAGTAGATCCATTGGGGAATGCAAGGCCCCTGCCAGCATGTATGCCTTGTCAATTGTCCAAAAACTAATGTTGTGCCTTGACAATATTAGCAAGTTGTGAATGTTCTGTGAGATGAAGAATGTTGAAAATCGCTGGTTATAGAGATATAAAACTGAGAACGACTATAGTAGACAGACTTAGCTAGAGAAATGTCTGTTCATAATGTGTGGGTTGAGTCTTCAATGCAAACTTCAATGCAATACATCTGACTAAAATTGCAGATATAGCAATCAACCTAGTTTAAAAACTAGCCTGCAGGTTCAGGGGAAAAAAAATTACTGCAGGTAGACTAAATACCAAACCAGCCCTTTTCATTTTTGAGAAGCAGATACTGCCTTAATCCCTTTAACTGAAAACTCTACAGCCCACTCTTATAAGAAAAACAGTCTTCCCCAGTACCTGACAGTCCCTGCATCAGAGAAGAACCCAGTACAATCTAGTGCATCCCAGAACCTTAGTCCCATTCCAACAAGTTCCCTATTCTGGCCTATTCTGACAGGCCAGATGGGGAAATGAAAGGGACCCAGCTACATTTTGGAGCCAGTTTTTACTCTAGTCATACAGCAACAAGACACTCAAACAACAAGATAAACAAGGAGTACTTACCTTCTCCGGTGCAAGAGAAGGTTTTATTATTTAATTTACTGGGAAGGGCCATAGGGCAACAAGAGAAAACTCCAGTTAACTCCAGCAGTGTCTAAAGCAGTGTCTATAGGGAAGCAAATAGGGGAGTGAAACAGTAGGGTGAGCAGGCTAGGACACCAACATCACCTCTCCTCAAAACCAGGATCGCACCACTCAGGGGGCTGCAGGGGCTTGGCTGAACTTACCCAAGCCTCCTGCACCCTCCTGGGGTTGCGGAGAGCCCTGCGCGACCAGGGCTACCCGAAGCTGCAAAAGTGAAAGTTGAGCAATCGAGCTGCACGGGGTTCCCCACACGCCCAGGAGGCTGCAGGAGGATCTTGGGGATCATGCCGCTGCCTCCTGGCTGCCCCCACCCCTTAAGAGGGCAGAGGCCAGGGCCCACAGGCTGGGGCATTGTGACAACCCAGTTTGAAAAGCCCTGCCTTAGTCTCTCCTCTCTTCGATTGCTGAGCAGGATCAGGTGTGATTTTAGAGTCCATAGGAAGCAAGTCTAGCCACATACTGAATCTGTGCAAGGAAATTAACCCACTGTTGGACCTGAAACTCCACTTCCAGTCTGGCTCTTAAAGTCTCAGTGCTCAGCCCCCAAATTTAGATACTCTTTTGAGCATATTTGTTAATATTTACAACAGGTTTGAATTGTATTTAATAAACTAGATCCCCAGTGCAGTCTTTGCATGTCTGCTTGAAAGTAAAGTCCCATTATATATACTTGGGAGCAGTGGAGCTTACTCCTGAGTAGTGTGAATAGGATTGCAGCCTGACAGTTCTGAGTGACGGACAGACCCTTGTGGGGTATATAAGTGAAATCTAAATGTTGAGCACTCTGGTTTGTGGTGCCATTTAAGCAGGGCTTGCTTCCTTATAATGTGATTAAAACGTGCTTGTTAAGGGCTGGTATGTTCTCTTCCTCTAGATTATCTAGATATGAATTGTCAGATTTACACCTGTGTTTCCTATTCAGCATGAGATGCTTTCGTCAGAAGCAGCCTTGGAAGCAGCTGTTGAACTTCTGGTCCTTATTTTCTTTTGTTTCTTTTTAATGTAAAGGAGTTATACATAAATCTGTATACATACAGATAGTATCTACGTTTGCAAAATGGAATGAATAAGAGGAAATCATGGAAGCCCATAAACAGGGAGGCTGTTACACCGCCTTATACAGGCGGCCCTCAGTATTCATAGGTTCGGTACCTGCGGATTCTACTATCTGTGGTTTCCAAACACACAGTGTGGGTCACCTGTCACCCTCTGGATCCAACTGGAGCTGTGCTTTGGGGTGCCCAAGTCCACAGACTCCAACATCTGCAGATTTTTGGTATCTGCAGGGGTTCTGGGAACACAACTCCTGCAGATAACAAGGGCTGCCCTTTATATATATAATTTTTAATTTGTGGATTGTTCAGTGGGCTTCTAGACCTGCTTCCTTTATAAAGCACATGTAAAGGACTGTGAGGTCTTATAGAAGGTGTTTCATCTTATTAAAGTTGCACATCTTCTTAAGAACATAAGAGCCTCATTGGAGGGGCCCATCTAGTCCAGCTTCCTGTATCTCACAGCGGCCCACCAAATGCCCCAGGGAGTACACAAGACAACAAGAGACCTGCATCCTGGTGCCCTCCCTTACATCTGGCATTCTGACGTAGCCCATTTCTAAAATCAGGAGGTTGCACATATCCATTATGGCTTGTAACCCATAACGGATTTTTCCTCCCGAAACTTGTCCAATCCCCTTTTAAAGGCATCTAGGCCAGATACCATCACCACATGCTGTGGCAAGGAGTTCCACAGACCAACCACACGCTGAGTAAAGAAATTCTTTTGTCAGTCCAAAATATTTCAATTTTTAAATTTAAATTTTAAATAGCGGTGTTTTAAATTACTTATTACAGATCAATAAACATTGACCATTTTGCTCCAAATCACATTGTTTCAGTGCACCTAATAAACATTCCTGAAATGCCTTTAACAACAAAATAGAAATAAAAAAGGTTCATTCTTTTGGAGACTTTCCTGATGAAATCCTGTCATTGGTGCTTTCATGCTCCTGTTGCCTAAGGTCAGACGCATTGAGTCGCTGGATAATAGGATCCTGGGAGCTCTCTTCATTAGTATGCAGTCATATCTTTGGGGTATTTTTGGCTGTGTTACTTTGGGCTCGTTAACTTAGCAAGTGGTCATTACTTAGATAGTTTTATCTGCAGTAATTGCTTAAATGTTGCCATCATTTACCATTTGCTTGTGGGTAAATTCCAATGAATGTACTTTCATTTCTCAATGGTGACCAGAATCGCAGAGCTCTACCTTTTTTAAGAATTCAGGGATTCAGGAAAAAAATGAAGGAAAGAAAAATTTTGTGGAACTATGTCCTATGGAGGATGAAGTGACACGGCTTGGGTTGGGAGCGTTCAGGATTGTGGTTCTTTTTTTTTTTTTTTTTTGGTCTTGTGCCCCTAGGAAGTTTGAGCTATTAAGAAGATTGGCATGGCGCTAATAAAATCTAAACACTTAGATCTTATTCCTGATGCTGCTAAATGGAAAAGTAGAATGGAACATAATAGGCAATTTAGCATATAAATGTGCCCCATAAAAGCTCTGATGTTGGCAGTGCAGAACAAGAAATGTTAACCTCCGGGCAAGTTGTTATGGAGCGCTAAAGGCACTTGCAATTTTAATGGACTTGTTTGTACATAGGAGGCATTGGTACTAAACACCAAAATGCAATTATCACCCCTGGTGAGACACCTTCTGAGAGAGGAGGGGGGGAAAAATCAGACCTCCAGGGGCTTCCAGGGGAGTGACTGCCTCTCCACGAACCAGCAGCCATCCATCTTTCGTAACTTGTCCCATTTTAATCTTTCACCTTCTTGCCTGTTTAGGGAAACTTTCTTCTTTCTCAGCATTTGTTACCAATGAAGCTCTGAAAAAGTTTCTGAGGTTACTGTACTGGAGAGTGATGTCTAGTCACATGTAGCCAGAGAGTGTGGGTAAGCATCGAATCAGGCTTGAATACACTCTTCTCCAACAGCAACTGTTACCCTGCACATGCCCAATCTCGTCTGATCTTGGAAGCTAAGCAGGGTCAGGCCTGGTTAGTACTTGGATGGGAGACCGCCTGGGAATACTGGGTGCTGTAGGCTTATACCATAGTCCAGAGGTGCTCAATAGGTGGATCGCGATCTACCGGTAGATCGCGAGGCAAAATGAGTAGATCGCGGAGTGCCGAACCCCCCCTTCAGGTGCCTCTGGGAGGAAACGCCGGGAGTAAGGCCCATTGTACTCAATGGGGCTTACTCCCAGGTAAGTGTGGCTAGGATTGCAGCCTCACAGCCTAATCCTAGGCATGTCTACTAAGGAGTAAGTCCTGTTATACTCAGTGGGGCTCAAGGTACACCAACATACATTGTACACATAAATGTTATATGTTATGATGGCGTGAACATTGTAAAAAAAAACTCTGGTAGATCTCCGGGCCTTGCTGGGTTTCAAAGTAGCTCTCGAGCCAAAAAAGTGTGAGCACCCCTGCCATAGTCTTTTGAGACTGAAGGTTGCCAACCAGCAGTTGGAAAAAGCAGTTGTCTTTGGAGAGAAAAGCAAAACGAACTAAGTTCTAGTTGTGCTACTGTAGGTATCCCTTTCAGTGGTTCCCAAACTGTGGTTCGGGACCCACCAGTGGGTCCGGACTCAGTTTTTGATGGGTTGCAAAACTGACAAACTGATAGCTGACAAGGAAAATGTATTGAGTCCTATGGAAAGGCACAGTGGCTATATGTGTGGCTACATGTGTGTGTTTACTCAAGAGCAGGCAAATGTGCCTTGGCTATTATTGACAGGCAGGAAAAGGGGACTGCAAGGCCATCAGAATGGTCATTATCTGATGAACATGGAGCTCAACAAATGAACAGGGGTGCCCAAACCCCGGCCCGGGGGCCACTTGCGGCCCTCGAGGCCTCTCAATGCGGCCCTCAGGGAGCCCCCAGTCTCCAATGAACCTCTGGCCCTCCGGAGATTTGTTGAGGCCTGCACTGGCCCAACACAACTTCTCTCAGCGTGAGGGCGACTGTTTGACCTCTTGTGTGAGCTGTGTGATGAGAGCTCCCTTCACTGCTTGCTCTTTCACATCTGTTTCACAGCAGTGGCAGCAAAGGCCAGCCTTGCTTTGTACTTTAGCGGCTGGTGAAGTGGAACATTTTTTGAAGTCTCATGAAGCTAGGTGGGTCCCAATAGAGTGTCACTTTAAGAAGTGGGTCTTATTGCCTAAAAGTTTGGGAATCATTGATCTATTCCCATTACTGATTTTGCTATGCATTTCATTGCAGCTGCTAGTCAGAAGCTGCTAGTCAGCAGTTGCTAGTCAGAAGCCAGATGTTGATTTGAAAATATGCATTTGAGGTGTACATTTGTGCTCCGCACACTACAGTATGATGCACCTACAGTCATCTCTTGCATTCTTCAATTGTCTGTCCCACAACAACCACAATTACACCATTCGCTACTTCTCTTTGTCCTCTTTTCTGAATCTGGGTTATGCAGTTCCGATAACATACTTCATGCATATAATTAAGGTGAGCACCCACACAATGAAATAGACCTTGGACCACAATACAATACATTTGTTATTGTCAGGGTGTTCTCCCTCATTTTTATTGCAACAGAGTAAAACAGCTAGCTCTCTGGTGCACCCCACTGGAGTTCCTCCCAATAGAATAGCTGAGGTGGTGATGCCTGGGGCCAGATGACATGATGGCACCCCCACATCATTGCCTCACCCCCAGCATCTGCACAGCCATCCCCTCCCCTCTTTATGTGTGACCCTGTCCCCAGAAACAGCTCCATTTGGAGCTGTATGAGTTCAAGGGTGAGTGGGAGGGCTGATTCGGAGGCATTTACCATGCCATCACGGTAAGCAGTCATCCTCTCCCCCCTAGCGGAGACAGCAGAAAGTCACCATTCTGCTATGGGTGGACAATACCCCTTCGGCCCTGGCTTAGCTATGCTACTGGTTTCTCCAAAGAATTTGGAGCAGCACACGTGGTTCTACTTGTTCCTCCCATTTATCTCTGCCATAATCTGCTAAGATAAGTTAGACCAAGGGAGAGTGAGCTCAGCTGCCCAAGAGCACCCCACTAGCTCAGAGGGGATTTGTATCTGAGCCTCACTACCCCATGCTGCTGCTCCAACCACTACACCATACCATCCTGGCTTGCCTATAGGTCACTGCTGTCATGGGTGTCTCATCCATTCATGTTATTTGGTTAATCAGAATTTAAATCGACACTTAAAAATGTCTTTTGAGTAACATGAAGGTTTTTCTACCTGGGATGTTTTGATATGTGCTGGTTTATATCAGGTGTGCCAGTCACTGCTTGATTCTGTAATCTACAAGTGTATTTATTTTAAATCTCCTGTCAGTCTCTGTGAGTTTTCCTCCACCATGCCCTATGAATGACATGACGCATGACAGAACATCATTCCTGAGTGCCTGACTTGCCTGTATGCTGCACAGTCTTCCATAGGTGGGAGATTAAAATTTCTTGAAATCTCCTCTCCAAATGTGTTGTGTGTATCCTCGAGGTATGATTATCCTAGACTAATGAACCTGGACAGTTCCTAGATACCCACTAGGATACTGTGATTACATGTGGCAAATACATTATATCGAAGCCAGTCGAGCTTCCTGTCTATTAATTCCCGACAGGATGGGTTATGCTAGAACGGGATCATCCGTGTTCATGTAGCCAACTTCTTAAAATGCAGCTGTCTCTTCCTTTCCGCAAATTACTTATGCAATGAGGAAAGTGTCTATTTGGTTATTTCTCCAGGTAAACATCACACTTTATTACATTCAGACAACAAGTGGCATTTACACAGCTGAGGCAGCCCTTACTCTTCTATTGGATTTGTTCCTCAAAGGTTGTAATAAAGCATGAATTATAGATGGAAACATCTCCTGCTTTGTTGAAATTGTTAAGGAAAGCATTTGTCACCTAATTAAAAACAGAGACCTTTGTGAGACACCTGGATGAATGAGATTTCTACATTGATCGTCACAGATAATTAAAGAAAATGGGGGTATGAATAGTTTCATTAAATTAGTACCACACCTCAAGGTGAAACTTCACTGGGGGGGGCAGAATGTCCTCCATCCACTACATGGTACTATCCAGTTGGCAACTATTGACTTTTTGCCTAATGAAACACCTACATTAATCTCCAGTTTTGCTTAAAAAATTACCGTATTTTTCTTTTTTTTTGCTTTTGCTTTTGTTCTCTGCCTTACAAGAGGCTGTACACTTTAATTAGCACTGGAGATGGAAGAGAGTCAACTGTTAAATTTTATGTTTTCTAAAAAATGAGAGTTCAGCCATTATCCAGTCATCCTTGTCCCTTAGGGTGCATGCTGAGATCATGTCTGCAGCATGAATGCTACCTTCCTTTCATGACTATGTTCCTTCCGTTCAAGGAACAAAAACTGAATTGAATCACCCATGCCTCTCCATGAAGGCTGCACAACAGGGCATCCAGGCAGCCAGATCGCAGTTCAACCAGCCCTGGTCTAGTGGGTTGCAGTAACTTAACATTTTTAAAAGTGGGTCCCAGAGCTAAAAAGTTTGGGCAGAGGGCCCGATCCAGAGGCCCAATCCAGAGGTGTCCAAACTTTTTGGCAGGAGGGCCACATCATCTCTCTGACAATGTGTCAGGGGCTGGGGGAAAAAAGAGTTAATTTACATTTCAAATTTGAATAAATGAATACATTAGAGATGGAACTTATATGAATGAATGAAGGTCTTGCAAATGCTCATGGCCTACAAAAGGCCTTGCACAAAGAAAGGCTGGCCTTTCCTTTGCTGCCGTTACTGCATCACAGATGTGAAACAGCAAGCAGTGGAGGGAGCCCTCATCCCACAGCTCACATGAGAGAACGAACAGTTGGCCGTCACACTGAGAGCAATTGCGTTGGGCCAGTGTGGGCTCCAGCAAGTCTCCAGAGGGCCAGAGCTCATTGGAGACTGGGGGCTCTCAGTGGGCTGGATTGGGAGTCCTCGAGGGCCACAAGTTGCCCCAGGGCCAGGGTTTGGGCACCCCTGATCTAATCTGATAACACAAAACAGTAAACGTTTCCTACTAGTTCTGCCTCCTAACTTAAGTTGTGTTTCCCAGGAGGCTGCAAGAAGCAACTGGACATCTTGCTGCCTCCTTGGAGAAGACAGCTGCTGGAATTTTTTTTAAAAAAGGAATTTTTAGAAATAGAAATCCAAATGCCTTTAAGCCCAAATAAATGACTGGGTGCAGGGCTCAACTTATTCCTCATCTGAATTACAGTCTGCATTTAACCTGAAGTCATAGAAATTCCATGCAAAGGAGCACACTTCCAATATCTAATTGCATCTTTTAAGCCCATTCAGGACTTAATGGGAGTGTATAGGCAGCAGAAACACAATTGTGTCAAACATTAACTCCTCTCATTCATATGCATGCAGCTCTCATTCAGCAGCTTGGGGATATGAAACAGTTGCCTGGCTTCACCTGTATTTTATATAGGCAAAGAGTGCGCATTCATTGTGACAGGAGCATCCTAAGCAAGGGAGAAACAGATGTAATCAAACATTCACACAGCATAATTTGCTCACTGGATGACACAAAAGCCTCTGTTTGCCTCTTAAGCTCTCTGTGTGGGGATCCAGCTTATTGGCAGCAATTGCCAGACAGTTATTACAGCTGATGACTTTTCCAGTGCTTCTCCATGCAGATGTGATGCTGTTTACAGGCACCTTTTAAATGTGGAACAACTTCATTCCTATGGGAGAGCCCAGCCAAGTTCATTGATCCTTTCTGATCTGCTCTGTGTCCAACAACCTCTTGCGGCTATGGAGATCCCAATAAGTCTGTCTTGGTATCCATTGGTTGGGGATGATGGGACAAAGCCCCTCACTTGGTCCTGTTGTGGTGACCCTTCCCACTTTCTGATGGCCACTACCATTGCTTCTTGTCTTGAGAATTCAGGAGTTGGCCTGACCAGAAAGACCTTTGGCCATGGTTTGACCTAATTGACCCTGATGCTAACCCTACATGTTGTAAAGAACATAAGAAGAGCTCTGCTGGATCAGGCCAAGGCCCAACTAGTCCAGCTTCCTGTATCTCACAGAGGCCCACCAGATGCCTCAGGCAGCACACAAGACAACAAAATACCTGCATCCTGTTACCACTCCCTTGCATCTGGCATTCTGAGGTAGCCTGCTTCTAGAACCAGGAGGTATAGCCAGGTATACCTATCCTGGCTTGTAACCTGCGAACTTTTCCTCCATAAATCTATCCAATCTGCTTTGAAAAGCATCTAGTGGCAAGGAGTTCCACAGATTAATTACATGCTGGGTAGAGAAGTATTTTCCACTATGTTCCAACCTAACCCAAGTGCTATGTGAGATCAGATTGCATCTCAGGGCAGGGTGTATGTTTTTGCAGCAGAAGATAATAATACTTGGTGTTTCTAGGGAGGGCTGGGAATAATTGCTCTCTGAACTCTGTGTGTGTGTGTGTGTGTGTGTGTGTGTGTGTGTGTGTGTGTGTGTGTTTCAAAATTGAAAGATAGGATACAAATATAGAAAATATTCAATCAATTGACTTTCAGAATATATATTAGGTGATCCTCACTTTCAACTCCATCATAAAAATTGGTTTAGCACCAGTCAGGCCTGCGGGGAGCCCCCAGTCTCCAATGAGCCTCTGGAGACTTGCTGGCCAGATGCAACTGCTCTCAGTGTGAGGGCAACAGTTTGACCTCTTGTGTAAGCTGTGGGATGAGGGCTCCCTCCACTGCTTGCTGTTTCATGTCTGTGCTGCAGCAGTGGCAGTGATGAAAAGGTTAGCCTTGCTTTGTGCAAGGCCTTTTATGGGCCTTGAGCTATTGCAAGACCTTCATTCATTC
Source organism: Tiliqua scincoides (assembly GCF_035046505.1). NCBI lineage: Eukaryota > Metazoa > Chordata > Lepidosauria > Squamata > Scincidae > Tiliqua > Tiliqua scincoides. The sequence continues at coordinate 10,459,836 of NC_089832.1, forward strand.
ATATAAGTTCCATCTCTAATATATTTATTTATGTACATTTATTCAAATTTGAAATGTAAATTCATTCTTTTTTGCCCGGCCCACCACACAGTGTCAGAGAGATGATGTGGCCCTCCTGCCAAAAAGTTTGGACACCCCTGGCATATAGGAATGAGCAGATACAACACTGGCCATGGAGAGTTTTTTAATCCCCCAATTCCACCTCAACAAAGTAATTTTCCACCCAGAGAGCTCACATCTTCACTTATCATTTACGAAGCTGTCAACTGAATCAAACCATTGATCCATCTAAGTTAATAATGTCTATACTGGCAGCCACTCTCCAGGGTGTCAGACAGGGGGTCTTTCCCTATCCTATTTGGAGGTGCCAAGATTAGACCTGGGGACCTTCTGCATGCAAATTTGGTGCTCAGGCTACAGCTCCTTCTTGAAAACAATAGGCTTCTTAGTAGCAAGCACTTACAATTCAAGGGAATATGTGAACTAGAATTATCACCAACTCTGCAAGCAAATGCACAGGTTCATTTGCAGCTGATGCTTCTAAGGAATTTCAACAAAATCCAAAGGGATTTTGATTAGATTTTTTCCCCCTCCAGGAAAACTGCATATCTCTGTGAAGCAGATATGTTCTCAGACCCCGTCTGTCCTTTATCATTCATAGCTCTGCTAATACTTGGCTTTACAAGCAGTGAGATTAGAGCGTGGACACCATCATCACTTGTCCATATGAAATGATACCGAAGGAGTAAATGGGACACTATGGTGTTGTACTACTACTGTGTTTTTTCCTCCTCTCTGTCTCAGCTTGAATAGCATGACCAAAGGGAGGGAGAGGACTGGAATGGAACATGAGGAGCTCACTGACTATACCACGGACACAAGAACTGCAAAGAACTAAGTGGCAGGAGGGATGGTCTGGAGGTTGAGCTGTCGCCCTGGTTGAAAAACCTAAGTAGGATCAGCTTGGGTCATGCCTTGGATGGGAGATGGGTGTGCGAAGTCAGCTGGCAAGTAGGATAGCTTGAGAGCCTACCTGTGCTTGATTTGCAGCTGCTGCATGAGAAAGCTTGGAAGGCAGGAGAGCTAGGAAAAGGCTATTGCCCTGCAAAAAAAAAAAATACTAGTAAAAACCCCATTTGATATGGCCAGTATGCTGAGGCAAACTGGCAAACCACCTTGAATCTATGAGAAAGGTGGTATATAAATACTGTAATAAAGGTGGTATATTCCTTGCATGGCCGGATCCCAAAGGATCTCCTCTATGGAGAACTCGTGCAAGGAAAGCGCCCTACAGGTAGACCACAGCTGCGATACAAGGACATCTGCAAGAGGGATCTGAAGGCCTTAGGGATGGACCTCAACAAGTGGGAAACCCTGGCCTCTGAGCGGCCCGCTTGGAGGCAGGCTGTGCAGCATGGCCTTTCCCAGTTTGAAGAGACACTTTGCCAACAGTCTGAGGCTAAGAGGCAAAGAAGGAAGGCCCATAGCCAGGGAGAACAGACCAGGGACAGACTGCACTTGCTCCCGGTGTGGAAGGGATTGTCACTCCCGGATTGGCCTTTTCAGCCACACTAGACGCTGTGCCAGAACCACCTTTCAGAGCGCGATACCATAGTCTTTCGAGACTGAAGGTTGCCAATACATTCCTTGCATCCAAAATGCATTGCATTTTGATAGTGCCAGATCAACACTGACACGTCCAATGCAGGACTCCTTCATCTGTACCATTTTGGGGAGCCACAGCTGAGTAGTTAAGATTCACATACAAAATGTTCCAGGTTCAGTCCTTGACATCTCCAGGCAAACCTCGAGTCCCCTGTTTAAAACTCTAGAAAGCCCACCACATCTCAGTGTCAGTGATGTTGCTAAGGATGTGTGGGCTGCACTGGGTGACACGCACAGGAGGGGTGACTCCACTACTGGCCAAAAATTTTTAAATCTTGATATTTTTTAATACCATCACGTTATATATCATTTGATGCGTAATTTTATGCAGAATGAAATGAAACAAACCACATTGAATATCTGTTGAATATCTGCATTCTATCAAAGGTTATCCAGGCCTGCAGGGACTTTACTTTGTTAGTCAGTTCCCCGGGATCACTATCCTGTGGTCTGACATGCTGCCTAGGAGGGTTTGGCGGTGGGCATGTTGTGTTAAAAGAGTCGACGTAGCCTGCAAAAGGGTCAATGCTTACCTGGGCAGGGTCATCACAGAGCTTGGGGGAGTAGCTATCCATCATCCCGGAATTTGTTTTGGGGATTCTGCTCTTTACCGTGGCAATGGAGTACATCTTTCTCCTATGGGGTATGGGCTCTTTTTAACAGATTTGCAACAGGGCTTGAAACTCTTTTTGGGTGCAGGGAAGGCCAAGCGCTAGGCTGACCTCCCCTTGTGGTGGTAGAAGTGCGGGGTGGGTAGGCAGAAGACCTTCTCAGTGTCCAATCTAAGTCAGCAAGGGCAAGGGTGAACCAGAACCGCTCTCAAGATGCTTGACCGGCTCAGGGAGGCAGGCTGGCCCCTTGAATGAACTTGGAGGCCTTGCAGGGGTGACCTGAAGGCAGAGTAGTTTGGCTGACTTACCCACTTTGGGCGACTGTGAAAGGCGGGCTTAATAACAATTGAGCTAAGCCTGGAGTCGGGTGGACGCCCTATGAGATTGGGGGACATAGATGGCTAGGGCCGTTTCCCCCACTTAGAACCCCGCACTTGGGATGGGTATTGTTTACCCTGTTTTGCCTTGTTGCTATCTGCTTGTCAGCCGGCGTGGGAGAACCGGAGGCCAGAAGTGGGACCAAACCAGGAAGGTCCATTCTGAAATGTTGTTGGTTCTTGAAAGAGAGAACCTCTATGATTGTAAATATCCCCTTGAGGGATTTAGAAGCGCCTGCCTATGTAAACCGCCTTGCATATAGTCAGAGGAGTAATCCGATGACCAGAAAGGCGGTATATAAATACCGAGTTGTTGTTGTTGTTGTTGTTGTTGTTGTTGTTGTTATTATTAAATTTAAAACTATATTACATATAATTTATTACATAGAATTTATTCATTTCAAGAAGGCTCTGTGCTGCCTGCTCACAGGATATGAGGCTGAAAAAGAGGACATGTCCTGGAAAAAGAGGATGTCTGTTCATCCTGCCCTGGGAACACATGGTACTGGGTTGGCATGGCACACTCTGCTAACCTCCTAAGGGTGTACTGAATGCTTTTGCTTCCACTAGTACTGAGGGTTCAAGTTTGACCCGGTCTAGCAAGCCATCTGATGGACAAAGGCACCCAGCCAATGCCTTGTTCAGGGAGGAGTCTATACACCCTTAGGATGGAGGACAGAAACCAAATAGGAAAACAAGTTTCTTCCAAACCATTTTTTCTGAACTTGAACGGGATTTCTGAAATGTGTCCCTTTTTTTCCCCCTCCCAGAGTGCTATTAGTTCTTAGCTTGAAAATCAGCAATTTATCACCTTGAGTACTGTATGCCTCAATTCCCCCCCCCATGGAGAAATACGCGTCTCCTGTTAGAAGACAAAATAAAAATCAATACTGATGTTGAAAAGGAAGCCTTTGCATTTTACTTCCCAAACAAAGTTTTGTTTAAGCTCCAGAACAGAAACGGTAATAGATAAGATATGACTGCATCAACAGGAAGCCCAATCCTGACCTGCCCGGGTGCCCAGGCTCGACGGCACCAAGAATGGCTGCCACAGAATCCTGTACACCCCGGGCTACCGCGGGTGGCGCCTTGGGAGAAGAGGACTTTCGTCCGCAATGGGGCTACTCACTTTACTACCGACCAAAAGGTCGGCGGTAAAGTAAAAGCGCTCATGTAGGGCGTGGAGCCCTCCATGAGCGCCTTGGATCCTGCAGAGCAGAGCTTTGTGGACCCAACCCCTCTCTCCACTGGCACGCCTCCCCCCGCCCTCTATCTACCACCTGCCAGCCCCCCCTCCCCGGAACACCTCCTCCCCACCCCTATCCCCGCCCCCACTTACCATGCCATGGCTCGGCGGTCCGGGAGACCACCGAGCTATGGAAGCTGGACGACTGTCCCAGCTGGCACTGGGCTAGCACAGGCAGGAGCCCGGCGGTGAGGCTGCCAAACATGCCTTATGGCGTGTTTGTGACTGCTTGGTGGCACGGAGCCGTGCCGCCAAGCACAGGATTGGGCTCTTAATTATTCGAAAAGTGATATTGGTTCAGCAGATGCCAGAGCTCAGGGTAGAAATGGTTTGTCTCATTTATTTCAAAGAGAAGAAGGATGAACTCATAATGTTTTTTTTTTGGGGGGGGGGGGTATTATTATTTTTTAATCATTTTTTTTGACATTGGCATTTCAACCTTTTAATTTTTTTTAATACCTTTATGCAAAGGGGGGGGGAACTAGTTAACTTTCACTTAATGTTGATGTCTGCCTACAGTGATTTGTTGATTCAGTGGAAAATTAAAAAAGAAAGAATAAAAAAGAATTCCCTGTAGTTAAAAGGCAATGGGAAATGCATGATTTGTCTGTCACATTTTTGGCACAAGATGATTGCATCAACTGTGTAATCTTCTCTCCCTCTTTTTTTTTTTTTTTTTTTTTGGCAGTTGCTTCCGTTCTCTGAATATTTTTATGTGTTCAGCTGGGCATTTTTGAAGATGAAGAAATGTTGAATAGTTTACGAGGCTATCTAAAAAAGAGTTGAAATTCTATGGTTTTAGCTACTGGGTTTTCTCCCTGCCCCCCCCCCCAATGCTGGAAACTAGTTCTTGATGGGGGGTATCCAATGAATCATTTTGCCAATACTGATTTAAAAAAAAAAAAAATTTTGAACTGCAGTAAATTCCACCTGTTTGAACAAATCCATTTTTTAACTTCTGCATAGCCATATTTAAATGATACATTCTGAGTAGTTTCAGAAACATTAGTAGTGACAAGTAGGGAGCTCCAACACACTTCTGTAATCTATCTTAAACCTTTAAGAAAGTGGTACTCACACTTTTAGCACCAGGACCCACTTTTTAGAATGTGAATCTGTTGGGACCCACAGGAAGTGATGTCATGACTGGAAGTGATGTCATGACTGGAAGCCCCATTGACTATGATTGTTAAAAGCATATCTATAAGTGCCTGTTACAAGTTCAAATCTGAAACATTGCCCCAAATGCAGTCACATACCATGATAGCATCAAGTCTAACATATTAAAAATAAAACGTTGACATGAATGGGAACCCACCTGAAATTGGCTCGCAATCCACCTAGTGGGTCCCAACCCACAGTTTGAGAAACACTGCCCTAAAAAGTATTTCAAGGTTTCAACCAGCCTGGAACACAAGGCTTGCAGTGTTGTTCAGGGCTTGGGCACAGGGAAAGGTATTCCAGGAGGATTAAAAAGGATTCTTTTTTTCCCCCCTCTTTCCAATTTCCTATCTATTAATAACTGCCAGACCTGATCAAGAAGTAATGGGCAGTCTGGGAGAACCATTGGATCCTTTCTGGGCCTAGATTGCAAAATCCCTTCCTTCATTGTAAGCACCTGGATCCCTGGGGCTCTCAAGCATGATAGCTACAATGGGAACTCCTAACATAGAACAAGTAGAGCACATACACCAAAAAATGCTTCCTTGTGATCTCAATTTTTTTCTGAGGGGGGGGAGGAGAACATATGAAGATGCCTTCTACCCTTGGGAGGTCAGTATATGGGCACTCCAAATGGGTGCTCCTCTTTTATTTAGCAGGGGGAGAGTAACTGGCCCTCCTCACCCCAGCAGTGTCTTTTCTAGTGGCTGTCTGCTGGTGTTGCATCTTTTTAGATTGTGAGCCCTTTTGGGAAAGGGAGCCATTAATTATTTGATTTTTTTCTGTAAACCGCTTTGTGAACTTTTTGTTGAAAATCGGTTTATAAATACTGTTGTTGTTGTTGTTGTTGTTGTTGTTATAGTGGCACCAAGTCTCGAGAGTTTTAAAGAGAAGTCTTTCTCCAGGTAAGCAGAAGCCCTATCTAGAGATTTGGGAAATTGAACTCTGGACCTTCTGTGGCCAAAGCAAGTGGACTCCCATTGAGTTAGGCCCAATCCTATATGAATGCTGCATAAGAAGAACACATGTTCCACCAGTGTGCCTTGTGATAGTTCAGAGAGCTGGAGGCTAGGGAAGGCTAGAACCTTTCCATGCACTCCAGAGGTCATTGGGATGCCCACCTGGCAGGTAAATCCTCCATAGGTGAGAAAGGAGAGTGGGGGAGAGCAGAGAGGGAGTGGAGAGAAGGGGTAGGCAGATCAGGCCGAAGATGGGGGAGAACCAGCAGCACCGGCACATGCCGTATTGCAACCCCATTCCTGGACCTGATCTGCCTGCACAGATCAACTCGAACTTGCGCCAGTGATATTGCTGGTGCAGGTCTAAGTTGACCCATTGGGGCTACTGGGGTTACCCTGGGACAAGGAGAAAAATGTCCCCATACCTTAAGGAGACCTCCAATGGCCAAAATTCCCTTGTGGATGCAACATAGCCGGTGCTGTTACATCACCGGGTGGGAATTTAGGTAGGATTAGGCAGCCAGTCTGGTCCTCTTGTGGGCATTCTCTGCAAAATGAGTGGTGACACTGTTGAGGCTTTGATGCTTTCACTGCTCTTGGATTCCCAGCAGATCCTGTCTTTGCTCCACTCCGAAGATGGAGTTTCTGCTTGTAGCGCCTTGTCTACCAGTGCACCATTACAGTGCTCAGGAGGCTTCCAGTTTGAGTCCTGACTAAGCCTGACACTTAAAAAAAAAAAAAATTCTATCGCCACGCCAACAAATTACCAGGTCCCTTTTTTCGATAATAGACTTTGCATAAGCTACCCACTGGCACTGCATGCAGAATTTCCTGCAGTAAGAATCCTGAGTACATGGCATTCTTACCATGCAAAATACCAAGAAAATACCATGCAAAATACCAAGAAAAAAGAGAGTATTTTTTTGCACTTATTTACCATGCAAAATACCAAGAAAAAAGAGAGAGCATTGACTTAATGACTCATTACAATTTAAATCTTATTATACAAAGCCTCATTCAAGTTCAAGATCCATAGTACAGAACCGCGGGGGGACGTTTTTGAGCCTGGTGTGAGAGGAATGAGTCAAGCCATCCTCATTATGGCTAATGGAAAGAACATGTCTAATACCTTATGCGCGCACCCCCCCCCCCCGGTGGAAATGTACCACACGCTTCCTATTACAAATAGCTCTGCAAAGCACAATGGCTCCGATTTGGACACAATCAAACCTGGATAGGGAAAGTATTGGAGCCGGTTGAGAACATGGTGCGTTGCTTGCTAAGTGCAATAGCCAGGCAATTTCTTCCTGAAAAACATTATCAGAGGCCCTGAAATGGATGGAGTGGGGACTGAGATGCTGAACTGCCTGCCTCGTACTGAACTGGACCCTTGTACCATCAAGGCTGGTATTACCTGTGCTGCTGGCAGTGGCCCTCCAGGGTATTCCTCCACTCTACCTGGAGATGGCAGTTTGAGCCTGGGACTACCTACATGCAAAGCAGGTGCTCTACCACTGCATAATGCACAGTGGCATCATGAGAGGGTGCAGGGGTGACACCCATGGGAGATGGGTGACACTAGTCAAAATTTTAAAACCTTGGTCATTTTAAATAATGCCATCATGTTATATATGGTTTGATGTGCAATTAAGTGAGGAATGCAATGAAACCATTGGTGTTGGAATATCTCTATTCTATCAAAACTTATAGCAAAAGAACAGCAGGAGCAGAGCAATGGTGCATCACCAATCCCACCACCCATGGTGTCGCCCCACCCACTGCATGGGAGGAGGTCCATCATGGGCGTGTGCACCAGCCTCCTGCACCAGGTGACGCCACTAAGAGCAGATGCTGCAAATGAACCAAGGAAGTTGTTTTGTCCTGATTCAGGTAATTGATCTATCTAGCTCAGTACTGACTGATGGCAGCTCTCCAGGCTTTCAAGTGGGATTTTCTCCTGGCTGTCCCAGTAGATGCCGGGGATTGCACCTGGGACTTTCTGCATGCAATGGAGCTGCCCCACCACTGAGGTTCCCCTTTTCCCCCCAGTGTCATTATGGCAGTGCTTCTCAAACTGGTGGGTCACAACCCGCCAGTTCGTGTAATGCTTCCCCCATCCCTTTAAGGGGCGGGGAAGGGGAGGGAGGCAGCAACGTGATCCCCAGGATCGCGTCGCTAAAGGGGGCGGGGGGGTGCTTTGCACTTAGTTCAAGAAGGCAGGGCTGCAGCAGGCTGCAGGAGGTGCAGGGAGCTCTGCGCATCCCTGCACAGCGCTCCCAGAGGCTCGGAATGTTCGCTAAAAGCAGGCCCAAAGCACTTTTGGCCTCCGTTTTGTAGGCTGTGCTTTGCGCCTGCTTTTAGTGAACATTCCAAGACTTTGGGAGCGTGGTGCAGGGCTGTGCAGGGCTCCTTGCACTTCCTGCAGCCTGCTGCAGCCCTGCCTTCTTGAAGTAAGTGCAAAGCACCCCCTTGCCCCCCCTTAGCGACGTGACCCTGGGGATTTCGTTGCTGCCCTAGCCCCTCTCCTGCAAGAACTTACAGAGGGAGTAAAGCTCCCTCAAAGTTTGAGAACCTCTGCATTATGGTAATCATATCCACATTTACCCTGATAACTGTGCAAAGAGCCCTTGCTAACTGGGCTCAGAGCAGCACTCTCGGGAGTTTGGAAACCGATGTAAGTTCCTGTGGGGCAGGGGCAAAGACAGTAACGTGATTGCAAAGACAACAGGAGGCAGTTGTTGTTGTTACCCACTTTTCAACCAAAAGTTCACAAAGCGGTTTACAGAAAGAATCAGCTAATGGCTCCCTGTCCCAAAAGGGCAGACAATTATAAAGTTGCAAAAGAACACCAGCGGACAGCCACTAGAAAAGTTGGGGTGAGGAGGGCCAGTTACTCTCCCCCTGTTAAATAAGAGAGCAGCACCCACTTGACAAAGTGCCTCTTACCCAGTTAGCAGGAGTTCCAACAAGACACAGCTAGCCCAAGTCAAATAAAGGCAAGGTGAGGCCTCCCAGATCTCCTGTAGCAGGAAGTTCAGAAGGGCAAGAGCCACTGTGTTAAAGGTCCTCCCATGCACTACCTCCCCAACTGAACTTCCATGATGGATGGAGCATGGACCTTGAGAGATGAGGAGATCCTTCAAGCACCTTGCCCCAAGGGTGATAAGGCCACAACCAGCACCTTGAATTGTGCATGGAAACCACCAGCAGCCAGTTCAGGTGGTGTAGGATGTGTATGTCATGATCCTGAGCCTTGTTTTAATTAGCAACCTGGCCACTTTGACCCAACTGAGGTCACATTTCCATGTGGTCCTGAAAGATCATGTGCTGTATGGACAGCTCCAACCATATCAACACTATTTACTTTAGGACTGTTGGAGGAAATTAAAAATAGTTTCCTCTGGGGGGGGGGAAGCAGAGTAGCTTAAGCAGTGAACCCCCCTTTTGGGTTTCACCCCAGGGAACCTCCCTCATCCGGCTGACTACTAATCAATGAAAAAGACAAAGAGGCAACGGCTTGTTAGTTGCAAAAAAGAAGTTATTTACTTACAGTTCCATTGAGTGTATATTTACAGCATCTGATTAGGATCAGAGGTTCAGCTATTACTTAGAAATAGCAAGCCCCTGGAGCTGCCTCGCCCTGCATGCTTTGTGCTCAAGATGGCCTGGGCATCAGAGCCCTGGTGTGCACCATCTTAACAGGTCGGTGTTCAGAGGACAAGAGGAAGTGCTCAGAGGAGAAGGGAAGGATAAAGGGTTAGGGCCACACCCCACAAGGATCATAGATAGAACAGGTAGAAAGGTCAGAGTCACTGGGTCATAGCTTGACCCCTGCTGGACAGCATCCTGCCCCCTCTGGACAGCAAATGGGGTTGCACCAACTCCAACATGGACAGCTTCTAGGAGGACTGGGGGACAGCTTCATAAGGGGGGGGGAGGTGAGATTTGCCCCTGTTCTGTTCCAGCCATTCCCAACTGTCACAGTCCTGTTACAAGCTTTTTGATCTCACCCTGTTGGCGAGATGTACTCACTTATTTGAGTTTTAATGCAAATAATTATGCCTCTGATCTTTCTATCAGAAGCCACCAAGACGACCTGCTGAGTTGATTCAAAGCAAAATCATTTATCATACTGAGTTCACCTTCAACTCATTCTATATTGCTTTTTTTTAGTTTTGTTTATAAATCATAGTGTATTGATCTTCTGTTCACCATGCTCTGAGTGCCTGTGTCCCTCTTAACAGACCATAATGATTATTATTTTCTTTCTTCAAATCACACCAATCAGATTTCTTTTTTTTAAGAATTATTGTTTTGGACTATAGATAATGATTTAGAATAGAACAGTGCCCACTAATATTAGGGGTCCAGAGCAACTTAATGCTTAATATGTTTGCATTTAGCAATATGGGCAGAGGGAGGGAACTCTTTTGCTTCCAGGGTATTGAATTGTATGGTTATATGTATCTTTACTTCTTAAACTATATCCTGCTTTCCAATAAACAGGATATGTATTGTAATTGCCTGAAAACTGCATAGATTACAGAGTGGGGTGGTGTGTGTGTGTGTGTGAGAGAGAGAGAGAGAGAGAGAGAGATAGAGAGAGAGAGAGAATCAAGGAACTGCTGAGCAGCAGAAAGGAAAGCTGGGGCGGCGGCGGGGGGGGAGGTGAGGAGGAGGCGCTCCCGGAAGGAGGGAGGCGGGTGGTGGGAGGTGTGACAGGGAGGCGGGAATTGGGGAGAGGGCGGGGGAGGCATGCCAGGGGAAGGGAGGGAGTTGCTCCCCAGATCCAGATCTTGCTCCATCAGATCCAGAGCTTTCGTGTCAGACTCAGTGCAGTGAATCGAGTAGCCCCATTGCGGGGCTACTGCCTTTACCAGGGGGAAGGGGACGAAAGGCCCCTTCTCCTGAGGTGCCACTTGCAGCTACTGTGGGCGTGCAGGATGTGACAGCAGCCGTTTTCAGTGCTGCCAAAGCCACATGCCACAGGAGCTCAGGATTGGGCTTAACAAAGGGTTAACAAAGGGTTTTTTAAAAAATCCATAGTAAGTGATTTAGGAGTTGGACTTAAAACACTGAAGTTAGGTTCTAATCCCCACTTGGCCACAAAGCTTCCTGGGTGACCTTGGCCCAGTCACCCAGCCTCACCTACCTCACAGGGTTGTTGTGCCTACCTCAGCCTCATCTACCTCTCACTCTCAGCCTCACCTACCTCACAGGGTTGTTGTGAGAACAAAAGAAGGGAAGGTGCCATGGACTAACCACCCTGAGCTCCTGGGAGGAACAGCAATATTAAAATGTGAATGAATGAATGAACAAATGAATGAATGAACTTTTCCTATCAGGAAAATGGGACAACACATGAAAGGCTTTAGGAAGATATTTTATGGTCACCTGCAAGTACGACTGCATGCATTCTTTACACTGCTTAATGAAGCAGTTGCTAAAAAATGTTGGGTTTATTCTGGGGCCTCCCAATTTGCACAGACATGCATTATGCGTAGTAGTTTGGGAGGTGCACTTAGACCTGGAAGATCCAGGTTCAAAACCCCCTCAGTCACGAAGCTTGAAGGGTGACCTTGAGACAGGCACTTTCTCTCAGCCTCACCTACCTTGCAGGTATGTTGTGAGGACAAAAGGAGGGGAGCAGCTATGTACGCCGCTCTGAGCTCTTTGGAAGAAGGGCAGTATAAAAATGTGAAAAATAAACAAACACCCCTTGATTTTTTCTGCAATTTGGGTAGAGGCAAGGGACTCAACCCCACTGTCAATTGTGCTAAATGTCGCACTCTTAAGCCATTTAACCCCTGGGGGGCTGGGGATAAGAATAGGCCCTCAGTTTGGCTGTACTTGTCGTAAGAGGCAACTAAACAGCCACCGGGTAGATGGGACTCGTCAGCCTGGGAAGGCAGCCCATCTGAGGGAAGGAAAACTCTGATCCCAAACCTCCACTGCCTTGTGGCTACATCCAGTTATGGAAAAGGCTTCAGGAGTCAACCTCGAGGCAAAATCCGAAGCCAGAGTCCCTGAGGCAGTTCATGGCTGAACACAGTCACGTTCTGACAACTCCTGCGACGCCGCTGGAACCAACCGTATTGGCCTCTGCCTTTCCATTGGACCATTTCAGCGACGTGGAGAGGGGGGATTTGCTGCATGGGTAACAGCCTATCCTCCATACCTACTTTACCCAGGCTTCGTGCACTGGAGAGGACACTCTGTTCCAGAACCACCATTCAGAGCATGACGCCATAGTCTTCGGAGACTGAAGGATGCCAACAACAAGCCATTTATAGAATCATGTCATGCTCACCAATGTGGAAGGTTTCTGCACTGTGAATGAGAATTCTGTTGTGGTCCATGCAGGTTTTGTACTCCCATTTTTCCAAGTCGATGGAAACATGAACCACTCCGGCTTCATGTGTGAAAACACCCTTCACTTGTGTTCCTGTTTTTCTGAAAGGTCAAATATCTAGACAAGGGCTCTCCATTAGACCTTCTCAGCTAGCAAGTGATAAAGCATGTCTCCATGGTGAGTACAAGTCGACCCAAGTGTGCACAAATTCACTTGCTATTTCCTGAGCTTTGCATCTTTAGTTATCGCCAGGATTTCATTTTGTTTTGATATCTGTCAGATTTTATAGTCCTATTAGGATTGAGTTTTTTATTAGTAGCTTTATTCCCAAGAGGTTTGCAGGGTATGGGGAGGATACCAGTGAGAGAGAGAAAAAGCAAGCACGATATCTAGTAAGATTGTTTTCTCATGGATTTGTGCCTAGCCTTGCAAAAGTAAAGCTGGCTGGGTACTTTGTCAGTGCTGACACCTATATTTGCTCTTTTTAGGTAGCAGAAGATCAATTGCACCATAAAACATATTTTATCTTATTTTTACTTTTAACTCATCTTGGAGCAAAGAATGTTCCACGGGAAGAGAAAGGTGTCAATGTAGTTATGTCATAATTCTCCCGCTACCACCAAAGGGGAAAGAGCGGAGTCTATTTCAGTCCCTGGGCTGTATTTATTCAGTGAACATGTTGATTATGGAGATACATTAAAGGTGCAAAATAAAACAGAGGCTCTGTTCTGGAGGGTCCCTCTTCATCACGAGAATCCATCTGCATTGCAAAGGGGACCTGTTCGCTTTTGCTCCCAAAGGCTTTGAAACCAATCTTCCCCACTGCACCGAAAAACCCTTCCCTTCATTTAGAATCAAATGAAAGGTTGAGTTTTGTGATCCCTTTGCAATTTAAATTAATCAAATTAACTCATGGATGCATGTTTATTCCCCTTCCAAATGGCCTTCTCTCCTCCCTGTAAACTGGGAATGTGCTACCTTAGTCCTAGGTTATTATGCAAATAGGGTTGCTTACAACCACTTCTAATGAGGTGGTTGAGGGAATTTCCTCCAGTCCCCTAAACATGCCCCCTGCTGCAGTCCTGCCAGTCCATTGTTCTTAAAGGTGTATTAAGTATATGCCTACAAAGACTGAGATTAAGAAGGCTTTAAAAGTTTCCTTTTAAAAAAGAAGTCACTCTTCATAGAGGTTAATTTATTTTTTCTTTCCAGTGATAAAACACTGCTGGTTTTTTTTTCACTTTTTGCAATGGCTGTCCTCCTTGAGACGAACCAATCAGGAATCACATAAAAAATACAAGTACTTCAAAGGGCTGTATAGCTCACCTATATGGTGGCATTCAAAGCTAATTCAGAGAGAGGGTAGGGTATGCTGCAGAGCAATTCCCCAGACATTGTGAATCCCTACCAGTCCAGAATGAGCTCTGTTTGACTCTGTATTACCTGTGGATTACCAATCCAACCAGATCTGTCCTGGCAGCATTTCAAGTGAAAAGTTCATTAAGTGATGGCATCAATGGAAAGTGAATGTGGACTGAAGACTACTTTCTGAAACACATGCTGATTTGTTTAATGCTAAAAAACTATACCGGATGTTTGAAAGGTCAGTAGATAAAACTATCAGAGACCCACTGCTCATAAATATATTTAATTTGCTCTTGCAAAATGATTTCAGCTGCCTTTCAGAAAATACATAGCTGCCTGCCTGTCTTTTTGCAATTAATGTTTCCTAATAATACAGCCCCGTCAGGCTGTCTTAATCATAGTTCATTCTAGCATAAAATAAATCTTGCTGTGTTTGAAGAGAACCAGGGCAACGGCGGTTATTCCTTTTTGCTATGCCTTCTTATTCTGAAAGATTAGAATGGTTAATAAACTGCCCATTTTTTGTTATTCAACGGATGAATGAAAAAGAAGAAAATTTTGCTCAGAAGATGGTGTGTGTGTGTGTGTGTGTGTGTGTGTGTGTGTGTGTGTGTGTGTGTGTGTGTGTGTGTAAATGGTGGAAGAGAGGGGAGGTAGAAGCCAGAACCCACTTATTCTAATTTTATTTGATTGTTTGCTTTAGACTCATAGGAAGATGCAAATTAACAGTTCTTATGCTGACAGTTCTCCATGGAGTACTAATTGCTTGCAGCAGGCTCCAAACTGATTATATAAATGATTGCCAAAAACAATTGAGGCCCCTTATGAAGAATACATGGGTTGATTTTTTTTTGTCAGGTGGAGGAAGGCAGAACTGCCCTCAAGTAGCACTTCAAGTGCAGTCCTTGCCTGGGTAAAGCATCCAAGGAATTTCAGGCGACAGTACAAGCAAAATTTCTCAAGGGGAATTTCTGCACATTCAGAGTTAACCACTGAACTCTTTCTAAGGCATGCTGTTGCAATTGCACCCCCCTCCACGATTCCACTGTGATTTAAAAAAAAAAATTCAAGTGAAATTCGAAATTAGAAGTGTAATTTGAAGTGAAAAGCAGGATTCTTTCTCAAGCAGAAATATCTGAGAATATTCAAGAAAAGTGAGATATGCTTCTATGGCTGCATTCCTATACACACTTTCCTGGGAATAATGGGTCTTACTTAATAATGGGTCTAACGGTAGCCATTACTTTGAACGTAATGGGACTTACTTCTGAGTAGCCATGAATTGGAATGTGCTATATAAGTGCCCAGTCCTGAGCCTTTCAGTGCTGGCAGTATGGGTGAGTATGGGTGAGCTGCCAGCACTGGGCGTCATAAACGTGCCATAAAGCACATTTATGGCACCCTGGGAATAGGCAACACTGGTGCCAGGCCAGGGCCAGTAGAAGTCGAGCCCCAGAGTGGCAAGGACAGCTCTCCTGTAGCTCTGGCTGGAGGTAAGGCTTTATGGTGCAAGGAGGAGGTAGGGAGTGGATGGAGCAGGGTGGAGGGAGTGGAGGATTGGGCCCTGGAGGAAAGTTGGACCAGTGGAGGTGGCCTCCACCAGATCCTATGCTCCGCATAGAACTGAAAAGCCCAACAGTATATACCCAACTGAAGAGCGGTATATAAATACTGTTAATAATAATAATAACAACAGGGAGCTCCTCCATTCTGCATTGACAAAATAGCTAGCACAGACTGGAGCAGACTCTGTGGGGCCTGTGCCCCTACTCGAGGGAAGGGGATGAATGGAAACCTCCAGCAGCTGTCACAGTGCCCGTAGGATGCAGCAGTAGCCATTTTGGCTCTGCTGCTCCTCTGGACTCCGGGCAGTTTAGGATTGAGCAGTAAGGCAAGTTAAATTTCTTGGGACAGCATGGGAGAGTGCTTCCCTTCCTGTAGTGACATCTAGGCCCCTTCACACATGCAAGTCATGACATGATGTTGTGGGAACCAAATTATTCACATGCATGCCTAGACCAAATTTGTATGTTTTTTTTTAAAAGAAAGAAAGAAAGAAAGAAAGAAAGAAAGAAAGAAAGAAAGAAAGAAAGAAAGAAAGAAAGAAGCAGCAAATTACTAACTTCTTATAATAAACTGCCAATGTATCCAGGGTGAATGTAGCAGAAGTAGGATTGACATCAGTGGAAGTCTTAAAGGGAAACCAAATGTAAATTACTCTTTCGAAAGCACAGAGTCACATACATGTCACGTAGTTTTGATGGGGGGAAGTCATGACTGAGGCTTCTGGAAAAGAAGAAAACTTTTTTTTTTTAAATTAACAAAACATAAATGTACTGATGTCAGGAAGAAAGAAAATTAATTGTTGAAGTTGTCAACAAATACATAAACAAATGAACTTGGCTTGATTTGTTTCTTGGCTTTCTGTCATTTGCCAGCATGATAATTGGAACTGAGCTGAGAAGGGCACATGTGTTTAAAAGTTTCCCGCAGTCCTTATTTGAAATCTTTATTGAGGCTTGGGGGGTGCTCCACCTGTGCAAGGAAGCTGTGCTCGTTCTGAAAACTCACAAAACCAGGCTGTACTGAAGACCAATCTGTGTACTGTGAAGACCGATCCAATAACACTTCTGCTTTCAAACTTTTCACGCACTTCATAACTCCTTTCTTCAAACTAAAGCCATTTAACTCCTTTCTTCAAACTAAAGCTGTCTGTGACAGATCAGGAGAGAGATCTTGGGGTGGTGGTGGACAGGTCGATGAAAGTGTCGACCCAATGTGCGGTGGCAGTGAAGAAGGCCAATTCTATGCTTGGGATCATTAGGAAGGGTATTGAGAACAAAACGGCTAGTATTATAATGCCGTTGTACAAATCTATGGTAAGGCCACACCTGGAGTATTGTGTCCAGTTCTGGTCGCCGCATCTCAAAAAAGACATAGTGGAAATGGAAAAGGTGCAAAAGAGCGACTAAGATGATTACGGGGCTGAGGCACCT
Organism: Tiliqua scincoides; assembly: GCF_035046505.1. Taxonomy (NCBI): domain Eukaryota; kingdom Metazoa; phylum Chordata; class Lepidosauria; order Squamata; family Scincidae; genus Tiliqua; species Tiliqua scincoides. The sequence goes on from NC_089832.1 coordinate 10,476,568, forward strand.
TCCTTATGAGGAAAGGCTATGGCGTTTGGGCCTCTTCAGCCTAGAAAAGAGACGCCTGAGGGGGGACATGATTGAGACATACAAAATTATGCAGGGGATGGACAGAGTGGATAGGGAGATGCTCTTTACACTCTCACCTAATACCAGAACCAGGGGACATCCACTAAAATTGAGTGTTGGGCGGGTTAGGACAGACAAAAGAAAATATTTCTTTACTCAGCGTGTGGTCGGTCTGTGGAACTCCTTGCCACAGGATGTGGTGATGGCGTCTAGCCTAGACGCCTTTAAAAGGGGATTGTACAAGTTTCTGGAGGAAAAATCCATTATGGGGTACAAGCCATGATGTGTATGCGCAACCTCCTGATTTTAGAAATGGGTTATGTCAGAATGCCAGATGCAAGGGAGGGCACCAGGATGAGGTCTCTTGTTATCTGGTGTGCTCCCTGGGGCATTTGGTGGGCTGCTGTGAGATACAGGAAGCTGGACTAGAGGGGCCTATGGCCTGATCCAGTGGGGCTGTTCTTATGTTCTTATGTTCACTGGGAGTTCAAGAACCGCCTGTAAGTGCTTGCGGGGGTGGGGACTGGGCATGTGCTCTGGCGCCGCCGCTGGAGTCATGACACTGCAGGCGCCCAGAGGCTTGTCTCCCTACCTGGTGGGGTCAGCAAGCCTTGGAGAGGGTATGAGAGGCACATAGCCCCCTCTGCAGGTCTCCCTCAAGCAATTTATTGCTCTGCTCTGTAGGCCAGAGCGACTTCTGGTTTAACCCAAGTAAACCCAGAAGTCACTCCGACCTGCAGATTGGAGTGATAAATCACTTTGGAGAGACATGCTGAGGGCCTCTCAAAGGCTTGCTGACCCCCCTCTCCCAGGTAGGGAGACAAGCCTCTGGGTGCCCGTGATCACTGCAGCTTACTGGGACACTACCCTTAAGGGAGATTGGCCCATTTTTTGTCCCTACGGCAGGTCATGACCCTCCGTCATGAGCACCAGTAGTGTAGTGGATTAGGAGTTTTGGAAACATCCCAAACCAGTTTGAGCCAGTCACTCTCTCAATCAGCCTCACCTATTTCATAGGGTTGTTGTGAAGATAAAAGGAGGGACAGAGTCATGTATGCCACCCTGAGCTTCTTGGAGGAAGGGCAGTATAAAAATGTGATAAATAAATAAATTTATAGCACTGAATTGAATTATTTAATACTTATCAGGGTTTCTACAGCCCTTACAGCTGTGAGGCTACAGTGCAAAAGCAATGTTACATAACTCCCTACTTAAACTTGTTCTACTAGTCACTATTCAAACTTGATTTGTTAAAAGAAAAAAAATACTTATAAAAGGATCAGTGTTTACAGGGTTTTTAAAAAGGTAAAAAAATGAAGAAGAAGGTCAGTACACCAATTAAAGTGCAATTTCTACCTGTGAAACGTGTTCTGCAGAAAAGAAAGGTGATTCTAAATGAAGATGGAGCCCTTCCTATTCATTTGTATTTCCCACTTTACAGGGTCAGAGGACTAGAGAACTAGAAAACTCCCACCCTTATTTAGTCAAACAGGTTACCTGGAAAGTAAGAATGCTGCAAATTTAATGTTTGATTAATCACACCAGGGCAGGAAAAGCAAAAGATCTATTGTATAGGCCAGTGCTTCTCAACCAGTGGTATGGTTACCACCAGTGGTACTTGAGATTGTGTCTGGTGGTACCTGTGGGGTTCCTGGACACCTGCCACCTGGCAGTGAGACCAGGAACATGATGATGATGATGATGATGATGATGATGATTAATATTATTAACAGTATTTATATACCGCTTTTCAACTAAAAGTCCACAAAGCGGTTTACAGAGAAAAATCAAATAACTAATGGCTCCTTGTCCCAAAAGGGTTCACAATCTAAAAAGATGCAAAAGAACACCAGCAGACGGCCATTAGAAAAAACACTGCTGGGGTGAGGTGGGCCAGTTACTCTCCCCCTGCTAAATAAAAGAGGAACACCCACTTCAAAGAGTGCCTCTTACCCAGTTAGCAAGGATGACATGATGCAACAAACCAGCAGTAGGAGGCTCAGCTCAGCGGGCAGAACTCCAAAGCATGCTTTTCTGCTCCTGAAAAAACCTTCTTGTCCATGGTGAGCCTCTTACTGTTGCGTCGCACCTGGCCTTCCAACCCTGAAGTAGCTGATGATGATGTCATCGCCAGTCACTTCTGGTGGTACTTTGTAGAAGTGGACCATGTGAAGTAGTACAGCGGAGGACAAACTTGAGGAACAATGGCATAGGGCCATCACATGAAGAGAAAAAGCACCCAAAACACCCTAAAGAGAGGTTTAAGCAACTGAGCCAAACCAAAGTAACAAAAGAGTAGATTTAGGGAACTGTCTAGGAGGTGACAGATATACTTAAATATGGAAAGTTGGAACAAAGACTTTTGGAAATGGGGTTCAGGTCTTAAAATTGAGTCTAAGGCAGTGATCCTAATAGGGACAGCCCATCCATGAGACCAACTGGTTACTTCAGGCAGCAGATTGATTGGGAGGGGGGGTTGCCAATCTCTATCCATCTGCTTGCCTCTGCTGTTCTTCCTTTTCTTTCCACTCCCTGGATTAGAAAATGAAGAGTGGGACAGTGAAGGAGAGGAAAGGAGGAGGGGAGGATAGTGCAGAGCAGTGGCTAAGTAGCTAAGGGGGTGCAGGGGGTAGCAGCTGCACGGGGCATCAAGCTTTAGGGGGGCAACAAACTGAGCTTGACACTAGTGACCAAAATTGTGAAAATCTTGGTATGTATGAATAATACCATCATATTATATATCATCGGAAAGGTAATTTAATGCAGAATGCAATGCAACAAACTGCACTGGAATATAACTCTATCAAATATAACTCTATCAAAAGTTATGGCCAATTAACCAGAAAATGAAAACACAACTGTCTTGTGGAACAAAGAGTGGATTTGCTCTACTCCAAACTGACCTATGAGACTGATTGTTCTGAGTGTCAATGAGATTATTATGATACAGCATGGAACCAATAACATTTTATTTATTTAATTGATTACATTTGATTTTGTCATGTGGGGGGGTGCTACAAAAACTTCCTTGAACTCAGGTAGCAGATATATGGCTTAGCTGTGCCACTGACTGGGGGGGATGCAGCAGAGCAAGTGGGTGGTGAGCTGCTGGGGGGAGGAGGTGGGTTCCTCCCCATTTTCAATTTTTAAAAAGCCTGGGCATGATGTCGCTTCCGGTTGTGACATCACTTCTGGGTCAACATTTTGAACTTGGCACCGGGCTACATGATCATTAGCTACACCACTGGTGCAGAGATAGAACATTGGAGAGTGGGAAGAGCAGAGGCTGGCACATCATTGAGAAAAGGGGTAGCATTTGGAACGTGATCCTCATAATGGGAGGGCACCACCAAAAATCCCTTCTATCTCTGACAAACCTGAGACAGCACTTAAGGACAGATTCACGTGATGGAATTTTAGTCATACGTTGACTCAAACTGCCATAGATACACCTATGGCTTCATGATGGTCATAAAGGTTTCTTGAAATCTTTTTGCCCCACTAAACGACCCTTTCAGTTCACCTCTAATATTTTATCACAAAAGTGCCTGAATAGTTTCATGCTGAAAAGTTTCATGCCGAGGAACAGTTTTAAATTCTGAAATTAAGATGGTTAATACAGGCTGTAGGGTCCCTGCCCTGGAGGGGCCTGGAGCAGGCTTGTTCGATCCCCAGGAAGGCCTCAGATTGGCTGGAGGGGGAAGGGGTTCCCGCACCCTTGTCCTCCTCCCTCCCTAGCAGAGCTGCCAAACCTGGCCTAGGAGCAGGGGCTGTTCACCTCACAGCTCCCTGCTTCACCCTGACTGCCTCTCATCCCTGGCCTCCCTGTTTTATGGAGCAAGCCCGCCCCCTTTGGCCCCTCCCCTTCCCCCAGGTGGGGCAGAAAAGGCCTTTCCTGTTCCTGGCTTGTTTCCTGTAATGTTCCTTGTTGGCCCTGCCAGCCCCCTCTGGCTGGTTGAGGTGAGCCAACCTGCTTTGCACCCTTCAAGGGCAGTGAAGCCTCCCCACCCTGGGCATGGGGTGCCTGCTCCCAGGTAAGTCGGGGGTCAGGGCATCTGGGAGGGGCCCCGACACACGCTCATTTGTGAAGCCATTTGAAATGGATTTTTTTTTATGGGAAATAAAGAATAAGAACTGCCTCTCTTGAAATGGATTTTCCACTTGATTTTGTATAGCTTATTCACCAATGAACCACACTGGCCATGATCCAGTGATTCCTTACTTGAAGTGGGAATGCAAAGCTATATAATTTATAGACCGAGAGGAAAGTGTTCCAGTCATTCAGTTCGTAAAATCACCGTGGTATGATTTGTTTCCCCCTGGCATTTAACTTTTAAGAACTTTCTTCCCCCAAAGTCCCCCAGACATACCAACAGGACACGTGTTTCAGAAAGAGATGGCCAGATTAGATAGGCATTCAAGAAATTTAATTGATGCTTTAGGATATGATCCTTTAGCAGTTTATCAAAGCTCTCCTATTGATTTTGCTCATCATTCATTTCTTTGAAGGTATCTCTCTTTAACTTTTTTTTTATTGTTTCTGGACCCTGAGAAGAAGAAAAAAAGATTAGATGTAATCTTCCTGATAAAACTGTAAAGAAGATAAGCCACTGGTCTTGTCTCCTACAGAGCAAAAAGAGTTTCAGCATAGAAAATGGGAGCCAAAACAGAATTTGCCTTTTCCACAAAATGTCTGATATTTCCCATTGACCTATACTAGTTCTGCTGCTGCTGCTGCTGCTGCTACTACTACTACTACTACTACTGACATAATACTGACACTGATGTGAAGGCCCATACTGGCACGAACATATCAGCAGAAGGCACACCATGTACTGGAGAAGGTGAGTTCCATGCTGAGTAGCACAGAGGTAGAACAGGCTAGTGGAGGGTAGATTGGGCCAGGAAGCGAGTGAGATCAGTGGTGCAGGTGCACACTGCATCCTAGCCACCTTCCAGGTCCTGATCTGCCAACATGGGGTAACACAAACTTGTGCCGGCGATTGAGCTCATACAGGTCTGAGTTGTCCCATTGTGTTGCTGGGGCTTACCCTGGGGCAATGGGACAAGCATGCAAAACTGTGTGCTTGACCTCTGCCCACTGAACTGAACCTCCTACTGCTGTTTGTTGCATCACGGTCTGATTCGGGGTGCTGCATGTACCACTGGACATCATCACAGGTACCTCTGCTGATGTACATACTACTGGTTGAGAAACAATCATCAAAAGGATCATTTCTCCCCATATGCTAGCCCACCCACTCTGCTAGCATCAGAGACCCTGCTTCATGTTTTTCCTCCCAGAAGGAGGGTATCCAACCTTAGTTGCTGGCTCCAGGTTGTGGAGCTGCTCCCTTCCCCTTTATACACTCATTTGAATCCCCTTCTTATTTTCCCAGCATCTCACTAATTCCTTTACGCTCCAACAATTAAGTTGACACTCCATACTGATTTTCTCTTTGCTTTCAGTTGTTTTTGCTATTTTTAGTCACTTTCCACCCCCCCTCCCTTTCTTCCTAATATGATTTGCTGGCGATTTTATGGATGGACTGTATTTTTGTGTTTGAAATGACATGAGCTACCATGAGGGCCCCTTCAGGGATGGAAAGGCAGGATTAAAAAATCCTAAATTAATATTACTATTAGCAGCAGCAGCAGTGGTGTTATTTAGATACCACTGTAGATTTAAGAGAAGAATGAGGAAACATTGGATTTTTACAAAGAAAGTAATGATTTCCAGTGAAATGAACGGGTCTTGAATTACTGCCCAGTACCAATGCAGCCACCCTGATGGAGCATGTTCTGCACCCAATTGTGGGGGTGGGCATCAGGACACTAGAGGTAAGTAAAAATATTTTCTAATTATGGTATGTCTGTATAAGCCTACTGGTGGCCTATGGGTATCTTTGGACCAGCTATGAAGCTGGTGTAAGTCTGAAGACAACAGGGGGTGATCCAGGGAGGTGTTAAGGAAACAGGATCTGGAATATACAACTGCTGCCAGTTCCACCCCTCCCACCCCTGACATGCCTTCTAGATCCACCCTAACACACACTGTTACTCCCCCTTTCTACCCATGGACCGCCCCCACCACCAACTTACTGGCAGTGGTGGGGTGTCTGGCCAAGACTGGCATGTGCATAGTGCCACTGGCCCTTCTCATTTGTGATAGCAGCACAATGTGTCCACTGGGGCAGGGTTTTGTGTGTGTGTGTGTGTGTGTGTTTAGTACAGAGGTGTCAAACAGTGGACCGAACAGCATTCATGATGCCTGCTGAGGGTTGAAAGTGATGTCATTAAGCAGGAAGTGATGTCATTAAGTGGGTCATGACAAGAAATACGCACTTTCTTCTCATTTAGGAACTCATTAGCTACAAATCATAGAAGAGAAAATGTGCAAATCTTGATCATATTGTCAAGATATGGGCGAGGCCAATTATCTAGTGGGCCACCCTTTCAATAGGGACAACTCAGCACAGCTCAGCAGCTGAGAGCAGCTGATGGTGGTGATGGGAGAGCCCAAGGGCTGGATAAAGAACTGCCTGTGGTCCTTATGTTTGACACCCAGATTTAGTACGTAACAACCCAATCCTCCTAACTTGTGCTGGAGCAGGCAGGAAAGTGGGTTAGGATTGTACCCTTAGTCTGTCATTGTCTATCTTGCTCATTTGCCTGCAGCTACAGCACAGAGATCAGGAGGAGTTCAAAGTTATAAATTGCTAAATCCTTTTCACATTATTATTTTTTTTAGTCAAATTGCTTTCACCAAAGTACCTTCACAGAAATAGACGATTATTGAGTTATCTAAATCATACATTGATCTACTCTTGTTTTCCCAGTACTTGTCTCTTGAACAGGCTAGAAGTTTCTTAAAGGAAAAAAAAAGTTATGTAGAGAATAATAAATAGCAATTAATCAATAAACCAAACATAGATACCAATATTTGTAGGATTACTTAGGGTAGTTTGTCTGAAAGAGGAAAAAGAAATGATAATGATTCAAGGACCAATATGGAAGAGAATGGCCTGTAATCTCAAGATATGGACAGCAGGCTTCCATACGGACAGTGGGACTTCTAGGCAGTGGCGTAGCTAATGATTGTGTAGCCCAGTGCCAAGCTCAAAATGTTGCCCCGAAAGTGTCATCACAACCGGAAGTGATATCACACCCAGGCTTTTTAAAAAGTGAAAGTTGGGAGGATCCCACCTCCTCCCCCCAGCAGCTCACTTGCTCCGCTCACTTGCTCCTCTCCCTCCCCCTAGTCAGTGGCATACTTAAGGCATCTATCTACAACCTAGTGTCAAAGAACATTTTGCAGCCCCCCCCGCATGACAAAATCAAATTTAATTAAGTAAATAAATACAAAGTTACTGATTCCATGCTGTGTCATAATAACATCTCATTGGCACTCAGAACAAACAGTCTCAAAGATCAGTTTGAAGTTAAGCATATCCACTTTTTGTTCCACAAGGCAGTTGTGCTTTCATTTTCTGGTCAATTGGCCATAACTTTTGATAGAAAACAGATATTCCAGTGAATTTTGTTTCATTGCACTCTGCATTAAATTACCTTTCCAATGATATATAACATGATGGTATTATTCATACATACCAAGATTTTCACAATTTTGGTCACTAGTGTCAAGCTCAGCTTGTTGCCCCCCTAAAGCTTGATGCCCGGTGTGGCTGCTACCCCCTGCACCCCCTTAGCTATGCCACTGCTTCTAGGAACACATATGACAACTAAAAGGCTTTTGGTTGGAGTATTTATGGCTTAAGCAGGAATAATTGAAAATAGTGATGTTGCAGGCATTTGAGTAGGGCAGCTCAAAATGTCAACTTCTCCGCTTGAGCCAAAAGTGCCTGCAAGTATGAACATGTCTGCAAAAGACTGAACCTTGGTGAGCAAATTGATCGCTCACAGAAGCTCAGATTAAAAGTGGTCACAACTGTCACTACCTCCCTCCCTCCAAATTGATGTGTGCTAATTTTGACATTGCAGAAGGGAAAGGAGGGAGCAGAATTAGGGGGCAGAAACCAGGGCTATCATTGTCCCAGTAATCCCCACGTAATTCTGGGTCGTGTTAATTGATCCATATTAATCAATATTATGTTACCCTATGTATTGGAATCACGGAAGATCTGGGGAGAAGGTAGGATGCGGTATCAGCAGTGGCCCCTTTAAGGGTAAGGCCTGGGCATCCAGCAGAGTGTGCTGCACAGCTGCAGCCACTTGAAGGCAATAGGGCCCTCAGGGATATAAGGAGCACCTGAGGCAGGAAGGGTTTGTGGGTAGCAGAAGGAGGAAAGCTTGAGGAAGGGGAGACTGGATTAATGGACTAAGGAATTGATGGCTAATGGACTGCTGGTGGACTGATTGGTGAATGGACTTTGGAGACTGCTGGAACAGACTGCTGGAGACACTGGAGATTGGTGTGTGTCTGCTGTGCCTAAGACCTGCTGAGGACCAAGGGTCTGCTGTAGTGGCAGGAGGCTGCTGGCAGGAGAGAGGACCTCTGCAGGTTGAACAGATGAGCTACCCTGGAGGTGGGGACCAGCAGGACTGCAGAGCAGAACTAGGGTCATTTGTTGGGGGAAAGAAGGGGAGCTAATTTGCTAAAAGTGGGCATAATTCTCCAGGCGGAGCTTGACTGGGAATCTGGCAGAACACCCTGCCATGGGACATCACTTGAACACTCCCTTCAGTGCGGGCATCTACCTTGGAAGAGATGGCATGCAACTGTCAATTCCCCCAGGGGTGTCACCACCCTAAAGTCAACTTCCAATGATCACAGATTTTCAGTATCAACCTCTGGAAAGGGAGGTCAAGCCAGCTCTGCCTACCCCAATCATGACAGCCTTTGAGGTAAACTTTGTGATTCAAGACCAGGAGGTCACATGGATACACAACCTGTATCTCGGAGCCAGACAGCCTGTTGAAAGTGGTTCTGCTTCCCCCCTCTGACTCTTGCTTATCACAGGGTACACCCCAACATTGCTAATTGGGCAGGAGGTCTGGTCTAGAGGGTTGAGCTTCCATTTGCCTGAAGAGAACATCTGAAGGTCGCCAGTTCAAGGCCACTGGCACCGTGCGACCTTGAAGCAGCTGACAAGCTGAGCCAAGTTATTCCATCTGCTCTGAGCGTGGGAGGATGGAGGCCAGAATGTGCGGCCAGATCAAGAACAAAACATCTGATTGTTGTAGTTTCTTGAAAGATAGAACCTTTCTAATTGTAAAAATCCCTACGGGGATTTAAATTGCCTGCCCATGTAAACTGCCTTGAATAAAGTCCGAGGAGAAATCTGAGGACCTAGAAAGGCGGTATAGAAATACCCGTATTATGTATTATTACTTCTCCTCCCTGTCCTGTATTCTTATCTGCTAACTCTAGTTGAGTATCAAACTTAACTACAGACTGGGGTAAGTGAAAGAACTTCCCACCTATGTCCAATCAGGTGAAAAGTTAAAAAAAAAAAATCCTACCTGGCCCCAAAACATGACCAACTAATCTCAAAGTCCTGGGTGGGATGGGGTGGTGAACACTGTCAGATGCAAAATGCCGGCAACACAGGACATGGCAGCAATAGCTGGCTAAGGCCTACCCCAACCCACCCAGGTACTCAACAGGGTGGTGAACCTCCGCAGCTTGCCTTGTGTTGGGGTGTGATGTGGCAAAGAATGCCCCTGCCTCCAGTTTCTTGGCAGACAGATGGCATTCTCAGATTCCCCAATGGAAAACTTACTCTATCTCTGCATTTCCAACAGGGAGAAGACCCACTGCCATCTTCCCCGTTTCCAGCACCAAAGATAAGCTGTTTGCTTTGGAAAGAAGAGCATGGAGTGAGCCATAGAGCATGGCAGTGATGACGGGCACTTTCCATTCAATCCTTTATGAGTAGTTGATTTCCTTCTTGGCAAAGGTTTGAGGTTTTGTAGCACAGTCACCAAAACAAAAAAACAAAACAAAACCTCTTCTCTGGCAAAGGTTCAAAATTTTGAGAGTTGTTTGCCTTGAATAGCTTGATTCCAGTCTGTTCAAATTCTGAGATTTGGGTGCATCCATAATTGGAAATGGGAGGACAGAGAGTAAAGGAGAGACCTTGAGAGATGAAAGGGGCTGTGAAGCAGGAGAAGGGTTCTCAGGTCAAAAGGAAGGTGTTCCATCTCTGGGCAGAACCTGAGAGAGGACCAGGATGACAATTACAGGATAGATCTCACTCCCCTCTGTTCTGAGAGCCAGGGGGAGCAGCTCTTGGGAGAGTACCCTATAATGAGAGATTATGAATTATTTCCACATGATCTTTCTTTTGAAAAGAAGCAAAACTTACTCCGTTGGCAACCTCCTCCCAATTTTAACTCTTGCAGACACTTGCAAGTGTGTTTGATCACTCATTCTCTCTGCTGGCTTCTGCCCACTAGTGACTGACAGACCACTGAGCAAATGTCTAAAAAGGAAAGCTGTGCAGGGACGGACTAAGAAGAAGAAGAAAGTGACATCTCAACAACCGGCAAAATGAACAATAATTTGGAATGAAAAATACAATTGCGGGCAAAAAAAATTGGTTTAAAGATTTTGCATTTGTGAGGGCAAAGGAGATTTGACAGCTTGACTCATGTTGCAGCTTTGCCTCCAGCAACTGTCAGACTAGTCCCTAATGTGACAGGGGAGAGGGATATGGTTTCAGCAGTGCCTGAGGGGAAGAGTTAACTTACTCATCGGTAAATCACTGAAAATATTAACATTTGCTTGTTTATCTCTTTCGGGCCATTTTTGGGCTACTTTGTGCTTGACACTGGATCATCCGTTCTGCTCATTTTGGCTTTCCTGAGAAACCAACTTGAGATTTTCACTGTATATAGAGTAGCTGATGTGTTTTGTTTTTTTCCTGATAGAAGATAGAGGCAAACACAAAGCCCCTAATTAACCAGGGACTCTTTCCTTCATTCTTGACACCAATCAGCATTGGAAGGCTGCTTTAGGATGACAGGAGAAACTAGTGTACAAACTCATGATTTAAGTTATCTCATTATGCCGATCACAGAATGTAAGCAGCGGGATCCGGGTTTAGTTCAGCCCAGCCTGGAACACGAGAGCTCCTCCCCTGTGTGGGCATTGGAGGAGAGCTGGGAGCTGGGCAGGCCCAGAGGGCTCTTAGGGCACCAGCGCCCAGCCCTCTTCCTTCTTTGCACGTGGACACAGTACTGGCAATTCTCTAACAGCTCAATCCTGAGCTGCCCGGCACACGAAGCTGCCGCTGCATCCCGCACATCTCAGGCAGCCGCCACTACCTCCTCGGGAGAAGGGGACTTTCGTCCCCTTCCCCAGGGTAGCCACACAATGGGGCTAACTCAATTCTACAACGACCCTTGGGTTGGCGTAGAATTCAGAACCTCCGTGTTGGGCAGACAGCCCAACACAGAGGCTCAGGATCTGATGGAGCAAAGCTCCACCAGTCCCACCTCCCTCCTGCCCCACTACCTCCCCTACCCCACCTCCTCCTTGCCCTCTCCCCGCCCTTCCCCTGCCTCCCCCTACCCTGGAATGCCTGCTCCCTGCCTCCCCCATGCCCCCACCTATCACTCCACTGCCCAGTAGTACGTGCAATGGTGCTCCACTGGCGCTAGGGCCCACAAATGTGCCTTGTGGGACATTTGTGACAGTGTGAGCCAGCACACACTGGTCAGAATTAGGCCCTAAGTTATCTCATTTTACTATCTAATGGCTATTCATGAGTTTTGTTTCCCAAAATGAAGACGGCATATTGGTATCTAGGTATCATGACCTGAATAAAGCAATATACTGAATTTCTGAATGGTGATCCTGAGGCAGAAACAGGATAAGCTATGGGATGTGGTAGGGGGTGCACAATGGGCAGCACAATCCTAACTTGTGCTGGAACAGGCAGATCGGTGGGCCTGTACTTTATCCAGCGCAAGTTTGGGACTGACTGCAGGCCAGCCTGGGGTAAGGGGAAATAATTCCCCTTACTCCGGGTAACACAGCAGCAGCCTCAATGGGGCTACTCAGATCCGCGCCACCTATATAGCACAAATCTGAGCAGCCCAAGGTTGGCCCAGGCTGGCCAGGAACAGGTCTAGGATACAGCATAAGTGCTGAATCCTGGCCCAGCCTCTGCTCCCCACCTGCCTGCCCACAGAACCACCCACCACCAGCCCTCCCCTGCCTCAAAATGCTTCCTCCCTGCCTCCCCACACACCCTAGACCCCCCACGCTGGCCTGGAAAGGCTGGTGCAAACTCCCCCGTCCCCTGTTCTGGGGCCCATGTTGATGCAGGAAGGCCAGTGCATATCCTTACACCAGCATCCCCGACTAAATGAAGATACAGATGTGCTTCATGGCACATTTGCGATTCTCCTGGACTGGCACAAAGAACTTGCTCCAGCTCAAGGACATTTATAGACAAAACACGCAAAGGTGGTCCCCATTGTCATCAGGTCACTTGGAAAAATAAAATAAAAAATAAAGATGGGGAATTATTTTAAATATCTGAAGTGTACTGAAATAACACCATCAGATTTGCAAAAAAAATTCTGGCACTTTTAGGAATATCATATATAATGCACCAATACTTAGGTCTCAGGCTGAAATTTGTATCAATTACTCAGTACCAGTCAATGTTATTTTTAATTTTAGTGACTGTGTGTTGCATAGTTCTGAATAAAAAAATAATAGCTATATAACATCTAACCACAAAAAAAGGTGTTCAAAGCAGAAAGGAATAAGGTAGTTTCAAAGGGACTTGCAATCTAAAAAAGAGACACCAGCCACAGCCACTGGAACAAAAGCCATGCTGGGGTAAATAGGGATGTTACTCTCCCCTTGTCATGTATAAGATGATCACAATGGTATTAAAAAAAAAAAAAGTTTCTTTGAACAAGTAGCATGGGTCAATCAAAATGGAACTAAGCGGTCTCTCATCCAGAGTGCTAGGCCTTGAGACAGTGTGGCCTCAGACAATTCCCACCAGTCACTGATAGGTATTCCTTCCATGGTTCCCCCTCCCATTCTTTGAAAAATTCATCTGTTTATTATTTACTTATTCAGTTTGATTGGTGGCCCATCTCATCCCAAAAGGCTCCTCTGGGGATATCTGCCAGGCTCCACTTTTTGTGGTGTTTAGTGGGCACTTAAACCCCATTTGATCCAGCAGATCTTTTCAGTTTTGATGACTGCTGCGTTGGATACTTTAATTGATTTATTGATGCTGCTTTAAAATCTGTTACTATGTTAGCTTTATCCAGGTTCCACTGAGACATGTTATTGATTTTTAGGATGTTTATGGTGCACAATAGCCAAATTATTACCCACTTTGAACATAAATAATAGAAAAGAAAGTCTAAATATATTAGAATAACAAAAATGTTATACGTGGATATCGTTACTTCTTTTGAATGTGATTCCTTAGGTTATTCACAAATGATATTAGGATGCATTTTCTTTTATTTGGGGAAAACTTTCCACTTATAGGCTTTAAGTCTAAACTTATCCCAAGTCAGAACCCAAGTAATGATCTGAAAAGAGAACACAGACATTGCTGAGTTATAGGAACCAATGTACAGATTCCATATGAAACTGCCTTGCTATGAGTGTATTGCATCAAACTACTAAAACAAACAGAGCAGGAGTTCTCAAACCTCTTAGCACCATGACCCACTTTTTAGAATGACAATCTGTTGGGACCCACTGTGACAAAAAAAAGGGAAATCAAGGACCAGGTAATATCTGAATAAGGAAAGATCTGCTTGTAGCCATGCTGGTAGGCCCCAGTGTCAGACCCCAGCTGTATCCAACATTAATTAGTGCATACCAAACCTGGGAGAACTGTGGAGGAGGTTGCTTCACAGGGCCCTCTGATATCGTACCAAGCTACCAAGTGGGCTCCAAGGTCAGCTTGATTTACAACAAGGTTCAGCTGTGAGTGTCACGGGATAGGAGGGGGGATTCCACCATGAGTAAGGAGGCTTGTGGCACGTTCACCCCTAGAATGTTCGGCTGGCACCGTTCTGATTGGTGAATGGGTCAGGAGACCTATAAAGGTGAGGGAGGGACGCTTATGCTGGGCTGACTTTGTCTCTGGCTGAGGGGGCCAGAGATCCTGGACCACCTTGGCAGGAGTGAACCCAACTTGACTGCAGCAAGATGGGCTAGATCGGATTTTGGAATGCTAAGACTTTGGTGAGTGAGTTAGGAGGTAGTTGTTATTGTTTTATTAGACTGAGTGTTGTATTGTATGTCTGTACTCCTTGCCTAAATTCCTAAATCTTAGTCGTATGCAGTGCTGTCTGTATAATTCTGCTTAAAACATTTATTCAATAAATCCTACTTATTACAACTGACTGGATTATTGGGATTGGAAGAGTGCACAGGGACTGGTTGTGGGAGGCAATCCAGTGTGACCGGGGTGGACCCTGGAGACCCTGTACGGGAGCCTACTCCTTTTGTTAAGCTGAGCCCAAGGGGGTGTAAGCTGGAGTACGACTCAAGGGGAGGGTTCCCCAAATTGATCCTGGCTATCAGGAGTGGAAGCTCTGCGGTTAGGAGCTATTTGGCAATCGGTCTTGGAGAGATCTGCGGGTGCTCAGTGACCATAAGGATTTATGGCCACTTGATCACCCTGAGGGCAATAAAAAGATTACCCGGCCATAAAGGAATGTGGTCTGATTTCTTTCACACCCACCAGAAGTGGGTGTCCATTAGCCTGGAAGTGTTGTCATGGCTGGAAGCGACAGCATCGATGTCATAATAACATGACATATTTTGCATAGCTCAGAAGTCAAACAATCCAGATCGAAAGTCAAAGCAGAACACAGGCTTGGATCCTTCTCCAACCAGACAGCCTTCCCCCCTTTCCACCCTTCTGCTATCCCACAGAGATAGGATCGGCCCCAGCAGAGAGATCCCAGAGATCCCCCAGCAGCCCTGTAACCTGTATTTTCATCTCTGTATTTTCATTGGTGGCAGAGCCAGGAACTACATAAACCTTGTGAAAGTGGCTTGCAACCACTTAGTGTGTCCCAATCCATAGTTTGAGAAACAATGAAATAGAAGTTTACAAAGTCAATCGGGGAAAGAGCAACAGCACCAATTTTGTTACCTATGTTTATAACAGTGTTTCACAACCAGTGGTATGAGTACCACCAGTGGTACTTGGGGTGATGTCTGGTGATAGTCCCAGGATACCTTGCTGCCCAGAAGAGAGAGCCAGGAAAACGACACAACAAACCGTGTTAAGAGACTTCACAGCATGGTTTTCTGCATTCGAAAAAGCCCTCCTGTCCACCCTGAGCCTCTTACTTGTGTTTGCCATGTCACATCTGGCCTCCCAACCTAGTATAAGCCTCCCAACCTAGTATAGGCAAAGTATACTTCGAATAGGTGGACCTTGTACGGTGGAGGACAAATATTGAGAAACACCGGTTTATGACATCTTCCTATAATTCAGCTGCAAAAAAAAAAGTCTACTACATTTTGAATAACGAATGCAAAGTAACGTCTGCAGATATCATCCATATATAATACAATAGAATTGGGGGGAAGGAACAAGAGTGGAGAATGTGTCTGCATGTAGAAACCAGTTCAGCACCCAAGAGAACCTCCATGGAGGGAAAGATGGGAAAACGGTTAAAAATCATTTGTTCTTTTTGTAGCACTACTCCAGGGGGAAAGAATCCAACATTGTATGCTGGCTTGATGTGGGCTGTTTCTCTTTCTGAGGAATACATCAATGAAAGGCACCCTGAGGAACAGAAGAATGGAAGATCTGAACTTAATGAATGTTGACAATGACTATAACTGATGTCCTTATTATGGATGACAAGGGGCTTAGGAGACTGTTCTACCATATTGACATTGTTCCAGTTCAAATGCTCTCTCTCTCTCTCTCTCTCTCTCTCTCTCTCTCTCTCTCTCTCTCTCTGTTTAAAAAGAGGAAAAGAGAGTGTACCATGTTCTCTTAAAAAACTACAGCATGCTGGATGACATTCACTCTTTGTTGCCCAATTAAATAAGTTTTCCCCCCTCCAGGTCAACATCCTTTCATGATCCCAGACCAAAAAAGTCAAGGGTGCCACCTGTCCTGGAGGTCATTCTTCTCTAGGCAAACATGGCAATCACAAGGATAATAAAGAATGTGAATTTCCTCCAACCAGTAAGAAATAATTATTTCAAGCTGCTTTGAATCTGACAGCAAAGATGATTGAAAAACTCTCTTAGGAGTGGTTCTGCTGAAATGGGAAAGAGAAGCTTCAGGATGGAGGAGCTTCAGAAGTCATGCTAAAATTCAAAAGTGCTGAAGGGTTTCAGGGTGAAACGGGATTTCAGGGGGATATGCTATTGAAAAGTTTCTTGTGAAGTTTTGATGGGGATCTCTTTTGTATCAGTAGCAATAGGTGCCATTTTTCATGGCTCTCTTTTCATTGCTCTCCATAGACAAGGGTGGCAAAGCTAGTTGCGACGTAGTGCTATTCTGAAGGGGGATTCTCCGGACTGTCTGAGAAATTGCTCAGGACACCCATTTTTGACACCTGAGGATATGATGGTGAAAAATGGGAGAGGTACATGAGATTGAACTGCACAGCAGTGAGTCCATTGGGATGATCTGGAATGAGCCCCACACAAATATAGTTGTGAGTGCTCACACTTCCCCCTCATCTCCCCATTCATTTCCCTAAATGTGTGGGGAGATGGTGTCTGAATTTTAGAAGTAGGTTTAGCAGCACACTAAGGGTGGTTTGGATGAACTGCTTCCCTAAAGAACTGAGATGCAAGGAGAGGGGCCAAGATGCGTTAGCAACTGAATCAATCCAATGCTGAGCAAAGTTTGCCTCTAGTAACTTTGAAACATCTATGGTGTTTCTCAGACTGTTGGTTGGTACCCACTAGCTGGGTCACAAGCCAGTTTCAAGGGGGTTGCATAGCACCTAGCTCAGCCACCATTGAAAATACAGGGTGCAGAGTGGCTGGGCAGGGCAGGAGAGAGGCCTGGTGCTTTGCCCTGAATAAATGGGAAGATGAGACACTGGAAAGGAGGGAGGTCTGTGTGGTTGGAGAAGGATCCAAGCCTGCCTTCTGCTTTGACTTCCAAGCTTAAAAGTTTGAATCCTGAGCTATGCAAAATAACAGCACCAGCGCACTGTGTAATGGGACCTTTGGCTGATCATGGCATAGGTTTGAAGCCTAAACTGATGCTGTCACTTCCAGCCATGACAACACTTCCAGGCTAATGGTATTACTTCTGGTGGGTCTATGGCTATGACATCACTTCCAGGTTAATGACATCACTTCTGGTGGATCCCGACTGCCATTCTAAAAAGTGGGTCCTGGTGCTCAAAAGTTTGAGAACCACTGATCTATAGTCAATGTCACCTACTATTTATGCCATTTTTAACCTATGTTGTCCCTCAGCGTTCTTCTGTGTGCCGTGCCAATCCTGCCAGAGACCACTGTGAAAATGCCACAGCAAATCAGCAGGGATCATCCTCTCTTTCATTGTCAAGGACCCTCCGAAATCACAGCCAGCAGAAAACTCCAGTGCACCAATGGGATGGTAGGCAATTTAGAAGCGAAAGAAGCCGTTGATTCTCACAGTGTGTGGTCCAGTTGCAATGTTAAATCAGAGGTCCGAATGATCATTGTTATGGAGACAGCAAGTGTCATAGGCAGAAGCAGGAAAAAAAAATACTATGCATATTTGAAATGATTGCCATTCGGAAGATAAGACTCCTAGCAGGCAGGGGCCTCAGACCAATATAAAACAAATGCATTGAGGCAGCAAACAAAAAGCGGAGCAGGCAATGTTCCCCGTGTCTAATAGCCAAGCTCCATTTTTTATTTCGGAGGTTCTTTACTACCAACAAGAATGATGGCAATAGCTATAAGGGCAGTGAGCCCAATTATTTCTGAAAAATGCAATAAAAATCATCTGACAAGCCATTTTTGGTTTCAAAAAGAGTGAGATTTGTAATGCGTATAGGGGCCCTTTGAGGCTCAGCAATAAAGCCGGAAGGAAAAAGAGCAATGTTGATCAGTGTTTGCTAACAGTCAACAGCATGGGTGTGTCACACACACACACACACACACAAAACACTGCACAAAGTGGCATCCACACAAGGATTACTTGGACGTCATGACTGCTCAGGTCTAAGCAACGTTTGTGATCAGGGACTTTTGAACAGAGATAGTTCATGGGAATGTGGATTGTCTTTGGGTCATAATGAGCTGTGAAGGTGAGGGTATTCATGCCATGGTGTGCTGTATTGGTCCCAAAGGATATGAGATACACGATGAGCTGTGACAGTGAAGGTACTCATGCCATGGCATTGGTCCTAAAGGATATGAGACACAAGGTGGGTAAAATTGTGTATCTTATTATAACAACACTGATCAAAAGAACATAGGAAGGCTGAAAACCCACCTGGTTCAGCACTCTGTTTCCTATAGTGGACAATCAGCTGCCCCCGGGAAGTCCACAAGCAGGGATTAAACAGCTCTCTTCCACTATTTCTCCCCTGAAACTGATATTCACAAGCATACACAAGGGCAGGAGGTCTGGTCTAGAGGGTAGAGCCTCCATTTGCCTGAAGATAACATCCACAGGTCGCCAGTTCGAGGCCACTGGCACCGTGCGACCTTGAAGCAGCTGACAAGCTGAGCCGAGTTATTCCATCTGCTCTGAGCATGGGAGGATGGAGGCCAGAATGTGAAACCAGATCAGAAAGAAACATCTGAATGTTGTGGTTCTTGAAAGACAGAACCTTCTTTCAATTGTAAAAATCCCTACAGGGATTTAAATAGCCTGCCTATGTAAACCGCCTTGAATAAAGTCTTGAATAAAGACCAAGAAAGGCGGTATATAAATACCTGTAGTATTATTATTTATTATTACTGCCTTTGAACCTGGGAGTAGCAGATAGCCACTACAAGTATCAGTAAACAGAACTTTTCATCAAGCCGAAAAGGAACAAAGCAAAGTTGCCAGTGATATGTGTCCATATGGCCTGAAACAGTGGTTCCCAAACTGGTGGTTTGAGACCCACCAGGGGAACAGGAAGTAGTCCATCCCCTCTTAAGGGGAGTGGTCAAGCACTAATGGAGGCGCCAGCACGGCCAAACAGTCACCCAGTGGTTCCATACAGGATTATTGTCTACTTGTTACACAATAGTAGTATCTTTGCCAATCAACCTCAGCAAATCTTAGTAGCTTCCCAAACGCTCTCAGACTGAACAACTATAGCAGTTTGCAGCAGGTGTTCAACAAGCAAATGGATTTTATGTCTTTTAAAATTCTGCTTGAGAGTCTAGGAGCAATGTACAAATATCACTGTCTTAATGGCAAATTTTGCTCCAAGAAAAAAAAAAAGAAGCTAATTTGATTCCATTCCACTTAGCATTATGATTACAGAGTCAAACTGGTGAGACAAAGTGAGCTCTACCTGTAGCCCGTCTTGTAGGCAGTAATTCTTTACTACTACATTCCAATCATCTACACCTCTGCCAATATATTTAATGGGTCAGACTACATAAGGGGTTTTTGAAGGGATGATTTGTCCTGCGGGATTTATTACTGATTGCGAATGATGCACGAGGATACAAATAAAACCCTACTGCTCTCAAGCATCAAGCTGTGTAATCAAAAGACAAGGCTATCTACATGATCCAAGAATGCCAGTAAGGGCAGAAAGAGGGGGGCTATAGCTCAATGGTAGGGCATCTACTGTGTAGACACTGTTTAATTCCTGGTGTCTCCAGGTAAGAAGACTAATGACCTGATTCAGGAGAAGGCAGCTTTGTGCAGGATTCCAATTTGTCCTGGAAGGAGATGATGAAATGGGGCACAAATGCATGTATCTTAAGAAATCAAAATAATTGGCTATACACACAATAGTCATTTCAGAACTGTGCTTGGGACACAGGATCATGAAAGGACTGTTGGTGGTATCATACATTATTGACTGTAAAGTAGTGAATATGTGCTGATGAGCCAGTGAATATTTAACATCAACAGACTTCTTGTAATAGAAGTGTCAGCGGTTCTCCAAAGTTTTAGCACTGGGACCCACTTTTTAGAATGACAATCTGTCAGGATCCACTGGAAGTGATGTCATTAACCTGGAGTGATGTCATGGCCAGAAGTGACATCATCAATTTAGACTTCAAGCTTAAGCTGCCATCAGCCAAAGGTCCCATTATGCAGTGAATGCATGCTGTTATTTTGCATAGCTCAGAATTCAGACATTCCAGCTTGGAAGTTAAAGCGGAACACAGCCTTGGATCCTTCTCCAACCACACAGACTTCCCCGCTTTCCAGCATCCCATCTTCCCACCTATTCAGGGCAAAGCACCAGGCTTCTCTCCCACTGGGAGCCCTCCCTGTCCAGCAACACTGTATTTTCAACTCTGTAGTTTCAATGGTGGTTGAGCTAGGTGCTACACGACCCTCCTGAAATTGGCTCATGACCCACCTATTTGGTCCCAACCCACAGTTTGAGAAACCGTGTGGATCAGGGAAGTAGGATCACAGCACCCTTTTTCAGCCACTGCAAGAGTGAGCAAAGTCAGAGATCAGTTAGGTTCGGACACTAGCCAACCTCTGAAGCCCCCAATAGCCCTTTTTACATTGGACTTGGTGGAGTGATGTGCTTGATGGTGTATGTTGCTCCATTTCTGCCAGTCATGATTGGTTAGAGGGCGAGGAAGAAGGAAGAGCTTGTGTGACCTTCCCCCACCATAAGCAATCATGTAGAACCTTTAATGTGGAAGATTGCTGGGAACAAGCCCCTGCCCACCTGCCCATTTACTTTCTGGTTTGTCCTATTGGCTGAGAACCAGACAGATAAGCTGGGCTGCACATATGAAGGAGGGAATTTGGGGGTCATATCAAGGTGCAAGATACTCAAATTTCCATGCACACAGGGTCCCTTCACTATGATTTGCCTTGGCCTAGCGCAACCTGGCACTGACCCTAACTGAAAGCATCTGTCTCACATCCAGGTCCAGTCTCATTTGCACATAGCCTCTGAGCAAGCGAATGAATGAACATTTACAACTCACACTGTGCTTTCTCTATCACCCATAAAACCTGAGAACTGGCCTACATGTGTTGGGTTGCCTGGCTATCCTCAGACAGTCATAACTAATCATTGAATCATAATCACAACTAACGTTCCTCACTTATTTCAGTAGTTCTTAGTCATGACTAACTTTCATAGTGGCTGAACCTACCAGAGCACAATGGGACTGGATCTTTCACCTATTGGCAAGAAGCTGGCAAGTTGCCCACACACAAGTGTTCAACAGGCCTAGAGGCAGGAAAGAAACCCACAGTGACCAGGTGCAATGTCAGATCCCCATACATGTCTCGTCCATTTGTCAGAACCAGTGCTGGTGCCAGATTGCTGTTAGTTCTGCGGCAAAGCTAAGCCAGGGCTCACCCATCCCTGTGATTGTCCTTGCCTTCATGGGACATGGGTTGTCTGATAGGTGTTGGCCCTCAGCCAGGAACCTAACCAGACAAGCTCCAGAAGCAAATCTTCTTTAACTTCCAATTTGCATCATTTTTGCTACTCCTTCATCTCCAGTGGTGGAGAAAAAAGGAGCAAGAAAGAGGAATGGAAATAAGACATTTTCTTTCAGAAGTGCAATGAAACAGACATCCTTTGGTTTCATCTTGTGTTAAGTCACAGCAAGCCCTCCAAGGTTTTCTTTCTCTGTGTTTCATTTCCCTTTCAGCTCCCCCCTCCACTTGCTCATGCTTGATGACAATACATTGTCGTGTTGTGGAAACACCCTAGGTACATTCAGAACAAATTTGTTCTCCAAATAACAAATTTGTTATTAATGGTTGTGCACATATTGATCATTTGCTTCTCCCAGCTATTCTGAAAACAGAAGACTGCAAATAGAGAGCACTTTGGGAAGATGATCCTTTGCAACCTTAGGCTTGGAATGACTTAGGGCCCAATCCTAAACCTTCCCAGTGCCAATGCTAAGTTCTGGCGCTGGGTGCCATAAATGTACTGTAAAGGACATTTACAGCACTGGGAGAGCAAGGTGCTCTGATGCTGAGTCCAGTGCCAGGAGGCCTGTGGTAAGGAACACTACTTGGTGGAGATGCAGGGTTTATAGGTGGGAGGGGTGGCATTCTGGGGCAGGGGAGGGTGCAGCATTGGGGAGGAACAGGGGTGGGACTGGCGGACCCTTGTTGTGCTGGAGCTTGTGCTCCATGTAGGGCTGAAAAATCTGACATGGAGCTACTCCAGTCTGCACTGGTAGAATAGCCTGAGCAGAAGACCCATTGAGGGTTTTGCACCCTTCCCCTGAGGCTCCAGCAGTAGCTATTTTGGCAACGCTACTCCTCTGGGTAAGAGTCAAAGAGGCAAAGAAGGAAGGCCCATAGCCAAGGAGACAGACCAGGGACAGACTGCACTTGCTTCCAGCGTGGAAGAGATTGTCACTCCCGAATCGGCCTTTTCAGCCACACTAGACGCTGTGCCAGAACCACCATTCAGAGCGCGATACCATAGTCTTTTGAGACTGAAGGTTGCCAACTTCAGAGGAGTCTCTAGGTGCTGGTCAGCTTAGGATTGGGCTGTTACTCACTACCTCTGAGGCTGGCAACTACCACTGTCATAAAGAGCATCACTAGAGTTAAAAAGACATTTGACGAATTCATAGAGGATTCCTGTGAGATACAGGAAGTTGGACTAGATGGGCCTATGGCCTGATCCAGTGGGGCTGTTCTTATGTTCTAGTGGGTCCCGACCCACAGTTTGAGAAACACTGCTCTATAGGGTTCAGATGTATTGTTTGATAGTTCAATTAAGTCCATGGTAAGACCTGCAAGCTTCAAAACAGAGGATGGGTCAATAGAGCTTTCATGTTTTGATGCAGTATGTTTTGATGCAGTATGGCACCAACACCAGTTGGTGGAGAGAGCAAGGGCGGGCTGATGCCTTCATGCCAGCTTGCGGACGTCCTGGAGCACCTAGGTGACCACTGTAGAAACCAGAATGCTGAATTAGATAACCCTTTGGCCTGATCCAGCAAGGCTCTTCTCAAAAGGTTTGTTCTCCCTTGGGTTTAAGTGTTATGGGAACAGTAAGGGGAGAAGTTAGATAAACTTAAAACCAACATGCAAAAAGCCAGTCTTTAACACAAGACACATAAGAACAGAAGAAGGTCCTGCTGAATATTTCAGCAGCAACTTATTTCACAGTATCCCACAAGCTGTCTCTGGGAGGTCCTTGACGATGAGATGAGGGCTTACGCCTCTCATTGAAACTGGTGTTCAGAAGTATACGTTGAGACGAATACAAAATGGTCCCCTGGCCTGGATGCAATGTTTTTTTTTCAACATATCAAGCCAATTTATCACAGCAAATATGACATTTATGTTGACATTGTCACCAGCTGCTTTTTCCCCATAACAAACCTGGCATGGTCCCAGCGTCATATGCTAAATGCCCCCAGTGTGCCCTGAATCCTGAGGTACCATGCAAACCGCTTGCTGTGGGTACATCACTCCTGCAACCTTATCGTCAAAGACAAGCAATTGGATTAAGAGTTTCTAAGTTAAATTAGGGAAGTTAAATTAACTTGAAGTTTTGGGTTCCTGGAAAGAAGAGACTGGAGAAGAGAGTGTCCACAACTGACTGATCCATTTAGTATTGACTTTGCAACTCAATTATCTTGTTATCTTTTCCTTAATGTTTCTGAAGTCAAATGAAGAATGTAACAAGTAAAAGGAGGTAGGTTAAGTTTCATTGGAAATACTTTGGCTTGCATGAGACTATAACTCAAAGATTCTCCCCTCTCTCCCTCCATCCTCTTCTTTGGAAGTACAATTTCCACAACAAAAATGGTTCAGATGAGGTTATCCTGCTCATTCTGCAATATCACTGTCTTGAGAGATTTGATAAATGCAAAGATATTTCAGTTCAAATGGTTAACTCAGTGGCCCCCAATCTATGAGGCATGGCTCCTGGGGGCGGCATGTTGAGCACACAGGGTAGTGTGGGACGCTCAAAATGGGCTACGACATAATGCCAGATGCAAGGGAGGGCACCAGGATGCAGGTCTCTTGTGGCCTTGTGTGCTCCCTGGGGCATTTGGTGGGCCACTGTGAGATACAGGAAGCTGAACTAGGTGGGTCTATGGCCTGATCCAGCAGGGCTCTTCTTATGTTCTTATGAGCAGCAAGCACCCAAGGCAGCTCTGAAAACGGTGCCAAGAGGCTTGGCTTGGTGGACTCCATGTGTGAGGTTTTCACCATCTGAAGGGCCCATCCACTCACCTCGAGCAGTGTTTTCAGGGCTGCTCCTGGTCTCCAACCAGTAACTAGAGATGACATCATCATGTCACATGCCATTGCTATTAATGTCTGGGTTCTGAGTGTTGTGTCTGCAGCTCGGAGGGCATTGTGATGAAGATCAGTTTGAGTAGGGCTGGGTTAACTCATTAATGCAAGAGACAAATGGTAGATGATTAAGCAGTGAAACATTATTTTCATTCTAATAGGGATGTACAAGGGCTGCACTTTATATGCCCTGTTCTACACCAGGGCAGCTCTGGTGGCCGGTGTACTGCCCCAGCAACTGTTTCTGTGCTAGTTCTGTAAAGTCCATCACTGCCAGCAGTAAGCCCACTGCGCTGGCAGGCCAGTGCCAGTTGGTTCTGGGTTTCAGCTCCTTTAGGATGTGCTGCGGGAGTACCAGCCAGTCAGTTGCCCCGCTGGGTGGAGAGGAGTTGTTTTGGGGCAGGGGGAGGATGGAACTGGGTGAAGCGAGGGTGGACCAAGGGGAGGATTGGGCCCAGGAGGGGGGCAGGGATGGCATCAGAGTCTGCCACCAAATCCTTTGCCAATTCCCATTCTTAGAAGCCCAACATGGGCCTCCTCAATTCTGGGCCTGCTAAACAGTGGGTGTAGATCTGAGGAGACCCATCACAGACTGAAGAGGTCAACACTGAAGAGTTGCCTTAGCCCAAGGACACTCTGGTGGCTACAGTGGCAGCCATTTTGGCACCACTGTATCGCTGGGCGCCACTGGGGTATAGGATTTGGCTGTTATTTCAACACAGGGTTTGAGCTTTTGTGCACTTGGAAACAAATACAAAAGTTCACTCTGTTTGGTCATAACGGCTTCAGTGTTTCACTGCACTTTCAGGTCCTCAGCAGCATCTTTTCCTAGTGTAGTTACCAGTCCTAGAATACAAATGATGTTTCTATAATTTGCAACCAGGAGAAGATCATCTCTGAATACCCTCTCCTTCATGTCGTGAGAATGGATGATGGCCGGATCCCAAAGGATCTCCTCTAAGGAGAACTCGTGCAAGGAAAGCGCCCTACAGGTAGACCACAGCTGCGATACAAGGACATCTGCAAGAGGGATCTGAAGGCCTTAGGAGTGGACCTCAACAGGTGGGAAACCCTGGCCTCTGAGCGGCCCACTTGGAGGCGGGCTGTGCAGCATGGCCTTTCCCAGTTTGAAGAGATGCTTGGCCAACAGTCTGAGGCAAAGAGGCAAAGAAGGAAGGCCCATAGCCAGGGAGACAGACCAGGGACAGACTGCACTTGCTCCCGGTGTGAAAGGGATTGTCACTCCCGAATTGGCCTTTTCAGCCACACTAGACGCTGTTCCAGAACCACCATTCAGAGCGTGATACCATAGTCATTCAAGACTGAAGGTTGCCAACAACATGGATATAATGCAGATACCTTCAGTTTCCCACAGCCTATTCTGGGAATGGAAGACCCAGACCCCACCAGGAAAAGATCCTCTTGGGTGCGCCCCCTCCCCGCACTACCTTATCCACTTCCAAAGGCAAGAAGTTGACTTTAGAACAAAGGACATATGGAGGCAGGAGTGGTGGGTGTTTTACATTCAGACCTTTGCAAGTGGCCAGTTTGATTGCTCACAAATCCTCAAGCTTTTGCAAGAAGACCTCTGTTTCTCTTGATTCTGCTCATGTTCACAACAGGGGTTTTTGCTTTTTTAGGTATGCCTGGTAGAAGATTTGCAACATCATAGCACAGAAACATCCTATTTAGGTGAGAAGAATACAAATTCTCTGGATCTGATCTTTTCCTGGCATCAATAGAGACATGCAAAACAGAGAAGGTTTCTGCAAAATGTTGACTTTTCTGCCTTAAATAGAATGCTACAAAGAACTCCATCTAACTAAACCATCTTCCTAGCTCCATCTAACTGTTTACAGCCGCCATTTTTGATATATTAAGAAGCGATTCTGCGAACAGCAGGGATTACCGAGGGCTGCCTCAGTCGCTGGAATCCTCAGAACAATATAGGGCAAAAGCACACCAGATTTATGTTCCCCGACAACTCTGTTTTGTTGGACAGCTTGTAATATTGTCCCATCCTTCATCTGAAATCTGTTTAGAGGGGATGTCATGGTCTATGTAGGTTTTAACGTTAAATTGGCACACAGCAAATCCTTCTCCTTCGCCCACCTCTTGAGCAGGTTTCATCTTTTATTAGATGCCATCGGAATACACTCAGCAATGCCGCTTTCCTAGTTATTGCAATAGATCTTCTTGTGTATTTTAGAAAGTCTGGGGAATAAGCATCATGAAGCCCTAAAAGCATTGAGCAATTGTAACACAATACATTAACAACCCAATCCTAACATACGCTGGAATAGGCAGGCCAAGAGGCCTGTGCTGTATTCAGTGCAGGTTGCTGAATTCAGTGCAGGTGGCTGGAACACAACTTGGAGTTAGAGGATATTTTCCCCTTTATGCCATGCCAGACGCCAGGCACCCCACAAACCCCTGACCCTGGCCTGCCTCCTGGTCTGCCTACCCCTGCCCAAAAACACCCCTCCCCACCCTTGGAATGCCCTCCTTCCAATCTCTCCAACCCCCTGCAGCCAGGCTGGCAGAAATCTACTATATACAGCACTAGATGGAGCTCTTCTGAACAGATGTGAGTCTCTGCGCTGGCCCAGTTGGCTCCCAAGGAGGTGTAAATGTGCTTTACGGCACATTCATGACACTCCTGGGCCAGCACAGGTGACCTGCGCCGGCCAAAGGTTAGGTAAGGATTGCGCTCTAAGGCTGCAATCCTATACAAGCTTTCCTGAGAGTAAGGCCCATTGAAGACATGGAACAAGCATAGGATTGTGCTCTAAGTCCCCTATATACATACTGGTTCTGTTCCAGAAGTCTGTAACTTCTGTTGGATGTATGTAACTCAAAACATCCAACTCTTGTGGACCAGCACTATTCCACACTGAAACAGCACTGAAAAAAAGCACAACTGAGGATAAACTGTGACTGCACAAATTCCCTGGCACAGCCACCTGTAAATCACTGAGCCAGTGTACCTACTTCACTCTGTTTTCAAACAGCAATATAGGGAAGCATGCAGTGGGTATGCCAACTGCTGCTGGTCTAAAACAGGAGTGGCCAGAGAAACGCTTTCCCATGAATATGGCTTGTTCAGTTGACAGAAGACCTCTACTTTATAACTTGCCAGTCAGGATAGACAGAATTAGACTAGACAGGCCAGAAGCTTAATTGTTGGGTGGCTGAATGTTCCAGTGATTACAGCAGGGCTCGGCAAACTCTTAGTAGCCAGAGCCACACCAATCTAGAGCAGGGGTGTCAAACAAAAGGCTCGTGGGCCGAATGAAGCCCCTGGAAGGAATTTATTCAGTTCTTGTAATAACTGGACTCTCCAAGCATCATAATTGGGCTCTTGTATCTTGAAAATATGAACAAGATTTTCACATCTTCTTTTCTGTCATTTGCAGCTAATGAGTTTCTGTGTGAGATCAAATTGCTTATTTCTGGCCATCATCTGCTTAATGATGTCACTTCCTGCTTAATGATGTCACTTCCAAGCCTCAGCAAGCACTATGAATGCTAACTTTGGCTCTCGATATGAAAAAAAGTTTGACACCCCTGATCTAGAACTTATGATGGCCCAGAGCAGGTCAATGATAAAAAATAGGTGCCTTTTTAAAAGCAGCAGAACAAAAATTGGCAATATTGCCAGCTCCAGGGCTTCCGTCTGCCTGTGTGTGTGTCTGTTTCTCTCTCCCTCTCTCAGCTGGGCTCACAGCAAGACTGATTTCTAGCCCAACAGTTATCCAGGAGGAAAAGAGGGTAGAGTGGGGAGAACCGCACATAATTATAATGCTAGTGTGCTTGCCTAAAGGTGTTGGTAAGCTGGATGCGTCCCATGGGCTGCAGTTTGGGGATTCTGGGGAGGCCATAAATGAAGTTACCTCACTTGCTCAAAGCAGATTTGTGGATAGGAAGCAGAAAACTTTGGGTATTCACAACATCCACAGGCTGTAATCCTATACACCAGTGGCCCCCCAAACTTACCTTCATTGTGCCACCCTCCATGCAGCACAACGGCACCTGGAAGAAAGTGGTGATGACATCACTGCCAATTTCTTCCAGGTTCCAAGCACTAGATGCAAACCTGAAAATGGAGGTAAGAGTCTCTAGACAGGCGGGTAGGCAGACAGGTAGAGTACTGCCTGCCAAGCCTCTCTTCCACAATCTTCAATGTTGCTTTGGGTGCTTGCTGACAAGCAGCTCAGGTAGTGAGAATCCTGCACTGCCCCTCCCCCCAGAGCCACACCTTCCGGTTTAGGGACTTCTGCTTCCACATTTACCAGGGAATAAGTCCCCTTGAATAGGATTGACTTCTGACACACACAGGCTTCTGCTGCCCATAACTGTCTAAACATGACATCTGTGCATGGTACCATTTTGCCATTCTAACAGCTGAAGGACACAGTGTGATTTTGGCAAAGAATTATGTTTTTGTCAAATAATATAAGAACGGCCTACCATTTTCTTTAATAAACTAAGTATGAATGACCTTAAGTATCAATAGTTACTGTTTCCCTCCAAGATTACCTTATATGGTTGCTAAACCACCCCCAAGCCTCAAATGGTAGCGATACTGTTAATTATCGTAAGTGAGATTGTTAAGCAATTAATATCGTACATGATTTTTCCTATCATGATGCTTGACTGGCTTCTTTGCATATTCTTGAAAGTCCCTCTGTCTCCATTTGCTTTACTCATTAATCACCGGCCAACTAGTGCTGTCAAAGTTGCCCCTTTGAAGTCTCCTTATTCGTTGCTGTCTTTCTTGTCAGCAGTTAATCAAATGCACTCCCTGCTGTGGGCAAAGCACAGTTTGATAAAAAAGAAGGAGGCAAAAATCAAAGATGATCTAGCCCATTCCTTCAAGAAAAAGAGTGTTTTTCAAGCTTTGGTTTATTTTAATGCAGTGAACTGTAAGTGTTGATTTGTGCTTCCTGGAAGATGAACTGGGCTTTGAGGCAAACTACAACAGTGTAGCAGTCCTGGGCTGATTGCTGAAAATAGCGATGTTCTCTCTCAGGTGACCCATCCATGAGGCCAACTGATATGGTCACTTCATGCGAAGTTAATGGGGGTGCCCACCTTCATCTGACACCCATATCTACTGCTCCTCCCAGTGGCTTCACTAAGTGGGCTTCACCCAGTACGGGAGGCCAGTGCATCACCCTATGATGAACCTCCTCCCATTTGGTGAGTGGGGCAAGATCATGATGTGCCATCACCCCACCCTGCTGTTTTTTTTAATATAATTTTAGATAGAATACAGATATTTCAACAGATATTTCCTCCCCTTATTTCCATTCTCTGGACTGGAAAATGGGAGAGGAATGAGTCAAATTTATTTTGTTACATAAACTACCTTGACAACTCCCCACCCATATGAAAACTGTGCAGAAGAAGTTCTTATTGCTGTAAGCACATAATGTGTTTTTGGGTTTTACTGCGAATTCTTTTGAATCTCTGCTCTATAGTTTCAGAAGAATAAGATCAGGGATATAAATTCTATAAGTAAATAAATACCGTAGATACTTATCTATAAGGGGAAAAATTTCTTCCCAGAAAAGCAGCCTGAATCATTGCCCTGCCTTATCTCTGGGACAGGCAAGCAGCGAGGGTGGGGGGCAGGTGAGTGAGCCAGCCAATCACTATTGTGGGAGGGAGGGAGGGAGGGAGGGAGGGAGCGAGTTGTAATTGACAACTAAGGGCCCGATCCTATCTAATTTTCCAGTGCTGGTGCAGCTGTGTCCATAGGGCATTCCCCCTGTGGTGGGGAAGCAGTCACAGAGGCCTCCTCAAGGTACGGGAACATCAGTTCCCTTACCTCTGAGCTGCATTGCAGCTGCACTGGTGCTGCAGAGTTAGATAGGATGGGGCCCTAAGGCAGCAATCCTAACAACACTTTCCTGAGAGTAAACCCCACTGTACAAAATAGGACTTACTTCTGAGTAGACCTGGTTAGGATTGTGCCCTAAATCACTTTGAGCAATTAGAAATATTTCTTGCTTGCTTTTACTGAATCTGACCATCCAACTTATTGTCTGCTCTGAATGGCAGCAATTCCCCAGCGCTTCAGAGAAAGGTCTTCCCCAGCCTTCCTGGGAAATACCAGGGATGTATTCGTTTGCATTCCAAGCAGGTGCTGAGTTAGGGCCCAATCCTATCCAACTTTCCAGCACCAGTGCAGCCGCAATGTAGCCCCAGGTAAGGGAACAAATGTTCCCATACCTTAAGGAGGCCTCTGACTGCTGTCCCACCACAAGATGCTGTGCATGCCCCATTGGCACAGCACTGCACCAGCACTGGAAAATTGGATAGGATTGGGCCCTCAGTGAGCTGCAGCCCTTTGAGTTTGTGCTTCTTAAATATCCATGTGTTCAACACTCCCTGCTGATGCTACCATATGGTAAAATGCTATTAAAACTTTGAAGACTTTCAACAGTAGTTGGGGTTTGGCACAAGAGTCTGTTGGTCTCAGAAAGAAGAAAGTGTAAAACAACCACTGGCATGAATGCTATCAGCGTTTCTCAACATTTGTGTGCCCCCCCCCCCGCTGTATCACATGGTATGGTCTACCTTTATTGGAAGCACCACCAGAAGTAACTAGCAATGATGTCATCTCCAGTTATGTCCCGATTGGGAAGCCAAAAGTGTTGCAACAAACACCAGAAAGAAGCTCAGGGCAAATGGGAGGGCATTTTCAAGTGCACGAAAAGACACGCTGGAGCTCTGATCACTGAGCCAAGCTTCCTACCGCTGCTTGTCATGTTGAGTGACTGGTCTCCCTGCCAGGTGGCAGGGGTCTGGGGGTGCCATGAGTACTACTGGACACCACCACAAGTACCACTGGTGGTACGAATACCACTGGTAGAGAAACATTGCGATAGGTTAAGCCCAAGCTCAAAATGCAGACTGCCTAAACATCATTTGCCCTACACTGGGAAACCATTGTAATTGCTCGCCCCCCCCCACCTTTTCTGCTATACACTGGCAGTAGCTGCCTATTTCTCCTTTGCATCTTGCTGTTAGTTCCTCTTTTATTGAGCCAGTAGCCCAGCGCTTTTGTTTCAAAGAACACTTCAATGTGATGAACTGGCTTGATGAAGGAGAATTCTGTGAATCCCTTACATCAACCCCAGCTGAGCCAAGGCAAAATGAAAAGGAGACTTGAGAAACAGCCACCATGAGGGATGCTGGGCTGGGATGAATATTGACCTAGATGGACCAATGGACTGACTCAGAAGGTAGCTTTGTGGGATCATCAGAATGCCTGTTCAGTCGTAGAGTGCATGGTTTTTTCTCTAGGTAGTGATGGGAAAGACCCTACCTGAAGCCTTGAAGAGCTGCTACAATTCAGTCTGGACTTGCTGAGCTATATGGTCCTGTTGGAGCACGTGAGGAAATCTACACCAGTAGCATGTGATCTGTAGCATGTGAAGAGATCTACATCAGTGTATAATCACAAAGGGAGTGAATGGCCTTAAACAGTTGAGGGTTATATACCGGTAACTTAAGACCAGCCCCACTGGATCAGGCTATAGGCCCATCTAGTCCAGCTTCCTGTATTTCACAGTGGCCCACCAAATGTCCTAAGGAGCACACCAGATAATAAGAGACCTGCATCCTGGTGCCCTCCCTTGCACCTGGCATTCTGACATAGCCCATTTCATAGTTGTTCCTCTTTCTATCTCTCTTGCTTCCAGGTTTCCTGCCCTGCCCTACCCCTCTTCCTTCGTAACACACTGCTTGCCGTTTTCTTGTCATGCACAAACTCAACTTGGGACTGATCAATCCTCTCAGCTTTACTAGGTCCAAGTCACTAACTTTGCAAAAAAAGTAGTTTCATATGTTCAAAGTTCCTTTGAGGAGGTATAACTCATTGCATAATTCTTGGCCTTAACTGTGAATTTCAGAGCACACAATCAGGGAAAAGATCAATAGGCAAAAAAGGCTGGTTGTAGTCTCCTCTAAATCAAGCAAATGAATGCCTTCTATTCATTTCAACAGGCCCCGTCGAAAAGAAGTTCCATGCCACTTGTGCTCAGAACTAAGTTGTGCAGTCTGAACTGGAGCACATTCCAATTATCAATGAATAACTTCAGGTTTGGAAAATCAAGAGAAACATTTGTTGTTTATTGGGGTCAAAAAGAAATGATTCTTTTCCATTCATAGGCTAGAAAAGGGCTGTTGTCAGAAATGATTTAGAGGGGGGGGGAAATACAACTCATCAGGGGGTTGTAAGTCAAATGAGAGCATCCAACTGGAGAAATTTTCACCCTAGGATAAAAGTGAACTTTTCCATTGCGTTTCAACTACTATTGACTGAGGCAAATATCCTGAAAAACAGCTAAAATAGGAAGAGAACATGCAATGTGCAATGGGCACACGAAACACCAATTATAGACTCTCGAGGACATAGCCAGAAGGTGGCTTCTTACACTCCCAGTGAGGTGCTGGGATGCTAGTCTGAGCCAGTCCGAGCCAAAACCATTAACCCGTTTTAAGTTTTTTGCATTTATGAAAACCAGGACTCTTCTGCTTATTTCTGAATTCTCTAACTATGTTCATTCATGTTAGTTTAGAATTGGCTCTTGTGACCCCAAGCAACAACAGTGTGAGCATTAGCATATCTTCCATAATTTATTGCCCCGACACTTATGAGTGCTGTTGCATGTAGAGATACTAGTGAATTTCTGTCTTGACAACACTCAGAACAGAATGCATGATTCTTTCACTCCCTAGATACAGAGAACATAAGGAAAGCCTGCTGGATCAGGCCAAAGGCCCATTTAAGCGAGCAGCTTGTTCCTCGTAGTGGTCTATCAGTCACCTTTGGGAAATCCACAAGTGGGGGGGGGTAGTTCTCTCTCACCATTGCTCTTCTACAGCTGGTATTCATAGCAAAACTGTCACTCAACCTAGAGACATCCATAGTCTTTAAGATTCTTTATGGTCTTGTCCTCCTCTCCATGAATATGCCCAATCCTAAAGCCATCCAAGACCATCACCACATCTTACTGCAACAAATTTCATGGGCTAATTATATGATTATGTGGAATTCATAGATCAGTGGTTCCCAATTGGTGGGTCACAGCCTGCCAGGGGAACCAGAAGAGGGACACTGCACCAGAAGAGTGGCCCAGAAATGAGCGCCCCAATGGCGCTGCAGTGATCCCACCATTGCCGGGAGCAAGGGTTTTTTTTAAACTTGCCCGGGGGTGGGGGTGGGCTATAAGAAGGCTTGTAGCTCCCTCCCCTTTGCTCCATACAGCATCAAAGAGCAATTGGAGCCCACTTCTGGTTTTTGCGCAAAAACTGCAAGCTATTTGGAGCAGTGGGGAGGCCTATAGCTGCAAACCTCCCGGACCCTTCTGGAGGCCAGCGTAACCCCCCAGGTGAGTTAAAGAAACCCTTGCTCCTGGCAGTGGTGTGATCGCTGCTGTACTGTCGGGGCCACCCCTGCTCCTGCCAATACTTACCACCCCAAACTCTGAGTAGGACTTTGGTAACTGCTGCCATAGACACAACAGATTGTGTCACAACACATATTGAAATGTGCACTCTGTGTTATTGTGCACAATATATTATTGCATCGGAGGCAGCGCATGTGGAAAGCTCTCAGTTTCCTCTCCTGTTGTGAGCGAATAGTCCATGTCTCGCTGCAGTACAGAAGTGTACTCAGGACGCAAGCTATGTAGACCTGGATCTTGGTATGTTCCATCAGCTTCTTGTTGGACCAGACTCTCTTTGTGAGTCTGGAAAACGTGGTAGCTGCTTTACTGATGCGCTTGTTTAGCTCGGTATCAAGAGAAAGAGTGTCGGAGATAATTGAACCAAGGTACACAAAGTCATGGACAACCTCCAGTTCATGCGCAGAGATTGTAATGCAGGGAGGTGAGTCCACATCCTGAACCATGTCCTCGGCATCACCTGGCAGGACAAAGTTCCAAACAGCACAGTCCTGGAATATGCTGGAATCCCTAGCATGTATGCACTGCTGAAACAGAGACGCCTGCGTTGGCTTGGTCATGTCGTGAGAATGGATGATGGCCGGATCCCAAAGGATCTCCTCTATGGAGAACTCGTGCAAGGAAAGCGCCCTACAGGTAGACCACAGCTGCGATACAAGGACATCTGCAAGAGGGATCTGAAGGCCTTAGGAGTGGACCTCAACAAATGGGAAACCCTGGCCTCTGAGTGGCCCGCTTGGAGGCAGGCTGTGCAGCATGGCCTTTCCCAGTTTGAAGAGACACTTTGCCAACAGTCTGAGGCAAAGAGGCAAAGAAGGAAGGCCCATAGCCAGGGAGACAGACCAGGGACAGACTGCACTTGCTCCCGGTGTGGAAGGGACTGTCACTCCCGGATTGGCCTTTTTCAGCCACACTAGACGCTGTTCCAGAACCACCTTTCAGAGCGCGATACCAGAGTCTTTCGAGACTGAAGGTTGCCAACAATGTATATAATTGCATGGGTTGCACAAAGTATAAATGTGCACAATGTATTATTGCATAGGTCAGTGTTTCTCGGACTGTGGGTCGGGACCCACTAGGTGGGTCGCGAGGCAATTTCAGGTGGGTCCCCATTCATTTCAATATTTTATTTTTAATATATTAAACTTGATGCTACATGGCACGTGACTGCATTTGGGGAAATGTTACAGACCTGTACTTTTAACAAGTTAATATATATATTCTTTTAACAATGATAGTAAATGGGACTTACTAAGGGCAGGGTATAAATAAAGTTGTTGTTGTTGTTGTTGTTGTTGTTGTTGTTGTTATTAAGGGTGGGTAGGATTGCCTAGGAATGTTAAAAAAATTTCCTACTTGATGATGTCACTTCAGGTCATTACATCACTTCCGGTGGGTCCCGACAGATTCTGATTCTAAAAAGTGGGTCCCAGTGCTAAATGTGTGAGAACCACTGGTTGATGCACCTTTTCTCATATGAATTTGAAACAAAAAAAGTTGTCTTGCTACATGTCAGGGCAGGGCATCCTTCAGGGGGGCAGCTTCTTTACTCCTTCAGGAATCCTGATTTCAAATTAAGCTCTTTCTTTCCTGAAAGGATGACAGAGGACCAGATGTGACCAGATGTGGCAATGGAGTGAGGTAGTATTGAATTCCCTAGACCAGGGCTGCTTGAACCTTGGCCCTGGGACTGGATCTAGGGTTTGGACAAATCCATCTGCCTGGTAGGTAGACCTTATCGAATGCCTGGTCTCCGCATTTAGTCCTTCTCAATTGGGGACAGGGATGCTCTGGGCAGTTGTGTCTGCCTGGACGTCCTGTTGGGCAGCCTTCTGGGATGCGGGCAGCAGATCTGACCGCCAAGCATGTCCCCACTTCCTGATCAAGGGAACATGCGACACCCAGGGGGGAACAGAAAGATGTGGTTTGAATGGGGACCACATTTCCATTCCACAGCAGTGGTGAGTTTGGCCACCACTGCCCTATACCTTACCCTGAGCTAGTAATGAACCCCAAAAGAACAGAAATAATACTTGCTTATAATTCTTGCTTAATAAGAGACGTGCTTAGCAGTAGTCGTTAGCAACCAAACAGTTGGCACCGTTTTGCAAATATGTACATGCAACAACATATTTTTTTTTCCATATTGTAGAACTTTTTAAAAAACAGCCATATTAGCAACAGGAAATTTATCACGCTTCAGTAAGCATGTGCATCTGTAAATAAAATATGCTCCATGAAGAATGTAGGAGAATAATTTGGTTTCCTTTTCAAGGAAGCAGATTTTTTTTTTAAGGCACATGGTGTAAGGAGCCCCACGTCAATATTACCCCTACCATTGACCATTGACCAGACCACAGAAACAAATTAACAATAGGGTGGAAGCAATGACCATCTTGATTCATGGAAGGGGATGTAACATCCTGAACCATAGAAGCAATATAAGTGGGGATGTGAAACGTTTCCTTGGGAAGGACCATTGCTCAGTGGAAGAGCATATGCTATACTCTGTATTTGGGAAATCTCTGAATTTGGGGTTGAATCCCTGAATTTTGACAAGGAGATAAGAAAGGCCACCATCTGAAAGTCCAGAGAGCAAGTACCATTCACAGAAGACCAATGTTCTGGCAGAGTATACAATAGCTACATGTATTCTTGAAAAAAAATTATACAGTGGTTCCATGCAGGCTCATGGGATTTGAATATCAATGGCACCCATGGCTGGAAGGCCTCAGAACACCTCTCAGGTACAACCGGGAGACACTTCTGGTCACATCCCAGAAGTCTTCCGAGCAGGGCCTCAGAGGAATTTTATCAGGGGGTACAAATTTTCTTTGGGCCCCTTTGCAAACGGGGAGGGGTGAAACAGAACAGGGGAGGGTAGAGACAGCTGGAAAAGTCTTTGGAACCCAGGTCTACCAACCCATGTGGCATCAGTAGTGTCCTCAGCATCTCCAGTCGTGGTAGTGTCTCCAGCATCCCATGTGGGCAACTAGTCTGAGTAGATAGGAAAACATAAGATCTCAGGAAATTTATGGGCCCCCTCCTTTGGCTCCTGGACCCCACTTTTGACCCTGGGCCTGGGTACAAATTACCACCTTTACCCCCCCCCCCTGCTTCAGAGGACCTGCCCCTTCCCTGCGGAATTCATGGAATTCAGTGTGTGTGTGTGTGTGTGTGTGTGTGTGTGTGTGTGTGTGTGTGCGCGCGCGCGCGCAGGAACAAATTCCCCGGGGATACCAAGGGGCTATTTGCCTTGTATAATCTGAGTTTCTACAAAACTGATTTTTTTTTAAAAGCCCGATTATATTTTTGAAGGCCGAGATGAGAGGATGGGTGAATAAACTTTTTGTTTTTTTAAGGTAACACTAGGACATTTTTACTGTTGATGCGCAGAGAGCCAAATTCAGTATAATGAATCACCAAGTGTTTGAGTCACCTCCAAAGACCCACCAAAGCGGCAGATCAACATTTTTTATCAGCTCTGGTGTTTAATAGAATGGGGATAAAATTAAATTGTTCTGAGACTGAGTCCAACGTGTGAGCCAATGCCTCAAATTAAGTGGGGCTTGGGAATATATTCACAGTTAAAATAATAGCAGAGAAGATTGCGGCTCATCAAATTATACTATTTCATATATATGTATCTGTTTATCTAGATTAGCCACTGAAATGAAAAATAAATTCATGTGCATATTAATGTGTTTGGCTACAAAGGTAATGATTATATGTGAGCCATTATATCTCTGCATCTTTGGCATCACTGGAATTCAATATTACCCATTTCATTTGTTACCTCTGCTTCTCAAACTGCCCTTGGCCAATGGGATGGTTGCAAAATGTTGACCAGATGATTATTTTTTTTGGCAATAGCAGGATTCAATCATGGATGATTTCATTCATTTAGATTAGCTATCAAGCAAGTTTAAATGGTCGTGTATCAAAGTCCCCAAAAGTCCAGTTCAACCTAACTCCCTAGTTCCCGTCATTCCTTGATCATGGTTTGCAACAGCCTATGCAGGCAGCCATTGAATTGTGGCTTTCAGTTAGCTACCTCAGGCTGCAATCCTAACCTCACTTTCTTGGGTGTAAGTCCCATTGAACACAATAGGACTAACTTCTGAGTAGACCTGGTTAGGATTCTGCCCTTAGTGGTCTTCAACCTTATTTTGTGCCATGACCCCAATGATTGATTGATTGACAGACAGACAGACAGACAGACAGACAGACAGACAGACAGACTGACTGACTGACTGACTGACTGACTGGGGGCCCACCATTGATCCCACCCTCTCCTGGGACCCTATCTGTCCACTCCCTATCCCCTTCACTGCCCACTTCGCACCCCTGTTATGCCCTCCCAGCACTGTTCACTGTAACTAAATATTCTTATTATGGAGAGCAGAAAAAGTGACCACGAAGCCTGGCATTAGTGAAAGCTATTTTAGCTCAGTTGCTAAGAACCTGAGTAGGACTGGGAAACAATCTCCTGGTACCTGAAGGAGTACACCAGGGGCTTCCCCCTTTACCTAGTGGTGCTCTAGTCCAGTGGTCTTCAATCTTTTCATGCCTATAATTTGCCGCATCCCCACAACTGAGGCTTTGTGTCCCCATTGGGGTCCTGACCCCAAGGTTGAAGAACAATGGGCTATGTAATGAGTTAGAAATGCCTGCAGAATTCCTCAATGATTATCCACTTCCAGTGTGTATTTGCAGATAGGCATTGCAAACAGGTCAAACATTTAGAAAAGTTTTTGTTGGGCTGGCAAAGAAGGAAAAAGAAAAACAAAGCTTGATTAACGTAAAAACATTAAGAAGAAAAGCCCTGCTGGATAACTCCAACTTGTCCAACACCCCGTTTCTCATAGTGGTCAACCAGATGCTTTTGCAAAGACCAGAAGCAGGAGATGCCATCTTCTATCATTGTTCCACTAAATCCAGGAGAGTGCCCGCATGGCTAACCAGCCAAGTTAGAGAGGCTGTGAAGGGCAAGGAAGCTTCCTTCCGTAAATGGAAGTCTTGCCCTAATGAAGAGAATAAAAAGGAACATAAACTGTGGCAAAAGAAATGTAAGAAGGTGATAGGGGAGGCCAAGAGAGACTATGAGGAACGCATGGCCAGCAACATTAAGGGGAATAATAAAAGCTTCTTCAAATATGTTAGAAGCAGGAAACCCGCCAGAGAAGCGGTTGGCCCTCTGGATGGTGAGGGAGGGAAAGGGGAGATAAAAGGAGACCTAGAGATGGCAGAGAAATTAAATGAGTTCTTTGCATCTGTCTTCACGGCAGAAGACCTTGGGCAGATACCGCTGCCTGAACGGCCCCTCCTGACCGAGGAGTTAAGTCAGATAGAGGTTAAAAGAGAAGATGTTTCAGACCTCATTGATAAATTAAAGATCAATAAGTCACCGGGCCCTGATGGCATCCACCCAAGGGTTATTAAGGAATTGAAGAATGAAGTTGCAGATCTCTTGACTAAGGTATGCAACTTGTCCCTCAAAACGGCCACGGTGCCAGAAGATTGGAGGATAGCAAATGTCACGCCTATTTTTAAAAAGGGAAAGAGGGGGGACCCGGGAAACTATAGGCCGGTCAGCCTAACATCTATACCGGGTAAGATGGTGGAATGCCTCATCAAAGATAGGATCTCAAAACACATAGACGAACAGGCCTTGCTGAGGGAGAGTCAGCATGGCTTCTGTAAGGGTAAGTCTTGCCTCACAAACCTTATAGAATTCTTTGAAAAGGTCAACAGGCATGTGGATGCGGGAGAACCCGTGGACATTATATATCTGGACTTTCAGAAGGCGTTTGACACGGTCCCTCACCAAAGGCTACTGAAAAAACTCCACAGTCAGGGAATTAGAGGACAGGTCCTCTCCTGGATTGAGAACTGGTTGGAGGCCAGGAAGCAGAGAGTGGGTGTCAATGGGCAATTTTCACAATGGAGAGAGGTGAAAAGCGGTGTGCCCCAAGGATCTGTCCTGGGACCGGTGCTTTTCAACCTCTTCATAAATGACCTGGAGACAGGGTTGAGCAGTGAAGTGGCTAAGTTTGCAGACGACACCAAACTTTTCCGAGTGGTAAAGACCAGAAGTGATTGTGAGGAGCTCCAGAAGGATCTCTCCAGACTGGCAGAATGGGCAGCAAAATGGCAGATGCACTTCAATGTCAGTAAGTGTAAAGTCATGCACATTGGGGCAAAAAATCAAAACTTTAGATATAGGCTGATGGGTTCTGAGCTGTCTGTGACAGATCAGGAGAGAGATCTTGGGGTGGTGGTGGACAGCTCGATGAAAGTGTCGACCCAATGTGCGGCGGCAGTGAAGAAGGCCAATTCTATGCTTGGGATCATTAGGAAGGGTATTGAGAACAAAACGGTTAGTATTATAATGCCGTTGTACAAATCGATGGTAAGGCCACATCTGGAGTATTGTGTCCAGTTCTGGTCGCCGCATCTCAAAAAAGACATAGTGGAAATGGAAAAGGTGCAAAAGAGAGCGACTAAGATGATTACGGGGCTGGGGCACCTTCCTGATGAGGAAAGGCTACGGCGTTTGGGCCTCTTCAGCCTAGAAAAGAGACGCTTGAGGGGGGACATGATTGAGACATACAAAATTATGCAGGGGATGGACAGAGTGGATAGGGAGATGCTCTTTACACTCTCACATAATACCAGAACCAGGGGACATCCACTCAAATTGAGTGTTGGGCGGGTTAGGACAGACAAAAGAAAATATTTCTTTACTCAGCGCGTGGTCGGTCTGTGGAACTCCTTGCCACAGGATGTGGTGCTGGCGTCTACCCTAGACGCCTTTAAAAGGGGATTGGACGAGTTTCTGGAGGAAAAATCCATTATGGGGTACAAGCCATGATGTGTATGCGCAACCTCCTGATTTTAGGAATGGGTTAAGTCAGAATGCCAGATGTAGGGGAGAGCACCAGGATGAGGTCTCTTGTTATCTGGTGTGCTCCCTGGGGCATTTGGTGGGCCGCTGTGAGATACAGGAAGCTGGACTAGATGGGCCTATGGCCTGATCCAGTGGGGCTGTTCTTATGTTCTTATTGCATACTGCTTTTGTAGCTCAAAATCATCATGACTAGTAGTCATTGATAGACTTGATCTCCATGAATGTGTCTAATCCCTTTTCAAGTCATTTAAGCATGTGCTTGTCACCACATCTTGTGGCAGTGAATTCCATAGATTAACCACTGTTACTCTATGCAGATTGAGTATGAAAGCTCCTGTGGAATCATCTGTTACTATGACAGGTGTTTATCATTGCATACATGTGTGTGCTTTCCAAACTGTGCACAAGACAAGATGCATTTTTTTTTGCAAAAGTAATGTGGAGCTGCACTATGAAAGTCACATAACCTCTTCTGTGAGTATGCATTTTCCAAATCACTTCCAAAATTTTCCATTTTCCTGTAACCATTTCACAAATGGCTGCTCAAATCTGAGGTGCAATTAATCCGGTTGCAAAGAAAACGCAACATGCTACAATAACCCAGCCCTTTTTGGAAACTGCACATTTGATGGTTGTGGGTAAACGTCCCAGGTATGCAATGCAGAAATGTGTAGGAAGGCAGAAATAACTGTTGAAAGAAAAGGTTTTCATGCCAAGATGACCAGGGTAGGGTCAAAGATCTAAAATGGAAGTTTCACAAATACCTATGAAGATGTCATGCATTGATGCATGCCGTCCCATGCAAGAGTACGTTCCACTCCATTCAAGAGAGTGGCACAAGCTGCAGAGAAAGTCAAAATGGGGCATGCTGAAAGGTATGGCCTGATGCCAAATATGAAGAGTTTTGTTCTGATTTGGCTAGCTTCCTGCTCGATACGCTCTCAGAGGGGTTCACTTCATTACTGCTTCATGCTTATGAAGTCTGAATGGTGGAACAGGAGATGAAGTCAGAACTCGGCTCAAATGAAGGCTAGAATGGCTGGCTAGCAAACAAAGCAAAGCAGACGGGGAAGGTAATTTTCAGAGAATATGCTTACATCTGGTTCTTAAAAATGGGCAAAATTGGAGAAAAAAGGCAAAACTTTTGAGTTCTTACTTGCTGCATGCAGTAAATAAAGACCAGTAACAGAGCAGAGCCCAACCCCGTAAGAGCTGCTGATTTGACATTCTGCACCTGTAGAAAACAAGCACACCCTTGATGCTAAGGAGTTACAAGATGAGATGCTGCATGAAGAGGGAGATTTATCAGTCTAGAAGGTGATAAGTCCCTGAGAAGAGTAGCATGTGCCTAATAGGTGAGTGTAAGCTACAGTAGAGGGATCAGGTTTTAGCCTCTGAGGCTTTATGGGAACCTTAAGTGTCTGGCAGATTCTGCAGCAAGGACATTTTGAGCAGCAAGGAAATGGCTAGTTGACGGACAGCTTGGTCTCTTTAGAATGAGACATGGAAGACAAGAAGTTAAAAGAAAGACCAATTTGGAAACTGTCCAATCCAAAACTGTCCAAAACTGTTCAATCCAGTGAGGCAGTGGTTGGGGTTGCCAGTTTGCCCAAAATGACCAACTCCCCAGATGTTTTCCTTTATTTTCAAATGGATGGGTGGCAAAGTTCAATCTTGGATCACTTGGTCAATGACGCTGGAACCCATCTCTTCAACACTAGACCCTGTATCACAGATGCCAGTCCCCTTTTTCAAAGGTGAGCAGTCCTGGGTCAGAGAACAGGATTTCTTCAAAGGTTTGCAGCCTTGTCACTAGTCCCACAATGGGACGTCACCAGGCCCCACCTCACAAGTCTCAGGTTTAGGGATGCATCCAATCCAGCAATATAATAAATGAATTATATTATCATATAATGCATGAATTATATCGATGTTATCAGCACAGTTCAAACAGTAATTACAAAAGTGGTGAAGGGTGAAAGTAGTGAAGGGGATGGTGGCCAGAATCAGGGTCTTTTTGGTGGTGGCACCTGCACTATGGGATTCCCTCCCCTTTGAACTGAGGACAGCTTCCTCGTTATTAACGTTCCGGTGGGACCTGAAGAATTTTTTATTCAGGAAAGACTTTGAAGCATTATAAGGACTGCTTTTATAAATTATGTCTTTACTGCGTGCTTTTAATCTGCTGCTTATATGTATTTTATTGTGTTTTAATTGTTTTTAATTGTTTTTAATTTTTAATGTTTATTTGTATTTTAAATTTGATTGTTAGCCGCCTTGGGTGCCCTTCAGGGAGAAAGGTGGAATACAAATCCAATAAATAAATAAATAAATAAATAAATAAATAAATAAATAAATAAATAAATAAAAGCAAAACAAAAAACCAAAAGGTTTTGTGTCTTTGACAAGCAAAGGCCAATTTCGGGCCCAATCCTATCCAACTTTCCACTACTGGTGCAACCAAAATGCAGCCCCAAGATAAGGGAACAAATGTTCCCATACTTTGAGGAGGCCTCTGTGTCTGCCTCCCCACCACAGGATGCAGTGCACACCCCATTGGCACAGCTACACCAGTCCTAGAAAATTGGATAGGATTGGGCCTTCAATATTTATAGCCAACATCTACTCAGTGGTTAAGTAGAACCAGTGAGTTGGCCAAAGATATGGATATTCCAGATGGAAAAAGTCAGATGTGGTTGGAAATGAAAGGGAGGGACAATGCCCTCCTTCCAAAACACCATGTGTGACTGGATCAGTCCCTTTCTATTGACTTTTCCTTTGCTATGCAAATCAGAATTTAAAAAGACAATGCCCTCCTTCCAAAACACCATGTGTGACTGGATCAGTCCCTTTCTATTGACTTTTCCTTTGCTATGCAAATCAGAATTTAAAAAGAAAACACACACCTATTGAAAATTGTATTAAATTCGGTCCTCTTCCCAATAGGGTC
Organism: Tiliqua scincoides; assembly: GCF_035046505.1. Classification (NCBI taxonomy): domain Eukaryota; kingdom Metazoa; phylum Chordata; class Lepidosauria; order Squamata; family Scincidae; genus Tiliqua; species Tiliqua scincoides. The sequence continues at coordinate 10,520,341 of NC_089832.1, forward strand.
TGGAGGGAATTAAGATCTTAAATGCAAATCAAGGGCAAGGTCTCCATCTGTGCTATATAAATCCAGGAGCTACATTAATATTAGTGTTTGGTTAATCAAAGATTGTTAGTTTAATTAAACAAAATTCAGGAAGGGGGGGAATACCATTATAATGATCAAACAATGTTCACAAGGCAAGCATTTGAATAATATGGAACTTTTCCTCAAGCTAGGGGTTCTGAAAATGTTATGGCTTTGTCCAAAACTCCTTTCAATCTCTTTTTGGGTAGCTTATGACAAAAGTTGTGCAAATGTTAGTCGTCAAATCAAATAGGACATCTTCACCACAAATAATATTAGCACTTGGCAAATATAGAAATGATCATTCAGTCGTAATAATTTCTCCTTGATTTGTTCTCTGTCATTTTCTCTTCACCTCAAGCAAATCCAGGTCATCTCTTGACCCAAGCAGTGCTAGCATCAGGAATTGGCCAGGCTGGACAGTGATCAAAGGCCCACATCAGTCAGGGGCCCCAACTAGACTGGTTGACCTATGAATTCAAAACTGGCGAGTAGTGCTGGTAATAATTGGGAAGAGACTTACATCATCACTGTTTCACCTCCAGCAGTATTTCTCAAGCAGTGGTAGGGGTATGACCAGTGGTAGTTGAGGTGGTATCTGGTGGTACATGCAGGACCCCTGGACCCTTGCTGCCCAGCAACAAGACCAGGAGTGTGATGCGACAAACAGAAGTAACAGGGGATGATGTCATTGCCAATTACTTCTGGTACTTCAATAGGTGGCCCATGCAAAGTGGTAAAGCGGAGGATGAACCTTGAGAAACACTACCCTAGAGTGCCTGTATCATCCTGGATCCACTAGAGGTGCTCCCATTGACCACAAGGAAAGTGGGAAAAGAGAGATCTGTTTTACCAAGGGATTCAGCAGTGGGGAGACAGCTTCTGTTCTTCCCCGGACCCAATACTATCCAATGCAGGGTGCATGCCACATCCTGCACTGGGGAGGGGGCAGTTACAGAGGCCTCCACAAGGTAAGGGAACAAATGTTCCCGTACCTTGGGGCCACATTGCTGCTGCAATGGCACTGGAAAGTTGGATAGTATGGTGACAGGAAGTAACAGGAGTTTGTCTCACATTTTAAAAGGGTGGAAGGAAGAGGAGCTGCCACCAGCAAAGAGCTCCCTCCAGTTTCCTAAAAGGGAGGCATTGCCAGCTGCCCATGGATGGCCAGCTTAGGGGACACAGTGGTCCTCTGAGCCATGGGCGAGGCAGAAGTTCAGTGTTGAGTGCCAGAGCACCAGAATTGTATGAGAAAAGGGGAATGCATTAACCAGAAGTCCATGAATGTTTGGTTTCTCAGTTATACTTCTGGGCACTGGTGTACCTGGGGAGGGCGGGTCAAGGGGGCTTCCTCACTACCCCTGCCGCCTTCCTTAGTCCTGTGCATAGGGCTTTGGAGGCTCACCCTCCCTGGCCTTTTGAGCCTTTTGAAGGTAAACCCCACTTCCAGTTTTCTTTTGAAAACTTGAAGTGACATTTTAGATCCTTAGAGGGCCCCTAGATGTAATGGAGGGAGGGGGAGGATTTCTGCGGTCCTGGACCCAGACAGCAGTCTGGGGGTGGTTCAACCCTTGATTGATTGGCAACCTTCAGTCTCGAAAAACTGTGGTATAAGCCTACAGCACCCGGTATTCCCAAGCAGTCTCCCATCCAAGTACCAACTAGGCCTGACCCTGCTTAGCTTCCAACATCAGACAAGCTCAGGCAACTACAGTACAGCAACTGACCATTTGCAAAGTCCATGAAAAAAGAAACCTGTTCAGTGGATTTGGGGTTTTCTAAGCTCTCTTATGTTGAAGGCTGCTGCTCTGAATACTTGGTAGGCTTTTTGGGAATACACACACACTTTTTGGCTTTTTGGGACACACACACACACACAGAGAGAGAGAGAGAGAGAGAGAGAGAGAGAGAGAGAGAGAGAAACACACACACACACACACACACACACACACACATTTTACCATCTTTTGTTAGCAATATTACTAGCATCCTTTGAACATTAAAAACCTGACAGAGAGATCTCAGCTAATGGAAACTGGGAGAAGAGATGGGTATTAATGACTTGTTAATATATATATGTGTGTGTGTTCGGGATATTTCACTATAATTCTAATATTTGCATATCATTTAAAATATATTGTCTTTTAACAAAAGGCCAAAAAGGATGGTGAAAGTGCTATTAATAAATGCTGGATTAATTTAATCCAAGATGTTTCTGATAAAGGGATCTAAAAGAGAATAAAATGGCTTCTCTTATGTTCTCTCCTGCCTGCGATCACAGCTCATTAGGGTTTCCACAACCGGGACTTTTAAATAAATGATTCCCTGCTCTTAATCATCTTGCATTTTCCTTGGCCCTTTTCAAACAGAAGAAGAGCTATTGCTAAAGAAGGAACTTGTGTTTTCTATTTTTAATAAGAGCAGAAGCCATAGAGGAAACAGCTTCTCACACCTTTGGTTTGTTTCGCATGGGCGCATAAAACATTTCATTTGTCTAAGCGTGAAGACTTGCACCTGACTACATCAAAAAGCAATCAATATGATATGAAGATCTATGTCTGATCTTCAGTGGCTTCTTGGTTTAGAAAAAGACCATGGGGGTGGGCATGCTTTTAAAACATGTGTGACGTGCACATGGGAGAAATCAGTTGCGCGTGCAAGGACATGGAATGGCATGAAAGGTAGGGCTCAATGGAATGGCATGAAACGAAGAGGGAATCAATGGTCAAGAAGCAATGATAACTAGTTTTTATTAGTAAATAGGAATGCAATAACTGCAAATGGGAATCCAAAATGCAATGTACAATTCACAACAATGACTCGCACAACTGGGCCCTAAACATCAGTGGTCTCTAGGCAGAAGGAAAGGGAAAGAGGAAATCCTTAAAAGGAAAAGGTTTTTTTGTGTGTGTGTGTTGTGTGCACTGACATAGCTAGAGGGGGGGCGGGGCACTAAGTTTTACAGGGAGCCTCCCCGCAGTGTGCAAGTGGAGTTCCTCCCTTTGGGAGCCATTCACCTCTGTTTTGACACCCCCCTGCCCAAATGGCTACAAAGGGGAGGGGGATGGGCTGCTTGCAGGCTGCGGGGAGGCTCCCTGCCAAACTTAGTGCCCCGCCCCCTAGCTATGCCAGTGTGTGTGTGTGTGTGTGTGTGTGTGTGTGTGTGTGAGAGAGAGAGAGAGAGAGAGAGAGAGAGAGAGAGTTTGTCTTTGTGTTTCTTATGTAGGCACACCAGCAACTCATCACTTGATATTACATTCATCCCACATGACTGTGCGTGCGTCAACCAGCTCCTTTTGAAAGATACACATGCATATTTTAGTTCAGTTCTGATGAATATGATTTATTCCGCTTTTTTTTAAATCCAGCTGTCAAGCTGTCAAGTCCTCTGCCATAAATTTTTACAGAAATACAATAAAATCTATTATATATAAAACCTTTTGATCATCATTGATCAATTAAGCAATTATGACAACCTAGATATAAAAAAGGCAACTCTAAGTAAAAGAATTCGGAGGGGGTAAAAACCTTATTGGAATATAATAGGCTTTTTTCTTATTTAAATTTGAATTTTCATTATAATTGAATCATTAGACTTCAGGGTGCAATTAATGGCAAAACTCATCTAAATTAGACTAAGGTAGGTTATTAAAGACCCTTATTAGATTCCTCCTCCTTTATCCAATTTAAATTAACTATTACTTTCACATAGAAAATAGGTGATATATGGTCACCAAAAATGGCTTTGTTAGCGTCTTTGTACAACTTATTCTCATCTGAAAGATAATTCAGTGAGATATTGTTCAAGTTCAGATCATTGCTCAATAGTTCACCACTGTACCCAAATTGACTAGCAGGCTTGTTGTCATCCTAGCCCAAGTGTCATCCTAGCCCAATCCTATGCATGTCTAGTCAGAAGTAAGTCCCACTATAGTCAATAGGGCTTACTCCCAGGAAAGCATGGATAAGATTGTAGCCTTAGGGCGCAATCCTACCGTGCTCTGGAACAGGCAGCCCAAAAGGCTTGCGCTGTATCCAGCTCAGTAAAGGAGGCCAAAGCGGCTCAGCCAGAGGCATGGGGAAAGTTTTCCCCTTACCTCTGGATAAGGGGACCTTGCCCTTATGGGTCTCCTTGAACTTGTGCCACCTCCTGAGGTGGCACAAGTCCGAGAAGAGCAGAGAGGCTTGAATCTGCTCCAAGCTCCTGGGGAAGGCGGGGGGGTTGGAATCCAGCATAAGTGCTGGATCCAGCCCTGCCATTTGCTCCCCAGCCGCACTCCCCAGGGCCGCCTACTGCCCGCCCTCCACCCATCCAGGATCACCTCCTTCCTGCCTCCTCTCCACCTATCCCAGAGCCTTGCGTCGGCCCAGATGGGCTGAGGCAAGGCTCGCCGAGGAAGTCAGTGCGGAGGCTTGTGTCAGCCTCAGCAGGCCGATGCACCTCTGTGTGCCGGCCCAGTTTACTCCAAGGAGGCGTAAACGTGCTTTATGGCATGTCTGCGACCCTCCTGGGTCAGCACAAGGGACTTGCGCTGGCCCAAGTAGTTCTCAGGACAGCGCCCTTAGTGTCTTCCAGGAATGGAGGAGAGGAGAGGTGGCATATAAATATTTTATTAAAATCATTTTCAAAACAGTTACTGGCTTGAGCACAGAAAAGTCAAGAAGTTCAGAGGCGGCAGGTCTGTGGATACCGCTGGAGTGCAACAATGGAGCTATGTCCTGCTTAAGGCTTTCCAAAGGCATCTGGTTGGTCACTGAGATGCTGGACAGAAGGGACCATTGATCTTACCTAGTAGGGTTCTTATGATGCTGGATTAAAATGCCCAGGCTATTGTGTCCCCTTTCCTATTCTGTGTAGTGCAGTTTCTCAACATTTGTCCCCTACTGTACCCCTATTGTACATGGTTCATCTATTGGAAGTACTACTGAAAATAACTGGTGATGATATCATCACCAGTTACTTACAGACTGGGAGACCAGGCGCAACACAGCAAGCACCCGTAAGAGGCTCAGGGCAAACAGGGTGGCTTTTCTGAGCATGCAAAAAGCACATGCTGGAGATCTGCAAACTGAGCTTAGCCACCTACTGCTTCTGGTTGCCTTGCATTGATGGTCCCACTGCCAGGCAGTAGGGGTCTGGGGGTCCTACAAGTACCACTGGACACCACCTCAAGTATCATCAGTGATACTAGCACCACTGGTTGAGAAACACGACACTGAAGTGTAATTAGCATAGCTGTACAACAGATCAGTCTGAGTTACTGAAAGCGGATCATGTTATGTTGGCATCCTTCAGTCTCGGAAGACTCCGGTATCACTCTCTGAATGGTGGTTCTGGAACAGAGTGTCCTCTCCAGTGTGCAAAGCCTGGGTAGAGTAGATAATGGAGGATAGACTGTTACCCATGCAGCAAATCTCCCCTCTCCATGTTGCTGAAATGGTCCAATGGAAAGGTAGAAGCCAATACAGTTGGTTCCAGCGGTGTCGCAGCAGTTGCCAGACTGTGTTCAGCCATGAACTGCCTCAGGGACTCCAGCTCTGGATTTTGTCTCGAGGTTGACTCCTGAAGCCTCTTCCATTACTGGATGTAGCCGCAAGGCAGTGGAGGTTTGGGATCAGAGTTTTCCTTCTCTCAGATGAGCTGCCTTTCCAGGCTAACGAGCTCTATCTACCCAGTGGTAGAAAGCTGATATGAAAGCGGATCATATCAGGGAACATATTCCTTTAATTCAGGACACAGCAGCTTTAATTCTGACCAAATTAAATCGAAAATTGCAGATATTTATTTAAGTATTTATACACCACCTTTCTATGTGTTTTTACATAGAACTCAAAGCAGTTGACATAGCAGGCTATTTGTAAACCCCATTTTTTTTAAATGGGGTTTTTACAAGTATTTGTTCTGAAAGAGGAACTCACAGAACCCTCAACCGCACCAGATGTTTCTGTCCAAGTGCAGCCATCATCCTGGCTGTGCTCTGCACTTTTCAAGCTTTCACAGCAGCCATAGGTCCCCCTCAGTCAGTTCTCAAGATGGTCTCTAGACCAGTGGTTCTCAAACTGTGGGACCCACTTGGTGGGTCACGATCCAATTTCTGGTGGGTCACGAGAAGCTGATGGCAGCCATCTTGGAAGATGGCAAAAGACCTAGGCAACGCCATTTTGGAAGTGGGCAAAGCCTGGGCGTTGCCATTTTAAGCTTCTCAGCATTGAGACATAATTAAGAGCGGCTTGCACATGTGCAAAGATAGCAGCGTGCTGCTGCCTTCCAGCTGGACCTCACTCTGCACTTGGAGGCCTCCCTCAGGGGGCCAATCGTGGAGTGCAGGCTTGGACTGCAGGCAAAGAAGGACCGGGAGAGACGTGGACACGCTAGCCAGGCTTCTCTCCACCAACCTTTGTCAGCTTGGCTGCCTTGACGGGATGGGCTGCGTTGGGGTTACAAGACAGAGCAGCTCCCCCCCCCCCCCCGCAGCTGGACTGGGCTGGAGAGTGTAGGCGGAGACCTGAACACAGGGCTTGGGTGAGCAGAGGCAGACCCGCGTGATCTCCCCTCTTGTGAGCCTGCCATGAAAGCAACATCACCACCCCACTGCCGTTCTCGTCCTCTGCATCATGACCTCTCTCCCTCTCTGAAATCGCCTGGAAGCCGCGATCCTTTCCTGCCCTGGCTTGCACGTCCTCTCTTTATGTCTTTGCTGGGGTGAGGGGGTCCCTGGTTGCCTGGCTGCCAAGAGAGCAGCCAGGAGGGGAGGAGGAGGGAGGGCAAGCCTGGCATGTGGGGGGAGCATCCAGGGAGAGTGCTGCTCCCCCAGCTGCTTCTCTGATGTGCACCCTTCCCATCTTCTTACTTCTCTCTTAGGCTGCAATTCTGCCTACTCATACCTGGGAGTAAGCCCCATTGCCAATAAAGGGAGTCAATTCTGAGTAGGCGTGCTTGGGCTTGGGGGAAATGAGGGGAAGCATCTCTGCTTATCTTCCTTCGGAGGGGAATACTACTTTTTATTTCTTTTATTTGAAAACAATCAAGCTACTTCTTGTATTGAGCTGCATGAGCAGGGCGCACTTTTTCTGGCTAACGCTGTGCACAAGTATCAATAGCCACATCAATGTTTGTTAGTTTCAAGGGCAATACAAGAAGTAGCTTGAGATTTTGTAAATAAAGACAAAAATAAAAATAGTAGTAAATGAATACAGATATATTTTGTTCCAGATGTTGTTTTATTTTTTGCTTGATAGCGAGGTAGCAAGGGCAGGGAGAATTGGAAGAAGCTTCTGAGCTGGAATACTGTCTCTTGTCATTTACAGTTTGAGTTTCTAGGCACGAACTTCTTGTTCGATGACATCACTTCTGACTCTGACATCACAGTGATGTCACTTCCTGTTTGATCGTGTCTTTTCTGGCTATGACATCACTTCCCATGGGCCCCAGACAGATTGTCATTCTCAGAAGTGGGTCCCGGGCTAAAAAGTGTGAGAACCACTGCTCTAGACCACACCTCCTTGCCCAGATATATGTCACAGCATAGGAAGCTGACTTATACTGAGTCAGGCTGTGAGTCTGTTTACCTCAGTACTGTTGACTGAATGGCAGCAGCTCTCCAGGTTTCAAATAAGCTTTTTCTCCTGTGTCTCCTGCATGCAAACCATGTGCTACAGCCCCTTCCCCAGGGTGACCAGATCACACAATGGTGCATAACTGCCTATCTCTAATGGCTGGATCCAAACTGCTTTTCAGCCCAATCCACTGGGTGCAGCAGCGCCAAGCAGCTATCACTGCATCTTGGGGCACCACAGCAGCCACTAGAAGACTCCTCGGGGAAAACCCCAAGCCCCGCAATAGGACTTTTCAGGTCTGTGCCAGCTTGGCCCTGGTTCCTCCATGATTCACGTCCTCCCCTACCTTCGTTCTGACCTCTCCTCCTCCCCAGAGGCCACACGATCGCCTGGCTTGAACACCCCCCCAGTGGCAGTTGAACTTGCCCCCTCTTCCTACTGGTGTTGGGGCTGGTGCCTGACTAGCACGGACCCAGTGCTGGTGCTCCTTACTTGCCAGGTGCCGTAAACGCACTTTACAACTCATTTTACAGCACCCAGTGCCAGCGCTGGCCAGGTTCAGGTCCAATTTTCCAGTGCCGGTGTAGCTGTGCCAATGGGGTTTGCACTGCATCCTATGGTAGGGAGGCAATCACAGAGACCTCCTCAAGGTATGGGAACATTTGGTCCCTTACCTTGGGCCTGCATTGAGGTTGCACTGGTGATGGAAAGTTGGATAGGACTGGGCCCTTAGGCTACAATCCTAACCACACTTTCCTGAGAGTAAGCCCCATTGAACAAAATAGGACTTACTTCTGAGTAGACCTGGTTAGGCTTGTGCCTCTGTCATTTTGGGTAGTTCAGACACTGTCTCCCAGAGAAGGCAAAGAACAGTTGCTGATTTGCCTCGTGGATATTCCATTACACCTTATTTAAGCTTGCATTCTCAAAGTGCATCGCCGTTCCATCAGTATACAGAGTATAGCTAGTGGGAGGGTGGCTTGGCCAATCCTCATCAAGGAAAGTGGTGCTTTAATTAGATGGAATTGTTTGTTAGCCCAAGAAATTAGAGAACACTCACATGGCACGAACAATTTAATGCAATCTTGCTTATTGTCTCTATGGTAATCCCCCCCCCTTCACAGTCTCTTGCTCTGCAGTGATATTTTGAGTTTCCATTTAAACTGTTTGTATTTTCTCTTTGCTTGAACTGCCGTACTATGGACTGTGGTGAATAACTATAATGCATCTGTTCTTAATAGATCTGCTTCATATTAATATTTGGAACGTAGCAACAAGAGTCTCAAAGATTGGATGGGCTCTTCTTTAACTCCCCCCCCCCCCCGGTTATTTAGATATTTGCAATCATGAACTGCTATGACATTTCGGCTCTATTCATCCACAGCCTTAATCACGGTGCTGAGAAGTCTTAACAGGAGCAGAATAACAGTTATTTGTTCTTTAGCGGCAACAGGAACATTCTGTATTGAAATAAATCTAGAGATTAGAGAGACAGGCTGAGAAACTAGAAGTTTCATGGCCTCTGCACACCACAAACAAAGCACAAGGCAAGTGAGATTGTACTGGAAAGGGCCATAATTTATTGATCAAAGTACAAAGACTAGCATTTTACCCAGCACCCCCCAATAAAGACACAGGCAAGGGCATATGGTACAAAGGGCCACTTTATTAACTATTTAAATATACTTCAGATTGCAACAGGGCCTAACAAATAAGTCATGCGGGTTCTACATGGGGGAAACGGAGCTGCCCGTCTACTTCCCCCTATATTGATTTGGGCGACCACACCAGACTCTGGGCAGCATCAGTACAAGCCTGCCGCCCCCTTCATTGTCACCCCGAAGGGGCAGGGTGGCAGGCTAGCTCAGGCCACCCGAGTGAACCCGCAGTGCGCCTTTACCACCAGGCCGAGGTTCATCCAGCCTGCGTCACCCAGCCGGGAATGCCAGCATGACCAAGCGTGGAGCCCACCCGGCCTTGCCACCCTGTGGTGTACACTGATATGACCTTACCTACCCAAAACCCGCACAACACCTGCCACCCGGGGGGTCAGCCTAGCGCTTGGCCCCACCGCCCCACACGGAAAGAAATTTCCGCAGGCCCTGTTGCAAATCACGAAGAAAAACATCATTGCCAAACACCGAAAGGTGTACTCCATCGCTTCTGAACAATTGGGGCACATCATAGCTGATGCCTGGGTGAGAAATGACCCCGCCTCTGTGACGGAGCACCGCCCACCTCACATACGAATTTACTTTCTTCCTAGCCAGTTCGATCTTTTTAACATTAGAGGCATAACGCCAAACCCTGCGAGGCAAGAGGTCAGACCATAAGATGACCATCCCTGGGTAAGGCCAGGGCTGCCCGAAAGGCCTCAAATTCCCTTGCCTTACTTTGATAGAAGGCGCGAGCGCAGACCAAATTACATGTTGCGCTCTGCACAGCCAAGGGTCCAAAGCCAAAGGGGCATCGGGTCGGGCTCCCGCAGCGCCCCCGGTGCCAGCTGACAGAAACGCTCCACCTGAAAACGAGATAGGGCGTCGGCTATGCTTAGCCAAAAACAAGATGTTATTTTTAAGGCAGTGCAAAACGAACACCCTCACCAGCCTCATAACCCATGGGGACCGGGACGTCTGCTGGTTAACAACAAACACCACAGCTTGGTTTTCGCACCAGAAACGCACGGTGGAGTTGGCAAATTCCTCTGCCCATAAATGAACTGCCACCACAAGGGGGAACAGCTCCAAAAAAGTCATGTCCGCTGTAACCCCCTCTGAAACCCATGCATCCGGCCACGGGGCGGAACACCATCTCCCTCTAAAATAAACTCCAAACCCAAAACCACCCGCAGCATCAGAGTGAACTTGCAGCTCCGCCTCAAGTAAACACTCCTGCCGCCAAAAAGATACACCATTATAAAATTCCAAAAACTGTAACCAGGTTACCAAATCTGCCTTCATGTCCTGTGTGATCCGCAGGCGGTGGTGAGGCTTCTTGATACCCGCCATGCAATCACACAGCCTCCGCAAAAAGGCTCGACCAGGGGCAACTACCCTGCAGGCGAAATTCAAATGCCCCACCAGAACCTGCAAATGCCTCAAGGACAATTTCCGAGCCTGGAGGCCAGCACGAATTAACTGCTGCATCCTAACCAACTTATCACCAGGCAGTCTACTGCACTGCTGTACAGTGTCCAATTCAATACCCAAAAACGTAAGGGTAGTCGAGGGGCCCTCAGTCTTTTCATGGGCAAGGGGAACCCCCAACTCCTTGCACACAGCCACAAAGGTATGTAGCAGGTGCAGGCACTGATCATATCCACCCGCACCCACGAAAAGAAAATCATCAAGATAATGGACCACTGAGGCGAGTCGTGCCCTGCTCACCACTACCCACTCCAAAAAGGAGCTAAATTTCTCAAAAAGGGCACAGGAGATTGCGCATCCCATTGGCAGCGCTTTATCCAGGTATAGGGAACCATTAAACTGAAAACCAAACAAACAAAAATCATCGGGGTGGACGGGCAGGAGTCTGAATGCAGACTCAATATCCGCCTTGGCCATGAGGGCACCACGGCCACAGCCACGTACCACCCCGATAGCTTGGTCCAACAAAGTATAGCGCACTGAACAAAGGTGCACAGGGATCATATCGTTAACTGAGTCCCCGTAAGGATAGGACAGATGGTGAATGAGACGGAAGGTCCCAGGGACACCTAAAGGGGACACCTGAACCTTGTGAAACAGAGGAGACTTAAAGGGGCCCGCCAAACGGCCGGCTCCCAATTCCTTATCTATCTTAGCTTGAACTATCCCCTCCATTCCCTTGACAGATGGGAGATTCCTGGTCCAGGTAGATCTGGAGGGAGGGGGTGCAGGAATCCGAAATCCCTTAGAAAAAGCTTCCAATAATATTTGAGCATCTTGAAACTTCGGATACCCCCTTCAAAAATGAAGCCAACGCCTCTACTCTAATCGGGGTGGGCCCCCTTTCCAGCTTGAGGGGGCTGACCGCCCCCTCTCTTGGCCTGCCCAGCTTGGGGCCTGGGACCCTTCCTAAAACCTGCCAACTTGGGGCACACGGACACTGAGTGCTGACCGTTGCATTGCCCACAGCCATGTGCAAAAGTGCAGCCTGCCTTACTGCACCGCCCTGTGGAGTTAAACTCGTAGCAAGAGCGGGGGGGGGGTGAACCCAACGCACTCCTGACATCCCTGCCACTGGCCCGGTGATGCTCCGAGCAATCAAATGCCCACTATCAGATCGGTCACCCAAATTGGACCGGGCCGGCAGGACAATTTGGACCCACAATTCCCACTGTGGAACCCGCCAGTCAAGGGCGGGGTCGTGCGAAGCACGTAAACAAAAATGTTCATCATATGCAAGCCAGGCCGCGCCCGCATATTCACGGAAAGCCCTGTGGATAATATCCAGGTACTTAAAAAGCGCAGTTGCCCGTGCTGGCTGCATCTGAACAACTACTGCAGCATAAATAATGTATCCATTTAACCAGTTATTCCAATTCTTATCAATTTTCTGCCTTCGTGCCACTTGGGGATCAGGCGCTGGGTCACCCACCTTCAGGGCTGGCTCAGGTTCCTTATGCAATAAAGTAAAAACATCAACAAACTCGCCCCTCCAAATTTTCTCTTTAACTGCCAAGGCAAGGTGACCACCCAAAGGCAGGGCCACATCCCCATAAGCCACTCGCGGACGCTCACCTGACCCTTCTGTGGCTCCCTGAGAAAAAACCCCATATGGGACATTGGCATAAGGGGCGAGGCCATACGGGACACCGGAGACTGGGGAAACCCCCATAAACGGCAGAGCGGCAGCCACGGTCTGCCCCACTTGGGATGCCATCACCCCTGAGGAGTTCCCAGGTTGCTGCCATATTCCTGGTGAATATGGAAAGGGGGGGGCTTGCGGCACCTGAGAATAACCCCAAGTCGGCCAATACGGCAACGGAGTCGCAGGTGCCAACACTGGGGAAGTTACACCTTCACGCTCATCCCATACACCAGCCCAGGCTGAGCTATCCATCTGCCCGCTCTCACCCATTGAAGGCATGGGTACTGCCTGGCAAGATGCTCCTTGCGAATGCTGCTGCTCCTCAGGGTCTGATGCCTGCACCTGAACAACAGGAGGTCCAGGCGGAGCGTGCCGCTCAACGGGTTTCTCCAAAGCAGTTAACCTGGAAGAGAGGATTTCCATGAGCTTTGCACCACGCCCTTTTCTGGTAGACCTTCGACTGGGGGGGAGCACCTGATGTGCTACCACCATCTCCCAACCCAGCGTCACGCATTGCTTTCTCCTTCTCAAGAGCCTCCACCCGTGCAACCAGGGCCCGCAGCTCAGCTGTATCATTCTCCTCATCCGAGGAGGAAGCTGGTGCGGGATTGGGGGGGGACGCTTTTGGGCCTTCCCCCCGGATTTCTTGTTTCTCTTAGGCATAGTGACGATTGAACTGTGGGGGGGAAGCAGTGATAACTAACCAATCAACCTTATAATACTTACCACTAAGCTACTCTAATGCTCCCACTCCCTTGATCTTATTTTTATTCAATTTTAATTTCAAAAGCCTTTTTTTTGTTTTATCAATTTATATTTTAACTACAACTTCCTTAATTATGGAATTTGTTTTTTTAATTAATTTTTTTATTATTTATTATTTTTATTAATATTATTATTATTATTATTAATCTCACCTCTTTATTTATTTATCCAATCAACTTCTTGTTTTCTTCCCCCTCCTTTTTTTTTTTTTTAAAAACTAGCATGCAAATGACACAGCAAGACAGCTATCCAACTTGCGGTCTCCCATCCAATTCTGAACCACAGCTGACTCTGCTTAGCTTTGCTCAATGTTGAGTGTAAAACACCACCCAGCCACCAGGCCTTACAGGCAAGCAAAGGAAGCAAACTCCTGGCAAAATGCCCTTCCCAGCTATGTGCTGGGGAGGAGGCTGGCGACGCTCTGAAAGCCCCAAACACACGGAGGAAGGTGTGGAGAAAAGCTCCTGGTGCTCTGCCGGCAGGCTCAACAAGCAGCCGGGCAGGAGGCAGAGCAACCCCAAGGGCGGCAGGCACCAGCTGCAGCCAGGCACGCGCCCAAACAGCGCTCCCACGGGGCGCCTGCACACCAAGCAGGCGACCCGTTTCACACAGGCACCCCAAACGACCAGCAGGCTCAAACACGGACCCGTGCAGAGCCGCCAGGCGCCCAAGTGCTGGCCACCCAAACTACCCTGGGGAGGTGGGGGGGTCGGGCGCTGAGCGAGGGAGGTGGGGGGGAGGTCGGGCGCTCAGCGGCTGCCGCTGAGCGCTCTCGCTGAGCGCAGGCAGCAGCCTCGAGGAGAGCAGCCAAGCACCAGCCCCAAGGCACACCAAGCCCACCGGAGGCGTGGGCACACCAGCCGCACACACGCGGCCAAAGAGGGGCGCAGCTGGACTGCCGCCCCTGCAAGGCAGCCCACCGCAACCCAGCCAAGAACCCAGGCGACACCACCAGCAACCGCTCGCTGCCCACAGGTAAGCCGAGAGGGCAGGCGGGCTCCCGCAGCCAAGTCTGCTGGGCTCGAGGCCCCAGCAACGTGGCCTGAGTCGGGGAGCAGCGTGCAAGAGGTCCTTCCCTGACCGCTGCCTGGTCCCAACTGCGCGGGCTTCTCCGAGCAGCCTGCACGTGGCCCCAGACCAATTAGCCCCCAGCCAATCAGCTGCGAGGCTGGCCCGTCCTGTGTCTCGTGAGGGGGCAGGGTAAACACTGGTGGCGCACTAATACACGTGCCACCAGAATTATTTAATGCGTGGATAGAATGTTAGTGTATATTTATTTATTTTTCACATTTTTATACCGCCCTTCCTCCAAAGAGTTCAGGGCAGTGTATATAGCTGCTCCCCTTCTTTTGTCCTCACAACAACCCTGTGAGGTAGGTGAGGCTGAGAGAAAGTGACTGGCCCAAGGTCACCCAGGAAGCTTCATGGCTAAGGGGAGATTTGAACCTGGTTCTTCCAGATCTAAGTCAACCTCCCTAACCACTACACCACCCTGGCTCTCTTATTCCACCCTGGCTCCAATCTAACAATTGCTGATGACAATTGCAGTTTATCGCTAACTCGAGGTCCCTGGATTGCTCCTTCAACCTAGCTGATCAGCCTTTGAGGTTGATTTTACAAGCCATGGACAAGTGATGCCCCGCAAGTGCTAAGTCTGAATCTTCCAAAGGAGCCCTGATGTGTCTTCTGACCCCAATGAACCTGCCTGCCAAGACAGACTGAGCCAAGCCAAGAGCCTCCCACTCAAAGACACACCAATCTAGAAACACACATGGGGCCAAGAGGGTGTCCCTATGGCTTTTCCCCATCTGCCTCCCAGATGTCCACTCTTCTTCATGAACATGAAATACCTCCATTTTCTTCCCCATGGTGATTTGCATCCACTTTTTGCCCATTTTCCCTAATGTCCCCCTTGCACTGAACTTAGATTGGGAGCCCAATAGCACCTGTCTTTTCATCACTCAGAAAATGACATGCATTTGAGTGTTGGTATATACTGTATTACTGTTATTCCTCACGATCTTAGGTTAGCAAGACCTTGGAGAGCCACCACCAGTAGAAGGTCTAGATGAGCATTGCCCAGAATGCAGTCCCTGTCCAGACTGCATTCAGGCATTCCGCTCAGGTAGTCACATCATCTGCCCGGTGTCCCAGAAGGCTGTATGACAGGATACTGGGCGGATGACACAACTGCCCAGAGCATCCTTGTCCTCCGAATGATGAGGACTTTGTGCAGCACCCAAGAGGAACCAAAAGGTTCGCTCACCGGGCAGAAGGATCTGCGCTAACGTTGGATCCGGTTCCCAGGCCACAGAGCCCGATTCAGTGGCTCTGATCTAAATGGAGCAATGGTGATTCTCAATACAAGGTGGCTTCATACATTTGCACATATAAATGAATATTCTCTCATGTATTTTTAATTAATCGGTTCTTTATATCAGATTCCAAACAACTTCTCTCTTTCATTAAAAAATGCTACTTTTTTTTTCTTACAGAGAACCATTGCTGCTGAGCCAAGATTTTATGTACTGAGAATTTAGCCCGAAGTGAACATTTATGAGCAACTTATAAAACTGTGGGAATGGATTTATAGTAGCCTTGGTTACAAAACCTTTAACCATATGAATCTCTAATCTGTAATATGGTTTCACTGATTTAAATGGGTGTACTTCTCTTTTGTTTTATTAACGTTCTTATGATTCTGGAGTGCTGCAGGGTGGAAAACCAAATCCTGGGTGTTATAATTGTCGCCTTTTAAATAAATAGCTTCCCTCTTAAGAAAAAATACATAAATCAAAATAAAGTGTGAAAATAGGCAGACTGCTGAAAAGCTACATTTAAACACGCTGTAGATTTAATTTAAAAAATGTCGAGAAGCGATTCAAGGACTCCATGCATTTCCTGCTCAGTGTCAGTATCATGCACACCAGAAAGGCTGAAGAGTGATTTATTCATGCTGCAACACATTGGAACAAAGAGGCCAAGGTTTGCTGAATTTAAGAATTCAGCACAAGAGAGGGCACCCCTTAATGGATGCTGGAAGCACTGCAGACAAGGGAATATTAACCCACTCAGGGCCAAATCCTGTCCAATTTTCTAGTGCAGGTGTAGCTATGCCAATGGGGTGTGCACTGCATCCTGTGGTGGGGAGGCAGTCACAAAGACCTCCTCAAGGCAGGGGAACATTTATTCCCTTACTCTGGGGCTGCAATGTGGCTGCACCAGTGCTGGAAAGTTGGATAGGATTGGTCCCTCAGAGAGTATGAAGCTGACTTGCTTCATTGAACCCACTCCTCCTTAGGATATCAAAGACCATGATTGATTGATTGATTGATTGATTGAATACAGTACCTTTCTCTGAGACTCAAGACAATTTACATAGGCAGGCTAATTATAAACCAGATTTTTTGAATTTTTTTTTTTACAAGTGTGATTCTATGAGAGGAACTGATAGAACCCTCCCTTTCTCCAGATGTTTCTCTTCCTCATCATCCTGGTTGCATAGCTCTTGCGCTTTCCAAGCTGCCATAGGCAGCTGCAAAACATGCCGCAGGCTGGTTCTCAGGATGTTCTTCCAGTCACCCTTCCAAGGTGAGACCCAAGCTGATACTCATTAGCTTTATCAGGCAACAGCAACACCTCCAGACCACATGTCCTGTCCATTATGCCCTATTATGGTGGTGCTTGTCCTTCAACTACCTCACCGAGTGTTGTTCTCCTGACTACACACATGTTCTTAGATACCTGCTTTGTCTGTTTCAGCTTGTCATCAATGAAGTTTTAAAACTCTGGCACAAAAGCCTGAGCTGAATGATACTTGAGAACACAGATTAGTTGAATGCTGTAGAGTTGAAAGAACAAAACAACCACCTTGCAAAGCTTCCTTCTTAACCTCTGCAAAACTGATCCTGGCCTCATTTGCACACAAACAGCAACCAATCTATAAATATACCAACCCAAGATGAGGCTATGGCTTCAGGCTTAAAGCCTCTTTCCCAGCTAGCACTGGACCTGGGCAGTGAGTCAGGATAGAAGGCTGCTACTCAGAAATAACTCTTCATATGCCAGCACCCTCTCCTCTCTCTATTCCCAACTTTTCCTCTCCATTTTCAGCATCTTGGCCACCATCTGTAGGTGGTATCAACAGTACTACCATGATACCAAAAAAAAAAAAAGTGTTTTGCCCTAGGTATCCTATACCCAGTGGCATCATTAGGGGGGTGTGAGGTGCACACTGGGGGGTGACACCACTACAAAATTTTTAAAATCTTGGTATTTTTTATTAATACCATCATATTATACAGTATATCATTCAATGTGTCATTTTATGCAGAATGCAATGAAACAAACCAAGTTGAAATATCTGTATTCTTTCTAAAGCTATGCCCTAAAAACCAAGCAGGGGTGGGCTAATGGCATTTCACCACACCCACCGCCTGGGGTGTTGCCCCGCCCACTGCATGAAAGGAGGTCCATCATGGGAGTGACGTGCGGGACTCCTGTACTGGGTGTCGTAAGCCCTAGTGACACCACTAGTTATAGCCACTATAAAGTTGCACTTACATCATTTCATTTAATATCTATTGCTTCCCACCTGCAGTTCATGCTCTCCATCCTTGACAGCCAAATGTAAGTCTGCATACATGTCAACCTCTCAACAACAGTGCAAAGAAACATTTTTAAAATAGTCCTCTCCTGATATTAGCTGCGGGGATGGGGGCGGGGGGCAGGAGAATAACTGCCCTATTCACCTTCACAAATGCCTTTTCCAATAGCTCTTTGCTGCTGTTCTACTGAAAACATCTGCAACTGTGAGCCTCTTCTGAAAGTAGTAGCTACTGATTTCTTTACATTGAATAAGCCACTCTGTGAACTTTCAAAAAAATACAGTAAATAAAAAAGTCTCCAAGGTGCCAACAAGACACTTGGGTTTTTTTGTTGGCAGCAAACAAATAAGGCTCTTGGGTAGGTTGCTCATTGGATTTTGTGATGTGTTTAGGACAAATGGACCTTGCAGCAACTTTTGATTCAGATCTCACACATGCAAACTGCAAGATGAATATTTAAGCCTTTGTCTTTTGCCAAGTACGGGAAAGAGAAAATCTTCAGAATGCATGTAACAGACCCAAAGCAATGGAAGCAGGGGGAGGAGGGGGAGCCTTGGAACTTAGAAAAAACTAATATATAAAACATTTCAGGCATTACAACTACTCATACATGTAATTCTAGTCGCTTACAATCCCAGCTGGAAAGCAGAACTTGCCTTCTAAGACTTCAGATGAAAGCTAAAAGGGATTTGAAAATCCATGTACTGTAGCTACCAAGGTCAGAAGTCTAGCAAGAGCCTTATTAGTGAAGAAATTAACAAATGAACATGAGAGAAAAGAGAGAATGTATGAAAGGGGAGGGGAAATAAAAATGCTTCTCACACCTTAAACATCATATCTGGTGCCGGCCTGCGATGAGTCACTCAACCCAGCTGTAGTGATCAGACCGCAATAAAAAAAAGTGCAAGATTGGTGCATCTTTTTGGCATGTGTCCATTTGTGTCAAGGCTACATATTATTCTTGCACAGCGGTGCTAGTCTGAAATGCAGACACAGAACTAGAACAGTAAGGGCAGCTTCTGTAATTGTCCTAATTGCTCCCCTGATTTTAGCATCCCAAATTACTTCATTTTCTCTCTGAAATTCAGAGTAATTCATTGTCTTCATTTTTAATGTTGCTGTACTTATATACAGCATATATAAATATATAAGGGACTTGGGCTGGCATAGGAGGGTCGCAAACATGCTATAAAGCATGTTTGCGCCTCTGTGGGTGGGAGCCGCGTCAGTTCATTTAGATACACTGATGCGTGGAGGCAGACAGAAGCCTCTGCGGCGGTTCCTGCACCGCTGCTTGTGTCGGTGCGCTCACGCTGACACAAGCAGCAAAGGTAGGCAGGGGGGCAGGGAGAAGGCGAGAGGGGGTGTTTCTGGATGGGGGAGGGCGGGCAATGGGCGGCCCTGGGGGCGGGTGCGTGGGGAGCCAGGGGCAGGGCTGGGACCCGGTGGTTATGCTGGATCCCAACCCCCATCCCCAGACAGAACAGAGCTGCTTCCAGACGCTCTGTCCTCCTTGGACTTGCGACACTTCCAGAGGTGGCGCAGATCCGAGGAGACCCATAGGTGTGCGCAGCCTTTACCCAGAGGTAAGGGGAAGAGCTTCCCCTTGCCCGTGGCTTGAGCCACTGCACTCAACGAACCTGCGTTGGATGCAGCGCAAGCCTCCTGACTTGCCTGCTCCAGTGCAGGTTTGGATTGCACCCGTAGTCTCTAATTTATTAAAAACATAGTAAAAGATCATAAGATACATTTTTATTCTTTTTAAATTCTGGTCACCACCTTTTTGTA
Source organism: Tiliqua scincoides (assembly GCF_035046505.1). Classification (NCBI taxonomy): domain Eukaryota; kingdom Metazoa; phylum Chordata; class Lepidosauria; order Squamata; family Scincidae; genus Tiliqua; species Tiliqua scincoides. The sequence continues at coordinate 10,539,909 of NC_089832.1, forward strand.
AACACTATCAGAGTAAGAACACTGTAAACTACATACCAGTAAAACAGTGGTTCCCAACCTGGTATTCATGTATTCCCAGGGAAAACTCAACAGGACCTTTAGGGCTACTTGAAAAAGAATGGAATAATGGCAGAAAAAGGCAGGCCGTGCTCAAGAATGCCTTGCAAGGACCAGCAAGGCAGGAAGGGAGGTAGCTAGTTGGCTGTGAAAGCCCCACCAACAGCTAGTTTTTGGTCACCAATTCATCTATGAACCAGTGATTGAAAACCAGCACAGTAAAAAGCTGAAACAATATGGAAAGTGATCAATCACCCACTTTCTCAGCTTCTGGTGCAAAACGGTACAAAGGCAGAGTCTTCTGTTCTTCAAGCAGATGAAAAGAGAAAACACTGTGATAAATACATGAAGTCTGGGCTTTCGTATAGAGGAAATGAGGGCTTGTATTATTAATTACAAACATTTTGCTAATATGAAGGGTATAATTTATGGAAATAGGCTATCAAGGGATATGCAAGTCAGTGGTGTTGCTAGAGGGGTGCGGGGTGTGTGGTCCGCACCGGGTGATGCACACCGGGGGTGTGTGTGATGCACACGGGGGGGTGACGGGCTTAAATTGTGTTGGTTGGGCAACATATTATATTATCATATATACCCCATCATATTATATACCATTAGATGCGAACATTTGAGCGGAATGCAATGCAAAAAACCAGAGTGAAATATCTCCTTTCTATCAAAAGTTATGGTCAAAAAACCAGAGAACAAAAAATGCATGGATCCCTATGGAAAGTGAAAGTGAGCCATATCGCGTGTTTACTCGTGAGTAGGTGAACTTACCTTAGTCCGTTGGAAAGGGTAGGCTGAGAGGAATCCAACAACACCAGGATGGTCCTGCTTCAAAGAATGCAGCCCCCAAAAACACCTGAGAAGGAAGTCCTTCCCTCCAAGCAGACGAATATATTGAGTCCTATGGAAAGCAAAACTAAGACTCATGGTGGCATTTACTCGCAAGTAAGCAAACTTGCCTTGGCTGGTGTGGAAGATCAGGTGAAGGAGAGTGCAAGGCTACCAGAATGGTCCTGATCCTATGCACCTGCAGCTAAACAAGTGCTTCAGAAGACAGCCTCTGAGGAGAATAAAAGGTTAACTTTGGCTGGAATTTCCCAGGAAAGTTACTATAGAAACAAATGATCTCTGCATTGCTTCTAATGAGCTTGCTTTAGCAAGAAAGGAAACTTTTCAGAATTGAAAGGCGCTGCTCTTTGATTGACCCGGAGATAAGATAAGTCATAATTGGAGCTTGATTACTTGGCAAAAATTTTATAGGCGAGTATCTATGGTACCTTCAAGTATTTATAGGCGAGTATCTATGGTACCTTCAAGTATTGTGACCCCAGAGTTCACTCACAAGGACCAAACGTTTGTACATATGATGATTGCCTCTTGCCAAAAAGTTTGGACACCCCTGGTCTAGGAAACCCATTGGTCAGCTTCAGCAAGCCTTTCTTTAAAGGGGAATCATTCAGCTAACCTCAAAATAAATTCCTCTATAAACTTTGTCTACATGTATGGTGCAAAATCATGTGTAAAAGAAGAAAAATAAATAAATCCTATGCCTTGGTTTCCTTGCTCAAGTCAAACTACAGAGCAAAGAAAACAAGATACAGAACTAGGAAGACATTTCTTTATTACATTAAGGATGCTTATTGGACCACCAGTATTTTCAAGTGGCAATAAAGTGCCTCATTTATCATACTGAACAATTAAAAATCACGTCTAATTGCTTCCAAATGTATAAGTTGGTGTTAATGGCCAAAGAATGCAAGCATACACAAACATGCTTCTATTAGCTCTGAGTATTCACTTGATTCTTAAACTTGTAAATGATAGTTGCTGGCAACCTTCAGTCTCGAAAGACTGGTATCGCGCACTGAATGGTGGTTCTGGCACAGCGTCTAGTGTGGCTGAAAAGGCCAATTTGGGAGTGACAATCTCTTCCATACTGGGAGCAAATATAGTGTGTCCCTGGTCTGTCTCCCTGGCTATGGGCCTTCCTTCTTTGCCTCTTTGCCTCAGTCTGTTGGCAAAATGTCTCTTCAAACTGGGAAAGGCCATGCTGCACAGCCTGCCTCCAAGCAGAACGCTCAGAGGCCAAGGTTTCCCATCTGCTGAGGTTCATTCCTAAGGCTTTCAGATCCCTCTTGCACATATCCTTGTAGCGCAGCTGTGGTCTACCAGTAGGGCACTTTCCTTGCACAAGTTCTCCATAGAGGAGATCCTTTGGGATCCGACCATCGCCCATTCTCATGACATGAGCAAGCCAACGCAGGCGTCTCTGTTTCAGCAGTGTATACACGCTGGGGATTCCAGCTCGTTCCAGGACTGTGTTGTTTGGAACTTTGTCCTGCCAGTTGATACCGAGGATGCGTCGGAGGCAGTGCATGTGGAAAGCATTCAGCTTCTTCTCCTGTTGTGAGCGAAGAGTCCATGACCCGCTGCAGTACAGAAGTGTACTCAAGACGCAAGCTCTGTAGACCTGGATCTTGGTATGTTCCTTTAACTTCTTGTTGGACCAGACTCTCTTTGTGAGTCTGGAAAATGTGAAAGCTGCTTTACTGATGCGTTTGTTTAGCTCAGTATCCAGAGAAAGAGTGTCGGAGATCGTTGAACCAAGTTACACGAAGTCATAGACAACCTCCAGCTCATGCGCAGAGATTGCAATGCAGGGAGGTGAGTCCATATCATGAACTATGACCTGTGTTTTTTTCAGGCTGATTTTCAGTCCAAAGTCTTGGCAGGCCTTGCTAAAACAGTTCATGAGCTGCTGGAGATCTTTGGCAGAGTGGGCGGTGACAGCTGCATCATCGGCAAAGGGGAAGTCACGCAGACATCTCAGCTGGACTTTGGACTTTGCTCTCAGTCTGGAGAGGTTGAAGAGCTTTCCATCTGATCTGGTCCAGAGATAGATGCCTTCTGTTGCAGTTCCAAAGGCCTGCTTCAGCAGGACAGCTAAGAAAATCCCAAACAAGGTTGGCATGAGAACACAGCCCTGCTTCGCTTGGGATGTCAAAGGGTCTGATGTGGAGCCATCAAAGACTACAGTGCCCTTCATGTCCTCGTGGAAAGACCTGATGATGCTGAGGAGCCTGGGTGGACATCCAATCTTGGGGAGAATCTTGAAGAGGCCGTCCCTGCTGATCAGGTCGAAAGAAAGCCTTCGTGAGATCTATGAAGGCTATTAAAGAGTGGCTTATATGTCTTCTTATATAATTCTTATACTTAAATGATTACGCACAGATAAAATAATACAGCCTTTTAAATTAGAGCAGAGAGATTTAATCTGTGTTCTGTTAGTAATCCATCAAGACTAACAAACACACACATACTGGGGGATAAAGTATACACATCTATCAATGTTCCCATTGGTCCTCCTACACAGTTATTTAGATTCTTTTTTGGTTTTGTTTTCTGATTCACAGTGGCTGTTATATTAATAGAGGCTAAATTTTTAAGAGGTTAAATGAGATGTGAATTTGGCAAAAATATTTGCTTTCTCACTGGTTTATCTCACCCAAGAGAGAGAGAGAAATGACTAAGTTCACGAAGCACGTTCTGTCTCACCCTGTGAGTCATTAACTAATTTCCCAACATTTCATCCCATTCTAGAGTACAACCTGTGCAGTTCCTTCATAGTTCTGTGGGTTCCCGCTGCCTCACGTTTGACTTCTCTTGGATTCTGGTTTAATGAGAAGAATACCTAAAATTCTAAAAATCTCAGGTCTTCCAAACTGTGTAGCTTATGCAGCTTTATGCTTATGCAGCTTTATGTCTAGAAACGGGCCAATCATTGCTAGAAACCAGAGCCTGGCTGATGGCCATCAAATATTGGCTGCGCATATTTTACAACTATGACCCTCGAAGCTTGCTCTATATGATGTTCCTTGAATCTAATCGGCCCTTTGCCATAACCATTTTGGAAAAGAAAATTAACTCAGTCAGGTTTTCTTTTGAATGTTTAGGATCTCTTCCATATCAAGAGGCATATCAGTGCATCTAATGCCGATTTCTTGACAATGAAAGGCAGGATCTTCATAGGATGGCAAACAGAGCATGTTCCCCATTATCTTTACTAGCTGTACACTAATAAAAAAAGGTGAGCTTCCTCCCTTGCTAGATTTAATGTGCTCCCATCAGCTGTCCCTTTTGGGAGATTTCATAAGATAGCTTGTTCTGAAAGGCGATGCCCTTGTGTTGAGACCATTGTCCATTCCATTCTTTATTGTCCCTTCTACACCGAGATAATAATAATAATAATACAGGTATTTATATACCACCTTTCTTGGCCTTTATTCAAGACTTTATTCAAGGCGGTTTACATAGGCAGGCTATTAAATCCCCATAGGGATTTTTACAATTTGAAAGAATGTTCTATCTTACAAGAACCACAACATTCAGATGTTTCTTTCTTGATCTGGTTTCACAGATCCATCAAAGATATTTGGATCCTATACTGAGAACAAGAAGAGGACTTACAGACGTGGCAAGAATACACTACCTCCTAACTGATTCTTCTGTAGAAATAATAGATACTGTGGCAACTTTCCTATATCATCTCATTGAGTTGCGCAATCGAGATGTTGATTTGTTATCTGGCTGACCAAATGTATATAGTGTAGATTTGTTTGTTTTATTTGCCAATAAAGGATTCTATATCTAAATCTATCTAAAATTAATTTCGGAATTTGAGATCATCAGAAGAGTCCTGCTGAACTGGACCAAAGCAAGTTAATTTACAGACCAATCTTATCCAACACTGGTGTGGCGGGGTTGCCAGGTCCATGCTGTATCTAGTGTACAGTCACATCAGACTAGTGTGGGCTCCAGCAAATCTCCAGTGGGCCACAGGCACACTGGAGACTGGGAACTGTCTGTGGACCGGATTGAGGATCCAAGAGGGCTGCAAATGGCCCCCAGGTGTAGAACCTGGTGTAATCCAACAGAAGTTAGACTGGGATTTGGTTTGTGCATCCAGCTCTAGCCAATGGAAAGAAGTATCAGAAACCTAACCACATCCAAAAGAAGACTTCTAACATCAGAGGTTGCCAGACGATACCCTCTGACTCCTGTATTGGCTTTTGGGTCAAGTTTACCTTCTGGTCTAAGCAATTAGCAAGAGAACAAATTAAACTATAAAATGAAGCTAGCATATAAACTATAAACTAGCATAGCTGAGGGGGGATCACAGGGGTCACACAACCCCCTGCTGTGACCCTGCCCCTCTCACTTGTCTCTATACCCCCTCCGAACATGAATGGAGCTGTACTCCTCTGGGAGGCCTTAGAACATCACTTCTGGTTTTCTGGGGAAAACGAAGTAATGTTTTAAGGCCTTGAGGAGGCTTTCCCGGACCTCAGAAGGCTGTCTAAGAATTTAAAACTTCTAGTAAACTTCTGGTTTGCCAAAAAACCAAGACATTCTAAGACCTTCCGAAGGGCTCAGAACCCCCTCTGGATGCTACCAGAGCAGAGCTTCAGTCGCATTCAGAGGGGTACAGGGGTGACCCAGGTTATAGGAAGGCCCTGGAAGGTGTGCCCCAGGCAGCACACCTTCCAGCTATGCTATAACCCCATTCTCAGGGGTAATGTAGCTGAGCATAACAAAACTTGAGATACAGGTTTGGTATCCCAAGCCAGATTATTACAAATGTCAGGCCAACACTAGTTAATATTCCTAAGTAGAGGTGGGAGAAAATTATTTTATTTTTCCACGAACTTCCGTGTTATCCAAAAAGGAGAAGTGCAGAAAGTGGTGTAATGTGTTTTTATTTCATTTTTTATAAACTATAGTCACTTTAAAAGTTTACTAGTTAAGTGATATGTTTGGAATAATGTCAGCAGATGCAGCCACAGTCATTGCCAGTATGTAGAGGTATTAGGGCACAATCCAACCCAATTTTCCAGTGCTGGTGCAGCCATGCCAATGGGGTGTGGCTGACAGAGGCAGTTACAGAGGCATCCTCAAGGTAAGGATTGGTTTGGATTGGGCCCTTAGAAAACGTGTTGTTTTTGATTTTTTTTTTTGCGCTTTTTTTTCTAATGAGAAGTGCAGAAAGTGGTGTTATATGTGTTTATTTTGTTATCACTGAAAAAAACCCACCTTGATTCCTAAGGCTTTAAGGGCACAATCCTAACCAACTTTCCAGCACTGACATAGCTGTGCCAATGTGGTGTGCACTTCATCCTGCCGTGGGGAGTCAGTCAAGGGGGCCTTCTCAAGGTAAGGACATGCTTGTTACCTTATCTTGGGGGCTGCATTGCAGCTAAGTCAGTGCTGGAAAGTTGGTTAGAATTGCGCCCTAAGATGGGTTAGGCTATAAATCCTACATATACAGGGTGACCCAAAAGTAGGTGGACAGTAGGCGGAATAAATGTTATCATTTACTGGCCACCTACTTTTGGGTCACCCTGTATATATGATTATATCATGACTGCTCTTATATGGTGATTTGCAACTACAATATTTAGGTCAGATAGTTACCCCGTCAGGGTGGGAGGGGCAGGACATAGTGCATTCATTGTTAGAAGGAAGAGATCAAGAACACATCTGCAAGACAGCTAAATATCTATGTCCGATTTTTAGTAGGCACAAACATCTGCATGATTTTTAAAGTATATAAAAGCCGTGATTGTTGAGAAACTGTATTCTGGGGATTCATGTGCATTTTGGATAGCCTTGTATGAACCAAAAGATACGTAATATTAGATTATTTTATTGACTTCTATTGCTTGCATTTTTATTTGTGGTCTGTCATGCCAATAAAGGTTTCTGATATCTGAATAAAGATCCTAGCTTGAATCAAGGCTGCTGGTGGCCCGATCTCCAGGCTAGAGTAAACTAAAGAACCAGTCCGTCTTTTTTCCTGTTGAGCTTGTCCACCCAGAAATAGTTGACTATGCAGAAGGCATGGTGCTTAATGTAATTTTTCTTAAAGCATGGCAGTAATAGCATTCAAGTTTTTTCTGCCTGCCTCTGGGTCATTTGGTTTTAAGCAGCTAATGCATCTTGTGGTATCTCGTTACCAAGGATCATCAAAAACTCATCTTTTTTCCTTAGAAAAGCAATACCAGTTATGAGGGATGACTTGCATCAGGAATGGACTCATCCCCTGAAGCTATAGATGATGGGCAGGAATTAATCCACAGCAAAAGGAAGAGTGGTGAACCTCAGCATTTCCTAAAGGAAATTGGGCATCTCTGTCTTAACATAGATTTGGATCTAGTCAAGCTGCTCATGTTCAATTAAAAAAAAAAAAAAAAGATTACTGGGCTTCTGCTCCAACTAGTTTTACATACTGGATTTCCCACTGCCAGTGATCTGAAATTCCTTTAACTTGAGATCTTCTCTGTACAAAGCCAGGATCTACCCCTGTGCAACAGAGTTTTTCACCTTGTAGTAATGTCCAACTTGTTTTTAGCAGCCTTGAACAGCTAAACAATCAATAGGCCAAAGCTATCTGGATCAGGGGTGTCAAATTCATTTAATACAAATAGCATTCATGATGCCTGCTGGGGGCCAGAAGTTATGTCATTAAGCAGGAAATGATGTCATTAAGCAGGTCATGATCAGAAATAAGCATTTTTGTCTCACCAAGGAACCTTTAGCTGCTAATGACAGAAGAGAAAATATGCAAATCTTGATCATATTTTCAAAATAGTGGAGAGCTCAGTTATCATGTGATCTTCCCATTCAGCAGTGACAGCTCAGCACAGCTTAGCAACTGAGAGCAGTTGATGCTGCTGGGAGAGCCCAAGGGCCACATAAAGAGCTTTGGGGGGGGGCACATCTGGTCCAAGGGACTTATGTTTGACACCCGTGATCTAGATGACAGCATCATGCCAAAAGGTACACCAACCCCACCCAAGTCCTGCACAGACCAAGCATAGGTCTGCCTGGAATTGTCATTGCCCAATGATATTCAGTTTACCCAACCTTGCAGACCTCCGATGGATCCACCCTGACCCAAGCCTATGGAGTTCTCTTTCCTTTGAAGCATGCAACTTGCTTTTCCATCTACTTTTTGACAGAAGAGGGCATGTCTTAACGTTTTGACCCAATTTTCAGTTTTGCTTGTTGTTTTATGCCTACATGCATGCATTTAGAATTTGGAACGGCAGTAAACCAAAAGGTTTAATAACAAGAATAAACACAGTGAAATATCTCCCTGTTTCTCTGGACAAAAACAGCTGTTTGATCTATTGGAACACTAAAAGGTCACAAACAAGTGAGAAGTTTCTGTAGCAAGTAATCTTCCTAGATTTTCACCTGGGCAGCAAGGAGAGGAAGCAATCTCCTTGGGTTTCTGATATCTTAGCTTTCTGCCTGAAGAGTAGTTTCACCTGATGAAGACATGGCAGAGGTTCCCTCTTTCTCTGCCTTGATTTAAGAAGAGGCTGGTCGGTGAATCAGTCAATCACTCCCTGGCAATTGCCGGCATTAAGTATGGGTTACAACTGGGGCTCATTTGAAGAATCTCAGGTGTGGCAATCAGCTGCTTATAAAAGCAGAGGCAATAAGAGCACTGCTGATGTCAAAAGATTAAAAGCAGTAACCTTCCCTGCACTTCAGGGTTCGTTTCGACTCCATGCCCCAGGGAAGCAGGTTAGAATGCAGAAAAACCGCAGCAGTAAAATAATGAATTCTTGAATGTCCCTCTGTATTATGAGATTGTCTTACCCTAGGGAGTACAGAACATCGAAAGCAGAGGCTTTGCTTAAGAATGTAGACCTCATCCCCAAATAGAAAGTACAGTGGCTGGTTTTTTACATAGATTTCCAAAAAATTTAATGATATATATGTGTTGATAACCTACAAAATTGAGGGTCAGAAAATTTTTTCCCAAACTTTATGGTGGTTTGATATTAATTTGGGGTGCCGTTTCCTAAAATGGCATCCATTATGCCCTATCATGTCTTGTTTTGGAGATATAGTATAGCTATACTCCTCATGAGGAAAGCTGCTTGAACCATTCACTAACGAAGCTATACTATATCTCCAAAACAAGACAAGGTGGCACAAACCCTAGTGACGCCACTGGGTTGTGTAATAGGGGTGCAATAAGAATACATATGTGGAAGAAGACAAAAAAGAGTGCAATAAAGGGAAGTGTAATTGAGTAACCAATTGTGTAATTAGCCTGTAAACTGTGCAACATTTTTTAGAGATGTGTGCAAAACCATTAGAAGGTTGAATAATTGATTAAGAGGGATGTGTGATTAATTGTCTGTGCAATTAATAGATTGTACAAATTAATGTGGTTAAATAGAGAACAATACCAGTTAATGGACTGTGCAATTTAGGCTGAGGTTTGTGCAATCTGATTAAATGATTCTATAATTGATCAGCAGGATTTTGTGGTTAATTACAGGACTGTCTTAATTGATAATTAATGTTCTGAGCAATAATAGATGGGTACATGAAATGTTCTGAAAAAAACAAACTTCAGAATGCATAGCTAAGAATGGATACAAACAAGCTATAAATTTTATTGACTATTGATAATATAAACAAGCTGTTTTCGAAGAATTTGATGGATTAAAATGAGGAACAAATGTTAAATTGGAGAGTACTAATCAAATATTGGATGCACTATTGTAATGAACACAGTGACTAGAATATGACTAGAATAAAGTAATCAGAAGAAAAAAACTGAATTGTGCAAAGATGAAATGGGTTAAAATCTTTGTAACCACTTTGGTAATCAAAAAAGAATTAAAAGAAAAAAAACAGAGGACAGAACGTAGAATAAGGAACAGTGAGATCTGGAACACTAATGATTAGAAAAAGATTAAAAAAAAATTGGAGATGAAAAGGATAGATAACAAGAGCAGAGAAAGCACAGATAGGCTGCAATCCTAACCACACTTTCCTGAGAGTAAGCCCCACCGAACAAAATAGGACTTACTTGATTAGGATTAGGATTGTGCCCTTAGAATAAGAGGAATGATGTTGGCATTTAGTGGACTATTTTGAAAAAAAAAACGGTTTCATAATACTTTGGAATTGAATTAGAGCATTTCATGCCCTTAGAGGTATGTTGATATTTTGGTTTATTAAAGACTCTCCTATTCTAGAAGGACTCTAGTGGTCTGCCATAATGCCATCTGAATTTATGGCTTTTGCTGTCTCCTACCATTCTTCTTCAGGTGTGTTTTTTTTAAATTACTTTTGTGACTGATGGTTGTTTTTGTGATCTATATATTTTTATTTTTTGTATATCGTAACCTGTCTTGCGCCTCATAAGAAGGATAGGCTATACATTTTAATAGTTATAAACCATTAGAATGGTTATAATTTTATCGAAGGATCTAATGCAATCGAATGGGATCTGGGCTGATGCTCAACTTGGCTGACCTCTAACAACACCTCATAAGAACATAAGAAGAGCCCTGTTGGACTAATCCAGCTTCCTGTATCTCACAGCGGCCCACTTCCACACACCTGTATCAATTGATTAATTACTATTATAATGCAGGGTATAATTCAGAACAACAAAGAACAGAAAATTAGATAAATCTGAAAAAGCAAAGAAAAATCAGATAAAAGTGGTTAAAATTAATTCCTGAAAAAATATAAAAAAAATAATAGTGTAGATGCCAGGTGAATCTCATGGGGGAGTTCCATAAATTCAGAGCCATGACTAAGAAAGTCCTTTCTTTTGTCATTATGTAGTTCACTTTAGATGGTAGGGGCTTCTAGAGGATTGGTCCTGATGATGAACAGAGTGATTCATGGTATTCATGCCCTCCTTGGGGCATTTGGTGGACCACTGTGAGATACAGGAAGCTGGACTAGATAGGCCTATGGCCTGAACCAGCAGAGCTGTTCTTATGCTGAAGCTGGCTGAAATAATTTGAGGAATGTTTGGAAATGCTAAGAATGGGGGCTAATGTCATCTATGTACATATGACCCAGCAAAATTATTAAGTGAAATGTTCTCAAGTACAGAAACTTCTGTATTTACAGAAACTTCTGTATTTCAAGCCCTTGGCCCTAAACAACTTGGGTCCAAGCCTGTGTAAGGTATCTGAAATTCTGTAAGGCAGTGGTTCTCAAACGTTTTAGCACTGGGACCCACTCTTTTAAACAACACTCTATTGGTTTACCTAAGTTTACCAGACTTTTTACAAAAGGAGATCTAGGAATAATATTTATTCATTTGTTTATTTTTTATTTATAAGTAATAATAACCAGAAAAGACCCCCAAACAGTTATCTCCCTATATTTACACATGCTTGCAAACTGCAGGAGCTCAGCTCCTTGCAGGGCAATTAGCAGCTACGGTATCTGATTTTTGAATAGCCTCAGTGCTTATTAGTTATCTGATCTTTCCATCACCCTCTGGCAACCCACCAAAAATCAGGTTGTGACCCACCAGTGGGTCCTGACCCACAGTTTGACCCACTGCAAGGTTCCCAAGAAAAGGCTTTCCTGAATGCTATCCTAGGAGATTCATCTTGCCATCTCTGTAGGTTGTTTCCACTGCTGTAATTGTTTAAGGCAGGTTTTAATCTTTGCTGATGGCTCAAGTTTATTCTGGTTGATTAGTTAGTAGTGGGGATTTCCACTGTTCTTATTGGAATGTATGTGTGTGTCTTTTTTTTTTTTTTTTTACTGAACTCTCTGTGGTTTAGATTTTGTTGTTGGAAGCCACCTTGGACACTAATGGAAAATCAGCAATAGGCAGTTGTACTTGATCTATTAAATGTAATAGTCATGTGAATGTAAACAAAATCGATACAAAAACAGGAAACTGACAATTTACTGAGTACTCCGGTGAAGCACGATAATAGAAAATTACAATGAATCCTTAGCAGTACCAGTCTGGCTTCTATTGACTTTCTATTTGGTGCATCACTTTAAATTAATCTCCAGCTTGTTAATATAAAGATGACTGCATTTCTCTTTTTACTCCTGTTCTCTGACAAAGGGCCTATTCACCTCAACTAGTGCTGGGGATGGAATAGGGTAACTGTCTTTATATTCTGAGAGTAGGGAACACCTGTTATTCTCTTCGCGTCTTGGTACAGGTATCCACACTGAACAGGCTTAATTCTCCCTGTACTCCAGTTTTGGAGTACAAATGGCAGTTTGGGGAGCTGTGATTATGCTCTGACACTCCCCCACCCCCACTCTTTTTGCTTTGCTTTGCTTAACATTCAACCAGGTGTAGATGGGCAGGAAGTGTGGTCTGGAGGTTGAACCTGAAGAAGCTAAGCAGTTCTGGTATCACTTTAGATGGGTGACTGCAATGCCGATGATGGAGTTGTCAGAGCCATTGAAGCTCTGCAAAGGAATGTGGAGGAGTGTGGATGGTAGAGATATCAGCAGGCAAGCAATGGATAACATCTTGAGAACCTGATGGTGACTGCACCATGAAGACAAACATCTGGAGAAATGGAGGGTTCTATGGGTTTCTCATAGAATGACATTTGTAAAAAAAACAAAAAACGTAAATGAAAAACAGGGTTTATGGTCAACCTGCCTATGTAAACTGCCTTGATTCTGGTTACACAGTATTGTGTTCAAATATTGTGGCCTTCAACCTTCTTCATGCCTCAACCCCAGTAAATAAAGTATGAAACTGGGGACCCACCGTTGGTTCCACCCCTTCTGGGACCCTATCTGCCCCCACCTCTGTGGCTACCCATTCCCCGATTTGTTATGCCTTCCCAGCACTGTAACCAATTATTCTTATTAGAGGAGGCAGATAAAGTTACCATGAAGCCTGGCACTAGTGAAAGCAATTTTAGCACAATTGCTAAAAACCTGAGCAGGACAGGGACACAATCACCTGAAGAGGTACACTAAATGCCTTTCCCTGGTGGTGCTCCAATTCAGTGGTTTTCAACCTTTTTCATTCCTGTAAACTGCTGCAATCCCACAACTGAGGCTTCACTATCCCAATGGGGTCCATTGGGGTTGAAGAAACTGGTGTAATAAATATAAAGTTTGATGCTTGTTTACTTGGTCCAAACAAAGGTATTACCAGAGAGTGACTTCTTATTTAAAGGCTAACATGTCTACCTGTGGTTTTCATTGTACCTTCTCTAATTTCTCAAACATCTGCTTGGCCACAGTGGAAACAGTATCCTGGATAGATCGGATCCCCCTGTGGGGGTACGATCAGGCTGTAGGTTCATTGCTGTAGGGGCAACACAGTGAAATTAAAGGGTGCTGCATGGGGGAATTTTCCTCTCCAAACAGGAAGACAGATGAAAATGCTTTTTGGGAATTGTAGTCTTTGTAAAGGCTACCCATATTGCAGTAACCCTCACAGACTACAGCTCTGATAAGTTCTTTCATCTTTCTCCCTGTTTGGAGAATAGAAGAGGGAAATTGCATTTGGGAGAGGTGTTTGGACCTCTTCAACCTAGAAAAGAGGCGCCTGAGGGAGGACATGATTGAGACATACAAAATTATGCAGGGGATGGACAGAGTAGATAGAGAGATGCTCTTTACACTCTCACATAACACCAGAACTAGGGGACATCCACTAAAATTGAGTGTTGGGAGAGTTAGAACAGACAAAAGAAAATATTTCTTTATTCAGCATATGGTTGGTCTGTGGAACTCCTTGCCACAGGATGTGGTGATGGCATCTGGCCTGGACACCTTTAAAAGGGGATTGGACAAGTTTCTGGAGGGAAAAATCCATTATGGGTTACAAGCCATGATGTGTATGTGCAACCTCCTGATTTTAGAAATGGGCTATGTCAGAATGCCAGATGCAGGGAAGGGCACCAGGATGAGGTCTCTTGTTATCTGGTGTGCTCCCTGGGGCATTTGGTGGGCCGCTGTGAGATACAGGAAGCTGGACTAGATGGGTCTATGGCCTGATCCAGTGGGGCTGTTCTTATGTTCTTATGAAAGCCCCATGCAGCACAGATTAATTGTGCTGCGCCAGCAGTGGGGAGGGGAGAAGGCACCCCTCGCTGTAGCTGGGGTGTTAACTGCAAATGGGTGGGAGATCGGTTAAGAGGGTGTTTGAAATGATTCATAGCCCAGTCCCCCTCTGCATGGTCCAGAGGAGTAGCAGCGCCAAAATGGCTACTACTGCATCCTGTGGGTGCCGTGGCAGCTGCTGGAGTCTCTTCAGGAGAAGGGGACTTTTGTCCCCTGCATCAGGTAAGGTCGCAGTTCCTTCAATGTATGTGCTGGATATTTTGCGGATGTAGACTGGAGGAGCTCCATGCAGAGCTTTTCAGCATTGAATCCAGGGGAGCCTTGCTCCCTCCCACCCCTTCCACCCCAATTCCTCCCTACACCCCTTCCCTGCTCCAGAATGCCTCCTTCCACCCCGGTCCTATCCCAATTTGTCAAATCCTGTCGACTACGCCAATTTGTCCCATCCAAATATTCCAACTCCCTTCTCATGCCCACTTTTTTGGCTCATTAACACATCCTTATCTCTAGAAACTACAGCTGTGATGTGCAAAGGAATGAACATAGAACTCCTTATCTATAGCAATTAACCAACTTTATTGCTACAAACACTTATTCCTTGCAAGTCCTCTTGTCCAGAGGCTTTCCCTCCCCAAAACTCCACTTAACTTAGTGGGCAAGGTCTGAAGCCTCCAGTCCAGTCCAGTCCAGTCCAGTCCAGTCCAAATCTCCAAAGCACAGGCCAGTCTCCTCCAGCAGGGTCCTGGCAGTCCCCTTCTCCCATAGCTTTGGTCAGGTTGCTTTGCTCCTTCTGAAGCTGCCCTTTATCCTGGAGCCCCTTGTTAAGTCCAAATGCAGCTCAGCTGTGAGCTACCTCCTTTGCTCATTCAAAGTCCCATCAAGGTCAAATGAAGCTCAGGTGTCCATCCAGGTCTCCATTGGCCTTGATTGATTACAGCTGTAGAGCCAGCCTTGCCATTCCCACAGCTGTCAAACAGCTGTCAAAACATGGAATCACTGTCAACACCACATCATCCACCTGATCTCCCATTACAGCCCTGGCAAACCTTACCACCACCCAGAGTTCTTTCCTTGTTCCAGATGGTGTTCGTTCAGACCTGGGTTCAGTGCTGACTGGCACTGGGTCAGCTTCAGCAGTCCCTACATGGAGGCTGCCATAAACATGCTTTATGGCATGTTTATGACACCCAGCACCAGTGGTACACTTGTAGCGCTGACGCTGAAGAGCTCTAGATTGGGATCTCAATAATTAATCTGATTTTTTTTTCTTAAACATTTCCCTGCTACATAAATTTTTTTTGGGGGGGGGGGGGGAAATAAAAGGTTGGATCATGTTCAAACCATTTAGAAACAAGCCTCAATCAGCTCACTTATCTCTAATCCCTTCCTGGAAATACAAATACATTTCATCCATAACAGCTTTCTCGCTCACTGCAGGCAGAACTTCGTATTTCAGATCTGTCTGTCTCCATAACTTTAAGGAGGGGTGGCTGTCTTAGAAACATCTCCCTCTCTTTCCAGATGGTTGTCATTTGAAAACAAAATAGCTGAGTGGGATGGATTATGGGTCCAGTCAAGCATGAATGTTCTTATATGCTTAAGATCAAGCATTTATTGAAAAGCTGGCATTAATAACTGTTCTGAAGCCAAAGAGGTACAAAGGGGAGAAAAGGAGAGATGAAGGCCAGCACTTCAGAGGAAGCTCTTGTTTCATTGCTTTATTATTGCCAAGTTTCTCTCTGCATTTTAATGCTTGGTTCTACAAAAATATGGTTCCTACAGGGCAAAAAAAGCCCAATAACTTTCATGCTTAATAATCTCGTCTGTGAGGAGCCAATCTAATTTGTGGAAACAAATTGCTCCTCAGGGATATGTTATTTCAACCAAAACTGAATATATTACTCATTTAAAAAGTAGCAATAAAGATTATATAAGATGTAATTCATTATTTTTCTAAATGTTCCACCGTACCATGGGGAGGTGAGACTTAAATAGCTTACAGGAAGCCTACCTTAATTAGGTTGCTTTTCAAATCAAATATAATATAATTTTAACATAAAAATGTCACTCAAGGGAAGACTTTCCATTTGGAAAGAAGATTAATGTTTAAAGGGGGAAAAATTGTGCAGCTCAGTGGGCATTTTTGTGTGTTTTGAGTGTGCACACACACGGATTGATGGGTGTGCACAATACATGCACAGACATTCCGTGAAAGCCCATGATCTCACGGCCGTTAGGGCTGCTCTGCTTGACTGAGGTGTGTGACCTCAGACAGAAATGAACGTCTTTATGTGTTTTTCCAAGGCTGGAGTTCTCAGACCACTTATTTTTGAGCACTCTTATCCGAATCAATACTCCTCTGGAGAAGGCTGACATCTAAAATGGCAACATGTGTGCTTGTTTCTGGGTGTGTACCTTCAGGACATAAGTTCTCAGAATGAGTTTATTGCGATGCTCCTGCTGTTCTCTGGAAGACTTTCCAAGGAAAACAGGATACTTAAAAGAGGCATTTTATAGTTATTATAGCTCCTTTAACCAAGAAGGAAGCTCTTCAGAAGGCTGAAGAGGAAGTGACAGAGGACATGTATGACACACCACCATTTGCCAACAGATACCTTAATTCATACCTTTAAGCTGTCCTCATTTGTGAGGAATAGTCTTTTGTTTCTGGCAACTCTCTCTTGGCAAGTGTCCCTGTTTGAACCTTGGAGGGGAGATGTTGAGGGCATAATCCAAGCATTCAGGTAAGATTTGCAGAGCAGAATGCAATTCTTCAAAGTTTCAACACTGTGTCTAGGTTTAGGGGCCTCTTCATCCCCATCCCCTGGAGGAAGTTCAATCTCAAAGAGTGATGGGAATGACATTATGTCCTCATAGAGGGATACAAAGAGATGGCAGAACTGAAGAGGATGCTGGCTATGGAGGTTTATTCTTAAGGGAGCATCTCAAGGGGGTGTTTGTGTTCGGTTTCAGTTCAGGTATAGTCACAAGATCTGCTGCCTTATATTGCTTCTTGCCTTGCAGCTAGGGGGCCAACCCTTAAATATCCCTCTCCACTGAACTCAACATACATCCCTGCTGATGTGTTGGCAGCTCACTCAAAGAGGAACCCTTGCCCAAGGATCTGAAGTACATTGCATCCCACTTTTGTTTATTAACTTTAAATAAATATGTTTAAATACTGCTTTTCCAAACCAAAATCTGCACAAAGCAGTTTGCAAAGATGTGCAGAACACATCAAAGAACATAAATGCTATCAGTAACAAAGGTGGTCAACGTAAGCAGTAAGATAGTCAGCAATGTGATGCGGCTGCAAAGAGGGCGAATGCAATTTTAGCTTGCATTAGCAGAACCATAGCTTCCAAGTCACGAGAAGTTGTGGTTCCACTTTTCTCTGCACTGGTTAGACCTCACCTGGAGTATTGTGTCCAGTTCTGGGCACTCCACTTGAAGAAAGATGCAGCCAAATTGGAGTAGGTCCAGAGGAGAGCAATTAGGGTGATCAGGGGGCTGGAGGACAAGCCCTATGTGGAAAGGTTAAGGGAACTTGGCATGTTCAGCCTGGAGAAAGAGAAGGCTGAGAGGGGCTATGAGAGCTCTCTTCAAATACCTAAAGGGCTGTCACATGGAAGAAGGGAATAATTTATTCTCAGCTGTCTCTGAAAGCAGAACTCGAACCACTGGCTCCAAACTGCAAGAGAGATTTTGATTAGACATCAGGAAAAAATTCCTGACAGTCAAGGCGGTTCGGCAGTGGAACAGATTGCCGAGAGAGGTGGAGGACTCTCCCTCACTGGGGATCTTCAAGCACAGTCTCCACAAGCACCTTTGGAGGTGCTCTAAGAGGATTTCCTGCCTAAGGCTAGATCAGGGGTGTCCAAACTTTTTGGCAGGAGGGTCACATCCTCTCTCTGACACTGTTTCGGGGGCCAGGGGAAATTTACATTTTAAATTTGAATAAATTTACATAAATTAATATATTAGAGACGGAACTTATATGAATGAACTAATTTTACTTAGTTTATTTATAATATACATGAGATCCAGAAAAGGGGGGTTGTTAAAATAATTCCTGACACATATAACACACCTCTTCCTAGGGAAAAGTACAGAACAAAGGTAAGAGGAGTCGGCATGGGCTCCTTCCCCCCCCCCCAATGCAGGAGCATGTTTTTACTCTCACTCCCCCCCCAATCCTGGCAACAAGCAGCAGCAAAGGAACACAATCAGTCAGGGATCTGGTGGGCACCTGCCCCCCCTCAGGACAGGAGTTTGTTTCTCCTCATTCACACAGAGAAGGGAGCTGCCTGTCTCCCTCTCTCAGCCCCCCAGCCTGCACCGAGCACCAAACCAACTTAGAAGCAGGCAGAGAGCTGTGTGTATTTCCCCATCTTCCTCCATCTCTGCCAGCAACCCCAACAAGCAAAAGCAGTAGGTTTCCTCCCCATTCAAACATCAAATGAGTTCTCCCCTGCAGTGCCCGCCTCCAAAACCGAGCACTCACAGCCCAATCAACCCACACTTTCCTGGGAGGAAACCCCACTGAGTCTGACGGGATTTACTGCTGAGTGCATGCTCTCCAGCTGCATTCAAACATCCCTGGGACTTCTCCCCTACAGTGCCAGCCCCTGACCCCAAGCACACTCACAGCCCAATCTGATCCACACTTTCCTGGGAGTAAACCCCACTGAGTCTGATGGGATTTACTGCTGAGTAGACACGCTCTCCAGCTGCATTCAAACATCCCGCGATTTCTCCCTTGCAGCGTCACCCCCCAGCACACACAAGCAGCACAAATAGACCCACAGTTTCCCATCCCTCCTCAGTGCATAACCCCGCCCCTCCCAACCCAAACTGCAGGGCAAACAGACCTAGGACCTCTCACCCCATCTGACGCCTGGACTGCCTGGACTCAGCTGTAGCCTCCCCAACGTAATGGGAGGGTTGTGGATGGGCGGGGCTCCTACTCTCCTGTGAGTGCTTAACCTTTTTCTCGATGTTATTGCAAAGAGCAGTTGTGTTGGGCCAGCAAAGGCTCCAGCCGGTCTCCAGCAGGCCGAGCGCCCATTGGAGATTGGGGCTCCCCCGCGGGCTGCAAGTGGCCCGGGGGCCAGGGTTTGGGCAGCCCTAGACGAGATGACCTATTAGGCTCCTTCCAACTCTATGATTCTATAGCATCTTAGTGGCTATAACTATGGTGCCAACTGATGTATGAAAGCCCAGTCATCAATCAAAGCCAGGTCCATAATGAAAAAGTGTCAGACTGAAATCTATTCAGAGCCAGGTGGAACAGTTGCATTTTTAAGGAAATGCCCAGTCTGGGTAAGGCTAAACAGAGAATGCGGGGCAGCCAGTGATCTGTAGTGGGGAGCAAGAAGAAGAAATTGTGAGTCTCCTCTGTGGTGTCAAGACAGAGCAGGGCTGTCTAGGGCTGTGGGGTATTAGAGCTTAAAGGCCCTAGGCAGGTCCCAGGGAGACAAGAACTTGCTTCAACAAGGTCTTGGTGGTAACTGAGCCCTCATCTGCTTCCTGGGCCTATTATGCCCCATAGATTCTCCTCCACCCTGTTGAGAAATGGAAAGGATTAAAAGATGCACCCTCTGGCCTGGGGTCCATTATGTCTGACCTGGCACAATAAACAACGGTAAACATCAGTTTCCAGCAGGATCTGAAAATAATTTGTCCTTGGAGTTAAATATCTGTGAGCTCTAAGCAAGTTGAATGACCGGGTAGATTTCCAGATGTGATTTTGAGGAGCCTGGGAACAACCTTGGAAAGGGCAGGGGGCACTGTTCGGTTGGTACATTACTTTGACATGTCCCACAAGGCTCCTGGAACACAAGAGAGTGAGAATACTGGCTTCCCAGTATCTGCCATGCGGATTTCTAGTCTTGGCATCTCTGACTCAAGGGCTGACTCTGGCTGCTGGATTCAAGCTCAGTGTCAAGACCTGGACCCAGGACCTTTTCTCCTGGTACTTCTAGGTCTTCTGACCATCCAGTTCTTCTGTGGACTTACTGCACAATCCTATGCATGTCTACTCAGCAATAAGTTGCACTAAGTTCAGCAGTACTTACTCCCAGTTAAGAGTATAAGATTGCAGTCTTTTTGCCTGCTCGAGATCTGGTTATTGACAGGAATGCTGAATAAAGGCAGGCAATATAGGAGTCTGATGGTCTCGATGGAACCTCCTATAATCATTCTGTGGGTGCAGACCTGCCAATGGAAAGACCCTCCCTCTAATCACTGCCAACCAAGTGTGAATCAATGGGGGCAAGAGAGCAGGGACTGAAAAGATGATGTAAGGGTGAAAATGGTTCTGGGTGAAAATGGTTTTATTTCAGTTCTGTGTTATACAAATGGATCTTTCCTAAGTTCCAAATGAAAGCGATAAAATTGGCTGTTCTCTCTGCAATTTAACTATGAAAGGCAGAAAAATAACTCCCTATAACTACTAGTTGTAGTTTCTCAAATCAGAGGACAGCACAAGTTCATCTTAATGAACAATTTTCCGATTTCAAGAAGCAATTCTGGAAGTGAATAGTCGAGTTGATGGCTTGTCACACACAATCACTGTGTATCCAAACACTTATTCCCTGCTTTATAATATTGTGTTTCAAAGTTGGATTATTATGCAGATTTAATAAGCAGCATTCATTGTTATGGTTGGCTTTTAATGACATTCGGCAGGTGTCAATCATGCTTCAGAATAAAATAAGTCTTCTTTAACAACCCAGTTTTTAAGCATCAAATGTAAACAACCATTTCCAGCAAGGTCTAAAAACAATTTGTCCTTGGTTGTCCTTGAGGTTAAATATCTTAGCGCTCCAAGCAAGTTGAATGGCTGGGCAGATTTCCAGAAGTGATTTTGAGTAGACTGGAGTCCTGGCAACCTTGGCAAGACAGGGTCCACTGGCCAGTTACTACATTACTTTGGCATGTCCCACAGAGGCTTTCAGTCTTTTGTATATTTACACACAGCATCTGAAGCAAGCTCACCATGCAGCATGTTATTATCACAACCGTGAGACCTCCCCTGGTTACCAGTTAGTTTCCTGGCTACATTCAAGGAGCTGTTTTCTTCAAAGCACTTAATTGCCTGCCTCCAGTTTATCCATGAGAACCATCTAAGTGCCAAAGTCAGAATTCAGAATGCAAATTTCGCCAATGCTGGATTTTCCTCCATGTTGCACAGCCATACTGAAAGTTGGTACCACTATCACTCATGAAATGAGGCTTTGTCCACATTTGCAACAAAATGAGTAGATAGAGTGAGAGCTCAAACCTATGCATGAAGTAGGTTACTCAGAAGTAAGTGCTATTATAATTAATGCAACTTACTACCAGGTAAGTATGAATAGGATTGTAGCCTGAATGTACCATTAGACCTGCGGTTTTCAAACTCCCAGGAAGTTTGAAAGCTGCAATCAATTCTTGTGGGGGCAGGGCGGAGAGGCAGCAGGGGTAGGGTGAAGGCAGAGGCGCAATCTCCAGGATCTCTATCAGAGCCTCCTGCAGCTTCCCAGGGGCGTGGGGAGCCCTGCGCGGCTGTCCGCAGGGCTCCCCAATGCTTCAAAAGTGAAAGTGGAGGATTGCACTCCTGGTTTAACCCCCAGAAGGCTGCAGGAGGCTCTGGTAAGTGTACCTAAGCCCCTGCAGCCCCCCTCAGTGGCACAATCCTAGGGATTGCGCCGCTGTCTCTTCCCTGCCTCCTGGCTGCCCCTGCCCCTTAAGGGGAAACAGACCAGGGCCCACAGGCTGGGGTGTCACGATGCTCCAGTCTGAAAAGACCTGTATTCGACCAAAGGTAGGCAATCACATTTTTTTAAAGCTCCATTATTTTTGAAAACAAATGCTGAGGTTTGTTTGTTTATTTGGGGAGGGGGGACTGACACAACACTACTCTCAGATACTGTGATCAGGTAGGAAACCTGTGAACCACAGAGGCAAACCCAGTGCAAACTTTGTTAGAAACTAACCAACCCACCATTTGTGCTGACTTTTGGTGCAGAGGCACCAACGTTGATGCACCATGGTTAACTCTGAAAAAGGAGTTTCTGGTCAGATCTGGCCTTGCTCTGAAATGATGGTTGTGGCCTGAGGTGCATTTGCCCAGCTTCAACTGATGCAACCATTTCTCTCTCAAGCAGACCCACCCACAGTCACAGCCAGGCTTTAGTTACCTATAAGTTAGACTACTGCAGTGGTTTCCATACTGGGGCATCATGACACCCCAGCCTGAGGGTCCTGGCTTCTTTCCCCTTAATGGGAAATGGCGGGGGCAGCCAGGAAGCAGCGGCATGATCCCCAGTATTGCGCCGCTCAGGGGGACTGCAGGGGCTTGGGTGCACTTACACAAGCCTCCTGCAGCCTCCTGGGGGTGCAGGGAGCCCTGCGCGAACTTCTGCAGGGTTCCCCAGGTCAGGGAAAGTGAAAGTGGGGAAAGGTGCCCGCCAGGATGGGGAGCTGCCCAAGCATGGCCAGGAAACCATGACCATTGCACCCCGCTCCGCTAAACCGGAAGTGGGGCGCGATCGCTCCACTTTCTCTTCTGATGGGGCTGCGGAGACTGGGATGCGCTCACCAGTGTGCCTGCAGGGCACCCAGGTCAGGGAAAGAGAAAGTGGAGCGATTGTGCCCCACTTCCGGTTTAGTAGAGCTGGGTGCTATCGCTCTGCTTTCACTTTCCCTGACCTGGGGAGCCCTGCAGGTGCTGGTGAGTACATCCCAGTCCCTGCAGCCCCCTGAGCAATGCCTTCCCCAGCCCCCACTGCTTTCCCCCCACCCCTGCAAAGACTTAGTGCAGGTTTCAAACTCCCTGAGAGTTTGAAAACTGCAGGACTACCGTAATGTGCTATATGTGGGACCGCCCTTGAAGACTATACTGAAACTTCAACTTGGATATAAAGCAGTGGATGTCAGAGTTACTCCAGCTTCAATGGTTGCCATTTTTTTTCCAATTGCCAATTCTAAGTGTAGATTGTCTTTAAAACTCTAAACAGCCTGTGCCAAGTTATTGGAAGGATCATCTTCTTCCCTATGAATCTACTTGCCCTGCAAGATCTTGTGCATTCCACTTCCTTGTGAGGGTCAGCAGCTGACAATTTAGGAGCCAGTTTTCTCAGTGGTGGCCCCCTTTCCCTGAGGTCCACCCAGTACCTTTCCTCCAGGTGTTTCACCACCAATTGTAGACCTGCTCTTTCGGTGGGCTTCCATCCGTTTGCTAAATGATGTCGGAGAGCTGTTGCCTGTCACTTGGCTGTTTTTATTCATTTTAATTTGATCACTGTTAAACATTTTATATATTTTTAATTGTAGGTTGCCTTGGGTCATTTCTAGAATGGCATTTTGACATAAAACAAGCACTAGTTTTGCCTGAATGTCTCTTAATTCCTCGAGACACTAAAATAAAGTGCTGCAGATGGACAGACCTTCTTTAAAAACTGAAAAATTTGTTTCAAAGCCAAATTGACCTTATCTTTTCACAATCCTACTTCCAATTATACTTTTCCACATTAAGTGACAAGAGCTGAACACTGAAAAAAGAGAGAAAGAGAGAAACACAATACACTTGGAGCTCCCCAATTTCCTTTTTTGTTCCCTTCCAAATGCAATTTCTAGCAGAGTCATGTGTAAAACTCCAATAAGTTCCCACTCCAGCTTGTGTTTGCAGCCCTTTAAAATCCTTCTTGAGAAAATGCAAGTGGATAAGAGCGAAATATGTGAGGACAGGACCTGAGTTAACTGGCAAATACGTTCTGGAGAGACAGGATGCTGCCAAATTACTAAAATAATTCCTCTCCCAGTGTCACATAAGAGGCGAGAAGAAGTTTGGGTCAAGCACTCTTCACACCTGCCACCATTACTGGTCTTTCGGAATAGCTGAAATCTTGCAGCCCAAGAGTCAGGTTAATTCTCAAATTAGTACGTGGAATTTATCCCCTTCCTATTCTCAGTTCGTTCTTACTTGCATCTTAGGGTTGCCAGGTCACGTACAGAGTTGCATTATACTGAGTTAGATCTCTGGTCCAACCAGCTAAATTATGTGGACTCTGATTGGCAGTAGCTCTCTGTAACTCTCCCAACCCTGACTGGGGCTGCCTTCTGGATTCACCTTCTGGAGGCAAATTGTGCGCTCTGCTATTGAGCTACAGCCCTTCCCCAACATATGAATTTTTATGATGCCAAGAGAGACTATTGTTGCCTACCCTGACTGGCAAGCAGGGCCACCAAGAGGAATTTTATCAGGGGGTACAAAGTTTCTTTTGGACCCACTCCCCAAAGGGGAAGGGAGGAAATGAAACAGAGTGGGGGAGGGTGGCAATGGTTGTGGGCAGCATGGGAGCAAGGAGGTGGTAAAACAGGGGAGGGTGGGGACAGTTGAAAAAATCATTGGATTCCAGGTCTACTGGGCTTCCCAATGCAAAGTCCAGGTCTGTCTGTGCTGCATCAGCAACTAGATACAGCAATACTAAAGACACTCTCTAAAAATTTTTAAGTACAGAAAATCATCGCAGAAAATCAGCATCACAGGATTTAGGCTCATACCAGAATGGAAGTGTCCTGCATGTACAAAATCTTACTTCTTCAGTACCTGTACGTAAGAACATAAGAAGAGCCCCGCTGGATCAGGCCACAGGTCCCTCTAGTCCAGCTTCCTGGATCTCCCAGTGGCCCACCAGATGCCTCAGGGAGCACACAAGACCTGCATCCTGGTGCCCTCCCTTGCATCTGTAGTCCCACAGCTGGGTCCCTGAACTCTACCATCTTGCATGGGAAGCGGACCCACAAGCCAAACAGCTACTGCAACATGCCAGTTTCCTCCCAGATTTGACACTATGTTAAGGAGTGTCATGTAGGAGTGACATTGTGTCATGTAGTGGCAAGTGCATATGGCTTATGGCAGGGGTTGGCAACCTTAAACACTCAAAGAGCCATTTGGACCCGTTTTCCGGAGTGAAAAAAACCTCAGGAGCCACAAAACTTCCAAACTGAACTGTCCAAGAATCTGTTCTGCAGACTGCTTCATTCCTTGAGCAACGGAATGCCCCTGGCCACTCCAATGGCCTTTCAATTGCCTCCAAACTGCCCTTCTATAACTGCATATTTGGTGACCCTACTAAAGTTTGCATTTTCTTTTCATTTCTCCCTGTATTCTAACATGATAACCACACTTGCTTTTAAGATTGGTACAGCCTCACTTCCTCCTTTTGTGGCATTTATAGCTAGCTATAGACACTTTAGGGGGGAAAAATGATATCTTATGTACATACCCTTCTCCATCTGTCAGTTTTTATAATAATGTATTTTGTATCCAGATAAGTGTGCAGCACACTCTATAGACAATAAATAAATACAGCCAGGAGAGAGGCAGAAGGCTCTAGGCTTGCTTTATGATCAAACTCCTGTCATTTCCTTAAGCAATCTACACTCCTGCAGAGTGAAACAGCTGGTGCTTTAAAACTATTTATTATTTATTTCACCATCGCTGCCAACAATGTCTCCCCCAAAGGAAGGCAAAGACTACAAAGTTACAGGAGACATGCTTGGGCTGGAGCATCATCGAAGGGCTGAACAGAGATGTTGTGCAACCCAGCAAGACATTTGTAAGTCACCCTGTTTCACAAAGATTCATGACAATGGCCTACAGCAGCAGGTGGGGCATGATTCACAAGCTGAACAGACCTTAAAGTGGGACAGATTGATGACACCATTAATATTTTCTCTTTTTAAAAATACATTTATATAAGTGGAAAACTATATGTTCCACTTGACACAGGACTGCTGCAAATGCCTCCATGTGCTCAGTGTCTGTTACCATAGATCAATGTTAATCATATGGAAGTGGGGGTGAGGCTTTGGTAGAATGTCACCAGTGAGGATCGAAAGGGGTGTGTGTCCGTCCGCATGCGAAGAGAAAGAAGTGGAAGCTAACTTCTGAACAGCTTTATTGTGTTAAAATATAGGGTGCGTCAAGCCTTCAGTGGCATATCTAGGGTGTGGGCATATCTAGGGTGTAGGGCATATCTTCCAGGGGCACCACTTCAAGGGGGGTTCCAGGCACAGACTTACCCATATTCTACCAATCATGCATGTCTGTAGTACAACTAATGGTGCATTTTTGCACCAGTCTCAGGGGAACTCCAAAAAGAAGTAAATGAACACTATTTTTCATTTCTTTCTTAAGGTGATTTAGCATTCATGGATTTTTGTGTATATGTGGGACAGGGCTGGCTGCCCACCCCATTTTCTCCCCTTCTCTGTGTAACCTGCTGAATATATTCACTTGGTGGGAAAGAGCTACCTTCCCACTCCATGCTCTTCCCTTCTCTGTTTGAACAGAGGCCTAGTTTCACTGCTTGCCAAAGGTGCTATTTTCCCTAGATACACCACTGCAAACTTTGGAAGATGGACATTCCAAACCAGAGATGGCCACTAAGAAAGCCTATGTATAGGCCACTGTTGTTTTAACTTGATATATGATAGGTGACACTGTTGGCTCCGTGTCACATCAGCTGTGTGATTCATTGCCATCTTCCTTTGCATTCACAACAACAATGATGCTAGACTCCTGCAATCCCCCTAAAAAGCATACCTGCATGTTTGCACCTGTTGAGCAAACCAATCACATGTGTGGGGGCATGGAGTGTTGCAAGTTAGCCCGACCCACACGTGCAAGTGGATGGAGAGGCATTACTTCTTATAGCTTGGTTGTACCATACATTAAAACAGTTATTTTCAATCTTTTTCATCTCACGGCAAACTGACAGGGCACTAAAATGATCAAGGCACACCACCAGGTTTTTGACAATTCACAAGGCACACCATGCTGCCAGTAGGGTGTTCAAATCTCCCAAATCTCCCTATTAATAAATGACCTTCCCCCAAATTCCTGTGGCACACCTGTGGACCATGCGTGGCACATCAGTGTGCCACGGCACAATGGTTGAAAATGGCTGCATTAGAACATCAGGATGTCCTTAGTTCCAACTCGGTTGTCCTCTTGGGGCAAAAGTTGAAATCTCTTGCCTACTTTGAGATTCAGGCAAAGGGGTTACTTTTATAGTGTAAGCTCAACACTTTAAAGGAATTTTCCTTCAAGTTTGATCAGCTGAAAGTTCAAATAAACATACCTTGATGTAAATTCACAGTTTCAGTTGATACAAACCCATCACAGAGAAAAGTTCAGCTTAGAAATATTTGTGTAGAACTCTGAGCTAAGGCAAAGTTCTTCTTTGGCTTTTACTGCTCTTAGAAGAGCTCGTCTGAATTTACAGTTCCCACCACAACATACACAATTCATGGATTTGAAGGCCAGCTGGGACCATTACAATTGCCTCTTCTGATCTCTTGCCTAAATAGGCTGAGAAGTTTTGTCTTGTAAGTTCTGCATCAAACACACCACTTGGAGCTCAGTATCAGAATATATCATTTAGGATTCCATACTACCTCCATTTTAAAACATCAAAAGACAGAAATGTTCATCAGTAATTATGAGAACTATGAACCTCATTGACTCATAACCATGAGGCGAACAATACAACTCCTGATTTCTTCTCAGGCTTTCAACTGAGCAGAGGAGCTCTTCCTTCTCACCTGCTCCTTTTACTGGGTATTGATTTATTTTGCACATTTTCATACCGCCTTTCTTCCAAGGAGTTCAGTTCCTTCCCTCCTTTTGTCCTCACAACAACCTTGTGAGGTAGAGGAGGCTAAGAGATCGTGATTAGCTCAGGAAGCTTTGTGGCTGAGCTGAAATTTGAATCTGGATCTTCCAAATTTATGTCCAGCTCCTGAACCACTACACCAACAACTTTCGTGGTTGCAAGGGAGATGGATCTCTCTCTCTCTCTCTCTCTCTCTCTCTCTCACACACACACACACACACACACACACACACACACACACACCTGGAATGAGTACCTGGGATCCAATTGAATGGCACTGGTAATCTACCCTTTGCATGATTAGGTGTTTGTGCAACAAATTTTAGATAGCTTAAAAATTGCAATCTGTGTTACATGAAGATGCCCATTTGACTGATAGTGGAAATCTAGATCTTTGCCCCAAAGAGGTTCAAGAGCACAGATTCTAGAAAGAAGAGCCTGCAGAGCATAACAGAGCAGATCCTCATCAAAGATAGGATCTCAAAACACATAGACGAACAGGCCTTGCTGAGGGAGAGTCAGCATGGCTTCTGTAAGGGTAAGTCTTGCCTCACGAACCTTATAGAATTCTTTGAAAAGGTCAACAGGCATGTGGATGCGGGAGAACCCGTGGACATTATATATCTGGACTTTCAGAAGGCGTTTGACACGGTCCCTCACCAAAGACTACTGAAAAAACTCCACAGTCAGGGAATTAGAGGACAGGTCCTCTCCTGGATTGAGAACTGGTTGGAGGCCAGGAAGCAGAGAGTGGGTGTCAGTGGGCAATTTTCACAATGGAGAGAGGTGAAAAGCGGTGTGTCCCAAGGATCTGTCCTGGGACCGGTGCTTTTCAACCTCTTCATAAATGACCTGGAGACAGGGTTGAGCAGTGAAGTGGCTTAGTTTGCAGACGACACCAAACTTTTCCAAGTGGTGAAGACCAGAAGTGATTGTGAGGAGCTCCAGAAGGATCTCTCCAGACTGGCAGAATGGGCAGCAAAGTGGCAGATGCGCTTCAATGTCAGTAAGTGTAAAGTCATGCACATTGGGGCAAAAAATCAAAATTTTAGATATAGGCTGATGGGTTCTGAGCTGTCTGTGACAGATCAGGAGAGAGATCTTGGGGTGGTGGTAGACAGGTCGATGAAAGTGTTGACCCAATGTGCGGTGGCAGTGAAGAAGGCCAATTCTATACTTGGGATCATTAGGAAGGGTATTGAGAACAAAACGGCTAGTATTATAATGCCGTTGTACAAATCTATGGTAAGGCCACACCTGGAGTATTGTGTCCAGTTCTGGTCGCCGCATCTCAAAAAGACATAGTGGAAATGGAAAAGGTGCAAAAGAGAGCGACTAAGATGATTATGGGGCTGGGGCACCTTCCTTATGAGGAAAGGCTGCGGTGTTTGGGCCTCTTCAGCCTAGAAAAGAGACGCCTGAGGGGGGACATGATTGAGACATACAAAATTATGCAGGGGATGGACAGAGTGGATAGGGAGATGCTCTTTACACTCTCACATAATACCAGAACCAGGGGACATCCACTAAAATTGAGTGTTGGGTGGGTTAGGACAGACAAAAGAAAATATTTCTTTACTCAGCGTGTGGTCGGTCTGTGGAACTCCTTGCCACAGGATGTGGTGATGGCGTCTAGCCTAGACGCCTTTAAAAGGGGATTGGATGAGTTTCTGGAGGAAAAATCCATTATGGGGTACAAGCCATGATGTGTATGCGCAACCTCCTGATTTTAGAAATGGGTTATGTCAGAATGCCAGATGCAAGGGAGGGCACCAGGATGAGGTCTCTTGTTATCTGGTGTGCTCCCTGGGGCATTTGGTGGGCCGCTGTGAGATACAGGAAGCTGGACTAGATGGGCCTATGGCCTGATCCAGTGGGGCTGTTCTTATGTTCTTATAACACAACCTTTGTTCTACCATCCCCTTAATATAGGACACCTCACTGTGCAATTAAATGCTCTGTAATGGCTGATTCTTTCCCTTAGTTGTGATATTATGCAAATAGCATTTCCTTATGGAGCCAGGCATAAAGTTCAGAATGACTCAGTCAAATGTGTTTTTAATGAGACGTTGCTGTTAACACGCCCCAAACAGCACTCTCTGTGACCTAACTCTTTTGGAGTTTCATGGCCATTTGCCACTTACGATTTTGGTAGCAAGTTTGCAAAATAGCTCAGCGTCTCAAATTAGTTCATGCTCCACATCAAACTGTGAAAAACCCATTCTACATTTGAGATCATTGATCATTACTGAGGTCAGCCATTTGCCATCACCTCTCTCTCTTTTTTTTTAATAAACCTAGGACTTGAATAATGCTGTCGCTATATGGTAGAACTCCCAACTGTGCAATTTTGGAAGCTGCAATCTTAAGAGGAAACAACACCATTGGGTACCTCAAAGCAAGGCCTATGGAGACATCCAGTCACCTCATCACAGCGGGGATCCAGTGTTTGTGTTTGGAGGGGGGGCCATGAGTACGATTTTAACTCCAGAGCCCAAGTCAACCAGGTCTCCGTGGCCAGGGTTTTCTGCGCAGATAGACCTGGGCTCCCCCCCCTAAACTTGGAGGCCAGATCTACCTTCCAGGTAAACCTGAGTTCCCATTCTGACTACCCTCTGGAGTCGCCTCTTCCAGGAAGGTAGACCTGGGCTGCTGACCATGCTTGGGCTGCTCCCCATCCCGGCGGGCACCCTTCCCCACTGGCATGACAGTTTGGGAGGCTATGCCATGCCCCCCCCATCCACCCCTGCCTCATCATGGTTTGCCTTCCCAGAAGCATGCTGAAGTGGCTGTCTCAGGTGGCAGATAAAACTGGGGAAAGGGCAGACTCCATGCAGAATCTATCACACCAGCTTTTTTACCAAAAAGCAGTTTTTGTTGTGGTAGTGCTCAGGGGAAAGATGCAAAGGGAGAAAGGTTGGAAAGAGAAGAGAACAGTCTTGTACAGGTTGGTTATCCTTTGAATGCCTAGGTGGGCAGCAACTCCAGGCACTGTTGGGATTTGAGCTTGGTCTGGATTTCATGTATTGGGAAAATAAAGCTTAGTCTATTTTCTCCACTGTCATCACACTGCTAACCTTACTCAGGAGTCTCAAACGACCCATATTGACCTTCTAGAGCAGGGTTGTCAAACATAAGCCCATAGCTATAGCCCATGGAAGCTCTTTATCTGGCCCACAGAATAAATGGGCTTTCCCAAATGCCTCCATAAGAACATAAGAACAGCCCCACTGGATCAGGCCATAGGCCCATCTAGTCCAGCTTCCTGTATCTCACAGAGGCCCACCAAATGCCCCAGGGAGCACACCAGATAACAAGAGACCTCATCCTGGTGCCAGCCCTTGCATCTGACATAGCCCATTTCTAAAATCAGGAGGTTGCACATACGCATCATGGCTTGTAACCCGTAATGGATTTTTCCTCTAGAAACTTGTCCAATCCCCTTTTAAAGGCATCCAGGCCAGATGCCATCACCACATCCTGTGGCAAGGAGTTCCACAGACCAACCACAAGCTGAGTAAAGAAATATTTTCTTTTGTCTGTTCTAACTTTTAGAACTTTTTGTCTGCTCCCTTTTACCAGCAGCTGCTTCTGCTGAGGCTCTGGGAGGGGGAGGCCTCAGAAGGCAAGGGACACTGTGGGGGAAGGGGCAGATCAAGAGGGGTGTGAGAAGGAGACGCCGCCGACACTTAGGTGTTGGCAACCTTCAGTCTCGAAAGACTATGGTATCGCGCTCTGAATGGTGGTTCTGGAACAGCGTCTAGTGTGGCTGAAAAGGCCGATTTGGGAGTGACAATCCATTCCACACCAGGAACAAGTGCAGTCTGTCCCTGGTCTGTCTCCCTGGCTATGGGCCTTCCTTCTTTGCCTCTTTGCCTCAATCTGTTGGCCAAGTGTCTCTTCAAACTGGGAGAGGCCATGCTGCACAGCCTGCCTCCAAGCAGGCTGCTCAGAGGCCAAGGTTTCCCACCTGTTGAGGTCCACTCCTAAGGCCTTCAGATCCCTCTTGCAGATGTTCTTGTATCGCAGCTGTGGTCTACCTGAAGGGCGCTTTCCTTGCACGAGTTCTCCATAGAGAAGAGCCTTTGGGATCCGGCCATCATCCATTCTCACGACATGAGAATCTTGTTTCACCTAGGCATCTCTGTTTCACCTAGGAAGAGCCCAATTATCACACGGGCCACCCTCTCAGCAGCACCGCTTCTGCCAAGCACAGCAAAGTGATGCCGTGGCAGAGGTGGCGCTGTGAAAGTGTGGGCCATGTGATAACATGCTTGTCATTTGCAACAAATGAGTTCTTCGGTGAAAACTAAGTGCTTATTTCTCTGTTTCTCTGCTGAATGCAAGAGCTGTAATTATTCCTGCTTCCTATAGTTATTGCCCTGAGAACCTGCAAAGCACACAATTATATTTAAGCAAACACAGTTGTTAAATGGAATAAAAGAAACTTGGCTATTGGCAGAATACCAACATGAGCAAGAAAACAGTGGCGTCTCCAGGTGACAGAGCTAATATTAAAAAACCAAGTGGCTTTTGTCCATCAGGGTGGCAGGAACCGGCGTGCTGCTCCGTGGCCTCGCTCACCGCCTGTCAGCGCCCCTGAAATTTGCTGCATTTTTGGGTGCTGACTCTGGTTTCCTTGACATAAGCCAATGATTTGTGTCCTATTCAATTTAGTTCATGTGAAAATACTCATAGCTCCTTGCCATATGTCAGGGGATGATAATTGCATTGATCCACCTCACCAACAAGCTTGGAAAGGCCGACTTTTCTGATAACGGGGGAATCGGAGACAGCCACTTTTTAGATTTAGTATGAAGACCAACTGACTGATTTGATTCCAATCAGACTTGACAAAGCTATGCATAAACTAAGGGGCAGTTAAATATGCCAATAAGTGAATTACTTTTAGCGTTAACGTTACCAGTAGACATATTGATGGGAGATCTTCACAAACAAGCTGGAAGGAACATCAGCCATAATTTCTCCTCCTTATTGGGGTAAAGGTTTAGGTAAAATACAATGAAGAAAAAGGTTAATTTCTTTCTTTATCCCACACAGCAAGTGATGTAGTGGTAAACTTTGAAGTGTAATATGCCTCTCCTAACATCCCATAGCCATGCCCCACTAGGACTATACCCCAAAAAAAATAAAAAAAATCAGTTTTAAATTTCTTCATTAGAGTTATTTCGTCTCCTGCCACTGAAGCTTATTAAACATCATTTAAACTTTTTGCTCCTTTTATTCAAAACTCTTGGAGCATGTAGCAATAGTTTTAAAACAAATATACAAACTTGAAAAATCCAATTAAAAATAATTATCCCGCATACGTATAAAAGGTATGCTAGCCTTGCATACTCAGAAGTAAGCCCTACTGATAATTAACACTTATACCCAGATAAGTTTGCACAGGACTGTAACCTTAATGCAGCGGTCTCCAAAGTGGAGACCACTGTGTCCGGAAAATGCCCTCCCTGTCCTGAGCGGCGCTTACTGTTCTGCCGTGTTTCTTTCAAGCTGATCTTGGCACAGGGATGCTCTGGGCAGTTGCATCTGCTTGGACATCCTGCTGCACAGCCTTCTATCACACTGGGCAATAGATGCGACTGCCCGGAGCATCCATGTTCAAGTGTTTGGAAAATAACCTAAGAACATGAGAAAAAATCCTGCTGGATCACGCCAGAAGATTGTCTTGTCCAGCATTTGTTATCCAACTGATTTCTCTGGCAAACTCACAAATAACAAGGGTCACTTGCTGATACCATTCTTCCCCTCCAACTGATGTTCATTCGAGAGGTATTATTTATCTGAATTCAGAGGTCACATGTAGCCATCAAGACAAGCAGACACTGATAGACTTGTCCTCCTTGAGTTTTTCCTGCCACCATCTCATGATATTGAATTCCATAGACTGATTTTACGCTACATGAACAAGTATTTCCTTTTGCCTATCCTATTCCAGTTGATTCCCATAAAGCAGGGGTGCTCAAACTTTCAACTTTAGGGATGCTGGACCTTTAACAAGTGTATAGAAGAGAGAATTTCAGCAGGTGTAGCTTGTCATCTGATGACAAGTTGCACCTGCTGCAATTCTCTCTTCTATACACTTGTTAAAGGTCCAGCATCCCTAAAGTTGAAAGTTTGAGCACCCCTGCCATAAAGCATAGTGCATATGCATGTGTACATGCAGGTATTGATTCTCTTCTCCCACTCCAAAAGGGGGCATAACATAGTCAGACTGTTTTTAGCAAAATCTTAAATACCAGAGTCAGGCACCTTGTGTTTTACAATACCACTAAAAGCTGCTGTAAAGTTCTCCACTTTACCAAGTCACCATATCAAATTCCTTCCCCCCCCCCCCATACTTGCAATCCTTCAAATATCCATTTTCAAGATTTAGAGACTGGTATTTTTATTAAGCCTCTCATATGATTTAATAGGAATAAAACTGAACCGAACCATTTAAGGTATGATTAAAAAAAAAAAAATACAGAGATCAATGCACATTAAATTCAGTCTAGCCAAAGATTAAAAACAATTTTCTTCTCTCCCAATACCTGTTTCTGAAACACTTAACAAGTTTTATTTTTTATTACACCTATTTAGAAATCATCATGCTGATTTTTCCCCCCTCACTATTCATTGTAAAGAGTGAAATATTGGGCAGGGCAAAATGTACTGTATGATCAGACAGACGATGCTGGTGTCAGGTTGAAGTGGGTACTGGCACAAAGTTCTGCATTTGAACCCAGCACCGGACTTCTGTGTTCTCATTTGTTGATACAGATGGAGGATGAGGAGAAGAGGCTGCAGTTCCTCCTCTCATCCTCCTGCACTAGCCAGCGTAGACACTGGGCCTTTGGGGAAAAGGTTTGTTTATAGCAGGGTGGATGGGAAGAGGAGTTACCATGTGAGATCCTGCCTCCTCTTCTCCCATCTTTCCCTTTGTCCAATAGGGAAAGCAATACACTTTGGAGGGGCCTTTGGGGTGCTACCATTTATAGATGGAAGGAGATGGGCATAGCAGTATTGGAAATATCTTGGCCAACATGTGCCACCACAATTCCTTGCCCTGGGGGAGAGGGGTTCAGGGGCCAGCTTGGTAGCCCTCTGATTGACATGGGACCTTGGGTGCTGTCCAATCTGGCCTACTCCCAATGCTACCCCAATCAGAGATCCAAAGGGAGATCTAAAGGTTATGTCTGGAAATAGGCTTGAGAAGAGCCATACCCTAAAGCAGTGGTTCTTGAACTTTTCCAGCTCGTGGCTCCCCTGATCCTTGTAGCCATTGGCCACAGCTCCCCATTACAAAATCTCACCTCAGTTACCCCCAAAATGGGGGTGAAGGTGTTATAATTATACACTAGAAACAAAAACAAAAAAACAGCTGCCAGCACTCTGAGGCTGCAATCCTATCCACACTTACCTGAGAGTAAGCCCCATTGAACAAAATAGGACTTACTTCTGAGTAGACCTGGCTGGGATTGTGCCCTGAGTTTGTCAGCAACACACCTGGAGGGTTTTGGAAAGGGAGGGAGGAAGTGATGCATTTTCTGGGGGAGGGGAAGACTTTGTTTTGTGTGTATCTGCTAATTGCAAACTGATGCAAACTGAGACCCAGAGACTGCTTGGCTGCAATCATAAGCTCACTTTCCTGGGAGTAAGTCGCATTGAACACAATAGGACTTACTTCTGAGTAGACCTAGCTAGGATTGTGCCTTTTGTCTTAAAATAGCAGCTAACATGGGAAGTAACCCCCCCCCCCAAAGGAGGCAGGAGGATAAAGGGGGGTGGCTGAAAACAAATAGGTGTTTTTATTTTTAATCAATTTTTGGAGACAGAGCCATCAAGAGTGGCTTTTTTTTCTTTTTTGATGGAGGAGGAAAAAGAGGAAGGTGAGGATCCTGGGTTAAGCTGACATAGACCCTGAGCCTATGTAGGACTACTCAGAAGTAAGTCCCATTTGAGTCAAATGGGCTTACTCCCAGGAAAGTGTGGAAAGGATTGCAGCCACACTGAGCAAGATTACAACTCACCCCCAAAGTAGATGGGGGCTGCTCACACACACACCCCCCAACATGCAAGTGCCACCCCTGTTCCCCCCAGGCAAGATGGAGGGATGCAAGCTTGGGCATTTGGACATTACCCCCCCCCCCAGAGCAGGCTGGCTCCTTCCTTCCCAAGCAGAGGAAAGTGCTGAGCTCTTCCCTCTCAGTTTGAAGCCTGCCAGGAGCGTGCCCTGTGCTGATGAGATGCAGCATCTCTGCACTGCCCGGCCAGTCTTCTCTCCCACCTCCCTCCACCCTGTTTCACACCCACCTCATTCTCCCCACCTCATTCACAGCTGCAGAAAAGCAGCAAGTCAGCAGGCAACACATGCAGCCAGACACCTCTCTCCCCTGATGCCTCATGATGCCCCTGGAGGCCAGCCACACCTCACCAGGGAGGCGGGATGCACAGATTGAATACCTCAACCCTAAAGTAATTGTTTATGGTCTTTTTTTTATTAGCCACTATGCATGTAAAATGTAGTCAATCAACAGATGTTACCCAACGTTACTTTAAACC
Organism: Tiliqua scincoides; assembly: GCF_035046505.1. Lineage (NCBI taxonomy): Eukaryota > Metazoa > Chordata > Lepidosauria > Squamata > Scincidae > Tiliqua > Tiliqua scincoides. Next base: position 10,576,106 of record NC_089832.1, read on the forward strand.
TTTTGAGGCATCTAGAAGATGACAGAGATGAATTGCAGGACAAGATGAACTCTGATGTCTCCCCCAATTCTTATATTGAATATGACTCTTATATTATCTTCCCCCCAGGGTGTGATACCAAAAATAGCTTGTGTTGTCCACATATAGCCGTGTGTATATAGCCCTGTGAGAGCATTCTTTCCTGGATGTTGTTATAGAAAAGTTTTGTTCTTTGCTACAATCTCAAAACATTTTATTCAGATTATGGGCAAAATTTCAGAAGCTGACTAGATGCTGGCAACAGCTCCCATCACTGAATAAAGATAAGAATGTTGTCTCAAGAATCTTCTCATGGTCAAAGCCACTTGTCCAGGTTTCACTGGAGACACTGATAAGCAACCTGGTTCTTATTAGAAATCTTTCAATTTCATCTGATGGATGAGTTTATAGGTCAGTGGGACAGCAGGTATAGCTCACCTGTTTTACATGCTGAAGATTTCAAGTTCAGTTCCTGTAATCTCCAGGTAGAGCCAGGAAAGACCCCTATCTGAAGCCCCGTGGAACCAGTGGTTAATCAGTACAGCCAATAGTAACTTTGATAGAATAATGGTTGGACTCAGGATAATGAAGTTTCATGTATCAACCACCAAGATGAAAGGTGAGTTATACATCAAAAATAAATAAAAATATGTAAAGCCATATAGAGCAGGAGTTCCCAAGGTGCCCTCCCTCCACTGGTGCCTGTTGCAGAACCTGGAATTGTCAATGACATGATGATGTGCAACATGATGACATCATCAAGACTTACTTCCAGGTTCCATGACCCCAGACAACCCTAAAATTGGTATAAAACAGTCAGGGTGGGCAGGCGGGCCCAAATAAAACTGCGGAACAACACATAGCCCACAAAGCAGAGCCTCTGCTCCATAATCTGTTGCATTGTCATGCTGCAGAGTGTTTCAGCCAGTGCACATCCCATGATACCACCCAGGGCAGCATGGCACACTCTGCCATAGAGGACAATCTCTGGTAGCTGCAGATGAAAAGATCAAGCAGTAGGTGATGGGGACAGGGAAGGAAGCCTAGAGATGTGACTGTCCATGTAGATTGAATACACAGGCCTACAAAATTGAGGATCAGGAAAGTTTTTCCCAAACTTTATGGTGGTTTGATATAAATTTGGGGCAACGTCTAGTTTTGGAGACATGGAATAGCCTCTTTAGTGAATGGTTCAAGCAGCTACCTCATGAGGAAGCCATGGCGTAGTCTTCCTCATGAGGAAGCTCTTGAACTAAAGAGACTATGCTGTGTCTCCAAAACTAGACATGATAGGGCAAAACAGATGCCATTTTTGGAATCAGCACCCCAAATATACCCAGGAATTGGTGTAATGTTTAAGGAAGCAAAATGTGTGTTGGCCTGTGATATCAATGAACTATATGAATGATATCAATGAACTATAAGACTGACTATAAGACAAATAAGATTGAATCTGATTGACTATAAGACAACAACTATGTTCATCTAAAGTCATCCCTGCAAAGGAAATGGCTTAATGCACTCACATGGTGTCCTTCTGACAAATTCTTTCTCATTCCTCTCCAGTTAAGCGTTGAGCTGAAACCAACCAACCCACAAACCCAACAATGAATTCTCCTCTCATGTTGTTGGCATCCTTCAGACTCGGAAGACCATGGTGTCACGCTCTGAATGGTGGCTCTGGAACAGAGTGTCCTCTCCAGTGCGCGAAGCCTGGGTAAAGTAGGTATGGAGGATAGGCTGTTACCCATGCAGCAAATCCCCCCTCTCCACGTCGCTGAAATGGAAAGGCAGAAGCCAATACGGTTGGTTCCAGCGGCGTCGCAGGAGTTGCCAGAACTCCTGAACACATAGCCATGAACTGCCTCAGGGACTCCGGCTTCAGATTTTGCCTCGAGGTTGACTCCTGAAGCCTTTTCCACAACTGGATGTAGCCACAAGGCAGTGGAGGTTTGGGATCAGAGTTTTCCTTCTCTCAGATAAGCTGCCTTCCCAGGCTGACGAGTCCCAACTACCCGGAATTCTCCTCTATCTGTTCCTTAATTGATGCATTCCTTGCCATTGCTGTTCTTTCCACTTAAGTAATTTTGCTCACATTTCCTCTGCCTTGTGATGGTGGGTAAGGGACAGAATGCACTCATTTTCTACATGCCCGCATCAATGGACACTCTAATGAATGGCTGTGGCAGTTGTTTTAGAGAAAGGTTGTATTATCCATTTCCTGGGCAAATTCCAAGCTCCCAAGCTGCTAGGCAAAGCTTCAGAGAACACCCTGAGTTTAATTAACTGGCTCTAAACATTTCCCAGATGAGAATCTCCCAAAAATATACATCAAATATGTCAAACACCATTTAGATTCTGACATTTGTGAGGGGAGACAGCGAACCCATGGCTAGAGGAAGCTGCAAATGTTATCGAATGAGTTGTCAAAAATCTCTCTCTCTCTTTTCCCCTCGCTTCACCCTTTGAGTAGTACGCTACAGCATTTAGCATTTAGACCAGTTCTGTAAATGCTTAATACATGGCTGAAGCAAAATAGCCCTTTTTAGGCCTTTAATCCGTACTCCACTGATCAAATCATTATTTTATGTCAGCTGAAATATCAAAGGCTCACTGATCAAAAGTAGTTGGTTAATAATAAAAAAGAAGACAAAAGCCACTGAATATCCTAACATGGGGAATAAATTTTATGGGAAACCCAGTGCTCTTTTAGTAAATGAAGTCAAATTTGATTTTATTTAAATAACTTATACAGTCGATATTGATTTCTAATTGCTGATATGTCTCTACTTGTTACGTATGTACTCAAACTTGTTACGTACAGCGGGCCGAATAGCATTCATGATGCCTGCTGAGAGCTGAAGGTGATGTCATTAGGCAGGAAGTGATGTCATAACCAGGTCATAACCAGAAATAAGCACTTTCGTCTACTTAGGAACTCACTAGCTCCAAATCACAACAGAAAATATGCAAATCTTGAGCATATTTCAAGATATCGTGTGGGCTGCCCTTTGGACAGTGCCACCTCAGCACTGCTCAGCAGCTGAGAGCTAGATGGCCAGATAAAAAGTTTCAGCAGGCTGCATCTGGCCTTATGTTTGACACCCCTGCTCTAAGGGGTCTTTGCTTTGGAACAGTCACAAAAATTTTCGGAAGAACAAATTTATAGACATTTCACAGCTTTACATTTGAAAGTTTTGCAACCCATGGCCCCCACTGTATTCAGAACTGGAATGGAGCAGGCTGGAGGTCCCCTTGGAGTAAGGGAACATTTGTTCCTTTACAGCATGTCAAGCTCTAGCCTGCCCAATGAGCCTACTCAGATTTGTGCACAATATAAGACAACCATTTCACCAGGGACGAGCAACCGCAGGCCATCAAGAAACAAAAGCATGATCTGAGCGAAGCAAACCCCACAATAGGCCCTTGTTGTATTATGGGAAAATTCTCTATAAAATATTTGGCCATGAACTCCTCACTGATATGCCATACCCTCCACTACCCTACTTTGATCATAACCCATTGAGCACCCTGGGAGTGCTTATCAATTAAGCACACCCTGGGAGTGCTTATCAATTAAGCACTCCCAGTTCCATCAGTGCTCCAAGAACTGCTGGGCCAGCTGGCACCCTGTTCAGGTATTAGACAGCCCAATTCTTCCAGCCTTCATTTTCCTCCCCCCATGCCCTCATTTTCCTCCCTTCTATTCCCCCTAAAATTGATTCCACATTGCTCTTTAGACTCTGATTTGAGCTGCATAGACTTGAACTTAGATTTGTGTGGTCTGGAGGTTGAGTTGCCTAAGGGCCCAATCCTATCCAGCTTTCCAGTGCTGGTGCAGCCACAGTGCAGGCCCAAGGTAAGGGAACAAATGTTCTGTTACCTTGAAGAAGCCTCTGTTACTGCCTCCCCACTGTAGGGTGCAGCACATGCTCCATTGGCATGGCTGCATCAGCGCTGGAAAGTTGGATAGGATTGAGCAAAATAGGACTTACTTCTGAGTAGACCTCGTTAGGATTATGCCCTGAATCTAAGTGGGAGAAACTGGATTTGTGCCTAGATAGGAGATGTCTGGAAGTCACTGACAAGTAGTCATGTCCCTGGGGGAGAGAGAGAGGAATCGCTGGTATTTCATGCCCTGGAGAGAGGGTAGACTGGGAATGCTGAGAATGCCAGTCAGGCAAAGAGTGATAACAATTGGAGATCCCCCTACTTGGCATGATTTGTGGCTGGAAACATGAGGCATGTGCTGTGCAGCTAAGAGAGAGGACTATACCATGAAATGAAGACTCCTGGACACTGAAGGGTTCTATATATAGAACAATATTGTGAAGACTTTTATCTGGTCTAGAACAGCCTGCCTATGTAAACCACCTTCAGTAATGCCTGATGATGAGAAAGGCAGTACAGGTCCAGCCTATTTATACACTGATTTTTTATACACGGATTTGACTCAACACGAATAGCCACTGCAAATGAGAAGGAATGTGCTGATCCCTGCAGAAGGGGAAAAATGCACCCCTTTAAAATCAGTTTTAAAAACTGAACATTCCTTTAACAACAGCCTCCTTAATGAGAGAGAGAGAGAGAGAGAGAGAGAGAGAGAGAGAGAGAGAGAGAGAGAGAGCAGCTGGCTGACAATCCATCAATCCTTCTCTCTCCAGGTGACCCCTCCCTTCCCCCAGAGCACATGAAAGAAAGGTGATCCAATTGCATTGGTGAAGGGAGGGGCTGAGTGAAGTGCTTTCTAAGCCCTTGGAGGAGGACTGATTGATGGATTGTTTTTTACGGACTCTTATCTTACATCACGAAGGTCAACAAGGCTGTTTTTAAATCACAGGAGCAAAGAAACTTTGTGTTTTAAATTGATTTGCTATAGTGCATTTTTTGCCACCACTTTTGCTGGTGGTTCCCTGCTGTTGTTCAGGGGCACACCTTAGAGGCACACCACTTGCTTAGTGATATTGCACCCAGCTCCAACATACATATGTTTGATCTATTTCAACTGATCTCATTGTATGAGATGGTTGAATCAGATGGTAAATCCTCAGGTCTCCAGCAATTAGTTTCCATAGATACTTCTAAGATTAGACTGCAGAAGAGTTTTCTTGGGATCCAAGCTTGAAAAGCTTCATTTGACTCCTTTGAGAATAAATTATCTGCAGCATACTAAACGATATCTGTGGAAGACAGAAGAAGCAATCTGTTGGGAGGGGTCGGGATTGTAAGAAATTTAGCAGAGGATTTTAACCTGCAAAAATGGAAGTGCAAGAGAAATTATCAGAGCATTGTTAGTCTTTAGAGGAGAAATAATTATGTAATTTCATTTTATATTTTAAAATTTATTTTTGTGACAGGAAAAAAATACAGATAAGAACACAATGCAAAGGTTTACAAAGCAAACTACAAACTACAAAAATATCTGTTTTCAATACCATTACAAAGAGAAACTAAGATGTATGTGTTTATGAGAAAAGGGAAAAAGAAAAAAGGGGGGGAGGGGAAATATGATATTTAAACAATCTACACCAGCCATTTTCATCCACTGTGCCATGGTATGCTGCGGATGGTTTGCAGGTATGCTATGGAAATTTATTTTTTTTGGGGGGGGGGAGGGTCATTTATTAGTAGGATCATTGGGGGATATGAGGTCCCCACGAACAGCATAGTGTGCCTTGTCAATTATCAAAAGACTGATGGTGTGCCCAAACAATTTTAGTACCTTGTCAGTGAGCCATGACACAACAAAGGTTGAAAATCACTGATCTACACAATTGCATATACAGGTCGTACCTAAAGGGGGGTTATCCTTTCAAGAGCCCCCAGTGAATTAAAAAAAAAAATCAGTGGATACCAAATCAGTGGAAAAATAGCTTTAAAGACCAGTAGCAGACATCCTCAGCCCCACGCCATGGGGCAAAGGTCCGCGATGGTGCCCCTCCCATGGGATGCCGCTGCCCGCAAATCCACCCCCCTTACCTGTAGCACACAGAGCCTCACATGACTCCAAGATGCGTTGGGGAAGCCTCCTGAAGCTTCCTACTTCCAGGTTTCTTGATCCTCTGTTTTCACCCCAGAATACATTGGTATAGACACTATACCACATTCAGTCACTAGATGGGATGAATAATGGAATGAAATTATAATTATTAAACAGCGCAAAGATAAGAAATTAGATTTTGGTGCTTTTTTCCCTTGTTACAAGGCATTTAAAGGTGGACCTCGATATCAGTGGTGAGTCAAATCAGTGGATACCAAATCAGGGGATAACAAATCAGTGGATACCAAGGTCCCACCTGTATAACTTGTATTGATAAATCTAAGATCCAAATATCCACAAATATACCTGTTTGCAATTATCACCTGTAAGCACTTGATAAGGTCAAAACGTTTTCAACCCATTGACTAACAGTAGGGATAATCTATCCTTCCAATTTTTAAATATCAGTCTTTTTGCTACCATAAGGGCACAGAGAGTCTATTTCCACTGTCCCCTGTTAATTCCCATTATACTGGGAAATCATTCAATAGGTCATGGGTATTGGCAAATGTCAGTGATTGTTTACATCAGGATGCCCAAACCCCAGCACAGGGGCCACTTGCGACCCTCGGGGGCTCCCAATCAGGCCATTGGGGAGCCCCCAGTCTCCAATCAGCCTCTGGCCCTCCAGAGACTTGCTGGAGCCCGTGCTGGCCCCATGCAACTGCTCTCAGCATGAGGATGACTGCTCTACCTCTCATCTGAGCTGTGGGACAAATGCTCCTTTCACTACTTGCTATTTCACATCTGCGATGCAGCAATGGCAGCGAAGGAAGGCTAGTCTTGCTTTGTGCAAGGCCTTTTATAGCTACCGCAAGACCTTCATTCATAAGTTCCATCTCTAATAAATTCATTTATGTAAATTTATTCAAATTTTAAATGTAAATTAATTCTTTTTTTTCCTGGCCCCCAACACAGTGTCAGAGAGATATGTGGCCCTTCTGCCAAAAAGTTTGGACACCCCTGGTTTACATCATTAAGGGTGCAATCCTAACCCATTTCCAGCACCACCATAAGGGCAATGCAGCTCCAAGGTAAGGGAACAAACATCCCCTTACTTTGACAAAACCTCTATGACTGCCACCCAACTGCAGGATGCAACACATGTCCCATTGGCATAGCTATGCCAGTGCTGGAAAGTTGGTTAGGATTTGGGTGTAAAATTGTTAATAGCATCTTTTCCCAAAAAAAGAGATGTATTTCTGAACATGTTCAAAGTATGCACATGAGAGGGCACCAAGGATGTTACAACACTTGCATTTAGATTCTTTAAGTCAGTGATTCTCCAATGGTGGGTTGGGAAATGAGCCGATTTTAGGTGGGTTGTGTAGCACCAAGCACAGCTGCCATTGAAAATACGGCTGGCTGGTCTAAAGTTCCTGGCACTGTAGGCTGCAGTGGTACCGAAATGGCCACTGCTGTATCCTGCAGAACCAAGGAAGCTGCCAGAGGTCTCCTTGGGAGAAGGGGATATTCACCCCCTTTCCCCAAGTAAAGCCCTAGCCCCCGCAATGGGGTTACTTGAGTACACACCAGCTAAATTGCTGGCACAGACAGCCTGACATGGAGCATAGTATCTGGTGAAGGAGGCCCCTGCCAGTCCCGGGCCAATTCCTCCCCTGTTCTGCCCACCCCCTGCCCTCTCCTGTGCCTGCCGCCCTCCCCATGCCCCCATTCAACCAGGTCTGATTCAAACCAGAGATGCTCTGATTTGCAGCTCAGTCTGTTAGCGTACATTACATCAGCTCACAGATTTTAGCCAAAGCAGAGATAAACAGCATACTCTCTCACCTGGTTGCAGATCAACTACCCCTCATCAGATTCGTGGAGCAAGTTATCTTGAAACAAGTTTTTCCACCTGCACCAAACCACTCTGGCCACCTGAAGCCACAGGAGAATGGGTATCTTGACCCCTCAGTTCATACCAGGTGATGGTTAGAACTAGCAAGGCTAGCTGATACCCCGCACCAGCTGAATGTGCATTCAAGAACACGTCCCAGAATCCTCTGCAATACACAGAGGATTGCACAGCAAATTTGCAGGGGTTCCTCAGAAGACAAACGATGACAAAAGTGCCCTGAAGATAGACAGTTTGAAAACTACAGTAATGTGATTACAATAATTCAGGCCCCCTCACTGTGTCTTGGTGAGGGGAAGGTTTATTGCAGATCTAAGCATCATTTCAAGATTATCCTGCCAGCGCCATCTCTTTTCTTAACAATGGAGGAACATTTTACAGTTTTCAGCTTTTCTTTTGTCTCCACTAAGCTCTAAAAGCACAGCAATTTCCTCACCTTTCCCCCCCTCTCACCCTGGTGCGGCCACCACCATACAAACTGGCTTCATTATGGCTTTCTGTTTGAAGTAAAGAGAGCAGGAAGAGACAACACGCACATGCAGTGGCAACCTACAAAAGAACCAGCTTAAATCAAGATCAAAGATAGGTGACAAAAAGGGGAGAATGATTGCAGAAAACTATTATAAATCTCCAGGGGAGTTTGAGGAGGTGGAACAGGAAATGTTTATTAGGCCATCCTAATGAAAACCCATAAATTTGACCATCAATATTCAATTTTGACCATATTCAAGATGATGGAATAAGGAATGGTGAAGAAAGACAACAAGCACTGGGAGATACAGCTTAACAATGCTGTCTTTCAAGTGAAATTGGCAATTTTTTTAATATTCCTGAGCTAAAAATATCATGATAGTTCAAACCAATCAACTAGATCATTGCTATAACTAGTCAATTGATGTGCTCAGGCTCATCTAAGTAATGTGTCATCTCTGCTCATTTCTCTTCACACAAATCCAAAAACGGCATCTGATGTGTGTGTAAATTTTTTTTTTTTCATTCTCACCACCAGTATTCAGTGGGTCAATACGTGGGCTCAGTCTGTGGGCTCAGTCCTTTCCAAATTTCCAGTGCCGGTGAAGCAGCAATGCAGTCTCGAGGAAAGGGAACAAATATCCCCTTACCTGAAGGAAGCTCTAAATTTGACATTTTTTGTGCCAGCCTCACACAAAAACATGAGAAGCTGCCATGATACAACTTGTCTGCTGCCTTCCAAAACCCTCCCCCAAAGATCAATATGGGCTTTTCATCTTTCTTGAAACTGTATTTAATCATGGACAACTCAAAAGGAAAGATCACATATAGTCTAAGATTGCGGCAGTATTGACAGCCTAACCCTAACCCATGCTGGAAAAGGGAGACCAGCTGGCCTGCACCGCATCCAGATTGAGGTTGTGGCTGCCTGTGGCTTAGCTTGGGATACGGGGAAGTCATTCCCCTTTCCCCAGGAAATGCTGCAGCAGCCCCAATTAGGCTACACACATCTGCACCACCTAAAGAGGTAATGCAGATCTGAGTAGTCCAGAGTTGCGCTGGGTTGCCTGCAACTGGGGTTAGAACTGGTTCCACTGCCCGCTCAACTGCGGCCCGCCCTGGAATGCCTCCATTCCGCCTTCCCCCCACCCCCAGGTTCCACTGCCCGCTCAACTGCGGCCTGCCCTGGAATGCCTCCATTCCGCCTTCCCCCCACCCCCAGGCCTCTGCGCTGGTCCATTTTGGCCAGCACAAACTTATCTATCCCCATTGGTGTGCAGGCCAGATCCGGCCTCTGTCGGTCACTACATGGATGTCTGCCAGCCTGGCAGACTCAGAAGGAGAAGCAAATGTGACATACCGGAGTAAGGAGACGCAAATGTGACAAGACCCGGAGTAAGGGTCTTACGCTGGCCCAGCACAATCTCTGGATTGTGTTCTCAGGGCCCAATCCTAGCCAATTTTCCAGTGCAGCCATGCCAATGGGGTGTGTACTGCATCCTCTAGTGTAGGGGTAGTCAGAGAGGCCTCCTCAAGATATGAGAACATTTGTTCCCTTACATCGGGGCTGCATTCCAATTGCACAGGTACTGGAAAGTTGGATAGAATTGAGCCCTCAGTTGCTTAAGACGTTATCTTCATCAAAGAAAACCCTTTTGATCAACTAGAAATGAAGCCTTGAAAAGTTTTTTTTTTTAACTTGCCAATTATTTTTAATATAAGCTCCCCTTTAAAGAAAAAAAAAATTACAAGTAGTCACCTTAGAAGCTGGGATGCACATTCCTTTCAAAGCAAATAAAAAAGCAAGCTCAGTTCAGCTCATTGCTTACTTTCCAAATCTCGGTCAAAAGAAACTATAAATTCACAAACAAGCATGGGGGGAATGTAACTGAAGAGCTGACAAGTATTTATTTTTCAACTTATTGGATTGTTCACAGTATTCGCAGAAGTGAACCGTTTTTGTGCCCTGCCAGATCCGTCCACCAGCCTCCATTTTTGACCCCGTGTTAACACAATGTAACAACTGCACGCTCAGAACATTTTCTCTGATATCAGAGAGTAAACTGTGCCTTTTCCACCATCCTTGAGCAAGTTGCTAATAAATGATATACATATAATTTGTTTTTCTGTAGTGACCATGTGTATAACTGTATGCTATAGAAAAGGGGGAATTTTTATTATTACAGGAATAGAAGAATATTTCTCTAGCTGAACTGTGAGTCCTTTATCTTCAAAGGCTATTAATTGAGAATCAGGTAACCTATGGTTTGGGGTCCTCATTGCAATTTAGATATACAATTAGATAAACACCTAAGACAAAGAACCAGCTTGGTAGATAGGATTCTCTCTCTCTCTCTCTCTCTCTCTCTCTCTCTCTCTCTCTCTCTCTCTCTCTCTCTCTCTCAGAGTCTCAGGTGACTAGAAGATGCACCCTCCGGACCATGAGTGATTAAATAGCATAATACCCTTAAAGTGTGACTTATAAGGCTATTTATAGGACAGTTGTACTTTGGAGCAAAATGGGTTTTCAAGCTCTATATTCTGTTTATGGGGGATGTATATAGTGCTACTGTTCTTCATGGTAAGCCAAACAGCATTGCTATAATTTGCTTGGTCTATTAAGCAAGCGGTTATTACTCTGTTTGTGAAATGCATATACCTCTCTGAGTACAAACAGGCAATTGTGAACAGTGTTTGGTCGCACTCATGTTAATAATCAGGGGCCTTTAGCATTGCTGTGTGTTGGACTGCCTCCTAAAGACAGAAGCCAGTAGCTGGCATATGAATACATCATCTAGAGCAGGGGTGTCCAAAGTTTTTGGCAGGAGGGCCACATTGTCTCTCTGACACTGTGTAGGGGGCCGGAGAAGGGAAGAATGAATTTACATTTAAAATTTGAATAAATTTAGATAAGTTTAGTTAAATGAATATATTAAAGAAAAACTTATATGAATGAAGGTCTTGCAATAGCTCAAGGCCTATTAAAAGGCCTGGCAAAAAGCAAGGCTGGCCTTTCCTTTGCTGCTACTACTGCATCACAGACCTGAAACAACAAGCAGTGGAGGGAGCCCTCATCCCACAGCTCACGTGAGAGGTCAAACAGTCGCCCTCACGCTGAGAGCAGTTGTGTCAGGTCAGTGTAGGCTCCAACAAATCTCCAGAGGGCCAGAGGATCATTGGAGACTGGGGGCTCCCTGAGGGCCACATTGAGAGGCCTCGAGGGCCGCAAGTGGCCCCAGGGCCGGGGTTTAGGCATCCCTGATCTAGAGCAGGGTTTCTTGGTGTAGGTCCTCCGCTGTACCACTTCACATGGTCTGCCTAATGGAAGTACCACCAGAAGTTACTGGTAATGACATCATTGCTATTTACTTCTGGGTTGGGAGGCCAGATGCAATGCAACAAGCACCAGTAGGATGCTCAGGGTGGACAGGAGGGCTTTTGGAAAACTCACAGGGTGGACAGGAGGGCATGGAAAAACATGCTTTGGAGCTCTGCCCACCATGGCAAGCCTTCTTCCACTGTTGTACAACTGATTGAGAAACACTGATCTAGAGCTGAGTTCCACAAAGGTCCATCTTTCCCCAGCAATTTAAAACAGTGTACCACAGCTCATTGGTGTGCTGCAGGAGGTTGAGGGAGGGTCATTTGTTAGCAAGGCCATTGGGGCATGTGATACCCCCACCAATAGCATGGTATGCTTTGTCAATTGTAAAAAATAACAATAAAAAATGATGGTGTGCTTTGATAATTTTAGCACCATATCAGTGTTGAAGGTTGAAAACTGTGGATCTAACCCAACATTCTATCTCAAACTGCAGACAGATGCCCCTGGGAAACCCACAAGCATCACATGACAACCAGAGCTTTACTGCTTGCAATCTGTTATAGCTAAGAGTCATTGGCAGGCTTCGATCCAGAGAACTGTACATTCATTTCTTGTTTTAACCCATTTCGGAAGATATTGCAAGATTGCATTCTGTGACTGGCTGAGCCCTTGTAACTAGGGCACTGTGGAGACCTTAGCCGATATCTGCTTTTACTGTGCAATCCATGTGGATTCTTGGGCCACCTAATTGGATTCAGCCCTAGAGAGCAAACTAGGGCTCTTGGACACAGAGAAACAGTTTTTGCTCCTCAGCAGTGGCCTCCTGGAAGTCATTGAGTGAGTGGCAAAATTCCTTTTTTTTTTTAAGTTTATATCAGAGGTCTCCAAACTTTTTGGCCAGAAGGCTGCATCAAATATCTGGCGTGGTGTGGAGGGCCAGAAAAAAAATTTAAATATAAAATTTATATAAATAAACTTGGAACTTAGATGGAACTTAGATGTGTTCATAAACCTCTCTAGCCCTCAGAACACCCTCCAGACACAATCAGAGCACAGTTCTGGTCATGCTCAGTTGAGTGGGCCAGAGGCTTTCAGGGGACAAGAGGTTGGCTGCAGGCGGGAAAGAGGCTTGCTGTAGGCTGCATCTGGCCCCTGGGCTGGGGTTTGGAGACCCCTGGTTTATATGATTAATGCCTCCCTGGTGGCATAGTTTTCACTATGTCAATAAAGCAGCTACTTTCAATCACTGGGCAACGGCACATTGGTGTGCTGTGAATGGTCTCCAGGTGTGCTGCGGGAATTTGAGAGAGGGTTAATTATTAGTAAGGCCATTGGGGGATGTGAGCTCCCCCACCAGCAGCATGGTGTGCCTTGTGAGTTGTCAAGACTGATAGTGTGCATTGAACATTTTAGTGCCCAATTCACCATGAGATGGAAAAGGCTGAAAATCACTGCAGTACAGGTTGATTGGATTGGATTTGACCCATTTTTGAGTGTGAAGACCAGGATACAATTTGGTTCACTTTCTGTTTTGAAGAGAATCAAACATTGCTCCAATTTCTTAAGTTGGGCCAATGTACTTTCAAATTAGGCTGTATTGATTTCTACAAGCTGAAGATTTTGGACCTAATCCTATCCAACTTTCCAGCACTGAGGCAGCTGCACAGCAGCCCTGAGGTAAGGAAACTAATGAGGTAAGGAAACTGAGGCCTCCTTGACTGCTGCCCCACCACAGGATGCAGTGCACCCTGTTGGCACAGCTGCCAACAGGAAAATTAGATAGGATTGGGCCCTTAGTCAATTGTACCCAGGAGACAGCATCAGTGTCAAGTTGAATGCATCCTACGCACTCCCTGATGGTGCATTGGATGCTACCACTGCCAAGAGTATTGAGGATTCATGTGGGCCATCTCATGGCCATAGTTCCATGGCCAGGGTCCAACCTGGCCAATCCCTGACACTACCCCTGTTACAATGACAGCTGAAGAGTTTGAAAGTCACCAGCAATGTAATAATTTCATAATCACTTGAAATCTGCATAATTTGTTTCTGTCTAGGAAGTTGTTCAGAAGATAAGTCACCAAGCCGCCGGCAACTCATTGTACAACATTGATAATTAGAGTTAAAAAAAAATGTAATGGTATTGTGTACTTATTTCCTGGAAGTAAGAAAGGGCAAGAGACCTTGGTCTAACCAGGGGGTGTAACCTTTCTAGGATAAAATTCTCTCTTCACCATAGCCCCACAGTCACAAATGTTAATTGGACATAGCAAATAAAGTATTAAACGGTCACCGTTTTCTGTTAACCGGAATATTTATGTGGTAATTAAGCCTAGTCTGGGAAAATAAATACCAACAATTATAGCAAATCATGGTGTTTATATGGGTTAAGCTCACAGAGAGGGGGGGGGGCAAAAGGTCAGTTTATACAAGATAATAAATTAGCATCTCAACAGTTGCAGTGAAGCCAAGAGAATGCAGGTCTGGAAAGGTCCTCCCAGGATGTACTAGGTTCTTTTTATGTGACACCCCCCCCCCCAGCCAAATCACCACTGGAACTTGTGCTGCCTTACAATTTTGCAAGCTAAGCAACAAGGCATATTGAAGAATACAAAAGTCACCCAGTTGCATAGATAATGCTGCATTAATACAATTACTGAATTTTTAAATAAAAAGTATTTTATATACTTTGTGATATTGTGTGCACAATACATATGTTAGTTTTGTGGCATCTCTCTCTCTCTCTCTCTCTCTCTCTCTCTCACACACACACACACACACACACACACACACACACACACATAGTATGGCAAAGTAGCATTTGGGTTGAATCCAAAGATACCCTTCCATGTGCCCAGAAGCTCTGACAGCAGCAGAAGAGCTGGCACAAAAAGCTTTCATGAGAAAGCAATACCACCCCGGACCCCCAAAGTGCCTTGAGTTTGTTCAAAGAATGTTGTTATCAATTATCATTTGGCTTACTGTTGTTGTCATTGGGGCTTGCTTTCTTTGATGTTGGAACTGTGCCTCCTGTGGGCAGCCACAACTTGAGTGGTGCTTGAAGCACAAAGGGCAGTCCCGAATGCTGAGAAAACTCTCAGTGCTTCAAAAGCTTCTGGAAGCAGTCTGGTGAGTGCCCAGAAAAGGTTCAAAAAGAAAAAAAAGCACAGCTATTTTTTTCCATTTATTAAAAAAGACACCCCTATTGCTGTTACAGACCCTGATAATTCCGGTGGCACGTGAATTAATGCGCCACTGGCGTTTGCCCTGCCCCCACACGAGGCACAGGAGGGGCAAGCCCCACAGCCTATTGGCTGGGGGCTAATTGGATTAGGGCCACATGCAGGTGGAGCCTGCTCAGTTGGGACCAGGCAGCAATCCCCCACCTGCCCACCCTTTGGCAGTCTGAGGCTAGCTGGTCACCAACTGGGGCCGGATAGGGATTATTTGCCATCAACCTAATTGGCATGGTGGTTGGTGGTTTTTTTGCCTATCTCAGACTGTGGAGTTAGGGGCAGAGTTGGGTTTCCCTAGGTCTTGCTGGTCACTTTAGGCAGGTGTTGTGCAGGTTTTAGGTAGGTAAGGTCATCTCAGTGTACACCGCAGGGTGGCAAGGGCTGGGTGGAATGCACACTTGGTCATGCTGGCATTCCTGGCTGGGTGACGCAGGCTGGATGAACCTTGGCCTTGTATTCGCTCGGGTGGCCTGAGCTAGCCTGACACCCTGGCCCTTCAGGGTGACAATGAAGGGGGCAGCAGGCTTGTACTGACGCTGCCCAGAGTAAAGTGTGGTTGCCCAAATTGTTATAGGGGGAAGTAGACGGGCAGCTCCATTTCCCCCATGTAGAAACCGCACGACTTATTTGTTAGGCCCTGTTGCAATCTTTGGTGTATTTAAATAGTTAATAAAGTGGCCCTTTGTACCATATGCCCGCACCTGTGTCTTTATTGGGGGGTGCTGAGTAAATGCTAGAGAACTCCATTAATGGTAGAACTTTTACTGTTATGCTGAAATACATTGGATACCCTTTCAAATGCCACAAGATCAATTTCCTTGGAAAGCTCCTCAGAACTACACTGAGTCACAATGTTGCAAGCCTGAGATTTAAGGTGCTGCAAATAGTTTCCAGGGTTGGGTCGAGACTCAGATGAACACGAGCCATGAAAACACAAGTGTTTTGCGACTCGTAACAAACTTGAGTCACGCATGTCAAGAACTTGGGCACTGATTTGATATTTTTAAATGAAATGAAAAGATATGAATCGCATTGAGTCAAGGCGCGCCTTTGTGCATGCTTGTGACTCTGTTTTGTGTGTGTGCTTGATGTGGGACTCAACTCGAGACTTGGTGCTGTGGCTCCAGCATATCCCTGGTAGTTTCCCACTAAGAACATAAGAACATAAGAAGAGCCCTGCTGGATCAGGCAAAAGGCCCATCTAGTCCAGCTTCCTGTATCTCACAGTAGTCCACCAAATGCCCCAGGGAGAATACAAGAAAACAGACACAACTTGCATCCAGATGCCTTCCCCTGCATCTGGCAATCAGAGGCAGCCTGCCTCTAAAACCAAGAGCTTGCACATAACTACTATGACTTGTAACCCATAATGAACTTTTCCTCCAGAAATTTGTCCAATCCCCTCTTAAAGGCATCCAGGCAAGATGCCATCACTACTTCCTGTGGCAAAGAGCTCTACAAACTAATTACACACTGGGTAAAGAAATATTTTCTTCTGTCTGTCCTAACTCTCCCAACACTCAACTTTTGTTCCAACACTCTCCGAACACCCAACTTTCTCCTAACACTACCATGAAGTCTTGCTTAGACAAATTTGGGGAAGAAGTGTGTGTCTGAATACCAATTGCTGGACAAGATAGAGCTCTCCTCTAATCTGGCAAGGCTCTTCTCCTTTTTTTGTATTGTTTTTTTTTTTAATAAACTTGTGAGTTTATTTCAGATACCAAGTCAATCATACAACTAATTTTGAAGCATTCCACAAGAGGATTGAGTACATCTATTTTATGCTTGACCTTTCCAATCCCCCATTTCCACCTTCCTGCTCAACTCCTTCGCACAGAGATGGAAAATGGAACAGAAAATGTCTTCCCTGAGGACTGAAGGCAAAAACTCAAATCTCCTTGCGTTTCACTTGAGTTGAATTGTGGAAGAGGATTACCGATCTGCTGGGGAAGGAAATGAGCTGGATATCAAGTCTGTTCATGTAGGACATTAAGAGGTTCTCTGACAAATAGTTTATCCCAATAATCCACACCATCACTGTTGTTGTTGGCTGTATGTTCTGCCCCAGAAGCAACTTTAAAAAAGTGAAGTTATAGTAAACATTTGAGAAGTTTTCATGGACACTGTAGCAGTCAAGAAATTTAGGAGTATGCTGAAACAACTAACTACTAGAAGGACTACCTCCACTGCCTGTTCCCTGAGATCAACTGAGGGCCCAATCTTCTAGCTCCGGTGTAGCCACATTGCACCCTGTGGTAAGGGAACACCCATGCCTTGAGAAGGCCCCAGTGATTGCCCCTCCACCACAGGATGCAGCACCCACCCCACTGGCACAACTGCACCTGCACTGGAAAATTGGATAGGATTGGGCCCTGAGATGGCTCTGTTGTGTGTCCCACCTTTAGCAGAGGTGTATTTGATGGAGACACATGAAAAGGCCTTTTCTGCAGTGGCATCCAGTTTACGGAACTCCTTGGCATTGAATTTAAGACTGGTTCCATCATTTCCTTTCTTCTGAAGGGAATTCAAAAGTCCTGTTGTTCCATTTAACTTTGGGGGTTGAAGTATGCGTTTCTCCTGTTTCTTCTTAGTTTACCTGTTACAATACTATTGTTCTGGGGCTGTATATTGTTTAACGCAGCCATTTTCAACCACTGTGCTGTAGCACACTGATGTTCCGCAAATGGTCCCCAGGTGTGCCGTGGGAATTTGGGAGAGGGTCATATATCAATAGGACCATTGGAGGATGTGAGCCCCCATTGACAGCACAGTGTGTCTTGTCAATTGTCAAAAAGCTGATGGTGTGCCTTGACCATTTTAGTGCCTTGCCAGTGTGCTGTAAGTTGGAAAAGGTTGAAAATCACTGGTTTAACTTATTTTTTGCTAATTTTTATGGAGAATATTGAATTTTTAAATTGTATTTAAAAATTGTGTGTTCCCTAAGTACGTTGCTAACTGCTTTGAGTGCTTTTAGATTGGTGCACCAGCTAGGGCTGCTCTCAGCAATGCTTATGCATGCTTTGGCCAAACTATCAACATTCTGTTAGGACTACAGTCTAGAGCTGTATGTGGAGCTGCCCTTGAAGACTCTCAGAGACTTCACTTGGTTCAAAACAGAGCTGAGAGTCTCCTGGCTTGGTTCAATGTATGGAACATGGCTTGCCAGTCCTTGAACAACCATATCATCTCCTTGTCCATTTTCAAGCAGAATTCAAGATGTTGGCCAGATCCTAAACAACTTGAAACCTGATGGTTCCATTTACAGTCATATGGCTTAGTAGTTGCCCCAGTTTATTCTACCAGTTTATTCTACCACAGCTGACTGTGGGCCCAGTCCTCCTATTCAATTTTCCCATGTCAGGGCAGCTGCGCCAGTGGGGTGCGCGCTTTGGTGGTGGTGTTGGGGCAGTCACAGATGCCTCCTCAAGGTAATAATAATAATAATAATAATAATAATAATAATAATAATAATAATAATAATAATAATACAGGTATTTATATACCGCCTTTCATGGTCTTCAGATTTCTCCTCAGACTTTATTACAAGGCAGTTTACACAGGCAGGCTATACTAAATCCCTATAGGGATTTTTACAATTGACGAAGGTTCTGTCTTTCAAGAACTACATTTCAGATGGATCCTTTTATGATTTAGTATCACATTCTGGCCTCCAGTTTCCTCCCATGCAAGCTAACAATCCTTCATATCTCACTTGAAGGGAGGCCAAAGAGCAGATGGAAAAACTCGGCTCGGCTTGTCAACTGCTTCAAGGTCTCGCTGTTCACAGTGCCTCGAACTGGTGACCTTCAGGCAAATGGAGGCTCTACCCTCTAGACCAGACCTCCTGCCCCAGGAGGCAAAAGGTAAGTGCGCTTTTGTTGGGGAGGCAATTCTTGGGTGGGGAGGCAGTTGCCTCCTCAAGGAAAAGGGACATTTGTTCCCTTACCTCAGGGCTGCAATGCACCTGCACCAGTACTGGAAAGTTGGATAGGATTGAGCTCTGTGATGGATTATGTTGCACTGATCATTAGCATTAGCAGGTTTCTGTGAGCACAATCCAGATAGAACCAACCTTGTTTATGTCTCCTACAGGGGCCATTCATACCCCTATCACCTACAATTTCAACAGTGTACATTATCCATCAAATTGAAGGTTAGATCACTCTCCTACCCTACTCCCAAGATTTGCCGCAAGGAGATCTTTTCACTGCTTATCTGCTCGTTAAGTCACGGATGAAAAACTCCTCTTCGTGTCAGAGAATAAGCACAGCAGAAGAGTTCTGAAAGCCAAGTCCTTTTCCGCTTTCTTAATGTCTGGCACCTGTCTAATTCACCGAGAGAATCTATGTACAAACAACTAAAGGGCAGAAGAAGCCAGAGTAGGCCCAAGGTGGCATTCAAAGAACTTGCACAGGGTGGTTGCTAAGGAAACAACTCTCTATCTGTGCTCCTGTGGAGAACAAATGTCACTCAGACAACAACACAGAAGTGCCTTCTACCTTTAATAAAGAGGGGGGTAAAATAAACATATGCATACGAATCTCTAATCTAAAGAATAAATGGTACCCCTGCGCCATGAAGGACAAATGGAAAGTTTTTTTTAATGACATCTCTAACACAAGACACTCTTTCCACCCCACCCCCACACTTATGCTCTTCTACTTCAGATTCCTGAGCGAGTTATACTTCAGTTGCCTCCACAAAGCTTTCGTAACTTTCCAAGTCCCGTTTTTGATTCAGAGTACTGGTCCATAGCATCGTATACACCGGAAGTGACAAACTCATTTCATATAGTGGGCTGAATAGCATTCAAGGAGCTTGCTGAAGGCTAGAAGTGACATCAAGCAGAGAGTGACATCATTAAGCAGAGAGTAACATCATTGAGCAGATGATGACCAAAAAATAAGCACTTGGTTCTCACACAGAAAGATGTGCAAATCTTGTTATATAATTTAAAGATCTGAGAGAGCCCAATTATCAAGATGGGAGAGCCCAATTATATAACAGGGGCTGGATAAATTACTTCCAGGGGCCATATTTGACCACAGAACTTACATTTGACACCTTACAATTTCTCTAAAGGTCTACTATATTCAGTGACCTTAGAGAAACTTCTTAGTAATGACTTGGTCCAGAGTTCTCTGTCAGCAACATAGAATTATCCCTACAATATCAAATGCATTAACAGTTACTTAATATATTTTAATAGAGAAAGCTATGCACTGTCAGGAACCAGAAGTTGCTATAGTTCCAGGATCTCACATTTCATTATAAATGCTTTAGGTGTGTTCATTAAGCTATTTATAAGTAAATGGCTAATCTAGTGAAAGGCATAAAAGCATTTGTGGCAGCAAATACATGGCATATCCCTTACTGAGGCCATTAAACCAGTCATGAATAAACCTCTTCAGTCAAGACTAATCTTGTCAAGGTAATCTTATAGAATACAGCTGAAATGAGACCTGGAATTGAACCACAAAACAATCATGGCATTTGAGTAGCAGGTGATGGGATGATAGAGTGTGGTTGGTCTGTGGAACTCCTTGTCAAAGGATGTGGTGATGGTATCTGGCCTAGATGACTTTAAAAGGGAGTTGGATAAATTTCTGGAGGAAAAATCCATTATGGGTTACAAGACATGATGCGTATGTGTGATCTCCTGAATTTAGAAATGGGCTACGTCAGAATGCCAGATGCAAGGGAGGCACCAGGATGCAGATCTCTTGTTATCTGGTGTGCTACCTGGGGCATCTGGTGGGCCACTGTGAGATACAGGAAATTGGACTAGATGGACTAGAAGCTGGACTAGATGGACTGATCCAGCAGGGCTATTCTTATAGAGGTGTAAATGAAAGGCCTTTCAATTGAACTTTCATGAATACAGGGGGTCCTGTATCTGCGGATTAAGTCATTTGTGGATCTGATCTGCTGGGTCCCCCACGTGCATCCCCTCCAGATCCAAGGGAAGCTCCACTCTCCTCGCCTCTGGAGCGTCCTCTGAGTTCAGCAGAGGCCGTGGACATCCATCTGCAGCCTCTGCCAGGCTCAGACTGAGCTCAGCAATAGAAATAACACAACTTCCAGTTTCAGGGAGACGCTAGAAGTGACATTCCTGATGCCTTATAAGGGCTTCTCTGGGCCTCCTAATGCCTTATAAGTAGGTGCAGTCTAAAACTGTAAAAATGAAATAAAACATATGAATACTACCTATATAACAGTGATTACATCTGATTAAAATGCTTTAAAATTGATTAAAATGTTGATTTGGAATTTAAAAGACATACCACCACTTTCACCAATTTTTATTTTGGGCTAACACCAACATCCCAAAAAAAACAAAACTGTAGACTAAATAAAAATAAGAAAGTAGACTGCCTCTACTTATAAAGCTTTAAAAACATCACTTCCAGTTTTTTGTTTGACTGGTGACAGTTGTTGACATCAACTGGGAAGTTGACATCCCAGTGCATCACTCCCATGATGGACCTCCTCCCATACAGTGGGGGGGGGGAATTCCCCTGGTAGTGGGCATGGTGATGCACCATTGCCCCACCCACACTGGTTTTTTGGCTATAACTTTTGATAAAATAGAGATATTTCAACCCAATTTGTTTCACTACATTCTGCATGAAATTATACTTTGAATGATATATAACATAATGGTATTATCCAAAAATACCAAGATTTTAAAAATTTTGGCCAGCAGTGGTGTCATGTCAACCCCTCCTTGTGCATGTCACCAGGTGTGTCCTGCACCCCAGCACCCCCTATGAGATTTTGTGAGATCCAAGATGATGGCACCCAAACTTTGCAAGATTTGGGGACTGCTATCTTGGATCTTGCAAGATATTCAAGACAGTAGCACCCAGGGGAATAGGTAGGAGGAGCCACTGGGAACATCTGGTACCACCCCTGTGAGTGTACCATGATGTCCTAAGGCAGAGGTTCTCGCACACTTAGCACTGGGACACACTTTTTAGAATGAGAATCTGTCAGGACACACCAGAAGTGATGTTATGACCAGAAGTGACATAATCAAGCAGGAACATTTTTAACAATCCTAGGCTGCAATACTACCCACACTTTACCCAGGAGTAAGTCCCATTGACTATCATTGTTAAAAGAATATACATAGAAGCCTAGGCTGCAATCCTATCCAGGATTAAGTCCCATTTATTTACTATCATTGTTAAAAGCAGCTTGTTAAAAGTACAGGTCTGTAACATTTCCTCAAATGTAATCACAGACCATGGTAGCATCTAGTCTAATATATTAAAAATGAAATATTGATATGAATGAGGCCCCACCTGAAATTGGCTCGTGACCCACCTAGTGGGTCCTGACCCACAGTTTGAGAAACTCTGCCCTAAGGCATTGCGATGCACACTTTGGGAACCACTGCCATATGCAGAAAGAAAACAATGGTTTGGGAGAGTTAGAAACAGACAAAAGAAAATATTTCTTTACTCAGCATGTGGTTGGTCTGTGGAACTCCTTGCCACAGGATGTGGTGATGGCGTCTGACCTGGATGCCTTTAAAAGGGGATTGGACAAATTTCTGGAGGAAAAATTCATTATAGGTTACAAGCCATTATGTGCAACCTCCTGATTTTAGAAATGGGCTATGTCAGAATGCCAGATGCAAGGGTGGGCACCAGAATGAGGTCTCTTATTATCTGGTGTGCTCCCTGGGGCATTTGGTGGGCCACTGTGAGATACAGGAAGCTGGACTAGATGGGCCTATGGCCTGATCCAGTGGGGCTGTTCTTATGTTCTTATGACTGTTCATATTGTATTATCATGATCCTTGTTGAAACAGTGCACAAGTTACCCAAGACTATCTTTCCTTTCCAAGCACTTTCATAGTTGTCAGACTTTCAGTCGTCCTTGTGAGACTTGATTTGTGACCGGGGACTACTTATACAGGACGTTCGCTCCGTTGCAGGTGTACGGATGATGTATTTGCCAATTGAATTAATTCAAACAAGTCCATGTTATCCAAGAGAAAGGGCAAAGAAAACTCAAGCAGCAGAAAAGGCTAAAAGAAAGGGACTTTTTTTTACAGTTGCACAAAGAAATCAACTTGACACAGAATAAATAGCATAGTTAATTAGTCTACCATACAGCTTAATTTGAGCCTTACTTTTAATATAAAATTGTGGGAATATTAATATCTGGCATTGGTTTCATATAAAAACAGCCCAGGGCTGCAGGTCATGGGCTGAATGGTACACACTGAAACGCACAGAGCAAAGAAATGACATTGTGTCTTTGAAGCTCTCCTACACTGGTCTCTTTCATCACTTACTGATTCATAGCCCAATCCTGTTCACACTTTTCTGGGAGTAAGTCCCACTGACTCTAAGGAGACTTACTTCTGAGTAGACATGCATAGGATTGGGCTCTCACATGGCTATCCCACCCCCACAGTGGAGTCAACACGAGAGACAATTATTGTGGTGCATTGATTCAGTTTTGTGTGTGGGGGTGGGGGGGGGGAATGAATATTTTCACAGACTTGGAAGACTAGGCCTGTGAGTGTTGGTACAACCCACCTTTAGAAAATTGCTTGCAAAAGCCTTGGAGAACTCCACAGATTTCAGCAAGGTCAGCTTAGAAATAGAAAGTATTGAGCATTATCTTCATCAATAACCATACCAGTCATCTTTGGACTGGAGGGATCCAATATAAAGTGACTATATTCAGAATAGGGCTGTGCTCAATGTCTTTTCCCCATCACACAAGTAAGCATGATAAGTTCTCAATAATCTATTACAGAGGTTCCCAAACTTGTTTGAGGCCCTGGAGGTTGCTGCCTGATTTATAAATGCCAAGACAGGGTGTGGCTGTAATGGTGATTGGGCAGAAGTTCTCCCCCCCCCCCACCAAGTAAAAGCTTGTTGAACGCTTGATGCACAGAGCCTAATCTGCCCTGTCAGTTTCAAGAACCACCAAAAATTGAGTCTTGACCCACTGATGGGTCCTGGTCCCACAGTTTGGGAATTACTGGTCTATTGGGTCATAATGTTGACAGGGCCATTAGCCCAGTTCCAGTGCTTTAGCTCAGTGTACTTTGAGCCTGTGGAGGCTACCACCTCCACCAGCCATCCACCCATTGGGATAACTTGAGGCTAGTTAGTTTCCATCTGGAGCTGGGTAAGCATTTTGTCTCTCGCCTGATTGGCTGTTGGTGAACCTTTCTGCATACCACTGATTGTTCTGTGGGCATGGTGTATTTAGCCAGTTGAGTCACAATTGGTAGGAATAGGGCCAGAAAAAGTTGGAATAGGAATTTGGTGTGCACTCTAACATAAGCAGGAGTTATATAAGTCATAGACTCTACAACCTCCTTTGTGATTGGCGTAAAGAAACTGTGATCACCAGCATATGATGTGCAGTTTTGAGTCACTTTGAGAATGTTGGAAGGGAGAATAAACTGTAGAATGCTGCCTTCCCTGAAGTAAGTGCCTATACTAAAAGGGGAAGGAGTTGCTGGGGATCAGGTTCTCCTAAATTATTTGTGCAATATCATCCTCTCACTGATCACAGAGTCAGCCACCACAAAACTATTCTATTTTTCAAAGTCGCTTTGAATTTCAATTCATTCACTGCAACAATTATCCTTAAATCGTATAACTCTGCGGTGTCTTTGAATGACTTGCCTTTTTTATGAACTCTTTATTAATGTCATGTGTGTTCTGATAAATACTTGGTACAGCCATTCCTGTAACCCAACTTTTCCTGGAGTGAATCTTAATCATAAAAAAGGTAATTATAGCCATTAGAGTGCCTACCATTCCTCCTAAATTAGAGCTTACTGGATCTCATTTGAGGAACATTCCACAGAAGGAAACCTTTAATCAAATTAAGATATTGACAGATATGCAAGTTAAGTCAAGAAATCAGTGATTAAATGGAAAAGGTTTGTTGTAATGGAAGTTGATTAATTTGAAAGAAGAGAACATTCTTCCTACCTTTTTTGAGAGTAATCTATCAAACACTGAACATAGTAAGCTGCTTTCTATTGAAGTATACCAGTGGTCCATCTAGTTCACTATTGCTTACACTAGCTTGTAGCCTGAGGGCTGGGGATAAGAATAGGCCCTCAGTTTGGCTGTACTTGTTGTAAGAGGCAACTGAACAGCCAGCGGGTAGATGGGACTCGTTAGCCTGGGAAGGCAGCTCATCTGAGAGAAGGAAAACTCTGATCCCAAACCTCCACTGCCTTGTGGCTACATCCAGTTATGGAAAAGGCTTCAGGAGTCAACCTCGAGGCAAGATCAGGAGCCGGAGTCCCTGAGGCAGTTCATGGCTAAACACAGTCACGTTCTGGCAACTCCTGCGACGTTGCTGGAACCAACAGTATTGGCTTCTGCCTTTCCATTGGACCATTTCAGCGACGTGGAGAGGGGGGATTTGCTGCATGGGTAACAGTCTATCCTCCATATCTACTTTACCCAGGCTTCGCGCACTGGAGAGGACACTCTGTTCCAGAACACTATTCAGAGTGCGATACCATAGTCTTCCGAGACTGAAGGATGCCAACAAGAAGCTTGTAGAGGCTCTCAAACAGGGGGCTTTCCCAGCCTTACCTGGAGATGTCAAGGATTGAAACTGGGATGCCTTTCTGCAAGTAATATGTTTCATGACTGAACTACATCCCTGCTTACAACAATCACATAAGACCTGAGGGAAGATATGTACAAGGTATCTTGAGTAAAGGTGTTTCTTTATCTGGTATTCTTTATGTCTGTGGAACTCCTTGCCACAGGATGTGGTGATGGTGTCTGACCTAGATGCCTTTAAAAGCAGATTGGACAGATTTCTGGAGGAAAAGTCCATCACAGGGTACAAGTCATGATGTGTATGTGCAACCTCCTGGTTTTTAGAAGTAGGCTACCTCAGAATGCCAGATGCAAGGGAGGACACCAGGATGCAGATCTCTTGTGAGCTTCCTGATGCATCTGGTGTGCCACTGTAAGATACAGGAAACTGGACTACAGGGGCCTTTGGCCTGATCCAGTGCAGCTGTTCTTATAACAAGACATCAATATGACAAATCATTGGTCCTCATATTTCAGCATTGTCAGTACTGATAGGCAGTGTTCTCCAAGGTTTCATAAAGAGGTCTGGAGATCCCAGCGATTGAACCTGAGACCTTCTATATTCAACGTATGTGCTTTGTCACTGAACTATGGTCCTGCCTATAACACAACTGTACAACTGTGGCATATGCTGAAAGCTGTCTTATAACTAGTCAGACAACTACAGAATAGGTTAAACATTGCAATCAGTCAGTCAGTGGCATCACGTGGTGTGGGATGCACTGGGTGTGTCGCACGGGGGGGAGGTGACACCACTAAAGGCCAAAATTTTTAAAATCTTGGCACTTTTGCATAACAATCATGTTATGCATCAATCAATGTGTAACCTCATGCAGAATGCAATGAAACAAACCATGCTGTGCTATCTGTATTCTATCAAAAGTTAAAGACAGAAAACCAGATCACCATGCCCACTGCCCAGAGTATTGTCCCGCTTACGGCATGGGAGGATAACAGGGGTGATGTGCTGTCCTCCTGCACTGGGTGGCACCAACCCTACTGGTGCCACTGCAGTCAGTATTTCTGTTCTAAGTCATTTATGCCTCAACCCTGTCTGGAGCTTATGGTGGCCGTCTCGCAACCCACTGCCATATGTCCCTGTCTGGCAGCACAAAAGCCAGTTCGTGTGTGTGATAGCGGTCCCAGGATGCCCTGCAAGAGCAGAAGATGTGGTGGTAGGGGTTGTTCAGCAGAGGGTAGTGGGCAGAATGGAGTGGGGAGTGGGCGAGCCAGGGTGGATCTCAGTGGCAGCAGTGCACTCCAAGATCCTATCTCCCTTTTCCAAGCCCGCTGCACTTCCTTAGGCTGCTCGGACTTACATCAGCTAAATAGCTGGTGGCCAAGTGGGGAGGTGAGTAAAGGGATTTTTTTTAACCTATTCCAGACTGCCTGGTCCCCGCCCCCCACCACAGCATGCAGTGCATTCTCCATCAGCAGCTCTGCATGCTATGGGCTGGTGGGGAAAAGGATGTTGCTGCCCCTTAAATTCCTTCTTAGTGAGCATTCAGCTGGAACATTTCCTTCACATCTTTCCTCATATCACCACAAAGATTGAGGACTAGGAACTTATTTTTTAAAAAATGAATGCTGAAATATAAGGTTCCCAGATCTCTTGTGTGTGTCTGAGTTTTTGCTGCTGTGCGATCTCTTATTTTGCTTGAACCCCATTTGATTAATTTTATTCTACAAACTGCCCTGAGTTTCTTCCAATAAGCCAGGCAGGATACCCATTTTCAAAAATAAAATTGCAGATTGGTCTGTCCCGTTGAGGGCTGCCCTGGACATTAACTGAGCAATACCTGCTTGACTGAGGCAAGCCTGACCTCATTTCTTTTTTAAGCTCCTATGGTAGCTGCAGGAGCAAAACGCTCCTATCACCAATACCAGTTGGGCTTCTTTCTTCAGAGTTAAGTTCCAACTCAAAGTATCCTATTCATGAGGATGTAGTTAGAGACTCCATTAGACCTCTCAATAAGGAATGCAGTTTCCTGACTCGGTTTCCTTCTAATAAATATTTCATACAGAGTTGGAATCATCTTGGAAAAAGCCTATCCAAGACCAGCACTTTTCAACATTACTTTGAAATAAAGGTAGAGCCCTGCAGTGCTCTCTCTCTAAAGGTAGAGCCCTGCAGTGCTCTCTCTCTCTCTCTCTCTCTCTCTCTCTCTCTCTCTCTCTCTCTCTCTCTCTCTCTGTATATATCTATATACATATCTGTCCTTCTATTTGCAATCAGCTTAGTCTTGTGCTGAGTTAGGACACACAGCATTACTGTTACAGCCACAGATGCAATGATTAAGTTGTAGGGAACATGTACATCACAAGACCTTCATGAGCTTGGTCCAAGGAGTCCTGCACCTGAACACTCACTGCCTTATTAAAAACCAACTGTTTAAGCTTAGAATGGGCCCTTAGAATGGTTGTCAGAGGAAAACTGATTCGAGTAAAATAAATGGTTTCTGGATTCCTTACTCAATCACATCTCTCTCTCTCTCTCTCCCCCTGATAAGCATGGGTGTAACGCCTAGCTTGTCAGTAGCCCCAGGCTCCGAAATATTGAATGAGCTACTAAAATTTCATGCTATGACTTTATAACTGTAACTATATTGCTACGAGAAACAGCATATTGCTTTCCAGAAGGAGGTTAACAAACCTCCAACACTCCTTTAATTTGGTTTTCAGACTGATGTCACATGGGAAAATTCATTTTTCCATTCAAGATTGACACTAAGAGAGAAAATACTACAAATCCATCTGAGGCAGCAAGGCTCTCTCTCTCTCTCTCTCTCTCTCTCTCTCTCTCTCTCTCTCGGCCTCTTCCTGTTCACTGTCATCTTCACACCGACAGACCTGAGAAAGGTAGGAGGATATGACCTTCAGGTAGGTGTGACCTGTCTGGGTTGCCCTATCTGGGCAGAAATGTGCAAAAGTGAGCATGGCTGAAATCCACATACCTAGGAACGAGTTCCACTGAATTGAATGGAGGTTACATCTGAGTAAACACGCATAGGACTGTGCTGTGACTTGCCCACTTCAAATCATCTTTCAGATCCTACCAGAAGATGATGAAGGCAGGTTTTCATTTCTCAAGTTCAAAGCATTACCACCTGCTCTGTCCATAATTTTTTTTTTAATGAATTGTCCATTTTTGAGGGCCTGCTCCCATAGTTGGTGGAAAAAATGAGGCTGGCTAGCCAGTAATGAACTAAGTAAATTGTCTCACATTGTGAATTGGTAAAGGATGCCTGGATTCAAAAAGACTGAGGGAGATGGAGCGGAGGAGGAAGTGTAAAGAAGATTCATGGGCCAGAAAAGACATTCTCACCCACTCTCCTCTCCTATCCTATCCCATTTTCCTGTTTGTTTTCAAACAGTTTTCAAACAGGGTTTTCAGTTTTCAAACAGGGTGCAAGGATGAAGGAAGAATAGTCAACTGCAAACAGGGTAGCCACGCCAACAACTTCCCAAAAGAGACCAAATAGCTTGGACCAGCATATCATTCGTTGAATAAAGGCAACTGAATAAGGATGGGTGAGGTGAATAAGTGCAAGAACTTTGATAACAGAAATCAGAGGATATAGAGGGAATATGTAATGTTGTATTAAGCTGGAGGAGAACGACAAGCAATCACAGCCATGTCTTTTGATCGTCATTTCGCTTCCAAATAAAAATTGCCTTAAAAAATACATTAAGGATGTATGAAGTATCATGATGAGATGCCTAGGGTTGCATTTATTCCCTTTTATTAATGCATATTTTTCACCAGGGATTCTGGTAACTAGCTATGAAATATACCAGTGCACTGAAATTTTAAGATTTCTGAGATGCCAACAGCTTCCATGCAGCTCTTTATAGGTAGCATAATTCCAATAATCTCATTTGCCTTTATCTCATCATGGATTGTCCTAATGTTTCTTTTCCAATTGAGCAGCTTTCAAATTCAAGGCTCCTTAATGAACCTCAGCCTTCCTTCTCTTTCAGTTCCGGACTAGTGGGAGCGATAGCTGCTTAACAGCTCCACAGGGCTCAAAGCACAGATACTGCTTTGTGTGTTCGTTAGGACTCCATAAAAATGAAGTACTAAAAGTTTTATAGCTAAAAAGATGGGTCACCTTGTTACAATCAAGGTAGGGGAATAGTTGTGCCACATGGAGGGTATACAATAAAACTCACTTGATGATCCAAATATTTTTCTACAAAAAACTTCTGCACAAAGCAACTCAAAATCCAGAGTGCAGACCTCTTGGCAAAATCCAACATTAAGTGTAACACTTAAGGTTCATCTCTGAAAACAAAACCCTTTGTAGCTCCATCATAATTTCCAAGAACACCCTAAACCACCCTGTCAAGCAAGTCCATATTGCAAGTTTATGTGATAAGGAATACTCTGGGGCTGTAAGGTTTGTGAGGACCATCTATCACAGCTGGTTTTAATAGCTGTAGTAAAGCTAGCGTTGGTCTGATCTGCAAGACTAGTGTATCTAAGATAGTTTTTAGTAGACACAATAAAGCTACTTCCAGAAAGGCTCCATTTTGTGTCCCAGTGCCTGTCAAGGTTCAGCTGAGAGACATGCAGGAGAAGGCCCTCTCTGTACCTTTGGAACTTCCTCCCCCCCCCCACTTGACATCGACAGGAAAATAGCATTGGACTATGGAATCAACACCGCTTGCAGGACTTTGGAGGGTGCTGTCCACTCACCTACTTGCCCCTCTAAGATCCCTGCAGAGATATGGTTCTTAGTGGTGGCCTCATGCTACACCAGGGGATCGCACGGGGGGGGGGGAGGAGATGACACCACTACTGGCCAACATTTTTTGAATATTAATATGTTATATATCATTTGATGCACAATTCCATTCAGAATGCAATGAAATAAACCATGTTGTAATATCTCTATTCTATCAAAGGTTATAGCAATAAAAAACCCAGCAAGGCAGAATGGAGCATCATCAGGGCATTGCCACACCCACTGCATGGGAAGAGGTCTCCCATATCAGGTGGTGCAAACCCTAGGACTGTTTCTCAACAGTATTTCCTTCCTGCCCTGTCTGAACCTGCTCTTTTTCCTGCCCTGCTCTTTTTCCTTCCAGACCTCTGAAGGAGAAGGATGTGCTCTGCCAGGGCTCCATGCACACCAGGCCATCTTCATCAGGCTTCCACATTCCTTTATGTGCTGTAGGGAGCCATGTAAGCAACTCTGAGCAGAGAGTACGGTATTTCTTTTGAAATTTTAACCAAGCCTCAGCACTTGTATGCTTGTTTGTTGGCATCCTTCAGTCTCGGAAGACTATGGTATCATGCTCTGAATAGTGGTTCTGGAAGAGAGTGTCCTCTCCAGTGCGCGAAGCCTGGGTAATGTGGATATGGAGGATAGACTGTTACCCATGCAGCAAATCCCCCCTCTCCACGTCGCTGAAATGGTCCAATGGAAAGGCAGAGGCCAATACAGTTGGGTCCAGTGGCGCCACAGGAGTTGCCAGAACGTGACTGTGTTTAGCCATGAACTGCCTCAGGAACTCCGGCTCCAGATTTTGCCTCAAGGTTGACTCCTGAAGCCTTTTCCACAACTGGATGTAGCCACAAGGCAGTGGAGGTTTGAGATCAGAGTTTTCCTTCTCTCAGATGAGCTGCCTTCCCAGGCTAACGAGTCCCACCTACCCGGTGGCTGTTTAGTCGCTTCTTATGACAAATACAGCCAAACTGATGGCCTATTCTTATCCCCAGCCTCCACTTTCTTTGCAAAGCTTTAACTCTTTTATTACCACCCCTACAGATGCATTCTTTACTACACCTAAAATGCATTCTTCCCTTGCCAACCTTTTTTCTGTTTTCCCTTCCCACCCTCTAAAGGGAAGGGAAAATATTTTATTTATGCTGCTAAATAATAATAATAATAATAATAATAATAATAATAATAATAATAATAATAATAATAATAATGAATGTATCGCAGTGCACAATCTAAATTGACTCAGGTTTTTGCATATGTCCTCAGGAATTCACAAAAGCTTTGGCCTTTGCAAACTATAGACCCAAAAAGTTTGCAAAGGGTGAAATATGCCCAGGAGAAGTTGAACCTTTCTGTTCATCAACCATTTGCAAATATTTGATAGAAAAAAAAAGAACTTTTGTGAGCACTTGGTTCACTTGTAAAGGTTCAGATGTTTGCAGGTAATTTCATGCTCCTCTTGACTGCAAACGTTGAAGCACCATGTTGAGCTCCCCAATAGAATGCTTGACACATCCCCAACAATAGCAATTTGAAACACGGCCCCATCAAGAGCTGCTCCGTTCTATTTCTAAGCTTTTTTCACCAAACCAACTGGGTGATACTTGGGAAACATAAGCAATTATTCCGTATGAACAAAAACGAATGGCATTGTTGAAAACATGTAACACTAAATAGATATGACTTTGGTTAACTTGGGACACAGAGAAAAGGAGATTGCTTTCTACATCAAGAGCCATAAATTTCTTACTCCTGTATTTACAGAGTACCAAGGGCTTTTCTTGCCATCTTTATATATTCCATCGCCATGCTACGTTGTAATTTCCAAGTGTTCAAAGAGCTTCATTTAGCAAAAAAACTCTGGAGGGACATGACAGGCTAATTGCCAAATTATATTCTGGCTTGTCATTAAAAACATAACCTTGGTCCTGGATTGGACACGAGGGACAGAGAGCTGAACATTATGAGGAATCTTGGGGGCAGGTGTAGGGTAAATATTAACATTCAGAATCCTCTCTCATTCTGCTGACACAGATTTATCCATCATAAAAAATTATGACATTTTTCCTAATGAATTATGTTTGCTACAAGCCATATTACAATGGACCTGGGGAGCTGCTCACACTCCATATGTGAACTTTAAGGCTGTCATTCTTCACCTTCCTCATGTAGGGTGAACAACATGAAAAAATTTTTTGGGGGGGAAAGACTGAGGTTCTCTAAGGAGGACTTCTATCTCAAAATCTGGATCAAAAGGGGCTGCAAACCTGCCCTTGCAGCCTCCCCTTTTCACTGCTATTTTGAAATGGTAGGGGTGCAGTTTGTCCCACTGGCTGAACATTGGTGGCCAGCATTCCCCCCACCCCACTTGCTAGGATGGTGCTACATCATTGTGCCAAGTAGCTCTCATAGGGGCTTCTGCGAAAAACAAAATGATAGTACCAGCCAGAAGCCACTGAGAAGAGCACCACCCCACTCTCCATAGTTACCTAAAGGCCCCCCCCATTGCAACAGCTGCAAACGTTTTAGTAAAATGGCTTAGCATGAAGCTGCACTTGTGGCAATCTGTTCATGAAATCTCTTCTGCGGCCCCAGATTAGGAAAGGGTTTGTTCCCTTACCCTGAGGAGACCTGGCATTGCTTCCCTGGTCCCAGGCAATACAGTGGTTGCCAATTTTGCCACAGCCCTGCATGCCCAATCTCTGCACATGCCCAATCTCATCTGATGTCAGAAGCTAAGCAGGGTCAGGCCTGGTTAGTACTTGGATGGGAGACCGCCTGGGAATACTGGGTGCTGTAGGCTTATACCATAAGTCTTTCAAGACTGAAGGTTGCCAACCAGCCTTGGGCACTAGGGAAGCAGAGGATTGGGGGAGTGAGTTCCTTCCTACCTTGAAGATGCCAAAGTGAGGACCCTCCCTCTTCATAATGCCAAAGATGCACATATGTGGTACCCAACATACATCTTCATGATGTACATATGTGGGAACTAACAGCAAAAAATGAGGTGAAAGACCTGATTTTGTGAAACACCATTGCTCCAAGGCAGTCATCAAGTTCAAATTGGGGGAAAAAGATGACTAACTTAGGGCCCAATCCTATCTAACTTTCCAGTGCTGATACAGCTACAATGGAGCCCTGAGGTAAGGGATCAAATAATCCTTCTCCTTGAGGAGACCTCTGTGACTGCCCCTCCACCACAGCATGCAGCTCATACCCCCTTGGCAAGTCTGCATCAGCACTGAAAAGTTGATTAGAAGTGGCTGCTAGTATGAATCACCTCAAGAAGCATTCTTATATAGAAGAATAGCCCTAACTCTTCTCAATTATGAAGCTCGCTGGGTGATCTTGGGACAGTACCTATCTCTTAGGCTATCCTACTTCAAAAAGTTGTTGTGAGGGTAATAAAACGGGTGACTCATATACATATATGCTGCTCTGAAGTCTGAAAGTTGGGCTAGAAATGTAAACAATAATTGGCATTTCTGGAGATTGGATTTGAGAACTTTTGCATGGAAACTAGATGTTAGGCCAGGGGTGTCAAACCTGTTTCATACAGTGGGCCGAATAGCATTGATGATGCCTGCTGAAGGCTGGAGATGATTCATTAAGCAGGAGGTGATGTCATTAAACATCATAACCAGAAATAAGCACTTTTTCACTTAGGAACTCATTAGCTGCAAAAGACAGAAGCAAAAATATGCAACTCTTGAACATATTTCAAGATATGGGAGAGCCTAATTATCATGTGACCTGCACTTTCAGCAGTGCCACCTCAGTACTGAGAGTGGCAGCTGAGAGTTTGAGGGCCAGATGAAAAACTTCAGCGGGCCACATCTGGCCCCCAGGCCTTATGTTTGACACCCCTGTGTTAGACCATTGAGCTGTGACTTCTCCTCACATCATTCCTTGCTTGATGGAGAAGTAGTTCCTCTTGCTGGTCTATACAAAACCAGCATTTCTCAGGGAGCACAGAATGGAAAAAAAACTGACCACAAAGAACCATCCATACAAATCAAGATTTATAGTAACACTTGCCCATAAGTGAGGGCTCAATCCTATCCAACTCTCCAGCAGCTGCAATGCAGCCCAGAGGTAAGGGAACAGATGTTCCCATACCTTGAGGAGGCCACTGTGACTGCCACTCCACCAAAGGATGCAGTGCATGCCCCATTGGCACCACTGCACTGGCCCTGGAAAATTGGATAGGATTGGGCCCTCAGTGTGCCACATGAATATTGAAAAGGGCAATATGTTCCAGATCAACATGTTAGATTACATAAGAATTCAGGTTCTTTGCCTGTAACATCCCAACTAACTCATTTCACATCAGATAACCCAACTGACAGACCAACTCAACAATAATGGTGGCTATAAATATTTCCCCCTAGGCAAATCTTACATTTTAAAAGTCTTTCTTCCCTAAGGAGTATATTACTGCATATTCTCCCTCAAGCAATAAAGCTACTCTTGGCAGCCCCAACAATACTGTGAAATACTTTCATTAATATGTTATCCATAGATCCCATTTTCATGTGCATAAAAATCAATTTAGTTCAGGTCAAAATGAGTTTGCTGAAGTCACTTTCACCTGACTGAGGGCCTAGGCGACCCCCCCCCCCAGATAAGGAGACAAGCCCCTGGTGCCATGATCACTGCGTTGCCACTGGGGCACCCATTCCTGGGCCACTCTCCTCAAGAGGGAATGGTCCTTTTTCATTTCCAATGGTGAGTCGTGACTCACTACTTTGAGTACCACTGGTCTAAAGAGAGTGGATAATTCATTTTTTGTTGTAACTTTCCAAACACAATATATACTTTTACAAATCTCTGTTTTCATCCTGCTGTGTTAATTGGTCCAAAACAATTTTGGTTACCTTCATGGAGACGTTGCTGGGTCCAGTCTAGAAAATGCTTGTGCTACATAATCTGTGTGTGTCTTTGAGATGCCATGTAGCTCTTTATCATTTCTTCCCAATTCAGGGGTTTATTAGGTTACCTGTCACCAACAACAAAATAAACACAAAGGGCTACATATCTTGGCCTCTTTGGAATGGCACAGACATTTCAAATGGAGGCCAAGATGATTAAAAGTCCACTGATAGCTGTATTTTCCTTCTTTGATGAGCAAAGCACTAAGATGTGTTTTATCTCCATTAGTTCTGAGTAGCTCCATTTGTCTCTCACTTAGAATGTAACAAGATAGTCTCTTCAGCAAAGGTAGCCCTTGTTCCTGCTATTGACATGAGGTCCCAGACTACTAGTTCATTAAAATTAAACATCCATTTAACCACTGATGTAATTAAAATGGTTATCTATAGCCCATCTATTATCTATAGCCCATCTTGCTGCCCTTGCTTTCAGGTGTCACTTTAAAGGTGCCAGGTCTCAGTTTGTTTGTTTTTTATAGATAAAGGATTGATTTTTTTCCTACTTTTTTCAGCTATAGCTTGTGTCAGATTCAAGGTTCAGCCATAGTTTCACAACAGAATCCAGAAGCAACTTGAACTCTCGACAGGTTTTGCTATGTATGCAATTGCGCTGCAAAATCATTCTGTAAAGGCAAGCTGGCGAGGAACTTCAGTGTGTATCTGTAGACTTTTGTGCTATTGTTAGGACTAAGTCTAGCTTATGCATGGTTCTGGAGCTGAGTCATGCTAACAGGTCCCTGGCAGGGCTAAGAATAGACTTTCTGTTTGTGCTGCTGTGATGTTCTCATGATTCAATGCTATAAAGAGCTTATCAGATCCAGCATGAAATGCCTAGTGGGATGTTTTAACTATCTCTGAATTTCCACTCCCAATGAAAACTGAACATTCTGCCAATGAACTGGGGCATGTTCTCCAATGAACTGGGGCAATGTTCAGCTCCCCAATGAACATGGGGCATGTTCAGTTCCCCAATGAAAACTGAACATGGAACTGAACATGGGGCATGCTTACATGCCCCAAACAATCAACAGTTTGGGAATACCACTTGATCAATGATAAGGGGAGAAACATAGTGGACAGCATAAGGTGGCATGCTGTTTTCTGGGCTTGGCTTGAGGGCACATAATATAACCTTGCTGATGGAAAGCTGGTCAAGGTCTGGTCAGTGCCTGAGAACCCATGTATGTTACCTTATGTTTCATGATTGAAGAAAGGAGGAATATAAATATTGATCATACAGGTGCTATGATGATTTAGATATACACTATTGCATGCATTCCCCCATAAGATATTATACATGGCTTGATTTAAAACTGAGCCACATTAATCAATGCCCATCAGTAGGTCCTAAAACCATATACTCCTCTTCCCCCTTCAGTGTGGACTCCTGTGCTGGAAAAGATGACATCTCCTCCCTCCCCCAAGAGCTTTCTCGCCCTGATTAAGAGCTGTAGATCAGCTGATGTTTATCAATACTTCTCTATGCCAAGCTACTCCGGGGGTCAAGGAAGTTGAATTGTACAACCTCCCTTAGAGCCTTTGAGGTCAACTTTGCAATCCAAGCCTTGAGAAGTCACCAGCCAGCATCCTTGAGGCAAACAGTGTCATATGGTTAGGCTAACCCTATGATTGTTGCTGACTTAGAGCCCAATCCTGTGGTCTGTGCCGCGCCTCCGCGGCGCGGTCTACAGTCGCAAACGTGCCATAAGGCGGGGCTTACCGCCGGGCTCCCACCGGAGCTGGCTCAGCTCCAGCTGGCACTGAGAGAGCCAGGGGCAGGGGAGAGGCGGGTCCGCGGAGCCGAGCTCCACAGGATCCAGGGCGCTTGGGCAGGGCTGCTCGCCCTACACGAGCACCTTCACTTTAGCAGCGACCAAATAGTCACCGCTAAAATGAGTAGTCCCATTGCAGGACTGCTTTCCTTACACGGGGGAAGGGGACGAACGTCCCCTTCTCCTGAGGAGCCTCCCAGGGTAGCTTTTTCCTTTTGGGAAAAAGATTCCCAAACTTTTTACCACCAGGACCCACTTTTTAAAACAACGCTCTATAGGGACCCACTTGGGACCAGACTTTAAAAAAGGAGATCTAGAAAGAAATAATATTTTATTTATTTATAAGTAATAATAACCTGAAAAAAGGCCCTGAAAAAACTGAAATGTTCATTCATCTCCTTTTATATATCCATGCTTGCAAACTGCAGAAATCTTGCACACCGCAGAAACTGAGCTCTTTGAGGGTAATTAGTGGCTACAGCAGTGTTTCTCAAACTGTGGGTCAGGACCCATCAGGTGGGTTGCGAACCAATTTCAGGTGGGTCCCCATTCATTTCAATATTTTATTTTTAATATATTAGACTTGATGCTGCCATGGTATATGACTGCATTTGGGCAAATGTTACAGACCTGTACTTTTAACAAGCTGCTTTTAACATTGATAGTAAATAAATGGAACTTAATCCTGGATAGGATTGTAGCCTAGGATTGTTAAAAAATTTCCTGCTTGATGATGTCACTTCTGGTCATGACATCGCTTCCAGTGGGTCCTGACAGATTCTCATTGTAAAAAGTGGGTCCTGGTGCTGAATGTGTGAGAAAACACTGGGCTACAGTATTTGATTTTTAAATTGCCTCAGGGCTTGAGTCAGTTATCTGACCTTTCTATCACCCTTTGGTGACCTACCAAAAATCAGGTCAAGACCCACCAGTGCGTCCCAAGGAACCACTGGCTTAGAGAGATACCTGTACTACTGCACATGATCAATTGCACATGATGTATGACCAGTCCTTGGGTTTGACTTGTGAAGAGCTTTGCATCCTGAACATGTGATGCTAGTGCTCAAGAAGGCACAATTCCTTGCAGAAATAAACAGGCAGGTTTACACATTTTTAGCTGTCATTGCTAAGAGCTGACGAAGAAGCTGAAAACGTCCTTCTGTCCATCCTTGCTTCAACCCCTCCTCAGGGCTTATTAAGCTGTGTTAACAAACGGACGGCTTTACTTGCAGTGGTAGAGCTGTATTGCGACAATGGTGGGTTTATCGGCTTGAGCGGTGAGACTCGAATGCAAGTCTCTGCTGGAGCTTGTCTTTGGTATTAAATGCAGGGATAAACTTGCATTTACTGAATGAATGAAAAGTAATAACCATGATAAGAGCAAAGCCTTCTGTGTGCTTTGCACTGATTTTTTCTTTTCCTTGAGATAACAAAACTGGTAGACATTTGTTAATTATCTTTTCTCCCCAAAGCTTTTGGTTGCTATAAATGACATCTCCCCACCACACTTTTGACAGAGGTCAAAAAACCCATCTTTTTCTGTCCTCGAGAAGCAATGTCAGTTAAGACACCTGCCAAGCCATGATAAAATTAAACAACATGTTTCTGTGTCATATGCTATTTCCGGGGGGGGGGGGGAGAAGTTGTAGAAGGGAGAGGATATGGGAGGTTGAAGACAGATGAAGAGATAGTGGAGGTCAAAACCGAGATGACCAGCAACTGTTGTCCGGCATCAAGGTTGATTTTTATTGACATAACTGAGTCAAGGAGCTTTGTGACGATTAGGCTGCGGCACGACCCCTTGAGCCTCTTGCAACATCAAATGGATGTTCTTTGGAGAGTCCCGCCTTTAACACAGTCATCCTTTATCTTGGCAAACATCAAAATCAGAGAGCAAAAAGGAGAAAATGAGCAATTGATTTTCCAGTATTGTCTTAACCTGCAGCCTAATTGACGGTCAGTGGATGTATTCTTGTCAAACACAAAGAGCTTTTGCCACTCAGGGTGGCTGTCTCCGACAAAGCCGTCCAAACAAGATGGATATTCCTAAGGGTGGCAAGAAGGATAATGCTTTTATCCAAACTTCTCAAGTGTTCTTAGGAGGGGAAGCAAGGCCCAGCAGAAGGCAGAATGCAAAGTAATTGGATGGGATGTCAAAAGTCTTAGAGAGGCAGGGGTGGCAGCTCAAGACCAAATGAGCGAAAGGAAGGATAAATGTGTGTTTGTCATTACAACAATAACCCATTCAAAACAAATTGTTCCTTCATAGAAACTGGGTGATTGCATCCCTCCTTGGTGCTATTTTCCCCCCTCATCAAAAAGATGAACAATAGCGATCGCTTTTGTTCTCAAAGGCGATGAAGGAGTAGCTGTTGTGTCATCGGAATCACTTGCTTTATTAGAGGACAAATGTAGTATGACACAGGAAAAGATGTTGTCAGGTAATAAATAAGAAAAAGCAAATCCCTCCCTTGTTTTTTTGTTGTTGCTGCGGTGTTATACTCCTTGCTCCTCGTCTCGATGACACCATGGATTATTCCACCCCAGCTTGCGAGAAAAGAGACACAAGCAGAGGAGGGGTTGAGAGAAATCAAGATGTGGGTAGGCTCTTCTGAAACAACAGCAGTAAAGCTTGAGCAACCTGAATGTCAGGGACATTCTAGGTTCCATGCCACAAACCATAGGCTCAGCAAGGTAAGAATAAGACCCTTGGGACCACTACACAGGAGAATATTCTGAGAACCACATGGCTTCCTCTCTTAGCAGTCACATGCACATGGCAAGACCCAGATCTCATAAAAACCTAAGAAGAGCCCGCTGGATCAGCCCAAAGGGCCATCTAGTCCAGCTTCCTGTATCTCACAGTGGTCTACCAGATACTTCAGAGAGCACACAGGACAACAAGAGACCTGCATCCTGATGTCTTATCTGGCATTCTGAAGTAGCCTACTTCTAAAATCAGGAGATTGCACATACCCATCACAGCTTGTAACCTTGATGGACTTTTCCTCCAGGAATGTGTCCAATCCCTTTTTAAAGGCACATAGGCTATATGCCACATCTTGTAGCAAGGAGTTCCACAGACTTATGCTTGGTAAAGAAATATTTTCTTTTGTCTGTCCTAACTCTCCCAACACTCAATTTTAGTGGATGTCCCCTGGTTCTGGTGTTGTGTGAGAGGGAAGATAGGGAAACAAACATCCCTCTATCCAGTCTATCCATCCCCAGCATTGCCTAGGTTCTTATTCAACTTCTGGTCTGAAGACACATGATAGAACAACCTTACATTGAGAGTTCCCTATAACAACACAAAGAGTTGACCCATCTATTTCAGAATTGTCAGGGGGCAGCTACCTATGTGTAATAGGTATCTTTCCCAATTCTACCTGAAAATATCATGTTTTGAACCTGGCGGAAGCATGTGCTCTACCAGTTGAGCTATGACACCTTCCAGAAAAGCAGAGAACAGGAGATCATAAGAAGAGCCCCACTGGATCAGGCCAAAGGCCCATCTAGTCCAGCTTCCTGTATCTCACAGTGGCCCACCAAATGCCCCAGGAAGCACACAAGAGAAACGCTTTGAGACTATATTTGCTTGGATGGGACACTATTTGGTATCCCTTTGTGCGCTACCTATCATGGAAGAAAAAGTTAAATATGAATTAACAAATTTAAAAAAAAATTATTTGATCATGGTGCAAGGTAGCAGTGAGATGGGCCTCACACTCAGAACCAACATCAGAATCTCCCGTTTGTGCAAAGCAGTAAGCAAGTCTGGTCTGGACCAAATGACATGCTCTGGTCTATTTTTAAGAAGCTTCCTTTCCTGCTCAGAATTGTTTTCCTGTAATTCCCTTCATCAGCCAAAGCTGATTGGTGGTGAACTGTTTAATCCTCACTGGTTCCTTTCAGTCAGGTCTAGGAATGTCATTGCCAATTAATGCTATTCCTGGATAATTTTTTTTTTTTCCTGCAACATGACATTAAGCCAAAAAGACCCCTGAAAATCTCCAGGATTACTCCAGTCATCATCTAGGGATTGATCCTTATTCCTGAAGACACCAGAGAAATCCTGAAGGGTCAGCAACCTTATTCATATCTCTGGTTTAATAACTACAATGGGCTCCCTGTTAATTGCCACTTTGCCGCCTGTTCACCCCTCTCTCTCTCTCTGTGCCATTCTTGCTCACAGCTCTATGACAGCTATTGGTTGGCAACCTTCAGTCTTGAAAGACTATGGTATAAGCCTGGTATTCCTGGTATTCGCAGGCGATCTCCCATCCAAGTACTAACCAGGCCTGACCCTGCTTAGCTTCCAAGATCAGATGAGATCAGGCATGTGCAGGGTAACAGTTGCTGCTTATCACTGCAGTTTTAATCTGTTGCACAAACTAACAGCATTGAAAGCAAAGCGTATTCTGGACACGATATGCTTGGCCTTCGAAATAGAATATCCACCCTTCCTTGTGGCCGGCTTCTGGCATCCTCACACGTCCTCCCTGCTACCCAAAGTACTGCATAGCTTTTAGAAGTGGACGCCCCCTTCTAACTTAGTCCATCAGTAAAGTTCTCCAGGCAATGTTATGTAATCTAAAGCAGCGTTGTGCTAGTTAAGATGTGCCACCAGTCATGCAGAAATCCCAAAGCTACTGGTCACTTAGGTCAACTCTAGTTTTGCTTGCTCATTTCCCCTCAGCAGCTGCAGGATAAGTACTGACTTAAAGCAGAAATTTTGGCATACTTTAGAAATATTTACCATGATAAACAGAGGAGGATAAGGGTGATTTTTCAGAGTTAGTTCTGAACCTGGAAATGAAAGCTACTGGTTGCAGATCCACTATCTAAGCTACCTGGGCTGGATGAAGCTATTTGGCTGCCTGACACAATCCAGTGCTGTCCTTCCTCATGCTGCTGTGCCCTCTCAAAATCTGGGCACCCCCTACCTTGTTCTTTTTTTTCTGAGTGGACTCTTTAAACAAATCAGGAAGTGAAGAACATGCTGGGAGTGCTCCCAAATTGTCCACATTTCCCAGTTGTTTAATGGCCCAGGAAGAAAACGGAACATGGATAGCTTGCTTATACCACCTGATTTTAGAAATGGGCTGTGTCAGAATGCCAGATGCAAGGGAGGGCACCTGGATGCAGGTCTCTTGTTGTCTGGCGTGCTCCCTGGGGCATCTGGTGGGCCGCTGTGAGATACAGGAAACTGGACTAGATGGGCCTATGGCCTGATCCAGTGGGGCTGTTCTTATGTTCTTATAGCTGCATTCTGATTCACAGAGAGTGGTGATCTGGCCCTGCCCTCTTACTTTGCTTCTTTCCCCTAAGCAGGCTGTTAAAGGGAAGGATGCCTGATTTGTCAGCAGGAGACTAGAGGGAGGCAGCAGGTGTCTGTTCACCACTCCCCCCACCTACCTTCCCGATTTAAATGTCATTCCTTGCAACCCCATGGAGTGACATTTATCGCCACTGTGGCACTCCCGGGGCACAACTCCAGGAGTTCCACCTCTCCACCTAGAGATGCTGTCCCCCCACCTTCCAAAAGGGAGGTGATAGAAAACCAGAGAGTTGAGCGTAGGTAAATTTTTTCCTAGGCTTTTTAGCATCACTGCGGAGATGACTCCTTCATGCAGTGCAGAACCCTGGGCCTTCTGAGTTTAAGCTGGGTATTTTGTGCTAGTGCCACATTGCTGGAGGCCATAGGATCAGTGGTGTACCTGAAGGGGTGTCCAGGGGACCACATGGTCCCAGGTGGCCGACGGGTAGGAGTGCCCTGCCTTCCCCCAGAGGCGTTCTGAGAGCCAGGGAGACCAGCCACTCCTACCCATCTGCCACCAGGGACCATGTGGTCGCTTGAACCCCCTCAGGTACACCACTGACCCCATGGCCTCCAACATTGTGGCGCTAGCACAAAGTACCCAGATTAAACCCTG
This sequence comes from Tiliqua scincoides, assembly GCF_035046505.1. Lineage (NCBI taxonomy): Eukaryota > Metazoa > Chordata > Lepidosauria > Squamata > Scincidae > Tiliqua > Tiliqua scincoides. The sequence goes on from NC_089832.1 coordinate 10,619,027, forward strand.
AAGGCCCAGGGTTCTGCGCTGCATGAAGGAATCATCTCTGCAGGGATGCTAAAAAAGTCTAGGAAAAAATTTACCAGCGCTCAATTCTCTGGTTTTCTATCACCTCCCTTTTCTCAACAGCTCTGCTACAAACAGCATTTAGATATTAACTCCACTTGTCTCGGGTTGAATGATTACAGTTTCTACTTCTGTTCTTTTCTCTTTTTGCTGCCATCTAGAGAATATTTCCTTCTCCTCCCATATAATATAATTCAAGGAGATATAGTTACACCTGCCTAGCGGGGAAGTCAGCTTACGATGATCAAGTAGTGCATCATTTCTGTGTGTAGAGATATTGTGTCTTCCATTATGGGCTATTACAATAAACATTTTGCACACTTCTGGAAAGAAGAAAGAAAGGGGTATGCATGCAGAGCCATGTGCCAGGCAATTAAATGGGGGGGGGGGGTAAGGGAGGGAGGAAGCAAGAGAAGTCCCAGATGCATATTTATCATCTTAGCCACACGGCAGGTATGTTTACGAGAAATGCAGGAAGTAAGGTCTTCACCAAGGGCATGGACTTATACATAAGCCCATTTTATTTTCACTGGTGAATGCTGATGCACTCAATACCTTTCACTTTAAGCTCTGGGATGACAGTTTCCCTGGAAAGTTGACAGCCACTTTGTATAGCATTTGTACTGGGAAACCTGCAGAAGCAAAGCAGACAATTTCGAGAAAATACGCACAGGCACACACACAATCCCACTCTATCACAAATGAAAAACGATGACCAGGTTTGGTTAATATCAGCTCCTATAACAAGAGGAGTTTGCGTGTGTACATTTCTCCTACCCACAACATGGCATGGTGTCCTGCCCCACCAATCCCTGCCCCACTAAGTCTTGGGGAGGAAACTTCTGCCTTTAAGGGTGCAGGCGCCTGCATTGGCTTGGTCATGTCGTGAGAATGGATGATGGGCGGATCCCAAAGGATCTCCTCTATGGAGAACTCATGCAAGGAAAGTGCCCTACAGGTAGACCACAGCTGCGATACAAGGACATCTGCAAGAGGGATCTGAAGGCCTTAGGAGTGGACCTCAACAGGTGGGAAACCCTGGCCTCTGAGCGGCCCGCTTGGAGGCAGGCTGTGCAGCATGGCCTTTCCCAGTTTGAAGAGACACTTGGCCAACAGTCTGAGGCAAAGAGGCAAAGAAGGAAGGCCCACAGCCAGGGAGACAGACCAGGGACAGACTGCACTTGCTCCCAGTGTGGAAGGGATTATCACTCCCGAATTGGCCTTTTCAGCCACACTAGACGCTGTTCCAGAACCACCATTTAGAGCGCGATACCAGAGTCTTTCGAGACTGAAGGTTGCCAACATGGTGAAGGGTGCAATCCTTACCTTGTCTTCAGCCAGCACAAGTTCCTTGCCCCAACCCAGGAGTGTTGCAAACACATTAATGACTACTCCAGAAGAGGCTGGGTCCGTGCAAGGACATGTAAGGGCCACTACATGCCTGATCCAGGCCTCGGGCTGGTAAGTAAGAGCCAGCTGAGGGCCCAATCCTATCCAATTTTCCAGTGCCAGTGCAGCTGTGCCAATGGGGCATGTACTGCATTCTGTGGGGGAGGGACAGTCACAGAGGCCTCCTCAAAGTAAGGGAACATTTGTTCCCTTACCTTGGGCTGGAAAGTTGGATAGGATTGGGTCCTGAGGCAGCCTGGTGTAGGGGGTTGGAGATGGAGAGGGTGGCTGGAGGACAGAACGGGGGCATTTTTGGGTTAGCAAGGGTGGGAGGGTCAGTGGACGTACTGGGTTTGGGAGGGGATGCAACCTTTGCAGCTTAGGCCTGATCCTAACATCCCTCCTGGCCAGCCCAGCATTACACGAGACTGCTTGGATTTGCATCAGCAGTTTTGCTGGCACAGATCTGAGTCGCCCCCACAGGGGTGGCTGGTGTGCCACATGGGATAAGGGGAGAAATATCTTCTTACACTGAGTTGCGCGGCTACCACCTCCTAACCTGTGCTGGATATGGTGCAGTCCAGTTGACCTGAATGTTCCAGCACAGGTTTAGGATTGGGCTGCCCAGGAGTATTTAATCACATGATTCGGGATGGATTGGATGATTTGGGCGTTCCTCCCTTCCCCATGTAATTCTGTGGTGATGGGATGGTGAGTCAGGAGGACATGCTCTTATTTCCATGATTATAGTCTCCTTTTTCCAGCCTGACCTGGAAATTCCAAGAGTATTTTGAGACCAAAAGTACCTGCACATTATTCTGCTAGTGTCATAACAAGTGCATGTTATGCACACAGGGCACAAGCCTAGTCAGGTCTACTCAGAAGTAAGTCCTATTTTGTTCAATGGTTAGGATTGCAGCCATAGAGTTCCAGTTCCCCCAACTGTGGAATAACAGTAGGGTCTTAACCCTGTTGAGGGACAATGGTCTGCCAAACGGCATCCACTTAGTGATGGAATATAAAGCTGTAGATAGATAGATAGAGAGAGAGAGAGAGAGAGAGAGAGAGAGAGAGAGAGAGAGAGTCACATGGTTAGGACTTGGTCCTGAGCTTTATCCTCATCAACTTGGCAGTTGCTGGGGCTGCAACTATTCAACTGACTGGTGCAGCTCTTGTCAGCCTGATTGTTCTTCAGTCTAATAACCATAAAATCCTCTCCATCCCATCTTCTACATTTGCCTCTCTTTGCCTGTTCCTTTTTTTTCCCAATTTGCCCTCAGGCTATAATTCAATCAAAGTTACTTTAGCGTTTCCCCCCCTCAAAAATGCTCTGTTTCTCTCACCCTGCCCTCCTTATCCTCTCTTGTCCTTCGTTCTTCGCTGTCTCCATTACAATGTTTAATTCCATCACACTTCAATGGAGACACTTGGTTAACTTTCCCTTATCCTCTTGGAAATGACTTGCCTTGCTGTAACAACTGCAGATACCAAACATGTAAATGTGAACTGATTTCTAAGGAGAAGCCATCAGAAAGCTTTCCCCCCAGACTCCCTAATTCTCACTAAGAGCCTAGTCCTATACTTAACATGTTATCAGGACCATATTGACCCATGGCTGGGCCCTTAGGCTTTCAGATACTTCTGGCCCCCTCTGGCACTTCAGTCTTTCATCTCACTACAGCTGACAGCCTGACCCTGGTATGGTAGGTACAAAAGTGCAGTACATAGCCCTATATCCATTTTGAGGGTCTCCTGATGAACTCTATTCACAGTTGTTGTTTTTTAATATTTTTATTGCACAAATAGAATTCACTCTAACTGGAAAGCTCCCTGCCACAAAGCAGTCAGCACCAGTTGTAAAAGGTGCTCTAGCAGCACCTCCAACAGCTACTCAGTACCCTGTTGGGAGCACTGGTAGGGGGCCTGCAGTTTCCTGCCCGTGTTGTAGCTTCCTGTGCTGCTCGCTGGAACAGGTAAGTCAATGGGGCAGGGGAGAGGGCAAAACTGGGCAGGGAGGGTGTGGGGATGGGCAGATCAGACCTAGGAAGGGGTCGGGCTTGGCAGCAGCAGTGACCACCAAACCCTAACTCTTGCCCCAGATTCTATGATACTGGTCCATGAAGACTTGTGCCAACTATTTAGCTAGTACAGGTAGACTCCCGCCCACCCACACGGTGGAAGCTTACCTGGGGGAAAGGGAAAAAAATTGTCCTTACTTGGAGGAGGCCTTGACAACTGCCCCTCACCATAGTCATTTTGGTGGTGCTGCATCAGCAGGGGAGGGAAGGGTAAGATTGGGCCATAAGTGTCATAAGTTGCCATTCACTCATTTGGAGAAGCAGACGGGTGACTGTTAATAAAGGAACATACGTGATAACTGGCATAAGGTCCCCTTTCTTACCCTGTTTTCCCGAAAATAAGACCTAGTTGTGATCAGGACCAGGACGGGGGGGGGGTGGAAGGAGTCCTCGGGTGGGGGCGGGTGGACAACGTGACCAGGAACGCTGCACTCCTGTGCACGCCACCTAGAAAGCGCATGATGTGCTACCTTTGGCAGAGGACGCTGAGGAGGAGCTGAGGTGAGAAGCAGCAAGCAACCCTGCCTACTGGGCTCTGAGGCTTTCCACACTTTCCAGGGAGTAAGTCCCACTAACTATAAAGCAACTGACTTCTGAGTAGGCAGGCAGGCAGGCATCCTCCTGCGTGCTGAGGGGACACCCTCTCCACACCTTCCAGGGAGTAAGTCCCATTAACTATAAAGGGACTGACTTCTGAAAAAAAATAAGACCTACCCTGAGAATAAGACCTAGTGTGTGTTTTTGAGCCAAAAAAAAAAAGGAAAAAAAGACAGTGTCTTATTTTTGGGGAAACATGGTACTTTTGATATGCTCCTAAAAAAAAGACATCCTATTCTTTTACTTCTAACAACACTTGCTCCAGGAGCTCAGGAAACATTCACTTCAGATCTGCCTGAAAGAAGAACATTAAAGCGTTACTGGCGATCAACATACCAAGGGATTATGGACGGGTCATCCAATAAAAGTGATTGGCAGGAGATTTAAGATGGACAAGGAAAGCCCTCCACCCAATGCATAATTCATCTGTGCTGTCACAAGAGGTGATGAAGGCCACTTCGAAAGGCGATCAGGCAATTCACGGAGGGCATCTATCAATGACTGCTAGTGATGAGAGGGCATTTATCTAGGGTTTAAGCTATGACTTAAGTTGTAAAATGACTAAACTATTGTGGTCCTTCTATTCTGTGTAATTGGCTTCCAGCACAATCCTATTTATATCTGCACAGAAGTAAGCCCTAATTGAATGCAGTTGTGTGTGTGTAAGATGGATATGTACAGTTCCTTCTTGCTGAATTTTCCTGTAATGCCTATCTCCCCCTAGCAGCTGAAAACTTCCATACTCTACTACTCTACTATCTATATACCTTCAGATTATATTTCATTTCCACCTGTTTTCTTCTTTAAAGCACCAAATGTAATTGCACAGGCCTGGTTTATGCCCATGCCCACTGACGATAAGCTTTTTCTTCTAGCCATCCTTTTACAAATGCTGTTTCTTGCTGGTAGCTTCTCTCCAAGGTTCCATACAGGAGCCTTTTCCAGCACTACCTGAAGATACCAAGGATTGAAACTGGAACCTTCTGCACACGGAGAGTGTGCTCTACCATGGAGCTTATGCTGGTTAAGTCCTTTCAAGCAGACTTACAGCACATGATAAATGATCTTACATTGAAATAAATTGGGATTTACGACCAGGCGGGATCTCTGATGAGCATGGGACCTTTGATTACCCTGGAGAGAGGAGAAGGGAGAGCAAACAGGGAGATTCTTGTATGTGTAGTAATACAATTGATAAAACATGCTGTGTTTTATCTTCTTAAAAGAAGGCAATGATTCTAAGTTGATGGTAGATTTCTTTTTTGAAGGTGTTGGTTCAGAGTCAAGTTGTGACCCCTCTGCCACCAGTATTGGGGGTTCAGCAGTTGGCCTGGCCAGATGGTCCCCCTGTTGGGTGTGGACCTTCAACCAGTATCATATCTGGTTGACCCCTGATGCCATCTCCATCTGTAACACTCTTTGTTTTTGTTTGTGTGTGGTCTTATTTTGACTTTCTGTGCTTTCAATGGTTGTGTGCCAGCTGGTATAACATGGAAGGTGGCTTAGAAATGACTAACTGTACAGTCCTAGACATGTCTACCCAGAAGTAAGTTCAGTGGGGCTTAACCCCAGGGACGTATGCACAGGATCGCAGCCTTAAAGAAATAAATAATGGAACCTAAAGATCCTTCCCTGGAATGTTTGATTGAAACAAATACCCTCTTTAAACAGAACACATACAAAGCAGACAGAATTGAATCACCAGTGTAAAAATTAGAGCAACGCAAGGGGGAGAAAAGAATATTGAATTAAGAAAAACAAAGCACTGTAGAGTTGCAAAACCTTTTTTTTTTTTTTTAAGTTTATGAATAAACTATTTCAAGCCCTGGTGAGTCACAGCTGTTCTTCACTCCAAGCAATGGCTTCTCTCATCATAGCCTGCTGGACAGGTTAAGCTTCTGTGTCCAGCCTGATATGCTTCTGAACAATATATTTAATGATTGGTCCTGTCTGATTGAAATATCTTCAATCACTGAGACAGAATTATTGTAACTGGTTCAACGAGCCACAGAAGCTTCAGCCTTTCAACCGCTTGCTACAGCTTACCATGCAAGCAGCAGTCAGGAAATTGGGGAATGGGGAGGAAAAAAGTTTATGGTCAAGGGTTTTTAACCCATCAAACTATTTCTGAGTGGCGATCAACCAGTGTGGTGTAGAACATATTTTCTTCTTAGAGAGATCAGAGTGATGCCGAACAAATATCAAAGATCGAAGGAGTAATGCACTTAAATCCAGAGCCAATCCAGCCACAGGGGAAATCTAAAGCATTTTAGAGGGTTAAATGGCATTTTAGAGGGTTAAACTGGCTAAGAAGCCAGATATTGCCTTTGCACCACCACTCCCCAAATAAACACACAAAACAAATCCTTTGGAATATAAATTGGACTATATTAATTGGATAAAGCCTTGAACAACCCCACTGTGGGCCCAAACTCAAAATGCCCCCTCCCATAAGAACATAAGAAGAAACCTGCTGGATCAGGCCAAAGGCCCATCTAGTTCAGTTTCCTATATTGAGATACAATGTGAGCAGTGGCCTACCAAATGCTTCAGGGAGCACACAAAACAACCTGCATCCTGGTGCCCCCCCCCCGCATCTGACAATTTGAGGAAGTGTATCTCTAAAAGCAGGAGCATGCAGATACCTACCATGACTTGTAACCTGTGATAAACTTTTCCTCTAGAAATTTGTCCAATCCCTTCCTAAAGGCATCTAGGCAAGTGCCATCCCTACTTCCTGTGGCAAGGAGTTCCACAGAGTAGTTACACACTAGGTAAAGAAATATTTTGTCTGTCTTAACTCTCCTAACACTCAATTTTAGTGGCTGTTTGGCCCTGTAACCCAGAGGAGACAGAAAACCACCATCTATTCCCCCTAGAATAGACTTGATCTAATGGACTCATGTGACAGGATGATCGATTATGGTTGATCATGACAATGGGAGTAGTTCAACAATGGAACTGGTCACCTAACAGGGAGGTTGATTCTCCCTCACTGGAGGTCTTTGAATAGAGGCTAGTTAGAGGTTGTGTTAGACTACCCAACCTCTGAATTGGGTAGAGTACCCAACCTCTGAATTTCCTGTGTTAAGGCAGGAGGTTAGACTATCCGTCCTATAAGCCCTGATCCTCCCATGTTCATGATTCTTTCTAAGCCAACCCAGCCTATGCCCAGTGTGGAACATGCATTCTTAGATGCCCAACAGGCACCTGTTGGGGATGCTGTAGGATGTGGTTCCCAAACTTTTTTTAGCACCAGGTCCTACTTTTGTAAATGACACCCGATTGGGACCCACCTAGGTTGGGCAGACTTTTAAAAAAGAACTAGAAATAAATATTTTATTTATAAATAAATAATAATAGACCCTCTATAATAGACCCTCAGAATAAAGACCCTCAAACATTTAACTCCCTATATTTACATGTGCTTGCAAACTGCAGGAGTTGAGCTCTTTATTAGCCGCTACAGTATTGATTGTTGAATAGCCTGAGGGCTTGAGACAATTAGTTATCTGATCTTTCAATCACCCTTTGGTGATGCACCAAAAATCAGGTCATGACCCATCATTGGGTCCCGGCCCACAGTTTGGGAACTACTGCTCTAGGAGGATTTCCTGCTGCAGACAGGGGCTTGGACTAGATGACCTTTGGATAATAATAATAATAATAATAATAATAATAATAATAATAATAATAATAATAATAATAATACAGGTATTTATATACTACCTTTCATGGTCTTCAGATTTCTCCTCAGACTTTATTTCAAGGCGGTTTACACAGGCAGGCTATACTAAATACCTATAGGGATTTTTACAATTGATGAAGGTTCTGTCTTTCAAGAACTAAAACATTTCAGTTGGATCCTTTTATGATCTGGTATCACATTCTGGCCTCCAGTTTCCTCCCACGCAAGTGACAATCCTTCATATCTCACTTGAAGGGCAGCTAAAGAGCAGATGGAAAAACTCTGCTTGGCTTGTCAGCTGCTTCAAGGTCTCGCTGTTCACGGCAGTGGCCTTGAACTGGCGACCTTCAGCTGTTATCTTCATGCAAATGGAGGCTCTACCCTCTAGACCAGACCTCCAGCCCATGGATACCTTCCAACTCTATCATTCTACGATACACTTGAATATTTACTCCATGCACAGGTCTTGCTGTCACTATAAACCAGAAGATTGAAGATGGAGGTTCGTTTATATGAATGGAGGCCTTAGAGAGGAGCTTGATATTAATATAGAGTGTGGCAGGATTTTATAGGACAGGGGTCAGCAAGTAAGTTAACTACACTACTGGGAAGCTTTATAGAGTTCTTACAGAACAATAAAATTTTTCTCAACTACCCTCACTGCTGTAATCATAATCTCTTATCTCTGCGGATAAACCATTGTTTATTTTTTTATCTCGATCATTTTCTTATATTGGTTGGGCTACAAACAATGTGCGTTTTCGAAACGTCATTGTTTATAGTACTATAAAGCAAATGGTAAATAATGCTGCATCTGACCTCTCACCACCTACTTATTCCAGTTTCGTAAAAAGAGATGGTGGCACTTAGTTTAGCAACACCCAGAGAATTTGTCATGACTGGACACAGCAAGTTCCTCTGCACCAGGCAAATCAGTTTGACAGTTTGTCTCAGATCCATTTAACAGCTGGATAAAGGTGGATGTGGGGGAATCACAAAATCAGTCCGTCAGTCAGTCAGGCAATCAATAATTGGTTAATTGATGGATTAAGCTGACATGCAGATAAGAAAAAAAAAAAAGATGAGTGTTGTTGCATTGAAGTCTACTGTTATTTCAGTAGGACCTGTTCCTAAAAGTTCTAGAGGACATTCTACGCACATTTCCACACTTGGTCCTATACACCAACCTGCCCTTGTTCACTGTACACCAAATGATCAAAGCCATAATTACCAGCGTCAGAGTTTTGTTTTATTTTATTTAGCGGAATAAAGAGAAAGACGGATTCGTTGAGCACAGGGTATTAAAAACTAATGACGCTAATACACCGAGACTGCAAACTTTTGTCTAAGAGATGCGTCTCCCTTAAAAGACTTTGCCAAATTGATTTCTTTCTTTTAGAGAAAGGTTTATTTTAAAGCAAGCCATGTTTTGTTCAGTGTGAATAAATGTCTTACGGTAACAGCCTGTCTTTCACAGTTAATTGCGACTTGTCTCCTTGGATATCATCATTTGCATAATTGTGATTCTTTTCAATAAAAAAGGGATTATATAATCTCAGAGAAGCAAACATCATAAAATTTAAATTTACATGAAATTAAAGGAATAAGTGCACCATGGTAACAGTACTATTAACTTCCAGCAAAAGAATAAAATCTTTAATATTACACTCCCTGTATTTGTTGAGAGGGGAGGAAAAAAAAATCACTTTCAACTGCACAATTTCTCAAATGTCACACAGAATTAAATCATCAGGCCTCCCTTTGAAGTTCCCATCTTGAAATGCATATCAATTGCAGCTTCAAGGAAGCGAAGGCAGTGATTTGTTTTGAGGTTGGTTTTAAAGTTGACAGGCAGCTCTCACCAAAAAAGACGTTAAGAATCAGCTGTTTGAGATTTGGTCAGCTGGTGGAGCTGTGGAACCCTTTTGCTGCAGCATCACAGACTTGACTTCCTAAATGGCAGCTCCTCTAGCACAAACTGTGGGGTAGGGACCCACTGGGTGAATCGCAAGCCCATTTCAGGTGGGTCCCATTCATTTCAATGCGTATTTTATTTTGAATATATCAGACTTGATGCTACCGTAGCATGTGACTGCATTTGGGGAAATGAGACAGATCTGTACTTTTAGCAGGCTGCTATGTATATGCTTTTAAAGGTGCAATCCTAACCCCTTATGTCAGTGCTTTCCAGCACTTGCATAGCAGTGCCAATGGGGCATGCTCTGCATCCTACAGTTGGGTGTCACTCACGGAGGCCTCCTCAAAGTAAGGGAATGTTTGTTCCCTTCCCTCAGAGCTGCATTGCCCTTAGTGCTGGAAAGCACTGACATAAGGGGTTAGGATTGAGCCCTAAGTATGATAGTCAATGGGACTTACTCCTGGGTAAGTGTGGATAATAATCATAATAATACAGGTATTTATATACCACCTTTCTTGGTTGTTAGATTTCTTTTCAGACTTTAATTCAAGGTGGTTTACATAGGCAGGCTGTACTAAATCCCTGTAGGGATTTTTACAATTGAAGAAGGTTCTGTCTTTCAAGAACCACAACATTTCAGATGGATCTTTTATGATCTGGTATCACATTCTGGCCTCCAGTTTCCTCCCATGCAGGCTGACAAGCAGCTCCTTCATATCTCACTTGGAAGGGCAGCCAAAGAGCAGGTGGAATGGCTCGGCTTGTCAGCTGCTTCAAGGTCTCGCCATTCACGGTGCTGGTGGCCTCTAACTGGCGACCTGCGGATGTTATCTTCAGGCAAACGGAGGCTCTACTCTCTAGACCAGACCTCCTGTGGATAGGACTGAAGCCTTTGGGAAGTTTGGGGGATTTTTTTTAGACAGATCAGCAGCTGCTTGGGAGGGTCAGGAGGATTCTTCTTTATTCTTTACAAAACTTATACTTTTGTAAACTTTCAATTTACTTACTTGATTTGATGTCATATGTTGAAAATTTTTCTGCATGATGATGTCACTTCTGGCCATGACATCACTTCCAGGTTAATGACATCACTTCTGGTGGGTCCCAACAGATTGTCATTCTAAAAGTGGGTCCCAGTGTACAAAAGTTTGAGAACCACCCATACCTAATGTTCATTGGTCCCTAATGAAAACACATTTCATCCACCCTGTGTGTGTCTCACTAACACCCGGAAAGCCCTTAAACTCTGTCAGCTGCAGCTTTTCCAAAACTATTTTAGACTTTCTTGGAAAGCCATCCCAGAAGCCTCCTTGTGTTCAATGTAAATTAAAACATGAAGGGCCCAATCCTATCCAACTTTTCAGGGCCGGTGCAGCCACAATGCAGCCCTGAGGTAAGGGGACAAATGTTCCCAAATCTTGAGGAGGCCTCTGTGACTACCTCTCCACCACATAATGCAGTGCATGCCCCAGTGTGGCACTGGAAAAGTGGATAGGATTGGGTCCTAAGTTGGCAGTGGTGGCAAAGAAGAAATGCAGTTATTGTATCAATCAGCGCACTAATAAGTTAGGACCCAATCCCAATGGGGCATGCACTGCATCCTGTGGTTGGGAGGCAGTCACAGAGGCCTCCTCAAGGTATAGGAACATTTGTTCCCTTACCTCAGGGATTGCATTGAGGTTGCACCGGTGCTGGAAAGTTGGACCCAACTTTCCAGCACCGGCATAGCTGTGCTAGTGGGACATGTGCTGTATCCTGCAGTTGGGAACAGGGGGCCTCATCAAGGGAAGGGAATGTTTGTTCCCTTACTTCGGAGCTGAATTGCCCTTGCCTTGGTGCTGGAAAGTTGGTTGGGACTACACCATTAACCAGTTAGAATTCAGCCACTGTGCCTGCGCATCCTCCTCTCTCTGCTCTTTGGATTTGAGAAAGAAGTGGAAATGGAGCAGAAAGAGAAGTGTGAAGAAGAGGAAAATGGTGGGCTGGAGAGTCTCCAGGGGGTGAGATGAAGAGGAGGAGGAACGGTGGTAGGCACCCCTGCCCATTTGCTACCCAAAACAGCCTCCTTGGCCTCATGGATTGGCCAACTTTTTATGTCTGGTTTTATTATTCAATTTGTTTTTTAATAGTATTTCATTGCTTACTGTTTTGAGAGTTTCAGCTGAGAAGCAGCTAGTAAATGCTGCAAAGAAACACATATTGTAGCATTATATGCTATGATCATATGTGCAACTGGTGTCATTTTCCCATATCAAAAACAGGAAAACAATGTACGTCCACATAAGTTCCAGTTAGGAGCAACACCTTTCTGTACTGCGTTCACACTTAGGAAGTTAACCTGAGTTGGGCCCAGGACTGCCACAATTTCAGAGTAGGGAGAAATGAGTGCTACTCATCAAATGTAGCAAAATATATATTTAAAGCACTGTCGAGGTGTAAATTCCTCTGTATTTCTTTGCCTGTTCAATGATTGGTGGTTACCCTGAATGTTTTAATTTTGTTTTCTTGTTGGATTGTTTATGCCAATGAAATGAAATGAATGAAATGAAATGAAAATGAAATGAATTTCAGAGTATAAGATATTTTATTTCTTCCAGACTGCTAAGAAAGGAAAAAAAAACCCTCAAAAAAGTGTGCAAAAGTGTCTTTGGAGAAAGATAGGCTATCAGTTGACGTAAGAACAAATTGCAAAGCTTTTGAAATGTCCAGATGACAGCAGAATTTTCTAGTGTCAGGCATTAGATGACTCCAGAAAATTGCCCAGCGCTAATCTTCACACTTTTTATATACATTTAGTTGTCAATGATCTTGCATCAAAATGCAAGGCAGCCACTTGTGACACAGGACAATATTTGTTGAGAAGGTCAAAAGAGAAGGAGGTTGAACTGCGCAAGTAGCTCTTCACAGCTTGAGGCATTCCATGGAAGGGAGTGTTTGAATTAGGGTATGCAAGCGATAGGTGGGGATGGGGGGGGAGAATGGGCAGCATCATTTCAGATCATAGTTGTGGGGGAAATCACATTTTAAAAATGTATAACAAATTATTTGCAATTTGAAAACTAGAATAGCAGGGAGAAGGCTGGATTGGAGTCTTTCTTCTTCCAAACGAAGTTGCCAAAGGTCCATTTAGCTCGGAATTGTTTACACGAAGGCAGCAGCGGTTTAGGGTTTTGGATAGCTGTCTTTGCTGGTCTTATCTGGAGAGACCAGGCACTGAAACTGGGAACACCTTCAAGAAAAACTGGTGTTCTACCACTGAGCTACGGGCCTCTGATAAGGAAAAAAGTTATTTCTTGGGGGTTTCTTCAAATTCCTGAGGTTGACACCAAAATGTCACACAAAGTGAAATCCCAATTTTCATCTGAGCATTTTGAAGGGGAGCCAAACAAGTTCCTATAACTTCATTATAAGTGTAGAGGGATTCTACACATGTGATATGTCTCTTGCGTTTAGTTTTTTGCTCGTTTAGGAGAAATGCACATGCAAATAGCATTCTGATGGCCTTTGGAAGACTATGATATGTTATTGTCCTTAAGAATTGGAATATTTTAAGATACTTGGTAAAATATATTTGTGAGTTCATTGTAATTCATTTTAGATTTTTGTTGCCTGCATGGAAGAGATTACCAGCTTCACAACACAATTCTATGCACACCTGCAAAGAAGTGAGTTCCACTAAGTTCAATGGACCTTACTCCCAATTATGGGCCCAATCCTATCCAACTTTCTAGCACCAGTGCAGCTGCAATGCAACCCTGAGGCAAGGGAACAAATGTTCCCGTACCTTGAGGAGGCCTCAGTGACTGCTTCTCCACCACAGGATGCAGTGCATGCCCTATTGGCACAGCTGCACCTGTGCTGGAAAATTGGATAGGATTGGGCTCAATGTTTGCACAGGATTGCAGGCCTGACATGTGTCAGGCACTCACAATTCATTTGAAACAACCGATTGGGGTCCCCCCCTCTTTGTTTCCAGTTTCTGAACATCTCTAATTTGAACACTGCTCCAAGGCTCCTCAAGAGCAAGACGCATCCTCTCACTTTTGTCCCCTTCCCCCATGGAAAGCCCCCAACCCCACAATGTGGTTTCTCAAGTCTATGCTGGCTATTTTGCCATTGCAGATTTGAGAGATCTTGAGAGTTCTGGATCCAGTGAAGAAGAGCAGGGAGAAGGCTGGATTGGAGTCTTTCTTCTTCCAAACGAAGTTGCCAAAGGTCCATTTAGCTCGGAATTTAGGTCCATTTAGCTCCTGTCCACCTCCCACCCTACTTCCTCCCCCTGCCCCAGAACACCTCCCACCCACCCCCATCCACACTGCCATGAACTTCATCCCCTTGCTCCAGGCGGTATGCTGCTGGCTTGCAGCTGGCACTAGGCTTGGTGTGGACTGGCGCTGAGTCGGTGCCAGTGCTGACCTGGCACTGAGTGTTGCAGGCGTGTTTTGTGGCAATTTGCAACACCCAGCACCAGTGTAAGGCCAGCACGGCAAGCTCAGGATTGGGCTCTCAGACAGTGGTAGCTGATGGAATGCATCATGATGGTGTAATGGTGGGAGCTCAGAAATTGCCCTTGGCATTAGAAATAATTGATACAGTACAAGTGTTATAGTGATGTTGGGGGTGATCATATGCATGTGGTCTGCAGGCAGAAGACCTGAGACCTGTACCAACAGAACAAAAGAGGAGCCCTACTGGGTTAGGTCAAAGACCAATCTAGTCCAGCATCCTGTTGTCACTGTGGCCCACCAGTTGCCTCTGGGTACCCCACAAGCAAGAGATGAAGACCTACCCCTGTTCCACCATTGTTTTCCAGCATGCTGCCTTTGGAGGTGGCATATGGCCACCATGACTGCTCACCAGTGGTTCATATGGAAGAAAGAACAATTTTCTTCTCATCTGCCTCTGAGAGAAGAACTAGATTCAATGGGTACAAGATTCTGGCTGGACATCAGCAAGGAATGCTTGACTGTCAGGGTGGTTTGGCAGTGGCACAGATTGCCAAGGGAGGTGGTGGACTCTCCCCCACTGGAGATCTTCAAGCAGAGGCTTGACTGGCACCTGCTTGAGATGTTCTAGGAGGATTTCCTGCTACAGGCACAGGGTTGGACTAGATGACCTTGAAGGTCCCTTCCAATTCTATGATTCTATGACCTGAGCCCCAAAAGTGGTAGCAACCTCTAGCGGCAGTGAATTCCACATATCGGTTATGCCAGTGCGTGAAGAAGTATTTCCTTGTGTCTATCTCGAATTGACTGCCAATCAGCTTCACAGTATAAAACAGATCTGAGAAAAAGGGTGGGGGGATTCTTCACCCACTCTTTCCACACCAGGAATAATTTTATAAGCTGCACTCCTGAAGAGGCAGATCAGAGAATGACACATTTCAACTCTGAGCAGGCTTTGTTCAGCTTCCCAAGAAACGTGCAAGCAGCTGGCCAGGCAATTCAGCGGGACGAACCAGGGGTCATTCAAATACTGCTTTGGCCCAGGTTGCAAACCAGCCTTTGCCCCAGGCGCAGACAACCTTTGCGAAGAAGCAGCGCCGCGGTTAAGCAGCTTTCATATCTATTTTCACAGCTATCAATAAGCAATTATTGTTCAGCCCGGCACAAAGCTCCGTGCGCTACTTTGTGCAGAGCAAAGGTGTTATTTTTAAATTTAAATTTTAAGACGTATTGGAGATAGAATCAGCACACGGCATTCAGACACGTCGGCATGAAGAAAATGTTTCTGCATCAAAGCGAGTCACTAGCAGCTGGCACGACAACTGTTTTTGTTTCCAAATGCCTGGCGAGAAATTAAAGGTGAGTTATTGCTGCCACCACCAGGCTTCGTCCTACTGTGTTGCGTTTTGGTGCTTTGATACACACTGCAGAAGAGAGACCAATTCACACAGCACTGAGTTCAGAGCTCTGTCTTTGGGAAAGCATTTGTGGAGCCGTTGTTAGAGTGCTCCAGTACAAAACCCAGATGGTGATGTCACTAGGGTGGTGACACCCTAAGGTGTCACTAGGTGGTGCCACTAGGGTAGTGGTGCGGGATGCCAGCTTGTCACCCCATGATGGACCTCCTCCCATGCAGTGGGCAGGGCAGTGTCCCAGGTGGTAGGTGTGGTAATGCTCTATTGTGCCTCCACTGCTGGTTTTTTGACTATACATTTTGATAGAATAGATATTTTACCATGCTTTGTTTCATTGCATTCTGCATGATATTACACATCAAATGATATATAACGTGATGGCATTATTCAAAAATCCCAACATTTTAAAAATTCTGGCCAGTAGTGGTGTCCCTCCCCCCGTACGTGTCACCCGCGCCCCCTGCACCCTCTGGCAATACCACTGAAGCCAGGATAATAGAGTGTGACCTGTTAATGTCTAGAGCTGAACTGAAAATTTGTGTAGAAGCAAAGCATTTTAAAAGTTGGATTTAACTAAAAAAAAAACCAAGTTGGGGTGCTGCTGGGGTGCAGAGACGGGGTGAAACTAGGGTGATATGGGCAGGTGAGGATAGGTGCCCCCCCCCCATGATTTTACACCATGTCCTTGTGGGCAGTGGGGATTAGAGCTTCTTTGAAAACACAGGAGATCTTCCTGCCTTTCTGAGGATGACCATCTTTTACTTTCTGATCCAATGTCCCATGGTGCACCATTTGATCCTGTGCATTCTAGGGGGGATGATAGAAGGATACTGTGGGCACATGGATTGTCTGCCTAATGCAGTGGTAGACTCCTATGTCATTGTAAGTTTGCATGCAAGGCTGGATGGCTACTGGTCAGGGATGCTGTAATGTTTGCCTGCTCTGAGCAAATAGGGTTGAGTCAGATGACCTTCTAGGTCCCTTCCAAATCTAAGATTCTGTGTGATGTCAGGTTGAAAAGACTGGGGAAGAGTCTGCCTGTATCTGTGGAGTAATGGCTAGAGCCTGGTGGTATATGGCAGGGTTGTAGAATCTGGGAGAATAGCTAAAGGACAACAAAACAAAACAACAAAAGCAGTGCAGATGACACCCAAAGGTGTTTTCTCACCGCATACATCAAGGTCCCCTCCTCTCCGATCAGTGTTTCTCAACCAATGGTTCAGTGGCAGTGGAACCTTGTGGAACCAATATCACCAGTGGTATTTGAGGTGGTGTCTGGTGGTACTCATGGGACCCCCGCTGCCCAGCAGCAAGACCAGGAATGTGACACAACAAACAGTGGTAGGAGGTGCCAAATCATGCTTTTCCACACTTGAAAAAAGCCCTCCCATCCAACCTGAGCCTCTTACTGGTGTCTGTCATGTCACATCTGGTCTCCAAACCATTGCCAAGAAGTAACTGTCATTGTCATCATCAGTTACTTCTGGTGGTATTTCAAATGGGTGGACCAGGTGAAGTGCTAGGGCAGAGGACAAATGTTGAGCAAAACCGATCTAGGTTTCAATACAGTGTGGAACCCATCACCATGTCAGGAAACACCTCCTTACTTCCTTAGAAATACCTTTGACGTTTTGCCTGATGAAGGAGTTCCAAATTTTCCTTTCAATTTCACTGTTGACAAAACTAAGTGGCAGATCTACTCTCAACCTTTTTTGTTCCCCCTCTTGTTCTTTGCTTTCATATCTCATGTTCTCTTCCTTTGCTATGAAGTCTGGAAAAGCAGGTGCTACCAACACTTCAGTTAAATGTCATGTACACCTTTTCTTTATGATTTAATTCACTCCCCCCCTCCCATTCCTTCCTCACACTGCAGTGGCTTGATATCAATACCAGATACAGCTCAATTAGCTTACACTGGCACCTACTGGACTGTGCCCATCATTACATTTTAAGTTGCCAACTGTGATTATTTGTGTGCTGCCTGTGTGTAGTCTTACCTCTGCAATAATGAAGCTCTGCATTGTAATTACCCACTTTGCTCTGTGTTTCCATTTAGAAGATGCCGTCTGTTATCTATGTTTTGAACTGCTTTACGGGAGTTCATTTGAGAAAATAAGGTGGGTAAAGCTAACTCAGCTCATGGTAAAGCTAACTCAGTTTAAGTGGTCCTAAGTGTCAACCAAAACCAGAAAAAAACTGATCTTTACATCTGTTTGGAAACCGCAGGCTTGTGCTCAATTAGAGTCAAAGTAAACCGACGTGCATCAAGTAACTGAATAAACATTTCTGAGAAGGAAAATGTATCTCAGACCTAACCTGCTTCATTCCATGGAGATTAGGGAGAATCTTCAAGGTAATTCTCCTGTCAGCAAAACTACCCCCCAAAGACTTGGAGAAGGATTGTACTTCAGTAGTAAAGTATCTGATTAGTTTAGCAATTGTTGCACTTTCTGGAAGCGTCTCCAGGTAAGATCCCCTGTTGCCAGCCTGACAATACTGAGCTAGATGGTCTGTAGGAGGAGGTTCCTATGCAGAGGCATAACTAGGGTGAGGCATAACTAGGGTAACTAGGGTGGAAGAGGTCCAGGTGCTATACCAAAGCTGCCTGCTCCTCTTCCTCTGGGGAGAACCCAGAAGTGCCTTGTGCTGCCTATGGTTCTTCTGGAAGAGGGGACTCCCCTTCACTTCCCTCACTCCCCTTCAAACAGGAGCTTCCTTAGGAGAAGGAACAGGGATACAAAGCTGCCACTTCTTCTTCCCCAGGGAGAACCCAGATGTCATGATGTCACATGATGTCGCAACATTACTGCCCTGGGCGCTGGGGTTTCTCGTTACGCCTCTGCTCCTACGTCCCACATTTAGGTAGCAGTTTAAGGGAAGGCTGTTTATCAGACATACTTAGGAATGCCAAGAACTGAACCTGGGTCCTCCTGAATACCAAGGAGGTGCTCTACCACTTCACTGCAGCCGCTCACTGGGAAGCGTGCACAAACACGTGGGGATCAAATATCATACAAGAAGAATACTGAAACACTCATTTGTGATGTGATCTGTTCACATCAAGATTGAGGTTCTGCAGTGTTCTCTCAATAAATGTTGATAACACAGAAGCAAAAAAATAGTAATGAAAGGCATATTTGCTGGGGCGGGGCAGAGTGCCAGGCAAGCAGGAACATTATAAACGAGGCCTGAATGTTGGAGAGTGGGTTGCACTTGCTCCCTAACAGGCTCAGGAATTTTGAACTGGGCCAAAGCATTTGGAAAAATCCCAGAATTCTCAAGTTCTCCAGCATAACTAATTCTTTCACAGTCTCGTTCCTGCAGACCCATTAGGTAAGAATGCCAGGGGTTGAACATGGCATGCTATACATGGGAAAGCATGTGATCTCCCATTAAGCTGTGGACTCTCCCCTCCATTAGGATGGATCTGACACCTAACAGGCAGCGCAGTTTGCACTGTATTCCAAGTCCTGAACTCTGCCTGGGCAGGTAAAAAGCATGCATCTGTCTAGCACTGTGCAGCCGCGACTTCATTTCACATCATAAGCTGCCATCTACACAGCCCTGTCATTGCAATTGGTCACACATAGTAGAACAAGCGCTCACTCCGTATCTGAACTGGAAAAAAAGAAATTTAATCTCGCCCGTCACAATTGCAGGCTGTTAGTCGAAGGTGAAGTCCTTTCAGACATTATGGAAAGATGAAATCTCAACAAGTAAGTTAATAGACAAAGCCACCGCCTCGAGAGATGCATTCACAGGTTGGGTAAAGGCCATTAATTCATCTGGATCAGGATTCCCTACACGACTGGCTGTGGCTCTCTAAGCTTTCAGGAGTGAGGTCTTTCCCAATATAGAGATGTCAGGGACTGGACATGGGATGCTTTGCATGCACAAGAATGGGCTCTAACACAGAGCAATACCCTTTCCCCTAAAGTCAAATGGAGTGCAAGGAAGGCTTAATTTCAACAGCTCACCCAGGTGGCTTCTATTTCAAGAATGGAAGTTTTATTTCCTATATATTTGTGTGTGTGTGTGTGTGTGTATATATATATATATATATATATATATATATATATATATATATATATATATATATATATGTGGACTCACCTCCCTGCATCACAATCTCTGAGCATGAACTGGAGGTTGTCCATGACTTTGTGTACCTTGGCTCAACAATCTCCAACACTCTTTCTCTCAATACCGAGCTAAATAAGCGCATCGGTAAAGCAGCTACCACGTTTTCCAGACTCACAAAGAGAGTCTGGTCCAACAAGAAGCTGACGGAACATACCAAGATCCAGGTCTACAGAGCTTGCGTCCTGAGTACACTTCTGTACTGCAGTGAGTCATGGACTCTTCGCCCACAACAGGAGAGGAAACTGAGCGCTTTCCACATGCGCTGCCTCCGACGCATCCTCGGCATCACCTGGCAGGACAAAGTTCCTAACAACACAGTCCTGGAACGTGCTGGAATCCCTAGCATGTATTCACTGCTGAAACAGAGACGCCTGCGTTGGCTCAGTCATGTCGTGAGAATGGATAATGGCCGGATCCCAAAGGATCTCCTCTATGGAGAACTCGTGCAAGGAAAGCGCCCTACAGGTAGACCACAGCTGCGATACAAGGACATCTGCAAGAGGGATCTGAAGGCCTTAGGAGTGGACCTCAACAACTGGGAAACCCTGGCCTCTGAGCGGTCCGCTTGGAGGCAGGCTGTGCAGCATGGCCTTTCCCAGTTTGAAGAGACACTTGGCCAACAGTCTGAGGCAAAGAGGCAAAGAAGGAAGGCCCATAGCCAGGGAGACAGACCAAGGACAGACTGCACTTGCTCCCAGTGTGGAAGGGATTGTCACTCCGGAATTGGCCTTTTCAGCCACACTAGACGCTGTACCAGAACCACCTTTCAGAGCGCGATACCATAGTCTTTCGAGACTGAAGGTTGCCAATACAAATATATATATGTGTGTATATATGTGTATGTGTATACACACACACACACACACACACACACACACAATGCTCATAGGGACATAGAAAGATGCTTATAGGAAGGTTTTCCTATTTTGTTTTCACTACAGTCATGCAAGGTAGCTGAAGTGGAGAGACAGTGAGTCAAGTGTGAATGCATTGACTTGCATTGTCAAGTGTGGGTTCACCTTGGGGAAAGATAGTAGTTGTGGTCCATTCCCATCCTAGCTGTGAGAGAATGACGGCTTATGACAATAACAACTTACCAGTGTTAACCTCGACAAAGAGATCTGGATTGTTCTAACTCAACCCCCCCCCCCCCGCCCCAAGATGAGAAGCAACTCCCAGAGTTGCACAAGAAGGGTGACATTCCTTGGGCAAGGGATGCCCAGACACTATCCTTGAACCAAGAATCCTCTGGTGATATGTTCTGACCTCCAAGCTGCCGCTTCCAATTTTCCAAGAAGCACCCCACTCTTAATCCTTACCTGCACCATACCTGCCACTTGTGTCCACCTGTCTTCTAACAGAAAACACTTGACCTATTTGTTCAGTCTGAAGTAGGCAAAAAAGGCCTCCCTAACTGCGGCCAATCGGGTTTGAAAGCAAAAAGTTCCTACTTGGCCTCAAACAAATGACCATCTAATCCCAGATTGACCTTTTTTATGGGTAGGAGGGGCTGCTGAACTGCAGTGCAGATGGGGGGGGGGTGCCAGGGCAGGTGATCTAATTGTCTCAGCTCCACCTGCAGTCAGAGCTGCAGCCAAGCATCTGTAGCCCTTAGTATGCTGGCCTCATGCAGGTCAGATGGGGCAAAATGCTGGACCACTGGGATACATTGGATATGGCACACTTCTATGCATCTCTCTAATTATAAAGACATGAAGCAGATTTCACCCATCCATTGTCCCTCGCCCAAGTTCCCTCTTTGCTTTCAGAAGAAGCAACAACTCCAAGATCCAACTTAGCAAATGTTCTTATCTTGTGTTTCTCTTTTGTATCTGAAATCCCATGTCGCGTTTATGAGCTCAGCAAAACCTGTCTTCACATTAATGTCTTGCCAGGTCTCTGAAAAATCCACCAAGTATACAGAAAGCTCTTCAAACACAGCAATAAATTATTCTCTCATTGCTCTTCCCCCCAGTAATATTGAAGGTTTACTTCGTCCAGATCTCTGACAATGATGGGCTTCTATTGTAAAACTGCCATGCAGGCTTCCTTATAATCAGAAAGCCTCAGCACTCCATCTCAAGGACAAAAAAAAAGAAATGAAAGAGTTCTTCTCCCTGCTCTCTCTTGTCCTGTTCTTAAGGAGGTGACCTTCAGGCTCTTTCATGAATACCAAGGCAAAGATTGCAGGCTCTTAGCGATATCAGCCCATCTGCTCCGAACTTCACATTCACATCCCTGAATGGCCCCAACTGGTTTCATCCCTAGCCTTTCCTGCTCTTTAGATCTTTATTTTCCAAAATCAATTTCTTTAAACAGAGATGAAAGGGAAAGGACAAAAAAAAAAAACAGCCTCCATTTTCAGAGCATTTTAAAGATGTGATCCTAGAAGATGTGAAGGCTGTGATCCTACCACACCGCCTAACATCCAGTACCTTCTTTTTTAATACAACCATTGTGTTTGCCTTTGTGTTTAGTATGATGGTTGTGTTTTCAGCTCTCTGTTTTACTAGAAACCTGCATGTTCCTATCACTGCTCGAGATGAATCCAAATAGTATCTGGGTGTTTATGGTTTCAAAGGGTGAGAAGCCATTGCTTCCTAGTAGCAGAAGCAAGGTGAACATTTAAAACTGCTTTACAGTCAATCAGACTATTGGGCACGAATGGCAGCATTGTCTTTACTGATGGGCAGTGGCTCTGCAGTGTTCCAAGGACGGGTTTTTATCAGCCCTACCCGGAGGTACCAAGGATTGAACATGTAATGCATTGAAAGCATGAGCTCTACTGGTGGGTTACTCCCCCTTCTCCACTTCAATAGTGTCTGAACCTGGAGTGAAAAGAAGACATATATTTGTGAGGTTTAGGAGAACAGTATTTTCTTGGTCGCATCTCTCTGAAGATGCCAGAGGGACTTTCTGCATGCCAGAGAGAAGAATGCAAGCTGAACTGCATTGTCTTGCAATTTCTTATGCACCTTGATGCCTTTTTTGCAATGACCACAGCCCAACCAAATGTGCTGTCCAATTGTCTGCATTCAAGTAAGCCCCATTGGGTTCAACAGGTTTTACTCCCAAGGAAGTATGCACAGGAATGTGGTCGAACAGCCCAATCCTACTAAAGGCAGCACCACTTCCAGCTGCAACAGCACAACAAGCAGCTACCACTACATCCTGCGGCACCATGGCAGCCACAGGAGGTCGCCTTGGGGGAAGAGGACTTTCACCCACTCCCCTGGGGGAAAGCTTCAAGCCCTTCAATGCAGCTTCTCAAGCTTCTCACTGGCTATTTTACTGATGCAGACTTGAAAGACTCTGTGTCAGACCTTCTGGCCCAACATAAAGTTCAGGTCCAGTGCATCAAAGCTTTGCCGGTCCCATCTCCCTCCCACTCCAGTTCCTTCCCTGTCCTGGAACACCTTCCCACTGCCTCCAAAGCCATCACTGCTGCCATAAGAGGAGCCGTGGAGCTCTTACCTACCTCTGGGAGGTATCTGGTCAGTTCTGGGTCGGCACTAGTGCTGACTTGGTGTACAGTGTTGTGGGCATACATTATGGAACATCTGAAACAATCCGCACTGGAGGTCAGTATTGCCACTGGCCCAGCTGAGGATTAGGCCCTAAATCTGCAGTACCATCTCTTCCTCTCCATATTAAGGCTACTGCAAGCTAACCTTTCCATAAAGCAGTTCAAATTTTCTCAAGGGAGGTTCTGCTTCTCCCAGTTCTGCAAGGTTTGAATAGAATCATGTGCCTTCAAACTATTGCCTTGGGCCAAAGCCATGCAGGAGCTCAGCTCTCCCTCTTCTGAAGGCTCCCAATTTCATGTCAATTGCAGGAAAAGCATCCCCCACACGTGTATTTATCTATTTTCTTAACTTGGGCTTGTTATGTCTTTTATCTAGCCAACATGGCTCCATAAAACCCTCAGAGTGGCTTATGATGTATCATAAAAACAACTAAAAACAGCAATAAAAGCCATCATTAAACCTATAAAATAACTACAATCATAAATCCATAATAATGGCAGTGAAAGCAGCAATAAGGGACTACTGTTTGGGTATAAGCAATGCACATCCCTACCCTTGCCCCCAAACCTACCCAAAACCTATTGGATAAAAAGAGATTTTAACCATTTCTTCAGAGTCACAAAATCACCGGCCAACAAGCTCCTTTAGGAAGAGAGCTCCATAATGAACATGACACTGTTGTAAAATCCTCACCCTTCATCTTTGCTAGCCTAACTTCAAATAAATAAAAGTCTCATCTGTTTGGGACATGCCTCTCATTACATCGCAAGGTCTTCAATCGGCTCTCACATTGCAACAAGGCAATTTATCAAATAATTGGGCAGCCCAAACTTTAAGGCGGAGATAAGTAAAGCAGAAGCCACCATCATTATTGTTCAGTGTATTTCTGCTTTTCAACAAAAACGTAACTCACAATGCAGATTATATATACCACTAAATGGCTATAAATAAATAAATAAATGAATAAATAAATGAATAAATAAATAAATAAATAAATAAATAAATAAATAAAGGGCTCACAAGCTAAAAAAGATGCCAAAGGAACATCAACAATAACCACTAGTTAAGATGCCATGTTGGGGTGAAGAGGGACAGTCGCTGCCCCACTGTGAAATATGAGGACACCACTTTAAAAGGTGCCTCTTTGCCCTGGTAGCAGGAGTAACATGCATTATATGGACATGTGGGATGAAAGAGAAGCAATACGCTATTGCCTGGAGTAGGATACTGTGCAGGGGAAACCTTTACCTTTTTTTTTTATTCCCTTCTCCACCTGTTGGGCTCTTTAGGCTGAACTATGCCCTCTCCTCCTCTTCAGCTGCCTCCAAGAAGGGAGAAGGAGATGAAGGAAATGGTGTTTTTAAGCAAGTGTGCACTTCCCATACTGAGAGGAGTCTTTCCCAGCCCAACCTGAAGATATCAGGGTTGGAGCTGGAACCTTCTGAATGCACAGTCAATACTCTACTGTATGGACACTCCCAGTCAGCATAAGAAGCTACCTTCTTCGGCATCAGATCACTGGCCCACCTTTCTCAGTTCTGTCTATTTCACTCTCCAGGGTGCAGATGCTGTCCAGAGTTTTCAAGCAGCTTTCCCCTAAACATTCCCTGGAGATACCAAGGATTGAGTTTTCTGCATGCAAAGAAGGTGTTCCCCCCCAATAAGAGAGGACCCCTTCCCGACACAACAATAGAGAATTCCATGGGTTCCTTCAGAGAGTAATTTAGAATTCTATGTCACAACAGAAATAAGGAGGGTTTCATAGACATTCCTTCGCTTCCCCACTACAGGGTAGTTTACAATCAACATACATCTGCCTTCAGGGATGGGTGAGTCCAGCACAGCTGGACAGAAGTCTCTGCTCTTAATGGGTGAACTTTTCTAGTTGCCCAGAGTGTTTTGGCAACTCGAAAAAACTAGAGCCATGAGTCTTTCCCTTTGAAAAGTTCTTTGGTCCTTTGAAAAGTCAGCCACAGCCCCATGGGGGGGGGGGGTAACAGAGCTGCTGCCAAACTGTGTGTGCATTTCAGAGTTCTCTTTAAGCACTCCCCTGCTGTCCCGGCACATCCCATCAGTAAACAAAAGCCATGCTGGGAAGGCAGTAGTGTAGAACACGCAGAACGGTTCCTTCCGTGGGATCCCCAGCCACCCATGCGCTTCACCTCATGTCTGTGAGACTCCTCCTCTCCCCTTCTCTCTCCCAGAGACACAGAATCAGGACATATCCTCCAATGGATGGTCTGGGGGATAAGGAAAAGTACCTCCTTCTCCCATGTTCGCACCCAGCTAGATCTACTTTTGCAAGTTGTTATTTCTGCAACCCAATATCCTTAAAGTTTTAAGCCTCTTCCCCCATCAAAATGTTTCCCTCCACCCCTTCCCCCCCCCCAGCTGCCCCTGTATCTGAACATAACTTACCCCACTGCTGGTTGCTGCAGCTTCTGCCATGCCTGGCTTCCAGATCATTGCACGGGGTCATTCAGGAGACACAGAAGCAATGCAACATCAGAGTACATGAGCAGCACCCCCAAGCTGTTTCTGGGCGACTTCAAATCCATGGTGACTCCTGAGTCAGCAGACCCAGACTCTAGTATTTGCCCAAGTGTTTGACACACGTGACTCAGGTGTGCGTGCGTCAGCAAAAAACCACATGCTTTTGCGACTCGGACCCAAGTCACTTGACTCAAATTCCCATCCCTGCCTGCCTTATAGGACTTGCCTTCAACAGCAAAATCCAGGGCACAGCATGCTTTTGGTAAGCTTTTGATAGCACTTCATAGAATGATGTTCAACAAAAGCTCTCAGGCATCATAAGTACATATTTTGCATAAGTTTCCAACTTAGTAAATGCAATGTTTTCACTGTCTTGACTTTTTGTATGCAGCCGAGAAGCACTTCAACCACTTGTGCTTTCCGCATTGTCAGTTTTATGGCCTCTGTTCAACATTACCATTTAAATATGTATTGGACAAGCGGAAGAAGAGAAGATATCCAGCTGTACTTCAGGAACCTTTGGAAACTGAAATGAATAAGAATAAATTCAGATCTTTACAATGATTCTATGGTGTCATAAGCAAAAGTGGAATGGAATGTGGCGCTTCTTTCAATGACGATGGTTGATTAAGGCCACAGTCCTAATCCAGCTTCCAAGTCACGAGAAGTTGTGGTTCCGCATTACTCTGCACTGGTTAGACCTCACCTGGGGTCCAATTCTGGGCACCCCACTTTAAGAAAGATGCAGCCAAACTGGAGCAGGTACAGAGGAGAGCGATGAGGATGATCAGGGGGCTGGAGGACAAGCTCTACAACAGGGGTGTCCAAAGTTTTTGGCAGGAGGGCCACATCATCTCTCTGACACTGTGTAGGGAGCCAGGGGGGGAATTAATTTACATTTAAAATTTGAATAAATTTACATAAGTTTACATAAATGAATATATTAACGATGAACTTATATGAAGGAATGAAGGTCTTGCAATAGCTCAAGGCCTATAAAAGGCCTTGCACAAAGCGAGGCTGGCCTTTCCTTTGCTGCTACTACTGCATCACAGACGTGAAACAGCAAGCAATGGAGGGAGCCCTCATCCCCCAGCTCACGTGAGAGGTCCAACAGTCGCCCTCATGCTGAGACCAGTTGCGTCGGGCCAGTGTGGGCTCCAACAAATCTCCAGAGTGCCAGAGGCTCATTGGAGACTGGGGGCTCCCTGAGGGCCACATTGAGAGGCCTCAAGGGCCACAAGTGGCCCCAGGGCCAGGGTTTGGGCACCCCTGCTCTACAAGAAAAGGTTGAGGGAACTTGGCATGTTCAGCCTGGAGAAGTGAAGGCTGAGAGGGAATATGATAGAGCTCTTCAAATACTTAAAGGGCTGTCATATGGAAGAAGGGAATAATTTATTCTCAGCTGTCTCTGAAAGCAGAAGTAGAGCCAGTGGGTACAAACTGTAATGTTAATATACATGTAGATTTTTTTTCCTCCAGGCACAAAATGTAAGCTTCAATGCCAATTGAGAAATGAAGTATGAGGAGGGTGGGTTCAAACAGTAGAACGTAACATCTAATGATATCATGACACTCCCAGGTTGCCCCACCATCTATAACCCAAGCAGGGTGGGGCAGAGATGGTGAAGCCTTGAATGACAAGGCCTCAGGTAAATTGTGAATTAAGGTGTCCTTTATCAAACCTTCCCATGTAGTGAAGGAAAGGAAGTACTTCCTAAATGGATGGTGTTCTAAAAGCCATTTCCAAGATATTGAATACTGGCGTACCTCAATATCCATGGATTCGGTATCCACTGTTTCAGTTATTTGTGGGTACTGGGGAGGATTTTTAAGGGTACATGAAGAGGAATGTTAAAAATTGCTTTGTTTACCTTATTGCAGCAGGACCAGGAAGAGGCTGCAGGTAGTTTGGGAGGTTTAGCTGCAAACAGGTAAACAAAGTGCTGCAAACAGGTAAACAATTTTTTTACATTCCTCTTCATGTTCCCTCCCTTTTAAAAGAGTATCCTATAATTCCTGGATCCCTGGGGGGGGGGGGGTTCCGGAATGAATACTGGGGCATGCCTGCATAGGCAGTAGGGAATTTGCACCCTGAATGACTGTGTTGTCAAATGCATCCTGATCATTGGCATCCCTGGATATTCACTTTTTTTTTTAAATCCCAGTCATTTGCATCCCACTATAACTGGACAACAAACCCCATATAATATATCCTAAGCCTCTTATACCAGCCCTAACCCAAGCCCAACCATTGTGTTTTAAAAATAAAAAAGTACATCTAATATAAATTTACATATATTGAGATACAAATATCCAGGATGCAAAAAAGAACAGACGCAAATGTCCAATCCTGGGACGCATTTGACCGGGACACCATTGCCCAGACCGGGACACCATTGCCCAGGCACCATCCTATTTTCTGGGCATCCTATTCCCATATTTTTCTTGTTTCAAATTAACCAAACCCCTAAGCTTTCTATAGGTTCTGGAAACCACCTAGCACAAGTTATTCCATGAGTCATTCTTTTAATTTAAAAGAAATGGACTGCATACCTTAAATGATAATTTCTGAATCTTTAATCATGTGCAGACTGGTAACTGCTTGGGCTTGAATTGCAAAGTCTGTTTTCAAAGAACAGTCAGGCTTGGGATCAGTGGAACAATTCATTCACCTTGATATCTTTTTCGTGGGTTGGTGAAAAACTGGGGTTGTCAACAGCTGACCCCAGTTTACAGTCATTCTAGTTACACCTGAGGGGAAGCAACAGTGGTGTCTTCTCCTCCAGGGTAGGTGCCTGCACTAATGGGGGCGGGGAGCTGTTTGAGTCAGATCTGCTGTTGGATGTGTTATATTATTAGTTGTAATTAGTTGTAATTAATGAAGTGGCCCAATTCATACCAAACTTGACTTTGTTTCATATCATCTACTGGGAGTGTGTGTCTGTGTGTTGTGAGTGTGTTCCTAGGCAATGGGAGGAGTCCAGTGTGTTGCCTTGATAATTCAAGTTTCAATTGGCAAAATGTTCACATTAAGTGTGATTTTTGCAAAGTTGAAATTTGAAACTGCAGTTACATATGAACATTTGTATGTATATTTTTAAAAAACAAAACAGATTTGCTTCACCTCTTAATTATACATGAATTAGAGTACCTGTTTTTCTGAGTTTCTTTTTCATAGGTACATTACTTTTAGCCTATCTCCTCAGTTGTGCCATGTAATGCAATCTTGATTTTTAATAAAAGGAGAAGTAGTCTTGGGTGTTTGCTTGGATAGGCTGATTATATCACCTTCATTAGCTTTGGAAGGAAACACCAGCAAGAGAGGATCAAAATAATAAAGAAAAGCAAACCAAAGGTTGACAAGGTTAGAGTTCAGATTCAATACAGATGGTCTTTAAAATTAAAAAAAAAAGACAACAAACTACAGTTTTACAATCTGAGGATGTTTCAATTAATATGACTCACAGATGCAGGGTTACCACCTTTGGGCTCAAAAATGAATAGCCCTAACAAATAGAGGCCATTAATAAGAAAAAGCTGAAAAGTCATCTCTTTCAGCTCATAAGAAGAGACCTGCTGAATGAAGTCAACAGTCCATCCAATCCAGTGTCCTGTTTCCCCGCAGTGACCAACAAGTCAACTCTAGCAAGCATGCATGCAGAAGATGAAGGAATGATGCAGGTGCTTTCCAGCAACTGCTACTCAGAGACTTCCTGCCTCTGAACCTGTAGGCAGCATAATGTCATCACGCTAGAAACCATTGATAGACCTGCCTTTCATGAATTTGTCTAATCCCCTTTGAAAGACATCTAACAGCCCAATCCTGAGCGTCCCCTGCTGCCCCTACGCCCAATACAGTGGCGTTGAAATGGTGGTCTGGTGGGTGGGCCAGGCCCAGGAGGGACATGGAGCCAGAATCTGGCACTGAGACCAGATCCTGACCCCAATCCTGGAAAACCTGACACAGTGCCAGGCTGCTTAGATCTGTGGCACCTTTTTACGTGGCACCTTTTTACTGGGGCTGCTGCTGCATTACCCGGGGTGAGGGGAATCTATTCACCTTGTCTTGGTCAGCCCCAATCCTGCACTGGATACAAATCAGGCCAGCTGGCCTGCTTGTTCCAGTGCGGGTTAGGATTGGGCTGCCCCTTACTTACTAAATTAATTTACTTACGTCCCTTTTCTTCTCAAAGGGACCCAAAGCAGTCCACATGGATCTTAAGGCAATATTTCTTTGGACTGCAGTCCAGAGGTGTGCTAGGGGGGGGCGGTGCACTAAGTTTTGCAGAGAGCCTCCCTGCAATGTGCAAGCGTCTCCTCCCCCTTCCCTCAGGAGGCATTTGCCTCCATTTCCCCCACCCACGCCCACATGGCTCCAAAGGGGTGGGGAGGAGCTGCTTGCATGCTACAGGGAGGCTCTCTGCAAAACTTAGTGCAGGCCCTCTAACGAGGCCTCTGCTGCAGTCGATGATTTCAGTCAATGATTTCCTATATTAATAAAGAAATGCACATTGCCTGCCTGTTTTATGCAGATATTTACGCCAGAACGTTTTTGCATCATCCCACTCTTACGTCACAAAATTATGTTGGACACACTCCTTAGATAATGTAGTTAAGAAACATATAAACAGTAAGTTGGAAGTGAATAGGCAGTTCAATCCAGCATGTACTATGTTCATGAAAAGAGCTATACATTCCAGAAACGAACCACCATCATTTTCAGTGATGAGAGGAGAAAAGGCAGAATGAAATCTAGTGCAATGGGGAAAAAATGGCATTGGGAATGAAAATGACACAGTGCATTTTGTTGTTGCAAAAACTGAAAGTTCCTTTTTCAAAAGAAAAAAAGATGGAATGTTAGCTTTGAGCCTGTTTTAGATTTAAATTCCATCATGGCCAAATTAATTCTGCATCCTGCATTCATTGCTGTGGCTCAGTTTTCCAAAGGTTGAAATAAATAATAAACAAAGCTCTCAATATGAGAAGTGTTTTTGTTTGTTTGTTTTCCTTTCATCCCTGAGTAATCACAGCCAGCTTAATCATCAGGGATTAGAAACAAAGGCTTTCAGGGTTTACCTAGTATCTTTCATTTAGAAAGTTGGTATTGGTTTTCTGAATCCTGCATATCAAAAGCTCAGCATCCTGATTTCCACAGAAACTTGAATTTAACCAGATCCATAAAACCAACAGAGCTCCACCAAAAGTTTTCCAGTAGTTCTGTGGAACTCCTTGTGGAACTTGTGTCTGTGGAACTCCTTGCTACAGTTAGTAGTGATGGCATCTTGCCTAGATGCCTTTAAGAGGGGAATGGACAAATTTCTGGAGGAAAAGTTCATCACAGGTTACAAGTCATGGTAGGTAAATCTCATAGTTTTAGAAGTAGGTTCCCTCAGATTACCAGATGCAGGGGAGGGCCCCAGGACACAGATTGTGTCTTATAGTCTTGTGTGCTCCCTGAAGCATTTGGTGGGCCACTGGGCGATACAGGAAGCTGGACTAAATGGGCCTTTGGCCTGAACCACCACTCTACCAATCACTAAAGAGAGTGTTTTTTCAGAGCCTGCAAACTTGGTGCTGATAATAGGGGAGGGGGCATTTTAGCTTTGTCTGAAAAACCAATCATGTTTCAAATGTCGAAAAAAAAACTTCATTACAAAACTAGTTCAAAGTGATCTGTAGATTTAACATCAGAGACAGAGTGAGGTTCTTCTTGACAAAATAGGGACAGAGTGATTGTACAGTAAATTGCTAAAAATCAAAAAGCAAAATAAAATGTGTTTGAGTTGAGAAAGTCTATGTGGTACAGCAGCTAAAGGGATGAATTTGCAGTTAGCAGCTATCTTGCAAACTGTAGGAGCAGAGTTCTTTGCAGGGCAAATTGCAGGTATCTTGCACACTGTAGGAATAGAGCAGGGGTGCCCAGGGGTGCCCTCAGGGACCCCCAATCTGGCCCGCCAGAGACTTGCTGGAGCCCATGCTGGCCCAACACAACTGCTTTCAGTGTGAGGATGACTGTTCGACCTCTCACCTGAGCTGTGGGATGAGGGCTCCCTCCATTACTTGCTGTTTCACGTCTGCAATGCAGCAATGGCAGCGAAAGAAAGGCTGGCCTTGCTTTGTAGGTCTTGAGCTATTGCAAGACCTTCATTCATTCAAATAAGTTCCATCTCTAACATATTCATTTATGTAAATTTATTCAAATTTGAAATGTAAATTAATTCTTTTTTTTCTGACACAGTGTCAGAGAGATTATGTGGCCCTCCTGCCAAAAAGTTTGGACACCCCTGGAATAGAGTGATGTTCTCTCAACTGAAGCTACATCACAGAGTCCTTGGGCAGGTCAAATAGGTCTGCCCCACTGGTGCTAACTTGCCATTCTTGAGAGAAGAGTCATGGCTTAAGGCAAACAAAATTAGATGAAAAAGTACAACAGTCCCAGGATGCGAACAAGTTCTCAGAGGAAGTTGTGGATTGGATTTCTGAAAACATTTTGCTTTAGCAGATTTTTGCCCACCTGAATTTTAAATTTCCAAATGAAGAAGAAGAAGGGCAAGACTGGGGATTAAAAAAGTTCAACAGGGAATGGAATTCATTTAGACATTTTTTTAGATATCAGAATGGTTTCGTTAAAAGAAGCTGCTGTGGAACTTCTTGCAGCAACCAAGAGTAAAAGATGATCTGTACTGAGAAAGTTGTGCAGCAGCTTGAAAGTTCTTGATTTAGTGGCTTATTAAAACATTTACTTCCATCTGCATTTATTCAGACTTCAAGGCACGTGTATGTGGGGGACGTTTATGCCTAAGGGGGGGAAAACTGTATTTACTTTAGTTAAGAGAAATTAAATAGCTGGAAGGGACCCAGAGACCATTAGTTCTGGGGTGTCAATCATAAGGTCTGTGGGCCAAATGCGACCCCTAGAAGCTCTTTATCTGGCTCTCAGACTCTCCCAGCTGAGAGAGCTGCTGCTATCAGCTGCTGGGCTGTTTGGAGGTATCTGCTGAAAGGGCAGCCTGGATGATAACTGGGCTCTCCCAGTTCTTGAAAATAACTGTATGATCAAGATTTGCATATTTTCTATTTGCCATTTGCAACTGATGAGTTCCTAAGTGAGAAAAAAGTGCTTAGTTCTGGTCATGACCTGCTTAATGTCATCACTTCCTGCTTAATTACATCACTTCTGGCCCTGAGCAGACACCATGAACATTATCTGGCCTGCTGTATGAAACGAGTTTGACACCCCTGATCGGTTCCCTAATAATTTAATTTAGTTTAGTTCTTTTAATTGATGATTCTTGCTGTATCAGACCAGGGTGTCTGGAACTCCAGAATCCAGGGAAATGGATTTGTTACACAGAGTACAATC
This sequence comes from Tiliqua scincoides, assembly GCF_035046505.1. Classification (NCBI taxonomy): domain Eukaryota; kingdom Metazoa; phylum Chordata; class Lepidosauria; order Squamata; family Scincidae; genus Tiliqua; species Tiliqua scincoides. The sequence continues at coordinate 10,652,143 of NC_089832.1, forward strand.
CTAACTTGCGCTGGAACAGGCAAGCCAGGAGGCTTGCGCTGTATCCAGCACAGGATTGTGGCCAGCAGCGGCTTAGTCAGAGGCAAGGGGAAACGTTACCCCTTACCCCTGGGTAAGGGCTGCTGGCCAAAATGGGTCTCCTTGAACTTGAACGGGGAGAACTTGAACTCCTCCCCGTTCTCCACAGGGACAGGGGTTGGGATCCGGCATAACTGCAAGATCCCAGCCCTGCCTCCCTCTCCTCACCCACCCGCCCACCTCGGGGCCACCCACTGCCCTTCCTCCTTGCACCCAGGAATGTCTTCCTCCCTCCTCCTCCTTGCCCCCCCACACCTAACTTTTCTGGTTGTGTTGGCGCAGGCGGGCCAACACAAGCAGCTGAGGGGAAGCCGGCGCAGAGGAGTCTGTCAGCCTCCACAGGCCGGAGCTTCTTGGAGCACCAGCCTGGCTTCCCCTCAAGGAGGCGCATTTGTGACCCTCCCAGGCCGGCCCAAGGGACTTGGGTCTCTATAGGTTTGGACTGCACCCATAATCACTCTATGGCAAAAAATGGAACTTGCACCCTGATTCTCACATCTTCCTTATTTATATATGAGTCCAGCTATGTGGATTTAAATTAAGTTGCTACTCATGAAGAAACCTAGATGAACTAAGTTTCCCAACAACTCAAACATCAGAATCATAATTACAATTCTGCTTCTATATCAAGGCTCGCTCAACAAGAGATCTATTCCTAGTGAATGCTTTTGGCAGCAGAAATTAGCACCCATCTGGGTGGGTGGCTCAGATCGCCTTAAAATGTTGATAAATGCCCTCCATCACCATCAATTCCAACAGCAGATTGACCATGGAACAACTGCTCGCTTTCTAATTCGATGAGAGCCACCTTAGAAAATAGGTTTATTGAGCTAAATCATTTCAATATACATTTAGAAAGAGGTTGCCTTTAATGGGAAGCAAGATTAAAAATGCCTGATGAATTTGGAGACCAACTGGTTTGCAGGCCATTTGGATGGTGAAATTTATGGTAACCTAAATTTGCTCATCCATTTATCGCTAGCAATTTGTAGTATCGCAGGTGCTGACTAGCAGTTTGAAAGCACCGTAGGTATAGTCAGTAGGAAGAAGGGGAAACACACAAGGCTTGTTGGAACTCATTCTGTTGGTGAATGGATCTGAAGGTAGAGATGTATGCATTAAGAAACCAATTTGTTCAAGGCTCAAATGGAAATTACCCAGGTACCAACTTTTAATTCCCCTCCTCCAAAGCAGTGTTTACTTGGGAAGACAGCGGTAGCAGACACTTCCAGAGGACCAATAGTCCCAGTCTAAAGAATCCCTGAGGGAAAATGAATATTATTTCTCATCATTGATGTCTAGTGGAAGATCTGAGGGTCCTCTCCCAGGTGGAAATACTAACAGCATCCTGTTGGGGACTCTGGAACTGGTAGTTTGCATTTCAAGCAAATGTTCACAACATCTCAATCCACAAGTTTTTGATCTGCACAGAACTCTTCACTGCATGGAAAGACGACTTCCATTCCAGAATACCAACAATCAGCCTGACACTGAATGTCTCTTAACTAATTTCTTGGTTCTGCCCTTGTCACAGTGATCTTCCTCTTCAATTTTCCCTCCAGTTCTGCCTTCGCTTATGCATCAGTTTGCAAACTGAAAGCAGGACTTGAGCCTTAGGGACAAATTAGACATGACATGGAAAGTCTGTCATTGAGACTCCCCATTCTTCTTTGGTATCTAGTAAAGATGTGCATTTAACTCTTTCTCTCTTATTTTTATCCTTTTCTTTTTCTATTCCCTGAATAAAATCTAAATAACACAGGCCTACAAAATTGAGGGTCAGAAAAGTGTTTCCCAAACTTTATGGTGGTTTGATATGAATTTGGGGTGCCAATTCCAAAAATGACATCCGTTTTGCCCTATCATGTCTAGTTTTGGAGGCTATAGTATAGCCTCATTAGTGAATGGTTCAAGCAGCTTCCTCATGGCATAGGGCAAAATGGATGCCATTTTTGGAATCGGCACCCCAAATATAACCAGGAATTGGCGTAACGTTTAAGGAAGCAAAATGTGTGCTGGCTTTGTAATCAGGGCTGCTGTAGTAGTTGACTGCACTGAGAAGGTGTTTGGGCTAGATGACCTCCAAGATTCCAACCAATGTGAGCATTATATGAGTCTATGAAATCACCCCTCCCAGCTGTTGTTAGTTCCACGGATGAAACAAAACCCAGATAAAGTACCTGTAGAGATGCAAGGTGGATCTGCTTATGTGATCAACTTTCAAAAACATTTAGCATAAAGGGATGTTAAGTATCCCTTGATACCAAAGAAAATAAGTAGCAATAATAAATTACATCAATGATAAATAGGCAGAATCCCTCCCCAACTCACAAACACATACCAAAAAAATCTTATAAGAACTCATTTAGATTCTCATGGATGTTCTCAGATGTTTCACCTTGGAAATCCTGATATTCACTTTAATTATTTTTTGCTCCAGTGTCAGTAGCGACAACCCTAGAAATCTTTCACAGTCCACTCTGGCTGTTCACCTGTAAATAACAAGGAGGGAACCATACCTGTCTCTCCTCTGTGGCTCTTTTAGTTCACCATCTATGGGTGAGAGTTGGAGCATTCTCCAACCCCACTATGACAACAGATTCCTTACGTGGATGCTCTGAAGCCAGTGGTTCCCAAACTCTCCAGGAGTTTGGAGACCAGGGAACAGTGTGCTGGCAAAGGCAGCAACGTGATTGCTATGATTGTGTCACTGCCGGGGCCAAAACAGAGGTTTAGAGACTTGCCTAAGGCAGTGCTGGCCTTCATGGGTGTGGATAGTCCTGCAGATGCCACTGCTGGGCTCCCCAAGCCTCCAAAAAGCTAAAAAAGGGATTGTCACCCACTTCCGGTTTCACAATTGGAAAAAAGAAGTTTTTTGGATGCTTTTTGGATGCTTTTTGGATGCTTTTTGACCCCTTGTAGGCCATTGCTTAGCGAAGTCTCAAAGCCGCCCTTTCAACCTTGGCAGCAATGCAGTTGTGGCGATCACATCACTTCCTTTGCCATCGCCCTGCCCCTTAAGGGGCAGAGACAGGGCTCTCCTGGCTGGGGCATCACGACAACCCAGTTTGGGAACCTCTACTGGGAAGCAATTAAAAACACTTAGCAAGGGACAGGATGCTCAGAATCTAACAAAACTGCAGTCACACACATGTATTTGTATCCCTCTCATAAGGAGGTAATCAGCAGGTGAAACACATCAACGGTCGAGTGTTACAAATGCCACTGGTTTATCAAGTAGCTGTTTGCCACACATTAGGCCTTTGTACATAGCTGTAGAGAAACTTGAAGGACAGAAAGGTCAAAGAGCAAGAAGAAAGGTCAAGTGAGATAAGTAAAAGTCCATATTTCATGGAATTACTGATTTACTTATCACTTTTTCCTTTTGGGTTGACAGGCATCCAAGTGATTAGGTTAACTCCTTCAAATAGATTTCACAGGCTCCAGAGAATTTTTATTCAACTTACCCTTGGGGCGAAGTGTAAGCATAACATCTTTATTGCTGGCAGCAGTGATTTTTTAAAGGTCTCCGGGAATAATGAGAAGCAGAGAGAGGTGTCAAAGGCATTTGGATACATCCAGGGTGTCAGCAGCAAATGTTTACAGCAGGGGATGCATCTGAATGCAAGACCCATTACACTCTGACCCTCTGAATCTCAAAAGCCAAGTGCAACCCTTCATTCAACATCTCATCTACTCATACCCTCTTTACTCCCCCCTGCATCGTACACATTTATCAGACGTCTATACAAGGACAAACTAGTTTAGCATGGAGAGGCCACCAGAAGATGCATTATTTTATGTACTATTTGGGAAATGGTATTTTAAATATATCTATCCTGCCTTCCGCCTTCCATGGGGGGGGGGGGGTGCCCAAGGAGGTTTACAACAGAACTTTAAAACAGTAATACAACCCCAGATTAAAAGAGCCAGACAGAATAGCAGCAACCACTATAGAAAAAAGTTAAAAAACACAAACCACTCAGCAGTGTTAAGCACAATAAAACAAACAGGAGCGGGGGGGGGGAACCCTAATTTGGCAAAGCTATGGAAAATAAACATGTTTTCAGTTGCCATTGGAAAGTGGGCAGAGATGGAGCCAACTTGATTATCTATGGTTTGGGTATTTGACATACTCAACAGATCAGGCCATCTTCTGGGTCAGTGTCCATTGGCAGCAAAAACTACTGGAGTCCCCCCAGCTATCAAGGAGAGAGTTATTTCAATATGGGGGAAGATGGTTCTTTGGGTATCTTGGTCTGAAAATATTTAAGTCTTGAAATGTAACAACTTGAATTCAAATGTAACTTGAATTTCACGCAGAAATGGATAAGCAACTGGTAAAGCCGGTACAGCCACTCTTAATCACCTACATAAAAGTCAGCAGTGAAGGAGTCAACTGGGCTGCATGGAGCAGGGAGTTCCATAGGCTAAGCACTATTACTACAAATGCTGCAAAAGGCAGGGATAATGTTCCCTCCACCCAGTTGGGTGCTTAGAAGGAGTTGGCAGAGCTTAGCAGGCCTTATTGTGGGCTATCTTCATCCTCTTCAGTGTGTCTTGTGTCTTTGCCCCAACTCACTTTCCATGGGTTGCCTGTTGGAGCCAGGTAGAAATTTTTTGTCTGCCCACCTGATTGGCCTTGGTCAAAAGTCCTCCCCCCATTTGGATCAGCAGCACACTCAACATTTGGCAGGTATATTGAAGGCAAGGCAGGAATTCCAGTGTGCACTTGACCTGAAGTAAGCAAGGTCAGAGGAAGGAACACAACTCAGAGAAGCTGGCTGGTAATCCCTCAAATTTGGATTGCAAAGTGAATTTCAAATGCTTTCCGGCCTGATGGAGGCAGTGAGGTTCAGCTTCCCCAACCACTCAGGTTTGACGCTGATAAGCTTGAGCTGTCAGTTGATGGTCTGCAGTTTGGAGTCAGGGTAGGAATGCTTGATAAGGGAAAAGACAATTTTTTGGTCTCATTTAAGTTAGATAAGTTAAATCAAAGTTATTTAAGTTAATCAAAGTTTAACTCATTTAAGTTAAATCAAAACTTTAGATATAGGCTGATGGGTTCTGAGCTGTCTGTGACAGATCAGGAGAGAGATCTTGGGGTGGTGGTGGACAGGTCGATGAAAGTGTCGACCCAATGTGCGGCGGCAGTGAAGAAGGCCAATTCTATGCTTGGGATCATTAGGAAGGGTATTGAGAACAAAACGGCTAGTATTATAATGCCGTTGTACAAATCGATGGTAAGGCCACACCTGGAGTATTGTGTTCAGTTCTGGTCGCCGCATCTCAAAAAAGACATAGTGGAAATGGAAAAGGTGCAAAAGAGAGCGACTAAGATGATTACGGGGCTGGGGCACCTTCCTTATGAGGAAAGGCTATGGCTTTTGGGCCTCTTCAGCCTAGAAAAGAGACGCTTGAGGGAGGACATGATTGAGACATACAAAATTATGCAGGGAATGGACAGAGTGGATAGGGAGATGCTCTTTACACTCTCACATAATACCAGAACCAGGGGACATCCACTAAAATTGAGTGTTGGGCGGGTTAGGACAGACAAAAGAAAATATTTCTTTACTCAGCGTGTGGTCGGTCTGTGGAACTCCTTGCCACAGGATGTGGTGCTGGCGTCTACCCTAGACGCCTTTAAAAGGGGATTGGACAAGTTTCTGGAGGAAAAATCCATTATGGGGTACAAGCCATGATGTGTATGCGCAACCTCCTGATTTTAGAAATGGGTTATGTCAGAATGCCAGATGCAGGGGAGGGCACCAGGATGAGGTCTCTTGTTATCTGGTGTGCTCCCTGGGGCATTTGGTGGGCCACCGTGAGATACAGGAAGCTGGACTAGATGGGCCTATGGCCTGAGCCAGTGGGGCTGTTCTTATGTTCTTATGTAGAAGCTTGCACTAAGGGGGGGGTGAGTTTGAGGAAGGACCCACTGCTGATTTGTTAAGACACATTATTGGATTATCAATAAATGTGACCCAATATTACTCCAAAACACCTCTCTCGCATGTTGGGGGGGGGGGCTGTAAAACCAATGCTTTATTCTTCATCCTGGTCAATTAGAGTGTTTTGGTCCTTATCCTGTAGGTTCAACACATCATAAACAAACACCAGAAAGCACAGAAATGATAGGACATTGTTCAGTTGCTAAATTTGGAAGAGAAGCCATATTATTATTATTATTATTATTATTATTATTATTATTATTATTATTATTATTATTATTATTATTATTATTATTATTATTATTATTATTATATACCGCTTTTCAACTAAAAGTACACAAAGTGGTTTACAGAGAAAAATCAAATAACTAAATGGCTCCCATATGATTTTTAGTTCAGGGTTTCCGAACTATGGTCATCCACAGTAAACACGTTTTACTATGGGGAACCCTGAAAGTTTGCCTTGAACTTCATTTGTCCAAAATGCTGCTGTGAACCCTGCATGTGAACTAGTTACCCTGAGCTGTATCTGATTCTCAGCCTAGTTGGTGGGAACCTTAATGGTGGTGGGATATATTTTGCTGGTTCATTAGTATAAGCCATGCTAAGTGATGGCTACTTGGCTGACGTCTCTAACTGCTGCGGGATCTCCTTTTTTTTACAATCAAACTCTGAAATAGACAGGAAAAATTGCAACAAGCACAGCAGCCCTTTTCTTCTGCTTTGAACAGCTGAGGCTCCTACCTGCTAGGGGAGTGCAGCAAACAGTAAAACTTTAGTGTCTCCCCAGCTTGATCCAAAGAGACTGACCATTAGCCAACATTCAGACAATTGGCTGTTATTAAACCTAAGCCCCCAAGTACCCCCAACAGTGCTTATGCGAACCACAGATAACCAGTCAGCAGGAACTAAAGCAATTATAGGTAATTTCATTGTAGGAAGGACCGGTTTCATGAAACTCAGGGTTAACTGCAGGGCTGGAGCTCTGGGGAAGTGGGATGGTGAACTTGGATTTTAAAAAGACATAGAAAAAAAAAAGAATGAAAAAGTAAAGGTCAAGAACTGAACTATGTCATTATGTGCTATGAAATCTGAGATACTGTGGCTTGGTTTTCCTTGTTTGAGTTTTGTTTTAAAATATTTTTTGGATTATCTCTGCCAGTTCTGACTCTAAACTTTTCAGTCATCCTTCAGGTAACTTTTAAATCAGATTAATTCAGCTATGAGGAAGCAAAAGGCCATTGTGTCTAAGTCCTTGCTTCCTCTCCAACAAAGAAGCTGACACAATCACAAAGGAAGTACCCAAGAAAGTGCTTAGAGTGTGTAACACTTCCAGATGAAACCAGCATGAAAATGGCAGGGCCAGGCCAAGAACATCCTGAGCTGAATTATCTCAAGAGAAGGAGATGTCTTTTGGGATGGAGTGTCCAATTCCACCACTCAGCTGCAGGATGGGGCTGCCTCCCTTTGTAGTCCTACCTTCAAAATGGATGAAATGCCATCCACTACCCAATTGGCTGCCTGAAATGGAGCAAGAAATGCGAGGGGAAATAACCTTGTTAAACATGAATGCAGGATTAGAATGCAAGGCCCAGAAGGCACAGAGGAGGGCAATGAACACAAAGACCCTGCTGAACAAGACTGAAGGGCCATCTATTCCAGCACTTGCTTCTCACAGTGGCCACCAGATGCCACAGGGAGACCCCTGTGACTATGACATGCAGGCAAATCCCTCTCTCGCCCAGCAACTGATTGTGAATCATCATCTACACCCAGGGCTTTTTTTTCTAATGGAACGCACCGGAATGGCGTTCCGGCACCTTTTTTATGCAGTCCCCCACAGATAGACTGCTGCTGCCCAAGGAGGCTCCATTCTGGCCTCGGCGGCCAGGTGCTTCCCCTCAGCAGGACGCGGTGTGCCCGCCCCAGTCTGAGGCAGCCCACGAGCTGCTGCCCTTCTCACTGTTGCGCCGCGGCTCCTTCGCAGACTGGTCCTGGCTGGCAGGTGGCAAAAGCCTGGAGAAGTTTGTTGTCCTTGGCACTGCTCCTGCTCGTCCCTGTGGCTGCTGGCTTATTTATTGATACCAGTCTCGACCTAGCCCAAATGTCACCATGAAAGCTCTTGATCAGGCCATGACGAGAGTGGAGGGGTGAGTTTAGCCACCTTCCTACCTCTGCAGTCGGGCAGCTGGGACCAGGCTGGGAGCCCCACCCATGGCAACCAGGGAGCCAATCGGCGGCATGCGTCAGTTGCTAAGTGCTTCCGGAGAGGACCATGGGTCCAGGCTCCAGGCCTGGGTCTCGCCTCAGGGCCGCGAAGGAGCTGGACGGTGAGAAGGGTGGCGGCTCGTGGGCTGCCTCAGACCAGGGCAGGCATACCGCATCCTGCTGAGGGGAAGCGCCTGGCTGCCGAGGCCAGAATGGAGCCTCCTTGGGCAGCAGCAGTCTACCTGTGGGGGGCAGGGGCAGCCCCACCCTCAGCGCCAGCCACCTCGGGAGACGAGCAGGGCGTGAGCCATCTCCTTCGGGGGGGCTGGTGGACATCTGGGTTGGGTTGTTTGTATGTGTTTGGAGGTGTATGTTTGTATGTTCATGTATGTGTGTGTGTATATGTTTGTGTGTGTGTGTATACATATATATGTACACGTATGTATATATGCAGGGCTTTTTTTCTAATAGAAATAAAAATAAATAAAATAATAAATAAAAGATTAACAAGTTGTGAGTTCCTGCACCTTTTTTTTTTTTTTTTTTTTTTTTTACAAAAAAAGCACTGTCTATACCTGTTGGTGAATGGAATGGGGACAATCCATTCATCCTTGCTGGAACATCTTAGGCCTGCCATCTCTAGGTAGGGCTGGGGGGAAAAAAATCACTGCTGGAAACTCTGGAGAGTTGCTGCCAGTCTGTGTAGATTAGGGCTTTCCAGACTCTGTGGGCCTGTAGATTAGGGCTTTCTGGCCTGTGGGCCAGATTCAGTGACCTTCCAAAGCCCTGCCTTATGTGAGGAGCCTCTGCAAAGCACCTCTCTGCTCCCCATTCTCCAGCCACTTCTGGTTTCTGACGCCCCAGCAGGATTTGCTCCCAGATTTCTGGGCAGAAGTGGCTAGATGCAGAAAGGAATGGGGGCATACAGAGGCACTTTGCAGTGGCTCCCTGGCAGAACAGTAAGCACCGTCCATGCCGGGGAAGCCTTTGCAGTTTCCACTTTGGAGACCGCTGGTGTATACAATATGATCATATGGACAAATGGTCTTAATCCATTGAAGATATGTTCATATGCAGACAACCATATGCTTGTAGCATCAACTCCCAACATACTCTTCTATCATTCAGCACCACCCTGTGTGAACGGCTCCCTTTCGTTTGCCTCGTTAGCTTTTCCTACAGGAGAATTTTCAGGCAACGATCCTCACAGCTTGCACACAAACCGCAGACAAAATTTTGTGTATATATCTACATAAGCACAACTAGCAACCATTTATTATTATCTAAAGTGCAGAACTTAAGAATCCCCATCGCTTTCTGCATGTCAGACTCTCCGGGCTGAAATCACCTGCCAGGGACGAAAATATTAGGTGTGCAGTATTGTCCCCCCTCCAGTCATTGTAATCATTTTTCACAGAGACAATGCACAGCTTCCCTACCTCTAACAAGCTATAATTTAGGACACCAAGCCTGTCTTCAACCTAATCCCCAGAACTCTGCCCCTTCAATTATTTACTCCTCTGGCAGACAGTTTCATTAACCCCCTCCTGAGCCATAATTTGCTCTGTCACATACAAGGGGGGGGGGGGAATTGCATTTCCAGCTGCTCCATAAAGTGACCGAAGTAAATTGAATAAAAATGGGGGTTGATGGTAGGCAGCCGAATTCAACCAGGAGGTGAACTCTGGACCTTTGTGCCCCAAGGCTTGCCTGGTAGGTAGTAGAGTTGGGGGGGAGCAAGAAAAAATGCAATCCATTTGCAGGACTTTCAAGATGAACAGAGACACAAACTAATTGCCAAATGTCATTGCAATAAAGAACACTTCTTATGCCTACAGCAGCTATAGGACATTAGAGGCCTTCTGGTAACCTTCGACTAAGCCTGTCCTTGACACCTATAGATGACCTGGGATTTAAATTGAACTGTTCAGTATACGTGGAGCCTACCCTGGTTTCAGTCTCGCGAGTCACAAAAAAAAAAATGTTTTCATGGTGACTATCACCATTAATAATAATTTTAAATAATTTTAAATATAATAAGTAATTTTAAAAATAAAAAAATGTGTCTTGCACATGGATTCATCATCTTTGATATAAGGTCTGCAAAAAGACAATTTGCTTATCTCTTTTATTTTGGACGTTTTGCCACAGTAGAAAATACGGGTTTTGGGGGGGGGGTTTGGTAAAGAAGTAGGCTTCATGGATATTTGTGGCATCCCCACAGCTGACTGAGTTGATGTGATTACGATCACTGCTGGACAGAGCATACCTGAAAACAGAACTATATGCAGGCACTTCTCTCACAAATGGTTTGAATTATGATAGGGCATGGTATAAGGCATTCAACATACATGCACAGAAAAAGCTACTATGCATGCAGGGACCAAGTACAGTAGCTCATGGCACAACTCAGTGAATGGCATGAAATGTGCAGGAAGGTGTAACAATGTCTACCATTTATTGTGGAGGCAGTAATAACCAAGAAGGGGAATACAAAAATGAACAGTGCATTGCTGACACACATGCACACAATTAGGCCCTAAACACCAGCAGTTTCTAGACCACAGAAGGGTTAAAGAGGAAATCTTACAAGGAAAGTATGTAATGGCACAAGACAAAAGAAGGAAGGAAGGGGAGCAGGCTATATGGAAATCAGGGAGATTTCTATCTGTGGTGCAGAACTGGGGGTTATGTAGTAGCAGAAGAGAAAGAACATGATGACCTGGACATAAGAAGAGACCCACTGGATCAGGCCAAAGGCCCATCTAGTCCAGCCTCCTGTATCTTACAGTGGCCCACCAGGTGTCTCCGGGAGCACACAAGACACCTGCATCCTGGTGCCACTCCCTTGAACAGACCTGGGAAAAGAAAAAGAATCAGGAAAGAACCAAAGTTGCAACTGTGGCACAAGCGGCTGAATCTGAATTCTCTATAAAAGTAAGCTGTATGCAAGAGTTGAGTCCTTCAGTGGGCCATAAAATAGTTCACTCTCCTGTGATGGGTAAGCTGGACTCAGCTGGCACAGAAGGTTCTCACGGACAACACCATGAGGCAACACCATTGCTCGGGCAACTGCTGGGATAGTTAGGATAGCCTGCCTTAAAAGGAGGCCTGGGTGACTCAGTGATTCCCAAATGTACCTGGGTCATGGCATGCCCGCAGCCTCTTCTTCCTCATTCCTGCTGCCATCTTGAATCTCATAAAATCTCTCAAGATGGTGCCCAAATCTCACAAGATTTTGTGAGATCCAAGATGGTGGCACCTGGTTGAGCTATGAATTTTACAAGATTTCATGAGATCCTAGATGGCAGCACTCAGGAGAAGAGGTAGGAAGGACCATGGGGAATATCCTGCAACATCCCATGAGTGTGTTGTGATACCCTAAGGGTTCATGACATGCACTTTGGGAACCCCAAGCCTCTCCCTTAAATAGTAAAAGATAGACCAAAGACCCCTAGGCTCCAAAGCCCTCTCACAACACTTATACCAGACAAAGAAATAAAGGATAGAAACACCAAGCAGGTCATTATTTTGACTGTGTACAAAACACATAAGCTAGAGTTGATATGGGACCAATGGCAAATACAATGCTCATTAGGAAGACTGAGGAGAAGGGCAGGGACTGAGTCTTATATTGGCAAGCCTTTCCTACTTGCCATTTATCCATGTGTGTCCCCCCCCAGAAGAAATCACTTTGCTTCCAATATGAAGTGAACAACAAAAGTTCACCTATCTCTACATCACAGTGATGTCATGATGGACAGAGATGTACTAATATTGCTAGAGAGAAAATGTGCATGTACTAGGCAGAATTATCTTCAATAGCAGCCACACCTAGTCGGTGAAGGGCCCAATTCTATCAAAATTTCCAGTACTGATGAAGCCATGGCAATGGGGAACACACTGCATCCTGTGGTAGTGGGGGCAGTCACCGGAGGCCTCCTCCAGGTAAGGGAATGTTTGTTCCCTTACCTTGGGGCTGGATTGTGTTTGCATTCAAGGGGTGCGGCAAGTGGGTGTTTTATTGCCCTGGAAAATTGGATAGGATTGGGCCCTTAATTCAGATATTTTACATAGACTAGCATGCAAGCATCATACTGAATTGAATTGAATCACTTCACCCTAAGTGCTACAGACCAGCAATGTTTTCACCATATGATCTACTCATTCTGTGGATTGGCCCTTAAAGACCATCTCCATAGTATGTACATATACAACCACATCTGGAGGATGTCATTACTTGTTTAATAGAGCTAATAAACTCTGTAATGAAAACTGCACATGTTGAAAGGGGGAATGATTTAACCTGCGTTCTGAACATTTTTCAGGTTGCACGCACTGTGGAAAGCACCAAAGTCATAAATTTTATGTTTGAAATTCTGTAACTTCTAGGAGAGAACAAACTTCCTTCTTTGGGGCTAGGAAAACATTGACTCTCTGTGCAGCAGCACTGCAACACACACATGCAGAATAAATACATAGATATAAATCACTTTTATCTTAAGTTTATAATTGTGAAATATGTTCCCCAAGAATATGAGGGTAGAACAGATGTCGAAGGCTTAATTTTTAGTATTATTGTATTCCATTAAAATCTATTCTTTTGGCAATTCCGCATTGTAACAGGAGTTTAGTGCAATGGGAATTGTTTTATTAACCACCAAGTTCCATTATATATATACAAAAAAGTTCAAACTTTTTGGAGAGAAATGCAAGATCTCCATGGAGACTACATACTTTTAGGGGGGAAAAGAAAAGAAAAAATTCTGATGCGTCTGTACTTTGATAAGAAAGGTTGGACAGACTACATTATGTCTTTTTCATTTCTATTTGCCTTGGCTTACTCAATTTTTAATTGGAAACTCATTATATAACAAGATGAGACCCGAACTTGCTTTTAATTTCCTGCATGTTTTGTCATCTTAATTTGAATTACTTTGCATCATGCTACAGTAATCAGGCATGATGGTAAATGCACACCTCACGGCAAAATGGTGCATACATTGAGACAGAAAGAAATGCCTCACACACATATGTCTCACACACACAGGGCACAATCCTAACCCATTTTCCAGCACCAACATCAGGGCAATGTAGTTCCTAGGTAAGGAAACAAACATTCCCTTACCTTGAGGAGGCCTCCATTAGTGCCACCCAACTGCAGGATGCAGCACACGTCCCATTGGAACCGCTATGCCAGTGCTGGAAGGTGGGTTAGGATTTGGGCCACTCTCTCTCTCTCTCTCTCTCTCTCTCTCTCTCTCTCTCTCTCTCTCTCTCTCTCTCTCTTCAGATTTCAGATATATTCAGATTTCTACTGACATTTTCATTATCTAGTTAATCTAGAGAAGCTGCCACCTTCTTTCCTTGCTGAAATTTGCAAAGAAAGGCAAAGAAAGGCAAATTTGCAAATAAATTTGCAAAGAAACATGTACAGACATGTCTACAGATTCCACAAGTCCTGTGCATTTGTGAAAATATACATGTTTCAAGACACATTCCCCAATGTATTGTTGCACCAGCTGTTTGGGGTCAGAAGTGGATGAAATGCTTGAAAACAAAATGCTTGTTTAAAAACATTTTCTCCCAATGACGAAAAAAAGAAATCCGAGGATTCTAAGCAGAAAAGAGCAGAATTAATATAGAGAGAAATCAGTCAAAGTTTGAATGAAACTTATAGATCTGGCCATTGCCTTTGTACACCTCACAAGTGACATAAAACCTTTGTACACCTCACAAGTGACATTTTTAGCTTTCCGTAAAAATGGGCTAGATCTCCAAAAAACCAATCAGATCTGTCCTAATGTAGGGCATCCAAATTACAATTACTTCCTCCTTTAATGTGGGCACCTATGCTAGAGGAGAAAGACACAACTGTAATTTCTTCCTTGGGCATCATCACCCAGCTGAGGTTGCCTTCCAATGACCCCAACTTCTGCACACCTGTCCTTGGAAAAGAGTCAAATTGCTTCACCTATCCCAAGCCCAATAGCCTTTGAGATACTTTCAAGCCCAAGTGGTCATCAGCCTGCATCCTGGAGCATGACAGCCTCCTGAGTGTGTTTCTGGCTCTAACTTTCAGGTCGCACACCAAATCCCTAATCTGATTCCCTCTCCATGGACAATCAGATGAGAAGTAAAAAATTCCTACATGGAACTCATGGGCAGCCAGCTAATCTCAGACTATCCCAACAGGGGAAACAAAGCCTCCCAGGCTTGAAATATTGAGGACAGAGGCTCTGCACACTGAAACATCAATGTTGCTCTGCTCCAAGCCAATTCATGCACCCCCTTGCCTTGTGCGGGGGGATGGGGGATGGGACACCAGGCAACAAAAGCTTTCACCTATACACCAGTGATAGAGACTGCATTCCTCAAACCAAAAAATGCCTCAAACAAACAATAGTCTTGTGAAGAAGGAAAAATGGTCTTGTTATTCATTGTTAATGCACTTTAATTAGTTCCAAAACTTGTCTTTGTTAGTATGCTTTTTCTTTGCCTGCTCCTGCTCATTCGTTTTCCACAACAAGAAGATCATCCTTAGTCATGGCCATCAGATTGCCACATATATTTATGTGAAAAGCATGCTTTTTTTTTAGGATTATTGCAACTTGAATCCTGAACATAATCGTACACAACAGAGCTCATGCATGGCAAGTTGGACACGCATTAAAAGATCATTATTTGAAGGGCTTCTGAAACTCTGACCTCATGAACTGACCCTGCCGACACTTCCAGTACTTGCAGATACATTAATAATCTCTCCAGCTCAAGGTGTCAATTTTGCTCATCAGCCCAACAAAAAAAGATGGCAATCAGAAAAGCAGTTGGACTGATCAAGTGAAAGAGTGCTACTTTAATAATGCTTCCATTAAGGATCATGAAACACCCATTACATTCTGATGACGGAATAATCTTTTCTTCCTTTCGCAGCAGAGATGGATCAGTGGGAAAGTTGCTTAATGACTAGTTATAAACTTCTGTAATAGCTCATTTCTACATTCTCTTTTATGGCACAGTGGTACGAAGATAACTTTCAGCTGAGAAGTGATGGGTTCAAATCTAACTTCCACTGCTGCTTTGGATCAAAATTTGAACATGTACCAGTGCACCTGCTTTGCAAAGAGAATCACAGATTCAATCCTTGACCTACATAGGGCTGGGAAAGCCCCCTGCCTGAGCTAACGTTAAAGCACATACATGATAGTTTGAAAGACATATTTAAAGTTATGTCTAGTCTGGTTTTTATATAAGCCTCTGTTTTCCACATCTCCCATCTAACATGGAGATAATAATACAGACCTACCATACAAGGTGATTTTAGGCCTTACTGAGATAATGTAGACAATATTACTTTGAATGCCAGAGATGTTGCCAGAGCCACTTTCTCGAGTCTTGAGTTGAGTCCTGAGTCTCCACCCTCTTGACTCGAGTTGCAAATGAGTCATAACTGACTCATGAGGGCCGTCGCAACTGATCCAGAGGTGGTTTTAAAGTCACTCTGACTCAAGTCCTTTTCAAAAAGCAAGTCAAACTACGAGGCATCTAGAGTGCTGCAGAAAAGATTTAGGTTAACACTGCCCAGATGTTCCCATACCATCTGCCCAACCTTGTGCAGCCTTCCTTCCTCCTCCCCTCCCCCCAGTCCCTGCATCCTGAAGCCAACCCACCCTCCTCTCTGTTGCTTGAGACTCTTTGCATGCTGCTTCCGGATTACCCACAAGGTCTTTCTGGCACCCATGGAAGATGCTAAAAAAAGTAAGCAAGCGCAGTGGACTGGTGGGTCAAATAATGAAATAAAGAAACTTGAGTCTATGAGTCAAAACTTGTTTCCAAGAAAAGACATGATTCATGAGTCTGTTCTGGGTTCAAAAGACACATGTAACTCAAGTCCATACGAGTCATGAAAAACAGGTGTTTTCGCGACTTGAGTTCGAGTCATCTGAGTCATGTCCCATCCCTGTTGAACGCTTAGAAAAAATATTTATATGCATACATATGGCCATGTTATGTACGCTGACTAACATTAACTTTCAAGGGTTTCAGACGGACCTTTCCTAGACCTACCAGGTGATGATACCAGGGTACAACTGGAAGCTTCTACATGCAAAAATAACTACAGAGGTTACTATTTTGCTATATAGATGATGGTGATACTTGCATCAAATCCTTACCTTGCATGTGAACCGACATTAAAGGAATGTTTCAATGATATCCTTACCTAACTATTTCTCTTTGAAGAATACCTACCACTTAATAACAGTGACAAATTTCTTCCAAGCTCTCACTTTTTAAATCATTCAAATGATCCTCACCTCAACTACATAGTTCCTGAATAAAAGAATTGTTGCATAGGGCTTTGTACCTGTGTAGAGTTTTTTAATATCTTATCTTTCCAGAGTTTTAAGAAAAAAATCCCCATGTCAGCAGATGCACTATTAATGAAACATGAACAGTCAACATTAATTAGCAGTAATCGAAAATTAAACCTTGATTATAATTGCCACTGTCTGTGACACTCTGCCCTCACTAGAAATATATAAGGAAACTAATTAATTAGTACAGTGTTACATTATTTGTACAATAATTTCATTACACATAAAAGTATTATAAGAAGGAGCGGAATGACAGTTAACCTTTACAAAGTGGGGGGGGGGTATGACATATAAGTGCACTCTATATGAGTACCACTTTGAGTACCACTGGGCAAGAGAACTCTGGAACACCAGTTATATTTATCACATTTCATTTCTGAACCATTTTCTTCCCAAATAGTGTATCTTCTTCTGCACTATTTTCTTCTTAGTGCCTCAGGGCATTTTGAAGAAATCAAGAAATCCCCACACAGCAAATCTTTATTTTTGTACGACTTTCATACAACAACACACATATTAGAGCAGACACCCAGCAAGCCATGCTCCACCTTGAAGCTCCGATCGGAAGAGTGGGACGTTAAACAGATTACAGGCGTGTGCCAATCTTCCACTTAATGACGGACTGCATATATGATGGTGGTCAAAGCACAACAAAGAGGCTCTTATTGAGGCAGTCGGGTCTCCCATAGCCTGCAGCAGAGAATCTGTTTGCACAACAAAGAGGCTCTTAATGCAAAGAAGAGATAATCTATTATCTCTGGCAGGGTATTATCTCTGGGAGCGTCTGGCAGGGAGTGTCTGTTTACACAACAAAGGCAACAGATTGGACCGAATGTTCTCTTAATGACATAATCGCATAACAATGGGGATTGGAGAAGGTATCCCCATCGTTAAGTGGCACACACATGTGATAGGATAGGGATAGGAAAACAGAGGGATGAACCAGTGGCGTAGCTGGAGGGGGCGGAGCACCCAGTCTGGCAGGGAGGGGGCAAGCGGCCCCTCCCTTCAGAGACATTACTGGCAGGGGGAGCAAAACAGAACCATTCAGCTCTGTTTTGCTCCCCCCCCACCGGGAATGGCTCCAAAGGGAGGGGCCACTTGCCTGTCCTGCTAAGCCTTCCTGCCAGCCTGAGTGACAGCAACAATTGCTCTCCCCCTTCCATTTTATGGTTATTTTATGGTCAACACAGGGTCCAGTCCCATCTAAATTTCCAGTGCTGATGCAGCTGTGCCAATGGGGCGTGCGCTGCATCCTGCAGAGAGGGGGAGCAGTCACTGAGGCCTGCTCAAGAAGGGTACATTTGTTCCCTTACCTTGGGGCTGCATTGTGATTGCACTGGTGCTGAAAAGTTAGATAGGATGGGGTCCTCAGTGAACTTTTATGCCTTAACTGGAATTCTTACCTGGGTTCCTAAGTCCAATGCACTAACCATTACCCCACCACTTGCTCTCTGAAGTTTCAGTTCTTCGTGCCAATTCTGGATTGATACAAAGAAGCCTTAAGTATGTGGCGATATTCTTCTTACTGGTCCTCAAGGATAAGATCATTGGCTTACCCAATGCTTACATACAAATCACAGTAAATTACTTCACTTTGTAGATAGGGACCTGTATCCACTCATACTTTCTGGCAACACATACACTGACAATACACTGTCCTACTTGTTGCTATATGTTTCAATAATTCCCCTCCCAAAGATGAACCAGATGAACCAGTATCAGGGACCAGTGCTCTATGACTCCTGACAGGTCTGGATTGCCCATTTCTACCTCACCACCACCCAGCAGGCACCAAAAGTAGATAGGAAGGGCTGTCCTACCAGAATAATTCAAATTCTGCATGAAGAAAAAGCTTTGCTCTCATATCCTCAGTCGCCCTGAGGGCACTTAAGCAAGGTGGAAAGGCAGGTATAAATCTTGTAGATAAATAAGAAATATCCTAGTATACTTCTACACACAACCTTCACTTCTGCAACTTCACCACCTTCATCCATCTGAAGCAGAAGCAAGTTTCAAAAGAGGGCATGAGCTTCAAATTTAACCACCCAAACAAATAAGATGTGTCCTATTTTTAGTGGAATTCAGCCAAGGCAAGGTTGTTGGATGAAGCAATTGATAAAAACATAAGAAAAGCCTCACTGGATCAGACCAAGGGCCCATCTAGTCCAGCTTCCTGTATCTCACAATGGCCCAACAGATTCAAATGATAACCTTCATCAGTCATCTACTGGGCCAGTGCCAGCCACTCCTCCTGGGAACCACTCTATGTGCAGGGGATTGACCGGCCCTCTTTAAGCCATGAGCAAATGGAACATGTGCTACTGCGATCCAGGTTTGTGCCACAAAAGGTGAAGGGGGAGCTCTAACCTTCTGTGACTGCTATTTGCCCCAGAAGAGAAGTTCTCATTGACACCACTGAATAGGATTGGGTTTACAGTGGACACAAAGAGTTAACCACCACCCCCACCGACACACTGCAGTCCCATTCTGGACCAGAATCTCATGCAGTTACATAAGAACATAAGAACATAAGAACAGCCCCACTGGATCAGGCCATAGGCCCATCTAGTCCAGCTTCCTGTATCTCACAGCAGCCCACCAAATGCCCCAGGGAGCACACCTGATAACAAGAGACCTCATCCTGGTGCCCTCCCTTGCATCTGGCATTCTGACATAGCCCATTTCTAAAATCAGGAGGTTGCACATAAACATCATGGCTTGTAACCAGTAATGGATTTTTCCTCCATAAACTTGTCCAATCCCTTTTTAAAGGCATCCAGGTCAGATGCCATCACCACATCCTGTGGCAAGGAGTTCCACAGAACAACCACACACTGAGTAAAGAAATATTTTCTTTTGTCTGTTCTAACTCTCCCAGCACTCAATTTTAGTGGATGTCCCCTGGTTCTGGTGTTATGTGAGAGTGTAAAGAGCATCTCCCTATCCACTCTGTCCATCTCCTGCATAATTTTGTATGTCTCAATCATGTCCCCCCTCAGGCGCCTCTTTTCTAGGCTGAAGAGGCCCAAACGCCATAGCCTTTCCTCATAAGGATGGTGCCCCAGCCCCGTAATCATCTTAGTCGCTCTCTTTTGCACCTTTTCCATTTCCACTATGTCTTTTTTGAGATGCGGCGACCAGAACTGGACACAATACTCCAGGTGTGGCCTTACTATAGATTTATACAACGGCATTATAATACTAGCCGTTTTGTTCTCAATACCCTTCCTAATGATCCCAAGCACAGAATTGGCCTTCTTCACTGCCGCCGCACATTGGGTCGACACTTTCATCGACCTGTCCACCACCACCCCTAGATCTCTCTCCTGATCTGTCACAGACAGCTCAGAACCCATCAGCCTATATGTGAAGATTTGATTTTTTGCCCCAATGTGCATGACTTTACACATACTGACATTGAAGCGCATCTGCCATTTTGCTGCCCATTCTGCCAGTCTGGAGAGATCCTTCTGGAGCTCCTCACAATCACTTCTGGTCTTCACCACTCGGAAAAATTTGGTGTCGTCTGCAAACTAAGCCACTTCATTGCTCAACCCTGTCTCCAGGTCATTTATGAAGAGGTTGAAAAGCACCGGTCCCAGGACAGATCCTTGGGGCACACCGCTTTTCACCTCTCTCCATTGTGAAAATTGCCCATTGACACCCACTCTCTGCTTCCTGGCCTCCAACCAGTTCTCAATCCATGAGAGGACCTGTCCTCTAATTCCCTGACTATGGAGTTTTTTCAGTAGCCTTTGGTGA
The DNA here is from genome assembly GCF_035046505.1 of Tiliqua scincoides. Classification (NCBI taxonomy): domain Eukaryota; kingdom Metazoa; phylum Chordata; class Lepidosauria; order Squamata; family Scincidae; genus Tiliqua; species Tiliqua scincoides. Next base: position 10,672,523 of record NC_089832.1, read on the forward strand.
AGGACCATGTCAAACGCCTTCTGAAAGTCCAGATATTCCACAGGTTCTCCCACATCCACATGCCTGTTGACCTTTTCAAAGAATTCTATAAGGTTCGTAGGTAAGACTTACCCTTACAGAAGCCATGCTGACTCTCCCTCAGCAAGGCCTGTTCATCTATGTGTTTTGAGAGCCTATCTTTGATGAAGCATTCCACCATCTTACCCAGTATGGATGTTAGGCTGACCGGCCTATAGTTTCCCGGGTCCCCCCTCTTTCCCTTTTTAAAAATAGGCATGACATTTGCTATCCTCCAATCTTCTGGCACCGTGGCCGTTTTGAGGGACAAGTTGCATACCTTAGTCAAGAGATCTGCAACTTCATTCTTCAATTCCTTAATAACTCTTGGGTGGATGCCATTAGGGCCCAGTGACTTATTGATCTTTAATTTATCAATGAGGTCTGAAACATCTTTTCTTTTAACCTCTATCTGACTTAACTCCTCGGTCAGGAGGGGCCGTTCGGGCAGCGGTATCTGCCCGAGGTCTTCTGCCGTGAAGACAGATGCAAAGAACTCATTTAATTTCTCTGCCATCTCTAAGTCTCCTTTTATCTCCCCGTTCCCTCCCTCACCATCCAGAGGGCCAACCGCTTCTCTGGCGGGTTTCCTGCTTCTAACATATTTGAAGAAGCTTTTATTATTCCCCTTAATGTTGCTGGCCATGCATTCCTCATAGTCCGCTTGGCCTCCTGTATTTCTTCTTACATTTCTTTTGCCACAGTTTATGTTCCTTTTTATTCTCCTCATTAGGGCAAGACTTCCATTTACAGAAGGAAGCTTCCTTGCCCTTTACAGCCTCTCTAACTTGGCTGGTTAGCCATGCGGGCACCCTCCTGGATTTAGTGGAACCCTTCTTTCTTTGCGGTATACACCTCTGCTGGGCCTCTATTACTGTTGTTTTAAGCAGCCTCCATGCACTCTGGAGAGATTGGACTCTTTTTACCCTCCCTTTCAACCTCCTTCTAACCAGCCTCCTCATTTGGGGGAAGTCTGCCCGTCGGAAGTCAAGGGTTTTTGATAGAGATTTGCCTGATATTCTTCCCCCAACGTGCATGTCAAAACGGATCGCAGCATGATCACTGTTCCCCAATGGCTCAGTAACATTTACATCTCTAACCAGGTCCTGCATACCACACAATATTAAATCCAGAGTCACCTGTCCTCTGGTGGTGTCCTCCGTGACTAGCTGCTCTAAGCCACAGTCATTTAGCACGTCAAGAAATCCGGTTTCCTTATCATGACCAGAACACAAATTGACCCAGTCAATATGAGGATAATTGAAGTCCCCCATGATTACAACCCTGTCCCTCTTTGTCACCTCCCTGATCTGTTTCCTCAGTTCAAGGTCCCCATCCGATTTCTGGTCTGGAGGACGATAGCACGCCCCCAGTATTACATCGCTGCACAAGCCTGGTAATTTAACCCACAGAGATTCTACAGTGGAGTCGGACCCACCTTCAATCTCTACTTTGCTGGATTCTATCCCTTCCTTAACATAAAGGGCCACCCCACCTCCAACACACCCCTGCCTGTCCCTCCTGTAGAGTTTATAGCCCGGGATTGCAGTATCCCACTGATTCTCCGCATTCCACCAGGTTTCCGTTATGCCCACTTTGTCAATGTTTTCCCTTATCACCAGACATTCCAGTTCTCCCACCTTTGCTCGTAGACTTCGGGCATTCACATAAAAGCATTTGTACATGGAATGCCCTAGGACGGGCTGCTTATTCGCTCCTTTGTCCCCGCATCCTCTCATTGTGCCAAACCGTCCATCACACTACCTTTCCCAATTTCTTCTCCTACCCTGCCTTTGTCTTGTTGTTCTCTAACCTCCCCATCCTCATCCCATAGGGATGAGGAGTCCCGAACCGGATGCCCCTCGGCTCCTGTCGGCCTTCCCCCAGGGATCAGTTTAAAAGTTGCCAATTATATACAAAAATGCAAGATTTAATTAAATGAAAGGTCCATCTTCTAGTTGGCCCTAAGTTTCTCAGGAAGCTGAGTTCCACACCCAAAAACATTTTCAACTCTCTCAACAAATTCACAACACATACACAAAACTTCTGGATGCAGCAGTTGGACAAAATCTTGTAGATAACTCATGACTTAATAAGTGCACTGCTGTCAGGCTGCACAAAGGTGGTCAACGGAATGAATAAAACAATAGACTGAAAATCTATCAGGCGTCTAGGGATATTAATGTCACCGTCAGACTCAAATAAAATTCCACACACCGACACGTCTTCTCCAAGATAGAATACACAATAGGGAAGAGGAGGAAGGGGGGAGTTAGTTTCATTACTACCTTCATTCACATTGAGTAGGCCATAATTACTTTCTCTTGTTCTTTCAGTTTTTCTTGAAGAATGGCCATTGTTGCATTTGAGCACTCATGTTGTTTATAAATGAAATGCCTACGGATAATTGGCATCTATCCCCATATTACACTAGAGGGGATTGCCGTATAACCTTAAGATTTGGCAGTGATCATAGATGGCTTTTAAAAAGGAAAAGTTCACATCCCATGGAAGATCAGTCTGGCAATAGCTGTTAGCTTAACAGATCCTCCAAGTTCCTACTCTCCCAGTCTCAAATGTTGGAGAAACAACTGGGAAGGCCTTCATCCTCAAGGACTTCATCCACAAGAAGGCATACTCTTCTTGTGAGATTCACATAGGTGAATAATTCTGTCTGGCTACTCTTGAAAACAGAACATTGGGTATGGTCTCATCCAGCAATGTTCTGTCTATTCTTATCACCCAGAAGAGCGGCATTTAATAGATTACATACAAGGAGGCAAAGAATGGCAGAATCAGGATGGATGTTTGTGCTCTGGTTAAATGTGTCCTGGTCATTGGTGTCAATTGTGTCTGTGGTTTTTTTTCCCATCCTACTATAACTGGACAACAAGCAAACTGGGTATAAGAGGCACTTTTTCAAGTGGGTGCTCCTTTTTTTAGCAGGGGGAGAGTAACTGGCCTGCCTCACCCCAGCAGTTTCTGTTCTAGTGGCTGTCTGCTGGTATTCCTTGGCATCTTTTTAGATTGTGAGCCCTTTTGGGACGGAGCCATTTAGTTATTTGATTTTTCTCTGTAAACTGCTTTGTGAACTTTTAGTTGAAAAGCGGTATATAAATACTGTTATTAATAATAATAATAATAATAAGAAGAAGAAGAAGAAGAAGAAGAAGAAGAAGAAGAATAAGAAGAAGAAGAAGAAGAAGAAGAAGAAGAAGAAGAAACCCCATGTTATACATGTTAAGATTCTTATTCTAGCCCTAACCCTACCTTTGTGTTTTAACAATATAAAGTGCACTTAATATAAATATACATGTTCTGGGCACAAATGTCTGGACTGAAGAAAGAAAGAAAGAAAGAAAGAAAGAAAGAAAGAAAGAAAGAAAGAAAGAAAGAAAGAAAGAAAGAAAGAAAGAAAGAAAGAAAGAAATTCTCCAGGAAATCAACAAGCATGGTATGAAGCCCACCTTTAGCAACTGGAAGATAATGCCCAGGACCAGTTCAATGCTCCCTGTGCCTGAAAAGGCATGACATATGCTACCATCCTCCTTGGCTTTGCCATGCCAAACACCCCCTTCCTTACCCAGTGGTACATCAGCCCCTGCCCACACCACTCCTGCTCCTCTCACTCTCTGGATTCTGAAAGGATGATGAAAATGAGAGAAAGCAGAAGAGAGGAGTGGTTTGGAGCATCTCCTTTCCACTCCTCTTCCATTCCATTCCCATCTTCTCTTTCAAAACCAAGGAGTGGAAGAAGGAGCAGTGGGCAAGGGTAGCAGGTGTCCCCACTAATCTGCCACCTGCAGCAATTGCCTTCAAGGCCTCATGGATGGACCAGCCCTGGCAGTGGCATCTGAATAAAAATGAGCATCAGGACAGATGGTAGGGGTTGCTCAAATAATTTTTAGCACATAGGTCCTCTAATCCCATATTTGTCTCTGTTGGCATTTAACCAAATGCATTTAACCATTGCATTCCTTTGATTCAGTGGCAAACAGCATCAGATTTTTCAAGCAAGAGTCTTAACAGTTGGGTCTGCAACTTAATCAGCATGTGCCATGAGTTGCCAATCCAAAAAAAAACACAACCAAACAAGCAAAGAATCTGTGCATAAGAAATAGAGTGCAAACATAAAATATCCCTACATTTATATTGATTGGGTGATGGCCATGTAGAAAATTCACTTGGCAGTTCTCATTTCTGGGACAGAAGGCTGGTCATTTGATGTTCTACACCAAAGCCTTCCAAAGCTAACATGCAGACTATTAAGCTCTGTGTCCTTTGGCTGAATATTTCATTCAGATTCATAGCTGCCATGGAAACGGAAGTTCTTGTGAAACATTTTGAAAACAAGAGAGCCAACACATTATGTCCAGCATTCCCCTGGTCAACAAAAAGTAACTTCAGCATACTTTCAGCCACTATGGACAGACTTCAGCTTTCTGCTGTGCTACCGTCACCTCCATCCGTAGAAAGAAAATGTTTCCTTGCTCAAATGATTTCCATCCACTTCTTCCAAGAATATATTATTCCCTTCAATTGTCATCCATTTGGTAAACTATACTGTACAGACCCTGTACCTTAGAGCAGGGGTCTCTAAACCCCTGCCTTGGGGCTGGGTGCAGCCCACAGAGAGTCTCTATCTGGCCCACGGCCAACCTCTGATCCTCTGAGAGCCTCTGATTTTGTTGACTAAACACAACCAGAGTTGTACTTGTGGGGTGGGGGAATAGGGGTCCATTCAAGTGTGCGCTTTATTTATTGGGGTGTACTGGTGCTTGGAGAAATTCTGGACATCTGAATTCATTCATTCATTTAAGTTCCAACTCAAATGTATTTATTTAAATTTTATATTTAGTTTTTTTCCTGCCCTTGACACTGTGCCAGATATTTGATGTGGCCCTTCAGCCGAAAAGTTGAGACCCCTGCCTTAGAGCAACAGTTTTCAAACTTTTTAGCACCTGGATGCACTTTTTTTAAATGATACTCTACTGGGATCCACCTAGGTTTACAAGACTTTTAAAAAAAATCTGGAAAGAAACAATAGTTTTATTCATTTACACGTAAAAACAACCAGAAAAAAGGTGTTCCAACATGTATCACCCTATATTTACACATGATTGCAAACTGAGCTTTTTGCAGGGCAATTAGCAGCTATCTGATTTGTGAAAAGCCTCAGGGTTTGAGGCAATAAATAAGGTGATGGAAGCATCAGATTACTTATTTCTGTACTCCGGTTGCCTGGGGGTGGCTTTCTGGAGCCCTGCAGGCTTCAGGAAGCCCTCTGAAGGCAACTGGAGCTGAGAGCTCAGGTTGGTCCAAGTGTGGCTCAATATGGGTCTTGGGGAATCCACTGATATGGAGGCCCCACCTGTACATTCCTTAAATGACAATAGACCCTATTCATCCCAGCATGCCCCTCTTGTATGCTGGTGTTTTTATGATAGTGAACACCTTTGCAACAGCAATCCCCTTTGCTATGTAGATCATTCTGAAGGACAAAGTTAGTTGAAAATCAGTATAATCCAACAATAACAATAATCAATCAATACATATAATAATAAGCTCATGAACCAGACTCTTAGGCAAATCCTAACCAAATCCTAACCAACTTTCCAGCACTGGCATAGCAGTGCTAATGGGGCATGTGCTGCATCCTGCAGTTGAATGGCACTCATGGGCCTCCTCAAAGAAAGGGAATGTTTATTCTCTTACCTTGGAGCTGCATTGCCCTTATGTTGGTGCTGGAAAGTGGGTTAGGATTGAGCCCTTACTCATTTTTGTGCCATCAGATGAATGATTGTTGGTCTTGCAACAGCAAACAAAAAGGCTAATCTTTTAGCCTACGTTTCATTATTATGTCCTGAAAGCATAAGTACTTTCACCAAGTTTCATCCTCTGCACATTATACACGTATATTCTAAAATTCTTTGGTAAAATAACCGAGCCATTCCAAGAGAAGTAAAAAGCATTGGTATAACACTAGCAGAATTTTCTAAGAGCCACTTTCCCCACATATTGTTCTCATTTGCAGCATTGAATCTGCACACTCAACCAGGCACACTCAACCAGGCACACCTCTAGCTTCAGCTAGAGGTGAGATGCTACCAAATATCGGTAGCTGTTTCCCATTATCTGCCACCTGACATATACAATTTATACCTGGTTTCTCAAAACTGGATTTAGAAACAGTGACACTGTCCACATTTCCTGCTTCCAAGATGCAGAAGTGGTAATTCCCAAAGGGTGACTGAAGCAAGGAGACAAAGCAACTATGCCTTATATTTTCTGGCCTCCCTTTTCACATCCTGCAAGATGCCCAGCGCAAGCTGCAGAATCAGTTTATTATCCAGGTGCCGGAAGGTTCGCATTAAACGGATATGTCAGTTCTTTGCCCACCAGGTGCACTTACTGTTCCAGATTATTTATTTAAAAGAGAAGATCATGTTTTCAGCAGCAGGATGTTGATGAGGCCAGACTGCCTTTCCAGTTCCTTAATATGTTAAATGGCTACTTACTCGTACCACGTTGGTACATACAAAGAAGCAAATGTGCCACCAAAGACCAGCTGCAAAGCATCTGCTTGCTTACTGAGTCTTAACCCAATTGACATTTCTCCTCTAGTACTCAAGGAGGAAAAAGCTTCTTCCTTCGCATCCTCGAGTAAAAGAGAGGCAGACGTTCCATCAAGACCAAATTATGTGAGCGGAGGGCAATTCCAAATAAGTAAGAAGAAGAAAAAAACCTGGGTAATAAATATATATAATCCTCCTTTCGGGCTCAGACAACTTTTTGCAGAAATCCAGTACATTTGCAGATTTCCAACTTTGAATTTGGAAATATAGATTTCAGCATTGAAATTTCAAAGTCCCCCCACCACAAGGGAGTGAGCTGTTTTATGTTTTATGCACTCACCACAAGGGAGTTTTATGTTTTATGTTCTAGTGTCAGAAATGGACAGCCTCTGGACAGCCCAATCCTATCCACACTTTCCTGGGAGTAAGCCCCATCGACTCAAATGGGACTAACTTCCCATGTATCAATCAAACTGTCAATGTTGCAATAATCAACTCAAAGGCCTGCTGAACAGTTGATGGATCTGAATGTTCAAGAAATGTTGAAGAAGAAAGATAATGGCCAAATTCTCAGGGGGAGGAGGGGCAATTCTACAATTTAAACACCACTCTCCCAAAGGGTGATCTTTCAGGCAGGTTTATATGGGAGAAGCTGAGTTTAAAAGTAACCTAGTCCTAGACTATTATGAGTTTTAACAGTTAAGCTTTCTGTTCCACATAAGTGGGGCTCTGAATTAAGGTGGAATTATCATCCTTGGCCATTTCATAAGTCTTCACGATTTATGAGGTCAGAAGGTCTGGTCTAGAGGGTAGAGCCTCCGTCTGCCTGAAGATAACATCCACAAGGTCGCCAGTTCGAGGCCACCGGCACCGTGCGACCTTGGAGCAGCTGACAAGCTGAAGCCAAGCAATTCCATCTGCTCTGAGCGGGGGAGGATGGAGGCCAGAATGCGAAGCCAGATCAGAATGAAACACCTTGAATGTAGAATGTAGTCGTTCTTGAAAGAAAGAACCTTCTTTGAAATTGTAAAAATCCCTATTTAATAGGGATTTAATAAAACCTGCCTATGTAAACCGCCTTGAATAAAGACCTTGGTCTTGAATAAAGACCAAGAAAGGCGGTATATAAATACCTATTATTATTATTATTATTATTATTATTATTATTATTATTATTATTATTATTTAGAATACAGTCTTAAACCTGTTTTAAAAGTCATTTCATGTCCTTAAAGAATTTCTTGGGGCATACAGCTCTGTGGGCTAGGGATTTTTTCTCAGTGTCTACTGTTCCCTAGGGGAAAATCATGACGGTTCAATTGCTACGTAGTGTTGGGTAGAAACACTTCACATGTTTTGCCTTGATGTGATCCTTACCAAGTAAGTACTATTAACTCCATTTCGCAGATGGTAAGACTGAGGCCGAGAGGGAGTGGCTTGCTTAAGGCCACTTGCTTAAGGCTTGCTTAAGGCTTAGTAAGTTGATGGCATAGGTAAGAAGAAAACTGAGGCAGTCCTGATTTGCAAGACTGATTCGCTACTATGTCATACAGCTTGAGATGAAATACTTTTCTGTTTCCCTTTGATCCATTTTTGCCACAGGTGTACACATTTGCTCCCTGTTGCATATATGCAACATTGGGCAAAGATGGTTTAAGAAACCAATCTTGTAACCCAAAGTTGGCTCCCCTGAGATGCACTTTGCTCCTTTTATTCCCCTCCCCCCATTTTCCTTTTCTGGTGCCAGCACTGTGTGAAATAAAACTAGGCACAAATATTTGAATGTCCATTTAAGATAAAGCATCCCAATTAACTATTGGTCTCTATTAGCAGCGATGAACTTGTCAGTCTGAGGAATAAATATTTCACAAGGTGATGCTGAACATATTGACAGGAGCAAAACATTTGCAGTCTGTCCATGGGCAGCTCCTTATTGACCTTGTGATGGGACTTATCTGCTGTCTCCATGCTGGCAAACAGTTTGTCTCGTCCCGGCTCTCCTCTTTTATATACAAAAAGCAACTAATTTGTCACCTTGCCAGCTTTAACTAGCTGAGATGAAGCTAAGCTAATTTAATAGGAACTGTTCAATAGCTTCGACCCACCTGACACTGTCAGTTAAGACAACTCCGACGGCATCTTGTCTTTCATTATTGGGAGCTGCTCCTTCAGAATACCTGAACACCAAGTCAAACAGTGTGCTTCAGAGTCAATAGGCCTGACTTTTTATCTCAAGGACACTCTTTTTTGATGCCGGAAACTGTTGACTGGGAAAACACAGTTCGTAAAGGCAAGAGGATTCTAATTAAACCCATAGTTTGGGCTACAGAAGTATGAGGCATCCATCCCCCAGGTATCCATCTCACTGAAGTCAGAGCTGTTGGACTTTTCAAAGTTGCAGTCATGGTAGAGGATGAATCAACAAGCAAAAGTGTGTCTATGGGGAACTAAAACTTTGCCATCTGTAGAGAAGATAGTCATCAGTATAGGTTATCCAGGGAGGCTCTCTGGCATGTCCACTGCCGCCTGATGCTTAGCTGGTAGGACATATGACAGGGCCTTCTCCATGGTAGCCCCCAGCATCCTAGCAGTGGAGGTGTAGCTGGTGCCCTCCCTACAAAGATTTCAGTGTAGGCTGAAAATGTTATGCTCGTTTCTAGTCTTCTTCTGTTTATTTGTCTCTCAGGTCAAACCTATGCCCCCTCCACTGTGCTGAAAAGACACATGCTGTGTCCAGCCGAGATTTAATTCCCCTTATCCCTCTGTAAGCCTCCCACTCCACAAAGATTCTCCTTGGACCTGTACCAGCTCTTTAGCTGGCACAAGTCTGAGGAGAGAAAGGGAGCAGGGAAGTTGCTGTCAGGAAGGATGGGATCTGGCGTGTGCCGTCACCACCAGTTCCACCCTCTCTCACAGCCTCCCCAACCCTGTTCCTTCACCCTCTTCTCCCAGTTTCGTCCTTCCTCTCCTCTATTCTGTCTCCCCCAACCTTGTCCCACTTCCCCTGCTGGCTTACCTGCTCTGGGGTGGAGTGGTCAGTGGTCTGGTGACATGTTGGAAGGCTCTGACATTTGCACCGGCGCTCTGGCAGCATGCTTTATGGCTGTTTTACAGCAGCCCACTGCTGGCTGAATACACATTCCATGAGCAGGGCAGCCCATTAGAATTGAATTGCCCATGTTTCTTCTCTCTTGTTTTCTGAAAATATGTATATTGTTGCTTGTTTGATTTTTTTTTTTTTTTAATTTCTTGCCACTTTAAACTTTGCTTTTGGCAAAGCAAAATTATTTTTTAAAGCATGTAGAATTTTTGTTTTATACATCCAAGGATCCAAGCTGCGGCCGTACTTGGATCGTGCAGACCTGGCCACGGTGATCCATGCCTCTGTGACATCAAGATTAGATTACTGTAACGCGCTCTATGTGGGGCTGCCCTTGAAGACGGTTCGGAAACTGCAACTAGTGCAGAATGCGGCGGCCCGTGTGGTTACTGGAGGTAGGCGGTTCGACTCTGTCAGTCCGCTTCTCCAGCGGCTGCATTGGCTGCCCATTCGTTTCCGGGCCCAATTCAAGGTGCTGGTATTGACCTTTACTGCTCTGGACCAGGGTATCTTAGAGATCGCCTGCTCCCGTACAATCCGGCTCGTCCTCTTAGGTCATCAGAGAAGGACTTTTTACAAGTGCCGCCGCCTAGGGAGGTACGTGGGGCGGCTGCAAGAAATAGGGCCTTCTCAGTAGTGGCACCAATGCTATAGAACTCCCTTCCCCCTGACTTAAGAATGGCTCCCTCTCTTGAGACCTTTCGGTGAGGCCTGAAGACCCTTCTGTTTAAACAGGCCTTCTGAGTTCTCGGCCTTTTAACATCTTTTTAACATCTTTTAATATTTTTACAGGCCTGTTTCTTTTATGACTTGCTGCTGCTCTATGCTCTTTTTACCTATTTTTTATTCTGACTGCTGTTTTTTATGATGTGTTAATATGTTTTTATTTGTTTTTAAATTCTGTTTTTATATGTTGTAAGCCACCTTGAGTCCCTTTGGGGAGAAAGGCGGGATAAAAATAAAGATTATTATTATTATTATTATTATTATTATTATTATTATTATTATTATTATTATTATTATTATTATTATTACATCCAAGGAATTAAGGCTACTGAAATCCCCATTTTAGATTCAAGGTACATCCAAGGAATTAAGGCTACTGAAATCCTCATTTTAGATCCCCTCCCCCCAAAAAATTCACTACTTGTTTAAGCAAACAGTTTGGGCAGTGGGAATTCCGCTTAGGAAAAATTGTTGTGATAGAACATGAGGGGTCACCGTGAGGCATCAGCCGAGAGGAGCATGGATGATTTGTAAATGGAGATGGATTTCTGACTTATTGTTCACTCAGGAACAAGGGCTGTATGGAAGCACCAAGAATGCTCTACTGAATAGTTTCAACTCCTGCAAAAGACAGTTTTGCAATTAGTTCACTGCAGGCACTGACCCACTTCTAGGGGGGAAAAATGACAGCACAGCCCAACTTAATTTGTGTGCCTTCATCACTTCGGGGCAGGCTGAGTGTCAGGTTTCGTGAAGTGTTATCAGAAAAGTATTGGGCACAGGCCAGTATTATTAACAGTAAAGAGAGAAAACATTTATTTCCCCATTCATCTCACAGGAGTAGAGAACGAGGTGGTCTCCCAGGCTCATGGTGTCAGTGGCATCTTCATTTGAGCTCTGGCTTGTAGCAAAATGCTGAATTAAAGTTCAATGAGATAAGAACTTTGGAATTTGTAAACTGCATCAGCACACTAAAGGCCCAATCCTAAACAGTGCACACCAACTCACTGCCAGCACGCACTATTGCAAATGTGCAGTAAGGCATATTTGCGGCCCTCAGCACCGATGGAGTGCTGGCACTGGGCACTGGGCTAGTGCCGGTGGAGCACTGGTGCTCTGCCACTCAGCAGTCACGCTTTGCTCCACCAGACCCTGAGCCTCTGTGTCAGGTTCCCTGCCCAACGTGGAAGGTCTTAATTCTACACCAACCTTCAGGTCACCATTGTGGGACTACTTACCATACCCGGGGGAGGGGACATAAGCCCCCTTCTCCCAAGGAGCCACCAGCAGTGCCCGCTGAGCATGCAGGATGTAGCAGCAGCCATTTTTGGCACCATTGCAGCCCTGGGCGCTAGGCAACTCAGGACTGGGCTGCCCATTATGCCAAGGACACATGCGGCCCTCTTCTCACTAGTGACTTAACCAAATTTTGTGAAGACCCAGTTTTAGAAGATGATTTGACATGCTCACATAGTGGGTCAGTATTGTCAACCAGATCTTTTCCAGCTCCAGTTATAATCCTCCTTCTCCTTCCCCAACTAATTAAACCATTTCTGCCCAATGTTACATATACACAATACCGATCAAATGTGTACACCTGTGGGCTTGGCAAAAATGTGTTACCAAGTTGCAGTAATGATATGGTAGGGGGACTTTGTTCTCCCCCACCCAACCTTCTCTGGGGCACAGAAGTATCAGCAGAAATAATGATGCTGGGACATGTAGTTTCCCTGTGGTGCCTGGGAGATAGAAAGTGGGGAAAAATAGAGGGCAGTGGGAAAGAGGCAGAAGGAAATAGCTCTTCTATTTTTCCCTGCCACTGTTTAAGCAGCAATAGCAAGACAGAGACATTTGGAATTTAGACAGCAGTCCACTCCTGATATTATTGAGATGTCATTGTGCCCTTGGGATGTCACCGTGTTCTGAAATTAACTCACGTTGGTATTAACCAAACTACTTTCATGCACATATAACTTCATTTGCTAGCTCAAATCAAAACTGCTTAAAACAAGGGAAAGAGTCCACCCTTCTCAGCCTTCAGCTCCCAAAAGTTAAAATGTAGAGTGGTACCAAATTTTTGTGTGCATTTCATTCAAAAACACATATACACAATTTATTTAATTATTGCTTTAAGGCTGCCATTCAATCTTGGATAGTGGCCATTTACATTAATGGAGGAAATGACACATCTAGATTGACAGGCAGGCACACATACACTCACCCATCCCATCTGGTTGATTCACAGCCCAAGCCTATCTATGTCTACGCAGAAGGAAGCCCCACTGAGTTCAATGGGATATTCTTCCCGCTAAGTTCGCAAAGGAGAATAAAAAATAAATAAAAAGGAAACCAAATGGGCCCAATTCTGACCTGTTCATTTATGAAATGAAAATTCTGCCCTGTCATTCTTACTTTGGAAATTTAGTAGCTCTCAGGATTCTATTTTTATTTTTAAAAAATGCCATGAAAGACTGAATTAAGCTCTCTAATTCATTTTGTCTCCTTTCTTTCCACAGTGTATTTTACTTAGCTCTTGTTGGCTAGGTGAATATGGGTACATGACTCTCCAAAGACCTCCATGTTCATAATCAAGTATTATTTGGGGTCTTAGGGGAAAATATGTTTTTCAAACTTCGCACTAAACAATAACAATCAAGTCTGACTAGTGCCTCAGCACTGCTAATGGTAGATTTCTTGAGCTCCCTTTCTACCCACATTCTGAATAGCAGTGTATTCCCTTCAATTTGTGGGAATGTTCTTGCTTTTCCATACTTCTTTAGATGTTTCATTGTTAGCATAATTAATGTAATTGCATCTAATTATGTAATTACTGTAAATACATGTAATTGGTAATTATAATGTGCAATTATGTAATTCTGATGTGTACCAATGTTAAAAAAAAAATCCCTTACAAAGCTTTGGGAAGGTAAAAATAATCTGAACATGTGTTGGGCACAATTACAGAAGTTTAGTAATTTTTTTTTGTTGATTCCACACTCCCCCAACCATTCCTTTTACATGCCAAAAAGGAAATTAATTTACATTATGTACTAATTGGCTACAAAAATGTGACTTTTTAAGAACAAGTTAATTATTTCATTATAGAAGCCTGCGTTTTTTTTCTCTTACCTCTTACTTATGTTAGAGCATTAATGGATGACTGGTGAAACCAAAGAGCAAAATATCTTCTCATTGACACACAGAAAGACCACTGCCCTGCCCCACCTCATGTGGGCAGGCTGAGGAGGCAGGCTCCCATTGGTCCGCGCAGCTTGGCACGGTGGGGGCCGAGCTCACGCGGGTGATTCCCACCCGCAGGAGCTCCCTCAGGGGTGCAGCAGCAACCCCACCCACCCTCCCTTTGCACAGTCTGAGATTAGCTGGTCGCTCTCGCAGGGCCGGGTAGGAATTTTTTGCTGGCACCTTGATTGGCCGTAGGTGTCAGTTTTTTCGCCTACCCCAGACTGCTGTAGTGGGAGGTGTGGTTTTGATAGGATCTCTTTCCTCCAGTCACTTGGCGTGATGCGTGCGGGGCGGGGTAGGTAGGGCAACTCGGTGTCCATCCAGGGCAGCAAGGTCAAGGGGGGCGAGCCAGAACTGCCCACATGATGCCTAGCCGGCTCGAAGAGGTAGGCTGGCAAACCCCCCTGACTGGTCTGGCTACGCTTGCATGGTTTGCCCAGCGAGCCAGCTGGCCAGCTCCCCTGCCCCCTTTGGGGGGTGATGTAGACAGGCTGGTGATCGACTGGTGGCAGTTGATCGACTGGTGATCGACTGGTGGCAGCCCATGTCAGTTGGTTCGCCCTTGGGCCCCAGGGGAGGTAGACGGCTAGGTCCGTTTCCCCCAATTTTAGGCCCCCGCACACCGGGGGGCTAGCCCCCTGGCCCCATCTAGCCCTGCTGCTGTTTGTGTTGTTGTTGTTGTTAATAAAGTGGCCCTAGTTCAACCCAAGAAACCTCAGCCTGGCGTCTTATTTGGGGGGTCGGGGGTAATAAGAAAAGATGTTCTAACAGGAACTTTACCAGTTCATAACAGAAGATGAACCCTGCCACCATCTAATCCAGCATACTGCTTCTCACAGTTGCCCACCAGTTGCCTCTGGGTCGCCTGCAAGGAGCAGATGAAGGCATCCTCCTCTCCCGTCATTGTTCTTTTGCAAATGATATACAGAAAACTGAACTGAGAGCCAGGATGGTGCCATGTTTCTCAAACTGTGGGTTGGGGCACACTAGATGGGTTGTGAGACAATTTCAGGTGGGTCCCCATTCATTTCAATATTTTATTTTTAATAGATTAGACTTGATGCTGCCATGGTCTGTGACTGTATTTGGGGAAATGTGACACATCTGTACAAGCCACTATGTATATGCTTTTAACAATGATAGTCAATGGGACTTACTCCTGGATAAGTGTGGGATAAGTGTAGGTTGCAGCCTAGGATTGTAAAAAATTTTCCTGCTTGATGACGTCACTTCTGGGCATGACATCACTTCCGGTGGGTCCTGACAGATTCTCATTCTAAAAAGTGGGTCCAGGTGCAAAAAGTTTGAGAACCACTGGTGTAGTGATAGATAGATAGATACTTTATTTACGGTCATCCGACCAGCTCGTAACAAAATACACAGAATTAAAACCAACACCCCATTACACATATGTAAAATCATAAAATCAGAGATTTACACTCTCAATTTTCTTCCTTACCAACTGTGCAGCATAACAGAAGCGGGCAACCCTGAGTGATATATCCGAGTAAACATCAGAAAGCAGAAAAGCAAGCTGCTCCTCCACCTGCATCCCCGTTTCAATACCGAAGATCGGGGAGATAAATTTAGATCTCAAATCGTCATAGTATGGACATTGCAAAACAATGTGGGCAGTTGTCTCCACCACATTTTGAGGGCAGGGGCACAGTCTCTCTGAATAGGGACGCCTTGCATAACGCCCCAAAAGAACTGCTGATAAAAGTGCATTACACCTAGCTTTAGTAAAAGCAATCCTAAATTTAGGTATAACAATATTATAAAAATATCTAGCAGGAGAAAATGCAAGAGCTTGATCCCCAAGAAAAACATACACTGAAAGTCTGGCTCTCGCAGATCTCAATTCAAGGTCTACCAACCTCTGACGCAAAATTTCTTTTGCGTCTCCCGGGCTCATCATCATTAAAGACTCTGGGGAGAGATTGCAGAGTTTGAAATTATCCAAGCACCTTTTTCCCCAGGTGCCTACAAAAAGATCAAATAAGTAAAGTTATCCTGTCGCGAGAGAATCTTCAAAAAATAATGTAAGGCATTTAGCCACATCGACATCTCTATACTTGGGGTACCGGATTCCAACCTGACCACAGTGTTTGGCACACATCGGGGAACATACATCAATTGGCGCAAAAATTTGGTCTGGATCACCTCCAAAGACCTGGTATTTAAATATGGGGCGATCTCAGAGCCATAGAGCAATTGAACCCTAGTTTTAGCAGTGTGCAGCCTTAAAGCTGCAGGGAGAAATTTGGCGCCTTTGGATGAATAAAAACGATAAATGGCACCAGATATTTTCTGAGCTGATTGACTGACATAGTTTTTGTGGGCCAAACAGCCTCCTTGAAGGTATTCAACCTCCCCCAGGTATTTTATTATTTTAACCTGCTCAATGGGTTTCCCATTTAGGAGCCATCGAAAGGCCTTATAACGTCTAGCAAAAACCAGCACCTTTGTTTTTTATCAGAATTTATAATTAATTCCCCCTGTGAACTGACCAGGGCTAGATGGCGAAGAGCCCTCCTCATGCCGACCTGTGTTCTTGATAATATAAGCACATCGTCGGCATATGCCAAAACAGGAACATGACGATCAGCAAGCTTTGGAGGATGTAAGGCCAGATCATCAAAAGAAGTGATCAATGAATTTATATAAAAGTTAAATAAGAGGGGGGCAAGAACACAACCCTGTCTAACCCCTTTATTAACCAAAATTGGATTTGTTAGATGACCATTAGATGAACACCTAATCCTTATGCCAGAATTGCTGTACAAGCTAACCATAAGCAGCAATAATCGACGGTCAATGGACGAGGCTGCAAACTTATCCCATAGCCTTGATCTAGGAATTAGGTCAAAAGCAGCCTTGAAATCAACAAAGGCTGCAAAAAAGTCTAGAACCCCTAGTGGCCAGATGTTTTTCGACAAGAAATTGCAGCACTAAAGTCTGATCAAGGTGTGATCTTCCAGGGCAAAAGACTGCCTGAATATCGGCTATAATGTCTTGAGATTCCATCCAGGCCAATAGCTTCTCTCTCAGATGCAAGGCATAAATTTTACTGATGACATTGAGCAAGCTAATAGGCCTGTAATTTGAGGGAATTTCATGACCTCCTTTTTTATAAATGGGAACTATAATCGCCCAACCCCAATCAGAAGGCATATTGGCTGTTTCATCAATATACGAAAATAGGGCAGCCAAAGTTGGAGCCCACCAATCCTGATGTTCTTTAAGCAAATCACTTCTAATAAAATCTTCCCCTGGAGCTTTTCCACTTTTAACTCTCCTAATAAGAGAGACAACCTCCTCACTGGTTACAGGTTCCCAAGATGGAAGATCTTCAGCTAGTAATTTAGATCTTAAATCTGGACAAGGGGGTTCTTCCGATGCATAAATCCCCTGAAAATGTTCCACCCATTCTGATGCTGTAATATAATTTGGGGCTCCCGAGGGAAACACCTTCAGTAGTGGATTAATTATGTGCCAGAAGAGAGATGTATTTTTCTGATTAGCTGCACTAATTAAATCTTCCCAATTTTTCTTTATAAAGATTTCCTTCTTAAATTTAATAGTTTCCTTAAATTGTTTTTTTAATTTTTTTAAATGCACATAATGAACCTCCAATTGAGATTCTCTCGCCATAATCAAAGCAGCAGTAACCTGCTTCTTCAGGATCCTACATTCAGAATCATACCAGTCTACTTCTGTATGTATACAGTCTAGACTGTATGTACCAGTCTACAGAATCATAAGATCTACTTCTCAGACTAATATTGTTGCGCATATAATTACTTTAAAAAGGTTTTAAGGCAGCAACAACATTATTATAATGTGACAAAGGATCACCTTCCTTAGCTATAATTGCATCCCTAAAGCCCATTACCCGCTCACAACTCAAAAGCCCTTGAATTTTAGCACTAACATGACTGGTCCATTTCACACAACTTGTCACAGGACCTAAATGGTCAGTAGGGTGATGGATCTCTCTTGACTTAAACTGCTCAACTGTTGACAATTTGAGCGATAAAGGGAGATGGTCGCTCTCTGATCTACTGAGTACCCTAAAATCCAACAAATCTGGTAGCAACGACCTAGAAATAGCCACATAATCTAGAAGTGAGGGTTTAGTCCCCTTCCAAAAGGAACACACTGCTGGGTGATCCTCTGGCCATGAGCCGTTAAGGATTATTAGATCTTGCTTTATGCAGCATTGGGCCAAAAATAAGTCCTGACGATTACACCTACAATCGTTAGAAACACGTTTGCGCAATGGAGGAGGGTCAGAAAAAGACGGGGGGAAAGCTCCAAATTTTGTAAAAAGTTCCAAATCATTTCTGCCCATTTTAGCATTAAAATCCCCCAAAATGACCACCTGAGCAGAAGGATATGCCTCTTGGATCTCCCCGAGATGCTTAAAATTGATCCATATTTGCCTTAAGGTGGTTAAACCCACAAGTGGCGGAAAGTACACATTTACCAAAATTAAGGGAATTGGCTGTAAATTAAGTTTTACCACCAGAGTATAACGGTCAAAAGCAGGCAAGGATCCCACTACAATAGACAAATTCGTAGAAACCAATGAAAGTAATCCCCCCTTAAGTCTGCCCCTTCCCAAACCAGGGACCGCCGGGGTCAAGAAAGCTCTAAAGCATCTACTTGGGGGGGAGGGGGAAGAGGAAAGCCAGACTTCCTGAAAACATAAAACATCCCATTTCTTGACAAAATCAAAAAAATCAGACTGCCCAAATTTCCCGGCCCACCCCGCCACATTCCATGAAACAAGATGAAGTACATTAGCTGCACTCGGGTCAAATACCCACTGAAGGAGCCTGACTATTTGCAACAAAGGAGATGGTAAAACTAATATCGGCTGCCACACAGGGATTCAATACTGGGGTCACAGCCCCCACATTTCTACAGGGAACCCCATTGGAAACTCTTTGGATCCCAACTGGACTTGAGCCCAACTCCACAACAGGATACAAGTTTGCAGTTTTTGGAGAACACTGAGTACCCTGAGCTGGATAATCCAAAATTGTCTGATCATTGCCAGATGAAGGTTCATCAGCTTCCAACACAGTCAAATTACTAGATAGATGACTTTGCTGTAAAATATCAGTTTCTATTAATCCAGGGGTTTGACATCCACTTTGTGCAGATAGGAGCACCAAGCCATGGGCAACAGACGCAGACTTTACTTCATCCAGGGTATTCTCTCCAACCTGAGAAGGGAGTAACAGAGAAGTTGAAGAAAGAGAAGATATCATGGACTGTTCTTTAAAGTCCATTAGACACTGTAGGTCTGGATGAAGAGTCCTAGGAGTAGGTTGCTACGCAGCTACCTCCATATCCATCGAATCTTCTGGAGAAACATCCTGTTTCTGGAAAGGAGTAGAAGCTGATGTGTCTTGTATGTTTTCAAAGTCTTGCACCAGCTCTTTCAAGGCAGAAATCAAATGCTCCTGTTCTAGCAAAGCTAGCTCTGAAAATGACTCTTTCAATTGAAATTCAGAAGTGGGGTCCAAGAGTTGTGAATCCAGATGCTCAAAAGTTCTAGGCCTAATAGGAGAAACCTCTGCCCTAACTGTATCGGGATGTCTAACTCCCTGAGATTGGGTAAAAGCAATAATGGGAGGTTCATAATAGACTTTCTTAGGTCGTATTCCAAAATGATGTAAAAGAGAAGATGACTTAAGAAGCATTTGAGGTATAACATCCTGTCGAAAAGACAGCAGGATATTTTGCCAATTGGGAGAAGACCTTAATTTGGTCACATTCTGCAAGTCCACTTCATGCAAATCACAGCGTAGAAGACTGCTCAGAGAAGATTTTGCTCTGAATTTTGTGTGTCATCTGCCATAGTTTAGCTGGCTTTGAAAAATGGAGAGGGAGATCTTGCAAGGTTGCAATCTTCTTCCCGTCTTCACTTCCGACGTTGAGGAAACAGCAGGAATGTCACCCACACAGGGAGGCCTGTCCTTCACTGTGAGTGTTTTCAACTGACGACACAAAGCCTCTAACTTACAGGCCATAGCCTGCTGGCCTCTGAAGATAGTAAGCAGAGTTTGTGAGATAAGAGCACATTGTTTGCCAGACAGGGCTTTCAGTTCCTTGAGACCTATCCATTCCAAATTATCTGTGCTGGTAGCTGCATTACACACAGAGCTGGATTTCACCGCCCCCTTGAAAACACCGGAGGATAATGGCGTCTCACTCCTCTCTTAATGTTGACTTAATGTTTGACTCCCTTCTTCTACCACCTCAGCACCCTCTGAGATTAATTCCACAGTCTTACTCACTTTTCCATGATTAAGTGGACATTCCGATAACAGCAGCTGTTTAGAGACCTTGACGCTGCGTTTCTTCTTCAGGGCGGTTTCCCCGGAGGCAGCTGGGCTGGTTCTCTGTCGTTTACTTCGTTTCTTCATACTTACAGATAAAAGCTGATTTCTTATCCCCAATAGGGACATTTGCAAACCAAAACACTTGGCTTGCAAAACTGCATTCAGAGGTGCCGCAGAAAAGAAAATATTGTAAGAAGGCACTCATAAACAGGAAAAAAGGAAGTTTTTAGACGGAGCTCAAGTAAACGTGTGCAGCCCCGGAGGCAGCCTCCTCCCCCCTCACTGGTGTAGTGGTTTTCATGTCAAATTTAGACCTCAAAAATCCAGGTTCAAAGACCCATTCTGCTATGAGGCTTCTTGGGTGACCTTGGCCAGTCATCATCTCTTGGCTTCACCTACCTCACAGGATTGTTGTGAGGACAGACGGGGGGGGGGGGAAGAACCATGTACATCACCCTGAGCTCCTTGGAGGGAAGTATGGTACAAAAAATGTGAAAGGAAAAAATGAGTGCATGAATGAATCCTGCAGAACCTGGGGATAGGATATAGCCACCATGACTAGATGCCACCCAATATTATTCCGGAGAAGGGGAGGAGTGTGTATATGCAAGTACTAAGGGGAAAACTAATATTTGGACTTGGTCTGAAGGTGTTTCAGGGCTGGGGGAGAATAGGCCGAATCCTAACCTCCCTCCTGATCTTGGATCTGTGCCAGGTAGATAATTTAGGCCGGAGGTGCCCAAACCCCGGCCCTGGGGCCATTTGCGGCCCTTGAGGCCTCTCAATGCAGCCCTCAGGGAGCCCCCAGTCTCCAATGAGCCTCTGGCCCTCCAGAGATTTGTTGGAGCCCACCCTGGCCTGACGCAACTGCTCTCAGTGTGAGTGTGACTGTTTGACCTCTCACGTGAGCTGTGGGATGAGGGCTCCTTCCACTGCTTCTTGTTTCTCGTCTGTGATGCAGTAGCGGCAGCAAAGGAAAGGCCAACCTTCCTTTATACAAGGCTTTTTATAGGCCTTGAGCTATTGTAAGACCTTCATTCATTAATATAAGTTTATCTTTAATATATTCATTTATGTAAACTTATGTAAATTTATTCAAATTTTAAACGTAAATTAATTCTTTTTTTCCCTGGCTCCCGACACAGTGTCAGAGAGATGATGTGGCCTTCCTGCCGAAAACTTTGGACACCCCTGATTTAGACAATAGAGGGTCAAATCCTATCCAACTTTCCAGCCCTGGTGTAACCATGCCAATGGTGTGTGCACTTCATCCTGTGGTGCGTAGGTAGTTATGGGGACCACCATAAAGTAAGGGAACCTTTGTTTCCTTGCCTTGGGGCTGCATTGCAGCTGAACTGGCACTGAGGTGGCTGGGGCATTACTCAGGGTAAGGGGATAATTATCTCAGTGCAAGTTCCAGTGCAGGTTAGGACTGGACTGTGTCTTTTGCAGCCAAGTAGGAATTTTTGGCCCCTGTGTCTAATTATTATTATTTTCATCTACTTCAGACTGACCAAGTGGGTTGTTAGTAGTTAGACAAGTGATCACAACTGACAGGTGAGTGCAGGTTCAACGACAAGGCAGATCAAGCTCCACCGGTTTGGAGTTTGGTTTGAAGTTTGGTTTTAACTACAGCCACCCACTCCAGCTGAAAAAAAAGACTTTGTGCCCATGGAATACCATTACAGTTCACACAGCTTGCTGCATAAAACTTGGGACTTCAAGTCCTTAACAAGGCTGTCCTCTCTCTGCTTCTTGTGTTGTGAATGACAGAACCACTGAAGGATTAATGAACTGCGAATGACTGTACAAGTTGCATAGAACATCAGATCTCGCTGTGGAGGATTTACATGAATAGTTCTACTTAACACCATATCCGTGTCACGATGATCCACGGCTCTGTGTCGCTCTGTGCACCTTTACACTCACAACAAACTGTTTGAGACAGCACTCTTTTCAAGACAGGTCTCTAAGCCAAATCTGTCTTGTTTGAGCTGCCTTATGGCTAAATTGCTCTTCTGTATAATGGGATCCTAGGCAATACCTGCGGATCAGAGTGAACTCCCTTAAACGCCTAACATGAGACGCCTTGTTCTCGAACCTTTAGCACCCGGACCCACTTTTTAGAATGGGAATCTGTCAGGACCCACCGGAAGTGATGTCATGATCAGAAGTGACATCATCAAGCAGGGCAATTTTTAACAATCCTAGGCTGCAATCTTACTCACACTTACCCAGGAGTAAGTCCCATTTACTATCATTGCGAAAAACATATACATAGCCTGTTCAAAATACAGGTCTGTAATATTTCCCCAAATGCAGTCACATACCATGGCAGCATCAAGTCTAATTATTAAAAATAAAATGTTGAAATGAGTGGGGACCCACCTGAAATTGGCTCACGACCTACCTAGTGGGTGGGTCAACAGTTTGAGAAACACTGAGTTACAGCCCAATCCTATCCATATTTTCCTGGGAGTAAGCCCCATTGACTCTAATGGGATTTACTTCTGAGTAGACATGCATAGGATTGGGCTGTCAGACAGTTCTGACCTGAAAAGCCCCCTTGTGGGCTAAGCATCAGAAACAAATTTGCCACCCAAGTGACAATTGTCACCCAAGCCACAACCTATCTGACCAGAAATTTGAGCCTGGTTGTCTTGTTAGTTGTCTAATCAAACATACCATACCATTACATTATTATATTACATTATATTACAATATTGCATCATTATCATCATCATACAATCAATGTGCATGGCATGATGACAGAATAGAAGGCAACTGCCTTCCCCAAGAGACTGCTAATCTAAAAATGGACACTAGAGAGATGGGAGAGAAATGAGAAATAAGGGTGGAAAATATGCTCTTCCTACTCATTCAATTGGCTGCTTCTCTGCTGGTGTACTGGAGGCAGCGACAGCCCAAAATCTCCTGATATTGAGGCGACATGTCAAATGCTGCCATTGTTTACTGGCAGGCTCTGCTTGTCTCCCTCTCCAGTGCCCAGCTCAGCATTCCCCTCCATATTCCCTCTTCCTCTCTTCCTTTTCCAATCCGAGGAGTGTAAGGAGGAATAGGTAGGGATGGGAAGCAAGTAGGCAGGGATAGGCAGGGAATACTGCCTATATGAAACCTGCTGTTAACCTGCTGTTAACCCCTGCTAACTGGGTAAGAGGCACTTTTTCAAGTGGGTGGTCCTCTTTTATTTAGCAGGGGGAGAGTAACTGGCCCACCTCACCCCAGCACTGTCTGTTCTAGTGGCTGTCTGCTGGTATTCCTTTGCATCTTTTCAGATTGTGAGCCCTTTTGGGACAGGGAGCCATTAGATATTTGATTTTCTCTGTAAACCGCTTTGTGAACTTTTTGTTGAAAAGCGGTATATAAATACTGTTGTTGTTGTTGTTGTTGTTGCTGCCATGATGTGACTGATTCAGCTAGCCTCATGAGTGGGCCAGCTCTCATGAGCCCTCATGAGGAGGGCAGATGAAGGCACTTGGCCTTCCACTGAATGTTTGTATGAGAGCTGGTTGTCTCTGGCTCTGTGTGCTAGTTGCTGCTTTTCAGGGTTTGACCATTTCATTTAGTATTATTTCATATTTCATGGTCCTATTTCACATCTTAAGAAATGAGGCTAACATCCAAGAAAGCAATTTTCACAGGACTTTCTTCCCTCTTCAAGATTCACAGCCAAATCCAAAGGTTTCAGTGGCGCAAACATGCTATAAGACATGTTTGAACCAACAAGAGAGCTGGTTGGGCCAGTGTGGAGGCCCACACCAACTTGGCTGGTGGTGTACAGGTTGGAAGAGGGTGGTGGGAGAGTGGTCAGAGGTGAAGAGGGGGCATTTTGGGTGGGAGAGGGCAGGATGGGGGGAGGAGCGGGCACAGAAGGGGGATGGGATCAGTGGCAGCAATGCACACCATATCCTAACCCCCCTCCCAGCCAGTGCAGGATCCAAGATAGCTGGAGAGGACCCAAGAAGCCCCATAGGGACAGCTATGAACTAGAAAAAGATCCTCTTACCCTAAGGTGACCTCCAACCACCTCCTAACCTGCATAGGCCATACAGGGTTAAGATTGTGCTGTAAATTTTTTTTTAATTGAACTGTGATTAGGCTTTGGTTGCCCTGATGGGAATGGACGTATGTTAAAGACATATTTTAAAATGAATAGTTTCATGTACACGTCTTTAGGGTTGGTTACAGTATGTAAAGGGTTAACTCCATTCCATCTTGTCCAAGGTTTTAATTAGTCCTAACTTTTGCTCAGTTCAAAGCGAAATGGAGTTAGAAGTTGCAGTTAGCCTGTGTTTGGCTCTCTTTGTGCTGTTGTGAATCAAGCAACTATTTCTAAGGCAGCATGTCACATCCAAGGGACACAAGATCCAATAGCACTGCCCCTGGAACTTCTCATGCTCAAGAAAATTGAGGGCATGTTACAATATATTCCAGGTCATTCCACCCAAGAATATTTGCAACACAATGTTAATGTCGTTATTTAAAACAAAACAAAACCAAAAAAAACATCAGCAACAACAAAACTATGGGGTGATATATATGGGACTTATGCATAATGCTCCCTGCAGTGCTAATTACAGGAGGCATCCCATTACTTGGTCCTATTTCATATCTTAAGAAGTGAGGCTAATATCCAAGAAAGCAATTTGCACAGGACTGCTTTTCATTAATGGCCAAGACTATTGATTCATTTTGTATTTAATTCAGTAATTGAAGAAATTAGAGATTAGTCAGCATGTAAGCAGGATAATGTTCCTACATGCATGGTCTGACCTCATGCATACAAGTTCACACTAGTCTTTTCCCCCCCTCAACACACGGTACTGCTGTATTGATACCAAAGAGCAGACAGTTCAAAGGAGCTGGAAGGATGCATGATATTGGACCATAGCTAGGGATCCCAATTTCCTTTAAATTGCATAGAGAGATCTAAAGAGGCCCTGAAAACTATTAATGGAGAATAAGCAGCAAAGTACCACTGAAGACCTTCCTGTTCCCAGGGTCTGCAGTTGGGAAGTTTTCCCTCCATGAGGATAGTCTGAGATTGCGGTCTGAACCATCCTAACACACTAGAACAGTGTTTTTCAAGGAAAGATAAAATCAAACAATAGTTGCATTTCTCAGGGGGTAGGAAAAAGAAGGAGTGGATTGCTAATATAACATTAACACCAGAATGCGAAACAAAATAAATGCTTTTAATGCAGACTGTGTAAGCGCCTGTAAACTCCAGTTTAGAGTGAGTGAACAAAGTCAGAATCATTTCAAAAGGTAACGATTTCTATAAAGATGCACCACTTGTCCCTTCTCTCAATGCCCTCCTCTGGACCTGTTTTCTGTACCTGAGGTCATAGTGCCAGATCTGTCTCAGAACAATTAAGCACTGTGGAACTGAAATTTCATTGCCTGTAAAGTTATTACAAAGAAAAGTTGTGGGTTTTTTTTCTTTAACCTCAGTATCAAGAAATAAAGAGAAAATGCGGCATACATGACTCTGCTTGAATTTTTGAGAGGTGTCAAACTGTGCCTTTCTACCTCCCTTCACAATTGAAAGAGGAGGTCAGGAAGGAGTCACTGATTTAACAACTCTCCAAGGAAAGTGGGAAGGGACCTCCTTTTAGGCACTGATGATTAGATAAACTTAAACTCAGTCAGGATGACAGCTGCCCACCATGAAGTACACTTCCCCACTCCAGACAAGGACAGAAAGCAGGTGGGAGGACTAGGCCAGAGGTGGCCAAACTCACTTAGTGTAAGAGCCACATACGATGAACCTCAAATGTTTAAGAGCTGCAATGTTTAAGCAGCATTCTTAAATATACTTACTCACCAAGAACATTAAACTTATAATTTAATCCAGTGGACTGTCAGTTTACGTCTGGTAAATAATCATAAAACTTGAAAGTTTCTCATTTACCTTTTAAATTAATTGTGATGCAAAAAGGAGCTCAGTCGACATATTTCTGAGAGGTACAATTTTGGCATCCTTCAGTCTCAGAAGACTCTGGTATCACGCTCTGAATGGTGGTTCTGGAACAGAGTGCGCAAAGCCTGGGTAAGGTAGATATGGAGGATAGACTGTTTCCCATGCAGCAAATCTCCCCTCTCCACGTCGCTGAAATGGTCCAATGGAAAGGCAGAGGCCAATACAGTGGGTTCCAGTGGCACCGCAGGAGTTGCCAGAACGTGACTGTGTTCAGCCATGAACTGCCTCAGGAACTCCGGCTCTGGATTTGGCCTTGAGGTTGACTCCTGAAGCCTTTTCCATAACTGGATGTAGTCACAAGGCAGTGGAGGTTTGGGGTCAGAGTTTTCCTTCAATCACATGAGCTGCCTTCCCAGGCTGACGAGTTCCATCTACCCGGTGGCTGTTTAGTCGCCTCTTATGATGAGTACAGCCAAACTGAGGGCCTATTCTAATCCCCAGCCCCCAGGGGAATGAGAGGTACACACTATTTGTAAAAGAGCCACATGCAACTTGTGAGTCGTGGTTCGGCCACCCCTGGACTATGCTGTGAGACTCGTAATATTTCATTCCCCCCCCCCCTGCAACTGGATGCTCAATGGCAGATCAACTGGCAACCAGAAGAAACCACTCGCTTTGTTTCAAATATTATGAGACTGTTAGTATGTCTGTTCATTCGTTTGTATCGAAGAAGTGAAACTGAGGTCAAAACCAATCTTGCCCACCTTCAGGAGCTTCAGTTCATCATACTGCTAATTTTAGTTAAAATCACAAACACTGTAGGGTTTAATTTTGGCCCTGGTTAGAGTTTAGCCTTCAGACCCATTTCTAATGCCAGAGTTCAACCATAGAATACATGATGTCATGGAACAATATAGCAGCTAAGAATCAAGATGTGTGCCAGGAGGTCCCTGGTTTAAGCCATTTTTGCCCAATGTTGCAGATATGCAACAGGGATCATAAAAACATAAGAAGAGCCCCACTGGATCAGGCCAAAGACCCACCTAGTCCAGTTTCCTGTATCTCACAGTGGCCCACCAAATGCTTCAGGGAGCACACAAGACAAGACACAACCTGCGTCCTGGTGCCCTCCCCTGCATCTGGCAATCAGAGGCAGCCTACTTCTAAAACCATGAACTTGCACAGACCTACCATGGCTTGTAACCTGTGATGAACTTTTCCTCCAGAACTTTTCCTCCAGATCAAATGTGTACACCTGTGCGTCGTGCAGAAATGGGTTAAATCTTCATCAATTGAGATTGATGTGTCAGGAGGTCCTTGCAACAGGGATTGAGATGTGTGTCAGCAGGTCCTTGGTTTAAATCTTGCCTCAACATTGAAATAACCAGATCACATTACATAAGCAAAAGCAAGGTTCTGACAAGTGCTGGAGACTAGTTAATAGACTAGTCCTAACCCTAACCCTAGGGTTAGGAGGGGAAGCAGATGTAGTCAGAATGCATTTTAAGCTCTTTAGGACATGAAACAATGATGACTTGTTGATAACACTCCCAAAGGAGCTGTGCCCTTCTGCAGAACCATTCCTCTTGTTCAGTCATCCTAAAATATTTTTGACTGGTTGTCCCCTTGACTTACTGGGCCATGGCTCCCCATTAGGGCTACAATCCTATGCATTGTATAGGGCAGCAGGTTTTTCACAAGGAATCTGCGGCTCCCCTGGCTGGTTTCTGCAGCTCCCTGGGGAACCATGGTGCATGGTTTGGGAACCACTGCTCTTGCATGAAAGGCGCTGGGATGACATTTTTTTTCTTACTCAATGTTCTCATGCACCGTTGTGTTTGTAGCTTGTGGTACTGCCCCTTGTTTGGGGGTCTTCATTAAGTCATGTCAACATCCTCAGTCCCTTGTCCTTAATAAGTCAGTGGTTGTATGAATGAATGAGACAATAAATGTATTGTGAGTATTTAACAGAGCAGGCCTATGTATTTTTTCTCAGAAGTACCACTGTGTTGTATGGGGTGTATTTCCAGGTACACGATTTTCCAGGTATTTCCAGGTGACGATCAGCCTGAAGAAAACACAGGTCATGGTTCAGGATGTGGACTCACCTCCCTGCATTACAATCTCTGCACATGAACTGGAGGTTGTCCATGACTTTGTGTACCTTGTCTCAACGATCTCCGACACTCTTTCTCTCGATACCGAGCTAAACAAACGCATCGGTAAAGCAGCTACCACGTTTTCCAGACTCACAAAGAGAGTCTGGTCCAACAAGAAGCTGACGGAACATACCAAGATCCAGGTCTACAGAGCTTGCGTCCTGAGTACACTTCTGTACTGCAGCGAGTCATGGACTCTTCACTCACAACAGGAGAGGAAACTGAGCGCTTTCCACATGCGCTGCCTCCGACGCATCCTCGGCATCACCTGGCAAGACAAAGTTCCAAACAACACAGTCCTGGAACATGCTGGAATCCCTAGCATGTATGCACTGCTGAAACAGAGGCGCCTGCGTTGGCTCGGTCATGTTGTGAGAATGGATGATGGCCGGATCCCAAAGGATCTCCTCTATGGAGAACTTGTGCAAGGAAAGCGCCCTACAGGTAGACCACAGCTGCGATACAAGGACATCTGCAAGAGGGATCTGAAGTGGACCTCAACAAGTGGGAAACCCTGGCCTCTGAGCGGCCCGCTTGGAGGCAGGCTGTGCAGCATGGCCTTTCCCAGTTTGAAGAGACACTTGGCCAACAGTCTAAAGAGGCAAAGAATGTGCCAGGGAGGCACAAAGAATGTGCCATAGCCAGGGAGACAGACCAGGGACAGACTGCACTTGCTCCCAGTGTGGAAGGGATTGTCACTCCCGAATTGGCCTTTTCAGCCACACTAGACGCTGTTCCAGAACCACCTTTCAGAGTGCGATACCATAGTCTTTCGAGACTGAAGTTTTGCCAACATTTCCAGGTAAGTGTGCATAAGATGGCAGCCTCAGAATACACTATCTATATAATGTTCTTTTCAAAATATATGGTAATTTTCTCAAATTCTCTGTTTAGCTCTCTGTGCTATTGCAACCTTACTTGGTAAAAAAAAAAAAAAAAGATACTGTACTGGCCCAAATCCAGAGAAGCTCAGGAGACATTTTCCAAAAAGTCCTGCAATTCCATTCTGCCACATATATGCACATAGTTCTCCCAGGATTAGAGGATAGTCTTGCGGTGATGCTCCCGGAACAGTGTGGGGGTTGTCATTTATAAAATGACCACTCTGTGCTGAATGTACTCCATACTGTATGCATACATAAAGGGGTTCATGAGATTAGACCAAATAGTCAAAAAGAGGGGGGAATGGGTGGCAATCTGCATTGTCCACACATTTCAAGGTACAGTTAAACCCCTTTGAGAAATGCAGGATGATGTAACCCCAGGTAACCTTCACTGCAGAACATTAATGGTGTACAACTGTGCCTGCATCTGCTATCTTGCTTAGGTGCCAGATTTTTTCTCCCCTGGATCATTTACCGACCACATTCTAAGGAACCGAGCATTGAAACTAATGGAGAATAAACCTGAAGTCAAGCATTAAATGGTAGCTCTTCCACTGGAAAAACTGGCTTCTGGAACAGCTCTGCACAGCCATTTTCCACTGTTCCAAAATAATGTGAATATTTTAAAAAGAGCAAATCTACATCTCAGTGATATTTCTGGAACTGTGATTCTCTCTCTCTCTCTCTCTCTCTCTCTCTCTCTCATATGACCAGGCAGAAAGCGGGAGAGCCATAAACGCATAACATTAAAAGCAACAATGTATCCATCACTAAGACTCTGGTGATTAGCTTAATATATAGTAAAATCATGCCAAAAATGTCACAATACAACCTTCTGTTCTTGCACTGAATGTTTACAGTACTGCCTATGGCCATAGATTATGATGAGCTTTGGGGAAATTAGATCATACTGAAACTTTTCTAGTGTATGTGTAGCAAAATCTAGCTCAGTTCTGAGCCTCAAGGGGAACCACCAATGATTTCCAGTAACCTCTTCCAGAAGTTCTGCCCCTAGGGCTCAGTGGCAGAGAACATGCTTTGCACGCATCTTCAATGAAAGAAACTCAAGTAGTAAGTGAGGAAAGCTTTGGAGAATGACTGTCAGAGTACACAACACTGAGTGAAATGGATCAGAAGACTGATGCAATATAGCGGTACCTTGCACTTTCATCTGATTAAGGACCAGAACATGAATGAAAGTCAAAAGGAAAAAGAATAAACAAGGGTAAAAAAAAGTTTCCAAAACACTTCATCTTGTAACCTGGCAGAAGACAATAGCCATTCCTTCCTTTTCAGCCATGCACTAATTAAATACAGCTGGAGACTGCATCAAAACAAAGAGAAAGAATTTCAATTAATTAATTGGCAACCTGCTGACACTGTAATTAAGTTATAAAAATGCAACTGCCTTATACCAGATATTAAAAATTAGCCCATTACATCCATTGGGAGAGTTCCCTTTGCAACCTTATCTTACGTTACAAGAGAAGAAGATGGCTTTATGCACAACTTCCCTTCTGCCCTGGTTGACAACTGGATATCTTGTGACTGAGGAAATTAAATAGACTTTTAAAGAAAAGATGTCCTTTATAAGGCAAACCAAAGCATCAAAATGCTGAAGTGCCACTGCAACCATAAACCCCACCCAAATTTGTACTATGCCAACAAAAGGTTACTTGTCAGTGCCTCTTCTAAGAGCCCTGGGGCATGTAATTTTCAGGGCTCCCAAGTTCAAATTCAGGTGCCCTGGGAAAATAGAATTTCCCATGGCCTTGGGACCTGAAATTTTGCCATTAGAATTTACAAAGTTTTCTTTTTAATAATAATAATAATAATAATAATAATAATAATAATAATAATACAGGTATTTATATACCGCCTTTCTCGGTCGTCAGATTTCTCCTCAGACTTTAATTCAAGGCGGTTTACATAGGCAGGCTGTTTAAATCCCCGTAGGGATTTTTACAATTAAAGAAAGGTTCTATCTTTCAAGAACCACACAACATTTCAGATGGAACTTTTGCAGTCTGTATCACTTTCTGGCCTCCTCCCACACAAGCTGACAAGCAGCTCCTTCCAAAGAGCAGGTGGAATAACTTGGCTCAGCTTGTCAGCTGCTTCAAGGTCTCGCTGTTCATGGTGACGGTGGCCTTGAACTGGTGACCTTCGGATGTTATCTTCAGGCAAATGGAGGCTCAACCCTCTAGACCAGACCTCCTCTTCCTTTTTAATTCTCTCTCTTTTTTTTATGTTGGTCTAATGAAGGGCTTTTCATACTGGGGTGTTGCGACACCCCACCCTGAGGGCCCTGGCCTCTTCCCCCTTAAGGGGTGGGGCCAGTGACGAGGCAGGGGGGAGGCAGTGATGCAATCCCCAGGATCATGTTGCTAAGGGGGCTGCAGGGGCTTGGCTGGACTTCCCAGAGCCTCCTGCAGCCTCCAAGGAGCCCCTGAGCAACCCTCTGCAGGGCTCCCCAGGTCTTGAAAAGTGAAAGCGGAGCAATGGCGCTCCACTTCTGGTTTTGCGGACGCAGGACACGATCGCTCCGCTTTCACTTTTCAAGACCTGGGGAGCCTTGCGGAGGGTTGCGCAGGGCTTCCTGCGCCCCCAGGACAAGACAAGTCCCTGCAGCCCCCTTAGCGATGCGATCCTGGGGATCACATCGCTGCCTCCCTCCTGCCCCCACAAGGACTTACTGTGGGGCTCGAACTCCCTTGAAGTTTAAGAACTGCTGGTCTAGTGGGTCACGATAGACTGTCATGTTAAAAAATGGGTCCCGGTGCTAAAATGTTTGGGTAGCACTGCTCTAGTAGCTAGAGCACTGCTTCCCAAACTCTTACAAGGGAGTTAGGAGCACTGTAAGTTGTTGCAGGGGAGGGGAAAGGCAGCAGTGTGATCCCCAGGATCATGTCACTGCCAGGGATAGGAGTGTGCTTTTTTTTTTTCCCTTACCTGCAGGAAGGACTGCAGTCCTGGGGGTCTGGGGGGTCCAGTGAGCCCTTCACAGGATTCCCCGTTCCTGCAAAAGTATAAAAAAGAAAAGAAAATGAACACTACCTGTTTTGCCAAGAAAACCAGAATTGTCTTTTTTTCCTTTTTTCCCTTTTTCTCTATTTTTTCCTCAGTACAGCAGGGTCTGCCCTATTGGTCTTCCTAACATCCGCACCTTGCACTTCTGGGGCGTGTGAATGGAGGTCACCATCCATTGTGCATTGCAGTCATTTTTATATTTAAATAGATGCGGGAAGGTGGAGGAAAGTCCTCCATTTTCAAGCCAGCACTTGATGAGAGCTTCTGAATAAATGCTCACTTAATGCTCTGACAGTTAAAACAAGTTTTAACAAGAGAAATTTGCTCTTTCCTCATGTTTCACTGCCTAATGGAGCAATACCAGTGCTTCAGCTGAGTGGACATTAATGGAAGCCATCTGGTGCTCTCTCATTCCCTTTCAAAAAGCCATTCCCCCTCCCTCCACCCTCCTCTCCTTGCGTCCCTTGGAACCGTTAGTTGCAAATAATGCCTTAATAGATTTCCTCCAGTTTGGAGAAACTAGGCATAAGTTACATTGGCCCTAATTGGCACACAGGTCCCTTGTTAGCCTTGTGCACAAAATGGTAGGACGATTCTGTAAAGGAAATATTTCATAATGCTACCTGCTTCTCCAAACATCTTGCTTTCAGGTGTCAGAGGGGCAAACAGCGGCAACAATCATTCTGCCGGAGGGGGAGGCATATTCTAGGAGTGATGAAAATGTCAGACGAGGCACAAAGCATCTGCAGAAGTTGGGAAGACAAAAGGGTTTGTATAAGGTTAGTAAAATTTGTCAGGAAATGCCAGACTGCCACCCAAAATGCAGCAAGAGGTGGCTGAATGTCCTCAATACACTTTGCTACAATTGTTGGTGCCACCGGGGCAGGATGGTGCCTTCAGGGCAACCGCTATTAAGGCATCGCAGGAGGTCATCGCAGGAATCTGAGAAGGTTGTGACCGGGCTCCCTCCAGTCTCCCAGTCTGTCAAGGACCCAAGCCCAAATCCTATGCATGTCTACTCAGAAGTAAGACTCGTTGTAGTCAGTGGGGCTTACTCCCAAGAAAGTGTGGATAGAATTGTAGCCCAAGTAACCTTGAAGGTGGGGGGGGGGGGGTTGTCCTTCTCCCAGCCAGCAGCCTTGTTCAGGATCACTGGTTGGCCAGCATCCTACCTGTTATAGCCTCTGACGGGCTGCACTCATCATCTGCTAGCTTGGGGCTATGTGGAACATCCTGCCCCCTTGCTTCACCCCTTCCACCCAGCCTGACAGCCTCTCAGGCCCCTGATCCTGTGAGCACTCACCACCTCTGCTTCTCTGGAGCCTGTTGACAGTCCCGGGCCAGGTCTCTCCCTCAATCACAATGGGATCAGCCTAACTGCGATCAAGGATGAAGTGGCTGGGCTCTTGCCTCCTTGGGGCTGGCTCCACTGGTGAGGTGGGGAGGCCCCATGTCACTGCTACTGACCCTATGGAAAAGCCCACTGGCCAGGAGCTCAGCCCTGTCAGGTGACTCAGGCAAGTGGGGTCCTGGAAAACACGCTTCAGGTAGGGAGGCATATGTAGTAAACCCCCATGTAGTAAACTAGCAAACCATATGGGAATGTGGAATAACCCTTTCCTCCCATATGCTCATTTACTTTTTGCAATTTGGGGTTTTTACATGGGGAAGCGGTAGCAGTCTAAAATATGACTCCTATCCCTCAAGTCTAAAGCAGAATCAAGTTTGCCATCTCATTTTACTTCACAGGTAGATTGGCTGTTTACCTAAGACTAATTTGGAGGGTTCTCCCCTCTTCCCCGCAGAGCCCTATCCAAGAAGGGCACCTGTGGGGACCATTGTTGGCAGAACTGGAGAAAAATATAGGCCACCCATCTACAGCACAGCAAACTGCAAGCTACATTATATTGTGACCTTTCAGTGGAAGGGACTGCAGGTAACAATATACCTTGTACCTTCCAAAAAAAGCACAGTAATAAAGAAAAAGTAGGTTGTTCAGATCAGGAAAACAGACAAAAGGCTCTAATTAGACTCTAACCAAGTAAGTAACAGGATAGATTACTGCACCACCCTGTTAGACAAGAGCATTCACGCCCTTGGTGAATACACATTGGTCTAGCTCGGTCCCCATGGTGGTTTGAGGATCACAAAATTGGCATTTGGATTATCAAACTTCCCACAGGTGTGCATATTCATTTACTGTTGATGACTTCAGACAGATGTGAAGTGCATCCAAACAGAAAAGAGTGGTTGGGTAATTTCCTCTACACCAGGGGTGCCCAAACCCTGGCCCTGGGGCCACTTGTGGCCCTCAGAGATTCCCAATCTGGTCCACTGGGAGCCCCCAGTCTCTAATGAGCTCTGGCCCTCCGGAGACTTGCTGGAGCCCGTGCTTGCCCGAGGCAACTGCTCTCAGCATGACAGCCAACTGTTTGACCTCTCGTGTGAGCTGTGGGACAAGGACTCCTTTCACTTCTTGTTGTTTCATGCCTGTGATGCAGCAGTGGTAGCAAAGGAAAGGCAGGCCTTTTATAGGGTATGAGCTATTGCAAGAGCCTCATTCAGTCATATAAGTTCCATCTCTAATGTATTCATTTATGTAAATTTATTCAAATTTGAAATGTAAATTAACTCACCCCACCCCACCCCACCCCCCACCCCGACACACACAGTGTCAGAGAGATGATGTGGCCCTCCTGCCAAAAAGTTTGGACAGCCCTGCTCTACACCAACATTACTTGGAGATCATCTCAATCATTACAATTCTTCAATGGACTGACTATTAAATGTCCATCTCTAGAGCTAACATGCAAAAAAGCACTCCTGCTGTAAGCTCTCAAGCTTACCTTGTCAGAGTCAAGCAGCACAAACCCTGC
The DNA here is from genome assembly GCF_035046505.1 of Tiliqua scincoides. Taxonomy (NCBI): domain Eukaryota; kingdom Metazoa; phylum Chordata; class Lepidosauria; order Squamata; family Scincidae; genus Tiliqua; species Tiliqua scincoides. Next base: position 10,707,473 of record NC_089832.1, read on the forward strand.
AAAATTAATAGAACTTCAGCAGTAAACATCAGATGGCTACAAGACTCTGGTTTCCTATCACAATTAATCACCCTCTCATTTCTTTTCTAGCTCTTGGGCTACAAAATATACTCAAGCAATTAAGAAGACTCCAAGCCTTGATGCTGAGTCACCATGTTTTGTTAAAAGGTAATGATAGTCATTAGCAGCAGAAAAAGCTACTGCTTCTTAGTGCTTATTTTTCACTGGGGGGGACAGACCTCACCCAAACAGTCAGATGCATCTCACAGAATATTAGAGAACTAGTAGCCTAACTTTTCCAAATGGATTTTTCTCATGGTCGTGGAGCGCTACACTGAAAGAATCAGAACAAAGTGACCGGCACAAAAGATCACAGGTTTCTTCCACTGGGTTGGCCAGGATCAAGTACCACTGTTGATACATCCAGGTAGGATTGATAGCTAAATTAAAGATTCTAAGGCAGCACAGGATAAACCCAGGCTTCCCAGTCGGTCAAATGAATCAGCTCAACAATGGGGTTGCCATTGTTCTATGTATTGCCTTTACTTCAGCCAAGCTTTCAACACCTCTGCATGACACAATGCTTAACATCTCAGAGTTGGTACACATATGCTAGCAATTGCTCCTGTACACCTGTTTACACCTTCCCTGCTGTTTAGACCTTTCACAGCTACCATCTCAGATCTACTTACATCTTTCTCTGCAGTACATAAAGACCTGCACACAATTAAACAGGCTGCCTTTTTTTTTCTTGCTGGAGGCATTTGGCCTTGGACCATCATTGGCTCTGCAAAAAATCAATAAGAAGAGATTATTTTGGAAAAAAAAGTAGTCACAGGATAAGAGTACACAGGTTTTAGGTATGAACCTTTAAACAAGAACTGCAGAAGCCTTTGTATGTTTACTAAGAATGAAGTCCTATTGATTTAAGTGGTTTTTACCCCCTAGTAAAAATGTAGTAATGGATGCACAGTGAAAATAACATGAGCACTTCCCCTTGCCCTGGAATGTTTGAGCATACAAATTATGCACTCCCCCAATGTGTCTGGGAACTAACCAACAGGCAGACACAAATTCCCCTTTATGTCCTTGCCCCCCAGTTACAGTGGCAGCAGTGAAAGAGCACCACCACCCATCTACTGCCTGGTTCCTGGTTTTTCCAGCTGTGCACCCAATGGGAACATTTACCAGGATGCAGTGGGTGGAGAAAAGGCTGCAGCAATAGGCTGGCCTGTTCCCCCCTCCTCCAGCATTTAACAATTTCTGAATGTCGTGGTCCCTGGCATAGTGCCATGAAAAGGACATCTAGATATGGTAAAACAGAACTGGGGGAAAAAGGAGACGATCTACCTTTGATGCTGGTCCCCCAAGGACACCGGGTGAGCATTTTCCTGGGCCCTGGCTTACCAGATGGTGGTGAGGTCAATGATCAGAAGTGAACCATCACTGCCTCAGGGATTGGTTGGGCACAGCTGTGGACCTTTGTGTGGGCATGGTCCTGTGGAGCATGCCCTACGATTTCTCACCCATCTAAGTGCTGACCTTGTGGCTGGGCACAGACCTACCCTATCAAGTGTTGCAGCTTAAAAATAAATGATGATGATGATGATAAAAATAATATTTATATACCTTTGTTGCTTTTCAGCAGCTATTGCAGATACCAAATATGGTAGGTCTCTAGATTTGGAGAGGGAGAAACAAAATTCTGGAAAGTGCAACTGTTCAAATGTCATCTTAATTGCACATGCCTTTAGTAGCTAGACCAGTCCAGAGTGTGCTAGAAATAGCATTGTGTTTCACCTGACAATGTGCCATCCTTAAGCACTGTATTCTCTGGTGACCACCCCAGCCCCCTTAAGCAGGAACACTTGGTGTGCTTTACGGGCTGACAGAAGGCTATGAAATTCCAACAAGTCAAAACATTCCAAGATGTAATGAAAGTATATAATATTTCACACAGTGTCTGTTTATTTATTCCCTGCTGTTGCACTAGTAACACATAAAATAAGAGCCATGTTGTAGAGGCGATAAAATAAGCAACAAGAAGTTGGGCATTTTGCCAAGGTTGGATTTAACACTTTGGTTGCTGTTCCATTCTAAGAGATGGTGGAGGGGCTTTATTCCAAGTTGCTACAAGCTGGGAAGTTAACATTTCCCAGGCTCCTTAACAAACATCCATTCTACTGAGTCAGGGCCCAATCGTACCCAATTTTCCAGCAACCGTGCAGCCGCAAGGCAGCCTCAAAGTAAGGGAACAAATGTTCCAATACCTTGAGGAGCATCTATGACTTCCTCCCCACCACAGGATGCAGTGCACCCTCCATGGGCCCAACTGCACCGCACTGGAAAATTGGATAGGATTGGGCCCTCACTGATCTTCATGTAGCTCTTCATGATTCCTGACAGGGTGTCCTAGTCCTAATTTGGGATTCCAGGGATTGAACCTGCAAAGCACATGCTGTATCACTGAGTATACAGTCCTTCTTGCAGGCCCGTAGGAACAAGAAAGCATTACTTCTATGCATCTAGCATGCAGCTGTAGCACAACATTTTGGGGGGAGGGGCCTTTCATCATTTTTCTGCTGTTGGAGCAGCAACAGAGGTAAGTTCAAGGAAGAGGGACTTGGGAATCCCTCTTTCTTGAGGGATTTGAGGGACTTGAGGACAAGCATGGGAGCGCAGTTGGATGCTCACTGGGGAACATTCAGTATAGACCTGACTCTGTCATGATCCAAAATGCTATAGCATCATTACAGGAATGGTAGTGCCAGATTAGGCTTAAAATTGGGTCTGAAAAAATGGGGTATCATTCTGACTTTGGGGGAAAGTGAGTGTGTGTACGAGGGTCCAATTATAAACCTAAGTGGGGTCTATCCATTTACCACTCAAAGTTTATCACCTCTGTTGACTCAAGGTAATAAAAGTAATTATTAAGTTGGTTGTCATTATCCGCTAGGGTTAGGTTCTTGGAAACCCTACTGGATAGTGAATTTACAGATAATTAACCATTGATCCTATGGGATCAAAGGGTATAGGTACAAGGGATATCCCAGGGGAGAGATGCCATCATAAGAATCTAGCAGAGACCCTCAGGAAGCCAGCAGAGTGCAGGAAGTGCCAAAATGTCTTAGAATGCTGCAGGGACCTTCATAATGGTACCCATAACCATTGCAGACCCCTTTAAAATGTCTGGCAGAAGCTTCCACAGGCAATTTGTTTGCTGAACTCTGGAAGTAGTGTCTTCTTTGCCTGGATGCCTTTAAGGAATGGACAAATTTCTGGAGGAAAAGTTCATTATGGGTTACAAGTTATAGTAGGTATGTGCAAGCTCTTGGTTTTAGAGGCAGGTTACCTATGACTGTCAGATGCAGGAGAGAAAAGCCTATGAGAAGAATTTTGTCAGGGGATACAAAGTTTCTTCTGGGCCCCTTCCCAAAGGGGGGCAATGGGGACAGGCTGACAGCCACAATAGTCTTTGGAACTCAGGTCTACTAGGCTTCTTGATGCAGAGCCCAGATTTACCTGATCACGCAGCACTGGCAGCTAGATAAAGTGATATGGAAAACCAAACACAGTCCTAAAATCTTTGAAATATAGAAAATCAATTGCAGAAAAATGGCATCATTGTGTTTAGGCTCACCCTAGACTGGACAAAAATGAACTCCTGCAGCAGCAGTAGCCCCACACCTGGGTCACTGAACTTCTATACACTCCTTCATGGTTATGGGATCCACAAGCCAACTGTAGCAAGCCAGTTTTGACACCCAGATTTGACGGTGTTCAGAAGGGTCATGGATGCATTCCTGAGCCCAGTGTGTACGGCTTCCAGCAGCAAGTTAACACTGCATGGACATGGTTGTGCCCAGGCATCATGCACAGACAGTGAGTTCAGGTGAGACAGGAAAATGTCAGATTCCAGGAATTTTCTGGGCCCAGCTCCTTTGGCTCCTTTGGTAATTTGACTCTGGGCCCAGGTCAAATTACCCCCTTTACCCCAGGCCCTGCAGGAGAGGGCACTGGGACGCAGGTTGTATCTGTTGCCTTGTGTGCTCCCTGGGGCATTTGGTGGGCCACTGTGAGATACAGGAAGCTGGACTAGATGGGCCTGTGGGGCTCTTTTATGTTCTTATGTTCATTTTAAAGGTATTTGCACTGGTCACAGGCTTCACAGGTATCAGGTCAATGCAGCCTCCAGAAGGTTCCTACAGACTGGATAATGAGAACAGAGGCATGGATAATGAGAGAAGGTAGCAATTCTGCCCCTCACTGATAAATGAATTCGTATACAAAGATAACTGACTGTGTATATTTCTTTGTAGATTTCTGTTTTTCTGGTTGTTTCTGGGAATGTCATGAATGATACTAACAACAAGAGTTTGAAAAATGGGACACTTTTTTGTTGTTGTTGAGTACAGCAAGTTCAGCACATTATATAAGCATCGGCTATTGTTTCCTCTCCTTCTTTCTGCTTTTCTAACTGCCTGATCCTAATTCACCACTACATAAGAGGAAAAAAGTGTTCTTTATAATGTGGTAGAAACACACAAATACAGTGTCAAATCTTTCTGAGGAGATCAATCAATGGAAACCCAACAGCTAATCAATGGGCAGTTTCATCAGTGATTACTGCATGTATGGTCAGCCTTCTGCAGACCTTTGATTTACAGTCCTATTGTCAATAAGTGCAACTCAAGGGAGTCCAAAAAAGGCCTGTCTGGAGCCTTCAGGATGGACCAGTGAGGGGGAGGAAGATACAACTTGCAACGTATTCCGAGATACCCATAGAGTAAATAAATGAGTGGCATGAAACATTCACCGAGTATACCAGTGTCTGACATTCAGAAAGGAAATCAGACTCCACAGGGAAGTACTTGAATCAAAGTATGGAGAGGTCAGGACAGCAAAGAAAATCAAAGAGATAGGATGGTGCAATAGAAATATGTACACACCTCAACAGTGAATCGGAGAAAGTACTGTGGGATCATATCTAGTTTGCAAGTAGCAGTCTCCGTTTCAATCCCTTGCACCTCTAGGTAGGTCTGGGATGGGCCCATTTTTGAAACTCATTAAGTTTCAGTTAGATGGACCCCGGTGTCTCAGAGGAGGAGGGAGGGAAGAGGGAAGAATTTAGGCTTTTAAGCAGGAAGCTGAAAGCCAGGACCTCAAAGGTAGCGTTCTCTGAAGTGCTACCTGTTCCACGCGCAGGGCCAGCTAGGCAGGCGGAGATCAGGGGTCTCAATGCGTGGATGAGACGGTGCTGTAGGGAGGAGGGGTTTAGATTCGTTAGGCACTGGGGAACGTTTTGGGACAAGCAGGGCCTGTACAAGAGGGACGGGCTCCACTTGAACCAGAATGGAACCAGACTGCTGGCACATAACATTAAAAAGGTGGCAGAGCAGCTTTTAAACTGATCCCTGGGGGAAGGCCAACAGGAGCCAAGGGGAATCCGGTTCGAGACTCCTCATCCCTATGGGATGAGGATGGGGAGGTTAGAGAACAACAAGACAAAGGCAGAGTAGGAGAAGAAACTGGGAAAGGTAGCGTGATGGGATGTGATAGACGGTTTGGCACAATGAGAGGATGCGGGGACAAAGAAGCGAATAAGCAGCCCATCCTAGGGCATTCCATGTACAAATGCTTTTATGCGAATGCCCGAAGTCTACAAGCAAAGGTGGGAGAACTGGAATGTCTGGTGACAAGGGAAAACATTGACATAGTGGGCATAACGGAAACCTGGTGGAATGCGGAGAATCAGTGGGATACCGCAATCCCGGGCTATAAACTCTACAGGAGGGACAGGCAGGGGCGTGTTGGAGATGGGGTGGCCGTTTATGTTAAGGAAGGGATAGAATCCAGCAAAGTAGAGATTGAAGGTGGGTCCGACTCCACCGTAGAATCTCTGTGGGTTAAATTACCAGGCTTGTGCAGCGATGTAATACTGGGGGCGTGCTATCGTCCTCCAGACCAGAAATCGGATGGGGACCTTGAAATGAGGAAACAGATCAGGGAGGTGACAAGGAAGGACAGGATTGTAATCATGGGGGACTTCAATTATCCTCATATTGACTGGGTCAATTTGTGTTCTGGTCACGATAAGGAAACTGGATTTCTTGACGTGCTAAATGACTGTGGCTTAGAGCAGCTAGTCATGGAGCCCACCAGAGGACAGGTGACTCTGGATTTAATATTGTGTGGTATGCAGGACCTGGTTAGAGATGTAAATGTTACTGAACCATTGGGGAACAGTGATCATGCTGCAATCCGTTTTGACGTGCACGTTGGGGGAAGAATACCAGGCAAATCTCTAACAAAAACCCTTGACTTCCGACGGGCAGACTTCCCCCAAATGAGGAGGCTGGTTAGAAGGAGGTTGAAAGGGAGGGTAAAAAGAGTCCAATCTCTCTAGAGTGCATGGAGGGGGCCTGATTGCAATGAGGTTCTTGATCCCTCTGCTAAATACCTCATCCCTCTGCTAAATACCTAGGGATTTGTGGGGGAGGGAAAGTGAACTTTGACAAAAATGTCAGAGTTCCTTCCAAGGGGAATTTTCAAAGGAAGTCAAATGATTTTCTATAAAATACATTTCTTAAGGGTTTTTTGAATTTCTCCTAGAGTTGGCACCAAATGCCCATGTAAAGTGAACATCAGAGTGAATTTCAGGGGTCCTCTCATGGTGAAATGCAAGAGTTTCAGTGGAAACCAAATGAGCTTCTACTAGTTGATGGAAATTTCTCTGGGGTTGTTCTATGCACCTCTGTCTGGATTCCTGATCCTTTATCTGTACAGTTCATGGACTGGGGCTGTGACACTGCAAGGTGTGAGAGAATCAGGATCCTAAATGAATTCATGACAGAACTAATGGATACAAAGATTTGCCAACTGTTTTCTTAAACACTGGGACATATGGAGTGTCGTAACAGAGGGATGGACATCTTGTTCATCAGTAAAGCCATGCTGGAAATTTATCATAAGCCAGAGTAACGCTGCTAATTGCCTACTGAGTTACCCATAATTAACACCAATTGTGCAGCATTTTGTTTGTAAAACTGGCAGATGCCGAACCACATTTTATGTACTTTTTTTTTCACAAGACTCTTTCCTCAGAAAACGGGTATCTTTAAAAGTGAGAAGCTTCAAGAAGCTTAAACATTAAAAGTGAGAAGCTTCAAGAAACTTAAACATTTTTTGATAGTGTTGATTCTGAAAACACAGATTTTCGGAAGAGAAAAAAATTCCTCACCATCCAACTGATATCTGCTCACAATGCTTTTTGCAGTGCTTCCTGCTGTGTTTTCAAATGCATCTTGGCAACCAAATGCATCTTGGCATTCCATATTGTATTTATCTGGAATTTTTCTTTTTCCAGGGGTCTTCCTGCTAGTGACGTCATGGAAAGTTATCAATCCCAACTTAGAAATATGAATTTCAGTAGTTTGTAATGCTCACCTCAGATACAAAATATTCAAAGCTTGGTAGTTACCTTTTGAAGTCAATGTTTGGTGCTCTCACATGTATTCCAATACTGGACCACAAAAGACAGACATCTTACATGGCTCATTGGATGCCAATGAACCCTGTAGAGCCAAGCCAACTAAAGGAACTCTATAGGGCAGTGTTTTTCAAACTGTGGGTTGGGACCCACTAGGTGGGTTGAACAGCACTTCGCTTAGCCACCATTGAAAATACAGAGCAGCTGGGCTGAGCGGACTTTGGGTGGGAGAAAGGCATGGTGTTTTGCCCTGAATAGGTGGGAAGATGGAACGCTGGAAACTGGAGTGGGCTGTGTGGTTGGAGAAGGATCTAAATCTGCATTCTGCTTTGATTTTCGAGCTGGAATGTTTGGATTCCAAGCTATGCAAAATAACATGAAGAGTGTGCAGGGTAATGGGACCTTTGGCTGACTGCAGTTTAGGTGGGAAGCTTAATTTGATGATGTCACATCCGACCATGACTTCACGTCCAGGTTAATGACATCACTTCTGGTGGGTCCCAACAGGTTGTCATTGCCATAGAGAGACTAACTGGATTAGCTGAACTGCCTATGTTGCAGCTGAAGATCAATTGCAGAGGCCCTGATACAAACAACTCCAGCAGCTTGTCCTCAAAAGGGAAGAGGGAATTGTCTCTACAGTGGCAGTCAGTGCACAAAATCTCTGGTTGCAAAAGTAGCCCAGCAAAGCCAAAGAAAAGGGAAACCTTGCAGGGTTGGCTGCTAAGAATCAAGTGTCCTTATAGCTTAAATTGCTTTAGAAAATTAATAAAGTGGTTTCCATTTTTATTTTCTGATGGGGAGGGAATGTTCCTTCTCAAGTCTACCCAAGCTCACCCATCACCAAGAACTTAGCCTATTTTTAGATGTTTACCTTGAAAAAAAAATCTGAATGACAGACATGTTACATAATAATAAGACTTCCATACAAACTTTAAAAAGAGTCTATTCTAGGCTTCTTAGTCACATATTCTGATTTGCTGAGAAACCCTACCATTGACACTAGTACAATGTAATCAGATGATTAATCCAAAGCCTAAAATAAGTTCATGAGACACGTATAATTCAATACCATTTTCCTCACTGAGAACTTGCCACTAAACTAGAAATTAAGGGGGGGAAAACATAAATGGCATGCCACTTCTCCTATGTTATTTGTTCTGTAGAGCATCAAATTCTATCTGAATCCCACACGGTCCTTTGCAGTTCTCTTGAATGCTCAACCTTAAGTACTGGCTCCCCACTGTTAAAAGTGGGGACAGTGGTCACAAAAAGTTTAGTTTGCAGTAAGGATTTCTGCACATACTGTAATTCAGGCTAGCAGCAGTTTTGCATGTATGTGAAGTGATGCAACTATAGAGCTGGCGGGTTCAGGAAAGTTCCTGTTTTATGGCAGGGGTGACAAGCTCATTTCATTTAGTGGGCCAAACAGCATACATGGTGCCTGCTGAGCACTGGAAGTGACATCATTAAGCAGGAAGTGATGTCATTAAGCAGATGATGGCCAGAAATAAGCACTTTGTTCTCATATAGAAACTCATTAGTTGCAAAAGACAGAAGAGAAAATGTGCGAATCTTGATAATATTTTCAAGATATGGGGAGAGCCCAGTTATCACATGGACCACCCTTTCAACAGTACAGCATCACTTTGCAGCTCAGCAGCTTAGAGGTAGTCTGTGAAGTGATGCTTCAGCAGAAGCAATGCTGATGAAAGGGCAGTCTACGTGAACATTGGGCTCTCCCAGCACCTTGGCGGCTCCTCTCTCATTCCTCTTGGTCCGCCCCTTCCACCATAGCATTTCTTGCTTTTTGAGGTCTTCTTCTGTCTCCCTCCCAGAGCCTCAGCAGAAGTAGTAGAAAGGGCAGCTCTGGGACAGCCCAATTATAATGGGAGTCAGATCAAGAGCTTCCAGGAGCCACATCTGGCCTGTGGACTTAGGTTTGACAATGCTGCTCTATGAGATCACCATGGGTTTGTGCTACATGGTAACATTACTGTTCCAAAAAAAGTGCTTAATAATTTATATATTAGGAGGAAAAAGTGGGGAAAGATCACATGGTACAAAGGCCTAGAAATTGAAATACAGTGGGGATGTATGGGGGAAAGAAAACAACAAACACCCCTATTGTCAGGTGTACTAACCACAATCCCCAAGGCACTTAAGAGACATCTGGCCAATATATGCATTGACAAGATATGTTGAACAGCTAGGAACATCAAGCATTAAACATTAAATAGCGATATATCATCAGTTCTTAAACTCCTGGGCAGAGTTTGAACTAGTCCAACTAGAGTTCGAATCCCAGTCCAAAGAGCTGGTAGGCTGTGATGTAGTGGTAGTAAGAGTAGGAGAGGAAGAAGAAGATCCAAGTCCTTGAGAAGGACGTGATATTCAACAGGCTAAATCCAGCCACCAACATCTAGCGGGCTGTGCATGACCCATAATAATAAAGATATTGCAAATCTCATGTTTTTTTCTGCTTCATAAAGTGAGGATGAAGTGAATTGGATATGGGTACTTAAGCCTCCCCCCAGCTGCCTTCTTTTGTCCCCTAGACCAAGTTGCAACACCAGTTTTTTTGTCGAGCTGGAATCCTGTGTTTGCTGCTGATTGCCTTCACTCCAGCCTCAGGCAACCGAGCCTAACTGAATGTTTTTCCCCTACCGGCAGCTACAGTCAGCATCAAATATTTCCCTGAGGAAGAGTTGCAGGGCTCAATGGTTGGCAACCTTCAGTCTCGAAAGACTATGTTATAAGCCTACAGCACCCGGTATTCCTAGGTACCCAAGTACTCCCATCCAAGTACTTGGTATTCCCATCCAAGTACTAACCAGGCCTGACCCTGCTTAGCTTCTGAGATCAGACCAGATCGGGCATGTGCAGGGTAACAGGGCTCAAGACTCACTGGGATTTTGGTTATTCTATCAAACAATGTGCGTTGTGCTCACCTAGTTGTCTTTGCACCTGTTTTGGGGGGATGCATCCCCCTTCATTGTGGCTTTAAATAGGCCTTTGAACAAATGTTTTAATTTATAAAGGGCAGGAGGTCTGGTCTAGAGGGTAGAGCCTCCATTTGCCTGAAGATAACATCCAAAGGTCGCCAGTTCGAGGCCACCAGCACCGTGTGACCTTGAAGCAGCTGACAAGCTGAGCCGAGTTATTCCATCTGCTCTGAGCGTGGGAGGATGGAGGCCAGAATGTGCGACCAGATCAAGAAAGAAACACCTGAATGTTGTGGTTTCTTGAAAGATAGAACCTTTCTAATTGTAAAAATCCCTACGGGGATTTAATTCGCCTGCCTATGTAAACTGCCTTGAATAAAGTCTGAGGAGAAATCTGAGGACCAAGAAAGGCGGTATAGAAATACCTGTATTATTATTGTATTATTATTAAAGAAGTTTGACACCGTTGCTCCTTGTCTTTCAATGCACTGACATCAATGCAGCTCCGTTTCCCCCTTATTCTCAGAAATGCAGGGACCTGGCTTCTCCCAGTGGGCACCGCACATGTTAATACAGAGAGCAATCTTGGAAAGAGAGGTTGCATACTCACAGGTACATTTGAACCCTAGGAAAGTGGTGAGCAGCAGCAGCTTCTGAATGCCCTGCTTTCCCACAGTTGGCTTGCATTCTTTGATAAGTCATTAGAAGAGATCATGTATATCTCAGCACAACTAGATCCCAGGGAGAAGCTGACAGATGTTAAGAGTATAAATCTGTTGTGATGCAGGAAGCATAGCCTCCAGAGACATCTTCTGGTCTTCCTCTAAAGGTTACTGAACCACGGATAATGCGAAGACGTAGATACAATAGCAAAGAAGAAAATACAAGGTGCTTTCCATCCCCACTTAGAAAACCCTAATGTATGAATTATCCTCCATCTGCATGACAGCCCAATGCAAACAGAAATTGATTTTCTGTGTACCGGGTTCAGCGCCATTGACTTAACAAGCTCCATGACATGAGGGGCATTGTCAGGGATTTGTACAAAATTCATGACACAAGATACTTCTCTTAATGAGAAACTGGGACAACAGCGTGGAGATAGGGAGGGAGGGAGGGTTGGCAGGGGGGTGACAGTGCACAAAACTTTTGTAGCATCTAATCCAAACTAATCAAGCACCCAAGGCATTTCGGGGGAAAACTCCAAGAAAGTTTTGTCAGATAGAATTTTTCCCCACACACTTGAAATGTGTCAAAGGCTGTTGTGTGGCCAGGGAAGCTGCTGTGAGCTTACATGATGCACAAATAAAGATGAAAACAATTGTCTCGTCACTAACAGGGTTAGCTGTGTGGTTGTTTGCCTGTGGCCTCAATCATCCCATAATCCCGTTGTCTAAATCGAGGAAAGGAGCAAGACCCACCCGTACCCGTGACACCTTGCATTTGCCGCCTGTCCCCCTAATGCCATTCTCACGATGCTTGATGATGATTCAAAAGCCCCGACAACACAGCAGATGGAGAAAACTGCAACAGGACAATAATTCTATCATTCCTCCTTGTGCTACCAATTTAATAGCACATCCTTCTCACTCCAGGGCCATTACTCTATCATGTTCACATGTGATGATCTCTGGAATTGCTCCATCTAGTCATAACATCAAGGACAAAAACTTCTCTTTGCTTTTATCATTTTTTCTTCAAGGACCTAAGTGGCAGTGGTGTAGCTAGAGGGGGTGCAGGGGTAGCAATTGCACAGGGCTGCAGGCTGCCTGGAGGCAGCAGTCTGGCCACCCGCCAGCACAACTGTGCCACCCACAATATGTTGTTGTTTACAAGAGGTCTTGCACAACTCCTTGCACATTCCTAAAACTCTGTAGAGGGGATTTTAATGTAATTTATGTATTCAATTGTGATATTATTATTATTATTATTATTATTATTATTATTATTATTATTATTATTATTATTATTATTATTATTATTATTAACAGTATTTATATACCGCTTTTCAACTAAAAGTTCACAAAGTGGTTTACAGAGAAAAATCAAATAACTAAATGGCTCCCAGTCCGAAATGGGCTCACAATTTAAATGCTCTTTATGTTCTAAATGTTTATGCTCTTTCCTAATACTTCTGGGAGCCGCCTTGGGTCCCTTTGGGGTATGTATAAATAAATAATAAATATATATAAATAAAGCATGTTTGCCAGCCAGCCGTGCAGCGCTGAGGCTCAGCGCCAGTGCTCTCTCCTCACCCAGTGCGTTACGGCACGTTTGCGACTCTTAGGGCGCAATCCTAACCCCTTATGTCAGTGCTTTCCAGCACTGACTTAAGGGCAGTGCAGCTCTGAGGTAAGGGAACAAACATTCCCTTACTTTGAGTAGGCTCCGTGAGTGACACCCAACTGCAGGATGCTGCACACTTCTCATTGGCACTGCTATGCCAGTACTGACATAAAGGGTTAGGATTGCACCCTTAGAGCCAGAGGTTCATGCATATTGGCAACAATACAGCCCTCAGGATAGGGCTCTCATCAAACCAAACACAATGTATCCCCCCTCCACCCTAAATTATCTCTAAGTGGGCCATTGTGAGATACAGGAAGCTGGACTAGATAGGCCTATGGTGTGATCCAGCAGGGCTGTTCTTAAGTACTTAACATTCTTCATATGCCCCATTCTAAAGACTCAGGGGAGTTCACAAAGACTGAAAAGTCACGCACACTCTCTCTCTCACACACAAAATTTCAACTCTACATTACAAGGGAAAAAAATTCCACAGTCAGCTACTCAGGAGTTCTGGAAGAACATCTCAAAGAAGAGATCTGAATCTCCTCTCCCACATCAACCATATAATATTCTGAATACCCTTTTGAAATTTTGTCCACACACCAATTCAGTATGAATGCCAAACTCTTTGAAAACTCACAGCTTCCCTGCTAGAAGGCAGCGGCAGCCCTCCAGACCACTGATATGTGAAAGTAATTCCTTTTTTTTCATACTGGAAGATAAATAGTCAAATGGGGACTATTCACTTCAACCTTTTTATTCCTTTTTTTTGGGGGGGGGTCTCCATTCATAAATGGGCCACTCTTTGGAGTAGAGGGGCATTCCCCCCCCTTGGTTTCCAAAGATTTTTAAATAGAGATTTATTCAAGAGGGAGTGCAGCAGCTTGGAAGATGGAAACTAATAAACACCAGCGCAGCATGAACTTCATTTTATGCACAGAAACTTGGCAGCCGCAGAGCATTTGCCAAGGAATATGGATATGTTAATGCACTCTCTTGTGAGGAGACTCCTTTGCCTAGCTAGAGTCAAAATTTCTACCTGGTACTTAGATAGGCATCCTCACAGAATTGGTTATCTGGAATCAAAGCATCCTCTTCATTAATGTTAATATTTTGACCATCATGAATGATGTGGAAGTGTAGAGTTAATTATCATTCCTGTCATAAAGAGGGAGGGGAATACTGAAAGAGTGGGTGAGAGCAGTAAACGATAAAAGATATTGTTTAGAAGCCTAGTGCCATATTGCAAATTAATGGGGAAAGTCTGTCTCTGGTGGTTCTTTTTAACCCAATTGCGTCATTGCAACAAGGAGGGAAAAAAAGAATGGCTGTTAAATGTACCATGTTTTGTTTTTGAAGAGCACACATTAACTTATATAAAGATTTACATGCACCCTTTCCATCCCATTAAGAGCACTCATTGCAGTTAACAAATATATCAAAATCACATTAAAATTACCAGACTAAAAAAAAAAAAAAAAAAAAAAAGATCACATCTCCAGCAATTACAGTGATCATTCAAAGAATCATAGAAATGATCCACAAGGTCATCTAGTCCAACCCGTACCTGTAGCAGGAAATCCTCCTAAAGCATCTCCAACAGGTGCATGTGAAACCTCTGCTTGAAGATCTCCAGTGAGGGAGAATTCATTACTTCCCTTGGCAATCTGTTCCACTCCCATTGAAGAATTTTTTTCCTGATGTCCAAACAGAATATCTTCTCTTGCAGTTTGGATCTAGTTCTACTTTCAGAGGCAACTGAGAACAAATTTGTCCCTTTTTTCCATATGACAGCCCTTTAGGTATGTGAAGAGCACTATCATATCCCCTCGCATCCTTCTCCAGGCTGAACATACCAAGTTCCCTCAACTTTTCCTCGTACGGCTTGGAAATCTCCCCCCATTATACCAGGACATAGTCCCAACAGAAGGTTACCTCTTTTGTGGTTCTTCAAAATAACACAAGGTATGCGACCAAGGATTGTGTAGGCCTTACTGAGAAGACAGTAATCACTCTGGAGAAGACCCACAGGAGGCAGGCCGTGTGTTCTGGAGTTTGAGCCAATTTCCTGGCTGAAGAAGTTAAACAGGACCAGGCTGGGTTCTTGCCTGGGAAAGCTGCTGCCAGACCTCACAAAGGCACTGTGAGAAAGTGCGGAATGTGAGGAGTCAGCTAGAGATGGATAATAGCTTGAGAACCAACTGAAGGGTGAACTGTGGCTGCTGTGAAAGCTTGGAAGATGCAGAGCCCAGCCAGGGTGATGGCTGCATTTGAACGGAAACATCTGGTTCAATTGAAGGTTCTGTGAGTTTCTTTTACAGAACAAATACTTGTAAAAACCCCATTAAAAAAAAGTTTATGAATAGCCTACCTATATACACTGCCTTGAGTTCAGTATAAAAACAGAGAAAGACAATATATAAATACCTAATAAATAAGTTCCAGACAGACTTACATCCACCAGCAATATAACCCAGAGTAAATCCTCCCCAGATTGTCTCCAAGGGTGATCAGTTTCATATGGGGTTAAATGGTTCTACAGATAATCATTCATTCATCATTTTGGCCATTATCCCACACAGGTTCACTAGTGGCCAAACCCACTGAAGCACATTAATTAAGCATGCACACTGGGTTAAAACACTTTTTTTGCTTCTATATCTACCAGCAGAAGTGACCGCCTCAACTGTTCAGGAGTACAGGAGCATTGCCTTCAGGTTCCAGTGCACTGGCTGATGTCATGGAAACTGAGAGGTATGACTTGCCGCTTTTTATGACCACTGTAAATACAATGAGAACTCTTTCTTCACGATTTCCCCAGCCCAATGAGATGGTCTAAACACATATTATACATTAACCTTGCTGAAGTTGCAGGACTTGATCCTGCATGGATCAAGTACATGGATGGGAGACCACCTGTGAACCCCATGAATGCCACTTCAGTTTTTACGATGGGAGAAAGATGTAAATTGTACATTGATACATGTAAATTGTAAGTATGTATGTTTTGATTGTCACTTTTTTGATTTTGACAAATTGATTGTCACTCCCGAATTGGCCTTTTCAGCTACACTGGACGCTGTTCCAGAACCACCATTCAGAGCACGATAGAGTCTTTCAGAGCAGTCTTTCGAGACTGAAGGTTGCCAACATGTAAATGCAATCAAATAAAAATGTATGGAGTTGCAACATCAATATACAGGGTGATGAACATTGATATTGGTCACATTTACTGATAGATAGGTATGGTTCAGACCATAAGAATGACATACTATGTGGGTGACACATAGTATCACCAATCCTATACAACTTTCCAGCACCAGTGCAGCCACAATGCAGCCCCAAAGCAAGAGAACAAATGTTCCCAGACCTTGAGGAGGCCTTTCTGACTGCCTCCCCACCACAGGATGCAGTGCACACCACATTAGCATGGCTGCACCAGCATTGGAATATTGGACAGGATTGGGCCCACAATTGTTAATAAAGTTGGCACTGGGCATTTCCCCTTAAGCAACATTTTGGTGTAAAAAATGAAGCTATTTCTCAGGCTCAGTGAAACTTTGAAGAGGGGATGTTTTGGATACAGTTGGGCTGGGCAGGGCAGCTGTCTATATGTCCGTGCAGTGCTACTGTAGAAGCAAAGGAAAGATTTTTAAAAGGATAGATACATTTCTTTGCGGAAGTGTTGAGCAGACCTAGTTCAGCCTAGCCATAACCTGCAGAAACCAACCCCCTAGAAACATACATACATACATACATACATACATACATAGACAGGTCAGCCAGCTAGCCAGTCAGCCAAATATGAAGCAGAAGAAAAATCTGTCACCTCTCTGAACTTTTAATTCAAACAAAGAGGCAAAATAAATGGTTCTAATTAATGCAATAGGAAGACACATTTTCATGTTATCTGAAATAGCAGATTTAAGTCGCTGATCTTTGAATGCCTGTTGCTCATTTGATAGGATGCAACATTTACATGAGAATATTTGTACTTTGGCTAAGACTTGCCTTCTCCTAGAACTGTTAATTATTCTAGCAGATTGTTCACATTGAATAAGTCACGCCTAATTGGTAGCAAGTTGTTGTAGGGGTTCACAACAAAGAAAAAAAAAGTGCTAAGAAATATCATTGAATTATATCCAATTCCTTCTTTTTATTTGACCTTGAAATGATTGCTATGAGTGTTATTATTTTATTTTATTTGACCTTGAAATGATTGCTATGAGTGTTGTTATAAACAAAAAGGATAACAGCCAAGGAAAGATCAAGGTAGAAGGCATTACATATTGCAGTTTTGTGAAAATGAGGCATGATAATCAACAGAGTACTGTAAGAACATAAGAAGAGCCCTGCTGGATCAGGCCAAAGGTCCATCTAGTCCAGCTTCCTGTAGCTCACAATGGTCCACCAGATGCCTCAGGGAGCAAGACAAGTTACCTTGCATTCTGTTGCCACTCCCTTGCATCTCACATTCTGAGGTAGCCTATTTCTAAAACCAAAAGGTTGCAATTATCACATCCTATAAGAACATAAGAACAGCCCCACTGGATCAGGCCATAGGCCCATCTAGTCCAGCTTCCTGTATCTCACAGCAGCCCACCAAATGCCCCAGGGAGCACACCTGATAACAAGAGACCTCATCCTGGTGCCCTCCCTTGCATTTGGCATTCTGACATAGCCCATTTCTAAAATCAGGAGGTTGCACATAAACATCATGGCTTGTAACCAGTAATGGATTTTTCCTCCATAAACTTGTCCAATCCCCTTTTAAAGGCATCCAGGTCAGATGCCATCACCACATCCTGTGGCAAGGAGTTCCACAGAACAACCACACACTGAGTAAAGAAATATTTTCTTTTGTCTGTTCTAACTCTCCCAGCACTCAATTTTAGTGGATGTCCCCTGGTTCTGGTGTTATGTGAGAGTGTAAAGAGCATCTCCCTATCCACTCTGTCCATCTCCTGCATAATTTTGTATGTCTCAATCATGTCCCCCCTCAGGCGCCTCTTTTCTAGGCTGAAGAGGCCCAAACGCCGTAGCCTTTCCTCATAAGGAAGGTGCCCCAGCCCAGTAATCATCTTAGTTGCTCTCTTTTGCACCTTTTCCATTTCCACTATATCTTTTTTGAGATGCGGCGACCAGAACTGGTCACAATACTCCAGGTGTGGCCTTACCATCAATTTTTACAACTGCATTATAATATTAGCCATTTTATTCTCAATACCTTTTCTAATGATCCCAAGCATAGAACTGGCCTTCTTTACTGCCACTGCACATTGGGTCAACACTTTCATCAACCTGTCCACCACCACCCCAAGGAGTGTGGCAGGGTGTTCCATAAATTAATTACATGGTGGGTAAAGATGTATTTTCTTTGGTCTGTTCTAACTCTCTTGAGATTCAATTTTAGTAGTTGCCCTGGTTCTGGGGTCAAGTGAGAGAGAAAAGAACATCCCTCTATCCACTCTATCCACCCCTTGCATAATTTTGTACATCTCAATCATGTCCAGGTGCCTTTTTTCTTCACTGAAGAGCCTCAAATGCTGTAGCCTTTCCTCATAAGATGCCCCATGTAGCATGTATGATGTAGGTTGATTCAAAGACCCTGGCATTTCTGTTACATCCAGAAATGGGTGATGTGATGGGTGATGTCCCAGTGTGTTCTGGGAAATAAAGTGGCATGAGGCAGCTGATGGGCAGAGTGGCACATTCACAGGCAAAGAATTTTCAGGTTAAGCCAGTTAAGGAAACATCTTCCACCACCCTAGTAATTTGTAATCCTTGTCCCAGTGTCCCTAAAGAAAATCATGGGCTTTCCAAAGTCATGCTAATTGGGAAGGGGGAGATGTTTTCAGTGTTGCCGCCCCTTTGGCCTCCAAAACTTAAAATAGCAAAAGGGCTGGGCCCCCTCTAACACACACAAAGAGAAAACTGTGTCATTTCAAGCCCTTTGAGAGATCCAGAGATATTAATGTCACAAATAAAAAGATGAACGTAGCATCAAAAGTATTTGGGCTCAGACCAGGTTCACTTATTTCTAATATTCTCTCAGCCACAACATTTAGGAGATTTGGGCAGGAGAACTGGTCTAGAGGATAGAGCCTGCCTGAAGATAACAGCTGAAGGTCACCAGTTCGAGGCCACCAGCACCGTGAATGACGAGACCTTGAGCTGAGTTTTTCCATCTGCTCTTTGGCCGCCCTTCAAGTAAGACATGAAGGATTGTCAGCAATCCTGGAAACTGCAAGGAAGGAAACTGGAGGCCAGAATGTGATACCAGATCATAAAAGGATCCATCTGAAATCCATCTAAAATCCATCTGAAATGTTGTAGTTCTTGAAAGATAGAACCGTCTTCAATTGTAAAAATCCCTATAGGGATTTAGTATAGTCTGCCTGTGTAAACCACCTTGAAATAGAGTCTGAGGAGAAATCTGACGACCATGAAAGGTGGTATATAAATACCTGTATTTTATTATTATTATTATTATTATTATTATTATTATTATTATTATTATTATTATTTACTGGGCATCTTTGGGTGGTCACCAGCTGACCAAACAAGGTTATTGTTAAGATACAAAAGGGAAACTTTGAATGCTGTCTTAATCTCCACAGAGGACATATAAAAGAGGAAGACACACATGTAATTTATAAATAGAAGTTGTGGACAAGGTCAGCTTCAGGGGATATTGTATTGCCAAGGTCTTACTGCTGACCTGTGCCCATAGCCTTATGTGTGTGTTGGTGGTGGGTCAACCTTGACATAGGTAGATGGAACCACGGTGGGCAGTTTGCTGAGGTGATTCTGCAGTCTGAAGTCAGTTGTGGGTCTGAAACAAAATTTCAGTGAAACAAAATTCTATTTTATTTTCCCTGCACAATATCAATGTTCTCAGTTCTTGCTTTGTCCCTTCAAGCTTCCAACAAATGCTGAGTAGGTACTAAATTCAACATTTCTTTGCAGGAACAAGGTGATAAAAAGACAAAGAAGGGAATAGTTTGACTGCATGGGAGCTCAACCTGAAACCACCCCATTCCCTTTTCCTCCCCTTGAACATCTGTCTAGCATAATTATAATTAAGCATGTTTTGAATATTAATTGTTCTAATGTCATTGATATAGAGGCCCAGGATACAATGAGTCATTACTCTTCTAAACTCCTGTTTTACTTATGGGCTTTGCCAGATGTTCTGATCATTTCACTTAGTTTTTTCCACCAGGAAAACAGTTGCTGAGACTTGTGAATCTCTTCCCTCCACCAACTGTCAAGGAAATAATTTTGTCCCCAAACAGTAGGAGAAATCTCTGAGAATTCCTTTAAAACACATACACACTTCAAGTATCTGAAACATCTGTATTGCTGCTGGCTCAGAAGGGATTTTGGTGAGAATAATATAATGATTGTGATTATCAGCCTGCATTTAGTGAGAATAGGTTGTAAAAGAAAAAAATATTAGACAACTGCACTGTTTCTTATATACATATTACTTTCTCTTCAGATTATTCTTTTTGTAAACTGAATATGCTTTATCAGCTGAGAACAAAATTGCATACCTTCACTATCTTCAGTCATCCGCTATGGGATGTACTTTCTTAAATGCTGGTGTTTACCAAACCCCGCTTTGAAATCTCTCTCTCTCTCTGCACATAAAACTCTCACAATGCATAAATCTGTTGCTGGTAGCAACACACATCACAACAGCAGCAATCAACCACTGATTTCGTTCTTCAGTAGCTGCTGAAATGAAACTTGTAATCTCCAAGCCCTTTCGAGAGCAGAATGTGTTAATTTGGGTGAAGAACTACAAACATCTGTTGGTAGGAAGGCAGGTTTTATTACTGCCATAGCGTGGAGCGTTTTTGGTGGGTCACAAAACTGACCAGCTGATAGCTGACAAGGAAAATGTATTGAGAGCCATATGGAAAGCAAAACATATGCAGTTAATCACGAGTAGGTGTCTATGCTTCAACTCTTATTGAAGGCCAAACTAGTTCCCTTCCCTTATTGACGGTAAATGCAAGGCCACCAGAATAGTTCCAATCCAATAAATATGAAGCTCAAACACTCCAGGAGGTCCCGCCCCCCCCCCCATAGTAAAGAAGGGTAGAAACAGAAGTTTGAGCGACTGGTAAACTATTTTTTAGACTCATAAAGCTAGGTGGGCCCCAGCAGAGTGTCATTAAAAAAAAAAGGGGTCCCAGTGCTAAAAAGTTTGGGAACCACTAGTATAAATAAAAGAAAATTGCATTCTAAAAAACTCTGATTCATAGTCTTCTCATTAACATGATTTAAGGCCAAATTCTATCCAATTTTCCAACGCTGGTGCAGCCATGCCAACAGGGCATGCACTGCATCCAGCAGTGTTTGGGGAGGGCAGTCATGGGAAGCATCCCCAAGGTAAGGGAATGTTTGTTCCCTTTCCTCAGGGTTGCATTGCAGCTGTGCCAGCATTGGAAAGTTGGACAGGATTGGGCCCTACAACTTGAATGAACTTAATGAATAAGATGATTTAATTTCAAATGCAAAGTAAAAAATTATCTGCAATATAGAGAACTATGGGTATGATCAATTTTGGTTAAGCCATTTCTGCCCAACATTGCATATATGCAACAGGGACCAAATGTATACACCTGTGGGCCAGGCAAAAACGGGTTAACTCCGTGTTTCTTCTGTAGATCAGGAAAATAAAATTCCTATTCTATTGACTGATAATCTGCTGCTTAACCGCCAAATCCTCAAAGCGGTGGCTACGTATCTAATAATTAGTTGACGCTTTGTTATGAGCACAGAGGAGAAGAATGTTAAATAAGATCCACAAAACACACACTTCACCAGTTCCAAATGCTTGTGTGAATTATGGACCGAATCCACACATCACACCACTCCAAAATGAGCTTTCAATCAGGGTTTCCCAAGGCAATTTTGCTCCCGAGGCAGTGCCAAATTCTTTTGTCCACCCACTCCTTCGCATGCGCACACAAACCAGTGCAGATGCACATGCCAGTGGCACCATCACTGTCCACCTTTTTCTCCACCTCTTTCTTTGCTTCTGCAAGCTGTCTGGGCAGGGAGGGTTGTGGGAATCAAATTTCTGTATCCAGCATCCTAGTTAATAACCAGCCCCCCCCCACCTAAGAGTAAAGGCAGCAGAGGAGTCAGCAATTTTTTTGACTAGGAAGTAAGCCCCCCCATCCCCTTGTGCATACAGGGAGCAGCCAGGCATGGTGTGACAGGGAGAGACAATAATTGGGTGTAGGGCCTAAGCCCAGTGCTTTTTTTATAAATAAAAAGGTGCAGGAACGCACAACTTGTTAATCTTTTATTTATTTATTTATTTTTAAACCATTTTTTATTGGAGAAATAAAATATTTTTATGTGCTTCTCCCCTAAAGATGAACTTACTTCTGAGTAGACATGCATAGGATTGGGCTGTCAATCTCTACATCCGCTTCCCCCTAGTTATTTTTTCTACACATGGGGAAAAATACTGTACAGGTACACTTGTAGCGTGTAGTATGTAGTGTGGCACTACTTTGAGGAGAGGAAGCAGTGAATGGATTCCAAAAAATGGCTTACATGAATTCCATGTAGTAAAATTACTCTAAGCAACTGTGGGAGTAAGAACAAAAAAGGAATTCTTACACAAGAGGGGCCCTTAGGTGTACATAGAAACAGCTACGTTTGCAAACAAGGGATTAAATATGGTTTAATTCAGGTATCAGAATACTCTGTGTCTTTGGGAAGGCACTTGGCATGCGATTGTATGTTCTCTGCTGCCCTGAGCAGCTGCTGTGCATTGCTGGAGAGGAGCTGCAAATGCTGGCTGGCGGAGGGCATGCTTGAGGGGGAAGGATGAGGAGGATCTCTGGCAAGGCTGGCAGCATGTTGTACACATGTAGAATCCTTTTTCACCTGCCCTTAGCATGTGAAAACGGGTGCAGATATATATCTGCCAGGATTAAGAGCCCAATCCTAGGTATGTCTACTCTGAAGTAAGTCTCGTTCTAGTCAATGGAGCTTACTCCCAGGAAAGTGCCTAGGATTGCAGCCTAAGAGCCCAATCCTATGCATGTCTACTCAGAAGTCCACTTTAGTGAATGGGGCTTACTGTGGATAGGATGGCAGCCTCAGGGCCCAATCCTCTGCCTGTCTACTCAGAAGTCAGTCCCACTAGAGGCAGTGGGGCTTCCTCCCAGGAAAGTGTGGAGAGGACTGCAGCCTCAGAGCCCCTCCTCTGCCTGTCTACTCAGAAGTCAGTCCCACTAAAGGCAGTGGGGCTTCCTCCCAGGAAAGTGTGGAGAGGACTGCAGCCTCAGAGCCCTTCCTCTGCCTGTCTACTCAGGCTGCAAGACTATGACACTTTCCCAGGAGTAAGCCCCATTGAACACAATGGAACTTACTTCTGAGTAGACATGCTTGGGCTCTCAGGCTGCAAGGCTATGCACCCTTTCCCAGGAGCAAGCCCCATTGAGCACAATGAGACTTACTTCTGAGTAGACACGCCTAGGCTTGTGCTGCAGATTGGCACGGGGCTGCACCAGCCAGCTTCCTTCCCCTCCTCCTCCGCCAAGCCAGTACCTGGGCATTCCGTGGGTGCCGCAGCCCGTCTCCCTGGCTGGCTGGCTGTCCGTCCTCCTCCTCGGTGTCAGCGCGTGTCCCCCCACGCCCTCCACTGGCTTGGAAGCTGTGCTGGGAAGCAGAGCACGGGGGAAGGGGAGGCAGGCTGGGCTTAGGCAAGAGCTTGGAGATGGGGGCAGGAGGGGGTCGTTGTGCGGTCAGGCAGGGGCCAGGCGCCTGCCCACCCTGCACCCCCCCAGCAACCCCTCAGCGAATGCCTCTGTTTTGCTCCCCCCCTCCTGGAATGCCTCCAAAGGGGAGGGGCCCCTGCAAAAAGGTGCTGGAACTCTGTCCCCCCCGCGTTCCATTTGAAAAAAAGCCCTGCCTAAGCATCTCTTCACTCCAATTGGCTGCCTCTCCCAGTCTCCTGTTCTAAGCAGGTTCTAGTCAGGGATGTGCCAGAGTCTCAGCACTGAGACTTGAGTCAAGTCAAGAGTTTCCACCCCACCCTTGACTCAAGCCACCTATGAGGCATCACAGTGGCCATCACAACTTATCCAGAGCCATTTTTCAAGTCATTCTGACTCATCCGTCTCTATGAAAAGCAGTCAAGCCTCAGAGGCAGCAGGGGGAGAAAAGCAAGCAAGCACACACAAAAGCGAGTCTTGTGGGTATTTAAGTCTTTTCATTTTTAGTGTAAAATCCCTGAATCCTGAGTCAGTACCCAAGTTTTTGATACATGTGAGTCATGAAAACCCATTTTCATGACTCGAGGCTGAGTCATCTAAGTTTCAGCCCATCCCTGGTTCCAGCCAGTCTCATGGCTAGGCCAACTCTGGCTGCCATCAATGCATCCCCTGTAAGAGGAACACCATAAATCAAGAATGTGCAATGAGTGACCCCAAAGAGCCCCTGCCGCACACCATGTAATAGACTGATAAGACTGATGAATCCACTTTTCATGATACTCTCATATCATATTCTCAGGAGGCTCTGTGAGAAATTCCAAAGACTATGTCTCCTGGTAGAGAGACAGGAGCAAAAGAAATATGAGTGGAAGGATTTATTTGACATCCAATTAAAGGCTAGGCAATGTCTGATCAAAGATTTGAAGATTTGACTGTTCTACATAGGTGTGCCTTCACAGAACAAGCAGAGTTAATAGTGATGACTCCCCAAGGGGTTCTCCTGCTCTTTCCTGACCGGCTAATTTTAATTTGCCTGGTAATTCATGAGTTGCTGGATGTAAGCCAACTTCAACTTTTCTTTCTCTGTCTTGTTACTAGAAGCTTTTAATTAAAATTAGAGGACTTGGCAGAATTCCTCACCAGTACAGAAACAGCAGTGTTGTTTTGCAATTTTTATGAAGCAAGATAGAACGGCAAATCTAACTCAGCCATTTTGTGCAAACCAGAGCATACAACCAAGTCTCCATCACACACACACACACACACACACACACACACATGTGTTGGATGAGGATATCCATCCACATTAGTCTGTGGAGTTCATTGCCACAAGATGACTTTAAAAAGGGAATTGATCAAAATCCTGGAGGGCTGCTTTATCAATGGCTTCTGGTCATAAGAATAGCCCCGCTGGATCAGGCTACAGGACCATCTAGTCCAACTTCCTGTATCACACAGTGGCCCACCAAATGCCTCAGGGAGCACACAAGACACCTGCATCCTGGTGCATCTGATGCACGCTTGCATCTGGCATTCTGATATAACCCATTTCTAAAATCAGGAGGTTGCATATACACATCATGGCTTGTAACCCGTGATAGATTTTTCCTCCAGAAATTTGTCCAATCCCCTTTTAAATGCATCTAGGCCCAATGCCATCACTGCATCCTGTGGCAAGGAGTTCCACAGACCAACTACATGCTGAGTAAAGAAATATTTTCTTTCATTTGTCCTAACTTTCCCAACACTGAACTTTAGTGGAGGTCCCCTGGTTCTGGTGTTGTGTGAGAGGGAAAAGAGCATCTCTCCATCCACTCTGTCCTTCCCATGCATAATTATGTATGACTCAATCATGTTCCCCCTCAGGCGTCTCTTTTTTTAGGTTGAAGAAGCCCGAACGCCATAGCCTTTCCTCAAAAGGAAAGGAAGGTGCCCCAGTCCAGTTGCTCTCTTTTGCATCTTTTCCATTTCCACTATGTCTTTTTTGAGATATGGCGACCAGATCTGGACACAACACTCCAGGTGTGGCCTTATCATCGATTTGTACCATGACATTAAAATATTAGCTGTTTTATTCTCAATACCTTTTCTAATGATCCCAAGAATAGAATTGGCTTTCTTCACTGCCGCCGCACATTGGGTCGACACTTTCATCGACCTGTCCACCACCACCCCAAGATCTCTCTCCTGATCTGTCACAGACAGCTCAGAACCCATTAGCCTATATGTGAATT
Organism: Tiliqua scincoides; assembly: GCF_035046505.1. Lineage (NCBI taxonomy): Eukaryota > Metazoa > Chordata > Lepidosauria > Squamata > Scincidae > Tiliqua > Tiliqua scincoides. Next base: position 10,733,181 of record NC_089832.1, read on the forward strand.
TTTGATTTTTTTTGCCCCAATGTGCATGACTTTACACTTACTGAGATTGAAACGCATCTGCCATTTTGCTGCCCATTCTGCCAGTTTGGAGAGATCCTTCTGGAGCTCCTCACAATCACTTCTGGTCTTCACCACTCGGAAAAGTTTGGTGTTGTCTGCAAACTTTGCCCCTCACAATCACTTCTGGTCTTCACCACTCGGAAAAGTTTGGTGTTGTCTGCAAACTTTGCCACCTCGCTGCTCTACCCTGTCTCCAGGTCATTTATGAAGAGGTTGAAAAGCACTGGTCCCAGGACAGATCCTTGGGGCACACCACTTTTCACCTCTCTCCATTGTGAAAATTGTCCATTGACACCCACTTTCTGATTGTTGGTCTTCAACCAGTTCTCAATCCATGAGAAGACCTGTCCTCTAATTCCCTGACTGTGGAGTTTTCTCAGTAGCGTTTGGTGAGGGACCGTGTTGAACGCCTTCTGAAAGTCCAGATATATAATGTCCACGGGTTCAAAGAATTCTAAAAGGTTCGTGAGGCAAGACTTACCCTTATAGAAGCCATGCTGATTCTCCCTCAGCAAGGCTTGTTTGTCTGTGTGTAATGATGGCCATGCACTGCCTTCTTTTCATCAGAAGCATCAGTTGCTTCTGATCAGTTCCTTCTGAGCATCAGTTGCAGGGGTGCAATGGTGAGAGAGAATGTTTCTTCACCACCAGATTGTGGGCTTCTCAGAGGCAGATGATGGGCTACTCTAAGAAATAGGATGCTGGGCTAGGAAGGTCTTGAGCCTGATGCAACAGAGTACTTCTTATGATATACGCTTCAAGGGAATACTGACTACAGTTATGACCCTCTCTGATACTCAGCCATAAACTTCAGTCAGGGAGAGTTGCACCTTTTCAAGCTATCTTACACCAAGTTTGGGAATCTCCTGATATGAATCATGCTAGTTAAGGTCTCACCTAATTCTCTGTTACCTTGACATCCTTCTGTCACCTGTGTCCAACTTCCTCCAACAACACATTTGCGTGCAAGCTATCATTTATAACCCTCATTTGGTAGCTGGAATAACATCATAGTTCAGTCAGGTTTTCTGCTAATACAAATGGGGGGGTCATAACATTCAACATCCTTTGAATTAAAAAATGGAGATACTAAAGCAACTGGGGACTGGATGATTTATAACTTATTATGTTTCTGCTGGCCATGCCACATCTAAACTATTGCTCCTCATTATTAGAAAAAAAAAGTCTTTCTGTCTGTGAATTCCCTTTGAGATCTGGGTAGCTTAAGAGGCCTTGTAATGCAGATGAGATACATCAGTGAGTTGCCTCCTTGGAGAATACGAAATAGCAACCGAGATTTGTGGATGCATTTCAAATGGATTCAAAACAATGTTATACTAATAAGAGGCTTGTAAAACGAATTCGTGTTTTGGGGGGATCTGATTACTGAGAGGGGGGAAGTTTGTAATGTTTGAGGTAGAGCTCTCGCTTTCCAAATTCTTGCGGATGTAACACCTTACCCTTAACTTCACATCTAATAATTAACCCCACTTTGAGCAGCTACTTCAAGTAATAATTAATTAATTCCCACCTGAGGAGGTGGGACCTGCAGTGGTGGAGCTGGGGAAGAGAACATCATGGGAAGGGGTGTAAAGGGTTAGGGTTAAGATATCTCCTTTCCATCAAAAGTTATGGCTGAAAAACCAGAACCAAAAAATGCCTGGAGCCCCATGGAAAGTGAAACCGAGCCATAGCACGCGCTTACTCGTGAGCAGGTGAGCCAGCCTGAGCTGCTTAGAGGAAATTAAAAATATGAATGAATGGATGACTAGATAAATAAATAAACAAACAAACAAATATTTAATTAATTATGTTGTATGGGGTGACAAATATGTATGGACTCTGGGTGTCAAATGACCCAGCTATGCCACTGCACTTTGGTTTAATAACATGAGTCACTTTTTTAAACACAAGTGACCAATTTTTAAAGCATGAAATCTGCTGAACACACCTCCCCTCCCAGTCTAGATCAGAGCTAGACTGAGGGGAACTCTAGCTCTGTGACTAAGTATTTAAATAGTTCTCTGCAGACCATCCCTCCTGGTCACCACCTCCCTTCCTGGACAGTGATGATCTTACAGGGAGAAGATCTTCTGGCCTGGAATCTTGCACCATCTCAGTCACATCCTGACTTTTATTGCCAGCACTGACAGGCACCAGGGAATTAAATGTTTCTGACATAAGAGGGACTGGTTTTTCAGGTGATCCAGAGGGATCAGACTTTGAGGGTGCAAACTCTGAAGGCTCTTGTTCCAGGGCTCTTTCTCTAGAGCTGGTCCCACCTCACTGATGTTTTTCATCTGCATTAGAATGCCTCTTAAGCTGCCGGGATCTCCAAAGAAATTCACAGACAGAAAGACTTTTCTTCTAATGAGGAGCAATCACTTGGATATGGCATGGCCGGCAGAAATATAATGAGATATAAATCATCTAGTCCCCAGTTGCTTTAATGTCCCTGTTTTTACTTTTCACTGAAAATATGTTGAATTTTATGACTGCTACTCATCCTATAAAATAATAATAATTACATGGCCTAACTATGATGCTATTCCAACAACAAATGAGGGCTATAAATTATAACTTGCACATAAATACAACTATAAGGTACGTATGCCCTTTCATAAGGAGATGGGATTGAAGTTCAATGGACGAGTTTCTGCTTGGCATGCAGAATGCCCTGTTTTCAATCCTTGGGATCACCAGGCTGGAAACACTGGAGAAGTACTACAAGGCAGTGTGGACAATATTAAGCTAGGAGAACCAATAGCCATATAATAATAATAATAATAATAATAATAATAATAATAATAATACTACAGGTATTTATATACCACCTTTCATAGTCGTCAGATTTTTCCTCAGACTTTATTTCAAGATGGTTTACACAGGCAGGCTATATTAAATTCCTATAGAGATTTTTACAATTGAATTTTTACAATTGTAAAAAAAATAATTTTTACAATTCTGTCTTTCAAGAACTGCAACATTTCAGATGGATCCTTTTATGATCTGGTATCACATTCTGGCCTCCAGTTTCTTCCCATGCAAGCTGACAATCCTTCACTTGAAGGGCGGCCAAAGAGCAGATGGAAAAACTCGGCTCGGCTTATCAGTTGCTTCAAGGTCTCGCCATTCACGGTGCTGGTGGCCTCAAACTGGGGACCTTCAGCTGTTATCTTCAGGCAAATGGAGGCTCTAGACCACACCTCCTGCCCTTCTTACGTTAACACCAGTCTTGAAACCCCAATCTATGGTAAATTTGTCTTCCTGTTGCAGCTCCCCATTCCACAAAGCAACTTCTGATGGTCCTACTTTACAAAGAAACAGGTGATTGCTTGGGAATTGCAACTGCCCAGAGGCAGTGGAGCTGGATAATTAGAGAAGACATTATTTCAGCTGCTGCTACTGCAAAAGTCTCTCTTTCCACTGCAGCAGCTGGTGCAGAAACATATGTAGCCAGTTTAAATGCAGCATTTAACAAGTAATAATAAGGAAAAAAATCTCCAAGACAAGAAGAGGAATTGCTCAAGGGGGATGATCAGTTTAATGAAGATAGAGATTGCTAAAGTCAAAAGGTGGTTGTAGGGGAAGCGAGTCAAGTCAAGAGACATAGTCTGAGGCAGGCGAACAAAAGACCTTCAAGAATAAATCATGAATACAGAGTGATAAATACCTGTGATAGTAGGACTGACAGCCTGATAGTGTATACATCACAGTAATCCAAAATGAAAACAGTATCATTCAATCTTCTAGCACCTAAAAGGCTCCAAGCTATTATTAAGTGATAGGTAATCGCTCTGCAAGTTACTTTTTGGACAGTTTCTCTGGTCCTCTTCCCTCTCCCCCTCCCTGTCTCCTCCATACAAATAAAAAAGACATGAAATCTTCAAACTCCGTTATCTGGAGCTCAGCATGGAGGCACTGTTAGGGAGCCAAATGGATTGCATCAACAAATTGATCCGGACTGAGGGTGTTCAGCAGCTCTTGGAACTAACCAGCAGGATGAAGTATAAGATAGGTCATTCATTCAACCAGGTTACCATTTAGTAGTATTCCAGCCCATGGTGCTGGTGTTATTTTACTTATTTAAATATCTGTGTTCACTCTGAATCAAAATTCAGAGTGGCTTAAAATATAAATATTTAACAACTTACCACATAGAATTAAAATGAACAGTGCAAACCTATGCATGCCTGTTCAGAAGTGAGTCCTCTTCATTTCAACTTAATTTTTGCCCAGATGCATACAGAATTGCAGCCTAATGACACAAAGCTATTGCAAACTAGACACAAACTGCTGCAAACAACACATTGTGACAGTGCACCTACAGGAAGTGCTGTCCAAAAGGCCTGCACCTTACAGTGCAGGACTCAGCATGCACCGCAGCAGGTAAGAGCTTCTCTGAGCAATGCAGGGGGCTGGAGGAGGGTGGGGAGAGGGCAGGGTGTGGGAGGACTGGGCCCAGAAGAGGGCAGGATTGGAGGCAACAGTGCATTCTGTATTGTATAATCCCTCCAGGGTTCAATTCACCAACCCAGATCCACCCAGATTTACAGCAGTGATTTAGAAGGCACAGATCCAAGTAGATCTGTTGTGCTGGCTGGGGGCCCAATCCTATCCAGTTTTCCAGTACCGATATAGCTGTACCAATGCTCTGCATCCTGTGGTGGGGAGGTTCACGGAGGCCTCTTCAAGATAAAGAAATTTGCTGGAAAGTTGGATAGGATTGGGCCCTGGGGCTTTCCCAGGGCAAGGGGACCAATGTCCCCTTGCCTTGAGTAGACCTCTAGTCTGCAAAATCCCCCCATGGTATATAGTGAATACTGACCCTGGTGCTTTGGCACAGGGGAATTTAGGTACAACTGAGCTGCCCATCACCTTATATATTTTAATGAACTGAAAGCCAGGTATGAACGAAATAAAAACAAAAAAGCTATCTCTGTTTTAGATCAATTTTGGCTATAGCCTAAGAATCTGAGCCTCTTGCTCCAAGCAACGACGCTGAACTTATCAAAAATCTCTCACTGTTCTTCAGATGTTGCATTAGTTGAGGAGTCCCTTAACCAATATGAATTCGTTTGAGATGAAAAGTTGGTGCTAACTCTGGCTTGTATCTAGTTTGTGACAAGAGCTGGTGTCGCACGGTAGCTAAAGGACAGAGGCTGCATTCCTACACAACCCAATCCGAGAATAAGGCCCATTTAACTCAATGGGACATACTTCCAAGTAGGTACACACAGGCTTGCACTGTGAATTGTGAGTTCTGATTTTCCCTGGTTTGAAGGCAGAAATACAAATGCGAAGTCTGATTATTGCAGTTTGAAGTATTTGCAGCCCCCCAGTGGTGGCTAAATAAGGAGGTAATCATTTTTCAGCCCGAGCTGTGCTTTTGAATTTACATATATAGTTGGCTCAGGCAGTGCATGGAGTTTGCAGGATTTTAACATTCAAGGGCAAAATTGTCTGCTTCTTTCTACAATGACATCTGGGCAGAAGACAGCCTGCTGTTACCTGCCAACAGCCAAGCGGGTTTGTCATGCATGAATCTCATAGAACTGAATAAGCCGAATAATGAAGCAACATCACATGCTGTTGTGATACTTACAACTCCCAGGTCCATGTTAATATTTGCTAAGTGTTCCTACAGTAGCAGGTTCTTGGGTAATGGGTACTCAAATTGATTTGTGTTCACCTTTGCATTGCATCCTCCTTGGAGGAAAAAAAAAATTAGTGAAGTAATATGGGACCACATCTAGGGAATATTGTAATGATGCTGTGTGTCTAAGGGTGAAAAAAACCGAGACACACTCACTCCTGGGTGTTTAGGATCATAACCCCAAGGAAGTGGCTCTTACACTGCTGGGTATGCTTGTGTGAAAGGGGCCATAGAAGGATCCTTACAGAAAATACTCCCCATGCAAAAGCAATAGTCAAACCTTACAAGAGTCATCTCATGCTTTTTACATTTAAAACCTGCCTTGGGTGCCCTTTGGGGAGGAAGACAGAATACAAATCTAATGAATAAATAAAACCCTACACAGGTTGGTTTCTGGTAAACAGTGGCATCAACCAGTGTGGGAGGCCAGTGCATCACCCCCCCCCCCCATGGACCTATTCCTATGCAGTGGGCAAGGCAACGCCCCGAGTGGTGGGTGTGGTGAAGCAGCATCGCTCCGCCCCCTAGGTTTTTTTGGCTATAACTTTTGATGGAATAGAGATATTTCAGCGTGGTTTGTTTCATTCTGCCTGAAATTATGCATTGAATAATACATAACATGATGGTTATATTAGAAAATACCAAGATTTAAAAAAATTTGGACAGTTGTAGTATAACCCCCCCCCCCCCGTGCTTGTCACCTAATAACCTGATGTGGCCTGCACTCCCCACACCACCCTAGAGATGCCACTGCTGATAAGCTTGGGGAATATATTTCCTCCCATAGAAACCCACTCAACAATACAGAGAAGTCTCTGCAATGTCATACAGATAACCGCAAAGAGCTACAGATAAGAACCCACAACATCGAGGCTGACTTACAGAAGAATCAGCACCTTCACAGTTGTAGCCCCAATAATGTGGTTGTGAAATGTCTTTCTGTAGGAGATAAGTATAGTTGCCCCCCTTGCTATCTTTCTAGAGATAGATCTCAGTTGAAGAGCTCATGATTTTTAAGTGGAAACTCCCAGGTTCAATGCCTTGAATCCCAAGGTAAGGGAGAGAAAAATTATGGTCGAAATCCCTGAAGAGCTGCTACCAGTCAGTGCCAACAATTATGATCTAGATCAGGGGTGCCCAAACCCCGGCCCTGGGGCCATATGCGACCCTCGTGACCTCTCAGTGTGGCCCTCAGGGAGCCCCCAGTCTCCAATGAGCCTCTGGCCCTCTGAGGATTTGTTGGAGCCCACACTGGCCCAGTACAACTGCTCTCAGGGCGACTATTTGACATCTCATGTGAGCTGTGGGATGAGGGCTTCCTCCACTGCATCTGATGCAGTACCGGCAGCAAAGGAAAGGCCTTGAGCTATTGCAAGAGCTTCATTCATACCCTGCACATGCCTGATCTTGTCTGATCTCGGAAGCTAAGCAGGGTCAGGCCTGGTTAGTACTTGGATGGGAGACCGCTTAGGAATACCGGGTGCTGCAGGCTTATACCATAGTCTTTCGAGACTGAAGGTTGCCAACCATAAGTTCATCTTTAATATATTCATTTATGTAAACTTATGTAAATTTATTCAAATTTGAAATGTAAATTGATTCTTTCCACCCCCCCCCCCCCCGTCCCTGGCACAGTATCAGAGAGATGATGTGACCCTGCTGCCAAAAACTTTGGACACCGCTGATCTAGATCAGTGCTTCCCAAATTTTTTAGCACTGCAACCCACTTTAAAAGATGACAATCTATTGGAATCCACAAGACAAAAAAGAGATCTAGAAAGAAATGTTTTATATATTTATTAATAAATTATTAATTAATAATAATTGGAGTTGTGTGCTCCCAAGGTTGCTAGCTAGAGACCTTACATATAGTATGTATTCATATATTTTCATAGTCATTTGCTAGATTCTCCCTACAAATGAAGTTCAAGGACTTGTTCCCCCAAACATTTACAGTCATTCTATGGTACCCAGAAGGCATAAGAATAAGATGTGCAGTTAGGGCAAGACAAAAGGCTGAGACTGGATTCAGACATGATTTTATGGCACACCAGTTACTAGAGAAAATGGTAAAATGTGACATTTTTATGTGGGGGTATGAAGATTACCTCATACCAGCTAACCATGTTCTTCTGCAAACTGGGCAAGGGTGCTTGCAAAGGTTTGCTTTAAAAAAAAATAATTTCAGAAATTTTAGGGACCATCAAAAATTTGGCTTGCAACCCACAGGTGGATCCTGACCCACAGTTTGGGAAACACTGATCTAGATGGACTAAGGTTGCAATCCTATACATGCAAACTTAGGAGTAAGTTAAATTTGTGTCTTAGGGCCCAATCCTATCCAAATTTCTAGTGCTAATGCAGATATGCCAATGGGGTATATGCTGCATCCTTAATTGGGGAGACAGTCATGGAGGCTTCCTCAAGTAAGGGAACATTTGTTCCCTTACCTCAGGGCTGCATTGTGGCTCCATCAGTGCTGGAATTCTGAGTCCTATCCCATTGGATAGGATTGGGCCCTTAGTGGTCTGACAGTATCACACCACTTACTGTGTTCTCTTGATTTATTGATTCTGCTATAGCTGTCTACATGAGCCTGAATTCTGTTTTATTTTAGCGTTAAGTATTTCTAACTTCCTATATTGAGCACCACTGATCATTAAAAAAAAAAAAGAATAAAATAGTGACATTAGCACATCAAGAATGAAACTGAGTATCTGCAATCTTAAAGGAATAGTGACCTTTAAGGTACACTGACAGCATAAGAACATAAGAACAGCCCCACTGGATCAGGCCATGGCCCATCTAGTCCAACTTCCTGTATCTCACAGCGGCCCACCAAATGCCCCAGGGAGCACACCAGATAACAAGAGACCTCATCCTGGTGCCCTCCCCTGCATCTGGCATAGCCCCTTTCTAAAATCAGGAGGTTGCACATACACATCATGGCTTGTAACCCATAATGGATTTTTCCTCCAGAAACTTGTCCAATCCACTTTTAAAGGCATCCAGGCCAGATGCCATCACCACATCCTGTGGCAAGGAGTTCCACAGACCAACCACACGCTGAGTAAAGAAATATTTTCTTTTGTCTGTTCTAACTCTCCCAGCACTCAATTTTAGTGGATGTCCCCTGGTTCTGGTGTTATGTGAGAGTGTAAAGAGCATCTCTCTATCCACTCTGTCCATCCCCTGCACAATTTTGTATGTCTCAATCATGTCCCCCCTCAGGCGCCTCTTTTCTAGGCTGAAGAGGCCCAAACGCCATAGCCTTTCCTCATAAGGATGGTGCCCCAGCCCAGTAATCATCTTAGTCACTCTCTTTTGCACCTTTTCCATTTCCACTATGCCTTTTTTGAGATGCGGCGACCAGAACTGGACACAATTCTCCAGGTATGACCTTATCATCGATTTGTACAACGGCATTATAATATTAGCCATAATGTTTTCAATACCTTTTCTAATGATCCCAAGCTTAGAATTGGCCTTCTTCACTGCCGCCGCACATTGGGTTGACACTTTCATCCACCTTTCCACCACCACCCCAAGATCTGATCTGTCACAGAAAGCTCAGAACCCATCAGCCTATATGTGAAGATTTGATTTTTTGCCCCAATGTGCATGACTTTACACATACTGACATTGAAGCGCATCTGCCATTTTGCTGCCCATTCTGCCAGTCTGGAGAGATCCTTCTGGATCCTTCTGAGGGAGAGTCAGCATGGCTTCTGTAAGGGTAAGTCTTGCCTCACAAACCTTATAGAATTCTTTGAAAAGGTCAACAGGCATGTGGATGCGGGAGAACCCGTGGACATTATATATCTGGACTTTCAGAAGGCGTTTGACATGGTCCCTCACCAAAGGCTACTGAAAAAACTCCACAGTCATGGAATTAGAGGACAGGTCCTCTCGTGGATTGAGAACTGGTTGGAGGCCAGGAAGCAGAGAGTGGGTGTCAATGGGTTTCCGGGCACCGGTCCCAAGGATCTGTCCTGGGACCGGTGCTTTTCAACCTCTTCATAAATGACCTGGAGACAGGGTTGAGCAGTGAAGTGGCTAAGTTTGCAGACAACACCAAACTTTTCCGAGTGGTAAAGACCAGAAGTGATTGTGAGGAGCTCCAGAAGGATCTCTCCAGACTGGCAGAATGGGCAGCAAAATGGCAGATGCGCTTCAATGTCAGTAAGTGTAAAGTCATGCACATTGGGGCAAAAAATCAAAACTTTAGATATAGGCTGATGGGTTCTGAGCTGTCTGTGACAGATCAGGAGAGAGATCTTGGGGTGGTGGTGGACAGGTCGATGAAAGAGTCAACCCAATGTGCGGTGGCAGTGAAGAAGGCCAATTCTATGCTTGGGATCATTAGGAAGGGTATTGAGAACAAAACGGTTAGTATTATAATGCCATTGTACAAATCGATGGTAAGGCCACACCTGGAGTATTGTGTCCAGTTCTGGTCGCCGCATCTCAAAAAAGACATAGTGGAAATGGAAAAGGTGCAAAAGAGAGCGACTAAGATGATTACGGGGCTGGGGCACCTTCCTTATGAGGAAAGGCTACGGCGTTTGGGCCTCTTCAGCCTAGAAAAGAGACGCTTGAGGGGGGACATGATTGAGACATACAAAATTATGCAAAATTGAGTGTTGGGCGGGTTAGGACAGACAAAAGAAAATATTTCTTTACTCAGCGCGTGGTCGGTCTGTGGAACTCCTTGCCACAGGATGTGGTGATGGCGTCTAGCCTAGACGCCTTTAAAAGGGGATTGGACGAGTTTCTGGAGGAAAAATCCATTATGGGGTACAAGCCATGATGTGTATGCGCAACCTCCTGATTTTAGGAATGGGTTAAGTCAGAATGCCAGATGTAGGGGAGAGCACCAGGATGAGGTCTCTTGTTATCTGGTGTGCTCCCTGGGGCATTTGGTGGGCCGCTGTGAGATACAGGAAGCTGGACTAGATGGGCCTATGGCCTGATCCAGTGGGGCTGTTCTTATGTTCTTATGTTCTAACTCCTCACAATCACTTCTGGTCTTCACCACTCGGAAAGGTTTGGTGTCGTCTGCAAACTTAGCCACCTCACTGCTCACCCCTGTCTCCAGGTCATTTATGAAGAGGTTGAAAAGCACCGGTCCCAGGACAGATCCTTGGGGCACACCGCTTTTCACCTCTCTCCATTGTGAAAATTGCCCATTGACACCCACTCTGTTTCCTGGTCTTCAACCAGTTCTCAATCCATGGGAAGACCTGTAATTCCCTGACTGTTGAGTTTTTTTTAGTTGCCTTTGATGAGGGACTGTGTCTAACACCTTCTGAAAGTCCAGATATATAATGTCTACGGGTTCTCCCGCCTCCACATGCCTGACGACCTTTTCAAAGAATTTTATAAGGTTCGTGAGGCAAGACTTACCCTTACAGAAGCCATGCTGATTCTCCCTCAGCAAGGCCTGTTCATCTATGTGTTTACCCAGTTGTGTAAGCATCAGTTTACACATTTCTAATTCATATTGACTTTTGTAATTTGTATTTCATTTGTAATTCACTAATTGACATTTGTAATTCATTTTGACTTAACATACTGGATTGCATCTGAAGAATTTAGGAATAGACCTGAAATGCACTGCACAGCTTCAGATGTTCAAAAAGTTTCAAGTTTATTTTTTCCCTTTTTTCTTTCTTTTAAAAATTGTAATGGCAGGCTGCGAAAACCACAAGATTAATAATTATCCAAAACCCTATTATGTTTCACGATGCCTTTCTCAGTGACTTCTGTAAACTGGAACAGATTGCTTTTGCATGCATTGATTATATATGAAAGGTCTCCAAGATGGATTCACTTTCCCTACTGTTCCATCCCCTAGCCAGTACAGAACATAAGATATATTAATTTAAAGTATCTTGCTTATATTGCAATGTGACATCCACCCTGCCCCAAGGGAAATAAGAATCTGCTCTCATCGGGGTGTTAGACATGTACTTCCTTTCAGGTGTTCATCCTATTCAAATACAGAGTCTGAGTGGGTGTCAATGCAGGTCAATGGATCTTCTCTCAGGGATGTGAGCAGTGCCCCTAAGAAATATCAGTTGTAGAAAATCATTTGACTTCCTTTGAAAATCCATCAGTTGGTATCTTTTTTTCCTAAAGTAAAAAGTTCCAAATATTTTAGACTTTTATTGTGAGGAAGTTGCTTCAACTCCTTGATCAATGCAGTTGTCTTTTATATATATATATATATTGTCCATGTTCATTTCCTTTGAATAATTCATACAATATCTTTGTGCTATGGTTTCCACTCAAAACGTCCCCACCAGGGTCTCATATTGTACTGGTATCATATCAATTTTCTGAGTTGGGTGGGTGTCTCTCATATCCAAATCTTTCCTCTATTGGGGCTGCATAGGTTGGTTGTAGAGGACACATAACAGCCACAAATGTCCTATGCATCAACAGAACCTTCTACAGCAGTTCCCCCCCCCCACTATTCTGTCCCTTCCCTTCATAGAAAATTCACATTATATTCTTTTTGTGTGTGTATGTATACCCATTAACACTAAGCTAAAGGCAGTGACAATATACCCCCTACCTCTTATTTTCTTGTCACACTCAGCACTATGACCTTATCAAACAAATTTATGTTGACAATTTTCTCAGACTTTATTTTCCCCTGGGAGCTACAACCACATGTGTGTCTAAATTATCAGATGTAATTTAGAAATGTGTGAGGATGATTACTCATTAACTTTTATCTCTGTGAAACTCCCCACAAGTATGATCTTCTATAGAAGGAAGGAAGGAAGGAAGGAAGGAAGGAAGGAAGGAAGGAAGGAAGGAAGTCTTAGAGTGTGTTCATTCACACAATCGCATGCCTGCATAAAATACCTGACTATACTGTCCTTATGTTCTAAAAAGCTTTTCCAAAAATTACAGAACTGCAAATCCTTTGTCAGCGAGGGAGCTACAGCCAAATCAGATCTCTGATAAGTGAAACATGTGGACATATAGGTAGAGGTGTTCCCCACCCCCCCATAACCCCCCCCCCCCAGTGGTAATTAAATAAAAACACATAATACAGTTTCTTGCATTCTCATTTTTGGGAAAAAAGAAAAAAATATGGAAAAAATAAAACAATTCTTGAACACCTCTACATATTATATAACATTTCTGCAAGCATGTGGCTGTATCTGCTGATACGATACTACCTATATCACCTACCTAGTACACTTTTAAAGCATTTATAATTTATAGTTTATAAAAATGTGCCCTTGGAATAAAAACACATAACACCACTTTCTGCACTTCTAACTTTGGAAAACACCCAAATTAATAGAAAATAAAATCATTTTCACTCACCTCTACATATAAGTAGAAACATCTTTTGCCACTGGTAAGACATCAGGGCTTTCCAAACCCTGGCTTGCAGGCCAGATCTGGGGTTTGCGAAAAACCTTCCACCCCACAAGTGGAGCTTACCATTCCGCCATGGTGCCATGTGTAGTCCAAATAGATCAGGACACAGGGACGCTGAGGGCAGTCGTGTCTGCCCAGAGGTCCTGTTGCTTTGTCTTCTGGGGGTGTCAGGCAACTACCCAGAGCATCCCCTGATCTACTTGAACTACACGTGGCGCCATGGTGGAATGGTAAGCTCAACTGCACATGTTTGACAACTGCTGGTCTACAGCAGTGGTTTTCAAACTTTCTGGGAGAGTATGAGAGCCACTAAGTTCTTGCATGGGTGGGAGGCAGCAGTAGTGGGGGAAGGCAGCAGCACGATCCCTAGGATTGTGCCGCTCAGGGGGGCTCAGTGAAAGTGGATGCGGAGCATTACTGCTGCGCGGAGCCCTGCTGCAGGTCGCACTGGGCTCCCCGCACCCCCGGGAGGCTGCAGGGGCTTGGGTACATGTACCCAAGCCCCTGCAGCCCCTCTGAGTGGCGCAATCCTGGGGATCGTGCTGCTACCTCCTCCCTGCCAATGCCCCTTAAGGGGGCAGGGGCCAGGGCTCACAGGCTGGGGTGTTGCGATGCCCCAGTTTGAAAAGCCCTGGTCTATAGGATGATAGCCAAGCCAGAAATCAGGTAGGTAAGTACAGGGCATGACAGCCTCTGAGTGATGAGCTGCAGAAACTGAAACACTGGCTAGAGTCAATAGCACTTTAGGTCCAGGTGGAATCCTTTGGGTCACTTCTATCATCTGATTTCATGTTTTCAACTGCAGTGCCAGTTGGCCTTTCACGGCGTTGAGGTGCAGTTGAAACCCAGAAGCCCCCTCTTCTGACATGTCACGTTCTCCTGGTAGAATGCTTGCAACATCTCTATTTTCAGAATCATCACTCTCTCATCTTCCCAGTCAAAGCCAGTGTGTCCCTATTAAACTTTTAGAGCTAGACTTGTTGCTACCTATCAACTTAGATCAGAAGCTGCTCTTTTACTTCTTCCCTATTCTTGAATATTTCTCCAATATACATAGCGAGCATCAAGGTCAATGAGCTTCTCTCTCCGGGGTGTGTGTGGCTTGCTGAATATTTTATATAGCAAGGCTGAAAGGTGACAGAATAATGCAGGGTACTTATCATTACAGATGCAGAGAAATAAATAGTCAGTAGCAAAATAATGGATTCTCAATAATGTATTGGACCTGGCAGCTTTTAGGATGTCAGACATAAAACCTGCCTATATAAATGAGCTATTGAAGACGCTACCTCTGTCGAACACGGTGGCCATTCTAACTAGACAAAAACGTAGCAAGACTCAGAACGGCAGCCTTCCCCACCTGCAACTCCACAGGCGCAAAATGGCTTTTGATATTGAATCTTTCAACGCTGAGCTCCTTACTGATAGCAGGCTATTCCCCTGCAGTAATAGAAGATTATAATGTCTCAGATACTGTCAGGGAGGGTGAAATGTACAGCATTAACAAACAGAGAAACAAGTTACCAGGATGAGATGCGGTTCCAAGTTACATTCCCAGGTCAGACATTTCACCAACAGCCACTTTGGACATCCAAAAGAGGAACAATCCCACAGTCTCCTCCTTCAAATTTTCCTGATTTTCAGAACACCAAATCACTTTGTCTTGCTTGCAAAGTGGAACCTGCGCAGGGAATCCTTCATTGTTCTCTGCTTATTTGTTCCCTCCATTTCAAAAGTCTTCAATCCCAAGACAAGAGATTGTAGCCCAAATGGGACCAGCTACAAAAATAAATAAATAAATAAATAAATAAATAAATAAATGGAGATTTCTGTGCACTTGATATTTGCAGAAGTTTGAAACTTTAACATCGGGACAGTTCCATAAAATTTTGTGCTCCTTAACGAATTTTGGGGTTCAAATGAGAGAACCAAGATACCCAAGGGCCCAATCTATCGTCTTCCAGTGCCAGTGCGGAGTCCCAGCACTGGTGCTGGGTGCTGTAAAGCACATTTACGGTATCTGGATAGTAGAGAGAGCTGGCGCTGGACTGGTGCTAGTCAGACAACAGGTCCAGCACAAGCAGGAGGAGGACACAACTCTGCCAGGGGTAAGCCTGCCAGGTGGGGAGTGGGGGAGGGCAGGAGGAGGAACCAGGGCAGGGGGAGGGTGGGACTGGCGTAATCCTGCTCTGCTGGATTCTGAACTCTGCTTTGGATAGGAAGGTTTAACATGGAGGCTCTCACATCTGCGCTGACAAAATAGCTGGCGCAAGTGTGAGGAGATCTGTTGCTGGGGCTTTCATCAGGGAGAAGGGGACGAAAGTCCTCTTCACCCAAGGAGACTCCCGGTGGCTTTCCAGCACCTACTCGTTGCAGTGGTAGCTGCTTTGGCACCACTGCTCCAGCAGGTGCCAGGAAGCATAAGATTGGGCTGTAGGAAAGGGATTACTAAGTATAGGAGCTTCCATTTGGAGGGGCGGTGTGTGTGCTCAAGGGACGGTGTGTGTGCTCAAGCTACTCAGGTAGATTTTTTTTCAGGTAAGGCCCTACTCAGGGCCTAATCCTATCCAACTTTCCAGCACCGGTGCAGCCGCAATGCAGCCTCGAGGTAAGGGAACAAATATTCCCATACATTGAAGAGGCCTCCATTACTGCCTCCCCACCACAGAATGCAGTGTGTACATGGGTACAGCTGCACTGGCACTGGAAAATTGGATAGGATTGGACCCTCAACCTCCAGACCACACCTCCTGCTTCCTGCAGTGGGCATCAACAGCCTGTAATCAAGAGAGAAGAGTAGACTTCTCTCCCACCACTGGCCAACTGGCAATTCAATGGCATACTACCACTGAACATAGAGGCAGTACAAGGCCACCATGACTATTAGCTGCTAATAGACCTGCCCTTCATGAATTCGTCCAATTCCCCCCTTTAAAGCCGTCAAAGTGAGTGGTCATCACCACATCTTATGGCAATGAATTCAACAAATGAATTATGCACTGTGGAAAGAAGCAAATGAATGACATATAAAAAAAGGGAAAGGAACCAATCTTATCATCTGGGATGCCATGCTCAAAAGGTCTGCACACATTAATCCACAAACTGAAAATCTAGTCTAAAAACAGAGCTTTGATATCAATCATTCCAAAACAAGATTCTATACTTTTTCTGTTGCAGCAGGAGACTATTAGAAAGGCACCATTTGTGGGAGGGAAAAAATATTAGTGGGAATTCTCTTTCCCTTTCCACATTTATATCTGCCAAACTTCGGTTTAGATTCTGTGTAATGATTAGCTCCTTTTATCCAGGGATGTTAGATAAATGTGTAAGATTGTCGTTATTAAATGCTTCTGAAAGTAATTCTGAACCCTACAATTGCTCTGCAAATTTATTAGAGCGCCCGTGAGCATTGCTAATTTGCAACTGGCTATTTTTTTAATGACAGCCTGATAAAGCAATACATTGAGCTTGAGTTGGAAATTCAGCTGATGTAATATGTTCACTTCTTGCAGAGTACATTTGCATAAACATTTGGTTGGAGAAAATGAGTCTACGGGCAGTTCTCGGCACATTCAACTTGATGGGTTTAGAACGGGATTCCTGCAACTTGAGTGATTTCTGTTACAATATTTTCATCAAAAGTTTCACCAAGGATACTTGGAACTTACAGGCAGAATGCCTGAAGATAGTGAGATGGGCACAATTTATGAGATCGTGAAGATTAAAAGAGAGACAATTTTCTTTTTTCGCTTATTAGAAGTGGAAGAGGAACATCATTCAGCTAAATGTTTCATATAATTGTCTCTTTATCAGACTACTCAAAGCAACGTACACACTGATCATCATTGCCTCTATTAGCAAATTTGGGTCTTGTGTGCTGCTGGGATTGTTGCCAAAGCAGGACCACTCATAAACAGTGCCGGACGTCACTGGGTATCCTGTGGACTCCAGTGGGTCAAAACATTAAATATTAGAAGGGAGAGAGCCCTACCTTCTCCTTTCCAGCAGAGTTTGCTGTGTAAGTACTCATACTTCCCCAGAGAATATTTATTTACTATGGCCCAAATCCTTACCTACTTTCCAGCACTGGCTTCACTGTGCCCATGGGACATGTGCTGCATCCTGCTGTTTGGGGGGGCACTCATAGAGGCCTCCTCAAAATAAGGCAGTGTTTGTTTCCTTACTTTGGAGCTGCATTGTCCTTATGTCAGTGCTGGAAAGTGGGTTAGGATTGTGCCCTATATTGATTAGCTGCTTTTAGGGTTCTCAGCATGCTTTCTGGATTACTAAGGCCAGCATCCGGGTTTGGCACTGTTGGACATCTGACAACCCCACACTTCAGCAGCAGGCTCCCCAATCACTAGAAACCCCAGCCTGTTTGTTCTTCCTCATGCCATGGCTTTGTACTCACTCACTCTTCTCTTATTTTTATTTATTTTTCACCCTTCCTTCAAGGAGCTCAAGGTGATGGACATAGTGCCTCCCCACCTTTTGACAACAACCCTGTGAGATAGGTGAGGCCCAGAATTAGTGATTGGCCAAGGTCACCTAGAAAACTTCACAGTTGAGTAAGCATTTGAACCCGGATCTTCCAGGTCGAGGACCAACTCCCAAACTACTACACCATCCTGGCTCTCCTGATCGGAGGAGTGGATGAGCATATAAACATCAACAGGCATGAGAAGGGGACAGTCATTACCTCTACCTGCTCATGAGAAAGTGTAATGCAGTGGCTAAGGAGCTGAGCTGTGGATCACAACTTTCTTGGTTTGAATCCGTGGTTTTGACAAGCCACATCCTCTCAGCTTCGGTTTTGCCCATCTGCAACATGGAAATAATGTTTACCTATATTATGGGGTAGTTGAAAGGACACACTTTGAATATGATTCCATTTGGTTATTCTAATTATTATATTACTACTGCTACTACTACTACTAAATTCTGTTCTGATTATAGCATTCACTCAGTTGGCCTTTTCCTGTGAGCAACAGCAGCAGTGGGTATTGGACACAAAATGATGGACATAGGGTAATGCATAGGGTAATGGAGGAAAGAAATGCAGAACACAGAGTATATTATGCCTTAGGGCCACCCCCCCCCACCCCCCAAGACTGAGAGCAGTGGAATTTAGACTGTGTGAATCAGTTCACAGGAAAGTCAACAGCAGTTTCAATTCAAGATTCTGAATCAAGTACTTGTGGGCCCTATTTTGTTTCAAAATAACTATGTTTGTGGTAATACTGGAAAGCAATGGAAAGAGGTGGGAGCGGACAAAAAAGTCTATATTTACAGATTAAAATATGGGACAAAGATGATCACAATCTGCCTGTAAATCAGATTAAGCAGTCCTGTGCCAAGACATCTTAATTTTCTAGGCTTATTGATCCCGGCAATGAAATGGTAAAGACTTCTCTCACTGTCTCTTCCAATTGATTTTTTATTCATCCAACGTGACCTATCACTTGAGGCATAATTTTATCAATCTATACAATCTTTCTCTTGACTTTTTTAAAACAATAAAAATAAAATAAAGGCCAATTAAATAATTTTCTAAAGAACATACAATCTGCCCCCCCCCCCGCAAATCAATTGAGACATGTTTCTTCATCAGAACAGTTTAGAGTTTCTCATTAGCAAATGCTATACAATTTCACTCTTATGGATTGACAGTATATTTGCAATGGTGCTATTTAAACTCCTGCTATTACTTTTGAACCTTCTTTTAAGCACTGGCAGTTGTTCACTTTTCTCTATCAGCGCCCAACCCCAGTTAAGGAGGCTATTCAACAATCCATCATTCTGTTTAACACACACACACACACACACACACACACACACACACACACAGAGGATAAATAAAAGTTCATGAAAAATGAGTACAACAGCCTACATAAATTCAAAAGCAATCCAGCAAAGAACAATGCAAGAACCATTATCTTCACCATCCACTGAAAAGAAGGAAGGAGTCATGTAAACCTTTGATGGAAAGGCATTCCAAAATGTTAGTGCCACCACCAAAAAGACCCTTCTCTTTGTGGATGCCCATTACACCTCAGATGGCAACAACACCTAGATCAGGACATCCAAAAGATGATCAAAATATACCAGAATATACTCATTTCCTTACATTTCACAGATCCCAAATTCTTTTAAGGAATTCACTGACCCACAGTTTGGGCACCACTGGCTAAGAAACAAAATGGCAATGGCGACACTGCTTTGATCAATCTACCCAAGGCTGGGTTGTGGACCAGTTCTGGATCCTTAGTCACCTATTGAACTACAGCATCCAACCTAAGCATCTTGTCCTGAAATACTACTTGGTGACACTACGGCTGAAAGTTAATCCCCAGAAACGAATCCTATTATTCCAGCAGTCATACTTTCCAGTTGGTTGAAATATCAGCATTCATGTTCATTCCAAATGCATAGGCCTTGTTAGACTGTTTGCTTCAAGCTATCTTTGGAGTCATCATATGTTCATGTTGCTTCTAACACAGTCTGAGTTACCCCACTAGCCAGCAGTGAGTCTTTGGGGCATTTCAGATTGTTTGGCCATAAATAGTGAATGACTTGGACTTTACTAATTAGCAAGAACAGCCACTGCTGCATTGCCTGGGAAAAAGAAAAAGAAATTCTCTGAACTTGTCAGCAGCTTAATAATGAATCAGTTGGAAATGACTAATTAACACTGTTTTAAAAGCAGCCAGTGGAGTTTGTGAAAGACAACTACGGAAAACTATTTTTGAGTCATAGAAATAAGTATGAAAGGTGTCATTTTCATTCTGGCTAAACATTTAAAATGTCTCTTCTGGGGGGGGGCGGGGGGCCTGAGGTGGCTGAGTAGCTATGTTTTCTGAGCTCCTGGAAAGCTCTTGGAAAGCACGCTATTTCTTCCTAGAATTGCGGGTCTGATGAGATCCGAGGATCAGTGGTCAGGAGAGGCCTTGATCCTACAGATGGTGTACGGTTTTGGAGAAGAAGGGTCCAGCCAGGGACTGTTTTTTCTCCAAGGGAACCCAGCCATCGATGGCGGTGATGGTGAGGATTCAATGTTGAAATTAAACCGAAGGCTCCAAGCAGAGAAGGAAGTTGAATGAAGCTAGTGAGTGTTGTCCCGTTGTGCCTGTCTGGCATTAATTGACTAATTGACTGCCTGATTAAGCTTTTGCCTGAGAGAAGGAGAAGGAGGGGCAGGCTTTCCCCCTCCTGGGGGGAGATTTTCTCTGCTTATTTGTTTGTTGATGTGAGAAGAAGCTTTGGAGGAGATCTGCTGAGCTTGTTATGGAAATATGAGTGCATAACTCTAACTTTATAAATCTAAAATTTGTTGGATTACAAATTAACCATCTTGGAATACAATTATTGTTGTGGAGTGTTCAGTTTCATTTTCCTTTGGAGAGCTTGTGGAGTGCCTGTGGAGAGCAGCTGGAGATCTGCATTTTTTTTGTTTTGCAAAAGTGGTTGATTGTTTACAGTTCTTTGATTCTCACTTGGAAAAGAATGCGGTTGACATAGAAACAAATATCAATAACAGAAATAAAATATAAACAACAGAAATAAGAACATCAGGGACATCTAGTGGACTAAAAAGATACTACAAGGACAAGAACAGGATTGACAAGTGAAGTAAGAAGAAAGAAGATATAAAAGAAGGAAGAAAAAGGATGACAGGAAAAGGAGAGAAAGTTAGGAGCTCTTCTGCCCTGGAGTCCAGCTAGGGGAAACTAAAACAAGAGGAACCAAAAGGGAAAGAATGGAAGCAGATAATACAAGACAAAATTAGTGGTGATGGGACAGCAACAAACAAATCAATATCTGCAAGTTCAAGCTAGTTTGGATGCATTAACTACACAACTAAATGATCTTAGTGTGCAACTTAAAGATGTTATATCCGAATCACATGAGAAAAAACAAAGGATTATGGAAAAAGTACTGGAAATGGGAAAGCAACAAGCAAATCCATATTTACAAATCCAAATTAGCCTGGAAATCCTAATTCAACAGACAAATGAGTCTAATACACAACAAACAGGAGAGGATAAACAAAAGAGCAAAGAAATAGAAGATAAATCCAAAACAAATAATTTGAAGAGACAATGTTAATGGAGATTACTTGGAAGATAAAGACTCAAAAGCCACCAGACCAGAAAGGAGAAGAAATACTTCGACTAATTGATGCAGATTGGATTGATCAAGTGAAGGAAGAAGAAATACTTCAACCAACTGACACAGATTGGAATGATCAAATGAAGGAGATGACTCATCAAGATGTTGATTTAGCAAGAAGAGTGAGTACATTAAGCCATGATCTGTTAAGAGGAATTCATGTGAAATTTATTAGAAAAAAAAGATGGAAAGTTAAAGTCTAGAGAAGAGAAGAGATTTGGCAGACCTGTGGATAATTAGGTTGGAGACAAGGGAATAGATAAAAAGACAGTAATGTGTTAATTTTGTATGTTAGCACTTTCCAGCACTGACATAAGGGCAATGCAGCTCTGAGGTAAGGGAACAAACATTCCCTTACTTTGAGGAGGTCTCCGTGAGTGACACCCAACTGCAGGATGCAGCACACGTTCCGTTGGCATCGCTATGCCAGTGCTGGAAAATACTGATATAAGGGGTTAGGATTGCGCCCTAAATGATTGACAGCCCAATCCTATCCACACTTTCCTGGGAGTAAGCCCCATTGACTCGAATGGGACTTACTTCTGAGTAGACATGCATAGGATTGGGCTGTCAGATGTTAACAGGCTCTCTCGTCTCAGTCTCAATTTAAATGTGATACTGGCCAGAGGCAAAGTATCTACCCATGTTAGAGTTCCATACACTAATTTCATTTTATTTTTACAATGTGCACAAGCCTATGGGGATGCTCCATTAGCATAGCAATGGATGAGCCTTTATTTTAGCAACACATTAATGAAGCTGCCTCCCTTGAAAGGCCAACATCAGATTTCAAGACACCTTGGGTTAAATAATTAGTTATTTAACTAATTAACTAATTAAATAACTAATTAACTAACTTAACATTAGTTAAGTTAACAGTTATTTAAAAAAAAAAAAACAAGCAGAAAGGGCAAAAATACCCAAGCAAAAATACTCTCATAATAGCAATTAGCATAGCAAATGCATAATCTTCTCTCACTTAAATATTAGGACCAACTCAACAGCTCAGCTTCTGATGTGTATCCATGTAGCTGCCTATAGCTTTGGATAACTACCACCACATTCAGGTTGATTACCTCCTGGTTCTTGATGTAGGCTATATCTGAAAGTCAGGTGTAAGGGGATGGCAACAGGATGCAGGTAACTTGTGGTCTTGTGTGCTCCCGGAGGCATCTGGTGGGCTGCTGTGAGACACAGGAAGCTGGACTAGATGGGCCTGTGGCCTGTTCTTATGACCAGAAGCCATTGATAAAGCAGCCCTCCAGGATTTTGATCAATTCCCTTTTTAAAGTCATCTTGTGGCAATGAACTCCACAGAAGTGAATGAACTCCAGTGGGGCTCTTATTATGTTCTTACGCTCTTTTAAATCTTAGGCTTGGCTATTTCATTCATTTAAACCAAGGCTGCTTTAAAATTTTTCTTTGTTCATGTTCGACAAATTCCTTACCACCCTATTGATGAGGTCAGTTTCTTGGGAATATTTGATTTATTGTTAGACCAGGTCTAATCTTCATTTCCCGCCATCTGATACACCTGGTTTGTTTTGCTCTATGTACAAGTAATGTATGTTTGTTTATGCGTAAGGACACCATTCAATAAACTATCAATCTATTTAGCGATTTAGCAGAAAACACACACACACACAGCCCAGGCTGGGACCAGACAAAGGATACCCCTACCCACATCTGTGGTCAGGTGGCGACGTTCAAACTGCAACAGATTCCAGAATCTATCAGATTCCAGTATAAAAATTCTGGAAGAAATTTTGACATACGAGAATGTTTAGGTCAGTACTAATCAAGGCTTTAATCTTATGCACAACTGGGAGGAAGTTCAATTGAACTCATTAAGACTTACATCTGAGTAATGCATATGCTTGGGCTGTTCAACATTGCAAGCCCTACCATCACTATTTTAGAGATCAGTTCATTATTTTCTCTTTCTCATCTAAAAAATGGACAACTTGAACACACACGTACAATTAGCTACCTAAGTAATCCAGACTGCCATAAATTCCAACAGATTTCTGCTGCATATGGGTTGGTATTTATTATGCACAAATTTAAGTGGATATCTGACGTGAAACAGTAGGGAAGGGGGAGCAAGGGAAGGCATAGCAAACTTTGGGATGAGTCAATATCCAACCCGGAATCCTTATTACTACCGGCTGTACCACTTAGCTGGGAACAAGCTTTAAAATCTCTCATGAGAATATATGACTGTGATTTAGCAAACTGGCATCTGGATGCTCTACATAAATATAGAGGAAAGAACATTTTCCTGGCAGTTACAAGCCTGACTAGTAAAGTAAGCAGTTTCTCTATTGCGGCTTCAGGTGGCTCATTACAGCTCTATTGACAACTCAAATATTTTTTTCGCCTGCTAAATCTCAAGATTGTTATGTTAAAACAACAGAAAAACTTTGTGGAGATAGGAAGATGGGTGATCCATGAAAAATATTCTTTGTGTGGCCTGCTTCCTACAAAATATAAACTTAAGTCTTTCCCATTGTCCCTTATCCTTAAAGTTACTCTTATGGAGGTGCTTTGGGAGCCCAAACTCAGTGATAGAATCCCTGCTTTGAATGCAGAGCACCCCCAGTTCAAACACTGAAAGGAATGGGAGGCCCCACCTGAAATCTTATGTTTCTTATGAAACCTGTGTCTTATGTTTGACACCCCCGTTATAGAGAATACTGAGCCAAATGGACTCATTGTCTGATTTGGTAGAAAGCTGCTACTTATATAGGGCCTTCTTCTCATCTGAAGAATCAGAATCATCTGAAGAAATGCTAATAATCAGTGAGGAAACAATGAACTTGAAAAACGATTAAAGACATCGTTAGAGGAACCTCCCACCTGTGCTAAGAAATGTCACTATGTATGGCATTAGAATTTATTTTACCTGTGTTTAAACTCCTGTTAAAAGGCTCAATGCAGAGGACGAATAAAAAAATGTAGAACAAAAATTAAATACAAATGAGGATACTAAAAAGCATAGCATTGTGGTTGAAAACTAACCACAAAATAGAACGTTAACTAAAGTTTTAGTGCTTAGTGCCCAATACTAAGGGGCAGCACCTCCCGTGCTACCACTTTAGCGGTCTAAAGTAAAGCCGCTTGTGTAAGGCACTCAGCCTTCACAAGCGCCTAGGATCCTGCGGAGCAGAGCTCCACAGATCCTCTTCCTGCCCGCCCCAGGCTTGCCTCTAGCACGCCCCCCCTCCCCACATCACACTGGCCTCCCTGCCCCCTACCCGCATCACGCTGGCCTCCCCACCCCCCAAAACGCCCCCATCCCTGCCCCATTCCCCGTTCTGCAGCCTGGCGGTTGCAGGCACTGCCGAGCTGCAGAACGCCGGCGCCAGCCAGGCGGTCGCTCAGCACCACCTGGGCTAAGCCACCGCTGGCTGGAGCCAGGCGGTGAGCCCCACAAACGTGCCTTATGGCACATTTGCGACTGTGGTCCGCACCGCAGAGGCGCAGCGTGGACCACAGGACTGGGCTCTGAGTTGGTTAAAGCAGGGATGTCAAACTCATTAAATACGTTAAGGCTTTCATGGCTGGAATCTATATTGGACAGTTTTTCAGGCTGGGTGACATGGTCTAGCTTTTTTACCTAATGAGCCTAAACCAATACTAAAGGGCTAACTATCATCACACTAAAACTAAGTTAAAACCTGAAAACTAAAAATAACAACTAAAACTCAACCTAAAAAGCTAAAAACTAAAAACCAAAAACACACTTGAAGCTAAAAGAACTAAGGATTAAAACTGAAACTAAACATCAAATAAAACTAGAGACTCAAAAGCAAAAAGACTGGAATAAGAAACAAAAAACTAAAACCTAAAAACTGAAGCCTGATGTTTGGTGAGCTTCCTCCGAGGCCACAGTTTTTCTCAGGCATAACCTATATAGGAACAGCACCAAGTTCCAGAGCCCGACGAAAACTGTGACAACTCCGTAGAAGCAGGACTGCTGAAATGTGATAATTGAGCTCTCTCAACACGTCAGCAGCATCTCCATCTCTCATCCCTCTTGTTCTGCCCCTTTCCTGTAGGAGTCTTTGCTTTCTGAGGCCTTCTTCCATCTCTCCCTCCCAGATCATCAGAAGCAGCACTGCTGAAAGGGCTGCACTGGTCTCTGAAAGCCTCCTGAGGGCTCCTCTGTGGCTGTGGCAAATCCAGGAAAGGAGCCAAGATGGAGGAAAGAGAAGTGGAGGAAGTGGAGGAAGAGGATGATGGATGAAACAAACCTCTCTCCACTGCTGAACTCAGAGGCCCTGTTGTTGGGCCAACAACCTTCAACTTTCAAACTTCAAGTGACTGCCAGCATGGAGGAATAAATAAGATGTTGGAGATGTTGATGAGCCTCGCTCTAACCCAGCCCCACAGACTTCAATCAGGTCCATAAAGTTCATAGAGCAGTGATTTTCAACCTTTATCATCTCAGGGCATACTGACAAGGCACTAAAATGCATTTTAACCATAAAATTTGTGTGACCTTTTAATTTTAATTTTTTTTAATTCATTATTTTTCTTTACAACTTTAATGACTCATTTGTTGGAACATAAGTTAATGCCAATAAAGGTCTCTAAATCTAATCTAAAAAAAATCAAGGCATACCATCAGTTTTTTTACCATTGACACCATGCTGCTGGTAGGGAGCTTAAATCTCCCAACTGCCCTACTAATAAATGACCCTCCCCAAAGTCCCACAGCACACCTGCAGACCATCCAGGGCACACCAGTGTACCACGGCATAGTGGTTGAAAATCGCTGACATAGAGTGTATGGTGAAGAGGGACCCTTGGAACATAACTTCATTTTTTCCCATAGGGTCATCCACTAATTTGGTGTCCACAAGGTTTTCCAGAACCTAACCCTAGTGATAACGAGAACTGAGTGTTCTGAAATCCACTGACTATTGCTATCAAGTAAGAGACCAGCTATCTATTACATTGAACATTTTAATCCAGAAGTCCTAAGCATTTAATGTGTCCCCCATAGGACTGAACATATAAGCATATATTGGATATATAAGCTGGGTTTAGGTCAATTTCCTTTTTCATGTTTCACATTTTTTCCCCTCTGAAAAAGTAGCTCACTACAGATTTTTCAACGTCTAATTTAAGTGTGAGATGAGCAAGGAAGTGAAATGTTTCCTCGAATCACACAACCATCTTGCTTTAATGTGATAGATATGCTCGAATCAATAACAGGTACAAAATACACATTCCATTACCATGATACCTTGTTTCTTAAAGATTAAGAGAAGCAGTTTGGGATTTGCAGTATGTTGTCGCTTAACGTAACAAGCAGTTGAGATTTAAAATGCTAAACAAAAAAGAATTAAGTCACCACATTACCTGAGCAAATCCAATTTGCCGAATCCCATTTAGTCGGGTTGCAGAGCTGTTTTCTGCCAACATCAGCTGCTTGACTTGCAGTCCATAATGAGATTACAACAGTAGATAATGGTTGTGACTAGTTCCATTACTACACATGGGGCATTAGTAGTTGCTGCAAGGGTGAAATTTAAGCAAACTGGCTCTTAAGTAGATTGAGGTAGACCTTAATTCTTGAGCATTGGAAAAGGCACTGGAATGGATATGAGTCAATGATAACCGATCTTTCCTTTTTTTCCATTAATGTGATTTACTTGAGAGTTGAGGGATTCCAATGATACTGTTCACCCATCTTACATTTAATTGTAAATCACATTTGTATCCTTTTACATATTACCATCATAAAGCTCAAGATGGCGTATGGGGGCTACCCCAATTTCTTTTTATAACAAGGCTTTATGGTAGGCTAGACTTCAGAACAGTGATTTGGTTCATGGATGCTTGAAGATAGGAATGAGCAGAAATCCTCAGAGAAATTTCACTTGCCTTACAGGAAGTTTCACCTCCCTTGAATATTCTCAGGTGTTTCACTTTGGGCGAAACTCTGAAATGTGCTTCTAACTTTGCTATTTTTTGAAATTTTCAGGCCAACTCTAAATGGAGTCTTTGCTGTCCAAGTCAGTGGCATAGCTAGCGGGGGTGCAAAGCACTATGTTTTTTAGGGAGCCTCACCACAGAATGCAAGGGGCCCTTTGAAACCGTTCCAGGTGGTGGGAGCAAAACAGAGGCATACGCCTGGATTGGCTCTGAAGGGGAAGGGGAGGCCCCTTGTACACTGAGGCTCCCTGCAAAATTTAGTGCTTTGCACCCCCTCTAGCTACGCCACTCTTCCAAGTCCCAAACTATGCATTATGCCACAGTGGCTCTCTTTGTACTATCACAAACTTGCTTAGCAAATGCTGTTATTCCTAATTAGATGAAATGTATGAGAAATTTCAAGGAAGCTGCCTGGAAATCCACCTCAGATGCAAAATTCAATGGACGCAAATTGGATGAGAAGTTGGGCTGAGACGAAAGAGGAGCCAATTGGAACTGTTATCCCAGCATTTCCAGAGTGCTTTGCATGCAATGTGACGGTAAGCAGAAGTTGTCCTTAAATATATCTTTAAGGTGTTACAAGACTGATGAAGCACAATCCTATCCATGTTCACTCAGATTTAAATCCCAGTAGGGCCTACTCCCAGGTACATGAGCACAGCGTTGCAAGCCTTGGTTACTTTTACTTCTACAGACAACCACCCTTCTGGAAGTCGTTCACAAAATGAACATGTTTCAAAGTTCCCTGAAGGCACCTGGTCCTGGAATCTGCCTTATAGCAAGCTGGACCACAGGTCCATTTGGTTAAGTATCCAACACTGACTTATCATAAGGAGCTCTCCAGACTTTTCAGAAAGGGGTTATACCCAGCTCTACTGCACTTGTCAGGGATTGATGGCCCAATCTTACTGAGCCATGGCACCAGTGAAGCACTATCTGCTGGGGTCATTGTTGGCAGCCTTCAGTCTTGAAAGACTCTGGTATCGCACTCTGAATGGTGGAGCGTCTAGTGTGGCTGAAAAGGCCGATTTGGGAGTGACAATCCCTTCCACACTGGGAGCAAGTGCAGTCTGTCCCTGGTCTGTCTCCCTGGCTATGGGCCTTCCTTCTTTGCCTCTTAGCCTCAGACTGTTGGCAAAGTGTCTCTTCAAACTGGGAAAGGCCATGCTGCACAGCCTGCCTCCAAGCGGGCCGCTCAGAGGCCAGGGTTTCCCACCTGTTGAGGTCCACTCCTAAGGCCTTCAGATCCCTCTTGCTGATGTCCTTGTATCGCAGCTGTGGTCTACCTGTAGGGCGCTTTCCTTGCACGAGTTCTCCATAGAGGAGATCCTTTGGGATCTGGCCATCACCCATTCTCACAACATGACCGAGCCAAAAGCAAGGGAGTCCAGGGCCACGTGAAGTTCTTCTAGGGTTGGTTCTTCTAGGGTATGCTCCTCCAGCATAGGTAGGCACTCAATGTTGTTTAGTGCTTCTTCAGTGACTACATTTTCTCTGGAATATAGCTCAGAGTAGTGCTGCACCCAGCATTCCATCTGCTGCGCCCGATCCTGGGTGACTGGGATCCTGGATGCTGGGGTGCGCTGTCACAAAATCTCCATAAAGCACCGCAACAGCACTTCTGGTCAGTGTGCCACCAAGAAGACCAGGGTGTTCCCACGCATGCTTCTGCTTGCAGGGATGATCACTGGCACATGTAATTCCAGGGCAGTGGTGGGAAGAGGATGGGAGTGGGCAGGAAGGGGTGGAATGGGGCAGGGGGAGGTTGGATCAGGCCTGGGAGGAGGTGGGATCAGTGGCGGTGATGAAAAGGTTCCTTTACCCCAAGAAAATCTCCAGCAGCTGAAATTCCCCTGTGGGTTGAAGCGTAGCCTGTGCCAGCAAAGGAATTCAGTTAGGACTGGGCTGTGATCCTGGAATCTTCCCTTCCTCTTGTCAGCAACCAGACAGATGATGAAGCATATCTTTCTGACTTTTCATATTTTTTCCCCTCCCTTTATGTTGTTTTAACTGTATTGGATGCACTGGGCTCCTGCTAGTTTTACAGATAACTTCAAATGCCATTTTATCAGTTCTTCTACACAAAACAAATGCCTGACTAGATGAACCCTTCACAGGACAGTGATATATTGTCTTCAGGAGAACAGTTGATACATGAGAAATTGCATTCCTTGTGTCCAAAGCACTGCATAATTTTTCTGTATTTCAAACAAGGCAAGCTCTGAACACGTCACAGAAGACACGGCTATCTGTATGATGGATATAGCCTTTGACAAGTGATAGCAGATGTAAAACACTGTTTGGCATTCAATGAGTAAACATCACCTTATGGAATAAATCTCTTTTTCTGCCATTATTTAGAGAAAGTTCAAATTCAACAACCTAAACTAGGTATTATTGCTTTTTTCTCCCACAAAGTAATGGGTGCCTTATGAGGTAGGTGAAAAATGTATTCAAAAACATAAATAATACTTTTGCATAACTCCTGTTCAATACTTAGCTAAAAATCCGTATTGGCAAAGAGACTGAAACTATTTAATACAGTCCTTAGCTATTCATTTCTACCTTTTTGTTTAGAGAACAGTTAAAGTAAACCCATAGACTGAGGGGGAAAAACTGAAGGCTACTGTACCAATGAAAAAATACCTGCTTCTCCATTTCAATTTTCTGTTTGGCCAGCTGTGGTTACTCAGATTCAGAAAAGGATTTTGCTCCCCATAGAAGATCTTGTGTTTAGTCTGGGCCATCAGAGACTGACATCAGCCATGCCAACTGAACGTATCAGAACCTACTGACAGAAGCAGGAACCTGGGTAGATGATTTCCAGAGAGTAGGCCAAAGGTTCTTCTAGTTTGGTATCCAAATGTGCAAGAAACCTCACAAGCAGGGTATGAAGTTTTCTTCTTCTGTTTATCTCAAGGCAGACGGGCATGGCGCCTGCTAAATCAGTTCGTAGAGTTTGGGATTGGGAGAAAGGCAGGATGGTGTGGTGGTTTAGGAGTTAGACTTGGAAGACCAGATTTAAAACTCTGCTCAGCCATGAAGCCTCCTGCGTGACCTTGCGCCAGTCACTATCTCTCAGTTTTACCTACCTCATTGTTTCCAATGAGTAAGACATGATTACGGCCTTACTGAACACAATTGCCTTACTTCTGATTAAAGTAAGCAAAACCATTTTCAAACATCTCAACACATAGGGTTGTTGCAAGGAAAAAAGGAGTGGAGGATCTAAGTAAACTACCCTGCCCTCCTTGGACAACAGGTGGAATAAAAAATGTGAAAATAAATAAATAAAACCACTCTGAATCTGTGGCCTTCTCTACCACTTAGCTATGACTGACTCCTGAGTTCCAGTGCAACCTATTTATCCATGGATTTTTTATCTGCGGATTTGTCTCAACTCGAATGGGGTGGGGGGAACTGAAAGTCACACACTTTGCCTCCTTTGACCTGTGCTGGTGTCTCACTCCATTTCCAGGCAGCCTGGAAGAGGTTCCCCTTTTGAAGGAACAGTAAGATTCCTGGAGCTCCTGAGGCTGAAGAGGCTGGCGGAAAACCTCATGTAACCAGAACATGCAGCAAGTAACCAGAACATGCAGAACATGCAAGGTGGAGCTCTCTCTCTCACTCTCTCTCTCTCACACACACACAGGGGCAGGGGTGGTAGTAACAGAGGGGATTGCTTTAAAAAACCAAGGGAGTGTTTGCCAAATCCCTCCCCCATGCTGCAGGCTCTCCTGCTCCAGTGCAAGCCTTCCCAGCAAGCAAAGCATGAGATTTAGGCTACAATCCTCCCCACACTTTCCTGGGAGTAAGCCCCATTGACTGGAATGGGACTTCTGAGTAGAAACGCATAGGACTGGACTCTTAAAAGCTCAGCATCCCACCTGTGAAAGGGGAAGGAGGGGGAGGGGAAGGAGCGGAGCAGAGGGGAGGGGATTGATAACAGCTGCCTTAGTTTCCTTCCAGCCCCAAGTGTCAGACTACAGCGTATTTCCGTAACTCTTTGGAATTTAGCACAACGGGTTTTTTGTTAATTGCACCAAGTGACAGAACGGAACTAACAAGGATAAATAGGCTCCACCTGTATATGCTATTCAAAAGTAAGCTAGGCAACACCAGCTTCCACTGCAGAGAAAGCTGGCTCAAAACTCACAGATTCAAGATGGGACAATTCACACTATGTGTGTAGAAGTTAAGAAAGTGACAGCCCAATCCTGAGCTGCCTGGAGCTCCCAGGCTCAGCCGGATCCTGCACAGAGGGCTCCCACCAGATCCTGCACCTCCAGCGCTACCACGGGAGGCTCCTTGGGAGAAGGGGACATTTGTCCCCTTCCCCCGAGTAAGGTAAGCAGCCCCACAATGGGGCTACTCACTTTACTGGCGACCAAAAGGTTGGCACTAAAGTAAAGGTGCTAGTGTAGGGCAAGCAACCCTGCAGCAGCGCCTTGGATCCTGCGCTCCACGGATCTGCCTCTCTCCTTCCACCTGACATGCCTCCCCCATGCCACCCACCCCGGAACGCCTCCCCCATGCCCCCAGCTCCTGTTCTGCAGCCTGACGGTTTGGGAGACTGTGGAGCTGCGGAACCCAGGCAACTGCCGGGTGCTGGCACTGGAGTAGCTCTGGCAGGAGCCCTGCAAACATGCCTTACGGCACGCTTGCGACTGTGGTCCCCCCCCCTACTAGTTGAGAATATGTAGAAAGGGAAGGAAGGAAACACAGGATGTGATGATGGGGTATCATACATTTCCTTTTATCAGTGGGAGGGGAAGAAATAGATGTGGTGTTTCTGGTCTGGGCAGCAGATAATCCATAATGATAATGATAATTATCTTTCTCTATGAAAATGGTAAAGGCAAGAAACGTGAGGGGCTAGACCTTTTCTCAAGGCATAGAGGAAAGCTCTCTTTCTCCCTCTCTCGTTCCCTCTCCCTGCAGCTCTTTATCAATATTCCACTTGAGCACGCATGTAGGTGCTTTCTTCATTAAGCAGTTGTTACAGCGAGTCCACAGAGAACCACTGCTGGCTTCCAGTACAAAAAACATTTTAAGAAATGTGAAGTGTGGAGAATTTACTTAATTTGAGTGCGCTGAATGCCTGAGATGCTTAGAAATGGTCATTAACAGCCAATATTGAGTATTAAAAATTCCCTTTCAATTCCCTGAAAACCAACTGGGGCATATAGAAAATATGAAAGGGGGGGGGGGAATGCAGATTTCCACTAGTGGAAACTTAGCAAAGGGGCTGCAATTTTAATTAGGGTTGAATTGAAATGGGGGGTGGGGGCTCTTTTGGCAAAGCTTTTGTTTTTTAGCTGCAAAAAAAGAGATTTGAATTTGGAGTTATAAAAAGGGATAAATATCTTTGTGTATTCAGGTTGAGGGCAGGAAACATTGCATTGCATGAGAATTGACTATGTGATGTCATAAGAGAACCAAATCTGATTGGTTGCAGAGCACTGGTGTAGCTAGAGGGGGGCCAGGGCGCTATGTTTTGTATGTTCCTTACAATGTCCTCCCACTCTCCTTGGGAGCCATTCACCTCCATTTAGCCTCACCGTTTAAGCAGCATGCAAGCGGCTCCTCCCCTTCCCTTGGGAGCCATTAGGGCAGGAGGGGGCAAATGGCTCCCAAGGGGAAGGGGAGGGGCTGCTTGCACGCTGTGGAGAGGCTCCCTGCAAAACCTAGTGCCTCTCCCCTCCTCTAGCTATGCCAGTGCTGCAGAGTGTAACAATGACATCATGCTGGAAGAAGCTCATTTTTAAAAATGCACTTGACTAGATGCCTATTAGGTAATGAGCAGTATGAGAAACACACAACACAATTCTGTGCATGTCTACTCAGAAGTAAGTTCCATGGTTCATGGTGTTTACTCCCAGGAAAGTGTGTGTGGGATTGCAGCCACGATGTGAAAGAAAGGGAAGTTTGTGTTAGCTTTCAAGACTCCTGCCTTTGATGACCTCAAGTTGGATGCCAAAAGGCCTTCGAACCAGCACTACCTGCCGCAAGGAAGGGTCGGCCTAAAGAGCTTGAACCTCTCCACTAAGGCTCAGTTTTCATCTTATTGGCCTAGGCTGGTGGCTAGCCTTTAAGCTAGATCTAATGATGACATATCAGCTGATCTGGGACCTAGCCTAGAGGCCTTTAAAAGAAGATTGGACAGATTTCTGGAGGAAAAGTCATCACAGGTTACAAGCCATGGTGGGTTTGTTCAGACTTCTGGTTTTAAAAAATGCCAGATGCAAGGGAGTGGCAATGCAGGATGCAGGTCACTTGTGTGCTCCCTGAGGCATCTGGTGGGAAGCTGGACTAGATGGGCCTGATCCAGGAAGCTGGACTAGATGGGCCTGATCCAGCAGGGTTCTACTTCTGTTCATATGGTTTGTAAGCAAGATTAGATCCTATGTTCTTTGATGATTTGCTTTCCCCCGCTGTCTTTTCATGTATCATGGTACTGGGTTGATCTGAGCCAGATGGAGACTGTTCAAACGTTCATGACTTGTACTTATCATGAGCATATGGTCGTAGAATAATGGAATGATTTCTGTAGCGAACTGCAATTCAGATTTTTTCCCCGCTTTAAAAAACAGAACAAAGAAAAAAAAGACTATGATGAGACTCATAATACAAGAGATACACATAAACACTGAGATGCGCACAGCTGGATGAAAAGAACTCAGGTACTTCAGTTTGTAGCAGGATATGATCAGTAATTAGTTCTCTACATATCACCCAACTGGAGGAGGCATGAAAATGGAGTTTTGATTTGTCCCAACAGGTGCAGGAAAAGTACCTGTGCCCCACAGCAATTAATATGACATTTTTTGCAAACATTAGTTAAAAAACAAATTGCAGTAGTTTCTCTGTAACTGTAAGGGGGGGGAAGGGTTTACACCCTTGTATCAAAGAGAGTGAGAGAGGAAAAGAAAATCACTTTCTATCAAAAATTGTTATTGTTCATTTCCTTTCCTGTATCCCTCTACCCTTGACAATCACTGGCTGGTTTCTAATCTAGTCTTAGGGAACAAGGTGAGTGAGCTTGTGGTGCCCTGATTGATGACCTATTTCAGGAACTCGGCAGGGGGAGGGCATCTCTGTTGGTCTGCTGGACTTGTCTGTGGCATGCACACAGGACCAAGCCTTCTCTGTGTCAGCCTCCAGGGCATGAAGCTATCTGCATTAGAAATTTCAGGAGACCTCTGCCTCTCTTTGCTTTTGAAAAGACACTACAACAGACCTTTTCTTCCAAATTTCTGAATTTAGAAGTTGCTGCCCATTTTTTTATCCAGCTTTCGACCATATGGTCCCCAAGGTGACTGACAACATAATGCAATATTGCAATTTAAAAAGCAAAACAATGTGTATATATAAAATCTCTCTACTGCGATCCTAAGGTATCAGAATAACTACCTGTTACCACGTGAATCTGCGTAATTGTCAAGATCTACACAGGAGAGGCTGTTTGGGGTACTTTTCCCATCTGAAAAAGGATGGGCAAGGACAGGTAGAGGACCTTCCTTTATGTGAAATTCCCTTCCAACATCTCTAGCTGGGTATCTCCTTCACTGAGGCACCAGATTAAAAACTTTTTTTTTTGTTGCTCAGTTTTTTGTGGCATTTCCTCAGTTGAGTGATACTTCCTCCTGCTGAGCTGTGTTTTATGTGTTGTACACACACAGAGAGAGATTTTATATATACACATTGTTTTGCTTTTTAAATTGCAATATTGCATTATGTTGTAAGTCACCTTGGGGACCATATGGTCGAAAGCTGGATAAAAAAATGTGGTAAACAAATATTGCCAGTCATCTTGAGTTTTGCCCATTTGTAGAACTGAGCATAATATGGCATATGGCAAGTACACACCGGGGGGGGGGGTAGAAAAAAAATTAGATTCCACCCAAATGATGGGTCCTTTCAAGTGGACCCCTGTGCTTTCTTCCATACAAGCGGTTAGTTGGCACTCACCGACTATAAGCCGACCCCACAGATAAGTCGAGGGTAGGCTTTGATCAAAAAATCATGGGATTTTATATGACCCTCGGATAAGTCAGGGTTAAACTTAGGGGGCTGTCTGAGTCTAATTTTGTCTGATTTTACCTCAGCCAGATCCTGAAAAATAACCTACCAGTAATTGTTACCTAAGAACTGTACAGTCACTAATTTATTAAAAACATAGTATTAAAAACACAGTATACATACACAGTATGTACATACATACATAGTATGTATACATGTATATATACATGTATACATACATAGTATGTATGTATGTATGTAGTATGTATACATACATACACACACTATACACTATATATACACATATACATACATACCTACATACATACATACACTATTTTTAATACTGTTTTTGCTGTACTATGCAAACATAGTATGTATACATAATATAGCAAAAACAGTATTAAAAATAGTCTCTAATTTATTAAAAACTATGATCTGTCTCATAGATAATAAGATACATTTTTATTCACTAATTTTTTAAATTGTACTCTCAACAACCAGCCTCATTGACTTTAATGGGACTTACTTCTGAGTAGACAAGCCTAGGATTGGGCTCTAAGTACACTGGAAACAGCATACCAGTAGAACCATGAATGAAATCCTCCTTTAAAGTGCCTGGTGCCTTAAGTCAAAGGCTCTATGTAGAACACACAACACAGAACATACAACTGGGAGTGAGCAATTCAGTTCGAAGTAGAGAGACAAGCAACAAGGAGTGATTGAGCAAGTGCAGCTGCACATAGTTGCACCTGATTTACTTGGAAGTAGACCCTCTGTGGAGGAAGGGCAGTTGCGCCTCCAGGCCTCATGTGGAATTCCTGGCAGCTACACCTCCCGCCAACCTGCACCCAGCCGCTCCCCTCATCGTTCCTGGAGCCAGAGGAGCCAGGCATGTGGGGAAGTCACCCAGGCAGATGGAGGGGGTCATTTGCGCCTGGGTGGGAGGGACTTAGTAAAAGGATGGGCAACTGTGCCTCCCCCCCAGCCTGCACTCTGCTGGTTGCGCCTGGAGCCTCAGAGGAGCCCCAGAGGGGGCAGGGCATGCAAGGGCAGCCTACCAGCAATGATCTCTCGCCTCTCACAGCCCTCCGTCTGCACTCCTTGCCACAGTCCCGCTGCCTGCAGGGTCAGGGAGAGGAGAAGGCATGTCCTGGCTACTGCCGCTGCTCGCCGGACCAATGTCGCAGAGAGCACTCGGGGAATGACCTACGCTGCACTGGTCTGGCGGTGGCGGCGGCTCTGCTCCCTATCCCTGCGGCCAGCAGGACTGTGGCAGGGTGTGCAATGTGGAGGGCTCTGAGAGGGGTGTTGGGGAGCGCCAGCGGGCAGGCTGACCCCCCCCGTGCAAATGGTCCCCTCGCCCCCTCCAACTGTTGGGTGACTGCGGAGATAAGACAAGGGGTTGATTCTCCTGTGAGTTTGGGGCACAAATTTATAGCCGTATAGGCGAGTATCTATGGTATTTAAAATAAAGAAGAACCCTCCCAAGCAGTTGCTGATTTGTTTTTGTATTTTTTTAAATTCCCCAAACATCCCATAGGCTGCAATTCTATCCACACTTACCCAGGATAAGACTCCCCCCCCCTCACTTAACTAAGCATAGTAGCCTGTCAAAAGTCAGATCTGTAACATTTCCCCAAATGCAGTCACATACCATAGTAGCATCAAACATAATAAATTAAAAATAAAATCCACATTGAAATGACTCTGGAACAGGCTCGCAACCCCCCTGGTGGGTCCCAACCCACAGTTTGGGAAACACTACTCTAGAGACAGTATTACCCACCACGCTTTGGATATGGGGAAAGGTTGTAGCTCAGTTTTAGATTGGGCCTGCCTAAGATCTCCTGGCACAAGCCAAACGAAATGCCTGAAATGGAGCAGAGTCACTACCAATCACAATTCTGAGCTACATGAACCAATAGGAAGCAGTTTCCTATGACTCAGCATGTTTTTCTGCTTTTGAAACAGATGTTATGTTTAAAGTGTCATCTGGCCTCCTTTATTCCATCAACTTTTTTTCCCTTTTTTTTTTTAAGATTCTGAGCCCCCTGGGACAAGACTATTAACATAGAGGAGGAAAAAAAGCACATGTCATTTTGAGCCCATGGGGATATAGCTTGAATGAACAAATCAATCAAAGAGATTCTATTGCGTTATGGTGGAGAATTTTTTGTATACTCCTACTAGATAACTGTCTCGGCATTGACACAGCATCACCGACAGTAATGTGCTTCAGAGCCTGCTGGCTCAACTGCTCTTTTTGTATTCCAGGGACATCACTGGGTTGTTCAAGGGACAGGCTACCATCCATCCAGAAAATAACTATATTTTTGGATAACGGTCTCGACATCAGACTGTGACAGCAACTAAGGAGACGGCTACAATAGTTCTGGAGCATTGCCAATGGTTAAGCCTGCCTATCTCCTCCCCAGCAACAGAAAAGGGAAAAAAAAAACAACCCTCAAGTGAGATAATGGGACGTGCATGTTTTCTCTGTGATATTGGTAGCCCTGGTGATAATCTTGAGCAATATTTCCTAGGCTGAATGGTAGGAGAGGACATAGAGGTACATGAGGCGCACAGTAGAACTACCCACCAATACATTACATACACACATGTGCACAAACACAACAGACATCTAAAAATTTGAAATAAGCCTGAATTATGCCTAACTATGCCAGGGGGAGGGGGAGAGACAGATAATTCCCTGGGCATATGATAGACACTGGGCAAAAAAAAAAAAAACTTTGAAAAGGAACAACAACTTCTACACATATAATTGACACTTTTTCAATTGGTGTTCCTCTTATATTTATCAAGGGGAGAGGTATTATCCCTTTTCACCCCAGCAAAGTTGTCTTTTCTACTTTCCTGAGACTAAGCCTCATTGAACGAACAAGGACTTACTTCTGAGTAGAGCTGGCTAGGATTGTGCCCTTTGCCTGTAAATAACTTTGTGAACTTTTGTTGTTGTTGAAAAGTGGTATATGAATACAATTAATAATAATGGTTGGTCTATGGAACTCCTTGCCACAGGATGTGGTGATGGCATCTGGCCTAGATGCCTTTAAAAGGGGATTGGACAAATTTCTGGAGGAAAAATCCATTACGGGTTACAAGCCATGATGTGTAGCCATGATGTGTATGTGCAACCTCCTGATTTTAGAAATGGGCTATGTCAGATGCAAGGGAGGGCACTAGGATACAGGTCTCTTGTTATCTGGTGTGCTCCCTGGGGCATTTGGTGGGCTGCCGTGAGATACAGGAAGCTGGACTAGATGGGCCTATGGCCTGATCCAGCAGATCTGTTCTTATGTTCTTAATTTATTTTCACATTTTTTATACCACCCTTCCTCCAAATTGCTCAGGGTGGTATACACAGCTGCTCCCCTCCTACAACAACCCTGTGAGGTAGGTAAGGCTGAGAGAAAGTGACTGGCCCAAGGTCACCCAATGGCTGAAGGGGGATTTGAACCTGAATCTATCCAAGTCTAAGTCCACCTCCCAAACCACTACACCACCCTGGCTCTCAGAATAGAGAACAGTTGGATGGGGAGATGGCAAAAGGGCACAACGAGGAACACTTATCCAGTTCTTTGTCCTTCCCAAAGGCCAAAGATAGGAAGATTGCTGTATAAAGATGGAAACTGGTGAATCTTGTATAAAATAGAACATGAGAGTCATTTGATGACTAGGTGCAGAATCAGTAGAATTTCTATGATGAAGCTGGATCTTTAGAGAGTTGTTACAGAAAGCTAAGTCCTGTGACTTGTAACCATCTTTTCTTACACTGTGACCATGTTGATAAAGATGTCAAAATCTAGAGAAGTAGCCACTTCTCTGCTGAATAAGAACAGCAGCATAACACAACATTTTCAACATTGCCTGTGACGTGATAATGGGATATCGGGCTCATTCTTGTCCCACCTACCACATGGAGAACATTTTGTGCATATATCCTGCTCATACGAGCTTATACTTTTGTGTGTGATGGGCAGCCCATTCTACAGTGAGCAACTAAGGGCAACAGAGAAGCCCAGTATCCACCCTCTAAGCCATTTTTGTGCTGTAAACTAGCAGGTGTATAATCAAACTCAGAAAACCTTAACATTAAATGCATAATATCCTTCTAGGGATTAAAAGGTTTGCCCATTCTTCTCTTTCATTATTCCTCTGGCTCATTCTTCCGCACATAGGTTTGTTTGTGCTCCCAGAAACAATTCCTAAATGCCTTTATAACCAGAATAATATATGCAATTAATTCCAGAATTGAAGCACGCCGAGTTTGTTGGAGCTTTCTGTTTCTTCAGTTCATTTTTATCTTTTATTTTTCTTTTTTAACTTCCCCAGCGAGCGTGATAAAACAAAAGCACACATGCCACAGTCTTGATCTATGATGGCACTGAGATTCTTTCTGTGTGCTGTTTTACTGATGGTATCAAATTCACAACCTAATGGTGGCAAATGGCTAAGGGCGCAATCCTAACCAATTTTCCAGCACTGACATAAAGGCAGTGCAGCTCTGGGGTAAGGGAACAAACATACCCTTACTTTGAGGAGGCCTCTGAGTGCCACCCAACTGCAGGATGCTGCAAACATCCCATTGGCACTGCTATGCCAGTGCTGGAAAGTAGTTAGGATTTGGGTCTAAGTTAACCACTGTATAGTCTGGTATTATGTTTATTAAGACCAATCAAAGTGGCAGGCAGTTGAGAGCAAGATTTCAAGTTGTCCAGAATTCTTCATCGGATTGGATGTTAAAACAAAATGAAAAAGAAAAAAACACACATATACACACAAGGGTGGGTAAAGCTGGAAGGAATGCAGTAGCCTTAAAATTTGCATTTTTACACATTTGAAAAGTTACAAACCACACAGCTAATTTTATTTAACCTTTTCTGATAGACGAAGATGGTTTTGCATAAACAATTTGCATTCTATTTGTAATGAGATGTTAATATTAGCAAAAAAAAAAATTCCAAAAGAATCATGAAATTCACAGCACATATGGGAGATCTTTGACAAAAAAAAGACAACTGGCCTTATTTATTTATTTTCACTACATTGTATTTCTCAGTGTGACATTTGCAGTCACTCGGCAAACAACAGCAGTCACTCGGCAAACAAAAGTATGCTTTACTTGCACGACTTGTCTAGATTAATAATGTCTCAATCTAAAGCACTTGTTGTATCAACCACAGTTCCCATAAGGGAACAGAATGGAACTACAGGTTGTTAATTAGCCCTATGGCTTCTGCAGTGCTACTCTGTATAGAAAGCAATGGTGTTAGTTCTATTACCTGTGCTTCTCTGATTCACCTGCTTACAGGGGGGAAAAAATCCCTGTTCAGTCTGTATTATATCAAAGACTATATTATTTTCACATAATGGGGGAGGGGGAAGGTAGAA
The DNA here is from genome assembly GCF_035046505.1 of Tiliqua scincoides. Taxonomy (NCBI): domain Eukaryota; kingdom Metazoa; phylum Chordata; class Lepidosauria; order Squamata; family Scincidae; genus Tiliqua; species Tiliqua scincoides. Next base: position 10,773,853 of record NC_089832.1, read on the forward strand.
TGCTGAGAACCATACTAAAACGTTCATGCCTTGTTCTTTAAATAGACTTCTTTTTTCAATGCTCATTTTGTTCTAATGTTACATGAAACTGCTCAGGGAATCCATATGCATTTTTAAAAATGTCACCCTGCATAACATTCCTTATAGAGCCAACTCCCAGATGCCACAGTCCATTGAGCTAAAGAAAAAGGGCACCATTTGTGACCTGCCAAGTTAAAAGCAGCCAACAATCATGTTTTGCTGTCTTTCACACACTTGATGGAGCAGGAGCGCCAGGCAGGTAGAAAAAGTAGATGTATTGTGCCCCTGGTGGGCTGTTTGAACATGAGAAGCTGATTTACACTGAGCCACAGCACCAATTCTTCTATGACAGTATTGTCTACGCCAGTGGTCTTCAAACATTTCTGTGCCACAAGCCACCCCACTGTTGATTCAGGCCCCCTCCAAGGACTCTATCCGCCCACCTCCATCCCTGTTGCTAGCCACTCTCTGTCCTCTTAATGCCCTCCCAGCACTCTTCACTGTAACAAAATATTATTAGATATTAACCAAATATCTCTCTTAAGAGAGAGAGAGAGAGAGCGAATGGAAAAAGTTACATGAAACCTGCACTAGTGAAAGCTATTTTAGCACAATTGCTAAGAACCTGAGCAGGACTGGGACACCATCTCCTGGTATGTGAAGGGATACACAAGATGCCTCCCCCCCCCTTTACCTGATGGTGCTCTAGTCCAGTAGTCTTCAACCTTTTGTTGTTCTTGTAAGTTACCATGACCTGACAACTGAGGCGTCACGATCCCATTGGAATCCTCACCCCAAGGTTGAAGAACACTGGTCTATGCTGCCTCATTGTAGCGCTGTTGCTCTTCCCAAGCACTGCCATGGAATGTGGGTGATGGATTCCCATCCAGTGAAGAAACCCGCAAGGCTTTTGTATATCTTAAAGCAGTTTGAGTTGTCTGTGGAGGTATAGCAAGCAGCTCTGCCTGTGGCCTTCAGTAGGGGATAAGGTACTCAGTAGAGGATAAGGTATAACACCCAACATCACCCTCCTGGTGTTCATAGTGTGGAATTATGTTTGGAGACTTGTTGGGCAACTAAGAGACAATCTGAACAATCATTTCCCAGAAGTCACAATACAAAGATAACCAACAAAACATTGTCAACACTCTTGTGCACACATACAACTTCTGCACATGTGGACTTCCCCCAGCACTTCATTGAAGGAGGGGTAGTTGGTTGTATGTGCCCCACCATCACTGAAGTGATGAGGAAAACCATTGCAAGCAAGGGAACTCCAGGTGTTCACAGAAGCCCTTGGACCCTTAGTGGATTCAATGGACTAGGATCTTGAGAGACGTTGAGCATCAGTTTCTTTGGAAGGAGCAAAAGAAAGAAAGAAAAGTTCACCAATCACATGTTTTCAATTTACAAGTTATGAATAAAATGCTAATCGGAAGCCTTCTTATTCAACAATCCTGATTCTTGGCAGAGATTTTGCAAAAGAAAAAAGTACAAATGAAGGCAATCTCAAAGTTGTTTTTTCTCTGTGAACCAATAGAAGAGTGAATACAACCCACTGCAGAGCTTGCAGTCTGGATGACTGGCATTAATTTCATTGTATGTGGCCCTCTTTTAACTCAAGGTCTTACTTTAAGTACTTATTAGGGGTTCAGTGGGCAATTTCAGGGTTCCTCTCCAGGTGAGCAGGATGCCACACAATTCTATATAAGACAACTGAAATTGGGGTTGGAGGGGCAGTTCTTGGACACCCTCTGATGTGATTATCAAACTGAACTCTCCACATCATTTATCCAGCAGTGATGTGTTCCAACTCAGACTATGATATACTTTTTCATCTTCAATTCAGCCCCTTCTTTTTTAATGGGCCTTGAATCAAGAGCTAGAGGAGGGGGAACAAACCAAGAAGTACATCACAACCTTGAAAATGTTTTAAAATTGAAAGATGACTTTTAGTGTTTAGTGCCAAGGATTTTAAAGATAAACAAAATATCCTATTCTTGCACCACCCCTACTCAGGTTAATATTAAATCTGATAGAGTAAAACAGAGAGAGAGAGAGAGAGAGAGAGAGAGAGAGAGATCTTTTCATCCGTGTTATGAGACATAATACAAAACATTTATCAACTGTTAAAAAGGAATTTATTTCCATGCAAAAGGAGAATTTTGGAAAGTGTCCTCAATAAATCCTGGTTGCTCGGTTTTGTATATAATGCAAACATTCAGTCCAGAAAAAGAAACACAATAATAATAAAGCGTATCCCTTTTAACTTGACCTCTGGTTACACAAAAGGTTCCTTCTGACATTACAACACTATTAGAGAACAGGAAAAGATTGTGAGCATAAGCAGAAAGAGAAAAAAGAATTGTGGTACATGTGTCTTGAAGCACAATCCTATGCACATCTACTCAGAAGTAACCTCTGTTGCATTCAGTGGAGTGGACTCCCATGAAAATGAGTATAGGACTTGGTCAAATGAGCTCCCAAATGCTAATTTACACACATTGTTGTACTGTTTACACAAGGAAAGGACAGTTCAGACTGGGAATATGTTTGGATACAAACCCTAGTGCCCTAAAACCAAAATGAAAGGCTGCAGCACCCAGTGGTTCATTTAGAAAAGTGACTAAAAGGGGAAGAATGACTGAGGCTTAGGCAGCCATAGATAGAGAACATGGATAGAGTCACAGTAGAACCAGAGCTTGTTCAAGGGAGGTTTAGGGCAGACAAAAGGAAGTTCTTCACATAATGTATCTCAGCAAGCATAAAAACAATGAAGTGGGATGTCACTTTACCATCAATTTGTACAATGGCACAATGATATGTCATTTTAGTCTCAACCACCCTTTTAATGTTCCCAAGTGTGGAATTGACCTTCTTCACAGCTGCTGCACGATGGGTCAACACTGTCATCGAGTTGTCTATCATAACCCCAAGATCTCTTTCCTGATCCCTCACAGCCAGCTCAGAACCGACCAGCGTATATGTGAAATTTAGATTTATTGCCCCAATGTTCATGACTTTACACTTACTTACATTGAAATGCATTTGCCATTTTGCTACCCATTCCCCCATTTTGGAGAGATCCTTCTGGAGCTCTTCACAATCCATCCTAAACTTCACCACCCAGAAGTGTCATCTGCAAACTTGGTTACCTCAATACTTATCCCCAACTCCAGGTCATTTATGAACAAATGGAGAGCACTGATCCTTGGTGCAGACCGCTTTTCACCTCTCTCCACTGTGAATACTGCCCATGCACACCCACTTTCTGTTTCCTGTGACCACCAAGAGTGTCATACCTCAACATGGCTCCTATAGCAATATATGCCTGGCCAGAAGATGGGTTAGTTGGACTCAGGTTACCATGGAAACATTTAGATATCTTGAATACATCCTGAAAGGTTATTTGCAAACATCTTTTTTTTATGCACATCTCATTCTTGGTTTCATTTATCCATTTTTAAAGGTTAAAAGGAACTGTTCTCTTTATTTTGTGATGATGAACAATCTCTCCCCCCTTTTTCTGTTTTCCCTTTTCTGCCCTCCTAGCTTGGCATAAAGAGCTTGAAAAGAGGGATCAGTCTGTTTCCTTTGGCACTGCTTTCCCCACATCTTGTGCTGTGTTGCTTCTGTGACTTTAATTTACACGGTCAATGGAATTATCTTACCCCTCCTCACTTCCTCCTGCCAGCCAAAAAAAGATAGAAAAAATGATGCCTGGCATTGATGACTGCTAGCAAGCCTGCCATACTAAACATTTCAGGTTTATTTAGTTTGGGTACCTTTTTCTCCATCCGCTGGAAGGAATGGCACTAACTAATGTTCACTAAAGAAAGATGACAGCCCCATGCTTGTAAAACTATTTGGTTTGGAAAGGTTAAAAGACTGTTTGCCTCCCTTTTGGTTATTTCTGCTGCAAATAAATAAGAAACAGAGAACAAGGAAGGAAAAAAAAATTCTTCCTCCAGGTGTATCAAGAGTGAGCGTAAACTGGGAATGACAGCAAGAACAGCTTGAGCTAATAACAGGAAAAAGTAAAGCTACGTAGATTCTCCTGTTGCTCCAAAGAGTCCTTCCATCTCAGTCAGCTCCTGCCCTGCAAAGCTACATCAATGTTCTTAGATCTGGAGGACTTCCCCGCCCCGTTCTTAGATCTGGAGGACTTACAGGGGTATAAGCAGATGAGTTTTTTTAATCACTTTCTAACTCTGTAGCACTTGTCAGAAATGGTGTTTTTCGTTTCCCTTGCCCCCCAAACATAGACAGAGCAGCGAATTATGGCTTGGCATGAACTCTCGCTAAATAGCAAACAACCCCACAGCAGCACTGCAAGCCGGGTGAGGACATAATGGTGCTGAAGTAATCAGATAACTGCTACTCAGAAGGAGACCCCCCCTGGGCCAGCTTTAGGCTCCTCTTCCAAGTCAAAATGCACCATGCTGGTGCAGCAGTGACATTGATGCACTCGCCCACTTAGTCAGTGTTATAATTAATTGGAGGATGAAGAAGTCTTTCTTTTCGTCACTCAAGGTGCTGCATCTTCATGTCCCAAATTCTGCAATGCATCCACTGACCAGAACAGGTCATGACCAAAGAAGGGACCTCACGCTGTGAGCAAATATCCAGAAGACAAGACTTGGCAACGTACGGTAATGTTATTTTTAAACAGGGAAGAGAAAAAGTGATTTCAACCTGTTTACTTCAAAGGTGCCCTGTCAGAGTTTGTCTCTCAGCTATCTTCTTTATTACAATAATGGGACCGGGCTTCAGAAGACAAAAGGGTATGAAGTGTGAAAAAATTACCATTACGTACAGTCAGTTCTTGTTATCCACTAGGTTTAGCTTCCTGGAAAACCTAATGGATACCAAATTAGTTTATAATGAATCATTGAGCCTATGGGGAAAAGGGGGGTAGGTTCCAGGGGACCCCCTTCACCATACACTCTATGAACTTTGTGAACCTGAAGTCTATGGGGCTGGGTGATAGCAAGGGTTCATCAACATCTGGATATCCCTTGATGCACTGAAGGTTGTGGGGTTGGTGATTTCTCAGTGCTGGCCTCAACTCATTGTGGGTTACAGGCCCAACCACGAGGCCTCAGGGTTCAGCAGTGGGAAGGTGCTTCAATCCTCCTCCTCCACCACCTGTCTCTTGGCTCCTTTCCAACCCCAGAGCAGCCTTCAGGTAGCCTTCCAGAGACCTCTCTCATCATTAACCTTTCATCATCGCTAGGGTTGTGAAGGTTCAGCTGGAGTCCCCAAGATGGCTGGGCAAGTCTGGAAGTGGACCCCAGACTTAAAAGCCTGGACGCCTTTAAAAGGGGATTGGACAAGTTTCTGGAGGAAAAATCCATTTCAGGTTACAAGCCATGATGCGTATGTGCAACCTCCTGATTTTAGAAATGGGCTATGTCAGAATGCCAGATGCAAGGGGGGGGGCACCAGGATGAGGTCTATTGTTATCTGTTGTGCTCCCTGGGGCATTTGGTGGGCCACTGTGAGATACAGGAAGCTGGACTAGGTGGGCCTATGGCCTGATCCAGTGGGGCTGTTCTTATGTTGACTCAAATGCATCTGACAATTCTCTGTGAGCCAAAAACAATGAATATTTGATGTAGAAAATTGACCCAGTCCAGACAACTGTCTACTTGTACCGGCACAGTATTTGCGAATAACGAGAACAGAGTCACAGATAAAGGGTGCAATCCTAACCCCTTATGTCAGTGCTTTCCAGCACTGGCATAGCAGTGCCAATGGGACATGTGCTGCATCCTGCAGTTGGGGGAGACTCACAGAGGCCTCCTCAAAGTAAGGAAATGTTTGTTCCCTTACCTCGGAGCTGCATTGCCCTTTCCAGTGCTGGATTGTACCCAAAGAGAAATAAGTGACAATTCTGCCCCTCGCAGATAAGCAAATTTTCATATAGCAAATGTGTGTATAAAGAGAACTGACTGTAATTGGTTAAAGGAACCTCACAACATTATTCCCCAGTGCTATCCTTCAATGGGGTATGCAGGAGGTCCAACAGGGCATCTGAAAGGATCATGAAGAGTTCCAATAGTTCTTCAACTTTAAAAGACTGGGTGGCTTTCTGAATCCTGCAGAGGTCTTGTGCAGCCTCTGCAGGCCTCAGAAAGCCTCCCAGAGGCAACCTGTTTGGGAGGTCTTCAGTGGAGTCCAGCCATGGGTTTGGAACCCATGGATGATGAAATCCGTGGGTTCCAAATCTGTGGATGCAGAGAGCACACTGTACAAGTATTTGCATATATGCTTTACCTGAGCATAAGAATGAAGCTCTGAAACCAACATTATCATTGAGCTCACCATCCTCTACTTTTTGGGAAACAGACTGCTCCCTAAAACAGCAGGAGATAGACATATTTGATATTGAAGAAGGGTAAGCAACCATGCCAAATAGGTTTTGCAGGTCTCCTTTTGCATATTTTATGTTAATGATTTATGCTCCTTTAATATTGTGGACCTTAATGAAGAAAGAAAATGACTTACTATTTAATTATATTTTTTATTTCCTCAAATAAAATAGGAATTGATTTTCATTATTTGATGCCACTCAATTCCACAGCCAACGGGAATAAGGAGATATATGTCACTTAATTCCAGGTGTCCAATTGAATGATTTAGCTTCTTGTATCTTTAATGATCAATTTAATAAATCAATAATGTTGTAAAGTGTAAAGATAAATTACTACAAACGAGGGCAATAAAAAAGAGACTCCTCTTTAATAGGAAGAAGAACAAGTATGAAGATGGATTGGTCAGTGCTGGGCCTCCAGGAGAAAAAGTCAAGGAGACTTGGTTGAAGAAGTGCAAAATCGGAGGCACTGTGGACTAGAGTGAAGGAAAGCAGCAGGATTTACAGGCTTACTCCATTAAACCTCTTTGTAGTTTTACCCTTTCTTCATCTGCAGGAAGAATATGAGCGTCAAACTAGAGTTTCATAAAAGTTCTATCTCACAGCTCACTGAGAAGGTGAAGGTACACCATTAGTGTTTTGTTTTTTAAATACAATTGATCCCCCAATGGCTCTATTAAGGCACACTGCTCTGCTGGTAGGGGGCTCACATCCTCCAATAATTCCGGTGGCATGTGAATTAGCGCGCCACCGGTGTTTGCCCTGCCCCGGCACGAGGCACAGGAGGGGCCAGCCTCACAGCCAATTGGCTGGGGGCTAATTGGTTTGGGGCCACATGCAGGCTGCTCGGAGAAGCCCGCGCAATCGGGACCAGGCAGTGGTCACCTACCTGCCCACCCTTTGGCAGTCCGAGACTAGCTGGTCACCATCTGGGGCCAGGTAGGAATTTTTGCCATCAGCCTAATTGGCACGTCGGTTGGTGGCTTTTTGCCTACCCCGGACTGTGGAGTTAGGGGTGGAATGGGGTTTTCCACAAGTCTTGTTGGTCACTTTAGGCAGGTGTCATGCGATTTTGGGTAGGTAAGATATCGGTGTACACTGCAGGGTAGCAAGGGCCAGGTGGACTCCATGCTTGATCATGCTGGCATTCCCGGCTGGGTGACGCAGGCTGGATGAACCTCGGCCTGGTGGTAAAGGTGCCTGAGCTAGCCTGCCACCCTGGCCCTTCGGGGTGACAATGAAGGGGGCAGCAGGCTTGTACTGACGCTGCCCAGGGTTGGGTGTGCCCAGAGTCGGGTGTGATTCAGATTAAAGCCATTAAATCCACTTAAAAGAAGCATTGTGCATTTTCACTGCATTTCAGTCATTTCACACCAAAAATCAAAACATTGCAAGCAATGTAGGCATTGTAAGTATCAGGCCATCTGTATTAGCATGATCTGTTGACCTGTTCAAGACTGATTCTTCTTTATTAATGTAAGCAAATATGCAGGCATAAAAATAACTCTTTTTCATAACTTTTACAGCACAATCCTATGCATATTTAACTGTATGCCAGCCTGTATACGATTTGGGCTTACTCCCCCAAAATGTGCATATATGATTGCTTCCTAAGCGTACAGTGCAGTGACGTCACTAGGGTTTGAGTCACCCAATATGGGAGGCAAGAGTGTCACCCCCATGATGGACACCATTGCCCCACCCCTGGTTTTTTGGGCTATAACTTTTTACAGAATAGAGATATTTCAACACAGCTTGTTTAATTGTGTTCTGCATGAAATACATTGAATGATATAGAACATGATGGCATTATTTGAAAATACCAAGGTTACAAATTTTTTGCCAATAGTGGTGTCACTCCCCCCCCCCCCCGGTGTGCGTCACCTGGTGTGGCCTCACAACATTCTATTAATTTCTAGATATACTAAAGGAACTCAGGGTCAAATCTTATTCGACTTTCCAATACCAATGAAGCCCAGAAGTAAAGAAGCCAATGATTCATTACCTTGAGGATGCTTCCCCTGCATGTGACCGCCCCGCCCACAAGATGCATCAGCACTGGAAATTTGAATAGGATTGGGCCCTCATTTCTCTTTCCCGCTGTGAGAGACAACTAACATACTAAGGATGCAATCCTAATAAACTTTCCAGCGCTGACCTAGCTGCAATACAGCCCCAAGGTAAAGTAACAAACATGCTGTTACCTTGAGGAGGCCTCCTTGACTGCCTCTCCACTGCAGGATGCCGTACACACCACATTGGCACAGGGATGTCAGTGCTTCAAAGTTGGTTAGGATTGCACCCTTAGGCAGTACTTCTCACACATTTAGCCTCAGGACCCACATTTTAGAATGAGAATCTGTCAGGACCCACCAGAAGCGATATCATGACTGGAAATGACATCAACAAGCAGGAAAAATTTTCAACAATCCTTGGCTGCAATCCTACCTGCTCTTCTTACGCAGGAGTAAGTCCCATTGACTATCATTGTTAAAAGAATATACATAGTCCAGGTTCAAATCCTGTCCAGGTTCAAATATACTGTCCAGGTTCAAATCCATGAAGCTTCCTCAGTGACCTTGGGTCAGTCACTATCTCTCAGCCTCACATACCTCACAGGATTGTTGTGAGGACAACAGGAGGGGAGGAACTATGTACACCATCCTGAGCTCTTTGGAGGATGGGTGGTGTAAATATGTGAAAATTAAAAAAAAAAACGATCTGAAGGGCTGTCTCTCTATGGAACTCTCTGACTCCTGAGAACTACTGTATTTTTCGCTCCATAAGACGCACTTTCCCCCCCCCCAAAAGTGGGGGGGAAGTGTGTGCGTCTTATGGAGTGAATACTGGGGGCAAGGTCCGCACTGGGGGCAAGGTCCTCATTTGCACAGGTGACACAGGGGGAGGGCAGGTGGAGAACAAAGGGGGCAAGGTCCGCACCAGGGGCAAGGTCCTCATTTGCGCAGGCGCCACAGGGGGAGGGCAGGCTTACTTTAAAAGTAAGTTTTCCTCCTCTAAAAACTAGGTGCGTCTTTTGGTCAGGTCTTATGGAGCGAAAAATACGGTAGTACCAGAGAGTTGAAATTATGGAGAAGGAGATTTCTGCTAGACCAGAGGTTAAATTATCTAACTGTAGGAGTGGTCCAGCACTGGATCAGTCTACCCTGTGTGGGTGTGTGCTTGCCTTATTGGAGCTGTTCAAGCAGAGGTTTGATGGCAATCTGTCAGGGATGCTGCAGAATTTGCTCACACTGAGCAGGCAGTTGGGACTAGATCAGGGTTCTTCAAACTTTCCAGTACAAGAGTACTGAAGGCCACATCATATATTTTACACATTTTCACAGCCCCCCCCCCCCAAAATCTGTTTTTTAAATGAATGAATGGCAAAGAAAAGAGAAATGTGACAAAATGAGGCCACTCTGGCCACCTGAAAAGGAATGTGGCAGACAGAACTGCCCATGTTAAATGTCCAACTGGGTGGTTAGGAAAAAATAATATTTTAAGTTGCTCTGGGCCAGATAAAATCTTGTGGAGGACATAATGTGGCCCCTGAGCTGTAGTTTGGAGACCCCTGGACTAGATGATTACCAAGGGCCCTTCCAATTCTAACATTCTAAGATTCCTCTTCCTGCCATTGATATGACACACTACAAGCCAACAACAATTTATTTGCCCATAGCTTTCTGTATGGTACTGAGCTGAACCAGGACTCCTACAATGGATCTGTTGTACAGCCAAGTCTCAGTGATGCCAATGTAGTCCCACTGATTCCGCTAGAACTTTCTGTCTAATCAATATGCTACATCCTTTTTCTCTCTCTTTCTCTGACATGTTCTAATCATCATTCCCTGGAATTTAACACAAGTCACTAACTCATAATATCCACAGAACAAAGCAGAGCAGAGCAGAGCAAAGGTGTTCTTCAATGGAGCAGAAGAAGACAAAGAGACTGTTAACAAAAATAACAGCTGCAATGAAATAAAAAGCTACCCTACCTTTACCTGTCTCATGAATTCAAAATAGCTTCAATAAAGTAATAATTGAAAATCAAAGGGTTGCTTTTTATAAAGGTCACAAGCAGATGGTTCTTTTAATAAAGAAATAAAGACTGGGGTCAGGGGGGAAAAAACACATTGCTTAATTCCTGACATCTTCCTAAAAAAAAAAAACGGTGTAGAGATTTTTCAGGCAAAAGAAATATATATCGAGGGAAATTAGTTCTTCAGCCTTAAATAATTTTAATGGAATTTTTAAAGTATATGTGAAAATCTGTCTCTTTTTTTGGTTAAAACTTTCAGAAAGGTGAAATATTAACATGGTATATAACAGTTACAAGGAAAAGAGTTATTAGAATGAAGAATAGGTCAATGATAGATGAGATGAAGGAGTCAGAAATAATTTCAGTAGCGTGTCATTTATCCTTCATTTATTTTGTCACTAATTTATCAAGGCAGCTAAACTAATCGCAGACAAGATCATCTCAGTGGGAGGCATCCAAAGCATTCCCAAAAGCTATTGTCCATCCATGGAACCTCTTGTCCAATCGCCCACCTCATACCCCTCCTAAGACCTTGCCACATAGCTCTCCATAAACAGAACATACAAATAGAATAAAGGTTACTGATAAGGCCACTATTCTGAGGACCAATTTGCCACAAATAGCCCAATTTCTCAACCTTATGGGTTCTTATCCCCCTTGTGCTGATAGGTGGAAAAGGTTAATCACTAGCCATCTGGGGGCTCATGCTTGGCCCTGCCCCTTTCCCCCTTCCCCCTATACCCCTATACCCCATTGTTCAAAGACTGACAGTCTTGTGGCAGCCTAGTCACTTTATGGATTTGGATGCTGGTGGGAGAGTGTGGGAGGGGGGAGATAAGAGATCCACTATGAATCTGTGAAGGAGGACATTAAAGTTCTTTTCAGGACACAAGAATAAAAAAGAAGAAATGTCCTGGAAAAAGAGGATGTCTGGACAGTCTGGCTAAAAGTCCCATTACACATGCGTGTGCAGTTATTTTGCATAACTTGGAAGTCCAACATTTCAGCTCGGAAGTCAAAGTAGAATGCAGACTTGGATCCTTCTCCAACCACACAGCCCTCTCACCTTTCCAGCATCCCGTCTTCGCACCTATTCAGGGCAAAAAACCTCGTCTCTCTCCCACCAGGAGGTCACCCTGCCCAGCAGCTCTGTATTTTCAATGCTGGCTGAAATTGGCTCGTGGCCCACCTAGTGGGTCCTGACCCACAGTTTGAGATATGCTGCTTTAGACTACTGCCACCAGTGATTCTCGAAGCATCTTCAATTGCTATTTGGAATTTGCAAGTCTCATCCCATTCTGAACCAGCACTCTCAATAATAAGCAGAGGATGTGTGTGAAGGTATACATGAGCATCAATATCCCCCAAAAAGAATCAAGATGACTGATTATCCTATTGTAATGTCATTCCGAGGACTATGCATGCCACGCTTAGTCAAAACTCTGTAATCTTACAGAAAACACGGCATTTACATCCGTCGCCTGAAGACGTTACCTTCTCGATTTAAAACTCCCACAGTTCACAAAACAGTGGAAATGAAGTCGAAACGCTAGACACTTAAATCTGTTTAATCTGTCATCTGTTTCCTGAGCTGCACAATCAACAGCGATCATTATCATTATATTCAGCCTTCCCCATGTTTTGAAAAACCATTGTTTAACTTTCAAAAGAAGGCTTTTCTTTTTCCTTGAACTAACCTTGGATGCTGTCAAAGTCAATTTGAAGAATTCCGTCCCTGTCTTGCATTTCTGCTTGTACATTATGTATAATTTGCATGCGGGAAGAGCTCGGCTCTGCATATCATTAACACACAGTGTCTACAAAAAGGCAACCACACGGAGGGACCTAGAGGAAAATCTCATTTTGTTCCTTCCAAGGCCAGACACGACACAAGCCAAAAACTTTTCCTTCTCAGAAATTTCCATACAAGCTCAAGGTTGATTACTGGCCCCAGAATTTCACTTGAATCCGTGCGGACTTGGAAACAAGGTGCACAATTTTAAGAGATTACAAAAAAAAAAAAGAAAGAAAAAGAATGGTGCTCTCACAGGAGATGGAGGCTGCACTCCTATACAGTCAGTTCTCTTAATATGCAAACTTACTTATCCACGAGAGGCAGAATTGCCACCTAACTATCTGAGACTCTGTTCTCGTTATCCACAAATTCAACCTGGCGATGACGAGAAGTCTCTGGAAGGCTACCTGAGGGCTGCTCTGGGACTTGGGCAAGCCAGGGAAGGAGCCAAGAGACAGGTGGAGGAGGAGAGGTGAAGCAACCCCTTCCCTACTGCTGAATTCTGAGGCCTCGTTGTTAGTCCAGTAACCTTCACTGAGACGAGGGATATCCAGTATGGAGAAATCGCCATCACCACAGCCTTCAATGCATCAAATGATATCCAGCATGGAGGAGGAAGATATTGATGAGCCTTGCTGGTCCCCAGTTCCACAGACTTCAAGTTAAGGTTCAGGTTCATAGAGTGTATGGTGAAGAGGGTCTCCTGGAACTTAGCTCCCTTTTCCCTATAGGCTCAATGATTCAGTATCTGCTAATGCATGATGCATTATGCAGTATGCACTAGGTTTCCCAGGAACCTAACCCTAGCAGATAACAAGAACTGACTATAAATGATTACCTGGGAGTAAGTTTTCCTGAAATCAATTGGGTGTTCTTCTGAATGGACTCACATAGAATTGTGCTATTATAGCTGCCAATGAATTGAATCTGACATGAAATTTTGAAGTGATTTTGGATTAGTAACCCCAAGAAGCTCAGCACTGTCTCCTCTCACTGGCAGCAGCTTTGCAGGGTTACAGATGTGAACTAGGGTGTCCCCCCCCCTCCACACTGAAGATGCTGGGAATAGAGCCAAGGGTTCAAGCCAGAGTCAGAGTAGTGAAATCACCAGACAGTGAGACCTTGATGCTCAGGCTAAGACCTAGCTCAAAAAGGAAGTTATTTTAGCCTTTTGCTGTTCAGAAGAATTCAATTACCAGACTGAGCAGGTGAGGCTAGCCTAGGCTACTCTTTTGCGCTAGTAGCAGGTTGTAGTTCTGGCAGCTTGCAGCATGGGGCAGTCTGTTCCAGAACCCTTAGGGTCTTAGCTAGAACCCTTAGGTTCTTAGTCTTGGCAGCTCCTGACAGAACCAGACTGGCATCAGCGGTCAATCAGGCTAGGACTGGCCAAAGGACCATACCCATTGGAAGAATCACCTGATCAGGCTGACTCTCAAATCCTCAGTACTGGTGGTAGCACTCAGTGCACCACAGAGCCCCAGTGCAAGGCTTCTTACCAGGGCCTCCAATAATCCGTTGCTGGCACTGGGGCAGAATCTTTGAGAAAGACTGAATTGATGGCAAAGGCTCAAGCTTGGAATGTGTACAAAATCTTGACTTGATTTCAAGTTCAAATCTGGGATGCATGTGCTTCCCTACACAAGTGTAAGGCCTTATTGGTGTGTTATGTTCATTTAATGACCACTGGTGAATTCACAAGTTTTTGTTCATCTCTTCTTTCAGCTGCCTTTGCACTGCTATCCCCCACCCACATACACACAATCACACATACAAACAAGTCTTGGAAGAAAACAGGGCCATGGTTTACTTGAACTTACAGTGCCAGGCAGCAATTGGCAGCTGCAGCAGGTCCTGACTCAACTCCACCCCTTTAATGCAGGCACCTAACTAGGAGGAGACAGTTGGCCTGCCTGAGCCCTTCATTCAGGGAACCACCCTGGTTCAGAACCTGGATTCACCTACAGCCTCCCCCCCCCCCCAGTTCTTCTCCGCCAACACCCGGAAAGGGGATCAAGGAAGCTGAATCGCTCAACCCACCCTGCGTTGGGTGACCACTAAGGTAAGCATCCCAATTCCGTCTTAGAATCAAAACAGGTTGGACCCTGATCCAGGTGGCCTCTGACAACCAGCATTAGCTTTAATCCAGCCTGTTGCTTGCCTAAGGACACACACTGGATCCCCATTCCTCCTTCCTGTCCTGAACTGTTCTACCAGATGTGGCCAACCTGGCTGGAAAAAAATCCCAACCTAATCCAATAAAGCAGGTGAAAGAGAAAGAGAGAGGCTTGTGCACCAGTTCTGCTCAGTGTGCCACGGCTTTCCCTTCATGGTCTGCCCCAATGGCAGTCTGACACGTTGAGCCAGGGGGAAAAATCATGCAAGGTAGCCTCCCTCCACATCCCCAGACGGAGGCCCATTTAGTAACCACTGTTTTCAGCAGCTGCTTTTTCTTTTATGTGGGGTAAGTTCTATGGGGACAAGACAGCATAACTCCCTTGCCAGTTTTGACCATTTCCATAAAGCAATCCTCATTGTCAAGCAAGCTGCCAATTGCCATGGAGAGAGACAATCTATCTTGTGCTGGTCAGCTTTTCCTCTCTGTCTACTTAGCTAATTGCAAGAGTATCATTGGAATGACCTGGCTCAGTCTTGCCTGTTTAGCACTGAAAGCTGTGAGTTGGCAAACTCAGACTCCCTTGATAATCCCCTAGCAGTGCCATCCGTCTGGTGCAGTTGCTTGCAGTACAAATGCCATCACTGTCAGCTCAATTACAGAAGCATAAAGAAGTGTCTTCCTCCCAACCAAATTGTATGAAGTGTCATGCAGAAAAGACCACAAAATGGGCAGAAGTGGGGAGAAAAAAAAAATTACTGATGGAAAAGGGGGGGCTGGGGAACATTTATTGATTTTGACAGGGTGATGGATAGACACAGACAAATCTTGCCCAAAAGCATTTATGTTGATAATGAATTGTGAAGACTGCCATTCAGGAAAAAAAATTGTCATCTTGAACCAGTTGTGTACTACGGCAACAGATGCTGCAAAGCCCCCCTAGCCTTCAACTGACTTTTGGAAATTGTAAGAGCTGCCTGTACTAAGGAAAGCAAGTCTCTAACAAGTAACAGTTTTGCAGATCTATTGATGCAACCCAGGTGTTGTGGCTTGGGGCTAGGCAGAGTCAACCACCTTGTGCGAAGAATCCCTGCTTCATTTGGTGATGACACCCCTCATTCTCAAGAGATTCTTATGGCTCCAGTCCATACTATGAACAACTCAATGAGCAAAAATGAAAACAGAAAACAGCCTTCACCTCATCTATTGAAACAAACCATCATACGATAAAAACATTCTTGGAATGTACCATTTCAGAATAGAAGTGGGAGAGTGAATGTTAAAATGGTAGGACACCAAAGTAAAATTCTTAATGTAGAAAACTCACATGACTCGATTGGACCCTTTCCTCGCTTTCCAGTCTACTTTTTATATACAGTGGGATCCCACTGAGAATTAGATTCACCAGGGATGCCAGGGTTCCAGTTTAATGTCCTTAAAACACACAAAAAAAACCCACACAAAAATCAGGTTTCCTTATAGCAAAACCGCACCTCAGAGGCATAGTTAGATCTTTTCACACCCGGGGCCCATAAATTTTTGTCACCCCATATGACTCAATCAATCAATCAATCAATCAATCAATCAATCAATCAATCAATCAATCAATCAATCAATTATTACTACTTAATTAATTGATAATTATATTGTTTAATTAATTATTAATTATATTGTTTAATTAATTAATTCACTTTTTATACCAGCCTTCCTCTAAGCAGCTCAGGGTGGTGTACATGGTTCCTTCCCTTATTTTGTCCTCACAACAACCCTGCGAGGTAGATGAGACAGAGACAGTAATAGTCATGACATGGAATGAATAATAATAATGGCCAGAAAAATAAAGGCAGTGAATATTTCCCCACAAGCAACGGATAAAATTCAAATGGTATATAGCATGATGGTATTCCTAAAAGCCACAATTTCCAGAATTTTGGTCACTAGGGTTCCCCCCCCGGATGTCTCATTGGCCTGTTCCCCCCCCCGGATGTCTCATTGGCAGTGGTTCTCAAACTTTTAAAACTGGGACCCACTTTTTAGAATGTCAATCTGTCCAGGACCCACTGGAAGTGATGTCATGGCTGGAAGTGACATCATCAAGCAAAATAAAATTATAAATTAATTAAATTAAAGAAAAAACAGATAAATAAGGGGAAAGCAGCCCTGTTTCACCAAATGAATTTTCTCTGCAGCCTGCCTGCAATAACAACCCCCCCACACACACAGATAAAGCAGTGAGATTTTCAACCCTCTCCAGTGCCCACGTTACCAGCTCAAACCTCTGTTTTATTCTTTTTGGGGGGGGGGGTTGCTGCCTGCAATAACATCCCCCACAAATAAATCAGTGAGATTTTCAACCCTCCCCAGTGCTCACCTTACCAACTCAAGCCTCTGGTTTATTCTTTGGGGGGGGGGCTGCCTTCTGGGGCATTTGTTGAGCTCCACTTTCGTTAGATGGGGACCATGCAGCTAGCCTTGCATTCCTCTTTGCCTGACTTGACCAGGAGCCAAGGCACATTTGCTTACTCATGCGTAAACGCGACCCTGTAGCTTACTTTAACTTTCCATAGGGCTCAATACATTTGTCTTCCTGAAGGGAAGGACTTTCTTCTTGGGTGTTTTTTGGGGCTGCTTTCATTGGATAGACACCATCCTGGTGTCATTGGATTCCTCTCAGCCTGCCCTTTCTGATGAACTATAGCAAGTTTGCCTACTCGTGAGTAAACGTGCGACATGGCTCAGTTTCATTTTTCATAGGGTTCAATGCATTTTTTTGTTTCTGGTTTTTTGGCAATAACCTTTGATGGAAAGGAGATATTTCAATCTGTTTTTTTGCATTGCATTCCACTGGAAATTCCTCATCCAATGGTATATGGCACAATGGGGTTACTCCTAACCTTCGCAATGTTAGCGATGTTGGGGCATTTGCGGTGTTACACCCCCCCAAGGGTGGTACCCGGGGCAGACCGCCTCCCGCTAGCTATGCCACTGCCGCACCTTTCATTTCCAGGTCTCCTAGCATAGAACTATATGACATCCAACCACTAGCTGGGGTTGATCATAATAGAATGAAATTATTCCATTACATTTAGCCCCATCTTGCAGCTGAATGAGGTATAGCACTATACCAGGGGTTGCCAAACTGGGGTGCTGTAATGCCCCCATCTAGAGAAGCCCTGTCTCTGCCCTCTTAAGAGGTGGGGCGATGGTGGAGGCAGTGATGTGATTGTTACAACTATACTGCTGCCAGGGCGAAAAGTTGTTTTTTTTTTTTAACTTACCTGAAGCAGCGCTGTCCTCCTGGGGGGACCAGGGAACTTACGGACCCTTCTGCAAGGCTCCCCACACCTTTGAACAGCTAAAAATAATAAAAATCCTGGCCACTTCCAAAAGTAGCCATTTATTTTACTCTATTCAGCTTTGGGGGCTTGGGGAACCTTGCAGAGGGATCTGCAGGCTCCCCGGGAGGCCAGCGCTGCCTTGGGGAAGGAAAAAAAATCCTTTTACCCCCGGCAGTGGCACAATCTTAGTGATTGTGTTGCTGCCTTCGCCCCTCCCCTGCAAAAACTTATAGTGGTTCCACAATTCCCAGAGAGTTTGATCCTTTGTAACTTTGATTACATCCTAAATATCTACACAGAAAGCATGGTCTTTTATTTCTAAGGAGTCTCCTGCTTTTCCATTCCATGGCCTCAGACACTCATGGAATTTGAATGCAGCATCTCTGATACCTTTGTTTTTAGGAATTATGGACGCAAAATTGGCTGACCGTCGAAGTGCACATCCAAACACAGATGCTATTCAGTGAAAACTGAGATGCATTTTGAGATATGTATCCCCATTCTTAAATCCACCAGCTGCTTCCTATCTC
Source organism: Tiliqua scincoides (assembly GCF_035046505.1). Classification (NCBI taxonomy): domain Eukaryota; kingdom Metazoa; phylum Chordata; class Lepidosauria; order Squamata; family Scincidae; genus Tiliqua; species Tiliqua scincoides. The sequence goes on from NC_089832.1 coordinate 10,792,065, forward strand.
CCATGTTTATCCCTCACTCCTGACGCCCTGGCAGAACAGAAATGAGGAGTTTCTTGAAGGTACGAGAGGGAAAAAGCACAGGCCTTCTGTGCTTTGTGTATAAAAATGGAATGCTTGGAATTTGGAAAGAAAAAAAAAAAGCTTCTGTTGTCTGTTGTCTGTTCTGTTGCATTTCATTGTCAAACCTATATGTTGTCAAGTTGCCTGTTTGCTTTCTGTGAAATTATTGTTTTAGTTGGCTTCCATTTCTGGACCTTTCTCACAGCCTGTTGGCCAGACGGATGCTGCTGGACGGTTTTTATAAGCCTCCAAATGACAGAGAAGCTGCCGGTGTAATTTCAGAGCGTATGTAGCTGCAAGATGGGCTGCCCTGTGCATTGCATACATTATAGCTGAGCATGAATGACTGTGTGTGTCCAAGGCACAAGGGACTGTACCAAAGACAGGGAGCAGGTGTGGGTATTACAACAGTTCGGGCAGCCACTGAATTAGGACAACTGCACTGGAACTGGTGTTGCACCTCGTTCCAAAGCCCCTCGTCTCATCAGGAAAGTTGCCTGGAAGGCTCCAATATTACATTCACAGATCAGCCATCATCTCACCCTCATTATATCTACTTCTCACATATAAGTCAGAGACCTACAGGGCAAAACAAATAAACATTAAACAACAACCTGAACTCTCATCATCGACTCCACAAGCAAGGTCAAAATTGGTCTCTGGGATCTGTGTCAGATTCAAGTCTTTCAAAAATTTTGCAGAAAACATTTTTTTTAAAAATTAAAAGAAAAACAACAACAACAACAAGAACTGCTCTTCTCATACTTTGGCCTGAAAATGTCATGTTTAATTTAAGGCCAGATGAGAATATTTGGAGTACATTTCACACAATTCAGCCAAGTCATTTTTTTGGACGATACCGTGATGAAAATATTGTGGCTTTGATGGGGTGGGAGCCTGTCTGCATTCTGGAGAGATGGGGTGGGAGCCTGTCTGCATTCTGGAGAGATGGAGAGATTCTGGAGATGGAAAACCGTTCATACTTCACAATATGAATGACTGTTTCCAATCTTTTCTAAACTCCAGAGCAGTGGCACTCAAACTGGTGGGTCCATGACCCACCAGCCCATGTAACACTGCCCCTTTCCCTTTAAGGAAAGCAGTGATGCAATCCCCAGGATCGTGTCACTGTAGGGGAAGGGGGCTATTTTTAAACTTATGTGCTGCCAGGGTGTGGGGAGCCCTACAAAGTGCTCTGCAGGGTTCCCTGCAGCTTGTAAAAACTACATGTCTTTTTCTGCCATCATTTCATTCTTTTTCAAGTACCCCTAAAGGTCCTGTTGAGTACTCCTGGGGGTACATGAACACCAGGTTGGGAACCACTGTTTTATTGGTATGTTGTTTACAGTGCACTTACTCTGTTTACAAAAAGGTGGTGAAGACCAGAATTTAAAAAGAATAAAAATGTATCTTATGAAATTTTACTATGTTTTTAATAAATTAGAGACTTTACAGTTCTTAGGTAACAATTACCAGTAAGTTATTTTTCAGGATCTGGCCTCAGCTAAAATCAGACAAAACTCTTATGACAAATCTCATAAGTCTAACTCCCGACTTATCCAAGGATCATAAAAATTCCATGATTTTTGACTCAAAACCTGCCTTCAACTTACCTGTGAGATTGACTTATAAGTGAGTATCTGCAGTGAGTTGAGAAATAGCTCCCCTTCCCTGCAACGGTGCAATCCTGGGGATTGTGTCACTACCTTACTCCCTCCCCCACAAAGACTTATCTCTGGAAATGTACTCCCAAGAAGTTTGAGAACCAGCACTCTAGAGGATCTACTGGGATTACTTATTATCTGAAATTTTGAATGCACTTGCTATCTAACTAAACCAAATCAGTGAAACTCTTGCCTCCATGCAAAGACTCAGACAAGCCAAAGCATTTTTGGAGAGGATATAGTGGTGGCACTTTTGCAGTGGCATCACTAGGATTCACGTCACCCAGTGCGGGAGGCCTGCGCATCACCCCATATAGTGGGTGGGGCAACACCCCAGATGGTGAGCGTGGTGATGTACCATTGCCCCGCCCCACTTTTTTTTTTGACAGTACCTTTTGTTAGAACTCAGATATTTCAATGTGGATTGTTTCATTGCATTCTGCATGAAATTACGCATTGATTGATAAATACTTATAAGTAGTTAAATTAAAATAAAAGAATAATTAAATAAGGGGGAACCAGTCCTGTTCCACCAAGTGAGTTTTCTCTGTAATCTGCCTGCAATAACACCCCCCAAAAAGAATCAGTGAGATTTCTTGCCCTCCCCAGTGCCCAGTTTAAAGTTCTTCTATTTCAAGCACATCAATAAAAAGACCCACCTGGCTTTACAAGTCTGAGAGCCCAAGCCTATGCCTGTCTACTCAGAAGTAAGTCCCATTAAGTCCCAATGGAAAGTGGAGATAGGAGTCCAGCCTCAGAGCCCAATTCTATGCATGTCTACTCAGAAGTCCCATTAGAGTCAGTTGGGCTTACCCCCAGAAAAGTGTGGGTCGAATTGGGCTGTGAGGGAAACTTTGCAAGTGCAAAACAGAAAACTTTACCTTACCAGTTCAAGCCTCTTTGTGGGTCCTTTCTAGTGGGGGGGAGGCTGCCTTCTGGGGCTTTTGATGCACTCCAGTCCCATTGGACCAGGACCATTCTGGTGTCCTCACATTCTTTGCCTGGCCTGACCACCAGCCAAGGCACATCTGCCTACACTCATTGGATCAGGACCATTCTGAGGTCCTTGGAGTCCTCTCAGCCTGCCCTTTCCAATGGACTAAGGCAAATGCACCTACTTGGGAGTAAACACAGCCATGTGGTTTCGCTTGCTTGCCATAGGGCTGAATAGGGACCTCCTTCTCATGTGTTTTTTTGGATTAGGACCATTCTGGTGTCGTTGGATTCCTCTCAGCCTGCCCTTTCCTATGGACTATGGCAAGTACACCTACTCACGAGTAAACACGCGATACGGCTCACTTTCACTTTCCATAGGGCTCCATGCATTTTTTCCTTCTGGTTTTTTGGCCATAACTTTTGAACGAAAGGAGCTCTCTCAACGGGGCTTATTTGCATTGTGTTCCGCTGGTCATTCCGCATCCAACGGTGTATGGCATGATGCGGTAACTTGTAAAGGCGCAATTTTAGTGCGTCACCCCCTGGGCGCGTCACCCCCCAGGGCACGTCACCCCCCAGGTGACGTCAAGATCCCTTCTTGGCTGATCAGGAATGAGGGCAAATTTGAACAAAATGGGGAGAGACCATGATGAATGCATAGAACCCACTGAATTCTAAGAACTATTAAATAAATCATGGCTGTAGTGTCCTCAAGTTCACCTGCAAATCTGTGGCACAGAGGAGTAATTGTGTAACATCCCCTACTAATGTTACACAATTCATCTCACAGTTCAGTGGAATGCCTGCACAGTGTGTACATGCACACAACTATATACAGATGGGCCTCTCTCTGAAATCAGTAACTGCTTTTCCAGGGTTCTCGATTGTATGTATGCATGTAGATGTGCATACACATTGCAAATATTCAATTAAACTTGTTGATTGGTGGTAGAGCATGCCATCATGATCCTTCTCCCAGATATGCAGTAATAATAATAATAATAATAATAATAATAATAATAATAATAATAATAATAATAATAATAATAAACTTTATTTATATCCCGCCCTTCTCCCTAAAGGGACACAGGGCGGTTATGCAGTGAAAATAGATGTCATCTGCACTGGTGATTCTGGCCCCTGTGCCTCTCGGGGCCTGGACCACAGAATGCTGACACCCCGCCCCCCACATCAGGGGCTTTCTGAGGCCTCCAGAAAGACTTTAACATCATTTCTGGTATGCCAAAACTAGAAGTGTGCTTTAAAGGCCCTCTGGAGACGTCGAAAGGCCTTCAGAAGGCTGCATGTGGGATTCTCTGGCCCTCTGAAGGCCTCCAAGTGGGGCAAGGAAGGCAGAGGAGGATGAGGAAGACGGTACAGGCATGGCACCCCGTGGCTTTTGCTCCCTTGACCTTACTAGGTATGCCAGTGGTCATCTGTGCTAAAAAAAAACAAAACCCGCCCCCGTTAATTGTCTCAACAGACTTTACCTCTGATGCTGCTTCTGACTTTGTTGCCAAACCTTTGACATGCTCAGACCCCTTTCTATGCTCTTACCTTCTCTACTTGAGAATCCATCTAGGTATTTCTATGCTCATTAAAAACCACTTCCTGCTTATATCAGCCTTCTCAAATAGTTTCGCCTTTCCCAAATCGTGGTCCTGCATCTGGCTTCCACAAACTCCTTGACAAGCCGCTGGAGGGGCAGCTTGCCTGCTCGTTCTGTTTGTGGCAGACACTTTTCCTGTTGTGTCCATGTCAGCCCCGTGTCTGACATTACACAACACATTCACCACAAAGCAGAACTTATTTTCAAAAGGAATGAATGAGACCTGAAGGGACTCTATAGATCCCTACCCAATCACTGCATCTAGCTAGTCACAAAAACCAGATTGAATGAAAGAGACCAGTTTGTCATGTTTTCCCATTTGTCCCAAATCAAATGCACTCCCCAAGAAATGTGAGCCCCTGAAGAGTGGAACACACAGCTCTTTAAATAGTAGCAGCTGGATCAGGGAAGAACTAGAGAGTAGTGCTCTCCAACCGATTACACAGAACCCATGTTGTCTGCGGGGTACGCTTGGTGGATAGCAAATACACCTGCTACAAAACAGATGACTTGATGCAGAGCAAACATCACCCTATTCCTTTCTATAAATCCCAGGTTGAATGCCGCATTTCACAGCTGGCAATTGGAGAGCTGGTTGGTTCCACTGGCATAACACCATGTGTTTTATTTGTCAACAAATGTGTTTCATGATCCATCATTAACATTCTGATTGATTGGCCTGCTACGCTGGCATCATTCTTCTCTGTCTTTCCTGTCCGCCCCCCCCCCCCCACATCCTACAATACTGTTCTGCCTCAAAACCGTGTTCAGAAATGACTGACTGGCAAAGGGATTTCTTGGCAATTGCGATAGTGTTCATTGCCGGACACCGTGAAAATGTTCCATAGACGTGGCTTGGAGAACCAGGCCGTGATGGTTTTTCTCCCATAATATTTATCCCATACTTGCCAAGAGCCTCATTCTGCCATCTCGCTGAAAATATAATCACATTGCATAGTAAATCATCGCTGCTACCAAGACATCATCTGCAATCTTCTCAGACATCAAATTGTTAGGTTTTACAACCAAACACTACAACCCACTGTTTGGTGTGCATGTGCCTTATATTTTGTTTCCATGCATGTGTCTTATAAAGAAATGCAAAATGTCAATGCTGTCACAGACTTTTACTTGTGTCACTGCACATTTACCATGATTTCACTGCAATATGGAAAATGGAGACAAAAAGGCACTCATATCCTAATGTATCTGCCTGATTCCCATTGTGCACCTAACAGGATGCATCAATACTGTTGACAGTGACAGGCATGTCTCACTAGAGTTTCAGACAGGAATCTTCTCTGCCCTGCATGGAATCATCTGGGATTGATCCCTAGTCCTTCTTCAAACAAAGCAGATTTGCTGTTACTAAGCTCTAGGCCTTCTCCGATTTATCCTCAGGCCTCATTTATAGCCTTACTGAAAGTTTTTGCTAAGGAAGAGTCCTTAGTACGATGAGTACTAATGGCCTGGCCTTGCTCCACCCTGCCCCGCCCCATGCAGCCAGTCTAGGGCAAGTTCCCTATTGACCATCCTGCATCAAGGGTGGAAGTTGAGCTCTGGTGGGACATGCTATGCTCAACTGAGTTCAGTCCAGGAATTAAGTTTAGTTCCCTCCCTCCCTTTTGTGCCATCTGAAATTAGCTGGCTGCTGTTTCTAGAGCTGGGAAGGAATTTCTTTCTGCTATCTTGATTAACCTTGGATGGCAGGTTTTTTTGTTTGCTTGCTTGTTTGTTTTTTTGGCTACCCCAGACTGGCATGGGAAGGGATGGCCTTTTGTGGGTTAGTTTAGGTTTCCACTGGTCACTTGGCATGAAATGTGCAGGGTCGGGATAGGTAGGTACATCTCAGTGTCCAATCCAAGGCATCAAAGTCAGGGAGTGAGCCAGTACCGCTCACATGATGCCTGCCTCAATGAGGCTGGCTGGCAAGCGCATTGACTGGACCAGCAGTGCTCCCCACCAAGTAGCAGCTGATTTAACCCTTGATGAACTTAGCTTAATCTGCCCTGTCAGTTTCACGAACCACCAAAAAGTGGGTCATGACCCACTGGTGGGTCCCAGAACCACAGTTTGAGAACTGCTGAGGTAGACATTGACTCCTGGGTCCTGGAATGCTCTTTCTCCCCAGCCACATCACCCGCTGCTGAGGGCAGTGACTGGAGAGTGCACTGATTGAAAATGGAATGACACCTAATTGAGAATTCTATGTTCATTCTTAACATGACAGTACAAATTAACTCCCTTCAAAATATTGTGTTGGCACTTAGTCATCAAATTATAGTAATGACAAGTGCCTCTGCATTCCCAAGAGTAGGTCTACAAGAGGTCACATTGCCTTATTGTTGTTTATCAGTATGATGGAGATGCTATGTCAGTCTCATTTGCTCACCTTTGGATTGAAATATTAATTTGAGGTGAACAACCCAACAACAGGGACATCATTTGACACAACAGTGCCACTTGCTTCCAAGCCGAGAGAACACAGCAAGCTTAATATTCCATTTTCACTTCACATTTTTTTTAAACATTAACTGTTTCTTCTGCTTAATTTACTAGCTGTTTCTGCCTAATTTGTTTTCTTGTTTCTGACTGATCAGGCTCAGAAATGGGCTATGCTATTTACAAAACTAATTGCAAATTCTGTGACCCTCTGGAAGCCTGATAAGAAACTAACACCACAACAGGAACTCCAATAATAATTGGTCTTTAGTGTCAGTCCATGCCAATTAACTTCATGCCGAAAAGCAAAATTTAATTTAACAAAGCATCATGAGCATAGCTGGGAAGGCTCACCCATCATCGACACTTTGTGGAAATGACAGCAAGGTGTAAATTTTTTTTCAGCAAGGTGCATACCATGCAACAGGAATTGCTCCCATGAATCACGATGGGTATTGGGCGCATAATTACTAAGTGTGCCACTGAGAAGTTTCACTTGTGTAATCACTTCTAAAAGACAGGCTCAACTGTGTTGAAGATACAGTAAAAAGCTAACAAAACACCACATGGAAATGTTGATGAAGTGAAAAAAATGAGTCAAAAACCATCTTAAGATATTCACACTTGAGTTGTAGGTTCCATTTATTATCATTCTGTTCACAGTTGCATAGACTGCAGCCATAATTTCTGATTTAATTATGTAACATACTCATCCATAACCATGCTTTGGGAGGGTGGCAGTGGCCTTGGTTGCTAGAAGATGTCCAAAGGCATACATAGCTAATTCTGTAGATGCATGAAAACAGAAATAAAGCTGTCTGAATCAGACACTTTGTCTGCTAAGGTAAGTATTGGCTACACTTTATGCCAGTAAAGGTCTTACTGAACTGAACTATTGGCTACACTAACTGTAAGGTCAGTAAGTAAGTTCGTAAGTAAGGTAAGTATTGGCTACACCAGGGGTGCCCAAACCCTGGCCCTGGGGCCACTTGCGGCCCTCAAGGCCTCTCTATGCCGCCCTCGGGAGCCCTTAGTCTCCAATGTGCCTCTGGGCCTCCGGAGATTTGTTGGAGCCCATTCTGGCCTGGTGCAACTGCTCTCAGCATGAGGGCTACTGTTTGATCTCTCCTGTGAGCTGTGAGATGAGGGCTCCCTCCACTGCTTGCTCTTTCACGTCTGTGATGCAGCAGCGGCAGCAAAGGAAAGGCCAGCCTTGTTTTGTGCAAGGCCAAAGGCCTTGAGCTATTAGAAGACCTTCATTCATTCATATAAATTCATCTTTAATATATTCATTTATGTAAATTTATTCAAATTTGAAATGTAAATTAATTCAGCCCTCGACACTGTGTCAGAGAGATAATGTGGCCCTCCTGCCAAAAACTTTGGACACCTCTGGGCTACACTAACTGATAGTAACTCTCCAGCTTTTCAGAAAGGGCCCTTTTCCATTTGAACCTGGAAATGCCAAGCAATGGAGCCACTAGGGTTTGCAACACCCAGTGCAGAAGGCCAGCATGTCACCTCCATGTGTGATCTCATCCCATGCAGTGGACAGGGCAATGCCTTGGGTGGTGGGCATAGTGATGCACCATTGCCCACCAAGCTGGGTTTTTGGTTATAACTTTTGATAGAATAGAGATATTTCAATGCGATTTGTTTCATTGCGTCCCTCATGAAATTATACATCGAACAATATATAATACAACGATATTATTCAAAAATACCAAGGTCTAGAAAATTTTGGCTAGTGGTGGTGCATGTCACCTGGTGTGGCCTTGCATGTCACCTGGTGTGGCCTGCACCCCCCACACCCCCCTAGTGACGCTACTTATGCCAAGTAGTGAAACTGGGACAAAAACATGTGTTCCACCACCAACCTATAGTCCCTTCCCAAGCCACATAAAGAATTCCTTTTCCATATAGAGGTGACTTTAACTATTCCATAAACAAATTATGGCTCCTCTGAAATTATGATATATGAGACACTTGGTGGCATCATATACGGCTTGTATCTTTAATTAGCTTCATTATTTTAATTTACCCCAGTAAATAATAGTTTGTCATTTGGTCAATGCATATATCAGGTTAATCAGCAATTCTCTGACGCACAGCATGGAGAGTGTGATGAAGTTTGGAAATGGAAGGCCAGGTCCGGCCCATAATTTTTAGATTTTTACTGCTCTCAATCACGGTTTCGAAACATTGCAAAAGACTGAAGTTCTGTTCTTGTTAACTCAGTGGCATGCAAGTCACCTCAGCACAACTTCTTCTCAGGGCACTGTGACAAGAGTCCCAATAGATCCGGAGGCAGAAAGGACATGCTATTTTGAGAAATTGAGTATCCTTGTAGAAACCACCATACAGTACTTGTATAGGAAACAAAAGGCATCAGAAATGGATCACAATTTCTGGGTATAGAGGGTATAGGTGACCCTCTGCATCTGGGAACTCAGGGCTCAACTTTCCGATGCCAGTGCTGCAGCAGCCCCCCCCCAAAAGGGAACAAACATTCCCTTACCTGGAGGAGGCCTCTGTGATTGCCCCCCTACCACAGTGCATGCCCCATTGGCATGGCTGCACCAGCACTGGAAAGTTGGATAGGATTGGGCCCTCAGTTTCCAAGGTTTCAGTTGGCCTCAGCTCAAAAATATTAAACGAAAAATTCAAGAAAATTCAAATTGCGTGCCATTCTGAATAAAATTCACAGTCCCATCTTGTTGTGCTCATGACGCATCCCTCTTTGTCCTCTGTTCCCATGCTGGCCCAGTTTACTCAGATCCAGTTAGCCTCTAGTGTTTTCCCTGTCCACATTCACTGCCATGTTATCACAGTGCTGTACCGTAGGCATGTACCGTAGGCATGTACCACCTTCCATGGCAATTTTTCCCACTGCTGAAATGCCACCAAGAATTGCTTGAGAACTCCTTCCCAAAATCCAACTGAAATCTCATCTCTTGCACCCATTTGATCTGGTTTCAGAAAACCAAACCATGCATATTTCTCCTCTGGCTACCAGAGTAAACCAAACAAGTTAAATGGGCCCATGTAAGTTCTACAGGAGCTTCCATACCTTGACAGAGCACTTGCCGCATACACAGAGGATCCCTAGTTGAACACCTGGCATCTGTTCAAACACCTGCAGGACTAACATCAACCCGTGCTGATGATACTGAACCAGGGTGAACAGGCATCCTCTTTTTCCAGGACATGTCCTCTTTTTTAGCCTTGTGTCCTGGAAAATAACTTAAATGTTCTCCATTTCCCTGTGAGTGGGCCCCTGCAGGCTGCACATAGCCTTCTTGTAATTAATAAATAATGTGTAATAAAGTATATATAATGTAGTTTTAAATTTAATAATTGAACTACATGAACAAAGGATCTGATGCAATAGAAACAGCTTCATAGCCATGTGTTTGTCTCCACTGAAAGTGCCAAAGTGAAAAATGCAGCTTTTATTCATTGTGAAATGTTACACTGTCTTACTGATATGTCTCAGCCAAAATATATTTCCCTTTTATGCAGGGAAATATAGGAAATATAGGGAAATATGCAGGAATGCAGTTACAGCATCAAAAAATGAGGAAAAAAGTTGAAACAACATGTCAAAGACAAGGAAGGCAAAAAAAATAGGTGCATAATAACAGAGGTCTGTCAGCAAGACAGCCTTTGAGCACACCAGAGATGCTATTGTTTTATCAATAAATACAGCCAAAGAATGAGCAGAAGGGCTGGAAATAATCATAAAAAATAATGTAAATCTTTACACCTGCTGCTGATTGATATTTCTCCACTGATACCTGGAAATTGCTAGTCTGGGTATCTTCATCACAGAGCCTGTTTTCATTCAAAATTAATGCATCCGTTTGGGACAAGATTATGTCTCTTGTACAATGAAGAAAAGTAAGAATTTGCACAGGTTAAAAAAGACCACCCTTAATTATTCAATGACCCAAAGATAGTGCATTCTCTGTTGTACCAATTATTACTCCTTGACTAGGCAAATTTTGGACTGAGAGGGTAGAATATCCCCACCCTACACTTCAAGCCCATACATTGAATATTCTCTGGATGTCTGGAACATTTAGTCCTAGACCCTGGTGGGTTCCAGGTCCACCAAGACCAGGAAGCTGCCGAACAAAATGGTGTGTGACCTGGAAGACAATTATATGTGGTGTGTGGAAGTCACACAGCTGAGTGTTCCAAAACATGCGCAACACAGCCAATGATGCGGGGAGTGTGCAGGCATGCCCCAGAAGTAATTTCCAGATCATGTGCCATTTTAGGGCCCAATCCTATCCAATTTTCCAGTGCCAGTGCAGCTGTGCCAATGGGGCATGCAATGCATCTTGTGGTGGGGCAGCAGTCACAGAGGCCTCCTTGAGGTACGGGAACATTTGTTCCCTTACCTCGGGGCTGCATTGCCGCTGCACAGGTGCTGGAAAATTGGGTAGGACTGGGCCCTGAGTCTGCAGCTTACTGCTGCTTGGTGGACTCTGAATCTACTCTGGACAATGTGGTGGGTTGCCACGTTAAGGTAAGATGTTTGGTAAGAAGTTTGGGAACTCATGAATTCCTGAATAATTGGAATTTATTTCCTGAATAATTGGAATTTATTGTAAGTTGCCTTGAGGATTATTTGATTGAAAGATGCAGTAGTAATTTATAAAAAATGACAAATTTAAGGAGACACAATGGTCTGCTGGTTGGCATATCATACATAATTGTTTGGGTTCATTCCTTTCCGAGTGTGATTTTTGTATTGCTGTTTGGTGTTAACTGCCCTGAATGCCACAGTATTTTAACAGAAAAGGTAATATCTATGAATTATTTCAATAAATAACACCCAAAGATAACATCCGAAGGTTGCCAGTTCGAGGCCACCGGCACCGTGCGTCCTTGAAGCAGCTGACAAGCTGAGCCAAGCTATTCCATCTGCTCTGAGTGTGGGAGGATGGAGGCCAGAATGTGCAACCAGATCAAGAAAGAAATATCTGAATGTTGTGGTTTCTTGAAAGATAGAAACCTTCTTTCAAATTGTAAAAATCCCTACTGGGATTTAAATTGCCTGCCTATATAGACCGCCTTGAATAAAGTCTAAGGACCAAGAAAGGCGGTATAGAAATACCTGTAATATTATTATTATTATTATTATTATTATTATTATTATTATTATTATTATTATTATTATTATTATTATTATTATTATTATTATTAGTATTAGTATTATTAGTATTATTATTAAATACAGTAAAATCAGCTAAGTCCTGAGCTGCCATCAGGTAGGGACCTACAGTTGTTGGTTAGAAAACTTGGTACCCCTCTCCAACAGAAGAACGCATTGCTGCAAATAGTTGGGAAACAGTCTGTCCCTATATTCAGAGGATCAAAACTACAATGCTAGCAAAAGACCTGTCATACCTAATATATATTTTCTTCCATTACAGTAAAATGCTCTTTTTGCCATTGAGTGACCTGATGTGTCTTCATTAGGAAAGAAAATATTTGTCCCAAGAGAGTAAGAACTGTTATTGCTGTAGAATAACTAGCTTTCTGAAGTCATTGGCCTTTCACTCAAGGAGAAAATTAACATGGTTGGCCTATCGAAGCTATCAGTTATAGCTGTAATACATCTACTGTGAAACATTTCAGAGCATATTTTCCCTCTCCCACTCATTTTTATCAGGCCTCCTGCCAGGTCAATTAATATTTTAAAATGGATGCTAATAACCTTAGCGTAGCTAGCGTGATCAATATTTGCATTATATTTTATTTTTGCCCTGTGTCAATTAAAGCTTCAATCAAGATTTATAAAAGAGAGTATAGCAAGGGTTTGTCAAATCACAGGCATTGATTTTTTTTTTTAACAAATACATTGAAAAGTGCCACATAAAAAAGAGATAAACAAACAAAGCAAGGAGTTATCTATGTGAATTAACATGAGCAAGTGTGATGAGAGCAGGGTAGGGCATCCTGGTAGTGGATCAGACTTAGCTTTCATATGTGGCTTTGTGTTGGGTAATTCAGCATGTATATAACATAAAATATGCTTCAGTACCAATTAGTAGTGAGTCAACAGAGTAGTTCCTGAACTCAGGGCCCACAAAGTTCACCTCCTATGCTGTGAACACAGCAAGCGGCTCTCAGAAGTGACTGGTGACGACATGATCACCAGTTACGTCCAGGTTTGGAGGCCTGTAACACATCTACAAACACAGGTAAGGGGGCCAGAGCGGTGGGAGGACTACTCTCAGCACACATGCTGGAGCTTTCACATGCTGGAGCTCTTCCCACCGTGCCGAGCCTTCAACTGCAACTTGGAGTGGCACATTTTGATCTTCCTGCTAGAACCATCGATGCCCTGCTAGAACCATTGGTGTCCCACGATGTCCTGGTATGTGCCTTTTGATGTCCTAGGGTATCACAACACACAGTTTGAGAACCACTAGAGTAGGCCCTACTTGTGAGCTTCCAGGAAGCATCTAGTTGACCAGCATCAGACACAGGATATTGGACTAGATTAGCCTTTGGTCTGATCCAGGAGAGCCCATTTTGTCTTCTTGAACACATTATCACAATCATTTGCTACCAAATGAGAACCAGATAGGATGACTTTGCATAGAGTTTGAAGGGGCTAACAAAAAGTGCCTTGTGGATCACACTTAAGAGAGATGAAAATATTCCCAAGGTGCAACCACACCCTGCTATTGCTCCAGAGTAGAGAACATGCTTTGTATGCAGAAGGTCCTAGATTCAATGCAACAACACCTCCAGATAAGGCTGGAAAAACACCCGAAAACCAGAGAAAGAAACTGTCAAATGAGGACAAAACTGAACATGGTTGACAGTGGTCTGATTCAGTAGAAGACAGCTTCTTATGTTTACTGAAAAGTTCATTTCTCTAGTTCACCACATAACCCTCACATGTGATGTCACCTAGAAGAGGACTTCAGTGTGAATATCAGCTGCTGGAAAGGATAATATAAAATCAGGGGCTCCTTAAATAACTTTAGTACCAATCACTAGTGCAGTGGTTCTTAAACTTTTAGCACCAGGACTCACTTTTTAGAATGAGAATCTGTTGGAACACACCAGAAGTGAAGTCATGACCGGAAGTGACATCATCTAGCAAGAAAATTTTTAACAATCCTAGGTTGCAATCCTACCCACACTTACCCAGTTGTTAAGTTCCGTTTACTAGCATTGCTAAAAGCATATACATAGTAGCCTGTTAAAAGTACAGACCATAATATTTCCCCAAATGCAGCCATATATCATGGTAGCATCAAGTCTAATATATTAAAAATAAAATATTAAAATGAATAGGGACCCACCTGAAATTGGCTCATGACCCACCTAGTGGGTCCCAACCCACAGTCTGAGAAACACTGCATTAGAGAGTTAAAAGCTCAAAGTGATGTGGTAAAGACACCTATTTCAGCCAGAGCAGGGTTGGTTGAACATGGTGAGACTATTACTCAAATAGCAGCTTCAACATACCATACTTCCCACAGTTGCTCTCTGCTTTGACAAATGTCAAAGTTTTCCAAAATCTAGACTATAAAAAATTATTAGAAAGCCTCTGCATTTCAGATTCATAAATTAATTGCTGACCAAGGATAAATTTTCTGACTCAATGATGACTTCTGAGATTTGAAAAGCAACAACAACAGCATGTATGTTAATAGCTAATGCACATGCCTGATCTAACCTGATCTTGGAAGCTAAGCAGGGTCAGGCCTGGTTAGTACTTGGATGGGAGACTGCCCAGGAATACTGGGTGCTGTAGGCTTATACCATAGTCTTTTGAGACTGAAGGTTGCCAACCAATTGGAGTGTAGTAGTTAAAATCTGGATCTTGATAAACAAAGCACAACTGCATTAAAAACTACAGAGATACATACAATTATGACAACCATACCAATGTAGACAAAGCCCTGAAATTATTATATTACAGGTTTCCAAAAGTGACATTAATTCAGAAATAATGTAAATCTTGACTACTTTTGCATATACCTGACTACAACACTTACATTTTCTCCAGCATAGGAAGAATTCATTAAGCTGTTCTATAACATAGTTAGGTTAGGATGCCAGCAACATTATATAGTCTACCTTTCCTTGAAAAGTATTGCTTGCTCTCAAGACCCACAAAAAAAGTTTGAGATGAAGCCTGCTGTTTGTGTCACAATTCCCTGGTGACCACACACAATACATTTGCCCAATTGTCATCAACGTACAGAAGGTGATAGGAACTCTTGAGGGCTCAAGAGCCAGTGTGATACAGTGATTAGATCAGAACTGCAGAGACCTAGGTCCCCTCTCAGGCATGAAACTCAATGAAGCAAGGGAGACAGGAGTCATATCCTAGCCCAGTGATTTTCAATCTTTTTCATCTCATGGCACACTGACAAGGTTCTAAAAGTGTCAAGGTACACCATCAGTTTTTTGACAAGGCACACCACACTGACAGCAGGGGCTCACATCCCCCAGTGGCCCTATTAACAAATAATCCTCCCACAAACTCCCGTGGCACACATGCAGACCATCCGCGACACACCAGTGTGCCATGGCACAGTGGTTGAAAATGGCTGTCCTCGCCACTATCCATCATCCTCACCTACCTCACAGGCCTGTTGTGATAAGAAGTGGGTTACTCTTGAGATCCTTGCAGAATGAGAACACAATCCTATGTGTGTTTACTCATAAGTAAGTCCTCTTGTGTTCAGTGAGGCTTACTCCCAGGAAAGTGTGTACAGGATTGCAGCCTGACAGCCCAATCCTATTGGGATAGGGACACTACAAACCACCTCAAACACTACAAACCACCTCAAGTACTACTGGTGGTATCCCACACCACTGGTTGAGAAAGACTGTTCTAGATTCCAGTTCTTTTAGATGTGGTGTCATTGCAGATGGCGGGAGCACCAAGGATTATAGAATCAAAAGAGGCCTAATGGGTCATCTAGTCCAACCCCCTCCTGTAGCAGGAAATCTTCCTAGAGTATCTCCAACAGATGCTTGTAGAGCTTCTGCTTGAAGGTCTCCAAGTAAGGGAGAGTCCACCACCTCCCTCAGTAACCGCCCTTGCCATTGCTGAACCGCCCTTGTCATCAGGAAGGGTTATCAGAAATACGTGTTTTGAAGCAAGGTATTCTATATATGGAACAATAAATAAATAAAATACTTCTCTGCTAAATAAGTCAACGTAAAAATATGATCAAGGATAGAAGCTCCTGCCCGAAAACCAATCTGTTCCTTTCTGGGGAGGTTTTTAGAAATTGCCCAGGAAGAGAGTTTTGTTAAAAGATACTTTGAATACAATTTTCCAATGTTTGATAATAAACTTATTGGGCGATAATTTGAAGGTGATGAAGGGTCACCTTTTTTGTAGACTGGAATGAGAGTAGATGTCAACCAGGCATCAGGAAAACAACCTGTGGAATTAACCAAGGTAAAAAAGGATGCAAGTGGTTCTGCCCACCAATTGGGATTATTAGACAAAGTCTCATTCAAAATGTTATCGGGCCCAGGAGCTTTCTTTAATTGATTCTCTAGTTAATTTTCTTAGCTTCTATAGTTCCTCACAACCATCCAAGGTTCCTTTTAACCATAATTCTTGGTTTGATGCTGATTGTTGGCAATTAAAGAAACAAATACGCTCTCTTTTTTTTTTTTTTCATTTGTTCTCATCCAATCCCATCTTTTTTAAGAGACTATTTTTATTTACGCAGAACATGCTATGAATTATTTGATGAGAAAAGACATCAGTATGCTCTGCGTAAGTGGGACCAATTACATTCTGCAATTATTTCCCATAATCAAAAGGCCTTTTGGATTTTAGTTTCCAGATCAACCTGTTCAATTTCAAATTTGCTTCCATCTATCTCTGCAGTTACCTGGGTTGACTTTTTTTCAAAAAAATTCTCATCTTTGTCCCCAATTCAACTTCCCAGCAGTACTCCACAGGATCTCTTGGAATGGCCTCCAGTTTCCCCTAATGAAATACATGAGTTAATTCTTTCTTTATATGGAACAATATTGTATAGACACTTATCAGGTCTTGGACAACCTGCCTATGTAAATGGCCTTGAGTAATATGTCTGTTTGGACTGACGATCAGCCTGAGGAAAACACAGGTCATGGTTCAGGATGTGGACTCACCTCCCTGCATTACAATCTCTGCACATGAACTGGAGGTTGTCCATGACTTTGTGTACCTTGTCTCAACGATCTCCAACACTCTTTCTCTCGATACCGAGCTAAACAAACACATCGGTAAAGCAGCTACCACATTTTCCAGACTCACAAAGAGAGTCTGGTCCAACAAGAAGCTGACAGAACATACCAAGATCCAGGTCTACAGAGCTTGCGTCCTGAGTACACTTCTGTACTGCAGCGAGTCATGGACTCTTCGCTCACAACAGGAGAGGAAACTGAACGCTTTCCACATGTGCTGCCTCTGACGCATCCTCGGCATCACCAGGCAGGACAAAGTTCCAAACAACACAGTCCTGGAATGAGCTGGAATCCCTAGCATGGTATGCACTGCTGAAACAGAGACGCCTGCGTTGACTCTGTCATGTTGTGAGAATGGACGATGGCCGGATCCCAAAGGATCTCCTCTATGGAGAACTCGTGCAAGGAAAGCGTAGACCACAGGTAGACCACAGCTGCAATACAAGAGGGATCTGAAGGCCTTAGGAGTGGACCTCAACAGGTGGGAAACCCTGGCCTTTGAGCGTCCTGCTTGGAGACAAGCTGTGCAGCATGGCCTTTCCCAGTTTGAAGAAACACTTGGCCAGCAGACTGAGGCAAAGAGGCAAAGAAGGAAGGCCCACAGCCAGGGGGACAGACCAGGGACAGACTGCACTTGCTCCCAATGTGGAAGGGATTGTCACTCCCAAATTGGCCTTTTCAGCCACACTAGATGCTGTTCCAGAACCACCTTTCAGAGCGTGATACCATAGTCTTTCAAGACTGAAGGTTGCCAACAACAACAAAATATGTCTGATGAGAAATTTGAGGATGAGAAAGGTGGTATATAAATACAGGAGGAAATAAATAAGTCCTGGAAACAGAACCCCAGCACTCAAAGAATGAGGCAGATGACTGAGGACAAGACAGATTTGTGGGAGACCACCCCCCCTAAGCATCTGGCTTAACTTTGGAGCTGTCAAACATTCCAGGAGTTCTGGAACGCTTACCTCCCTTGCAAAACAACTGGAAGCCCAGCTCCGTGGAATAAGCTCATACTGCAGTCCGGAAACCCTGTGCTATCACAGCACCTCCGTGATAGTGCCTGGAACAGCATACCATTAGGAAACTGAGGGGCCATCTTGTCCTGAGGGGAGGATACAGAACACACCGAGAGCTTGATGTGGAAAGAGGGGATGAGTCATCCTGCAAGGATAACAGACACTAGTTGGTGTACCTCACCACACAATAGAAGCATAATTTCCTAGGAGGAGGACTTTATGATCATGGCAATACTTTTTTCTTATATGCCACATGTCTTGGGCTCTTCATCAAGCATCTTCATTGTTCTCAGTTGCCATTGCCATGATACTTGCAAAGAAAAAAGAATTTGATTACTTCTCCAACACTGC
This sequence comes from Tiliqua scincoides, assembly GCF_035046505.1. Taxonomy (NCBI): domain Eukaryota; kingdom Metazoa; phylum Chordata; class Lepidosauria; order Squamata; family Scincidae; genus Tiliqua; species Tiliqua scincoides. Next base: position 10,810,382 of record NC_089832.1, read on the forward strand.
CCCAACTGCATTAATTTGAGTCTCAGAAATATATTGTTAGGCCTTGCTCCTTAAAAGGGTTCTTTCAGCCATTTTTAAAATAATGTCTGATTGTAAAAATCAGTAGTTTTGAGGATTATTATGGGGGGGAAAACAACCTAATTCCATGCCTAAGGTCATAAAGGAAAAGCAAGAGTGGGTACACTCACGTACAAGCTATCAGGATTTTACAGAGCAGCACAAAAAGGCTCACTTTAATTATTGTATAATAAAAATGGCAAATGTTTGTACAAGTGTGCAATTTTTTGTGTATTTGTTTCCATTCAGCTTCATAATTCAAAGCTTCATTTTGTTCAGTTATTCATTCATCAAAATCACATTCATTTCGGGTGTTATTTCAGTCATTTTCATTATTTCCATTCATTTTAGTTTTTGCATTGCTTTCAGTGAGAGACTCGACTGTTCTTCATAAGAAACAAAGGTTACTGGGGACATGAAACATCAAGGTACATAAAAATACATATAGCCAAATGGACATCACCCGATGGACTAAAGACAGCATGAATAATACATAACTACAAAAAGATAATGATATAGAGGGTCACTAATGACCAAGACTCAGGGTAGCCAATTTTGTTTAGTAAACAGATCAAAAGAAAGCTAGGTGCCATGCATGTCAATCATACCACTCTTATGATGGACATAGATTAGGTCACTTTTGTTCCTGCATAATCTAAATAAACACATTGGGACCAAGAGATGATTCCCCCCCCCCATTAAGAAACCCCTTATGAGCTTCTCCCAAAACTGACAGGAGTGAAAACTGATGCTATGGGTCAATCGTCTGAAGTTACTCTTATGATTTCCTGAACCACGTGTAAACAGAAGCCTACCACAACATTATTGATCCAAGACACGTGCAGGCACGTGCCCATGTCCCAACAGCCATGTTGATACATAGACAGAATGAGCTGTGTATATCAGGGGGGTCAGGCCTGGAGACTGGATGCAGGCCTTAGAAGCTCTTTCTCCAGTCCTTGGTCTCTCCCAGCACCACCACCAGCTGCTCTCAGCTGCTGAGCTGTACTGAGGTGTCACTGCTGAAAGGGTGGCCCATGTGATAATTGGGATCTCCCATATCTTGAAAAGGTGATCAAGATTTGTATATTTTCTTTTCAGCCATTTGCACCTAAGTGAGAAAAAAAAAGTTTATTTCTGGTCATGACCTGCTTAATGATGTCACTTCCTACTTTATGACATCCCTTGCAGCCCTTAGCAGGCATCATGAATGCTATTTGGCCTGCTGTATGAATCAAGTTTGATATCCCTGGTGATGGAGCCAAAGAATAGAAACAATGATGTTGCAATTTCAAAGATGATTCCCTTTGAAATAACTAGAGCTAAGGAAAATGTTACTGGGTGTGCTTTCAAACATGCATTATCAAGCATGCTTGGAGAAAAGTTATGCTTTGTGCTGTGAACTTGTGTACTAGCCAATGGCAAAATCCCAACAGACTGGTGGAAAAAGATAAGAGGTGAAAGTGCACCAGGTGAGGGGATAAGTTAACAATAACAGGGAAGGGGAATCCAAACAAAGAGGTAATTCAGTGTTGCTTAGCCATTCATACAGCTTGGTTCTAAATGTACACAATTAACATTTGAACAGGAGATAGATATAAAGAGAGGAAATCCTTAAAAAAGAAAGGGACACATAATGGCACATGCACAGAAGGGGAAAAAAGAAGGGGGAGAAAAGGTTATAGGGTGTTGACCTCCCAACTTGAGGGATGCCTGGTGGAGTCGTGCCTGGTATGCCTCAATCCAAGAGGAACAGAAACAGTTATTTATTGCAGGTTAACCAATCAAGGCACAAGGAGAATGTGTAGAGTGCAGATGGATGCAGCCAGCCTTTAATACTAAGTTCAAAGCAATACGCAAAAGGCAAAAAGCTCAGTAAATTTCCACCCCTGCCTCACCCAAGTGCTTACCCCTCCTTTTGGTAGTGATGTTCTTTCTCCAGACACATTTTGCTGCTCTTGCAAGATAAAAGGGTATTTACACAGACTGGCCCTGTGGTTATCTTCAAGGACTGAGGCACTGGGTGGCTGGGACTAAAAGCACTGAGTGAAGGAATGAAGATGTCTCACCGGGGCCTAGGAGAGGGGGGTAAAGGGGGCAGTTTGTACCCAGGCCGAGGAGTCAAAAGGCCGAGGAGGCCCAGAAAGTTCCTGGGATGTTACATTTTCCCATCTCACCTGAACTCGCTGCCTGTTCATGATGCTGGGGGTACAACCATGGGCATGCAGTGGCAACTGCTGCTATACCTGGCCCAGGAAGGTATCCATGACCCTCCTGAACACAGTATCAAATCTGGGAGGAAACCAGCCTGCTTCAGTTGCTCTTTGGTCTGTGGATCTGCTTACCATGAAGCCCAAAAATGAGGATGCTAATTTTCTGCAATGGATTTTCTATAATTCAAAGGTTTTAGAGAGACTTAGGAGTGTGCTTGGTTTCCCATATTACATTATCTAACTGCCAGTGCTGCATGGTCAGGTAGATCTGGGCTCCACAGCAAGAAGCCTGGTAGACCCCACTCTAAAGTCTATTCTGGCTGATAGCACCTGCCCCATTTTGCCCCCCTGTTCTACCTGCCCCCATTGCCCCCTCCCCCTTTGGAAAGGAGCCCAAAAGAAACTTTGTACCCCTGATAAAACTCCTCTCAGAGGCCCTGTGTCTCACTAACTTAGCATGCAAAACGTTTTACTCCGGTTGCTAAATGTGGAGTCACTGTCTCTAAACATGGAGTTATCAAAGCAAATAGAACCCCCTCCAAGCTGGAACACTTCCTTTGCACTCGTGGCATCCCATGTCCTGATCTAGACTAACAGGAGCCTACAGCATCAAGGGAAATTACGTGAGTTCCAAACTAGGAACTGAGGCTGAAAAATGACAGATAATAATAATAATAATAAACTTTATTTATATCCCACCCTTCTCCCTAAAGGGACCCAGCGCGGCTAACAACATATAAAAACACATTTAAAAACATAAATTAAGACAAATAGCAGATAAAAACATTAAAAACACATTAACAGCGACCTTAAAAAACAATAGTCAGATTAAAAGACAGACTAAAAAGAGTACAAAAGAGCAAGTTACAGAGGAATCAGGCCTGTAAAAATTACAAAATGTGTAAAAAATGTTAAAAGGCCAAAGAATCAGAAGGCTTGTGTAAAGAGCAGTGTCTTCAGGCCTCGCCGGAAATTCTCAAGAGAGGGAGCCATTCTCAAGTCAAGGGGAAGGGAGTTCCATAATGTTGGTGCCACTACCGAGAAGGCCCTATTTCTTGCAGCTGCCCCCCGGACCTCCTTGGGTGGCGGCACTTGTAGAAAGGCCTTCTCTGATGACCTGAGAGGGCGAGCCGGATTGTACGGGAGTAGGCGATCTCTAAGATATCCTGGCCCAGAGCAGTATAGGGCTTTAAAGGTCAAAACCAGCACCTTGAATTGGGCCCGGAAACGAATGGGCAGCCAATGTAGCCCCCGGAGAAGCGGACTGACAGAGTCAAACCGCCTAGCTCCAGTGACCACACGGGCTGCCGCAATCTGCACTAATTGCAGTTTCCGAATCGTCTTCAGGGGCAGCCCCACATAGAGCGCATTACAATAATCTAACCTCGATGTCACCGTGGCATGGATCACCGTGGCCAGGTCTGCACGATCCAAGTACGGCCGCAGCTGGCGCACCAGCCGAAGCTGAGCGAAGGCCCCCCTAGCCACAGCCGCCACCTGGGAATCCAGGAGCAGCTGCAAGTCCAGGAGGACCCCCAAGCTGCGAACCTGCTCCTTCAGAGGGAGTGCAAACCCATTCAGAGCAAGCCGATAAGCCAGCACCTGCATCGAGGATTTCCGAACCAGGAGAGCCTCTGTCTTATCCGGATTTAATTTTAGCTTGTTAGCCCCCATCCAGATCCTTACTGCTTCCAGACAGTGCTCCAGGCCCTCAACCGCCACCCTGGAATCTGGAGGAAAGGAGAGATAGAGCTGGGTGTCATCAGCATATTGATGGCACCTCACTCCAAACCCCCGGATGACCTCTCCCAGCGGTTTCATGTAGATATTAAATAGCATGGGGGACAGAATTGAACCCTGTGGCACCCTGCACCTCAAAGGCCAGGGTGTTGAACAGGCATCCCCCAGCACCACCATCTAGGACCAACCCTCCAAGTAGGAGCGGAACCACTGCAAAACAGTGCCTCCAACTCCCAACTCGGCTAGTTGGCCCAGAAGGATACCATGGTCGATGGTATCGAAAGCCGCCGAGAGGTTCAGCAGGACCAACAGGGACACACTCCCCCTGTCCAGTCCCTGGCGTAGGTCATCCACCAAGGCGACCAAGGCAGTTTCCGTTCCGAAGCCTGGCCTGAAACCAGATTGAAAAGGATCCAGATAATCCGCTTCATCCAAGACCCTCTGGAGTTGGGTCACCACCACCCACTCAATGACCTTGCCCAGAAACGGGATGTTGGAGACTGGCCGGTAGTTATTCAAGACAGTGGAATCCAGGGAGGGCTTTTTCAGGAGGGGGTGAACCACCGCCCGCCTCAAGGCGAGCGGCAACGTCCCCTCCACCAAGGAAGAATTGACCACCCTCCCCGTCCACTCAGCCAGTCCCCCCCCCCCCGGGCAGCTCTAATCAGCCAAGCTGGGCAAGGGTCAAACAGGCAGGCAGACGGCCTCACACTCCAAAGGAGTCTGTCCACATCCTCAGGCTGCACAAGCTGAAAAGAATCCCACAACACTGGACAAGCAGTTGCCAAGATCTGATAGAAGGAAGGAAGGAAGGAAGGAAGGAAGGAAGGAAGGAAGGAAGGAAGGAAGGAAGGATTCTGGTCTCAGCTAAAACCCATGGCTGACAAGGATTCTCTCTAGACTGAGCCAATGGCTACCAGGCAAAGAGTGATGCCCTCAGTGGGTCCATGAAAACACTATATTTTCCTTGTGGCGGGGGATCAGTTATCTCCCACCAAATGATCCCTCTTAACTGATTTCTCAAGTCTCTAAATGGGAATCCATGGAAAGAAGTGAATAGAACTAGTTCTAAAGAGTACAAATCAAGAGAGGAGATTCTGGATATATCGGGAAGAATTTCTTGACACTAAAGACGGTTCAGCCGTGGAACAGATTGCCAAGGGAGGTGGTGGATTCTCCTTCACCTGAGATTTTCAAGCAGAGGCCCAACAGGCACTTGCCAGAGAGGCTCTAGGACAGTGGTTCTCAAACTGTAGGTCCAGGACCCACCAGTGGTTTGTGACCCAATTTTTGGTGGTTCATGAAACTGACAGGGCAGATTAGGCTATGTGCATCAGGAGTAAACAAGCTGCTATTAGGGGGGAGCTCTGCTGCCCAATCATCATTACAGCCACACTCCTTGGCATTTATAAATCAGGCCGCAGCCTCTAAAAAGTTTGAGAACCGCTGCTCAAAGAGGATTTCCTGCTACAGGCAGGGGGTTTGACTAGACAAGCTTATGGGTCTCAACCCTATGATTATACTCAGAATCTTTGATGGAATGTTTTAAAAAAGATTTGTTTGATGGAGGCCTGAGGTTGATTTTGGGTCCCTTCCTAAATGGTGAAAAACTGTGAAAAACAGATCAACAATAAGCACATCCATGCACTCGCACTCATAAAAAGGAGAAAATTATAGAAGCGTGTCATCAATTTGATTGCCCAGAAGGGAAGATAGGGGGAGTTCTGTCAATTGATGGTGCGGGTGCGTCAAACACCAAGGTTACCAATGTGTTTCTGCTGTGTGGTGTGTGACATCAGCTGCCGTGTAGTGACACAGACCAGTGCTTCTCAATATTTGTCCTCTGCTGTACTGCCGTACTATCAGAAGTACCCTGGAAGTAACTGTCGATGATGTCATTGCCTGTTACTTCTGGGTTGGGAGGCCAGATGCGGCATGACAAACACCAGTAAGGGCACAATTCTAACAAATTTTCTGTTGGAGTTTGGTGCAACTCCGTCTGCTGTCCAGAGGTGGCAGGATACTGTCCTGAAAGGGTTAAGCCATGGCCCAGTGACCCTACACTTTACCTGTCCCCTTTTGGTGACCTATGTGGGGGTGTGGTCCAGACCCCATATAACCTTCCCTTCTCTCTGAGCACGCCCTCTCTCTTCCTCCCTTCCTCTCACTGAACACTGACCTGACGGGATGGCTCACAGCAGGGCTCTGCTGGCACCAACATCTTGACCACATGGCACATGCAGGACGAGGCAGCTCCAGGGCCTTGTTATCTTAAGTTAGTGTAACCTCTGATCCTAAACAGATGCTCTAATATATGCTTCTATGGAACTGTGAGTAAATGACTTCTTTTGAAACTTCAACCAGTCATTGTCGTTTGTCTTTTATTAATTAGCAGTCAGCCGGGTGTGGGAGCTTCCCTGGGGTTGATTCCCAGCAAGAGGGGGGATCTGCTGCTGAAGCTACTCTGCTTCCCCCCAAAAGAGGAAACCAATTTTGAAGATTCCACTGGCATAGCTGTGCCAGTGAGGCATGTGCTGCATCCTGCAGTTGGGGAGCAGTCATGGAGACCTCCTCAAGGTAAGGCAATGTCTGTTCCCTTACCTTGGAGTTGCATTGCCCTTATGACAGTGCTGGAAAGTGGGTTAGGATTGCACCCTAAGAGGCTCAGGATGGATAGAAGGGCAGGAGGTCTGGTCTAGAGGGTAGAGCCTCCATTTGCCTGAAGATTAACATCCACAAGGTCGCCAGTTCGAGGCCACCGGCACCGTGCGACCTTGAAGCAGCTGGGAAGCTGCAGCTGAGCTGTTCCATCTGCTCGGAGCGTGGGAGGATGGAGGCCAGAATGTTAAACCAGATCGGAGTGTAACACCTTGAATGTGGTGGTTCTTGAAAGAGAGAACCTTCTTTCAATTTGTAAAAATCCCTGCGTGGATTTAATAAGCCTGCCTGTGTAAACCGCCTTGAATAAAGTCTTGAATAAAGACCAAGAAAGGCGGTATATAAATACTGTATATTATTATTATTATTATTATTATTATTATTATTATTATTATTATTATTATTATTATTATTATTAAAGCGCAGAAAAGCGCTTTAGAGCTCTGCCCACTGAGCGAAGCCTCCGACCACTGTTTGTTGCATTGTATTGCTGGTCTCGCTGCTGGGTGGCAGTTGTCCAGGGGTCCTACGTGTACCACCAACCACCTCAAGTACCACTGGTTGAAAAACACTGATATAAACTTAACATGACACGAACATCAATCTTTTGCAACCAGAGAGACAAACAGAACTGCAGAAGTGTTTTCTAGAAACATTTTCTTTCAAAATCAAATGCCTTTACTAGTGCAGCTAAAACAAAAAAATGCTCTGGGGGGGGTATGCACATTTACAAAGATCATAGCAGTTGCAAGCAACTATTAGGTGATGATGGGATATATAACTTCGTTGCAAATCTTTCAACTTTACAAGGATCCCTACGCACTTTGCAGGAGCGCAGTCAGATCCTTGGAGTACTCTGCCATTGCATCCTCTACGATACCAACCGCACCTTGCACTGGTGGTGTGCTTAGAGATCTAGGTACAAACGTGAGAGAATCATTTTACTCAGGGCAGGAATGCAACTTCCTCTGGGGTAGCTGAGAGCAGATGTTCAAGTCAGTGCAGAACAGTAATGAGGACCGAGCAGATGAAGGTGAGTGCCGAGTCCTGACAATGTGCAAGAACCAGTATTTGCTCAAACGCAGAGGGTAAAATCTAAGTATGCAAAACGCAGTGACAAAATAATGGAAATTGGTCTCTTGAAACCTCATGCATATGCTTTATTCCGCCATCTGTATGACAAAGAGGCCGTAGAGTTAATTCCACCCTAAGTAATATCCAAGGTACACAAACAGACAGATGTTCGTGCACCTCCATGCCTGAGAATTAGCCTCTAACTTTGTAGGAAGAAGAACATTATTCCATTAGTGCCTGCAATTCCATTTCACTAGAAACTTATACACCCTAAAGACAGCAATAACTGATTTCCATACATCTTTTCAGTTAGATTTTGCCTTCAGTGAACGCCTCAGCAATTAAAAAAGGAGAACACAGAGTGGTTTCAAAATGCCTGTAATGTTTCTCCGGCTGTCAGTGGGGAGGGCCATCCCTCAGTGGCAGAGCAGTTGCTTTGCATGCCAATGGTTCCAGCTTCAACTTCTGGTATCCCTAGTTAAACAGACCACAGGCTGGGAGAGACCTACGCTGAGCTTTCCAAATGCCGCAACTAGTCGGGATGCAAAGAACGGGAACAAGGAAGACTGACTGATGTAAGCCCTATTCAGTTGTCCTGTAACTACGGAAAGCATTACAGCTGCTAGTAATAGTATAGCCTCATTAGTGAATGGTTCAAGCAGCTTCCTCATGAGAAAGCCATGGTGTAGGCTTCCTCATGAGGAAGCTGCTTGAACCATTCACTAAAGAGGCTACGCCGTGTCTCCAAAACTAGACATGATAGGGCAAAACGGATGCCATTTTTGGAATCGGCACCCCAAATATACCCAGGAATTGGTGTAACGTTTAAGGAAGCAAAATGTGTGTTGGCCTGTGTAATCTAAACACTATATTATTTATTATTAAACTTAAAACTATATTATATTTATTTTACATATATTTAATTTTATTGCATGTAATTTATTAATTACAAGAAAGCTATGTGCTTTCTACTCACAGGGAAAAGGAGGACATTTAAGTTCTTTTTCAGGACACAAGGCTAAAAAAGAGGACATGTCCTGGAAAAAGAGGGTGTCTAGTCACCCTGCTTCAACACCACCCAAATAAAGATGCAAAGCAGTAACTTTTTGGTAGATTGGGCCACTTTGTGGCCAATCCTATCTAATTTTCAAGTGCTGGTGCAGCCATGCCAATGGGGCATGTGCTGAATCCTGTGGCAGGAGGAGAGTGATGGACACCTTCTCAAGGTAAGAGAATGTTTGTTCCCTTACCTCCGTGCTGCATTGTGGCTGCATGAGGACTAGAAAGTTGGATAGACTTGTGCCCTTTACATATAACATGTAAAAAGAATAACTGCAGCTTCGTGACTAAACTCCATCCCCAGTACATAAGAACATAAGAACAGCCCCACTGGATCAGGCCATAGGCCCATCTAGTCCAGCTTCCTGTATCTCACAGCGGCCCACCAAATGCCCCAAGGAGCACACCAGATAACAAGAGACCTCATACTGGTGCCGTTCCTTGCATCTGGCATTCTGACATAGCCCATTTCTAAAATTGGGAGGTTGCACACATACACATCATGGCTTGTAACCCGTAATGGATTTTTCCTCCAGAAACTTGTCCAATCCCCTTTTAAAGACGTCCAGACCAGACGCCATCACCACATCCTGTGGCAAGGAGTTCCACAGACCAACCACACGCTGATTTAAGAAATATTTTCTTTTGTCTGTTCTAACTCTAAGTAGTGTGGATATTAAACATCGGAAATGGTGCTAACCGTCTACCTGCTCCATGGGTATAAGGGCATACAACTTGGCTCAAGGCTGCATTTGTTCTGAGATCAAGTGAGCCTGTAACAGCCAACCCATAAAGGGTTGAGGCAGCTGGACAGTGCAGACCAACAAGGGACGCCCTGAGCAGCCTTGCCACTTCCAGCCAGGAGGTTTCCCAGCCAGCCTCACCAAGCCAGGCAAGCAAGCACTAATGGTGCAAGCTCACCCCCTGACTTGCCATACCTCAGAATGACACCTACTACCCAACCCACATGACACCTGTGTAGAGTGACATGGGGATAAATAACAAACCTTAATCAAAAAGGGATGGGAGGGAGGGGTGACTGCAGTCAGGAACAAAGTGCAAGGTGGGCTCTGCGCTGCCTTGTGATCTTTGCTTCGTCACACCCTCGTCAGCCAGTGGGCTGAAAGGAACGTCCCTGACTTTGTGCAGGGTGGGCCGGATCATAAGCAGCAACTTGCTAGGATGTATAGCACTGGCCCTCCCCTCTCTGGGGCACATTTGTCTGAAGAAGCTGATTGGGAGGCAACTCCTAGTCATACTTCAGCAATGGACTATCAACACCTTCTGTCCTTCAGGCATCCTGTCCATGCTGGCGCTGGAGGCAGAGAGGTTTTCAAATTTGTGTCTATTTACATACTAGGTATTATAACTGAGCTTATAGGCATGTGCAGATTCCTCCAATGAGCTCAGGGTGGTGTACATCGTTCCTTCTCTCCTTTTGTCCTCACAACAAACCCTGCATGGTAGGTGAAGCTGAGAAATTGACCACGGTCACCCAGGAAGCTTTGTGACTGAGTGGGAATTTGAACCTGGATCTTCCAGGGCTAAGCCTAACACCAGAACCAGTATGTCATTCTGGCTCTATCTTATATTAAGACACTGCTTGCAACCAAGACAGACTATTCATCTAGCTCAGTATCATCTATGCTGATTGGTATTCTCCAAGTTTTGGGTGCCTTCCCAGCACAACCTGCAGGTCGCAGGTATTGAACCAGGACCTCATGTTGGCAACCTTCAGTCTCAAAAGACTATGGTATCGTGCTCTGAATGGTGGTTCTGGCACAGTGTCTAGTGTGGCTGAAAAGGCCAATTCAGGAGTGACAATCTCTTCCACACTGGGAGCAAGTGTAGTGCGTCCCTGGTCTGTCTCCCTGGCTATGGGTCTGCCTCTTTGCCTCAGTCTGTTGGCAAAGTGTCTCTTCAAACTGGGAAAGGCCATTCTGCACAGCCTGCCTCCATGCAGAACTTGGCACAGAGGCCAAGGTTTCCCATCTGCTGAGGTTCATTCCTAAGGCTTTCAGATCCCTCTTGCAGATACCCTTGTAGCGCAGCTGTGGTCTATCCATAGGGTGCTTTCCCTGCACAAGTTCTCCATAGAGGAGATCCTTTGGGATCCGACCATTGCCCATTGTCACAACATGACCAAGCCCCATATGAATGCCCTTTTTAAAATATTGATGGAAGTGTCCAATAACTAACAAAAACATTTCTAGCAAGAATGTCATCTTTCACATTTTCTGTCACAAACCACCACTTTAAATCACTTCATCCCACTGCAACGTGGCCTCAATAGACTCGATGGACAAATGTCATTGTAGGGATGATGACAAACAGGACTGACCAGAAAACCACTAAACATAAGAAGAACCCTACTGGATCAGGCCAAAGGCCTATCTAGTCCAGCTTCCTGTATCTCACGGTGGCCCACAAGACAATAAGACACAACCTGCATTCAGGTGCCCTTCCCTGCATTCTGAGGTAACCCACTTCTAAAATCAGAAGGTTGCACATTACACATCATGGCTTATAACCTGTGATGTACTTTTCCTCCAGAAATTTATTCAATTCCCTCTTAAATGTCCCGTAGTTCTGGTGCTATGTGAGAGGGAAAAGAGTATCTCTCTATCCATTCTATCCTTCCCCTGCATAATTTTGTATGTCTCAATCATGTCCCCCCTCAGGCACCTCTTTTTGAGGCTGAAAAGGCCCAAACATTGTAGCCTTTCCTTATAAGTAATGAGTAATCAGTAGCCCAGTAATCATTTTAGTCGCTCTCTTCTGCACATTTTCCATTTCCATGATATCCTTTTTGAGATGTGGTGACCAGAACTGGATGCAATACTCTAGGTGTGGCCTTATCATCAATCTGTACAAGGGCATTGATAAAGGCATTAGCATTTATATTAAAGTGACCTTATACAAGTCTCTGGTGCAATCACATTAGGAACACAGTGTAGGAACACATGTTTGCCACACCTGAAGTAGGTTACTATAGAGAAGGGAAGAGTGCTAAGAGGGCAAACAAAATGATCTGGATGCTGGAACACCCAGTGACAGACCCGGGGAGGGGCAATGGGTCAAATGCCCTGGGTGCCAGAAGCTATCAAGGTGTGGATAAGAACAACAAAATTCTTCTTGCTCCAAACCCACTGCATTTCCTGTGAGGAACATACTTGTGTGTACACTCACCAGGGTCTTTTAATTAAAGCGAGGAATTGACCATATTGACTAAAGCAACACTGAATAACAACAGAAGCCCTGTTAACTGGATGAAATTGAAATTGATTCCCTCCTTTTCCAAAAAAATCTACCTCTCCAGTCCGGGGGAAAAAAAGATTTTTAAAAATGAGCTTCTTCCACTTGTTTTTTCAGACCTCCAAGATGTAGGTTTCCTTTATCTTCCTCTGTGCTTTTAGGAATTTGCATGACAGACAGAAATGTCACAAGTTCAGCTTTCACCAGGATTGTGTCTCCATGGGCTTATTTGCCAGGAAATTAAACATGACAAGGTTAGCTGGCACTACTTGAAAAAAATATGTATTAGCCAATTCTGCTTGACGGCATTCAAGAATTTTATTTATTTATTTATTTATTTATTTATTTATTTATTTATTTATTTATTTATTTTCCAACAGTATGCAACATTGGAAATTCCTGTTAAACTCCCCAGGACAGATTACAGTACAGCAAGTCCTCATTTAAAGTTGTTGATAATTCTTGGAAATGGGAACATTAAGCAAAATGATGCATAACAAAACCTGTTTTACCTTGGGCTAACTGATATACATAGACAAGAGTTATGTTGTATAACTCAGTATTTCTAGTTACAGAAACATCACCAACCTTCTAAATAAAGACCCAAAACACTTCTAAAATTAAACACTGAAATAAAGGTGAGCTTTCTGAAATGGAGAAACCCCACAAAAACATGGGGAGAATGTACAAACTCCACACAAACTGTGGCCCCAGCTGGGAAACAATTTTTTCCTCATTAACTTTATAAAGGAATGACTTTGAATGAAATGACTTTAAGTGAGGACTTGCAATAATCACCTGGAGATAGATGCCGTTTCCCAGCAATTTCAGACCAACCCTAATTAGCATGAGTGAAGCTACTCCTCTGAAATTACAGGTGCCAAGACTCAACCTTGCACTGAGTCTTGAAAAGGTGGTCGCAGGAATGTATGGTGAGGTTCTATTGCTAGCCAAACAGGGACACGGTAGCAAAGGCTGGGGGGGGGCATAAAATAGTGGTAGATCACATGCTCTGTTTGCAGAAGGTTGGTTATCTCCACATGCATCCTCTGATGCATCCTCAGTATCACCTGGCAGGACAAAGTTCCAAACAACACAGTCCTGAAATGAGCTAGAACCCCCAGCGTGTATACACTGCTGAAACAAAGATGCCTGCGTTGGCTTGGTCATGTCGTGAGAATGGGTGCTGGCCGGATCCCAAAGGATCTCCTCTATGGAGAACTCGTGCAGGGAAAGCGCCCTACAGGTAGACCACAGCTGCGATACAAAGATATCTGCAAAAGGAATCTGAAGGCCTTAGGATTGGACCTCAACAGATGGGAAAGCTTGGCTTCTGAGCTTCTGCTTGGAGGCAGGCTGTACAGCATGGCCTCTCCCAGTTTGAAGAGACACTTGGCCAACAGACTGAGGCAAGGAGGCAAAGAAGGAAGGCCCATAGCCAGGGAGACAGATATGGGACAGACTACACGTGCTCCCAGTATGGAAGGGATTGTCACTGCCGAATTGGCCTTTTCAGCCACACTAGACACTGTTCAGAATCACCATTCAGAGCGCGACACCATAGTCTTACAAGACTGAAGGTTGCCAACAAGTCATCTCCAAGTAGGACTGGGAACAACCCATGTTCAAAACTTTGGGCAGCTGCTGCCAGTCAGTGAAGTTCTGGTTGAGTCAGGGGAAGGACTGCATTCTGTGCCCCTACAGTACAGAAGAAATCCAAGGAAAGCTTCTTTTTACTAATAGGCCAGGAGGAGTTTAGGGGATACACAAACACTTATTCAAACTTTAAGAGATAGTTACCTGCTGACCAGAACAATTCTCTCTGGCCTCAGACCTCATGATACTACCCCCAGCTCCAAGGCATTAGAACCCACCACCACTTATCTCTTACAAGGATTTGCCAAAAGTGGTGGAACTTTTGATTTACCCCTTGCAGGGTGGAAAACACCTTGTGTTTTGGAAAGCACAAATATTAGGAATTATTATCAGTTGGATATTAAGTCGATTCCCATTTGCATTGAAACAAGTTGCTGCATAAATCTCTATTGATTGATCTTCCAGCCAGCTAACAATGGGTGGACAAAAAAAAAAAAGCATTGATTTACACAAGGTTATAAAATGCTGTAAAGAAGAAAAAGCTCCTCTGAAGTTAAAAAGAGTAAAATAGAGATTGTCTGTCTATCAAGAGAGGCATTCCATAAATTCCCCAATTTGCTGAGCACAGGTTTTATTGCTTTCAGGTTGTCTGCATACATTCTTAGAAAAATGTCATGGGGGAAAAAATTGGTTAAAAGTAACACTTTTTGCAACAGAATCTGGACAATCTCTTTACTATGCATGGTTTATTTCCAGATGGGAGAAAGATCTGAGAGAGCAATAACAGACCACTGCTGTGATAGAAGCATTTTTAAGATGATAAATGCTCCTACCTTCAACAAGGATGAATATAAACAATCGCCCACTGAGTGTAAGATTATCTGCAGTGAGAGACCCCCTCCCAATCACAGATTATCTGTTGTTGTGCTGGAAATCTTCCAACCTATCATTTCTCTGCAAAACCTGCCATCCCCATTGTATCAAGTGACTTAGCCGGAGGGCATAGGAGAGAAAGTATATCAAATGGGACCTTCAAATACTGGCCCTTGGAAAGAGCAGCAGAATGGATAATTATACAGAGGGGTTGCAAATAAGCCAGCAAGGATCAGTCAGGGATGGTAAGAGCTAGGCGTGGGTCCAAGGGACATTAAGAGTATCAACAGAAGCTATGAAGGTGGTTCTTAGTGGCAAGATCTCCTGGAAGACAGTAGATCCTGGCAGGTTGAGTCATCTATGAGGATGTCCTATGATGACACAGATTGGTGGGGATGCCTGCCACCGGCCTCTTCCTTGTGGATTCCAAAAAAGGGAAATGAAAGAGGAAGCATGAATGAGAGGAGATGCTCTAGCCCAGGAGACCAAACCACAGCTTTCATGGTGCTCTATACAGTGTGTCTCTATGACATATAATGTGTGGCTCTCAGAACTATGTTGGCTGAGCTCCTTTTTGCATAACAATTAATATAAAAGGTCAATAAGCACTGTTTAAGCTTTATAATTATTTACTGGGCATAAACTGAGAGTCCACTGGATTAAAATGTAAGTTTAATGTTCATGGTTCAATATGTTTAAAGAATTTAAATGCTTCTTAAATATTGTGGCTCTCAAACATCTGGTTTATCTTACGTTAAACAAGTTTGGTCACTGTGCTCCTGCTTCACTCTTCTCTCCACACATCTTTGTCCTCTCTTTCTTTTTGAAGGCATCTTCAAGTATCTGCAAAGGCTGTCACACAGAACGAGTGGACTTATCCTATTAGTTTTGATAGGGCAGGACGAGAACCAATGGCTTAAAATGCCAAGAAAGTAAATTTAGGCTAGACGTGAGGAAAAAATTCCTAATTATAAGAGCTCTCTCTCTCTCTCTCTCACTCTCTCTCTCTCATTGTTGGTTTTCAAGGAAAGACCACCTGCCAGGCATACTATAGCAGTTGCCTGCACTGATTTGGAGTTTATTTTTATAAAAGTATACCCAATGTCATTCAAGAAGACTCAAGGCACCTAACCACCCAATTTAAATTACCAAAAATACTATAAACTTTCAATAATAAAAAGCGGATAATAACTGCTTGAAAACAGAGACCATTTAAAATTATAGTCTGGAAAGCCCTGAGAAATCAAATAAGTTGATAAAGAATGCCAGAATGAGAAAAGAGAAGCACAGTGGACCATTCAAGAAATGGTTTCATTGGTATGTTTCATTGAAGAGATTCTCCTATACAGTATGTCTCTTCCAACCTCAGCCAGGTCAATCAAGCGTTGTGCAAGACGAACTTCCCACTGAAGACTTCCAGGTGCAGGTAAATTCATATAGGGGAATAACCCTGGTTCCAAGTCATTTAGGGACAGTATTTGGTGCAAGACCTCAGGCCGTAGAAGGGCTTAGGATGCTCAGGATGTTATAATAGCAGATGCCTTTGGAAATCTCTGTAATCGTATTATGGTTGGGGCCTGTTCTTGTGACTTCCCCAGGGAGTGCGTAGAGCTCAGGAGCTGCATGGGACCTCAATGTTGGCACCAACATTTTGAAGAATTGAAATTGGAAGGGAACATCCAGGTTCTTTCCAAGGAGAAACAGCTGAGAACATCCAAGGGAAGCCAAATAGGTTTTTAGGATGGGTTTTCAAGTTTGCTGGGGAGGGAGTGAACTATACATCCCTAATTCTGGCTGCTGTTGCATAGAGTCCAGGCTTCTTCTTGCAGAAAAAGGTTGTGGTGCTGTCCAATACAAAAATTTTTATGCAGCTGTGCAACACCTGGTGTGAGAAATATTTTTCCCCCTCACGTCTGCATTAACAGAAGTTTGGTTGTTATGTCCACTAAATGCCGAGTCAATTTCACAGAAGCTCAAATGTCTAGACCCTTCTTTAACATCAGCATTATTCTTTTCTAGACCTATCTGTTGCCTTGTGATGGAAACATCACTTGTTCAGACACCGCTGAAAAATAAGGGTTGCTTCAGACACTGAAGCTGATGGATGACCCTTTGCTTAATCATAAATAACCTAACTGTAATGGCTGATTTATGGATTTTCAGAACAAAACTTGCTGCTTATTTAGGGAATTAAAGGAAAAGAGGGGGAGAGAAAAAATCCACTAGGAACTGAATAAAAGAGCATATAGAGGGTTCAAAACTCATCCCATCTGATGGCCATTTATAAACATGTCATACCTTGTCATCCACTGGGGTTTCGTAAAATTTAAAAAAAAAAAAATCAGGGGATACCAAATCAGTGGGGAAAAAAACTTTAAAGACCACTTCCAGGTTTCATGCTCCTTTGTTGTCACCCTAGAATGCATTGGTATAGACCAGGGGTGTCCAAATGTTTTGGCAAGAGGGCCAGATAATCTCTCTGACACTGTGTCGGGGGCCGGGGAAAAATGAATTAATTTACCGCTTGAAATTTGAATAAATTTACATAAATGAATATATGAGAGATGAAACTTGTATGTATGAATGAAGGTCTTGCAGTAGCTCAAGGCCTTGCACAAAGCAAGGTCAGCCTTTCCTTCGCTGCCGCTGCTGCATCACAGACGTGAAACAGCAAGTAGTGGAGGAAGCCCTCATCCCACAAGTCAAGTGAGAGGTCGAACAGTCGTCCTCTTGCTGAGAAGCCAGCATGGGCTCCAGCAAGTCTCTGGAGGGCCAGAGGCTCATTGGAGACTGGGGGCTCCCCGAGGGCCTGATTGGGAGCTCCTGAGGGTCACAAGTGGCCCCCAGGCCGGGGTTTGGGCACCCCTGGTACAGACGCTATACCACATTCAGCCATTATTATACCACATTCATTCAATTCAGATGGATTGACTAATGGAATTCAGTGGAACAAAAGCATAATTATTTAACAGCGCAGAGGAAGGAAATTGGATTTTTGTGTTTTTTTTTCTTGTTGCAAGGCATTTAAAGGTGGACCTCAGAATCAGTCTTGTCAAATCAGTGGATGCCAAATCAGTGAATAACTGAGTTCCCACCTGTATTGCTGTTGTTATCCTGAAGGAATAAATAAATGAATCATCTCCAGACGGGTCTGGATCACAGTCTCATGCACCATCCACATTTTCTCTAGAAGCTATTCTCAACATTGTTCAATACTTGACCTAACATCCTGGAGTGAAGACATGAGACACCTTGCAGATGACTAAAGAGCCAGAACTTTATTAAAACAAAAGGGGTCCACAACAAGTGATAAAAAGCCTAAACATGCCCTAACTCCAGCCTTACAGAGCATGCTCCCTTACTTGGAAGGCAAGAGCCAAGAGACAAGGCTCCCATGGTTAACTTTGCATGGGAAACTGTATCCTGGCTCACAGCAGAAGTACACTGATACATTCTTATTCCTGTTGAGTCAATGTGTGCCAATTGCAGTGTGCAATGTGTGCCAATCAGCAGGTAAGCCCTCCCTGTAATAACTTGTCTTCATGTCCTGGGGAGAATGGAGGAGGTATAATCACACAAAACAGTGTGATTTGGAAGAAGATGGAATCAGCACCACTGCAATGACCACCCCACTCACTTCTCTGATTGGCCGAACAGCTACTTGCCAAGACATCATTTTATGCTCAATCCCCACGCATAAGGATGTGGGGCAAATAAGCAGCAGCTGTGGTCAAGAGAGCAGATCAGTGACAAATGGTAACTTGAACCAAAAGGGGGCACTGGTTCCTTTTAAAGGTTTGATGTTTCCTCCCCAGACCTCAGAACTCAGAAGGAGGTGATGGATCAGTTGGCTAGAGCTTCTCCATACTCCCAGGAGAGGGGACGCCCTGATCACAGGTCATTTAAGGGATGGCATTTGCCATTTAAGGGATGGCATCCAAGTTTTCCTTCTCTCAGATGAGCTGCTTTCCCAGGCTGACGAGTCCCATCTACCCGGTGGCTGTTTAGTCGCCCCTTACAACAAGTATAGCCAAACTGATACTTTATATATGTATACTTTATATATATATATATATGATATATATATATATATGATACTTTATTATATATAAACTGATACTTTATATATGTATAAAAACTAGGGAATGTATTTTAATTTGTCAGTTGTTTTATTGTCTTCCCTTCATAATTTATTCTGAAAAAGAACTAAGACACAAGGGACAAGTTGAGACCAGACAGCCTATTCCCCCCTCCCTTATATTAAACACTCATTCTTTTCAAAGTTCTTTTTTCAGAATAATAGATTTCAATAAGTCAGAAATTCATTATTAATTCTCCACTTCCTTTATATGCAAGTGGCGTATTTATTAAATGTGTGTGTTGGCATCCTTCAGTCTCGGAAGACTATGGTGTCACGCTCTGAATGGTGGTTCTGGAACAGAGTGTCCTCTCCAGTGCGCGAAGCCTGGGTAAAGTAGGTATGGAGGATAGGCTGTTACCCATGCAGCAAATCCCCCCTCTCCACGTCGCTGAAATGGTCCAATGGTTATTAAATGTACCATTATTGAAAAGACAGCTTACTGCTTGCTTAAATACTTTCCACAGACACCTTTTGTTGCAAAGAAAAATGTCATATACTTGGGAATGCAATTTCTTATATTGTACAAATATTTACTAGAGTGACACACAAAGAATGATACAATTCTTTTCCATTTTGAACAGTTGCACCACAAGGGCTGAAACTGTGCACAGAATTCGCAGTTCATGGTTGCTGTGAAAAAAATAACCTGTCCTCTTCCACTGCAAAAAAGGTACTCCATCATGTGAATCACAACACAGAAATAGCACACATGGTGACCATACATAATACAAAGAGCTTCATGCATGCACTTCAATGTGTTCTTAGATTTTTCAGTCTAAGTCCTTATTCATGCTTTCATTTTTCACTTGGATGGTTTACCTTCTTATCTTGACGTGGCAAGTATTGCTTCCAAACACACATACCCTGTGATATGAGAGCTCTTATGGAAACACCTTCAGCCATGGAGCCATTTTTGTGACAGCTCTCCCTTAGCTATTCTGCTGAGGTGACCCTATGACAGACGTAGATGCACCCTTGACTTGGTTCCATCTTCTGGATTGAGCTATAACCCACTTATAGAGGACATGGCTTGGCATTCATAACATCTCAGGTTCAATCCCTGGTTTCTTGTGATAAGGTTGAAAACAGTGGCATCACTAGGGGGTACAGACTGCACTGGGTGACACACTCAGGGTGGGGGCAAACTGGTCAAAATTGTGAAAATCTTGGTATTTTCCAATAACACTATATATTATTCAATAAGTAATTTCATGTAGAATGCAATGAAACAAATCACATTTAAATATCTGTATTCTATCAAAAGTTATAGCCAAATAACCAGAAAAGGAAAATGCAACCGCCAGATGTAACAATAAGTGGATTTCCATACCTCAAAACGAACCAATGAGACTGATGGTTACAAGAGCTGACAAAGTGTTAGCATGACACAGCAGAGAACCAATAAGTTGTTAGTATGAGTCAGCTGTTATTTCCATGTATTAGAGCAAATACTAGAATTCTTTTTCACTTATATGAGGATCATCCAGTTGGCACTGGTTTTTCATTGGTTGCTGGTGACCTGGGACACAATCCTAACCAGGTCTGCTCAGAAGTAAGTTCTATTTTGTTCAATGAGGTTTACTCTCAGGAAAGTGTGGTTAGGATTGCAGCCCTGCACTGTTATAAACTTAAATAAATAAAGTTAATGAGGGTTACAACACTCATTTAGGCTATGCATAGGTATTGTATATTTATTCTGTATAGTTCGGTATGGGAGGAGGTCCATCATGTGGGTGATGCACTGAGCTCTCGCACCAAGTGACGTAAACTCTGACTGGAGACATTTCTGACGGAAAACTGCTGCAGAACTAAAAGATTCAATAGTCTGACTCACTAGCACGCAATTTCATATGCTCTTTAGCAGTGTTCTACTGTAAATTCAAGACTTTGCTCTTTCATCAAGCATGTATTTGTTTGTTGCCTTATATTTTGGGGTTGCTTGGATTCCCAACTGTCTTATTTTCTGCCCAATAAGGGTTTTTTTGAGGGGAGGAGAAAGAGAAACAGGAGAAACCTGTTTGATCCTTATTTTTCAATTAATTTAATTGCATAATAGGACTTGAGCAGTCCACCTGCAATTTGGCTTACCTTGTCATGCTAGAAAACACTAAAGCCCCAGAGAGATGCCTGGCCTGGTGTTGCACAGTTGGAGTTTTTATTTTTTAAAATTTTAAACCCCACTAATCAGGTGCCCTCACCATAGCTAACAATAATTTAGGGAGGAAAGAAAATGCAGTAAAGAATCCAAAATAAAATCAATAAATAATTAAATTTTCATTATTTAACGGTGCAACCAGGTTCAGCCCAATCAATGCAGCAACAGATTTCATCACCTACTGTCAGAGCTCATTGCAACTGCCACCACTTCTTGTAAACTGACCAGCATGGAGATTCCAAGGAATAGAACCTCTCCAGTCCCTGCGTTCTCCCCAGTTTAAGAAGCAGCAAGGGAGGGAAGGAAGTAGTGAAGAGAGCCGTGACAGCTGCCTCTTGGAGAGCACCACTGAAGGAGAAACTTAGTAAGTAGCAGCTTGGTGGCACAGCCTGGTAGGTAACAGGTTAGGGAAGGAGCAGGTGAGGTGGTAGGTTGTGAGCAGGTGAGCAGGTGAGGAGGTGTTGAGCAGGAGGTCATGAGTGGTGTGGGGTGGTGTGTGGGGCACCACTGCTTCCTCTCCCAGCCTATCAAAGTGACTGATTCAGCCATCCGCGTGGATGTTCCACCCCTGCCATAACACATAACCCCACAATTACAAGAAGGTCATTATCAGTGCAGTTGACCCAAACCCAGGATCTCAGCTTCTGTGCAGGAACTTTTCTGCATGGAAAAACACTTTTCACATCTCTGGAAGGACAAAAGTGGGTCACAGCCAGATGGAACTGAGAGGATCAAGAGAAAAGTTCCCAAATGTGAAGAAAAAGGATATCAGATTCATTGCCCCCAGAGATTTTTAAATTAAAACAAGGTTTGTTTGTTTGTAATGTTTTCATTCTAAAACAATAACCCTGAAAATTCAAGGAAGGCTTGTGAGCCTGTCTTTCTTCTGATGTTTCCATCTTCTGATACTATCCTTTCCTCCCCTGCTTGCATTTCAGCTGCAACCACATTTAAGTCGGACCTGCAATCCTTCGACTTAGATCAGTAAGCCACGTTTTGATAAAAATAGTTAGAAGAAAGGAAAATAAAGTTCAACAGAAAAAAAAATTTTTGTTCCTCAAATAGGCAACCCACTCTGAGCACATTTATACTTCATTTAGATTACTGCTCGAGCTAAAATGTATTGTTTTTAAGTTTAATTAATGTCTATGTTTAAAACATCAGAAAGCTGAGCGTGGTGGAACTGGCAGAGACTCCATGGAACACTGCCATTAATGATTAATGGATAATGAAGAATCAACCTGCTGGGGCACCTGGGATAAATCTGGATTTTTATAGCATTATTATTCCACTTGAGCAACATAATAGATTATAATTTCAGGGAAAATGACATATGGATTGTTTATGTTTATGGTTCATAATGATAATTTAGAACCCTGTCTTGAACGGTGTATATTTTTTGTTTGGTTTCTGGTAGCATGTGTTAAAAATAAAGCGAAATGATTAAAAACAGCCTTACATCAGAGGACTGTACACATGGACTCACTCAATCAAGAACAGGTTTCTTGAACTGCAAGAACTGCCACATTTTCAACACACTCTTAGGCCTAATTCTTCCACTGCAGTCTTTTGGAATCATATCACCATGGGGTGACTTCAGAATGACGTTTCTACCACTGAGAAATTCCCTCTGGTTGTGTCTAAGGGTCAAGAATTACCCAACAAAGAATATAATCAAGCTAAAGCAATTATCTGCTATGGAATTTTATATACCACCTTTCTCCCAACGTGGAAGGTGTCGTACACACAGATGCCAAGAAGTCTTTCATTCAAGCACTTGGTAGACCTAGACCTCCTTAGCTTCTCTAAAGTATCATGTATCATCCGACTAAGAGCAAAGTAAGGAAGTATATATGGCCTACTTTTCCCTTTCCCATTGGGAGGTGCCCAAGGTGGCTTGAGGTACTGTTTTCCTGTACATATGAATAGAATGAAAACAATTAAGGGGTGACTATGACCCTCTGACCTCTTCTTCACTTTCTCCATCTCAAAGGGTGATTGGTGTCTTCAGTGAGAAGAAAGAGCTTAGTTCAACAGCCAGTAGAAAAGACTTTGGTTGTCCTTCAATATTATTGACTTCTCCTCCGCCTCCTCTTCCTTCTCCTCCTCCTCTTGAGGCGGTTGATGTTTCTCTGTTGTACTGCATCAGTCCACTTGTCTGGCTCAGCACTGTCTATACTGACCAACAGTAGGGGTCTTTCCCCAGCCCTATCTGGAGATACATAGAACCTTCTGCATGTAAAACAAGATGTTCTTCAATTGACTTATGGACTCATCCCCTACATTCTGGTTGTTCCCAATTCTTGACCCCAGGTACCTTAACATAGCTGTATACTGTATACTGTTTTTAATCTGTTTTTAACATGTTGTAAGCTGCTCTGGGTCCCTTTAGGGAGAAGGGCGGGGTATAAATAAAGTTGTTTTATTATTATTATTATTATTATTATTATTATTATTATTATTATTATTGGTTGGCAACTGTCACTCCTTCCCTGCACTGTAAGAGCCTGAATAATTTAGACAGCTTGCAGATTTGTAGTCTCCTGCTAAATGTTTGCTGTTTAACTATCTGAAATGAACAAAATGCGAGTGCTTGCATCCCAGCTCCCTCTCTTATGGCTTTTTCTCATATGCATCTCACACAGGCAGAGAAAAACTCAACAAAGGAGAAATGTTAAATCATTGTTCAGCTTTGGCTTCACAGTCCCCAGGGTGGGCTCCTATCCATGAGTGCTGCTCCATTCTTTTCATACCAATTATCGTTTTAACCATCACATCAACTGATGGGCAAAGTTCTGTATGTACAGCATTGCATTTCATGGTGTTTACAGGGGCCTGGCTGCCACAGGAGAAGGGGGGGGGGAAGAGCCAATTAATGTCAGATTGATTACTTTTTGCCTCCACAAGAAAATATTTGTGTAATTAGAGCATGCTAATTAAAAAACAAGAGACCTTGTCTCAGTATCTTGCTGCAACAGTTGAAATTTACTGTATAGCAGCTGGATGAAGCAGGCGCAAAAACAAATGTCAGAACTGACCCATAAGTAACCATAAGTCCATAAGTGGACTGTAGGCACTGAGTCAGAGGTCAGAGCTGGGAAGTCAGAACCCAGAGCTAACAACTATTGCAGTTTAAGCAAAATTAAGCACGAACAAGAAGATGTCATAGCCCTTCCAGGTGAGAAGAGCCAATGACCATGCTTGATGGGCATGTCAAGTCCATCTGGACCCAAGAGCTTTGTACAGCCTAGATAAGCTCTCCAACCTGTATCTTTGTGGTTCACCATATAAAACCACTCTGCACAGAACCATGGGCTCCCCGGATTAGTTCAGGTAGCGCTTGACAAAGGAAGTGCTTAGTTTGTGGGACTGTTCACATCTATAGATACAAAGAAAGGAGGCCCCTACCAGAAGGGCTTAATAGGGTCCAGAATCTGTTTCTGCCGCAGACTGAAGCTTTGTGCGCCCGCCTCTAAAAGAACTACACAGAGCCACTGAGAAAAATTGTATCAGAGGAGTACAAAGTTGTGTTAGGGCTCCTTCTCCCTTCAAATGTGAATTTTGCTCCTATGTTCTTTTCTTAAGGCTCCTGGCCCTCCTTTTTGACCCCAGAACCAGGTACAGTGTACCCCCTGAACCCTTCATTTCAGATGCCCTGGAACTACACTACCAGCAATAAATATACATCAGGGAATGCCAAATGTTGCTTTTCCCACTGCAAAGCAGAGACATTTCCAACAGAGATCATCACTAACAAGATGATTCAAAATCAAGCCAAGGAGAATTAACCCATCATTACCAAATAGAGCAGTGTTTCTCAAACTGTGGGTTGGGACCCACTAGGTGGGTCATGAGCCAATTTCAGGTTGGGTCCCCATTCGTTTCAATAACTTAAATGTATTAGACTTGATGCTACCATGGTATGTGATTGCATTTGTGGAAATGTTACAGATCTGTACTTTTAACAGGCTATGTATATGCTTTTAAAAATGATAGCAAATGGGACTTATTCCTGGGTAAGTGTGGGTAGGATTGCAGCCTACCTAGGATTGCTGAAAATGTTCCTGCTTGATGATGTCACTTCCAGTCATGACATCACT
This sequence comes from Tiliqua scincoides, assembly GCF_035046505.1. NCBI lineage: Eukaryota > Metazoa > Chordata > Lepidosauria > Squamata > Scincidae > Tiliqua > Tiliqua scincoides. Next base: position 10,835,303 of record NC_089832.1, read on the forward strand.
TCTGGAGGGTCCTGACAGATTCACATTGTAAAAGAGTGGGTTTCAGTGCTAAAAGTTTGAAACAGAGGATAAACTGGCTAAACCAAAGAGTTTTTGAGGACCAAGTTTTAAGTTACCGCAAGCTGCTGGCACTAAACTGTCATGTTCTGTAGGTCCCACTGAAGTCCTCATGTTGTGCAGTCAACAGTGTAAAGCAGGTGCAGTACACACAGATTTGCATGCTAATCCTGGAAGGAGGCGTGGTCTGCAGGTTAAAGCTGTGCTTTGCCCATTAGAGAAGCTGTGCTTCTCTAAGCTATGTGGGAGTAACCTTGGCTGTGATTTGGATGGGGCACCATCATAGCTGACAAGGTGCTGCAAGAGAACAGAGCCACAAAGGAGTTTGCTATCAGTGTTGATCATTGGGCTGTGAGAGGGTGAAGGAGTCTATTGCAATAAGCTGCTGTGAGGGGGAGAAGTGTGGGGAACAGCTGCAATGAAACAATACCCAGCTGATTTGTGCTGCTCCTGTGGGAAGCTCAAGGGCATGTGTCAGCACAGGAATGACCACCAGAAAGCATTAATTGTAAAAACTCCATTTGTAAAAGTGGGGTTTGGTGACAGCCTGCCTGTGTGAACTGACTTGGTGGGTCTGTCAGACTCTCATTGTGAGAGTCGGTGAGAAAAGTGGTACAGAAATACTGTATAGTAACAACAACATTTGTTTACTATTTCCTGCATGTACAAAGTATTTCATGTATCATCCTGAAGTGGCACTTACAACAACCCTGCAAAGGTGAGTATAGATTATCCCCAAACTGCAGCTGGGAAATTGAGGCTGAGTAGCTTACAAAGGCCACCCAGTGAGAGGCAAGATTCAAACGGAGACATACCAATTCACAGCTCATGCTAAAGCTTCTGTGCCACACCAGAGTTTTACTACAAGTTACGCAACACGCAGCTGCTCTTTTGAGTGATACACCCATCTCCCCCCACCCCCCACAGGGCGTAGTTCCACCCCACGTGAATGAAATATCTTCCATGGAAAGCAGCCTGGTACTTTTTGTTTTTCATTCGTTTCTCTGCATCGTTTTCAGGAGGTGGCTAATTAATTCAGCATGCGGATTCACTGCGGGGCTGTGTTCCCATCTCTTCTGAATGGCAAGACAGTAGGGTGAGGAAGACCTTCTTTAAAAGAACTGTAGTGAAGCTATAACTAATTTCACGATAAGCCTCACTATTCTTGCCTGCTGAAAGAGTAAAACATTAAGCTTGATTTAATGCTGGGAATTGGTTTTCTAAATACAGTTGTGGTCATTACATTTCACAAAGGCCTCTTTCAAAAAACACGCTGCTGTATTGATCGCCAGGCTCCCCAATTTAAAATCTTCGTATGCGCACAAGGATTTGAGTGCAGTTAGCCTTCCGCAGTCAAATAATATAATACCCACAAATCAGAAGCACTATTAAAGAGCTGGTTAGATTACAAAATGCAGCTGTTCTCGGCAAATTCCATCATTTGAATAATAAAATCACTGCGCAATTAAAAGCGTCGGGCATTTCTGCTTTCCTACTGATAAACATTTAACAAAAGCTCTCCCTACAATTACCACCTTCCTCTGCTTCTATGCTGCTGCAGAAATGCCATAATACCAGAGAGTTTGGCTGAATCTAGGGGAAGAAGAATGTATCTGTGCTTACTTTGCATCAGTGTTTACTACCAAGGGACTGGGGAGCTCTTCTGAACGTTAAGGATTCAAAGTGCCACTTCTTCCCCCCACCCAACTCCCAGGACTTTGTGGGGTGGTGGTAGAGACAATGGTGCTTCCTAGCTTTAAAGCAGGGGTGTCCAAAGTTTTTGGCAAGAGGGCCACATCATCTCTCTGACACTGGGTTAGGGGCCAGGGGGGGGGAACTAATTAATTTACATTTAAAACTTGAATAAATTTACATATGTTTACATAAAATGTATATATTAAAGATTAACTTATATGAATGAATGAAGGTCTTGCAATAGCTCAAGGCCTATAAAAACCTTGCACAAAGCAAGGCTGGCCTTTCCTTTGCTGCCGCTACTGCATCACAGATGTGAAACAGTAAGCAGTGGAAGGAGCCCTCATCCCACAGCTCATGCAAGAGGTCAAACATTTGCCCTCACGCTTAGAGCAGTTGTGTTGGGCCAGCAAATCTCCGGAGGGCCAGAGGTTCATTGGAGACTGGGGTCTCCCTGAGGGCCACATTGGGAGTCCTCAAGGGCCGCAAGTGGCCCCAGGGCCGGGGTTTGGGCACCCCTGCCTTAAAGCAAAGGCAGATGCAGCATCCAGCCAAGCAGTGTTGTAGCTATGCCATCTGGTACCCAGTGGCACAACATTTTTGAAGACCCCTGAGGCCTTAGAAAACCTTAGAATGGCACTTCCAATTTTTGCCAAAAATTTGGAAATACCTTTCTAAGCCCTTTGAGAGGTCTTCTGAGGCTTGGGGGGGGCATGAACTGCCTGCCTCTGCAGGCCTCAGAAGTCCCTCCTAAAGACACTCCCCAACAGCCCCCAGGGTGGTAACTGGGCCAATTGTCCCCCTGCCCCCTTAGCTCTGCCACTGCAGTCAAGTCATGCCAGATGTTGCTTTGAGCCTGCAGGCCCATTGGAAGGCAGAGGCCAGTGGCTATTTAAGTGCTCCCCAGTCTCTGGGAACCTTTTCAGTGACTCAGTTTCTTCTCAAGTTCCAGTACAGATACCCTCCTCTGTATCCATGACTCCCATATCTGCAGTTCTCCCAATTGCGCTCATGACTCACCTTTGCAAAGACTTTGCAAAAGGGAGATTTTTCTTCCTTTCATTATTGAAGATTTAAGCAGTGAGAACCCACATGCCTTGGAACAATCAGAGCTAGGCTCAGTCAGTCTGGGCAGGTGGTTTCGGCTACTTCCCTAGAAAATTTTTCCATCTGCTGTACTGTGGAGACATAGAAGGTGTTGATTTGGCATGCATGTGATTGGGTGCGCTTGCAATTCCTTGTTGGTGTATATAAAGTTCTGTTTGTTGCTGGTTGGGGGTCAGATATATGTAGTCTCTATTGTGATGAATCAAAAAATCTCTTTTTGGCTATTTCTTGTAGCTCTGCTTATCAGAACAGAGCAAAGGTTGAAAATTCCCCTGCTGAACCTAGGTAAACTGCTTTAAGAATTTCTTGTTCAAAAGTTGTAGATAAATATAATAAACCAACAAGAAATGATATCTGAACTGGCCATGATGTATTGCTAAACGAAGTTCATTGTATGCAACAAACGTGGGCATACGTAAAACAATGCTCTGGTCACTAAACATTGCATAGGTCATGTTCTGAGGAGAAACACTGACACATCAGTAGGGGTGGGTGGGTAAGAGTTGCATATTCCCCATTCACCATCAGCATACTTGTAAGAACCTGCTACACTAGAAAACAAGCAAAGTGGATGACAGCATCACTTCCCCTCACTCTAAACCTTCTCTATACAACTAGGAGTTGCAATTTATGAAATATTTCTGCAACATCACAGTGAAGCACCAAAAGGGGAGTTCTCAAACTTTATCAACTCTAACCCATTTATTCTTGTATATTTCTCAGTCTCTCTCCAAGAGTGCTTCATGCCTCGGGGTTTATGTTTTCCTTTCCAATACTTACCTGGCTCTTCATTTTCATTTCCTGGAAATTGCTTAATATCTCAGAGGTGGGAAAAAGTAGTTTTTCACATTCTTGGAAACTAACACTATCAATCACATCAGGGTAAAAAACAAATAAAGGACATGTTTCAAGACGGATCTTCATTTTGATTTTGTTTTCTTCAATGACACTCATCAACCAATTACCTAAAGGTCTCTGTTTCACACTCGAGAAATGTTATACAATAGACACTTTCTTCTCCTACATGTCTTTCTCTGAATTCTTTGTGTTTTCCAGGACTTTGATATTCAAATATCAAAAAACCTTCAGTTTATGTTGAGACTTAAGGCAGTTTCAGTGTTCACTCATGCTCCAAAAAGCATGGTCTTTGGAGGTTAGGGTGACTGCGTTACCATCCACACGATGTTAGCATTAGGGACTTTGTACAGGCTCCTATATTATGCCAACTTTAGGCATAATTGCACCCATAATTAGGTTCCATGCACCTATATTTTGCTTTGGTCTTTCAGTTTAATTTTGGGCTGGGAAGGGGTGAGTTCAGGCAGAAATTCAGCAGGTGAAGCTTCCTCAGTCACTTGCAACAGATGCACCTGATGCATCTCCAAAAGATGTATTGCTTAACACAGTACTGTTCTTAGGGTGCAATTCTATCCGTCTTTCCAGCACTGATGTAGCTTTGCCAACATGCAGCCTCTATGGGCATCCAGATCCGGCTCCAGTTGGGTTCAGAGGCTTGGGGGTGCAATATCCATGGATATTGTGGGATATTGAGGGGGCAATATTCATGGATGCTAAACCCCCAGATAACAGCTTTTATCTGCCAGCCAAACCCACAGAAAATGCCCCTGTAATTTTCTCTGAACTGAAATAGGAACTTCTTCTGTGGATGTGTGCTTTGGACATAGAAAAATCTCAGTAGGGCTTGCCACATTTCAAGTCCCGAAATCTTCAGGTAGGACTCAAAAATGCCTCTGACTGACAGTCATTGCTAGTCACTGTGAACAATACTGAACTTTACAGACGAGTGGCTTGGTTTAATATGTCTGTTTCTTATATAATAGTGTAAGGCAGTGGTTCTCATACTGGTGGATCACAACCCACCAGCTTGTGTAAAGCTTCCCCCATCCCTTTAAGAGGTGGGGGAAGGGGGGTAGCAATGTGATCCCCAGGATTGTGTCACTTAACGGGGGTGAAAAAGGGCTATTTTTTCTTAGGGCTGCTGGCAGCTGCAGGAGTTGTGGGGAGCCCTGAGCAGCCCTCCGCAGGGTTCCCCAATGCTGAGAATGTTGAGAAAAATCCGTTGCCAAGCAACCAGGAAGTGCTTAGCTACAAGATTTTCTCAACATTCTAAGTCAACATTCTAAGCATCGGGGAGCCCTGCAGTGGACCGCTTAGGGCTCCCCACAACTCCTGCAGCAGCCAGCAGCCCTCAGTATGCAAAAATAGCCCCCTTTCACCCCCATTAGCGACATGATCCTGGGGATCGCATCGTTGCCCTAGCTCCTGCAAAGACTTAATTAGGGAGTAAAACTCTCCCTGAGTTTGAGAGCCACTGGTACAAGGCTGACAACAGGGGAACTGCCAGTCTCTAGCAAAAGACCCACGTCAGCCCAGTGTGGGGTGGTACGTTTCTTCTCCCAGATATGGCTTCATGATGTGTTCAGAGTAGCTCCATGACTGCTTCTTGCTGTTGGAAGATGTGAACAGAAATAGTGGACTTCTCATTCTCAACCTATTCACATTCCTATTCATAAAACAAAATCCATTCGGGGGGGGGGAGAGCAAGGGGGAAACATCTGTTCTCATCACTTCACCTTTTTATCACACCATCTTCCCTCTTTCCCCTCCACTTTAACACTAAGTGCTTCTTTACCCTGTGGGCTGCCACTAACAGTGACTTGGGAGAGGATGAAATGAAAAAGCATTTGCTAATCACCTTGCAAATAGGGAAAGAAAAGTGGCTGACAGTTATGTAGGTGCCCCAATGCACATTTAAGTCTATAGTGCAGCAAGTGTCATTGGCAGAGATCTTGCTTAATTTTTTCCCCTTTTTTTCCAGTTTGCAAAGCAAATGTATCTTGCTGCTAGGCCATATTAGAAACTTTAACGAGAGAGTAATGTCATTCAAGAGCCACTCAGCAATAGGAATGAAAGCTTTACTGTGTCTTTCCCTTTCCCAAGGAAGATAACCTTGTGAGTGTTTGCACTGGCCATGATGACCAGAAGACATTTTCTTGGAAGAAAGGACTGTGTGTAGTCCAATAAAATAAAATAAAATCTACAATGCGTACAGAAAAAGAAAAGCTGAGTATGCTGGTGAAATTTAACATAAGAAGAGCCCTGCTGGATCAGGCCAAAGGACCATCTAGTCCAGCTTCCTGTATCTCACTGTGGCCCACTGGATGCCTCTGGGAGCACACAAGGCTACAATATACCAGTATCCCTTTGCCGCTCTCTTGCATCTGGCATTCAGATATAGGCTATCTCTAAAACCTGGAGGCTGCATAAGGAAACTCACTTGAGCACAGTTTTGCAAAAGATTGAAAAAAAAAAAAGAATTGTTCACATATTGTGTGAACAATATGTAAAGGGTAGATACATACAATATTTCTTTCAGACAAGACATAAACCATTAACGTATGTTTTTATGGATATATATATATATATATATATATATATATATAGAGAGAGAGAGAGAGAGAGAGAGAGAGAGAGAGAGAGAGAGAGATTTTAATGACTGCTACTCAGTCTCAGCATTAGGGCAGTCCATACATGAACAAAAAGGGAAAAGACAATGAGGTTACAATTTCAACAGGAAATGGGAACACACTAAATAAGAGGAACAAGAATGATTGAAGTTCTCATTCCACTGTTGCAATTGCCAACACATGATCTTAAGGATGGGAGTATGGAAGGTTCAAACCACAGAGAGGTTGGCATTGTTCTGCTCCTTAAAAGGAAGTATGTGATGCTGATAGCACTTTTCAAGTTGAGGACGAGATGGTCTCTGCCTGAATTAATTAATAGCTTATAAAAGCATCACATCCTTCTCAATGCAGTTTTGAGGGGAGGAAAAAAAAATCCAGTTAGAAATGCTAATTCCACAAATCCCTCCTGCCCCCAGATTCCCTTGGGTACCACTTTCAATATCTGGCTTATCCTTGGCATCCTCCCCTCTCTCCTTAATGAGCTACAGCCTTTCTCAACATCTTGCAATACATAAAAAAGGATTAGGATTTGCCTGGCGTGATAGATCCTTAATGTGAATATGCAATGTTTAAAAACATACATGGTGCTGCGGCTGGAAAGATAGCATCACCTCAGGTCAGCTTCTGAATGTCTTTTTCTCTTCTTCTTCATCTCTGCATTGCAACTGTTTTCTACATGGGACAGAGAACCCTTCTGAACTAGAGAAGGTTCAGCTTAGGTGCAAGTTTGGGGGTCTTGATGAGGAAGGTGCCTTAACACTAAGTTGCTGGATCACTGGTCCACCTAGCTCAGTGTTGTCAACGCTGCATGCCAGCAGTTCTTCTTGGTCCTAGAAAGATCTGAGCCAGCCCTGCCTGGAGAAGCCAGCCACTGAATTAGCAACCTGCAGCAGGAAAAGCAAGTGTTTTAGCTTTGAATTAAGGCTACAGATTAAAATCACAGCCGGGGAAGACTACCCATCATACTGACACACTTCCCTCCCAACTCAACCAGCCATCTGTCTTCCATTCCATTATCCCTTTCCACAAATCCCTTTCACTCTTCCCTTTAAACTGCACTTATTTGCTAGTATTGTAAGTTTCTGGACATAGTGAGAGGGAAGGGCGTGGTATCTCCTTCCTTCCCAGCACTGCCTGGAGAGAGAGAGAGAGAGAGAGAGAGACTTCCTTCCTTCCTTCCTTCCTTCCTCCCAGGCACCCACCCACCAGGGAGCACCATTGCTCCTACAACCAGCTTGGTAGGCAAAGGGAAAATGAGGGGATTGGAGGTGGATGGAATGGAGGAGGATTGAGTGCAAAGAAAAAAGGGCTTAGGGGACTAGGTGAGGCTAAATTTGGATTGGCTCAGAAATTAATTTGGAAATTTGAGGGATGGTCATAGCTCTGTTGGAGAGAATATATTTTATATCCTTTGGTCTAAGGTTCAAGCCACGACATATTCAGCTAGGACTGGGAAATCCATGGTTCCTATCTGGAGGATAGGTTTGAGGTGGTCATGCTAGGAGACTGCTGTTCAAGCTTATAGGGCCCCACAAGTTTCCTTCTTTTATCTTTTAGATGCTTTTAATATCAGCACAAAAGAGCTGGAGAAAATCATCTGGAGGCTTGGGAAATGAGGTGTCATCAACATGTTGATGGCACCCATTTCACCTCTCATTTTCCTGGGAATCAATGGAGGCCCTGAATCAGTGCCTGTGCTTAGGGATGGACGGGATCTGAGCAAACAAGCTGAGGCTTAAGCCAGACAAAACAGCACTGTTGCTGGTCATCAGGAGAGTTTATCTGGATCTGGGTGTACAACCTGTTCTAGATAGAATGCCAAAAAGTGTATTTTGAAAGATCCACTGAAAGAATACTGGAAGGATCAGGTTTTCAGTTTGGAGGTTCTCCTGAATCCAGTTTTGCTCCTGGATGGTCAAGTAGCGGCTAAAGGTTAGGCTAGGGGCCTCTGCAAAGCTTTGGCTGGTGCACCAACTGCACTCCTTTCTGTTTGAGGCAATCTGGGCAGTGTATCTCACACTTTAGTCATACTCATATTAGCCCATTGTAACATGCTCTACATGGGGCTACCCTTGAAAAGCATTTAGAAATTGCAGCCGGTCCAAAACACAGCAGTAGGAGTTTGGTTGGGGTCCACACTTGGGAGCATGAGACTTTCATTTTGTTTCATTTGCACTGGTTCTTAGGAACATAAGTACAGCCCCACTGGATCAGGCCAAAGGTCCATCCAGCCCATCTTCTGGATCTCACAATGGCCCACCAGATCTCAGGAAGTGGTCTCAGGAAGCATACAAGACAAGATGCCTGCATCCTGTTGCCATTCCTTTGCACCTAGCTTTCTGAGGTCACCTACTTCTAAAACAGATTACACATACTTATTATGGCTGTGATGAACTTTTCTTCTAGAAATCTGTCCAATTCCCTTGTAAAGGCATCTAGGCCAGATGCTACGATGGCATCTAGGCCAGATGCTCGTATCACCACATCCTGGTGGCATGGAGTTTCGCAGTTCATTTCCAGACTCACTTGGGGTATTTTTTTTCATCTTTAAAATCCTAAATAGCTTGGCACCAGGTTATTTGAAGGTCTGTTTAAGTCACATGTGAATGTCTTAGGATGGCAGTTTAAGGCACCAACTCAATTCTGGTCCTGCCCCCTCCAGTGGCCATTGGTAAGAAAAAAAAAAGGCAAGCAACAATGACATATTTATCATCACATCAGAATTGTTTCAGCTAACTTGAGATCTACTCTTTCTTTTTCCTGAAAGCAACAAACATTTCATCACTCCATTATTTTAAATTGATTTGTATCTTGCCTTTCTTTCTGAATAGCCGAAGTGCTCACAGTGGCTTGCAATACAGTAAAATACGAAATATATAAAGTGGAATAATGGTAAAATAATCCTATGGAACAGTGCATTAAAAAAGCATGGAAACAAGACATGGAATACAACCAGAAAACCCAAAAGCAAGTAGCAAAGAAGAAAGTTAGGTGCAAAAGGAAGGTTTTCAGCCCTCACAGGTAGGTTAACAGTGAGGGAACTGTTCTTAAATCCCACGAGGGAAGTTCCACCATAAAGGTGCCACTACAGAATAGGCCCTGCTACTTGTTGCTGTTAATCCTTGCATAACAGGAACCCCATCTGGAACAGGATCGGTTCATATAGGAGAAGGCAGTTCCTCAGACATCCTGGTTCTGGCTTGTATTTAAAGTGCACACTCCTAGCCGGTGTGAATTAATTGTACTTTGACAATTAGTCCATTTGCCATTTTTAAAAAATTCATTTTTATACAAAGAGACAGAAAGATGGCATGGGGTAGACTAGGAGAAAGCGAACCAGTGGTTTTAACCATGTCGGCTCAAGGCTCACTTAAGCCTGAATTCAAGGAAACAATTTCTGCAAGAATACGTACCTATTTATTTTGTTCCCCCCAAGGTGGTTCATAACTTAAAGAACCTGTCCTTTAAAGATTCATTTCATACTGCAAGGATGAAAGCAACATGCTTTTCGTGATACCTAATTGCTGCTTGGTGGATAATTACTTGTTCAAATATCTTCTGCCAACTTTGGACAGTAATCTTTTGCTGCCACCTTTTGGCAAGTTGAAAGTATTAAAAACAAAGTCTTTGCGATGTTGCAACCACCAGACGCTGAGCAGGTAAAATGAAATGGGCAATAACAAAACATTTCATTTTCAGGTAATTTTGTTTAACTGCTTGTGTTCCCTTGAAGCATCTTCCCCCCCCCCATATGAAGAAGCTTTTCAGCCTGATCAGAGACCATCAAACCAAATTCCTTTCTTCCTCCCAAAAAAGAAATCATGAAAAAAAAGGGGAAAGATGAAACATCTTAACACACAGGGTAAAAAGCTAGGTGATGATATAAAACTAAACTGCGTGCTTTGACTTAATGCATCTGCTGAAAGGGGAATAAAAACATCCAACAGGTGATCTACAAAGGTATGCAAAAGGCTCTTTTGCACAGGGCTCTTATTTCATGGACTTCATCAAGACTTGAATGGTCCTCCACAACAGCCTGATATCCCATGTACTGAAGTACATAAATCATACACATGCTTGCTATGCCATCAAGGCATTGTGAACAGTCACAAGAACCAGAGCCAAAGCTTGAGAGTCCCTGGAAAAAGTTGGTCCCTGAGAGGTCATAACTGAGGTGTCTTGCGGAGGCTGTTCCTGTTTATGCCAAGCCTACTCACAGTCAGACAGGACTGAACGATGCTGGAGGACTGGGAGCGCAACGCCAATCTCGCGTTGGGCCAACGCAAGTCCCTTGCGCCAGCCCTGGAGTGTTGTGAATGTGACTTAAAGCACATTCATGACTGGAGCCGGTTGAGTCAACGCATGGATGTGAGCTGGCTCCTGGAGGTCAAATCCAGCCCTCGGCCCAGTAAGTTTGTGCTGGCTGAGCGTGGCCAGCGTGGGAATTGGAGAGAGTTGTGGGAGGGCAGAATGGGAACATTTTGGGGCCACGGAGGGTGGGGGGAGGGCCAGTGGGCAAACCAGGCTCAGGTGGGAGGTAAAACCGGCCTGGACACTGAGGCTGGATCCTAACCCCCATCCCAGCCAGCCTGGTGTTACACCAGGCTCCTTGGATTTGTGTCAGCGATTTTGCTGGCTCAGATCAGAGTAGCCCCGTAGGGGTGACTGGCCCACATGGGTCAGGGGATAAATATTCACTTACTCCAAGTAGCACAGCAGCCACCTCCTAACCTGTGCTAGATACAGTGCAGGCCAGTTGGTTTGCCAATTCCAGAGCAGATTAGGATTGGGCTGCCCGTCACCTGGGTAAGCCATGGGCTGACTGGGTGGGTTGTGGTGCCATCAGTGAAAAGTCCAATGGAGATACAGGTGGTATGCAAGGCTCCCTACATCCCAGCTTGCTGTCCTGTCCATCCCTGGAAAGGGAAAGGAAACACGCTACAGGTCAGTTGCAACATTGCTTTCTACACAGTAGCAACAGAAGTGCCAGGAAAAGCACCAGGATTGCTTGTCATCAAGGCTGCCAGGTGTGCTCAGAGTTTGTACTTAAAGTTCACATGGAAGTTGAGACTTCTCGGATGGTTTGGTATCATGTTTAATACCGACCAACCCATTTGAACTCCCAAAGCCCCTATGTGGCCGAAGCATCTTTCTGCCCATTCTCCAGACCTCTGGCATGAAAGCATAATGCTCTCTGCAACTATGGCCAACAGCCTCATCTGAAGAAGAGGAGAGCTGAGAGGTAGCTTGTTGCTTCCCCTTTTTTAGTGCTCTGGCCCTTTTAGGAAGCCAGGAGCAAGCAAAAAAGCCAAATACAATTCAAAAAGTGTTACATTAAAAAGGAAAAATGGACCCCACAGTCCACAAACTCCTGAAAAGCACAAGGTCAAGCTGACTTCTGAGAGGGCTGGTGTTGGGCCAAGCTGGCTTTACTGCCCCCACACCACCATCTCATATTGATGAAACACAACAGAAGGCTGAAACTGTATTCCATGTTCATTCCAAGGTCAGAAACAACTCTGATGGGACCCAAAGGAAAAGAACGGCTAACCTAAGATTCTGCTGCATACATAAACTGGGTGTCTAGATAGGGTTTCCTTTTGTACACTACAAGGAAGTTGTGATAGGAGAAGAAGTGTGAACTGCACCTTCACCCAACATCTGGAAGCACTGAAAGAAGATGCACAGGACACAAGACACTTGTCAATTCTCTGCCCCAAAGTAGCAACAATCTGCAGCTCTGCCTGAAGAGGCCTGCTCTGTTCAACAGGACTTGAACTTTTGCATGTAATCAAATTGCCTGCTCACAAGAGCCCTCAGTACCCACTCCCACCTTCTGTGTGTGACTCGCACAAAGAGGTAAAAAAGAAAAAAGAGTCACTGGAGAACTCTAGATTTCCTTCTCAACTGCTGCAAGTTGTGCAACAGCCAATGAAGGGGGAAGGACTGCCTCTGGTGGGGCCCCTGGAGGTATGATGGACCCTGGCTGGTTGGCCTGCTCTTTGGTGCCACTCTGATGTCAGCTCTACCATCAGCTCACTCATAGCCTAAGATCAGGGGTCTCCATACTACTGCCCGGGGCCCACATCTGGCCCACCATAACATTTTATCCAACCTCAACAACTTAAAATATTTTTCCCCAACCATGTGGCTGGACAGTTGGCATGCGAAATTCTGTCCACCGCACTTGCTTCCATACAGCCAAAGTGAGGTCAGCCTGGCTGACACTTCAGTCACCTGGGCCATATGCTTTAAGACCCTCAAACCATAATTATTGTATGTTAATCACAGCCCTGCTGACAAAACAAATCAGGTTTCAGCATGGTGACTTTTCGACAACGCCATAAAATGACTGCAGTTTTTGCACATGCGTAAACAAATTATAATGGTTTCCCCAACAGATCAGGCAAAGGCAGTGTGCCATGCTTCACTTACCCCCTCTATAAAAATGTTTCCTCTATAAAACTCTTCCAGTCCACGAAAATGTGTAGGTTATACGAGCCCTCATATTGAAAAGTTTGGAGACCCCTGCCTTAGATAAACCATTGCCTCTAGTCTCGGTCTTTCCCATCTGCAATAATGGGTATATTATTCACCTTATATGGTTGTTGAAAAGATGGCTCCTATGAAGGAATGTGAACACTCAAAAGCACTATACAAAAGCAAAATATTTGTTTGGCCCTGACTAAGCCATCCTCTTCATTGCAAAAGGGAACTTCTTGAGTCTAAAATCACAGAACCCATACTGAAGACTACACTAGGACACACACACAGCCAGCGGCGTCACTAGGGTTCATGTCACCCGGTGTGGGATGCCAGTGCGTCATCCCCCATGTGGTGGGCGGGGCAATACCCCAGGTGGTTGGCGAAGTGATTTACCATCACTCCGCCCCCATTGGTTTTTTGGCTGTACCTTTTGATAGAACAAAGATAGGACACATTCTGCATGAAATTACACATTGATTGATATATAACATGATGGTATTATTATTCCAAATTATGATTTTAGTGATTTTGGTCATTAGTGGTGTTACACACACCCCACGGGTGTCAACTGACTAGCACCTTAATGCAGCAGTTCTTGAACTTTTAGCACTGGGACCCACTTTTTAGAATGACAATCTGTCTAAGACCCACCAGAAGTGATGTCATGGTGGAAGTGACATCATCAGGCAAATTAAAATAAATAAGTATAAATAATTAAAGTAAAACAAATAATTAAATAAGCAGAAGCCAGCCCTGTTCCACCAAGTGAATTTCCTCTGTAGCCTGCCTGCAATAACATTTCACCTCCAAAATCAGTAAGATTTTCAGCCCTAACCTAAGGTTTTCAGCCCAGTTCAATTTAAGAACTTCTGTTTAAACCAGATCACTGTCAGGCTTTGTAAGTCAGGCTTTGCAAGTCACATCATATTGACATCATAAATAAGGTCACATCATATTGACCTTATCAACTGAAGCCTGTTTTGATCCTTTTTAGCCTCCTTTTAGGGAGGCTGCCTTCGAAGCACTTGTTGAGCTCCAGTTCCATCAGATCAGGACCATTCTGGTAGCCTTGCACTCTCCTTCACCTGATCTGTCACACCAGCCAAGGCACATTTGCTTACTCACGAGTATAGGACCGTGAGGCTTAGTTTTGCTTTCCATATGGCTTAATACGTTCATCTGCTTGGAGGCATGGACTTCCTTCTCAGGTGTTTTTGGGGGCTGCATTCATTGGCTCAGGACCATTCTGGTGTCATTGGATTCCGCTCAGCCTGCCCTTTTCGACGGACTAAGGCAAGTTCGCCTACTCACGAGTAAATGCATGATATGGCTCACTTTCACTTTTCATAGGGCTCCATGCATTTTTTGTTCTCCAGTTTTTTGGCCATAACTTTTGATAGACAGAGATATTTCACTCTGGTTTTTTCCATTGCATTCCGCTCGAAATTCTGCATCCAACGGGGTTACTCCTAACCATCGCAATTTTAGAGTGTCACCCCCCCAGTGTGCGTCACCCCCCCTGTGCACGTCACCTGGTGCGGCCCACACCCCCTGCACCCCCCTAGCGACGCCACTGCACACAAGTGTTAAAAGAAGAAGTTGCTTTTATGCTGTACTATATACTACTGTGAACAAAGACTGTCAGGAGCTGAGCTAGTAACTCCACAGACTCAATTTAATCTCTCAGAGATGCAGAATCTTAAAGCTTTCAAGAAAAACTAAAGATATTGGCAAATGTCTATGAAAAGGTCTACTGTCAAAGCCAGCAAGAACAGGTTTTGTGTTCAGTTCACCATGGAACATAGCTTGGAATTCGATTGCTGCTTGCAAGAGAGACACGCATGCAAGACCTTTGATGCCTTCTCTGTCCTGACCACCAGACCTGGCTCGAGAGCTCATGTTGAAAATAAGGGCAGGTCAGTCTGGGTGACTGACAGAAAGGCTTTGTTCCAAGTTGGATTTCAAGATTCCGCCATTTCTGAAAACGGTTACAAAGGTTACTAATAGCATTGTATCTGAGGAAGAATGGATTTCCCCTGTTCCGTGCCTTTGTTCCATAGTTCATGCACCTCTCCCTCCTACCTTCTGGTCCAGCTAAGGAGAATTGCTACAACTAATTTTGGGACTGGTGCAAACAGTTTGCCACCATTTTGGCCCATGCATTGATGACATCACAGCATGACACACCATCTTGATGAAAAATTGCAGTCACATCATATCGACACTCCTTTGGGTGCTGTGATGTAGTCAATGCATGTATGAATATTTTTAATCATCATCCTATATGTTTGTACTATAGAAAACACACACACACTACAACAACAGGCAATTGCACAGGCTCAACAGTCTCAATAAAGGTCAAAAATTAAAAAATGGCAGATATAAAAAATTAAAAAATGGCAGATATATAACTACATTTGTGTGCTCCCTCTCCCTCTTTCTCTCTCTCTCTGCATCCCTTCTCCTTCCTTTGCTGTCTCCTGGGTTTTTTCAGCAGGTATCTTTTTCCACTCTATATAAAGCATGCACATACTGTACACATATGTACATGAATGAAATAAATACTTTCTGATGAATGCAACCCTTTCAATACTAGGAAGCTTCAGATGAATTAGACCCCCACCCTCACAAACTGAGGAGAAATCTAGAGGATAAGAATCGTGCAAGCATCTCTAATCACAGTTCAGTCCCAAATGCTGCATTCAGATTTGGCCATTCATCTGTAGCCATGAGATACTAATTTCAATGCCCAAAGAGGACATAACTAAAAGTTATGTGGGCCTCAGCTGATTGAGCAAAAATGGGCTGCTTGCTGAACAATAACCCTTGAGTTGTTCTACAGAGTTTAATGCTTGGTTAAGATGCCAAGTCATGGTGAACCAGCAGATTTGGGGCTTACACAGAAGATTGTTTGACATGGGCCCCTTTAATAAATGGGGATGGCTCAGATATCCTTGTGGACCAGATGGAAGCATCCATAAAGATATATCTTTCATGTGATATGCACAGCAAAATCTATTTGCTATAGAATTCCACATCTCTGCCAATGTATAAATTGGGTCCCTTTGGGATAGAGATGGGTGAGCCAGCTACAGCTCATTTGGACTAGTTCAGAAATAAGATAAACAAATTCATCTAAAAAGTCAGAAATGGCTTTGCTGAGAGACAATTCAAACCCAAATTTGGCCATCCCCCCAATAAAGCCTGGAATTTAATGCAAGCTTTCCAGATTCTTGGCTGTTCAACAACTGCTTCAAACCAGCAGGCGAATACAGCACTTGGTCAACCAGAGATT
This sequence comes from Tiliqua scincoides, assembly GCF_035046505.1. Lineage (NCBI taxonomy): Eukaryota > Metazoa > Chordata > Lepidosauria > Squamata > Scincidae > Tiliqua > Tiliqua scincoides. Next base: position 10,851,431 of record NC_089832.1, read on the forward strand.
ACAAACTCATCCCCGTTCCTGGCTACCTTTGACAGGTGCACCCCCAAAACCCCCAGTAGAGGAAATGCTTAACACTGAATATAGGACCCTCTTGCTTTAAGGATTCTTTGAGACTTGTGGCCATCCCCCTGTTGAGGTCTGAACCCAGTGAAATCACTCAGGTCCTGTGCACAGGAGGAGATGTGACAAGCACTATGTTTGAATAGCCTGTCTGTAGCATGTAGCAAATAGCAAGTAGCAGCTGTTACTGATTGCTAACTCTGTGCACCTGATTGTGGGCATGCCTTGTGCATAAAACAAGCCTGCAGACAAACGCTTATGTCTGTGTGGGGGGGGGGGGGGCATAGGAATCCAGAAGAAGTGTGTTGCTGTATGTTTGACCATGTTACGGTAAATATCCTTTGTATATAATATACCTTGTTGATGGAACCCAGCTTTTTGTGTCGAGTGCTTCTTTGCAAATTACGAGCCTCCTGAAAGGACTGCCTTGGACATTAGCCCCGAGTTTCTGCTGCGCTGCCATTTGTTTTTTTCACTCTGCTAGAAACTCCTACACCCTACCACAACACCCCCACATTATTCTGACATCGTTTTATTAGTTTGAATACAACGACTAGAAGATGGTGAAATCTGAAAATGTCAGGCAAGGGCAAATAACCAAACACTAAAGACCCATAGTGCAAGAGTCGGGGGGGGGGGAACATTTCTGGAGAAATATCTGGCTGGAAAAAGCTTCATACACCCAAGGGAGATTTCTTCTGAGCTACACAACAAGCCTTTGCCACCTAACTAGGGGAGAGAGATTCAAGGCTGACTTCTAGCTGGAGGGAGGGAGTAAGCCAAGAACTATTCTCTGACTTGGATTTTATTTTTTGACTTGGATTTTAGATGGAGATTGATTCAGAGGTTTCTTGTGCTCTCTTATCATTTGAGGAAAGCATTACCAAGCCTCTGAAACCTGTTCCTGGTTCCAAGGCTGACAAATTTCAAGAGCCTCTCTGTCCTGGAACTCTAATTTGCATCATTCCTTTTATCTATTGGGACAATCATTCTTTTACTTACCAACTGTGGTTCTTGTTGCTCCTGCACTTATGCTTGTAGGATCTTAACCTGCCATGGTACACACCCATGCTGTGTCCTAGTCCAACACACTGTAAATTAGTCATTTAGAATCTAATGCACAGGAGCAAAGGTTGCATTGGGAGTGACTGAGTTTGGGTGGCAGTGCTTAACTCATTTCTGCCCAGCCCACAAGTGTCCACTTTTGGTCTCTGTTGCATATATGCAACATTGGGCAGAAATGGCTTAACCATCAAAGTGAGACCAGAACAAAAGGGAAGAAATTTAGCAACAGAGAGCATGTTCTTCTAATGTGAAAATCATGTTGCACACTGAGCACACAAAGTTGCAGTGGACAACCTTTATGAAACTTGCAGCTGTAATAAATATCACCCCCCCATGCAAAGTGGGCAAATTTTCTAGCAAATACTGTGTTAACTAGTCATTTACCTCTCATAGGTAAATGAAAGGGGGGAAAAACTTATTTGTGTTTCAGACACCAGATGGCACTATGAAAGCTAAACAATGTGGTTTTCTTCACCATATACTATATATATATATATATTTTCCAAACTCCTGCAGTAAGGCAAGTCATTCTGACAATTAGGCCTGACCTTCCCTTCCTTGTTGAGTCCTCTAGGAGAAGCAGCAACATGTTGATACTCGATCAGTAAATAATGCTGGTCTTGAAGTATGAAGCAACTGTCCTTTTTTGAAAAGGTGTGAGCAGATGATAAGAAACAGGAAGGGAGAAGGGATGAAAGGACAGAAGAAGGCAGCAAAACAGAAAAAAAAACAAAACAAAAAAATACACATAAACAGGACAGGAAAACAATAGACTGAGCAAAAGCCTCAGAAGTGCCAGGAGTGCCACAAATGCAGTTTCCATAGACGTGTCATTTCTTTTAAAATATATATTACTTGCCTTCTCTGCTGACACAGCACTCAGAGCAGTGTGGCTTTCAAAGAATAAAACAATTGCAGAAAATTAAAACTCAGCTGTCATGCTGAAATAGAATCAGCTCAGGCCAACCACAAAGCTACAAACATTGATACCTTGGAACAGTGTTTCTCAAACTGTGAGTTGGGACTCACTAGGTGGGTTGCAAGCCAATTTCAGGTGGGTTTCCATTCATTTCAATCTTTTATTTTTAATATATTAGACTTGATGCTACCCTGGTGTGTGACTGCATCTGGGGAAATGTTACTTTCTGTACTTTCAACAGGCTACTGTATATATGCTTTTAACAATGATAGTAAATGGGACTTATCCAAGTGTAAGTCCCATTTACTATCATTGTTAAAAGCATATACACAGTAGCCTGTTGAAAGTACAGAAAGTAACATTTCCCCAGATGCAGTCACATACCACTTACCCAAGTGTAAGTGTGGGTAGGGTTGCAGCCTAAGATGGTTAACAATTTTCCTGCTTGATGATGCCACTTTGGGTCATGAGATCACTTCTGGTGGGTCATGACAGATTCTCATTCTAAAAATGTGGGTTCCAGTGCTAAACATCTGAGAACCACCGCCTTGGAAGGTCCAGGTCCATCCCCCCAACCCAAGATTTCACTTTCTTGCAGAAGCTCCTTTGGTTTCCCCCTTGAAACATTCAGGGCTCTTTCTCTCTCTCCCTGTGAGAACCACTGAAATTTACTGTGCTCTGTGTGGCATTTTGGGGCCCACCAAATGCACCAAACATCCATGATACATCTTACATTTCCTCTCAAAACCCATTTGGCTTCCCTGGAAAATTCTCAGGTGTTTCTCCCCTTGGGAGGAGCTCTATAATTGTCTTCTTCACATTTTGAAAAGCAGTGCCAATATCCTAGCAAAGCCATGTTAAGTCAGAATGCAGGCCTCAAAGAAGCATACTATGAAAGGTGATGAAACTTTCTCTCTTTTTGGTGGCAAAGACTTGTTCTAAGATGAACAGATGGGAAGGCTTTCCAAATATCAACATTTTTATCCTGCCCTTCCTCCAAGGAGCTTAGGGTGATGCATAAAGTTCCTCCCCTCCTTTTCCCTCACAACAACCCTGTGAGGTAGGTGAGGCTGCGAGATAGTGACAGGCCCAAAGAAGCTTCATGGCCAAGCGGGGATTTGAACCTGGACGTTTCACGTCTAGGTCCGACTCCCAGACAACTACACACACTTGATCTTAGCCAAAAGGCCGAGAAGCGATAGCCTGGACAACTACACCATCCTGGCTACACCAAGTACCATAGCCAAGGGGTCCTGCGGTTATGAAGATGGAAGCAACATCAACCCCCATCCCTCCCTTGCATGAGGCAAGGCACAAGATTTACAATGCCCTATGGGCTGTTAATGTGGTTGGGTTCAGGCCCTGTAGGTGTTTCAAGTGGAAAGATGTCATGGGTAATGACCCTGCTAATTGGGTAAGAGGCACTTTCTTCAAGTGGGTGCTCCTCTTTTTAGCAGGGGGAGAGTAACTGGCCCACCTCACCGCAGCAGTGTCTTTTCTAGTGGCTGTCTGCTGGTGTTCTTTTTGCATTTTTTTAGATTGTGAGCCCTTTTGGGACAGGGCTTTTGGGAGCCATTAGTTATTTGATTTTTCTCTGTAAACCACTTTGTGAACTTTTAGTTGAAAAGCAGTATATAAATACTGTTAATAATAATTAATAATAATGGGTATAATTTCTTCATGGGGCAGAGTTTGGGGGAGGATTAATAGCTCAGCAGTGTAGCGTATGCTTTCCATCCAGTGGATCCCAGCTTAAATCTTTGGCATAAGAACAGCTCCACTGGATCAGGCCATAGTCCCATCTAGTCCAGCTTCCTGTATCTCACAGCGGCCCACCAAATGCCCCAGGGAGCACACAAGATAGCAAGTGACCTGCATCCTGGTGCCCTCCCTTGCATCTAGCATTCTGACATAGCCCATTTCTAAAATCAGGAGGTTGCACATACACATCATGGCTTGTAACCCGTAATGGATTTTTCCTCCAGAAATTTGTCCAATTAGTCCCTTTTAAAGGCACCTAAGCCAGATGCCATTACCACGTCCTGTGGCAATGTGTTCCACAGACCAACCACACGCTGAGTAAAGAAATATTTTCTTTTGTCTGTCCTAAACTCTCAATTTTAGTGGATGTTCCCTGGTTATCGTGTTATGTGAGAGTGAGAGTTATGTGAGAATATCTTTCAGGTATCCAGTGATGGCTTTTCAAAAGGACTAGATAAATTCACAGAAGACATGGTAAACAGCCACTAATAGGCCTATCAGCTACACAGACCCTCCATGTGCAAGAAAGTGATGTACTTCATTCCAAAATGGCCATTATCTTTAGGATGATGAATTTTCTGGCCTTTGTTGGAGACAGAATTCCAGGCTAGATGTACACTCAGGTCTGATCTAGCATGGCAATTATGTTCCTTCAATTTATGTCAAGCAATTTGATCACAGTAGGCTTGCATTTGTTATGAGTTCACGCAGGGTTTTTTCTTATTCCCGTCGAGAAATGCATTAACATTTTCATCTCCTGTCCCTCCCCCTGCTCACCTTTTGGTTTATTTTTAAATGGCTTGTAATAAAAATATGACCTTTGCATACATGCTCATGTTTCCCTAGATGTAACTAGGAGAATATATCTATATATGTGCGTGTCCACACTTTTTTTTTTTTTTGGTATTGGCAACTATGGCAAAAAGCCTGGAGGACCCTCGTGCACAAGGCATGCTGTATACATTTGAATAAAACAGACATCGCCAAGCAAATGCTTCAAATGTATTAATGTGTTGCTACAATGTTATCCGCCTGTTTTCCAATCTTCCTCAGCAAACTGGTCTATATTAAAGATATGTCACAATTGCTCATCATTCTCCACTGTTTATTGTTTTGTGACATGATATTGTTTTATATAATGCAAGCAAGAAACAATTATATAATTGTTTTATATAATGCAAGCAAGGAACAATAGATTCCTGATATTTATTAAGAATTTTTATACACTGCTTTTTAATAGCAACAACAAAAAAGTAGTTCAGAAGGCAATTTATGTAGACAAATGAATAAGCATTCAGTACAAGACTTCTGCAGAATGGTTTCTCTGGTTTTGCTGAACTTCTGCAAATAGTAGTTATTGGGAACGTTAGCTCATGCTTAAGAACATAAGATCTTATTAAGATTTGAAACTGCAAGGAAGAAGATTGAGTCTAGACACAAGGAAGAATGTCCTAATTGTAAAAGTTCTCTGACATTGCAACACTGTGCCTCATGCAAAAGTAGGCTCTTCCTTGTTGGAGGTTTTCAAGCAAAGGTTGGACGATACCTGTCAAGGATGCTGTAGCACTTTGCCTACACTGAGCACAGGGTTGGACTAGATCAGTATTTCTCAACCAGTGGTACAGGTACCACCAGTGGTACTTGAGGTGTTGTCTGGTGGGATTTTCAGGACCCCTGCTACCGAGCAGCGAGACCAGGAACATGATGCAACAAACAGTGGTAGGAGGCTCGACTGGGCAGGCAGAGCTCCAAACCATGCCTTTCCACACTCAAAAAAGCCCTCCTGCCCATCCTGAGCCTCTTAAAGGTGTTTGTCGTGTCGTATCTGGCCTCCCAACCCAGAAGTAACTGGTAGTAACCCAGATGTCATCCTCAGTTACTTCTGGTGGTACTTTGAATATGTGAACCATACAAAGTGGTACAGTGGGGAGCAAACCTTGAGAAACACTGGACTAGATCACCTCCAACACATCTTCGAGTCAACATGAATGATCTTATGATTCTATGGACATCCCTGGTTGATCAGATGAATGATCCATGTTGACCAGATGAACCAGATAAACCAGACGCTTGAGGAATCTGACAAGTAGGGCATGAGTGCAACAGCCTTACCCTATTATTTCTTGCCTGCACCAGATGTTTAGACAGTTTTGAAACTTGTAGACCCTGTTAGACTTGTACTTGTAGACTTGTAGACTGGGGCATTTGGTGGGCCGCTGTGAGACACAGGAAGCTGGACTAGATGGGCCTATGGCCTGATCCACTGGGGCTGTTCTTATGTTCTTATGTTAACAATTGCAACCAATAACCATTGAAACACTTGGTAATATGGGCAGTCATTAATTGTTCTGTTCATTAGCACTGTTGTTCCCCGAAAGCTCATTCTTCATATTGGTACTGAAATTTCAAACAAAGTGAAATGTGAAACTAATTTCAGGGTTGCTTCTGAGGAGAAACATCTGAAAATTTTTTAAGGGAAGTTAAACACATTTGGTAAGACAAGGGACATTTCTCAGTAGGGTTTCTGCACACCAGGGTCTCTTTTACCACTGACAGTTCACTCTGTGATCACTGCAAAACATTCATACATTACCTATGTCATGTTGGTTGAGATTCATGTGAACTGTCCTGTGACCCAGTATTGTCAAAAACTGGCTCTTTAAGACAGGACAAGTTTTGTTCTCTAAGTAGCAAAAGAAGCCACAGCAAGACAGAATCTTCTAGTTGCTGACATTAAGTGATACAAATAATGTTATAGAGGGGCACATATTCCCTCTCGGCAAGTCATGCTCAAGTGAGGATGCCTTGCTTTGCGGCTCTACTTCAGCCAGGATTGCATAGGGGTTGCTCAAACTCAAATTTGAAATCCATCCTGACATTCCAGCCCAGTGGGTCTCAAACTATGAGTTTGTGGCTCACAAGTAGTTCATGGCCCAATTTTTGGTGGTCCACAAAAGTGGTGTGGTTGATTAGGTTGTGTGCACAAGCTGTAACTTGGGCGGAGCCTGCTGCTTAATCACCATTATAGCCACAGTCCTTGACATTTATAAATCAGGCAGCAGCCTCTATGGGTGTAGGTTTAATGTTGTTAGCAACCTTCAGTCTCGAAAGACTCTGGTATCGCACTCTGAAAGGTGGTTCTGGAACAGCGTCTAGTGTGGCTGAAAAGGCCAATTCGGGAGTGACAATCCCTTCCACACTGGGAGCAAGTGCAGTATGTCCCTGGTCTGTCTCCCTGGCTATGGGCCTTCCTTCTTTGCCTCTTAGCCTCAGACTGTTGGCCAAGTGTCTCTTCAAACTGGGAAAGACCATGCTGCACAGCCTGCCTCCAAGTGGGCCGCTCAGAGGCCAGGGTTTCCTACTTGTTGAGGTCCACTCCTAAGGCCTTCAGATCCCTCTTGCAGATGTCCTTGTATCACAGCTGTGGTCTACCTGTAGGGTGCTTTCCTTGCATGAGTTCTCCATAGAGGATAACCTTTGGGATCCGGCCATCATCCATTCACACGACATGACCAAGCCAACGCAGGTGTCTCTGTTTCAGCAGTGCATACATGCTAGGGATTCCAGCACGTTCCAGGACTGTGTTGTTTGGAACTTTGTCCTGCCAGGTGATGCCGAGAATGCATCAGAGGCAGCACATGTGGAAAGCGTTCAGTTTCCTCTCCTGTTGTGAGCAAAGAGTCCATGACTCGCTGCAGTACAGAAGTGTACTCAGGATGCAAGCTCTGTAGACCTGGATCTTGGTATGTTCCGTCAGCTTCTTGTTGGACCAGACTCTCTTTGTGAGTCTGGAAAACGTGGTAGCTGCTTTACCGATGTGTTTGTTTAGCTCGGTATCGAGAGAAAGAGTGTTGGAGATCATTGAGCCAAGGTACACAAAGTCATGGACAACCGCCAGTTCATGCGCAGAGATTGTAATGCAGGGAGGTGAGTCCACATCCTGAACCATGACCTGTGTTTTCTTAAGGCTGATCGTCAGTCCAAAATCTTGGCAGGCCTTGCTAAAATGATCCATGAGCTGCTGGAGATCTTTGGCAGAGTGGGTAGTGATAGCTGCGTCGTTGGCAGAGAGGAAGTCATGCAGACATTTCAGCTGGACTTTGGACTTTGCTCTCAGTCTGGAGAGGTTGAAGAACTTTCCGTCTGATCTGGTCCAGAGATAGATGCCTTCTGTTGCGGTTCCAAAGGCATGCTTCAGCAGGACAGCGAAGAAAATCCCAAACAAGGTTGGTGCATGAACACAGCTTTGCTTCACTCCGCTTCGGATGTCAAAGGGGTCTGATGTGGAGCCATCAAAGACAACAGTGCCCTTCATGTCCTTGTGGAAGGATCTGATGATGCCTGGGTGGTTTAATGTAGTAGTTTAGTAATGTAGAAGCGCTGAGTTTCTGAGCTTTCGGTGAAACATGGCAACCCATTTGGGCGAGAACACTCGCCTCCTCCCCCTTTCCTTTTTCTCCTTCTCCTTTCTCACCAGAGGAAAACCTTGGATGCTTTCTTTGTTATGCAAGGCAAAGAGGCCCAGTGCAGGGGGGGAGGTGAGAAGCTAGAGTTTAGAGATAACAAGTGAGTAGTCAGGTGTAAGGAATCTTATTGTTGCCAGAGAAATTTTTTTTATCAGTGGCTGAGTAACTCCAGCCTGGTTGTGGATTGTTTTATGAGAATAATAAAAAGCTTGGGCAGCCTCAGAAAAGCAGGTCCAGCCCATTGCACCTAAACTGACAACTGATCTCTTGGTCTTCATTGCTACATAGGAGCTCTAAAAAGTTTGAGAACCACTGCCATGTTTGAGAACCACTGCCATTCTAGTTAGTCTTTGTTCTATGTTGCTTCCTGAGCAACATATCAAGTTATAGAACCATGGAAAGAAACTTGTGAGAAACTTGCTCCGACAAGGGCCAGAGCAAGACCTGATGCCTGAAGCTACATAACAAATACTGCCCTCTTTACCCAATGGTGTGCTAGCCTCTGTTCCTTCCAGTCTCAAGCTTAGCACTCTCAAGCTAAAACCCCCCACATTTCCTCTTCCTCTCGGTCCCCTTCTTCCTTGCCCTATCCAAGGTGTGGAAAGAGAACAAGGAGCAGTGGAGGCAAGTAGGTGGACAGAGATTGGCACTTCCTACTAATCTGCTGCCTGATGTGACTGTTTGTTGGTCTCATGGATGGGCTGGCCCTGATCCAGAGGTAGAAGAATCTCTCAGGCTCAAGTAACCCCTCCTAAGTTCTGCCTTCCAGTCTGGATTGGTGAGAGACTTACAAGGGCAGTTCTCTGACCTGGGGCCTTGCATTCCTTCCCTTCATCACATCTCTCCTAGCCCTTTGCAGGATTGCAGTTGGCTTTCTTTGGTTCCTCAACTTTGGGATCTCCTGGTTCACAGGTCCAGGTTCTAGTCTATAGTTGGGACTGGGGGAGGGCATGGGCTCATTGTTCTAGCACCACTGCTCCCTCATTATCAGAGGAATTCATGGCTACTGCTCAGAGCAGGCTTAATGACAGTATGTTAAACATGTATTATAAATTCACAGAGTTTAACAAAAACGTAAACGCCTTCTCATGTCACTGAAGTTGGTTCATGGTCCATAGGTCTATTAGCCATTACGGCTAATTGGAACACTCTTATGTATACCTCCTGGGTAGAAATGACAGGGTATGGAAGTCACTTTCATACACTCTAAGCCTGTGAACTTTCAGAGAAGTCTGGCTAGCCACTGTTGGAAATGGGAACACTAGATTAGATGGACCTGTGGTCCAGTCCAGCCCAATCATTCTTATGTGTCCAAATGTAGACATCTCTTTCAAAGCCCGGCAAGCAGTAACTTACAATGGCCATTTCAGACCGACAGACATAGATTCGTGTTTGTGCAGAGATAAAGCTGCAAGAAAGAGTGACCCCAAAATAAATAATGATACAGATTTGCAAGGGCATTAATCACTTGGTTCAAAGACATCAGACAGCGGGTGGATACCTCTTTATCCAGAGTTCTGTTTGCCCAGCTGTTTCCATTATAATAAATAATATTACCTTTACATGCCTCTTTAGAGCATCAGTATAGACAAGACTGATGAGACCACCTTAAAACAATGCAAATATCCCTGGTTTGAAATATTCCCTCAGATTTATTTATGACTTCCTCTAACAGAAAGGCAAACATGGACCCTGAATACATTCCAGATTGAAGGCCTGCTACTTGGAGATACACAAAGACTTATTCATGCAGAGCAGATAATAGATTTCTTGGTTGTACTTCATGGTACACCAGGGGGTTATGGTTTTGTTGGTTTCTCAGGAAGCAAGACACGGAACAAAAACAATCAAACATCCTGAGCTAACCAATTTAAAGGCTGAAAGCTTTTCAGCCTTACTGGGTTCTTAAAGAACAAGCATTGATACTTCTGCCTTAGCTTGTCTCAGTGAAAAAGGTGGGTTAATAATTTTTGCAAAATAAAATGAATATAGAGGATTAAAAATCACCTGTTTCTGGGGGAGGGAAAGTGGGATGTCAAGGTACAAACCCCTGACAAATAGTATTTCAAGTTGCAGAACCACAGTTTTCAAGTCACAAGAAGTAATAGTTCTGCATGTAGTACACTAACAGCCCAATTCTATCCAAACTTTCCTGGGAGTAAGCCCCATTGACACTAATAGGACTTACTTCTGAGTAGACATGCATAGGATTTGGCTGTAAGTCAGACTTCATTGGAAGTGCTGAGCTAAGTTCTGGATTCCACACACACAACACAGAACACATTCAGACAATGCAAGTTGTCCGGAAACATTTACTATGAGGAAAGCCTGAAGAAATTTGATATGTTTCTCAGAGAAGAATGAATGTCCTCGTATGAATTCCTGCCTGTGACCATATTCCTCCAATTCCATCAATGCACAGGTCTTCTGTTCTCTTAAAGACAATCTGAAATTCCTTCTAGCTTTCTATTATTTCAGATCACAGATCAAATTCTTTGTCTTCCATGAAGACTTTGGCTTCACCCACATATCCATAAACACCCAATGAAATGACTGCATAGAACTATTGTTCAAGGTCAAAGCCCATGCTTTCCATGCATAATGGTACAGTGTTTCATCCTTGGCATTTCCATGGAAAGAACCTTAGATATAAAGATTCGGAAAGACTACCCCATATCATGAAGACAAAGTGAATCTACATCAGGGACCAGGAACTGGTCTAGAGTAGGGACCAGAACTATGGCCCATGGTGCAAATCCTCTCAAGAGTTTCATGGCAGTAGTAAAGCCTTGCCATTCTGCCCTGCCACCTCCCATCTGAACACCTGATATTTTTAGAACTTGCGCTGGGTGCTGCTTCTGCTGCAGATCACCCCAGAAGGCTCTGCACCTCAGTTTCCCAAGGAAAGTGGCAGCTTGGTGTGAGTTTCAACAAAGATCGGCACAAAGATAGGAGGTGGTAGATAGGAGGTTGGTAGCAACAAAGATATTCCTGTTGCTCCTTGCTTCTTCAGTCTCCCTCAAATCATAATTTAGATTTACAGTTCTCAGAGCTGGAGATGTCTTTTTTTGATTATCTTACTTTTAGGGTGAGCACCAACTTTTGGAAAAAAGATTGCATTTCAAGGAAATTTCAAAGTTCCTCCCAAAGAGTTAACGCATCCGTACTTACTTGCAAATCGGTTTGCTCTTTGATGGCTTTCTATAAATACATACACATACCATATTAGTAAAGGATGAAAACTGTCTGCTCCCCTGCAAATAAAATCCTCCCACCCAGCCTTCACACACTTTAATTATAATTAGGACCTGGTAATATGATGGCCACAGATAATAAGACCACAGTACGTGCTGGTGGCCTAATGAGGAAGGCAAATTAGACTTATATATCAATTAAATCCATTAATATCACACCCATCTACTGTGCCTTCCAGTCTATAGAAAAAAAATTGAAGGAATCTCAGGGACAGGGTCATGCAGAAAGACCGAGAAGGAAAAGAATTGTCAAAGGACAAATTAATTTAATGAACTGCAGCTATTCTGTTGAAAATCGACCAAGTATCTGAGAGAGAGAGAGAGAGAGAGAGAGAGAGAGAGAGAGAGAGAGAGAGAGAGTGCGCGCTACAGGAAAGGCTACAGCGTCTGGGGCTCTTCAGCCTAGAAAAGAGGCGCCTGAGGGGGGACATGATTGAGACATACAAAATTATGCAGGGGATGGACAGAGTGGATAGAGAGATGCTCTTTACACTCTCACATAACACCAGAACTAGGGGACATCCACTAAAATTGAGTGTTGGGAGAGTTAGAACAGACAAAAGAAAATATTTCTTTACTCAGCGTGTGGTTGGTCAGTGGAACTCCTTGCCACAGGATGTGGTGATGGCATCTGGCCTTTAAAAGGGGATTGGACAAGTTTATGGAGGAAAAATCCATTATGGGTTACAAGCAATGATGCGTATGTGCAACCTCCTGATTTTAGAAATGGGCTATGTCAGATGCAAGGGAGGACACCAGGATGCAGGTCTCTTGCTATCTGGTGTGCTCCCTGGGGCATTTGGTGGGCCACTGTGAGATACAGGAAGCTGGACTAGATGGACCTATGGCCTGATCCAGTGGAGCTGTTCTTATGTTCTTATCAAAGGGACATCACAGGATGTCCCCAGTGGTACCTCCTACCATTTCTCTGCCGCTATCTTAGATCTCACAAATTTTTGCAAGATCCAGGATGACTGTGCTCAGCTCTGATGGGAAGAAGATGCTGAGTGGGGGGAGGGGGGTCATTACCCTGGTAAATTTAGGGACCACTGCTACAGAAGGTTCAAATTTTCCCTCTATTTTTTCCCATGCTTCTAGTAACTGTTTCCCACATTTATGTCTAACCTTCTTCATGTACTTACCCAGTTTCATTATTAGAAAGCCACTAACCACTGAAATGTCAAATTAGAGCATTCATGTAAAACTACTTTTGTACATTGGCATTTTTAACATCTTTTTACATCTTTTAGTATTTTTTTATTGGCCTGATTCCTTATATTCTGCTGCTATATGCTCTTTTTTACCTGACTCTGTATCTGTCTACTGTTTTTATCATATTTGTCAATGTATTATTATGTTTTTATCTGTTTTGCTAAATTATGTTTTAATTTGTTTTTAACTGTTGTAAGCCGCCCTGGGTCCCTTTGGGGAGAAGGGCGGGGTATAAATAAAGTTGTTGTTGTTGTTGTTGTTGTTGTTACTACTACTACTACTACTACTACTACTACTACTACTACTACTACTACTACTACATTTGAAATATCCCAAGAACTTTATTTTGTGTTCTCTAGCTAATCTCTGCATGAGACAGGCTTTCTATGTACCTCAAATAACTTTGAAATTGTCACTCCCTCCCCTCAAGGGACTTCTAACGTATAAAAAAAGATAAATTATGAAATAAGAGATAGGACTGGACAACCAAATGGACCAATAGACAGGATACAACTGCATGCCAGCCAAAAAGATGTCCTGCATTTTACTGATAGCTGCAGTTATACATTCTTTGTTTCCGCACTGTCCAATGAACACTCGAGACAACAGATATGGAAGAAAGGGCCACTTTATTGTACATTAAACAAGAGGAGCAGAGGCTGAGACCTGCAGTATCCGAGGCAGCGAAAGCCCCTGTGGTGCGGGGAGGGACCTCTGGGCGGTACCAGAAACCTCTGCCCCCAGGCGGGCATGCACTCGACTCCGAGTTGCGCCCCGCTGCTGGGACGGCGCGTCTCGTTCATGTCTATCCCTTAAGGGGAAGGCAGCTGGACCGCAGACTGCGCCACCTCGAGCCGCTGAGCCTCTGAGGTGGGCCCTGCGATCCCGGCCAGGGCCCCATCTAAGTCCTCGTGCTGCCAAGCCCCTGAGGACTGAAATAGGGTTCTGCCCTGCCTATGTCACCTGAAGGTGCATGCCAGAGTCCCATTCATGCCTCCTAACCCGCACCACCTGCCACAAGGAGGGGTCAGCCTAGCTCTTGACCCCCCCCGCTCCCAAACAGGAGCAGAAGCGACTTAAGGCCGCCCTGCAGGTCCTTAAGAAAGATGTCTGCGCCTCCCTCTGACAAATGAACACCATCGCCCCTATACATGCCAGGTAGCGAGAACACAATCGCAGGATGCATGACCACCCTGCCACCAGCGCGAGACACCAAGTTGCCAATGCTCCTGGTAACTTTCTTGCGCATCCTCTCAACCTTAGCGCAGCAGAAAGCCCCCCGCCACACATGACGCTGCAAGAACGCCAACGACCGATCCTTTGTATGTCTTCCCCTGACAGCCCTAACGCAGCTGCTGCAGAGGCTGCGCCAATGCGGAGGGAGTGTAGGCCAAACTCTCTAGGCTGCAACCCTAAAGCCCCCAGCGCTTGTGAGAAAATTGCCCGAAACTGGAACAGTGTGAGGGGAGAACCATCCCCATGCTGGAACAGAGCCCCTGAGCGCTCCCCTGAGAGTGCAAAATAGTCCCTTAACGCCACAACTGGGCACAATGGCATTCCTACCACCTCCTTAAGGGTCACCGAGCAACCGATGCCCCTTTGGTCTGTCTTAGACCATCTGAGGTTAATTGAGACTCCCCCGGGCACCCAGGTTAGGTCCGCCCTCCGGAGGGCCCGCGCAGATTGATCAGTCTTATTTTTTGCCAGGAACCCGCTGGGACGAAAAGCGCCAAAGAAGGCTGTAAGCAATGTGGCCCTGAAAAGTTGAACCTCACATGGCGACGAACAAAGGGTCGAGAAGGTCCCTGCGATACCCCCGAGCAATTCTGGCGTGATGGGGCGCCTGTGGTCCCGGACAGGGGGTGTTTTCCTAGTGAAGCCCTCTAACATCCTCTGTACTCTGAAGTCCTGAGTGAAAACGGGGTAGCCCCCTGCTTTTGAAACAAAAGCTATGGCAGACATGAAACCTGGGAGGGAGCTAACCGCCCTTCCAGACCGCTGCAGGTGGAGAAGGAAGAGCAGCAAGTGCTCAACTGGCGCCGGCCACTGGCTGGGCAAGCCAGCCGCCTGTCTAAAATCAGCAAACTCCGTTACCTTCCGTGAGTAGCCCCTCTGCGTGCTGGGCGCCAGTGAGGCGCATATGACCTTGTTTACTTCTGTAAGCCAAGGTCCCAGAGCCAAGGAGGCATGTGGTCCGGGGATGGCGCCGCCCCAGGGGCGAGTTCCCGAAATCGGTCCTCCTGAAATCGAGACAAAGCATCCGCGATGCAATTCTCAACCCCTGGAACGTGCTGAGCTACAAAAAGAGCATTGATGCGCAGGCATTGCAGAACGAACTGCCGCACAAGCCTCATGACCCTGGGGGATTTAGAAGACATCGAGTTCACTACGGCCACCACTGCCTGGTTGTCACACCAGAAATGCACCGAGGCGTTCTGGAACTCACCAGCCCAGATGTGCACTGCCACCACTATCGGGAAAAGCTCCAGGAAAGTAAGGTCGGCTGTGATGCTGCCCTGCGCCCAGCTCTGCGGCCATGGTGCAGCGCACCATTGGCCACGGAAAAAGATGCCAAAACCAAAACCTCCCACTGCGTCTGAGTGCACCTGCAAGTCAGCCTTGAGCAGCTGCTCAGAACGCCAGAATGAAACCCCGTTGAATTCCTCCAAGAAACGAAGCCAGACCACCATGTCTTCCCGCATGGCTGCTGTGACCCACACCCTGTGGTGCGGTGAGCGCAACCCTGCCATGACCTCGCACAATCTCCGCAAGCAAAATTTAGGTGCCCCACCAGTGCCTGTAACTCCCGCAGTGTAACCTTCTTTGCTTGTATAACCGCCTGCAATCTGGACACCAGCACTGTCAACTTGTCACTCGGGAGCCTGCTTGCCGCCGCCACCGAGTCAAGCTCGATGCCCAGAAAGGTCATGTGGGAAGAGGGGCCCTCCGTCTTGCCCTGAGCCAGCGGGACCCCTAAATCGCGTGTCAGGGCCTCAAAACTGGTGAGCAGCCTCTGGCACTGACCTGTGCCCGCTGGTCCCATAAATATAAAGTCATCGAGATAATGCGCGGTAGTTCGCGCTCCGCACCGCTTCCGTAGGGCCCACTCCAGCATTGTACTAAAGCGTTTGAAAGTGGCACAACTCAGCGAACACCCCATTGGGAGTGACCGATCCAGATAAAACTGACCCTGGAAGGCAAAGCCCAGCAGGCAGAAGTCTGCAGGATGCACCGGAAGCAGGCGGAAAGCGGACTCGATATCGCATTTAGCCATAAGTGCGCCTGGGCCACAGCGCCTCAAAATGCGCACTGCTTGGTCAATAGATGTGTAGTAGACCGTGCAGTACTGGTCGGGGATTCCGTCATTCACCGATGTCCCTTTGGGGTAGGACAAATGGTGAATGAGGCGGTATTCCCCTGGGGCCTTCTTAGGCACCACCCCCAGTGGAGAAACCTTAAGGTCAGGCAAAGGGGGAGTAGGAAAAGGGCCCAAAACTCGCCCTAAACCCACTTCCTTGGCAATCTTCCTCTGGACTATGTCCTCCATGCCCGTGACTGACTTCAGGTTTCGAGCTAAGCTCATACCCTTGGGATGCGGTGAGTGTATACGGAAACCCTGATTGAAACCCTCCCAAAGGAATTTCGCTGTAGCACGATCAGGTTATTAGCGCAGCAGCTTGGCCAACACCGGCAGCCTAATCGGACTTGGCCCCTTTGGCAGTGGAAGCGTCACCTGCCCCACCTCCCTTCTTCTGCCCTGAGCCCCGGCGCCTAGATCTCCTGTCACGGTAACCCCTCGGGCATGAAGTGATCGGGTGGCCTGCCCCACAAAGTCCACAGTTGTGCAGGAAGGTACAACTTGCTCTGGAACAGTAACCTGACGATGCATATTCATAACAAGCACACGGGGGTTGAACCCGTCGGTCCAGCGTTCCCGCCTGCGGCGGCCCCGCCGTGCGTGAATTGCTGCTCCTGGCAATCAGGTGGCTGCTGTCTGAACGCTCTCCCACAGCAGCACCTCCCACCATCACAAGTTGCATCCACAACTCAGAGTTCTTCCTCTCCCACGACAGCTGTGGATTATTACCCATGCGCATGCGGAATTGCTTGTCATACGCCAACCAACCAGAGCCCGAGTATCCCCGAAAGGCCCTGTGAATCAGGTCCAGGTACTTTGCCAGTGCCGGGCCTTTGGATAGGTCTCTCTGCAATACCACCCCCATGTAGATGCAGTACAATTAGTCCAATTAGCCCTGCAGTACAATTAGTCCAATTCCGATCGATTTTTGGCTTACGCACTATCTGATGTTCCCTATTGCACTCCCCTGGCCTGATCTCGGGCTCTGGCTCCCTGTGGAGAAGGCTGAAGAGGTCCACATACTCACCCTTCCATATCCTGTCTTTAACCGCCGGGGCTAAATGATCCCCAAGTGGAAGAGCCTCCTCCCCATATGGCATGAACCTCCTCCCTTGAACCACCACCTTGGAAGCCGGTGACGACAGCGGCCATGCACCCCCTGCCGGCCCAGCCCCGCTCTGCATAGGCAGCCCAGCATGCCGGGCTTGGGCTGTATTGGCAAGCTGTGGCATTGAGTAAGTCTCACCTTGCACTTGAGGGAGCTCGCCTGGCACTGCATTCCCCACAGCCAGCTGCGCGCTCACCCCTAGGGCGCTGTCCTGCACCTGAGAGGGGCCCGAATGCAACATCACCCCTGCCTGTCGGGGAAGAACAACCGGCGCCGCACCACCATGCTGATATGCAGCCTGCTGGGTGGTCCCTCCCTGTGGGGAGGCCAGCTGTCCGCCCTCCGACAGCTGCGTAGATGCTGACAAGCAGCAGGGCTGCGCAGTCTCCGCCACGGCCAGGACGGGTGAATGCTGAGGCAATCTTGTTTGCCCTTCTGGGCCATCCACTATAGACCCTGGACGCCCACCCTGGTTGTGCGAGACAGCGCAACCTCCCCAGACTTCTGCAATTCCTCTCCCCTCATACTCACCCCCGTTGGCCCGGGCACCTGTATTGGGGCTGGGCACTGCAACAGACACGGATGGAGCCACTGCTGCATCGCTGCCTGCAGAGGCCGCTGAAGCTTCCATCGACGGAGTCAAAGCTAGGCCTATGGCAGGCCTTTCACCCTCCGCTGGCGTTGCCGCCGCCACTGGCCTGCAGCCTTCCAAAGCTGTAAGCCTGTCCAAAATCCCTTGCAGGACATTGGACAGGGAGGAGCATGCCCGCTTCTCAGGCGGGGCATTGCCCCCCACTCGGGGAGTACCTGATGAAGTCACCATATCCCCTTGCAATGCCATGACCTGCGCAGCTATGCTATCCAGGCCTGGCGTGGGGACCACCTGCCCTGCCGTAGAAGCCCCCGCGCTCCCAGCAGACAATGCAGCAGCGGGCGCCTTGCGGTTTGCTCTATGCTGGGACCTGCGCATGCTGAAGAGAGATTTGAGCAAAGAAACAAGGCTAACCTAGAAGGGAAGTGATGAAAACAAGTAGTTAGTGTCTGCTTAACTCTCATGTCTACACCCACATGAGTAGCAAATGTACCCAACTATCTCATAACCTCACCGGGGGGGGGTAGCAGGGCAAACCAACCCTGTCAGCCCCCCCTCCCACAGCCATACACTGCCAAGAGGCCATGCCTGGGAGGGTGGATCAAGGAAGCCCGACAGTTCGCCAAAGGAGGGGGGGGAAATCCCACAGGCACCGGACCAAACCCGTTGATAATGGGGTGGGGGCGGAGATTGAGGAGCTCCCATCTAGTGACCAGTCAGCATAGCAGGGAAGACACCTCTTACTTGGGGGGGGCCATGGCCGCCAGCCGGGATCCTTGGCATTCATTCCAAGGGAGGATGGTCACCTGCCTCCAGAAAAATTGACCTGGGGGGCGGCCCCCCACCTCGCCCCGCCGAGCGGGTGCAATGGGTGGGTTCTGCCCCTCCCAGGCGCCGATCCCACCGCCCCCAGCTGCCCAGCGGGCCCCAACCATGCCCCGCTGAGCGCGCAAGCAAAAAGGGGGGGTCCAGCCCCCCTACCAGCACAGCTGGTGCCGCGACATGCAGCCCGGCGGGGCCCAGCTCGGCCGGGAGCAAGCACACCCCGACAAGGAGGGAAAGACCCTCCCAAGATGGCGCCCGGAAGGGGCCGAAGCCGGTCCCTCCCAACATGGCGCCGGCCACGCACGCACAAAGCCGGCACCATCGCTCTACACGCAGGCGCGGAGGGAGCGACCCTCCCAACATGGCGCCTGAGACTGGCCCTGGCCTGCCTCCCCAAGATTGCGCAGGCCGCGCATGCACAAGCTGGCGCCTATTCGCGCATGCGCAAAGGCCGACGGCCATCCCAAGATGGTGCCGGCCCTGCGCATGCGCAAAGCGCAGTAAAACGGAAAAGGCAGCAGCGTCGGCCCTTCCAAAGATGGCGGCCCCCTTCCGCCGGCGCCGGGCCGCCAGCCCCAGGGAGCAGCCGGCAATCAACAGTGGCGAGGCCCTGCCTCGTGCCCGCTCTGGGCAGCCCAGAGGTCAGGGCCCCGAGGGCACCATGCCGTGCTGGTGCCGGCCAAGGCCATCCGAGGCCCACCCCCTTTCAACCTGCCCCCCCGAGGGAGAAGCGACCATGGCGGCCGGCTCCACTGCACACCGGCGTATGCCATCCCACCCGGCCTCCGCAGCTCCCCAGCCTGCCCATACCCGGAGCGACCTGCCAGCCCCTACCGACGCAGGCCCCTACCTCAAGCAAGCACATGCAGGTACTGGGCAACAAACAGGGGGGGGTGAGGGGGAGTTCACTATCGCATGCTGGGCCCCGTGGGGAAATAGAGGAACTGAGCCATGCAAGGGGGTAGGGAGCGAACCCGGGGGGTGAAGCGGACATACCCTCTCAGGCCAAAAATCTGCTGAAAAGCCCCAACTGTTGCTATTCACAATTATGCCGAGAAACACCACTGATGCTATTCCCACGGTGCCCACATGCAGAAGGCGGAAGAGGGCTGGGTCTCGTCCCCTTTTAAAGGACCACCGTAGTTGGCCGACCCAGCCCCCTACACCTCCACCTTGGGGAGGGACTCTCGTGTCCTGGTCAGGCAAAACAAACTCCGATCACCTCCTTAAAGGGGGTGATCGTGATTGCTTGGGTAGAATGTCACAGCTATTTTATTCACACAAATGGAACTCCCCCCCCCCCCAAAGCTGTTTTAACAAAACTTAGATAAGGAACAATAATATTTGTTTTTCACCCAAATACTTAATAAAGTAAGGTGCAGTCAAGTGAAACATTCATATCCTTTGGGCCGGGCGGGGGGGGGGGTGGTGAAAACAGAACTGCCACGGCTGTTTGTATCTTATGAAAACATTGTCAAAACATGCTGTGTTTGCAGTTTCAAATTTCTGGTCTGGTTTAATAGGGCTTGTGTGCGTGTACACTTAAGTTTAATATTCAGACCTACAATATACCCTAAAAGAACAACATTACCGGATCTTATTTGTATGCTGTTCTTCAAAAAGCAAAACGAGGTCTAATTTAATATTGGAGTACACAGTTTACATATTTTGCCATTTTGCTATGGAAGTAATAACTGTTTGTAATACTATGTAATCCCCATGCCAATTGATGCTGGAGGCTATTTACATTAACACAATGCATTAAATTTTCAGACCAATTTTAACAAGGGAGAAACAGGAGGGAAAGAGGAAAAAAAGAAGAAGATGATAAACCTGGAAGAATCAATAAGGGATTATATATATATATATTATATATATATAATATATATATATATTCCTGTGCTGGAAGAGCTTGACAGTGAACCAACCCTAGAAGAACTTCACGTGGCCCTGGACTTTGGCAAGGCACCTGGAAAAGACAGCATCCCTGCTGAAGTCCTAAAATGCTGCAAAGAGATCATCGTCACTGAGCTGCATGAAATCCTCTGTCTCTGCTGGAGAGAAGGTGGAGTACCTCAAGACATGAGGGATGCAAACATCATCACGCTGTACAAGAACAAAGGTGACAGGGGTGATTGCAACAACTACCGCGGCATCTCTCTCCTTAGCGTTGTAGGAAAGTTGTTTGCCCGAGTTGTACTAAAGAGGCTCCAGGTACTTGCAGAGAGCGTCTATCCAGAATCGCAGTGTGGATTCCGAGCCAACAGGTCCACCACTGATATGGTATTCTCCCTTAGACAACTGCAGGAGAAATGCAGGGAACAACGACAGCCACTCTTTATAGCCTTTATAGATCTCACAAAGGCTTTCGACCTGGTCAGCAGAGACGGCCTCTTCAAGATTCTCCCCAAGATTGGATGTCCACCCAGGCTCCTCAGCATCATCAGATCTTTCCACAAGGACATGAAGGGCACTGTTGTCTTCGATGGCTCCACATCAGACCCTTTTGACATCCGAAGCGGAGTGAAGCAGGGCTGTGTTCTTGCACCAACCTTGTTTGGGATTTTCTTCGCTGTCCTGCTGAAGCAGGCCTTTGGAACTGCAACAGAAGGCATCTATCTCCGGACCAGATCAGACGGAAAGCTCTTCAACCTCTCCAGACTGAGAGCAAAATCCAAAGTCCAGCTGAAATGTCTGCGTGACTTCCTCTTTGCCGACGATGCAGCTGTCACTACCCACTCTGCCAAAGATCTCCAGCAGCTCATGGATCGTTTTAGCAAGGCCTGCCAAGATTTTGGACTGACAATCAGCCTGAAGAAAACACAGGTCATGGTTCAGGATGTGGACTCACCTCCCTGCATTACAATCTCTGAGCATGAACTGGAGGTTGTCCATGACTTTGTGTACCTTGGCTCAACGATCTCCGACACTCATTCTCTCAATACCGAGCTAAACAAGCGCATCGGTAAAGCAGCTACCACGTTTTCCAGACTCACAAAGAGAGTCTGGTCCAACAAGAAGCTGACGGAACATACCAAGATCCAGGTCTACAGAGCTTGCGTCCTGAGTACACTTCTGTACTGCAGCGAGTCATGGACTCTTCGCTCACAACAGGAGAGGAAACTGAGCGCTTTCCACATGCGCTGCCTCTGACGCATCCTCGGCATCACCTGGCAGGACAAAGTTCCAAACAACACAGTCCTGGAACGTGCTGGAATCCCTAGCATGTATTCACTGCTGAAACAGAGACGCCTGCGTTGGCTTGGTCATGTCGTGAGAATGGATGATGGCCGGATCCCAAAGGATCTCCTCTATGGAGAACTCGTGCAAGGAAAGCGCCCTACAGGTAGACCACAGCTGCGATACAAGGACATCTGCAAGAGGGATCTGAAGGCCTTAGGGATGGACCTCAACAAGTGGGAAACCCTGGCCTCTGAGCGGCCCGCTTGGAGGCAGGCTGTGCAGCATGGCCTTTCCCAGTTTGAAGAGACACTTTGCCAACAGTCTGAGGCTAAGAGGCAAAGAAGGAAGGCCCATAGCCAGGGAGACAGACCAGGGACAGACTGCACTTGCTCCCGGTGTGGAAGGGATTGTCACTCCCGGATTGGCCTTTTCAGCCACACTAGACGCTGTGCCAGAACCACCTTTCAGAGCGCGATACCATAGTCTTTCGAGACTGAAGGTTGCCAATACATATATATATTTAAAGTTTTGAGACATCTTCCAAATGGCCAAGGGAGGATAAAAGAAAAGATGAGCCAGAGGTATGCCTTCTTCAGTTTGAATACAAACAGAGAGCATACCAAGAAAACACCAGTGTTCATGCATTCTACACATGGGTACAGTTTAATGTTGAATGGGCACCCCCATTATATCCCTTTCCCACCACCTGTTAACAAGACCACTGGCACTGTGGGTTTAAGGGTTAGCCTGACCATAAGGACGCTCTGATGAGAGTTACATGGAGCCCAACCTGGAGGCCAGCCTCTGACATCACCCCTGGCTGGGTTGAAACTCCTCTCCAATTTTCATTGATACTTCCATGGGTAGAAAAGGAGGTAGTTCTTGAAATGTTGAACAAGAGACTGTCATGGCAGTACACATCCTGCCATGCACTGAGTGGTTTTCATTCTAATCTAGGTATATGCAGAAACCCCATAAGATGCTTCACTTGGTCCACAGAAGCCCATACGGCTTCCCTTGAACATTCTCAGGTGCGTGTCTTTGGGATGTACTCTGAAATCCACGTCAAATGTCACTATGTGTGAAATTTCAGTGCCATCCCTAGTATATTGCATTGCACTGGAGAAGCAAGGAGACTCACTGAGCCTTACCCAATACCATTAAAGCTCACCTGCTTCTGTACAGGTGTGGCACAAAGTCCTGCTTGCATTTATCCCAAAAGTGGACACATATATACTTTGAACAAAAACAGCCACACGGAAACATACTTCTGCTCTCATTTGAGAACCCAACTACTGTTTGAGAATCATTAATGCTCTCCCACCCACCGACTCCCAATTTCAGTGTGCAGTGCTTGTAGGTGCATGCAATTCTCTCTGAAAACATAAGCTCTCATCCTTCCCTGCTCACATTAGACTTTCTCGGGTCAGCTTATTCGCTTGACAGGACTATCAAAGAGCAAACAGGTGAATTCTCCTGAGTAATCAAAAGGCAGACGAAGGATCAGGAAAGGAGATGGCGTCGGCAAGCTTGGGAGGCAAAGGGAGAGATAGCAATTATGTATATTTCGGTAAGCCAGCATTTGTATTGCACACAGATTGAAAACTGGAGGGGCTACTTGGGCTCCTGTAAAATATGCAAGTGAAGAAAAGCAAATAGAGAGGGGGCAGGTGACTATTGATTGCCAGACAGCACTTTGCTGGATCTGGAGATTACCAGGGTGTGCCTGCACTGTCTGATAGGAGGCTGTGAGCAGAGAGCAGCTCAAAAATTGATGATCTACAAACAACAGGACTGAAAGGGGCTTCAGGAAGGAAGGGCTAAAGAAAGAGAAAAAACAAAAGCAAGCACATCAGAATAATCCCTGAGAAGTTCTAAGACTACAAAAAAGGTGACAGTGACCTTCGGAGAAGTTTCAATAGCTAAGAAGGTTTTTTCTTTTCTTTTCCTTCCAATGCTTAATTAATAACAGGAGCAATATAAAGAACCTCATATTTCCCAGAAGATCACCTTGCCTTGGGGGAAGTCCTTCCCCAGACTTCCAGATGTGCTGGTTGTAGAGAAGGAAATTTGCATGGTCAGAAGTGTGAGGCTTTGACATGCTGTAACTCAGCCATTTTCAACCACTGTGCCATGGCACACTGGTGTGCCACAAATGGTCTGCAGGTGTGCCACCAGAGTTTAGGGAAGGGTCATTTGTTAGTAGGGCCAATGGGGATGTGAGCTGTCCACCAACAACACAGTGTGCCTTGTCAATTGTCAAAACACTGATGGTGTGCCTTGACAATTTTAGTGCCTCAACAGTGTGCCGTGAGACGAAAAACGTTGAAAATCACTGCTGGAACTCCTTTCATGCATAGAAGCTGGCATGCTTCTGAGTTCCTGAAGATGGAAAATGGGCTGATGTGGACAATGTGGTGGAAGGAGTCATAACCCAGTGGTAGAGCATACGCTTTGTGTGCACAAAATCCCAGGTCCAAGACTGAGTTTTTCCAGTGAGGGCCAATAAAAAAATCCTGTCCAAAACCCTGGAGAGCTACGGCCTGACAGTGTGGATAATATTGAGCTTGATGGATTAATAGTCTACCACCTCAATATAAGGCAACTTTCTGTGAAACTTGCTGAATCAGATAATCAATAATGGTACTGTACACATAACAGCAGGGGATCTTCAGGGTTTTCAGGTGGATCTTCTTTAACCATAGCCAAAACCAACAGGGATTGAATTTGCAGCCTTCTATTTGCAACCAAATGTGCTCTACCACCTGAGCCATGCTCACTGTCCTAAAATATGCAGCTGCTTAGACCATTGGTGCACTGTGCACACACTAAAATCTGCTCTAGTTGCAGGAGTTCTAGATATAATTCTCAGCCCTATGCCCTGAGGTTCTTTTAGGTGGAGTTGAACCTCAGACTTCAACAGTATATCGAGCTCGGTACTGTCCACTGACCAACAGCAGCTCTCCAGGGTTCCAGGTAGCAGCTTTCTCTGCCCTTGCTGGACAAATTCAGTCTTGAACCTGGGACCATGTACACTTCCTGCTTACAGAGTGTGTGCTCTACTACTAAGCTCCCCCCATCCCAAACCATAGAATGGGGAACAGCATGAAAGAATTCTTATATCCGTGCCTTCCTTGAAAGCTTCCCAGAGGCATCCAGATGGCCATTGCTAATGGCCTGCAAACTCCTGCCAAGCAAGCAAAGAGACAATATTTAAAGTGGTGGCTGTCATATTCAGCAGAGGGAGAGCATCTGTCTCTCTTCATACCAGTGCAGCATCGCCCCAAGGGCTGGTACTCCCCTTGTGTTTCGTTTTAAGATTGTGGCATGCACATGAAAGTATCTGCTCCTTTTTTCTGGTATGTCAACTGATTTGAGAACATTTGTTGCCATCCACTGCTATTTATCTAATCTAGCAGGTCACCCCATACTATTTCAAACATAAAGATGAATTCGAGGGCTACAATTAAACCATGTCTCTTCTAAACCTTGGGGAGAACATGTAGCTCAGTGGCTGAGCACACAGTTTTGCATGCAGGAGGTCAGATTCAATCCCTGGTGGTATCTCCAGGAAGGGCCAGAAGAGAGTCCTAGCTTAAAACCTGGAGCCAGTGTAATCACTGCTAGTCAGTGTAGACAGTACTAGATGAATTAATGTCATCTTTCAGTAGGAGACAACTTCCTCTGTCCCAGCATTTATTGGGCCAATTCTGGGATTATCTATCTGCTAAATATTCAAGATCTGCCATCTGACTCACAGTCATATATTATGGAAGGAAAATAAAGGAGAATTATTGTACCCCGTTTCTCTCCTCAATTTTGCATATTTACTGTTCAGCTCAATTTGCCAGAGATTATAAGACGTATTTTTTTTTTAAGGAATTCAGTCACCTTCCTTCTACAAAAGCCTAGAAGGAAAATAAAATTCAAATTATTGCATATTAAAGTGATGGCTGCCATGAGACACAAATTCGAACATGATGCGCTACAGGAGACAGTTCATGCCAGTGCCCTGCATGTCGTGTCTTCTTTGTAAAGGACAGATGATCTATAATGACAATGCAAACAAGACACAAGGCTTATGCTGGTCTCTTGCCTGCTGTAGAAAGTGAATGTGTGGTGGTGAAGGTGGGATTGTGCCATCTTGTTATACCTACACATTTCCAGGACCCCATGTGTTTGGCACTGGTCTGCAGATGGCAGCACCACACGTGGGAAGGATTCCTCCACACCAGGCAGTCATAAGGTCACATTCTGGTAATACTTTTACTAAAACCCATTAAAAAACACACACACAATTTTAAGCAAACACTTAAGTTGCCATGCACTAGAACAGGGGTGTCCAAACCCCGGCCCAGGGGCCACTTGCGGCCCTCAGAGGCTCCCAATCAGGCCCTCAGGGAGCCCCCAGTCTCCAATGAGCCTCTGGCCCTCCAGAGACTTGCTGAAGCCCATGCTGGCCCAACACAACTGTTCTCAGCAAGAGGATCACTGTTCGACCTCTCACCTGAGTTGTGGGACGAGGGCTCCTTCCGCTACTTGCTGTTTCACATCTGTGATGCAGCAGTGGCAGCAAAGGAAAGTCTCGCCTTGCTTTGTGCAAGGTTTTTTATAGGCCTTGAGCTACTGCAAGACCGTCATTCATTCATATAAGTTCCATCTCTAATATATTCATTTATGTAAATTTATTCAAATTTTAAATGGTAAATTAATTCTTTTTTTTCAGGTCCCCCAACACAGTGTCAGAGAGATGATGTGGCCCTCCTGCCAAAAACTTTGGACACCCCTGCACTAGAGGTTAGGAAATGTGAAAGGGGTTGGGGAGGTAGGCCTGATGATCCAGGAAGATTTGCATTTTTTTAAGATGGAATCAGAAGGGTTTACGCAGACTCACATTGATCAGACTCACAGGAAGCCCAATCCTATGAGGCTCCAGCGCCACGACATTCTGAGCTGCCTAAATGGCCACCACTGTATCCCATGAGGTCAGAGCAGCTGCTTAAGTCTCCTTGGAAGAAGGAAACATTTGTTCCCTTACTCCGGGTAGTGCTCCCCTAGCACTAATGGGTCTTCTTGGAACTGTGCCTGCTATTTAGTGGGCACAGAACTGAGGAGGCTCATGTCAGGTGGCTCGGCTCAGGAGGGGTCATAGAATTTGGTGGTGGCCTCTGCCATCCTCTGCCACCCCCTCCCAGGCCTGGTCTGTCCTCCTGTCCACCTTCTCCTGCACAGTTCCCCCACCTCCCCAACTTCCCCCACCCTCCCAAGCCTCCTTGCCACCCAGTGGGCATACCTTCTACCCAGCACTCCTAGCTCACATTCTTCCAGCACTGAGGTCCTGCATCGACTGGTGCTGGCCTCACTGCTGGTGCTGGGAGCTTACCAACTGCACTGGAGTACCTTATGGCACTTTTGCAATGCCCAGGACTGGCAGTGTGGCTGAGGCACCAGTGGTAAATCTGAGAGGATAGAGCTGTAAGTACTATTGGACATGACATAAAAGTCAGGATCTGCATCCAGGACTTCTGAAATGAAAACAGATGATAATGGCTCAACACTTAAAAAAAAATTAAAGATACACACCTGAGAAAAACAACATTGAGTTGCAGCCTATGGAATGCATGTGGAAAACAGAGCACACAGAGCATTGTTCTATGTGCACATGCACAAATGTACATGGAAGAAACAAAAGTATTCTGTGCATGACACTTTGTTTGACATGTTGCGCAACATGTTGCATAAGCGTGTTGCACAAGTGCAGAACCAAGTCAAGAGTCCATTTGGATTTTGGTGTGCAACAGCCTTGCATTATCACTTCTTCTTGCACAGTGCTATGTGCAATTCAGAAGAGTGCAGCAGAATAACTTAGGCTACAACTTTATGCAATTGAGGGTGCAATCCTAACCCCTTATGTCAGTGCTTTCCAGCACTGGCATAGCAGTGCCAATGGGACGTGTGCTACATCCTGCAGTTGGGTGTCACTCAACTCCTCAAAGTAAGGGAATATTTGTTCCCTTAGAGCTGCATTGCTCTTATGTCAGTGCTGGAAAGCACTGACATAAGGGGTTAGGATTGCACCCGCAGTAGGGTAACAGGATACATCCTAATTTTTTTTTTTCCACCAAAAGTTCTTATTTTCCAAGAAAACTGAGTTCAGGCACTTTTACAGGCCCTGTGGATTCCAAATCAGAGCCAGAAGAGGGGAAAAAAAAAACATTTTCTAGATTTCATTATTCTAGAGCAGGGGTGCCCAAACCCCGGCCCTGGGGCCACTTGCAGCCCTTAAGCCCTCTCAATGCGGCCCTCAGGAAGCCCCCAGTCTCCAATGAGCCTCTGGCCCTTTGGAGATTTGTTGGAGCCCACACTGGCCTGACGCAACTGCTCTCAGCATGAGGGCGACTGTTTGACCTCTCGTGTTAGCTGCGGGATGAGGGCACCCTCCACTGCTTGCTCTTTCACATCTGTGATGCAGTAGTGGCAGCAAAGGAAAGGCTGGCTTTGCTTTGTGCAAGGCCCTTTATAGGCCATGAGCTATTGCAAGACCTTCATTCATTCATATAAGTTCATCTTTAATATATTCATTTATGTAAACTTATGTAAATTTATTCACATTTTAAATGTAAATTAATTCTTTTTCCCCCGCCCCTGACACAGTGTCAGAGAGACAGTGTGGCCCTCCTGCCAAAAACTTTGGACACCTCTGTTCTAGAGCTACAGGAGAATCTTCTCTTGGTGGGTTACTGAACTACCAGCATAAGAAAGAATACAGAGAAGGCAGCTCCTTTCAACTCCTTATGCCATTCTGTTGACTACCTAATGAGCAATCAGTGTTAAAAGCAGGGCTTTTCTTTCTAATGGAACGCGGGGGGACGGAGTTCCGGCACCTTTTTGCAGGGGCCCCACCCCTTTGGAGGCATTCCAGGAGGGGGCAAAATAGAGGCATTCGCTGGGTGGGTGCTGGGGGGTGTAGGGTGGGCAGGCGCCTGGCCCCTGCCTGACCGCACAACGACCCCCTCCTGCCCCCATCTCCAAGCTCTCACCTGAGCCCAGCCTGCCCCCCCTTCCCCGTGCTCTGCTTCCCAGCGCAGCTTACAAGCCGGTGGAGGGCACGGGGGACACATGCCGACACCGAGGAGGAGGATGGACAGCCAGCCAGCCAGCCAGGGAGACGGGCTGCGGCACCCACGGAACGCCCAGGTACTGGCTTGGCAGAGGAGGAGGGGAAGGAAGCTGGCTGGTGCAGCCCCGTGCCAATCTGCAGCATGAGCCTAGGTGTGTCTACTCAGAAGTAAGTCTCATTGTGCTCAATGGAGCTTGCTCCTAGGAAAGGGTGCATAGCCTTGCAGCCTGAAAGCCCAAGCATGTCTACTCAGAAGTAAGTTCCATTGTGTTCAATGGGGCTTACTCCTGGGAAATAGCCTTGCAACCTGAGTAGACAGGCAGAGGAAGGGCTCTGAGGCTGCAGTCCTCTCCACACTTTCCTGGGAGGAAGCCCCACTGCCTCTAATGGCACTGACTTCTGAGTAGACAGGCATAGGATTGGGCCCTGAGGCTGCCATCCTATCCACAGTAAGCCCCATTCACTAAAGTGGACTTCTAAGTAGACATGCATAGGATTAGGCTGCAATCCTAGGCACTTTCCTGGGAGTAAGCTCCATTGACTAGAACGAGACTTACTTCAGAGCAGACATACCTAGGATTGGGTTCTTAATCCTAGCATATATATCTGCACCCATTTTCACATGCTAAGGGCAGGTGAAAAGGGATTCTACATGTGTACAACGTACTGTCCAGCCTTGCCAGAGATCATAAGAACATAAGAACATAAGAACAGCCCCACTGGATCAGGCCATAGGCCCATCTAGTCCAGCTTCCTGTATCTCACAGCGGCCCACCAAATGCCCCAGGGAGCACACCAGATAACAAGAGACCTCATCCTGGTGCTCTCCCCTACATCTGGCATTCTGACTTAACCCATTCCTAAAATCAGGAGGTTGCGCATATACATCATGGCTTGTACCCCATAATGGATTTTTCCTCCAGAAACTCGTCCAATCCCCTTTTAAAGGCGTCTAGGCTAGACGCCAGCACCACATCCTGTGGCAAGGAGTTCCACAGACCGACCACGCACTGAGTAAAGAAATATTTTCTTTTGTCTGTCCTAACCCGCCCAACACTCAATATTAGTGGATGTCCCCTGGTTCTGGTATTATGTGAGAGTGTAAAGAGCATCTCCCTATCCACTCTGTCCATCCCCTGCATAATTTTGTATGTCTCAATCATGTCCCCCCTCGAGCGTCTCTTTTCTAGGCTGAAGAGGCCCAAACGCCGTAGCCTTTCCTCATAAGGAAGGTGCCCCAGCCCCGTAATCATCTTAGTCGCTCTCTTTTGCACCTTTTCCATTTCCACTATGTCTTTTTTGAGATGCGGCGACCAGAACTGGACACAATACTCCAGGTGTGGCCTTACCATAGATTTGTACAACGGCATTATAATACTAACCGTTTTGTTCTCAATACCCTTCCTAATGATCCCAAGCATAGAATTGGCCTTCTTCACTGCCACCGCACATTGGGTCGACACTTTCATCGACCTGTCCACCACCACCCCAAGATCTCTCTCCTGATCTGTCACAGACAGCTCAGAACTCATCAGCCTATATCTAAAGTTTTGATTTTTTGCCCCAACGTGCATGACTTTACACTTACTGACATTGAAGCGCATCTGCCATTTTGCTGCCCATTCTGCCAGTCTGGAGAGATCCTTCTGGAGCTCCTCACAATCACTTCTGGTCTTTACCACTCGGAAAAGTTTGGTGTCGTCTGCAAACTTAGCCACTTCACTGCTCAACCCTGTCTCCAGGTCATTTATGAAGAGGTTGAAAAGCACCGGTCCCAGGACAGATCCTTGGGGCACACCGCTTTTCACCTCTCTCCATCGTGAAAATTGCCCATTGACACCCACTCTCTGCTTCCTGGCCTCCAACCAGTTCTCAATCCACAAGAGGACCTGTCCTCTAATTCCCTGACTGTGGAGTTTTTTCAGTAGCCTTTGGTGAGGGACCGTGTCAAACGCCTTCTGAAAGTCCAGATATATAATGTCCATGGGTTCTCCCGCATCCACATGCCTGTTGACCTTTTCAAAGAATTCTATAAGGTTTGTGAGGCAAGACTTACTCTTACAGAAGCCATGCTGACTCTCCCTCAGCAAGGTCTGTTCGTCTATGTGTTTTGAGATCCTATCTTTGATGAGGCATTCCACCATCTTACCCGGTATGGATGTTAGGCTGACCGGCCTATAGTTTCCCGAGTCCCCCCTCTTTCCCTTTTTAAAAATAGGCGTGACATTTGCTATCCTCCAATCTTCTGGCACTGTGGCCGTTTTGAGGGACAAGTTGCATACCTTAGTCAAGAGATCTGCAACTTCATTCTTCAATTCCTTAATAACCCTTGGGTGTATGCCATCAGGGCCCGGTGACTTATTGATCTTTAATTTATCAATGAGGTCTGAAACATCTTCTCTTTTAACCTCTATCTGACTTAACTCCTCAGTTAGGAGGGGCCGTTCGGGCAGCGGTATCTGCCCGAGGTCTTCTGCCGTGAAGACAGATGCAAAGAACTCATTTAATTTCTCTGCCATCTCTAAGTCTCCTTTTATCTCCCCTTTCCCTCCCTCACCATCCAGAGGGCCAACCGCTTCTCTGGCGGGTTTCCTGCTTCTAACATATTTGAAGAAGCTTTTATTATTCCCCTTAATGTTGCTGGCCATGCGTTCCTCATAGTCTCGCTTGGCCTCCCCTATCACCTTCTTACATTTCTTTTGCCACAGTTTATGTTCCTTTTTATTCTCTTCATTAGGGCAAGACTTCCATTTACGGAAGGAAGCTTCCTTGCCCTTCACAGCCTCTCTAACTTGGCTGGTTAGCCATGCGGGCACTCTCCTGGATTTAGTGGAACCCTTCTTTCTTTGCGGTATACACCTCTGCTGGGCCTCTATTACTGTTGTTTTAAGCAGCCTCCATGCACTCTGGAGAGACTGGACTCTTTTTACCCTCCCTTTCAACCTCCTTCTAACCAGCCTCCTCATTTGAGGGAAGTCCGCCCGTCGGAAGTCAAGGGTTTTTGTTAGAGATTTGCCTGGTATTCTTCCCCCAACGTGCACGTCAAAATGGATCGCAGCATGATCACTGTTCCCCAATGGCTCAGTAACGTTTACATCTCTAACCAGGTCCTGCGTACCGCACAAAATTAAATCCAGAGTCACCTGTCCTCTGGTGGGCTCCGTGACTAGCTGATCTAAGCCACAGTCATTTAGTACGTCAAGAAATCCGGTTTCCTTATCGTGACCAGAACACAAATTGACCCAGTCAATATGAGGATAATTGAAGTCCCCCATGATTACAACCCTGTCCCTCCTTGTCACCTCCCTGATCTGTTTCCTCATTTCAAGGTCCCCATCAGATTTCTGGTCTGGAGGACGATAGCACGCCCCCAGCATTACATCGCTGCACAAGCCTGGTAATTTAACCCACAGAGATTCTACGGTGGAGTCGGACCCACCTTCAATCTCTACTTTGCTGGATTCTATCCCTTCCTTAACATAAAGGGCCACCCCACCTCCAACACGCCCCTGCCTGTCCCTCCTGTAGAGTTTATAGCCCGGGATTGCGGTATCCCACTGATTCTCCGCATTCCACCAGGTTTCCGTTATGCCCACTATGTCAATATTTTCCCTTGTCACCAGACATTCCAGTTCTCCCACCTTTGCTCGTAGACTTCGGGCATTCGCATAAAAGCATTTATACACGGAATGCCCCAGGATGGGCTGATTATTCTCTCCTTTGTCCCCGCATCCTCTCATTGTGCCAAACCGTCTATCACATCCCATCACCCTACCTTTCCCAATTTCTTCTCCTACTCTGCCTTTGTCTTGTTGTTCTCTAACCTCCCCATCCTCATCCCATAGGGATGAGGAGTCCCGAACCAGATGCCCCTCGGCTCCTGTCGGCCTTCCCCCAGGGATCAGTTTAAAAGCTGCTCTGCCACCTTTTTAATGTTATGCGCCAGCAGTCTGGTTCCATTCTGGTTCAAATGGAGCCCGTCCCTCTTGTACAGGCCCCGCTTGTCCCAAAACGTTCCCCAGTGCCTAACGAATCTAAACCCCTCCTCCCTACACCACCGTCTCATCCACGCATTGAGACCCCTGATCTCCGCCTGCATAGCTGGCCCTGCGCGTGGAACAGGTAGCACTTCAGAGAACGCTACCTTTGAGGTCCTGGCTTTCAGCTTCCTGCCTAAAAGCCTAAATTTGGCCTCCAGGACCTCCCAGCTACACTTGCCCACATCGTTGGTGCCGACATGCACCACAGCCGCTACCTCTCCCCCAGCACTGTCTACCAGCCTGTCTAGATGAAAAGTGATGTCCGCAACCTTCGCACCAGGCAGGCAAGTCACCATGCGGTCCTCACATCCGTCGCAAACCCCCCTCTCTATGTTTCTAATAATCGAATCCCCCACTACAAGAAGCCCCCGACCCCCCTCCCACCGAGGAGTATCCCGAGTGCGCTCGGATACGGGCCCATCCCCTGGAGAAGGGATCCCCCCTAGGGGATTGTTTCCCTCCTCTCCAGGATGACGTCCTCCAGTCCCGAGACTTCCCACCCGGGCAGCCGAGGAGCTGCACACCTGAGGTTGGGACGAAGCCTGATCGTCCCCAGAAGTCTCCCCACGGTCCTCCTCTGGCTGCCTGCGCTTCTCCAGGTCGGCCACCAAGGCTTCAAGGGAGCGGACGCGTTCCCTGAGAGCCTGGAGCTCCTTGCATTGAGGACACACCCATGACTTATGCCCCAGAGGCATATAATCATACATGTGGCACTTGATGCAGAACACTGGATAGCCCCCACCCTGCTGCTGGCTGTCTGACTGCATAGCTTTTTTTTTGTTGTTGTTGTTTTATTTAGGGTTCCTTTTAAAAACCGTACACTGGTTAGCAGCCCTGTTCTCAAGGGAAGAGGAAGGGCAGCGTATGGGGCCCTGTCCTCCTCGCCCTGCTGCTGAACTCGCCCAGATGCTAAACTCTTGTGCCTTACCTGGCACTTAGTTCCCGAGGCACTGGGTTCCCAGAGGCCACACGCGTCTGCAGAGAGCCTCACGCGATGGCCTGCCTAGCTTTATACTCCTGGCTGGCTCCTCCCCCCTCCTTCCTTCCTGATTGAAAGGGGGCTGGCCTTCCCAGGTGAGTTTACAAAAGCTCAGGAAGGCAAATGGCTGCTGATGGGCGTGACCTACTCTGCAGACTCCTGAATGGACTGCTTGGATTAGCCTAATGGGGCTCTTAATGGGTTGGGAATTGGCCCTTCCTAGGTCCTTTCCCTCCTAGTTCTGTTCTCTTAGGCTGGACTGTTTTTGTAACCTCAAGCTGGTTTTTATTTGGTTTTGTTTAATTATTTATTGCTCTCTAGATCCTGTGTCCCAATTTACTGACCTGTTTAGGTTATGTTCTAACTTAGATTAGGTTTAACCTGGGTTAAGTATAGGTTTAATTTAAACAAGTAGAAAAAACCTGCTTTCCACTTTATCCTCCTCCCTTCCTTCGATTAAGTGCTACCTTAGGTGCAGCTAACTTTCAACTTTGATTTAAATGCCTGACCCTTGGGCTCTTACTAACGAGTAGGACTCTGCTCTTACTCACGAGTAGGACTCTGCTCCTGCTCAGAGTAGCCCTATGTGCTACTTAGGTGCTAACTTTCAATTTTGATTTAAGGTTGCTTTAAAGGTAAGGTTAAGGTTAGAAGACAGGGAGTTAGAAAGACAAAGCGTTAGAATGAGTACACTTACCTCCTCCTCCTGCTCCTCCTCCTCTCCTTCTCCAAAACTCAGAGGTCTCCTTGCCTTCTCCTCGCCCAGATGCTAAACTCTTGTGCCTTACCTGGCACTTAGTTCCCGAGGCACTTGGTTCCCAGAGGCCACACGCATCTGCATGAGATCCTCCTCATCCTTCCCCCACAAGCATGCCCTCTGCCAGCCAGTGTTTGCAGCTCCTCTCCAGCAATGCACAGCAGCTGCTCAGGGCAGCAGAGAACATACAATTGCATGCCAAGCGCCTTCTCAAAGACACAGAGTATTCTGATACCTGAATTAAACCATATTTAATTGCTTGTTTGCAAACATAGCTGTTTCTATGTGCACCTAAGGACCCCTCTCCTGTAAGAATTCCTTTTTTGTTCTTACTCCCACAGTTGCTTAGAGTAATTTTACTACATGGAACTCATGTAAGCCATTTTTTGGAATCCATTCACTGCTTCCTCTCCTCAAAGTAGTGCCACACTACATACTACACGCTACAAGTGCACCTGTACAGTATTTTTCCCCATGCATAGAAAAAATAGCTAGGGGGAAGGGGATGTGGAGATTGACAGCCCAATCATATGCATGTCTACTCAGAAGTAAGTTCATCTTTAGGGGAGAAGCACATAAAAATATTTTATTTCTCCAATAAAAATGGTTTAAAAATATAAATAAATAAATAAATAAATAAATAAATAAAGATTAACAAGTTGTGAGTTCCTGCACCTTTTTATTTACAAAAAAAGCACTGGTTAAAAGGCATAACGGGTAAGTTTGCATGCTCAGAAAAACCACAGAGACTTCTCTAACCCATTCCAAAGGTTTGGTTTTAAGTGCAGGACAAAGAATTGTAAAGAGAAGACACAGACAACAAACAAAAAGCCAACACAAACACAGCAACAAGCAAGCTAAATGAAACTGAGTACAGGTGGAGCCTCTTTATCCATGGGTGTTCTGTTCCTGGACCCCTTTGGATACTGAAAACTGCGGATAATGAAATCCATGGTTTTCAGAGACTGCTTTGCTCTGGTCACATCCTGAGCTGTTCTGAGTGTCGAAGTTCAGTTCAGTTCAGTTCAGTAGACCTTTATTGGCATAAAATACAGAGAAAGAACAAAACAAAACAAAAATATACAAAGACACCACAACATAGACATCAGTCTTATCCTCACATACTGCCCAGAGTTCCAGAGCTCTGCCTGGCAATTACCCCAAATAAAAAGGCAGCGACCCTATCAAGGGTCTCAGAGTCAGATGTGGAAAGGAGAGACTGAAGCATGATTGAGTCCTCCCAGCCCTGCATCCTAGTTAGCAAAGGGCCTAGATATTTCTTGCGTGAGACGTCATGAAGTGGGCAGTAGAAAAGGGTATGTGTTATGGTCTCAATACAATCCCTACCACACTTGCATTTCCTCTCCGAGTAGGGAATACCACTGAACCTGCCCGATAACACGGCTGATGGAAGAGCATTACATCTTGCAAGTGTGAATGCTCTCCGAGCCTGTGGGCACTCCAGGTGATAAAAGAAGGAGGCCAGTTTCCCAAAACTGATTGGAACATGGAGATAGAGTGGAGAGCATGTGGTTCTGGCGGCACTAAACAGCTCTTGTTGTTCGATGTCAAGAATTCTTTCTTTGACGATTCTGTAAGCAGCATCACACCCAATCATGCCTAGCTCTGCAGTGTCCAGCCCTATTGACTTGAGCTTGGTTAGAAGATCAGTGATCTCTAATGGCAGGACTGAATCCGACAATAATTGGAGCATTAGACCAGAGGAGGTAGGGTTAAATAAAGTCCTAAACCAAAATTTCAGTAATCTAAGCCAAGCAGTCGTCTTTAGCCGAATTAACCCCACCTCAAGACACAGAACCGAGTAGGGAACGCACCTGGGTAAACCCAAAATCTTCCGCAGAAAGGAGGCTTGAATGCGTTCTAATGGTTGGGTAATAGCCTTATACCAGACGGGAGAGCCATAAAGGACCAGGGAAAGAATCTTTCCCTTAAATGCCTCCAGAGCAGCTGGAACATAACCATTGCCGCAGGTAAAAAAGAAACGGGAAATAGCTGAGGACGCCAGTTTGGATGCGTTCTGCACTGCCTTACGATGAAAAGCCCAAGTGAGCCTGTAATGGAAGTTGATTCCCAGGTACTTGAAATGCTTAACCTGCTCCATTTTATTGCCATTACAAGACCACTTAAAAGCCTTCCATCTATTGGCAAATATCATTATCTTAGATTTAGCATAGTTGATTTGCAATTTGTTGGACAGAAGATACTCTTCAGTGCGATTCAGCAGACGTTTTAGGCCAATCCTAGTACGGGATATCAGTACTGCATCATCCGCATACAGAAGTAGCGGCACTTGGCTTGCGCCAAGCTTCGGGCAATGGCTATCTACTTCCTTCAGGGATGGGGCAAGGTCATTTAGAAACAGATTGAAAAGCATGGGGGCCAAGACACAGCCCTGTTTGACCCCTTTGTTGGTAGCGATGGAATGAGTTAGATTCCCACTTCAGGAGCGTCTAACCCTGCATGAAGTATTTAGATGGAGGGACCTAATCAGCAGCAACAATCTTTTATCAATCCCCATGTTTTCCAACTTGGACCAAAGAAGCTCCCTATCCACAGAATCGAAGGCACCTTTCAGATCAAGGAAGGCTACATAAAGGCGAGCCTTGCATATCCTAACCTGCTTATGGGCCAAATGAGATAGGATCAAACAATTGTCCAAAGTTGATTTGCCCCGACAGAAGCCAGATTGCTCGGGGCCTAAGATGCCTTGCGAAGTAACCCAGAGAGTAAGTTTATTGCATAGATATTTAGCATAAATCTTACCTATTACAGAAAGCAAACTAACGGGCCGAAAATTTCCTGGTGTGGTAGGGTCACCCTTTTTATGGATAGGAATAACTGTCGCTGTAAGCCAGACATTGGGCAATAGGCCAGAACTGTCAATCACTGTAAAGACGTGGGCAAGTAACTGGGCCCACCATTCCGGATCGCCTTTTAAAAGCTCAGGTGGTATTTCATCTGGACCTGCAGCCTTCCCTGGCTTCAATTGCATAATTAGTTCTTTAATTTCCTCAGGGGTCACAGGAGAGTGTCGAAGATGCTGAGCGTTCTGTGAGGTACAGAATGGCATCTGGAACATTTTTTGGATGACCTCTGGTTTTACTGGAAGGCATCAAAAAACCGCTCCGGGGGCAGTTGGAGAGGCCATGTCAAAAAACCGCTCTGGGCACCACTGCACACGGCCTCTCTAAGGCTCAGAAAACCTCCCAGACGCAACTGGAACAAGGTTCCATTTGGGAGGTCTGTGTGTGTGTGTGTGGGGGGGGGGGAAATCCCAGGGTTCAGCA
The DNA here is from genome assembly GCF_035046505.1 of Tiliqua scincoides. Classification (NCBI taxonomy): domain Eukaryota; kingdom Metazoa; phylum Chordata; class Lepidosauria; order Squamata; family Scincidae; genus Tiliqua; species Tiliqua scincoides. The sequence continues at coordinate 10,889,438 of NC_089832.1, forward strand.
TTCATGGTTTGGTCAAATTCATGGATAAAGAGGCCCCACCTTCAATTCTCAATGGAAAATCTTGAGTTGCATGCAAGTCTAAACCAACGATGAACAAAAGGGCCTTAAGAACAGAATAGCCCAACAATTTTGTCTTCTATAATATATTTATAATTGTAGTGTCCAGTTTTTTTCCTCAAAAAAAAGTAAAGGGCCTAAAAACTATATTCCTAAAGGGCCCTGATTAAAAGGGAGAGGGGAGGGAGAGGAGGAAGGCCAAGGTCAAGGCAGAATGGAGGAAAGAGAGGAAACAAAAGTTGTAATGTAGTCTCAGAAGAGCTACATTCTTGTCCATCCCTTTCTCCCTTTTCCAATACAGAAAACAGAAGATGTGAAATCATAAAAGCCAGTGTTTCTCAAACTATGAGTGGGGACCCACTAGATGGGTTGCGAGTCCATTCCAGGTGGGTTGCAAAGCACCTAATTCAGCTGCTGCTGAAAAGACAGGGTACCGAGCTGCGAGGCAGGGTGGGCTCCCAGTGGGAGAGAGAGGCCTGCTGCTTTGCCCTGAATAGGTGGGAAGATGGGACTCTGGAAAGGGGGGGAGGGTTGTGTGGTTGGAGAAGGATCTGGATCTGTGTTCTGCTTTGACTTTCCAGCTGTTATGTTTTAATTCTGAGCTATGCAAAATGCTATGAGCTATGCACAAGCACACAGTGTAATAGGACCTTTGGCTGATTGCAGCTTAGGTTTGAAGCCTAATTGATGATGTCACTTCTGGCCATGACCTCAGTTCCAGGTTAGTGACATTGCTTCTGCTGGGTCCTGATAGATTTTCATTCTAAAAAGCGGGTCCCAGTGCTTCAAAGTTTGAGACCAACTTATATAAGCAGATGGAAATGGGCACCCCCACCAACTTGGTGCCTTAGTCAACCTCTTCACTCAGCTTCATGAGTGGGCTGAACCCAATTCAACACACACATACACACAGTTTTTCTCCAACTGAAATACTGTAGTTAGCATTGCATTCATTTTATAGATGTGAACTGCAAGCCAAAGAATGCATCATTAGCTTGCATGGAATGTATCCTAATTCCAGGATACATTCCTGGAATTGACCAGGATACAGCCAGGCCAAAGCTCTCTGAACCAAAGTGTTAAGAGGAGGGAATTGCATGGATATTCCCCTATGTGGTGATAATTCTATGCTAAGTACGACGCTTGCATTTAAAGAGACTGTGAAATAAAGACGCTTCTAACAGGAACACAATTGGAACATTTGAGGAAAATTGAGCAATTCTGAGGTGTTCTCAAATGCAGAGAAAACTACCTTCGGGAAGGATAATATTAAAAGTTACTCTTTACAAGAAGCAGATTGCAGCAATTAAGGAACAATAAATAGGATGCCTGTAGAAGGAATGGACTTTTGCAGGTATTCTCTTCTTCTTTCAAAGACCTTCTTTGAAGGATCACTGGGGTCTACATGAATGAACATAGGAAACAGTTTTGTACCAAGTGAGCTGTGTGTTCACCTAGCTCAGGATAACCCCTACCCCAGGGGTTCTCACACAATTAGCACCGGGACCCACTTTTTAGAATCTGTCAGGAAGATGTCGTAACTGGAAGTGACATCATCAAGCAGGAAAATTTTTAACAATCCTAGGCTGCAATCCTACCCACACTTACCCAGGAGTAAGTCCAATTTACTATCATTGCTAAAAGCTTATACACAGTAGCTTGTTAAAAGTCCAGCTCTAACATTTCCCCAAATGCAGTCACATATCATGGTAGCATCAAGTCTAATATATTAAAAATAAAATATTGAAATGAATGGGGACCCACCTGAAATTGGCTCGTGACCCACCTAGTGAGTCCCGACCCACAGTTTGAGAAACACTGCCCTGCCCAAATTGGTGGCAGCAATTCAGCAAGTGCACTCTCCTTCTGCCTTACTGCTTGTCCAGAGAGGGGTTGCCAGCAGTCACATGCTGATCCAGGGCAGTAGTGTCTAGAGTAGCATTCTCACTCCCTTCCCGTTCCCCTCCCCTTTCCTGTTTGAAGATGCAGCTTTCCAGGAAATAGTACACACATAAAATATAGGTGTGTGATAACATTCCTAAGGACATTCCTTTTACCTGCAGAAGGCCTTGGAAACATTGGCAACTTCTGTAGGTAAACCGTATTGTTTTACCACTGAGCAGCAGGCCTGTCCGAGAGTTTGGGATGCAATGAGCTACATCTTTCAATAAAGTATTATAACATTCAAAGCAGAAATAAGTGGTGGGAGAATAAAATGTGCCTTCTATGAAGACATTTCAAGTTTTTTGCTGTATTGTCTTAAATGACGCGTGGCTATGGGGAGTGCTGTGATCAGGTCCTGCATTTTAAAATTTACCACAATAACACAGGCAAGAAGTTGAAAAGTTTGGGGCAGTTACCAAAAAGTCCCTGTCCTACATGCACATCAACTAAGACTATAAAGGCCTCAGTACCCGGAGCAATATCTCATCTACTCACCTCAATAGGCAGGTAGAGTCAAGAGAGAGCAATAAGGAAGTTCTGTTTCAGAGGAGGCTGTATATAGACTGATAAATAGACTACCGGGTAGATGGGACTCGTCAGCCTGGGAAGGCAGCTCATCTAAGAGAAGGAAACTCTGACCTCAAACCTCCACTGCCTTGTGGCTATATCCAGTTGTGGAAAAGGCTTCAGGAGTCAACCTCGAGGCAAAATCAGGAGCAGTCCCTGAGGCAGTTCGCGGCTGTACACAGTCACGCTCTGGCAACTCCTGCAACGCCGTTGGAAACAACCGTACTGGCTTCTGCCTTTCCATTGGATCATTCCAGTGATGTGGAGAGGGGGGATTTGCTGCATGGGTAACAGCCTATCCTCCATACCTTCTTTACCCAGGCTTCGCGCACTGGAGAGGACACTCCAACTTCGCCATACGGCGTCGACACAACACGGGAAGCAGCAGTTTACCGGTTATAAGTCTTCGCTCAATTGGCATAGAGCGTGATGCCAGGGGCTGCTTCCAACGGTGGGAGAGATCATTGCATCTCATTGGGCAGCTACCGCCTGCCTTAAGCTGGGCAGTCCCCAGCCAGTAAGGTGTTGCCTCACCACGGTCCGTTAACCTCACGGGGTGCGTGGGGTTTAGGGTGAAAACCGACAAGCGGATCAACAACTCTGCACCATGCAACAGAAAACAGAGAACTTCTGCCCTAAAGCTGGGCACCTGGAACGTAAGGACAATGACACCTGGCTTCTCTGATGATCTGCAAGAAATAGATGACGCACGCAAAACAGCTGTCATCGACATGGAGCTGAGCAGACTGCAGATGGACATTGTCATCCTTCAAGAGATGAGGCTGCCAGATTCCGGATCTGTCAAGGAGAGAAATTTCTCATTTTTCTGGCAGGGAAAACCACCAAACCAGGGAACATGGGAACAGGGAACATGGGAAACCAGGGAACATGGTGTTGGCTTTGCGGTCAGAAATACCCTGCTGAAGTCCATCATCCCACCTACTGTGGGAAGTGAAAGAATTTTGTCCCTGCAGCTCCAGTCATCAGCAGGACCTGTCACTCTCATCAGTGCTTATGCACCAACTGTCGTCTCCAGCAGAAGCCAAAGACAAATTCTATGATGGCCTGGCCACCACTATCAAGGAGATCCCCGTAAAAGAGCCATTGTTCATCCTCGGCAATTTCAGTGCTAGAGTTGGTGCTGATAACAGTTCGTGGCCCACTTGCTTAGGTCAGTTCGGCACTGGGAAGATGAATGAAAATGGCCAACGCCTGCTAGAGTTTTGCTGTCTTCATGGTCTCTGTGTCAGCAACACATTCTTCAACACGAAGCCCCAACATAGAGTCTCTTCGAGACACCCAAGATCAAAGCACTGGCACTAGCTTGACCTGATTCTCACCAGATGCTCCAGCCTCCCCAGCATCAAGATCACGTGCAGCTATCAGGGTGCTGCCTGCGACACTGACCACTCCCTGGTGTGCAGCAGAGTGAAACTGCAAACAAAGCAAGTGTATCACACGAAAAAGGAAGAAAGACCTCACATTGATACCAGCAAGACCAGAGATCAGAGAAAAGTGGAGGAATTTGCATGAGCACTTGAGGAATCTCTTCCAGGCCTGGCCAATGCAAACGCATCAGTAGTATAAGGGACCCACCTTCTGTCAAAATACCAGAACCACGTGACCAGATGCGGAAACCCCTCTCCCCGCCCCCCCCGGAAGCACGTGACCGGATGCGGAAATACGTCAGCAGAAACCACGCCCCGGAAGGGGTGGAGGGTGGGTATGTGACCCCTCTAGGAACTCCTCACGAGGTCCCTGACCACGTGATGGAGGTTTCAGAATGGCAGGACCAGTGGGGCGCCATTTTCTGCACTGCCCCCCGGAAATGGGGTGCCATGAGCTTTTATTGAGTCCGTCTTGAATTTTGGGGGTGAGACGCTTTCGACCCAATTCTCTGCAGGGTTGTTTTACAAAGACACCCCAGGGGAACATGAATCAACAGTCCTGGATGGGGATAACCAAGGCTTTATTAGAAGAGCTGCCCTGACTGCTGAAAGCAGAAAAATAGACCTCCTGGGGCACCTCCATGCAGACTTGTTTTTTCAAGAAAAACTGTTAAATGGGGTGGACGTGAAAATCAAGCTCACGCGGAGTAAAGACGCATTCTGCCTTATGAGCGATGATCCCGGCGCACAGTACAAGCTGCAAATCCTGACTGCATCACTGTTTGTAAAGAAAGTCAGAGTAGCCCCAGGTGTACGTCTGGGTCACGCCGAAACACAGCCAAATACCCTGTGGATAGAGTTTCTATGAAAATTTTCAGCATTGCTGCTGGAAGCAGAATATCCAATCAAGAAAACCTATTCCTGGGGCAACTACCTAAGCTTGTTGTGGTAGGCCTTGTGGATAACGATTCATTCAGCGGTGCATATGATAAAAACCTCTTTAATTTCAAGCATTATGACAAACTTTTTTGCAATTTACCAGTCTGGACATCAAATCCCGGCAAAACCATTTCAACCTTGCTTTGATGAAGGAAACTGCATGAGGGAATACATGAGCCTGGTTCATGCATCTGGTAAACACATGAAAGACAAAGCCTTGTTAATTAACAGAGAAGATTATGCAAGAGGCTATACCCTGTTTGCCTTTGATCTCTCACCCGATCAAGAATGTGGCAGTCACTATTCCTTGATTAATACAGGGATCTGCGGGCAGAAATACGGTTTGCCAGGCCCCTCCCACAAACTGTGAATATGATTGTATATGGTGTTTTTGACAATATTATTGAAATTAACCATAGGAGGAGTGTTTTGTTTGATTATATGTAAAGATGGACACGCTGCAGTTAACACGCCTGATGGATACAAACTCCTACACCAGGAAGATGTTCAAAGGTATATTTCCTTCTGACCAGCTGCCTAAAAAGAAACTTCTGCAGAGACCACTGGGGCTAGTGGTCAACACACATTCACACAACCTGCCTGGAGAACACTGGCTTGCGATATACCTGACAGAAGACAACCACGGTGAATTTTTTGACTCCTATGGACACCCCCCAGACCATCCCCGCCTCCCCAGAGCCATCATGACATTTTAAAGAAAAAACGCCTCTGTAACAACATTTCAAACAAGGCAACTACAGGCCCCAGATGCTGTGACCCGTGGGTACCATTGTATTGGCAACCTTCAGTCTCGAAAGACTATGGTATCGCGCTCTGAAAGGTGGTTCTGGCATAGCGTCTAGTGTGGCTGAAAAGGCCAATCCGGGAGTGACAATCCCTTCCACACCGGGAGCAAGTGCAGTCTGTCCCTGGTCTGTCTCCCTGGCTATGGGCCTTCCTTCTTTGCCTCTTAGCCTCAGACTGTTGGCAAAGTGTCTCTTCAAACTGGGAAAGGCCATGCTGCACAGCCTGCCTCCAAGCGGGCCGCTCAGAGGCCAGGGTTTCCCACTTGTTGAGGTCCATCCCTAAGGCCTTCAGATCCCTCTTGCAGATGTCCTTGTATCGCAGCTGTGGTCTACCTGTAGGGCGCTTTCCTTGCACGAGTTCTCCATAGAGGAGATCCTTTGGGATCCGGCCATCATCCATTCTCACGACATGACCAAGCCAACGCAGGCGTCTCTGTTTCAGCAGTGAATACATGCTAGGGATTCCAGCACGTTCCAGGACTGTGTTGTTTGGAACTTTGTCCTGCCAGGTGATGCCGAGAACGCGTCGGAGGCAGCGCATGTGGAAAGCGCTCAGTTTCCTCTCCTGTTGTGAGCGAAGAGTCCATGACTCGCTGCAGTACAGAAGTGTACTCAGGACGCAAGCTCTGTAGACCTGGATCTTGGTATGTTCCGTCAGCTTCTTGTTGGACCAGACTCTCTTTGTGAGTCTGGAAAACGTGGTAGCTGCTTTACCGATGCGCTTGTTTAGCTCGGTATTGAGAGAATGAGTGTCGGAGATCGTTGAGCCAAGGTACACAAAGTCATGGACAACCTCCAGTTCATGCTCAGAGATTGTAATGCAGGGAGGTGAGTCCACATCCTGAACCATGACCTGTGTTTTCTTCAGGCTGATTGTCAGTCCAAAATCTTGGCAGGCCTTGCTAAAACGATCCATGAGCTGCTGGAGATCTTTGGCAGAGTGGGTAGTGACAGCTGCATCGTCGGCAAAGAGGAAGTCACGCAGACATTTCAGCTGGACTTTGGATTTTGCTCTCAGTCTGGAGAGGTTGAAGAGCTTTCCGTCTGATCTGGTCCGGAGATAGATGCCTTCTGTTGCAGTTCCAAAGGCCTGCTTCAGCAGGACAGCGAAGAAAATCCCAAACAAGGTTGGTGCAAGAACACAGCCCTGCTTCACTCCGCTTCGGATGTCAAAAGGGTCTGATGTGGAGCCATCGAAGACAACAGTGCCCTTCATGTCTTTATGGAAAGATCTGATGATGCTGAGGAGCCTGGGTGGACATCCAATCTTGGGGAGAATCTTGAAGATGCCGTCTCTGCTGACCAGGTCGAAAGCCTTTGTGAGATCTATGAAGGCTATAAAGAGTGGCTGTCGTTGTTCCCTGCATTTCTCCTGCAGTTGTCTAAGGGAGAATACCATATCAGTGGTGGACCTGTTGGCTCGGAATCCACACTGCGATTCTGGATAGACGCTCTCTGCAAGTACCTGGAGCCTCTTTAGTACAACTCGGGCAAACAGCTTTCCTACAACGCTAAGGAGAGAGATGCCGCAGTAGTTGTTGCAGTCACCCCTGTCACCTTTGTTCTTGTACAGCGTGATGATGTTTGCATCCCTCATGTCTTGAGGTACTCCACCTTCTCTCCAGCAGAGACAGAGGATTTCATGCAGCTCAGTGACGATGATCTCTTTGCAGCATTTTAGGACTTCAGCAGGGATGCTGTCTTTTCCAGGTGCCTTGCCAAAGGCAAGGGAGTCCAGGGCCACGTGAAGTTCTTCTAGGGTTGGTTCGCTGTCAAGCTCTTCCAGCACAGGCAGGCACTCAATGTTGTTCAGTGCTTCTTCGGTGACTACATTTTCTCTGGAATATAGCTCAGAGTAGTGCTGCACCCAGCGTTCCATCTGCTGCACCCGATCCTGGATGACCTCGCCTGTGGCAGACTTCAGAGGGGCAATTTTCTTCTGTGTTGGACCTAGGGCCTGCTTGATACTATCATACATCCCCTTGATGTTGCCCGTGTCAGCTGCTATCTGTATCTCGGAACAGAGCTGGAGCCAGTAGTCGTTAGCACATCTCCTGGCAGTCTGTTGGACTTTGCTGCGAGCAGTTCGGAGGACCTGCAGGTTGCGCTCACTGGGACAGGCCTTGTATGCTGCTTGAGCTCTTTTCCTCAATGACTGGTGTCAACTCCTCAGAGTGGGCTTCAAACCAGTCTGCCGCCTTGTTGGTCTTCTTGCCGAATATGGACAAGGCGGTGTTGTAAACGGTATTCTTGAAATGTTCCCATCTGTTGGATGCGTTTGCATCGGCCGGGCCTGGAAGAGATTCCTCAAGCGCTTGTGCAAATTCCTCCACTTTTCTCTGATCCCGGGTCTTGCTGGTATCAATGCGAGGTCTTCCTTCCTTTTTCGTGTGATACAGTCGCTTTGTTTGCAGTTTCACTCTGCTGCACACCAGGGTGTGTGAATTTTTTGACTCCTATGGACACCCCCCAGACCATCCCCGCCTCCCCAGAGCCATCATGACATTTTAAAGAAAAAACGCCTTGTAACAACATTTCAAACAAGGCAACTACAGGCCCCAGATGCTGTGACCTGTGGGTACCACTGTGTGTTTTTTCTGGACCAGCGCTGTAGGGGCCGGAGTTTTAAACAGATTCAAGAACTGTATTCTGATGATTTACCAAGGAATGACCAGATGGTGGTGCAATTTGTAAAAAAGGAGAGGAACATGCACCGATCTGCCCCCTGTGTTTTTCAACATGCCCAGACATGTGTCTCTTGTAATGATTTTCATGGCCGTGTTTCTCAATAAAGTGCCCCCCCCCCGGCTTAAAAATGAAATTTATGTGTCTGGTTTTTTTGTTTGTTTGTTAATAACAAGGCAAAGGCAGTGGGGGTGGAGTTAAAAGCTTATTTTATTCATAAGCTGAGCCAATTAAGGGTGTTAGATTGTCTTTGCTTTCTAGAAGATCTCCTGGATGGGGTGGGCACCTGTGGCAACTCTGTAACAGGGCCTGGATTTTTCATGTGTTCCAAAATGTCCTTGATTGTGGGATTCCCAACAACTGTGGATGGAACATTAAGTTCAGCCATGGCCTGGAGAAATAAATCCCATCCTTTAGGGATGCGCCGGGCAGGCAGAGCATGAAGCTGGGTGATCCCCTTCACCAAGTCCAGCATATTGGAACCAGGAACAGGTTCCCCTCTGTAAACAAAAGCACCTTTTTCATCCCAGGATGAAATACTTTGGTTCTGCTTCATTTTGTTTAACAGCAGCTGCGCTTTGTTCTTAAATCGGGCAGGCAGGCTGTCCAAGACCTCATGAAAGATACCTGCGTGAGTTGCAGGGGATTCTGCAGCAACAGCACCGGGCTCAGGGGTTGATGGTAAAAACAAACTGAGTTTTTCCTTTTCAGCGTCAGCCTGTTTGACATGGACCAGGTATTTTTCTGCAGACGCGTGTGGCCTCTGGGAACCAAGTGCCTCTGGGAACTAAGTGCCAGGTAAGGCACAAGAGTTTAGCATCTGGGCGAGGAGAAGGCAAGGAGACCTCTGAGTTTTGGAGAAGGAGAGGAGGAGGAGCAGGAGGAGGAGGTAAGTGTACTCATTCTAATGCTTTGTCTTTCTAACTCCCTGTCTTCTAACCTTAACCTTACCTTTAAAGCAACCTTAAATCAAAATTGAAAGTTAGCACCTAAGGGAGGTACATAGGGCTACTCTGAGCAGGAGCAGAGTCCTACTCGTGAGTAAGTGCCCAAGGGTCAGGCATTCAATCAAAATTGAAAGTTAGCTGCACCTAAGGTAGCACTTAATCGAAGGAAGGGAGGAGGATAAAGTGAAAAGCAGGTTTTCTACTTGTTTAAATTAAACCTATACTTAACCCAGGTTAAACCTAATCTAAGTTAGAACATAACCTAAACAGGTCAGTAAATTGGGACACAGGATCTAGAGAGCAATAAATAATTAAACAAACCCAAATAAAAACTAGCTTGAGGTTACAAAAACAGTCCAGCCTAAGAGAACAGAACTAGGAGGGAAAGGACCTAGGAAGGGCCAATTCCCAACCCATTAAGAGCCCCATTAGGCTAATCCAAGCAGTCCATTCAGGAGCCTGCAGAGTAGGTCACGCCCATCAGCAGCCATTTGCCTTCCTGAGCTTTTGTAAACTCACCTGGGAAGGCCAGCCCCCTTTCAATCAGGAAGGAAGGAGGGGGGAGGAGCCAGCCAGGAGTATAAAGCTAGGCAGGCCATCGCGTGAGGCTCTCTGCAGACGCGTGTGGCCTCTGGGAACCCAGTGCCTCGGGAACTAAGTGCCAGGTAAGGCACAAGAGTTTAGCATCTGGGCGAGTTCAGCAGCAGGGCGAGGAGGCCAGGGCCCCATACACTGCCCTTTCTCTTCCCTTGAGAAGAGGGCTGCTATCCAGTGTACGGTTTTTAAAAGGACCCCTAAATAAAACAACAACAACAACAAAAAAGCTATGCAGTCAGACAGCCAGCAGCAGGGTGGGGGCTATCCAGTGTTCTGCATCGAGTGCCACATGTATGATTATATGCCTCTGGGGCATAAGTCATGGGTGTGTCCTCGGTGCAAGGAGCTCCAGGCTCTCAGGGAACGCGTCCGCTCCCTTGAAGCCTTGGTGGCCGACCTGGAGAAGCGCAGGCAGCCAGAGGAGGACCGTGGGGAGACTTCTGGGGACGATCAGGCTTCGTCCCAACCTCAGGCGTGCAGCTCCTCGGCTGCCCCGGTGGGAAGTCTCGGGACTGGAGGACGTCATCCTGGAGAGGAGGGAAACAATCCCCTATGGGATGAGGATGGGGAGGTTAGAGAACAACAAGACAAAGGCAGGGTAGGAGAAGAAATTGGGAAAGGTAGGGAGATGGGATGTGATAGACAGTTTGGCACAATGAGAGGATGCGGGGACAAAGGAGCGAATAAGCAGCCCGTCCTGGGGCATTCCGTGTATAAATGCTTTTATGCGAATGCCCGAAGTCTACGAGCAAAGGTGGGAGAACTGGAATGTCTGGTGACAAGGGAAAATATTGACATAGTGGGCATAACGGAAACCTGGTGGAATGCGGAGAAACAGTGGGATACCGCAATCCCGGGCTATAAACTCTACAGGAGGGACAGGCAGGGGCGTGTTGGAGGTGGGGTGGCCCTTTATGTTAAGGAAGGGATAGAATCCAGCAAAGTAGAGATTGAAGGTGGGTACGACTCCACCGTAGAATCACTGTGGGTTAAATTACCAGGCTTGAGCAGCGATGTAATACTGGGGGCGTGCTATCGTCCTCCAGACCAGAAATCTGATGGGGACCTTGAAATGAAGAAACAGATCAGGGAGGTGACAAGGAGGGACAGGGTTGTAATCATGGGGGACTTCAATTATCCTCATATTGACTGGGTCAATTTGTGTTCTGGTCACGATAAGGAAACCGGATTTCTTGACGTACTAAATGACTGTGGCTTAGATCAGCTAGTCACGGAGCCCACCAGAGGACAGGTGACTCTGGATTTAATTTTGTGCGGTACGCAGGACCTGGTTAGAGATGTAAACGTTACTGAGCCATTGGGGAACAGTGATCATGCTGCGATCCATTTTGACGTGCACGTTGGGGGAAGAATACCAGGCAAATCTCTAACAAAAACCCTTGACTTCCGACGGGCGGACTTCCCTCAAATGAGGAGGCTGGTTAGAAGGAGGTTGAAAGGGAGGGTAAAAAGAGTCCAGTCTCTCCAGAGTGCATGGAGGCTGCTTAAAACAACAGTAATAGAGGCCCAGCAGAGGTGTATACCGCAAAGAAAGAAGGGTTCCACTAAATCCAGGAGGGTGCCCGCATGGCTAACCAGCCAAGTTAGAGAGGCTGTGAAGGGCAAGGAAGCTTCCTTCCGTAAATGGAAGTCTTGCCCTAATGAAGAGAATAAAAAGGAACATAAACTGTGGCAAAAGAAATGTAAGAAGGTGATAGGGGAGGCCAAGCGAGACTATGAGGAACGCATGGCCAGCAACATTAAGGGGAATAATAAAAGCTTCTTCAAATATGTTAGAAGCAGGAAACCCGCCAGAGAAGCGGTTGGCCCTCTGGATGGTGAGGGAGGGAAAGGGGAGATAAAAGGAGACTTAGAGATGGCAGAGAAATTAAATGAGTTCTTTGCATCTGTCTTCACGGCAGAAGACCTCGGGCAGATACCGCTGCCCGAACGGCCCCTCCTAACCGAGGAGTTAAGTCAGATAGAGGTTAAAAGAGAAGATGTTTCAGACCTCATTGATAAATTAAAGATCAATAAGTCACCGGGCCCTGATGGCATCCACCCAAGGGTTATTAAGGAATTGAAGAATGAAGTTGCAGATCTCTTGACTAAGGTATGCAACTTGTCCCTCAAAACGGCCACAGTACCAGAAGATTGGAGGATAGCAAATGTCACGCCTATTTTTAAAAAGGGAAAGAGGGGGGACCCGGGAAACTATAGGCCGGTCAGCCTAACATCTATACTGGGTAAGATGGTGGAATGCCTCATCAAAGATAGGATCTCAAAACACATAGACGAACAGGCCTTGCTGAGGGAGAGTCAGCATGGCTTCTGTAAGGGTAAGTCTTGCCTCACAAACCTTATAGAATTCTTTGAAAAGGTCAACAGGCATGTGGATGCGGGAGAACCCGTGGACATTATATATCTGGACTTTCAGAAGGCGTTTGACATGGTCCCTCACCAAAGGCTACTGAAAAAACTCCACAGTCAGGGAATTAGAGGACAGGTCCTCTTGTGGATTGAGAACTGGTTGGAGGCCAGGAAGCAGAGAGTGGGTGTCAATGGGCAATTTTCACAATGGAGAGAGGTGAAAAGCGGTGTGCCCCAAGGATCTGTCCTGGGACCGGTGCTTTTCAACCTCTTCATAAATGACCTGGAGACAGGGTTGAGCAGTGAAGTGGCTAAGTTTGCAGATGACACCAAACTTTTCCGAGTGGTAAAGACCAGAAGTGATTGTGAGGAGCTCCAGAAGGATCTCTCCAGACTGGCAGAATGGGCAGCAAAATGGCAGATGCGCTTCAATGTCAGTAAGTGTAAAGTCATGCACATTGGGGCAAAAAATCAAAACTTTAGATATAGGCTGATGGGTTCTGAGCTGTCTGTGACAGATCAGGAGAGAGATCTTGGGGTGGTGGTGGACAGGTCGATGAAAGTGTCGACCCAATGTGCGGTGGCAGTGAAGAAGGCCAATTCTATGCTTGGGATCATTAGGAAGGGTATTGAGAACAAAACGGTTAGTATTATAATGCCGTTGTACAAATCTATGGTAAGGCCACACCTGGAGTATTGTGTCCAGTTCTGGTCGCCGCATCTCAAAAAAGACATAGTGGAAATGGAAAAGGTGCAAAAGAGAGCGACTAAGATGATTACGGGGCTGGGGCACCTTCCTTATGAGGAAAGGCTACGGCGTTTGGGCCTCTTCAGCCTAGAAAAGCGACGCTTGAGGGGGGACATGATTGAGACATACAAAATTATGCAGGGGATGGACAGAGTGGATAGGGAGATGCTCTTTACACTCTCACATAATACCAGAACCAGGGGACATCCACTAAAATTGAGTGTTGGGCGGGTTAGGACAGACAAAAGAAAATATTTCTTTACTCAGCGCGTGGTCGGTCTGTGGAACTCCTTGCCACAGGATGTGGTGCTGGCGTCTAGCCTAGACGCCTTTAAAAGGGGATTGGACGAGTTTCTGGAGGAAAAATCCATTATGGGGTACAAGCCATGATGTGTATGCGCAACCTCCTGATTTTAGGAATGGGTTAAGTCAGAATGCCAGATGTAGGGGAGAGCACCAGGATGAGGTCTCTTGTTATCTGGTGTGCTCCCTGGGGCATTTGGTGGGCCGCTGTGTGATACAGGAAGCTGGACTAGATGGGCCTATGGCCTGATCCAGTGGGGCTGTTCTTATGTTCTTATTTTTGAAGCAGTGCAGTATATTGTTTAGCTTTCTCGTCCTGGGACAAATCCCACCTCTGAAGAACACCTTGCATTTCACCATCTAAGGAATACATGGCTGCAGCCCTGATGTTTTCCTCTCGTGGAGTAGGTGCCTTGAGTTGCTCTAGCTGGTGGCTAGGCACAAGGTACATTTTTGCAGCATACTCCATTACTGGCTAGTTCAAAGGCCAGTTATTAGCGGAATAGCAAAACTTAGTAAGGGGCCAAGAAAACCGCCCAACTGCTTCACAAGCTGCTTCTTTCTTTTCAAAGACAGCCTTTTATTGCTCAGTCTTTTGATAAATGCACTTTTTTTTCTCAACACTGATATCTGCCAGGCAGATAGAGGTACGTTGCCTTTTAAAGTATTGAGCGCTATTTCTGAGATGGCAGAAATTAGGTCACATGAAGCATGAGACAGAATGAAGTGTCTCTGGCATGGGGCAGCCTTGATCAGCAGTTTTAAAAGGGGCAGATTTCTCTTAACGCAGTTAGACATGTTGTTGTGGGCTGGCGGGCAGTTAAAAGTGGGAAGCCAGGTGCTTAAGTCACCTCCTTTTGTTGTGGGTTGTGGTTTTTTTCATAATATATACAACAGGCCATTCAGGGGGAAACAACCCTGTTCTTAGTCTGTAAGCTTCCGGGGTGGTTGCGCACAAATCCACCAATAGATAACCATAAGGCTTGGTGGTTGCATCCTGGAAACTCTCCATGAAAAACTTACTGTTTCCTGGGTACATCTGGCGGGCCAGCGTTACGACCTGTAGTTTATCCCTGGGGTTTTTGAACAGTACCATATATTTTGCATTTAGGGTGATCGTGCGACTGGTTTTCCCCTGGCAGAATATATTCTGTGTGATGAGAAAAACACTTAGATTACGGTGATGTACATATTTTGTAAAGACGTCACCAATTTCCGCGCTGTTAGAAGCAGAGGTCATTAGCTCATCCAATATGACAAAGTTCACTTTATTTGGGGGGAGCAACTGGTCATCACTGAAGGATTCAGGACGACCCTCCATGAAGCGAATATGGGGGTATTTACACAGGAGTTCTTTGTACAAAGGTTGCCAGCAGCTGTAGCACCAAATAATATTTTCAGCCATAACAGAAAACACAGTATCAGCATTATCCAGCATATTTTTTTATAAAGTATGTTTTCCCGCAGTGGCTAGGCCCAGCTAGAATGGCTGAAAACGGGTGCCCCCAACGCACATCCATCTTAAAAGCCGTAAGGAAGGGTTTTGAAATCTTTTAACAGAACCCTCTTGTCATATACTACCTTTAGTGTTTTCTTTAGGGGCCCTGTTTCAATATTCCACTGCTTTTTATTTCTCAAAATACCCATTTGCTGTACAACAATTTCTTTAGGATTTGACCCGTAGTCCAGAACCATCTGTTTCAGGCTATGAAAATTTACATGCTCTGAATTAGCCGATGTCAGTGTTATTCCTTTAACCTTCATAGACAGTTTTTGAGAAGGATATAAAGAATAAGCATATGTCTTCGGTCCAGATGAAACAAACTCTGTGATACGCTCATGTGGCGGGATCTAGCTTGTCAGATCCCCCAAATAGTCGCCTAAGGGAGGGCACCACGCCCCCGGGCGGTGTACAAATATCACAGCGTCTGTGTCATGGTACAGACACCTCTCCTGTAACCTGTCTAACAGGTTATAAAGCTCCAGCCGGGCATACGCAGTTGTAAAAGCCCCTATCAAAACATTAGTTTTCCCAGACAATGTAAAACGCTCTTTAGCATGGCGCCACGACACACTCACAGTTTCGTCATCAATAATTTCAAAGCCTGAGACTTCATAGTCTGGAGAAAAGGCATAACCCATGAGCTCTGTAGGGTCCCTCACAATGGTGGTATTCAGAAGGTTTGAACGCTGTGCAAACTTCCCCCACAAAGAGTTTAGAAACGGTTTTGCTATTTGACGCTTTGCTGGGTTCACAGCGATATGATCCGGGCGTAAATGAATCCCTTCTCTGTCATAGTAATCATTAATATATTTGTTTTGTTTCTCCACATCTGTACACCACCCCGGATACCCTGAAGCCTCCTGTTTCTGGCGCAAGTGCATTTTAATGTAATCTGAAAACAGATCCTCAGATTTGTTTTCAAAATGCCATATTTCTAAAATTTCCAAAACTGTGTACCCCTTTTCTATAGCCTTCATTAACTCCACAGTGCACCATGTGCCTTCTAGGGCTCTTTCGTCATCTGTGTGGTGGCACGGTTCCTGCTGCCTAGCCTCTGCGCATGTGCGGCACAGAGGAAACATGAGTTTCTCCCTCACCCTCACTGGTAATACTGGGAAAAAGAGTCCTCTTGGAGGGAGCACTCTAGTTTTCACAAGACCAAAGTAGTCAGAGAGAGGTCCAAAATGATTAAATATGATTTCTGGATGCCCAATTGGATAAAGTTTAGTCTTATTGACAAATGGATATAAACTTGTGAAATCATAATAACAGATCTCTTCACCATCTGTAGGCTTATAATACAAAGTTATGGCATTGGTTCCGCCCCCAAAAAGCACATCCCGGGGTTTTAAAGCCTGTGGGAATTTTTTTTCACTTAGAAACCCCTTAAGCTCTGCATCTGTTTGACACATCTGGTGTCACTCGTGCTCCCCAAATGGTCTTGACATCAAACCCCTTGTTTTTGAGATCGGCTGCTTTAAATTGGGTTTTGTAATGGAGGTCACGAAAGCTTGTACCAGTCATGGGGTTTCTAGCATTCTCATTGTAACAATTAGGACACCCATGAAAAAAAACAGCCATTAAATTCAAAGGCAGTTGGCCTGCCCTGGACAACTGCAAACCCATCCAGAAAATAACTCCCCACCTGGTGTTCACCTCCTTTTAGAGCATGCCTGATCTCAATTCCTTCTTTATGTTCAAGATACTGAAGCCACTGTATGGCCGGAGTGGAAAATCTCTTTGTCTGTCTGTGGTAATTGTCCCAGGGGAGAAGGGCAATAGTTTCTTTTTTTAGGAACATGTATCTAAACATGGCCATACAAACACTAGCAAGTGTCAACAACTGGAAAGGATCTATGCCCTCATTCTTACCCTCTCCTTTAGTCATAGCTAGGATCTCCTCCCTGTACAAGAGGCAGGCCTTCCTCAATATTTTACATCCTGCTGGCAATAGTGCGCAAGCTCTCTCTGGAGATCAAAAGTGTTATTTTTGTTCTCCTCATACCAGGAGAGAAAATCCTTCTTCTCACCTGGCATCATATTTTCAGGCCCATAATATTTTTTATCAGGAAAAGTTCCCACATAAGTGCTGTTTTCAGCCGTGTTAAAAAAATGTGGGAAAATCCTTTACCTCAAACCCCATAGCCTGTGGGAGTTGTGACAGCTTCATGGGAAGAAAGTTTAAACTATCTATAAACCTTATGCCCAGTCTTTTTACGGCCACACACATCAGCTTGCCCCCTGCACAATGAGATCTATGTCCATTTTTTCAGCCAGTAGTTCCCGAACTACAAAATAAGAATTATAACCTTTAGCGTTATGGGCCAAAAAGGTGTAGTTCTTGAACTTTTTATCAATAAACTTTTTAACAAAGGCAGAAATGCACCCCTTCCCTTTGAACTCCCAGGTATCTTTTTCCTCCATACCCATTGCAAAAATGTAGTTGACTGTATCTGTATCTTGAGAGCATTCAAAATCATAAAAGATATACCGTTCTGATACCTCAACTTCCTTAAGAGGGGGCATGAAGCACTGGTGACTGTTTATTGGGCCAAGCGGTTCTTGGCATTGCTTGCAGCACTTTACTGTGCATCTGTGTTTTCTAGGGAGATATGCATCACAGGTGACACACATAATTTTAGCACCATAATCTATCTTGTTCTCAGCTGCCAGTTCTTTATGTCTTGCCAGGCAGCGTGCAGATTTTGCTAATAATTTACAAGTGTCACAACGTTGTGCTTTGCCCGGTGCACACTGGGGTTCCAAACATAAACAGCAGCGATACGCCCAGTTGTGCATATGGGTATAAGCATTTCCACACAGAGTGCAGTAATTTTTTCTACCAAAGAACCCTTTCATGTTTAGGATCCCATAATAGTGGTCATCGTGCAGCAGCAGAAAGCAGGACTTAGGATATATAGGGGGCCCTGTTCTAAAAATACCCCACCCTTTATTGCCGTGTATGACCACCCTGATATTCACTTGTAAATGGCTTTCAAAGATTGGCACATCTGTTAACATTAATTTTTGCTGAGGCATAATACACAGCTCATCATACAGTTGTCTGGTGTCCTGCATTAACTGTGTTACAGTTTTCCCGGGTGCTAGGACTGCTAGAAGACTTCCCCCAAAACACAGGTTGTCACCAATGTTACCAAGGTCCACAAGGTGGTGACGCTTTTTATGTATGATTTGGCTATAGAGTATAGAGCTGACCACGCGTCTACCACACCCCCCCCTTATTTCTGATTACACTCACTATGAGGCCCAGTGTACCATCAAGGTGAATCTCAGTGTTGCTCTGCATAAGATGTGAGAGTTGGTTCAAAAATTCTTGAGCACTCAGAGCCCCTCTATGCCTTCTAACAGAAAAGAGTGGGTCATTTAGTGCCTTCTAGGCGCATCTGAACCAGATCGCCATCTTGCAAGAGGTCATTTAGTTCATCAAATAGCTGTTGAATACAATTGCTTATTGCCTCTTGCACCAGAAGGGGATGGCCCAGTTGCTCAAGATTTTGAAACCGAAAAGACATTCCAATTCGGAAAACTGGTAAATGGGGGGCATGCCACTCCCACCGATTCACCCTCTCCAGATAGACTTTTGAGGGGTCATTATCGGAATCTGATTCAGCACTGTGAGATGTTCCTGAAGCAGGACCCAGTGTTTCTGGAACATGTGGGGGTTCGTGGTCTGGTTCAGAGCTGTGACATGTTGCTGGAGAGGCTGGTAGCTCTGGGGAAGGAGAACCGGTGTCATCAGATTCCACTGAATCAGTGAGTCCTTGATCAACAACCAGGTTTTCTGGTGTGGGTTGGACCCCTGCCCCAAATTGGCTCAGAACCCCTGGGTAAATTTGGACATGTTTAATTTCTTCTAGGAATGCTACAGGTTCAGCCTTTTCCAGAGTCCCAGCTATGAAGCTAGACCAGTGTTCTTTCAAACGGGCATTCAATGCTGAAACTTGTGTTGTGATCAAAGAGGTGAGGTAGCGTTCTCTTTCCTGTATGGCATTCCTGCAGTCTGAAAACATGTATCCTATCTCCATTTGCTCATGGCTGATGCTTGGCAGTGGGGTAGTGTCAGTAGCCTTTTTACACGGGGGCTCATCTTCACATGTGCTCTGTTTTGCAACACATTTTTGAGGGTTGGCAGCTGTAGGGAAAAAGAGCACATTAAGAAACCTTTCCAAAGGACAATGGGAGGCTGTTGGGGGAAAAAACATTTTTAAAAATGTGCTTTTTAAAAGGACTTACCTCTCTGGGGGGTGGTGCTGGTGTGTGACTTTGGTCTCACAGCCTTAGAGCATTCCCCTGGAAAAACAAACATCAGGACATTAAATTTTTTAAATTGTCTGAATGCTGTGGAAACCCCCCCCCCAATATTTAAAACAGACCTGTGCTGCAGTGACTGTGTGTGTGTGTGTGTGTTTGTGTGCGTGTGTGTGTTTTTTTTGAGAGAGAGAGAGTTAACGCCCATAAGAACATAAGGACAGCCCCACTGGAGTGGCAGGGAGTTCCACAGACCAACCACATGCTGAGTAAAGGCTGATGGGAAGGAGAACATTTTAAAATGTGCTTTTTAAAAGGACTTACCTCTCTGGGGGGTGGTGTTGGTGTGTGACTTTGGTCTCACAGCCTTAGAGCCATCTCCTGGAAAACAAACATCAGGACATTAATTTTTAATTTTATTTTTTATTTTAAACAACTGTCTCAATGCACTGGAAAAACTGTATTTAAAACAGGGGGCGGGTGGATGGGTACCTCTGTGGAAGGTATAATGTCCCATGGGTGCACAGATTGTTCTGGGGGTTGCAGCAGTTTCTGAAAGAAAGAACAAAAATTTAAAAACTGACTAACCCTAAACGGGTGTGAACACACGCCTGCATGCAGAGCAAAATCATGGCCCGGGTCAAGGATCCTTACCTGGGGCCACTGTGTGTCTTGGTTGTCTTGGTGGCATTGGATCTGGGGGGGGGGGATATCTTTAGTGTTCTGTGAAACAAGAAAAGGGCCTCCCCCCTTTTTTTCTTTTTAGCTTTAAACAGTAGGAATTACCTCTCTGGGGAATGCTGGAAGGGGCTGCCTCTCCTAGCATGGGTTCATCCAACCATGCTGAGTCAGGGAAGAGAATAGACATGGATTACCGTTTTTATTTATATTTTTTTATTTATTTTAAAAAAGATGCAATTTCAGACTAATAATCAAGAATACCTACCAGCCATCTGTGATTCCATGAAGCCTCCTTGCTCTGCCATTTTCACAGTCACCTGGGTAGTAAATACTTGAAAAAAAATTCAAGATTTAACAAACAGACAATGATTTCAGACACATCACATAAATGCAAACCGCATGCACAAAACTAGATCTGTAAACTGGGTATTTTATGCAAAATACAGACAGTCTCCCCCCCCCAAAGCAGCCACTCAGATCCATGGGAGCACCATTAGCAACCAGGATTGCACCAACAAAAGGAGGAGGAAAAAACTGCATTTAGCATCCACCATGCCCCCCCCCACCAAACATGTAGGGGCATGCCTGCCCCAGGAATAGTCCACCCCCTCCCCCTTCCAGCAAAAACAACCACATGGCTTACCACCCAAGATGGCGGCCAGGCTCATAAATGCAAACCCCATTCAGAAAACTAAATCTATAAGCAGGGTATTTTATTAAAAATGCAGACAGCTGCCCCCAAAATAGCTACCCAGATCCAAGGGAGCACAACTAGCAACCAGGCTTGCCCCAGCAAAACGGGTAAAAACAAACAAACTGCATTTAGCAACCACCATGCCCCCCCACCAAACACCCACTCCCCTCCCCCTTCCAGCAAAAACAACCACATGGCTTACCACCCAAACATCCATCCCCCTCCCCCTTCCAGCAAAAACAACCACATGGCTTGCCACTCAAGATGGCAGCCAGGCTTATAAATGCAAGCCCCATTCAGAAAACTAAATCTATAAACAGGGTATTTTATCCAAAATACAGATAGCTTCCCCCAAAATAGCTACCCAGATCCAAGGGAGCACAACTAGCAACCAGGCTTGCCCCAGCAAAATGGGTAAAAACAAACAAACTGCATTTAGCAACCACCATGCCCCCCCCACCAAACATCCACTCCCCTCCCCCTTCCAGCAAAAACAACCACATAGCTTACCACTCAAGATGGTGGCCAGGCTCATAAATGCAAACCCCATTCAGAAAACTAAATCTGTAAACAGGGTATTTTATCTAAAATGCAGACAGCTCCCCCCCCCCAAAATAACTACCCAGATCCAAGGGAGCACATCTAGCAACCAGGCTTGCCCCAGAAATAGTCCACCCCCAACCCCCTTCCTGCAAAAGCAACCACATGGCTTGCCCCCCAAGATGGAGGTCTGTATATACTCACCTGTGTGGGAGATAAGTCTGTCTGCCCAGGTTCAGGTGGAGAGAGGAAGATGGTGGCTGAGATCGGTGCTTATATGGCTCTCTGCCTGGCCTCCTATGATTGGCTGATCCCACCTGACCCTTGGCTGCTTGGTTGCTCGTTCAGAATTCTGGGAGTGGTCTCCGCCTACCCCCTGCTCCTGCAAAGAAAAGATCAGAGCTACCCACCCAACCACCCCCCAAATCCAGCAGCTTCAGGTTGTTAATGAGCATGTGAGCTTGAGGAAGGTGTGCTGCTAAACTGTTTCCTTAGGTTTGAATTGATTAAATCACTCTGTTTAAATGGAGGCCTGTGCTGGTTTTCCACACCCTGTGACCAGCACGCCTGTTTTGAAACAAAACTTTTTTTTTATTCCTGCTTTTTACACA
This sequence comes from Tiliqua scincoides, assembly GCF_035046505.1. Classification (NCBI taxonomy): domain Eukaryota; kingdom Metazoa; phylum Chordata; class Lepidosauria; order Squamata; family Scincidae; genus Tiliqua; species Tiliqua scincoides. Next base: position 10,911,088 of record NC_089832.1, read on the forward strand.
TAGAACATAAAAAATACTATAGTAACTACAGAATGCTAAATTGAAATAAATCTTTTTATTCCTGCTTTTACACATACAACATAAAAAATGTACAGTGGCTACAAAAATCTAAAACACAGCAATATTTAAAAGTCAATCATTTCACAAGGAATCTATGATAATTCTGTAAGCACAATTTCAGCATGCTGTGAACAACTGCTCTGGCTATTCCACATGTTGCACTTGAGAAGTTTCTTGGTAGGACATTATCTGCTTCTGTCAATTGCAGTCCGAACAGATGTCTCAGTGTAACGAAAGATTCTTGTTTTTCTAAAAGATCCTGCAAAATATTTTTAGCCAAATATTAAATTTTCTTTAAAATATAACCAAACCCCCTCCACCCCACCCCCAGAAAGTCACCTACCAGATACTGTCTGTTCTCAGGTAAGCCGGGGCCCTCTTTCTCCACAGGTGGTTCCTTAAAATAATTTAAAATTGATTAGACCCCTCTTTCAGAACTATTCACACATCCTGGAACATTTTTTTTTTGTTCACAACTCCAAAAGAATCTTACCTGTGCATTCTTGGCTTTCAAAGATTCCACAACGTCATGCTGTCCAACATTGTTCTCATGTTTATCACACTTGCATGGGACAGATGGGTAACAGCGGCTTTCTTCATTTAAGGCAAGCTTGTACATAAGGTGTAGAGAGGGTTTTTCATAATCGTCTGAGCTGGTACTATGATAACGCCTCCTCTGCTTTTTTCGCAGTGGGGCAGCTGCGTGGTTACTTGGCTCTGTAGGCCTCTTGGGTGTCTCTAGGGAAGAGACTGGTGCATTTTCCACAGTGGCTGCGACTGTGGCTGTTGCATTCTCAATCGGTTGTTCGCCATTATTCAAATATGCAGCCCAGTGTATTACTGCAACACCTTGCTCTGGCTCCAGATTATAAAAATTGATTATCGTCCCTAAACACTCTGGCAAGTCAAGTTCCACGGGTCTCTCCATTTTTTTTGCTTGTTTGTTGTGGTAAGTCTCGACTGGTTGCAAGAGAAAGAGGGCTTCTCCCCTCTCCCCGGTGGTTTAAATTTCCCCCTCGTCCAGACATGCCCGGGCATGTCCTCGGGACCACCCTCCACACCACGTAGGTGGTCCCATGGTCCCCAAAACCCCCTCCTATTGGTCCAGGGTCCTGAGGGGAGTTCCTACAGGGGTCACATGGCACCCCATTTCCGGGGGGCGGCGCAGAAAATGGCGCCCGTTGGGCGCCACCCTCCCCACTGATCCTGCCATTCTGAAACCTCCACCACGTGGTCAGGGACCTCGTGAGGAGTTCCTAGAGGGGTCACATGCCCACCCTCCACCCCTTCCGGGACGTGGTTTCCGCTGACGTATTTCCGCATCCGGTCACGTGCTTTTGGGGCGGGGGACGGGGGAGGGGTTTCCGCATCCAGTCATGTGGTTCCAGTATTTTGACAGAAGGTGGGTCCCTTATACTACTCGAATCTAACAGATGGGAACATTTCAAGAATACCGTTTACAACACCGCCTTGTCCATATTCGGCAAGAAGACCAACAAGGCGGCAGACTGGTTTGAAGCCCACTCTGAGGAGTTGACACCAGTCATTGAGGAAAAGAGGAGAGCTCAAGCAGCATACAAGGCCTGTCCCAGTGAGCGCAACCTGCAGGTCCTCCGAACTGCTCGCAGCAAAGTCCAACAGACTGCCAGGAGATGTGCTAACGACTACTGGCTCCAGCTCTGTTCCGAGATACAGATAGCAGCTGACACGGGCAACATCAAGGGGATGTATGATAGTATCAAGCAGGCCCTAGGTCCAACACAGAAGAAAATTGCCCCTCTGAAGTCTGCCACAGGCGAGGTCATCCAGGATCGGGCGCAGCAGATGGAACGCTGGGTGCAGCACTACTCTGAGCTATATTCCAGAGAAAATGTAGTCACCGAAGAAGCGCTGAACAACATTGAGTGCCTGCCTGTGCTGGAGGAGCTTGACAGTGAACCAACCCTAGATGAACTTCACGTGGCCCTGGACTCCCTTGCCTTTGGCAAGGCACCTGGAAAAGACAGCATCCCTGCTGAAGTCCTAAAGTGCTGCAAAGAGATCATTGCTACTTAGCTGCATGAAATCCTCTGTCTCTGCTGGAGAGAAGGTGGAGTACCTCAAGACATGAGGGATGTAAACATCATCACGCTGTACAAGAACAAAGGCGACAGGGGTAACTACAACAACTACAGTGGCATCTCTCTCCTTAGTGTTATAGGAAAGCTGTTTGCATGAGTTGCACTAAAGAGGCTCCAGGTACTTGCAGAGAACATTTATCCAGAATCGCAGTGCGGATTCCAAGCCAACAGGTCCACCACTGATATGGTATTCTCCCTTAGACAACTGCAGGAGAAATGCAGGGAACGACAGCCATTCTTTATAGCCTTCATAGATCTCATGAAGGCTTTCGACCTGGTCAGCAGGGACAGTCTCTTCAAGATTCTCCCCAAGATCGGATGTCCACCCAGGCTCCTTAGCATCATCAGATCTTTCCACAAGGACATGAAGGGCACTGTTGTCTTCGATGACTCCAGATCAGACCCCTCTGACATCCTAAGCAGAGTGAAGCAGGGCTGTGTTCTTGCGCCAACCTTGTTTGGGATTTTCTTCGCTGACCTGCTGAAGCATGCCTTTGGAACTGCAACAGAAGGCATCTATCTCCGGACCAGATCAGATGGAAAGCTCTTCAACCTCTCCAGACTGAGACCAAAGTCCAAAGTCCAGCTGAAATGTCTGCGTGACTTCCTCTTTGCCGACCATGCAGCTGTCACTACCCACTCTGCCAAAGATCTCCAACAGCTCATGGATCGTTTTAGCAAGGCCTGCCAAGATTTTGGACTGACGATCAGCCTGAAGAAAACACAGGTGGACTCACCTCCCTGCATTACAATCTCTGCGCATGAACTTGCGGTTGTCCATGACTTTGTGTACCTTGGCTCAACAATCTCCGACACTCTTTCTCCCGATACTGAGCTAAACAAGTGCATCGGTGAAGCAGCTACCACGTTTTCCAGACTCACAAAGGGAGTCTGGTCCAAGAAGAAGCTGACGGAACATACCAAGATCCAGGTCTACAGAGCTTGCATCCTGAGTACACTTCTGTACTGCAGCAAGTCATGGACTCTTCGCTCACACTTGTTGGCATCCTTCAGTCTCGGAAGATTATGGGATTGTGCTCTGAATAGTATTCTGGAACAGAGTGTCCTCTCCAGTGCGCGAAGCCTGGGTAAAGTAGATATGGAGGATGGACTGTTTCCCATGCAGCAAATCCCCCCTCTCCACATTGCTGAAATGGTCCAATGGAAAGGCAGAGGCCAATACGGTTGTTCCAGCGGCATTGCTGGAGTTGCCAGAACGTGACTGTGTTCAGCCATGAACTGCCTCAGGGACTCCGGCTCCGGATTTTGCCTCAGGTTGACTCCTGAAGCCTTTTCCATAACTGGATGTAGCCACAAGGCAATGGAGGTTTGGGATCAGAGTTTTCCTTCTCTCAGATGAGCTGCCTTCCAAGGCTGACGAGTCCCATCTACCTGGTGGCTGTTTAGTCACCTTTTACGACAAGTACAGCCAAACTGAGGGCTTATTCTTATCCCTAGCCCCCAGGGGAAACACAACAGGAGAGGAAACTGAATGCTTTCCACATGTGCTGCCTCCGACGCATCCTCGGCATCACCTGGCAGGACAAAGTTCCAAACAACACAGTCCTGGAACTTGCTAGCATGTATGCACTGCTGAAACAGAGACGCCTGCGTTGGCTCGGTCATGTTGTGAGAATGGATGATGGCCGGATCCCAAAGGATCTCCTCTATGGAGAACTTGTGCAAGGAAAGCGCCCTACAGGTAGACCACAGCTGCGATATAAGGACATCTGCAAGAGGGATCTGAAGGCCTTAGGAGTGGACCTCAACAGGTGGGAAACCCTGGCCTCTGAGCAGCCCGCTTGGAGGCAGGCTGTGCAGCATGGCCTTTCCCAGTTTGAAGAGACACTTGGCCAACAGACCGAGGCAAAGAGGCAAAGAAGGAAGGCCCTTAGCCAGGGAGACAGACCAGGGACAGACTGCACTTGCTCCCAGTGCGGAAGAGATTGTCACTCCCGAATTGGCCTTTTCAGCCACACTAGATGCTGTTCCAGAACCACCATTCAGAGCACGATACCATAGTCTTTCGAGACTGAAGTTTGCCAACTGTATATATAGACAGAATAAGGAAGAAAATTGAGAGTGTAGACCTCTGATTTTATGATTTTACATATGTGTAACGGGGTGTTGGTTTTAATTCTGTGTATTTTGTTTTGTTGTTTGTTACGAGCTGGTCGGATGACCGTAAATAAAGTATCTATCTATCTATATAGACAGAAACCCATCTAAGCAGACTTATAAGTGCAGTTAAAATAACTATTCCATCTAGTAACGGTAGTTTAGCATTCCCTTCCCCCATCTCTAACCTCTCTCTACAAAGGAACTTCTCTTAAGATCTACAAAGAAAAAAAAAGAGAGACCAACCAACAGGCTTAATTTTCTTTCTCTCTTCCCTCTCCACTTTACAAACTCAATCCACTCCATGAAGTGTATCAATTTGTGAAGCTGTTGGCTTTAGCAAGGATAGATTCACCTGGGTTTAGACTCACATCCTGACAAAATAAGTAACTCATTGGAGCTGTAATATAAGGCCCTCATCCTGTAAATACTCACCATAGTCCATAAAAGAACACCACAATAAACAGCAAAATAAAGTAGATGTTCTCTGTACACATGTGCATTTTCAGTCTTTCCAACCATTACTCCCCCCCCCCCTTAAAACATTATGCGGTGAAATAAATTATTTTAACCTGCCAGTGTCAGATTTCTTTGCTTGGAAGAGAAGCACACAAGGAAGGAAATAAAACTCCCTCATGTCACTCATTGTAATTGAGCTTGTTATGTCAAGGTAAAACTACAAAACAAATTTAAGATATTAAACCACTTTAGGGGAAGGTGGAATATGAATCCCAGGAATGACTGGAAATGAGTTTCAATGTTTAATCATTATATAGGTAAATGGGGGGTGGGAGAATATGGGCCAGAATAATTTCCATCAGTGACAATGTGTATTGAGAAGCTCTGACAAATTGCTTACAGTATTGCAATTCAGGGCACAGCAGTGCTTTCAAAACAGTTTGAACATATTCAGGGAACAATTAGTGGAGATTTGTGGCAGTGCTGTGCACTCAGAGTGGTAAGGAACCCATATCCATCTTCCAACATGGAATAGATTAAAAAACAGGGGAACTGTTCTGTCTCTCAGAAACATCAAATCATAGGATGGTCCATGCTGGTCCAGGGGAAGAAGAATCTGACTCACAAAGTTGGGTAAGTGGTAGAGAAAAGGTTTCCTTTCTTTCTCACAAGATTCAAGCCTGGATCCCTATGGAAAGTGAAAGTGAGCTGTATCACGTGTTTACTCATGAGTAGGTGAACCTGCCTTAGTGCGTCGGAAAGGGCAGGCTGAGAGGAATCCAATGACACCTGAATGGTCCTGATTCAATGAATGCAGCCCCCAAAAACACCTGAGAAGGAAGTCCCTCCCTCCAAGCAGATGAATGTATTGCGCCCTATGGAAAGCAAAACTAAGCCTCATGGTCATGTTTACTCATGAGTACGCAAACATGCCTTGGCTGATGTGGAAGATCAGGTGAAGGAAAGTGCAAGGCTACCAGAATGGTCCTGATCCTATGCACCTGGAGTTAAACAAGTGCTCCAGAAGGCAGCCTCCCTGAATTATTAAGATCGCACAGCACATCATCAACCTTCATCTACCAGCTTTGGAGGACATCTATACATCTCACTGTCTGCAGAAGTCACATAGTATTCTGAGAGATCCCTTCCATCCGGCTCATAAGTTCTTGGAACTGTTGCCTTCGGGTAGACGATACAGAACTATTGGAGCAGTACCACACGATTCCTGAACAGTTTTTATCCCACAGCCATAATTACGTTGAATAAGGCGATATAGCTGTTACCATGCTCCTGGGCATTATGGTCTGTTATACTGTTTTATATTATGATGCATGTTGTATCGAATGTGTGGGTGAGTGTATAGAGTGTGATTGTTGGAATTGTAGTATATATTTATGCTTGTATCTCAAAGGTGCATAAATTTCATTGTGCTGTAGCACAATGGCAATAAAGTTACTACTACTACTACTACTACTACTACTACTACTACTACTACTACTACTACTACACTAAAAATGATCAAAACAGAGGCTTCAGCTGATATGGTGAACCTTTTTGAGATTTGCAAAGCCAGGAGGATCCTGACAGTGATCTGGTTTAAACAGAAGTTGTTAAAGTGAACTGAGCACTGGATGGGACTGAAAACCTTACTGATTTTGGAGGGGTGTGTGTCTTGTTGCAGGCAGGCTACAGAGGAAATTCACTAGGTGGAACAGGGCTGCTTATTTAATTATTTGTTTTACTTTAATTATTTATACTTATTTATTTTAATTTGCCTGATGATGTTACTTCTACCATGACATCACTTCTGGTGGGTCTTGGACAGATTGTCATTCTAAAAAGTGGGTCCCAGTGCTAAAAGTTTGAGAATTGCTGCAATAAGGTGTTAGTAAGTTGACACCCTTGGGGGGGGTGACACCACTAGTGATCAAAATCACTAAAATCACAGTTTGGAGGAATAATACCAGCATGTTATATATCAATCAATGCGTAATTTCATGCAGCACGTGTTCTATCAAAAGGTACAGCCAAAAAACCAGTGGAGGCAGAGTGATGGTACATCGCCACGCCCACCACCTGGAGTGTTGCCCCGCCCACTGCATGGGGGAGGTGACGCACTGGCGTCCTACACCGGGTGATGCAAACCCTAGTGATGCCACTGCCTGGCCTTCTGAGGTAGCCTACTTCTAAAAGCAGGAGGTTGCTCATATTCATCATGGTTTGTGACTTGCAATGACCTTTTCCTCCAGAAATTTGTCCAATCCCCTTTTAAAGGCATCTAGGCCAAACGTCATCACCACATCCTGCAGCAAGGAGTTCCACAGAATAATTCCACGCTGTGTAAATAAATGTTTTCTTTCATCTGTTCTAAACTCTCCTGCCTCTCAGTTTCAGTGGATGTTCCCTAAAGGTAGGGGGTAGACCCCTAAATAGTTCTTTATTGGAACCCCTACCTTGAGATAACAGACTTGGAACACAGTCTGCTCTCCTACCACTGAGCTACACTCACTCACTAAAGAATCCTGCATATATTCAAACCATCTGCTTTCACTATTTCACTTCAGGATGTGCAGGAATAGCAGTGGATGACTGTTTCTATGGTTGTCATTCTGGGGAGAAATTCAACAAATACCAAGGACAGAATATTTATAAGGGAGCCGTGCAGTGTTCAGCCTTCAAGTGACAGCTGGGCCTTGTGGATTCTCTGGCCTCCTAAGCAAAGCCACGGTTGCAAAACTGGTTGCAAAACATTTCATCCACATTTAGAACGCTATTAGGAACATGGCAATTTGCAATGGCTGGAATGTGCGCTTTAAGTGGAATTTATCAACTTTCCCCAATGCCGGTCTTTAGGATATAACGGTGCAATCTGATTGAAATAGGAATTATGCATGTGTGCGGGCGCTTTAAAATGAGACACTGAAGGGACATTTCAGACAGATGCTAACTGAGTTCTGAGAGGCCTCATTAACATATGCCCATACAGTCCAGCTTTTGAAATAGCCATAAAGCATTTAAAATTGTGACATTTTAATAAAGAGCATGGCAGGGAGTTTTAAAACCATTTAATGCTGGTCTTTTTTTTTTTTTTTTTTAAATAAAAAGGAAATATTCCAATGCGGAGAATGCTAGAAAGGACCTAAATGCTTGGTAGATTTTATTTATTTGAAAGAAACAGGAACATTGCATGAAAGCATCACCTCCTCCTGACACAATCTGGGTTATGGGCCAGCAGCATCTAGGTTAGCAAGGCTACACTATGAGCCACAACCTGGGGTAACTCGGGTGTACAAGTACAAATCTACACCTGAGGTATTACTGATAGTGTCAATATCAGGTTGCTGTTGGCCTTGGAGTCCAGCCCTGTCCAGCCCTCTGTGGCACACTGAGTAATACTAATGCCATTGGAATTTGAAGGTTCAGGGTTTGGCTCAGCCAGATGGGCCCTTCAGTGGGCTTGGGACCTCCGCCAGACTCCTACGCAGCCCAGTTCTGGTACTATCCCAGCTACTGATTAGGGATTCTCACACTAAGCTTTGAAACTGGCCAGCAAAGACTGGTCAGTTCTTGTTCGTTCTCTCTCTCTCTCACACACACACACACACTCCCAAGAGATAGTTAATAAACAAGAGATGGCTTACTTTTAGCGCCACCCTTTTTAACTTTGGGGAGACACAGGTTGCCCAACGAAAACTGGGAGGGATGGAGGCAAAAAGAAGAAAATGAATCTACCCCCACTCAACTTTGGGTGGTTTGCTGGGTAAGCAAATCTTGCCACTTCAACTTCCCACCACAAAGGATGATGGAAGGTGAACTGGGGTGCAGCTCCTAGTGCCTAGTGACTGACACCTGTCTCCGTACTTCATGGTTTTACTGGGAATGTAGTGACGAAAGCTAGTTCATTGCCACTACGCAAAACTGGGGTCCCAGGCAGAAAGAGCCCATCTTGGGAAGACCTCCCTCCCAGATTAACAGAGATCCCCCAAATTCAGACAGGACCTCTTAAACCAATCAGTAGTGTAATATAGGTGTGTTTGCAGATGCTCCCATCTGAATGAGCTAAGATTAAGCAGGTCCACCACAGAAGTAAAAAAAAAAAAGTTTAAAAACATACTGGAAAATCAAAATAATGGAGGGAAAGATGTATGGGGCAAAAGGAAGATACAGATCATCAAGTAAAGGAAAAAATGAAGGGGAGCAAAGGTTGGCAAGGATTTTAAGGTGTGATCAAATATAAAACAAAAACCCGAATGTGAGCGACTGTGTATGATCCCTACCTTACTTATTTATGCAATTCCAGGGTTATGGCCAAGCAGGACAGACCTCATGAAGACATTCAAATGCTTTTGACATCACATCCGGGCAAATGGGAAAAGGACTGCATGTGACTCTGCTTTATATATCCCAGGGCAGTACATCTTTTAATACCAAGAGGTTCGCAAAACCAGACATCACCCCCTGAGCATGCATACCTCACTGCCAATTACTTCCAGTTTCTGAGCCACCAAAGTTGCTCCAATGAGGTGGTAGCTGGAAAAGCAGGTGGCGGTGGAAGTGGGTGCGGCAGGGCTTTTCAAACTCCCTGCCATGCTGCTCCAGCTTCTCCTTCTCTAGAAAAAGCTGGAGTGGCATGGCAGGGAAATTGAAAAGATGCTGAAGCAGGAGGAGGCTGTGGGTGCAGTAGGGCTTTTTGGCGGCCACCAGAAAAGGCCTTGCAGCCCTCAGTACACGTGTTGGACCACCCTGATATAGCCCATGGATGCTAACTATTGAATTTCCCTCTCTTGTAAATCAGGTGGGTTTCACAGTCTAGTGCAGGGGTGCTCAAACTTTCAACTTTAGGGATGCTGGACCTTTAACAAGTATATAGAAGAGAGAATTGTAGCAGGTGCAACTTGTCATCCCACAGATGACAAGCTACACCTGCTGAAATTCTCGCTTCTATACACTTGTTAAAGGTCCAGCATCCCTAAAGTTGAAAGTTTGAGCACCCCTGGTCTAGTGAACTGCCTCCAAGCCAAATTCGTTGATTAAAGGTGAGGGAAGAAGCAGATGCTCTAACAGCCCCCTCTGGTGGATGACACCTGAATAGCCTCCATCGCCAGGTGATCCAAAAGAAGAGAAAAAGAAATAGGGGGGAAATCAGGGGTTTTCACCACATATGGAATAAGTTCTCATTGATGGAATGCACTACTATTTTCATTTGTCATGGTCATCATCACAAGTTTGGACATGGATGCACAAAGGAAACTACCGTAGATACTCGCCTATAAGGCGAAAAATTTCTTCCCAGAAAAGCAGCCTGAATCTCTGGGGCAGGCAAGCAGTGAGGGGGGGGGAAGCGAGTGAGTCAGCCAATCACTAGTGTGGGAGGGAGGGAGGGAGAGAGCGAGGGAGCAAGTGATCTTCTGCTGAGAGGAGGCTGTGCAGGCTGGGGTTGCTGCTGAGCATTTGCAGCTGCCTGCCGGTGTGGTGTGGGTGTGCTCCACATGCTCCTTCAGGCTACTGCCCAGCTGCAGAAGCTCCAAACCCAGGGCAGGGCAATTGCCACCGCAGCTATCAGCAGCCCCCCTTGCTCAGCACCAGCGCCCACAGAGGCATCTCTGGAGCGTCACTCAAGACAGAGCAGGAGACAATGAGCTGTGTGTGGGAGGGGGCGTCTGAGCCAGGGAGAAGCAGTCATTTGAAACAGCTGAGTCCATCTCCTCTTTCCTTCTTGTTCCCCCTTCCTACTATATTTAAACTTCAAGCACTCCATTGGAAAGCCCAACTTGCTAATCCCCTTCCCATCTCCCCAAAGATGAAGTTGGACAGGGTGGGGAAGGAGGGAGAGTGATCTTTTGAGAGAGAGAGAGAGAGAGAGAGAGAGAGGCAGCCTGCAGAAGGCTGTACCTTTGTTTCTCAAGCCATTGAAAGGGTTAAGTCCATCTCCTCCTTCCTTCTTGTTTTTGCCCCCTGCCCCTTATTGAATCAAATCTTTAAACTCTCCGTTGCAAACCTGAGGCTTGCTAGCCCCTCTCCCCGTAATCATTCACCACTGATGAAGTTGTACTGGGGGGGGGAGAGAGGAAGAGTTAACTTTTATAAAAGGAAAAGTTTGTGTGTGTGAGTGTGTGTGTGTGTGCGAGAGAGCACTTAAAACAGTTAAGGCTACAATCCTAGCCTCACTTTCATGGGAGTAAGCCCCACTGACTATTAAGGGACTTGCTTCTGAGTAGGCATGCCTAGGATTGGGCTCCCAGTCTATTCCCTCCTCTTGCTTTCCTCTTCACCTCTCCCCTTACTGTATACAGTCACACTTCAGTCTCTCCTTTGCAAAACTTTTTGCAAACCTCCTTGCTAACCTCATTTCCCCCTATCCTCACCAATGAAGTTGGACTGGAGGGGAAAAGTCCCTGCATTTGTGTATGTGGGGGGCAGCATCTGTGTGTGAGAGAGAAGCAATCTCCCTGTGTGTGTGTCCTTTTCACTGGAAGAGTCCTGGAGGCCTTACAAAGATGCAAAACACAGGAAAAACAGAGAGTAGAATTTAAAGTAGAATTATTCTGCAGCAACAGGTAGTTTAGCCAGAGATCTTAGCTGCATGCTGGCAGGAGCTAGGTAACACTTGCAACAGCTGCTTATGTAGTAAGCTTTTAGGAGAGCATGCTTACTTCTGCAGTATCCCCCTGCCATGACCTCCACACGAGGCTCGGAGGCATCACTGCCCTTCCTCCACAGAGGGTCTACTTCCAAGTAAATCAGGTGCAACTATGTGCAGCTGCACTTGCTCAGTCACTCCTTGTTGCTTGTCTCTCTACTGTGAACTGAATTGCACACTCCCAGTTGTATGTTCTGTGTTGTGTGTTCTACGTAGAGCCTTTGGCTTAAGGCACCAGGCACTTTAAAGGAGGATTTCATTAATGGTTCTACTGGTAGGCTGTTTCCAGTGTACTTAAAGCCCAATCCTAGGCTTGTCTACTCAGAAGTAAGTCCCATTAGAGTCAATGAGGCTTACTCCCAGGAAAGTGTGGATGGGATTGTGGCCTTACTCTGATAGCGTTTACAAATGGTTGTTGAGAGAACAATTTAAAAAAAAATTAGTGAATAAAAATGTATCTTATGATCTATGAGATAGATCATAGTTTTTAATAAATTAGAGACTATTTTTTAAACAGTATTAAAAATAGTGTATGTATGTATGTATGTATACATACTATGTATGTATACATGTATGTATAGATGTATACGTACTATGTATATATACTGTGTTTTTAATAAATTAGTGACTGTACAGTTCTTAGGTGACAATTACTGGGAAGTTATTTTTCAGGATCTGGCCTCGGGTAAAATCAGATAAAATTATAGTCAGACACCTCCCTAAGTTAAACCCCCGACATATCTGAGGGTCATAGCAAATTCCATGATTTTGGGCTCAAAACCTGCCCTCGTCTTATCTGTGAGATCGACTTATAGGTGAGTATCTGCGGTAAGTCCATTTTGGTTGCTTCTGCCTGTTCGCTGCTCCACAGCTTGGACATCAGCTGTCATTTTGAATTGAGCTCCCCTAAAGAATTTTCCCCAACCATGAAAAACTTTTTGAGATTTAAATCTATCAGTGTTCACTGTAGGATAAATTACCATTGTTCTGATGTGATGAAAAAACAAAACAACTTTAGAAGCAATAAAGAGGAGGCTAATTAACCCATTTATCACAAACCAGCAAACAGGCCAATGATTTTTATAATTATCAAAACAACTCAATTTTTTGCCTTGGTACGCAAGCCTGTTTGCACAACTGAACTGAAAATCATCAAAATTACTTACAATACACTGGCTACCAAAGCATGACAAAATTAGACTGCTACAACCAATTAATTGAACGTAATAAAGCTTTTAAATTATTTTTGTTTATTAGCATTCCTGCAGGGTTAATGATGTAGTCCTGCTTTGGCTAGGAGGAACAATTAAAACCCAAACAAAACAAAATCCAAAAACCAAAATTTAAAGCAAATCACATTTGCCATGTATTAGGAAGTCCAATAAGACTTTGTAATGGGCAAATAATACATCATTCTTGAGAACGATCCCTTAGCATTCATTTATTTTTACTTAAGTCATAAATCATGCCCCCCCCCCTTGCAGATGCTTACCGGTACCATGTTGGATAATACAGGTAAAAGACGACAGGTTCCCAAGGTCATTTCTGTATGGATGTTTGGGGCCACATTCCTATAATGCTTCTGACTGATGCCAGTCTTACCAAACCATATTAGGACCTGTGCTAACCTTGGAACTGATGTCCTATAGCAGTGAAGAAAGTTAAAAGGAGGTAGACATTTTTGCACCCCTTTTCACCACTGCCATTTGCCCTGAACTGATCCATTCATGGGGCCAAGTGAGGCAGTTGCTTCTTCTCCCTAAGTATTAAAAGACAGGGTCTGCTCGTAGCCATTTAGAAATGGGCTATGTCAGAATGGCAGATGCAAGGGAGGGCACCAGGATGCAAGGTCTCTTGTTATTTGGTGGGCTGCTGTGAGATACAGGAAGCTGGACTAGATGGGCCTATGGCCTGATCCCGTGGGCCTGTTCTTATGTTCCCCAAAATTTTTCTACTTCCTAGACTCCTACTTTCTAGGAGAAGTAGACTTCTCCTGCTTCCTAGACTCAAAAAGGGGGGAGTAGAGTGGAAGAGGAAGTGTGGCGTGTCCTGTCCTTCACACTTCCTCTTTGACTCTAATGCCTCCACCCTTTTTAATTCTAGGAAGCAGGAGGAAGAGGACAAGTACGAGGGCATCATTTGGGACTCTGTTTTAGGTCTCTAGGACTCTGCAAGAAACTCCATACCAACCCTGCATTTGCCCAAAAAATTGGCCCTGAAAATTTTCTGTCTTAATTCTAGGAGGTGATGGTTCCAGGAAGTCAATACTCTATTCAGTCTTCTGGAAATGATTTTTAGACATAAAAGCATTTGGTCATACATTTCCATTAGCAAATAACTTGATTTATCTGGCAACTCTCAAGTCAGTTTCGCTCACCCTCTTTCTTTTGTAATGAAGCATCCCTCACATTTCAGTGTTAATATTCATGTTGCATAAAATTATTGGAAGATATTATCGAGAATGCACCTAGTCTCCTAGTGGAAAATGAAGGGAATATATTTGAGATAGAACATTAACATTTCATTTCTTTTCCTTGTTTGACTATAACGCTTCAAGGTTATGACAGTGTGCTCGAGGAATTATTCACATTTATTCCACAATGCACAATTGGAAATGGGGTGGTGGCGGAAATCAGGGTAATTGGACAGCAAATGAAAATTGGCCTGGCTTTTGTGCGGATTCCAATTCATGCGCCCAGAAATGCAATGACACAGGAAGTTTGCAATGACTTATTGATTGTCGGCGTCGTTATCGCTGGGCACCCAGTCAGATGAGTTTGCTGATTGTAATCTCGGGCACCTCAGGCTCTTGCCCGTCTTTTGGAAATGAGTCCACGGTTTGGGAGGGGTGATTGACAGGAAGGTCTGGCACAGCAGGTGGGAGGCTGACAAGTGTTCGGAAACATTTTTGCACCATATCTGCTCATACTGTGCGTAGCTGCAAACATGATTTTACACTTTTGTGGGGAAGGGGGAAAAATCCACAGAACTCTCACCATCTATCAACATCTTTGCACAACATAAATGTCCAAGTTTCTGAACTGACAGGAGCCCGTCTTGCTGAACTTTCCAAAGAGGTAGTGGTTAACAACAGAGCAGGTTAATCGTAGAGGGCATGTTTGCATTGTATTTTTAGCAAATTGACACTGAGTGCTTTGATTCTTCTTGAACAATGGCATAAAAATATCATAAATCAATAGAATATTTAGACTTGGAGGTCTGGCTCCATCATACTTGATAATAAGGATGTTGCCACATCTCAAATTTTCTCAAACTTCATGAAGGACATGCATAGCTCCAAAATGCTTAGTGGTCTAAGACATATGTGTGTGTATAGATACTTGCATTCTACCTGACTGAAGACTATATAGGGTGTCTCAGAAAAATGTAAACATGTTGAGCTCTTACATATTTTTATATAGTTCATTGTAGAAAACCTACAACACTTGAACATCTAAGGGTGCAATCCTAACCCGTGCTGGAGCAGGCAAGCCAGGAGACTTGCGCTGCATCCAATGTGGGATTGCAGCGAGCAGCGGCTCAGCCACGGGCAAGGGGAAGCTCTTCCCCTTACCCATGGGTAAGGGCTGTGAGCCCCTATGGGTCTCCTCAGACCTGCGCCACCTTCAGAGGTGTCGCAAATCTGAGGAGAGCGGAGCGGCTTGAAGCCACTCTGCTCGCTATGGGGACGGGGGTTGGGATGCGGCATAACTGCCGGGTCCCAGCCCCAACCCCGGCTCTCTGCGGCTCCTCTCAAAACACATAGATGAACAGGTCTTGCTGAGGGAGAATCAGCATGGCTTCTGTAAGGGTAAGTCTTGCCTCACAAACCTTTTAGAATTCTTTGAAAAGGTCAACAGGCATGTGGATGCAGGAGAACCTTGGACATTATATAGCTGGACTTTCAGAAGGCATTCGACACTGTCCCTCACCAAAGGCTACTGAAAAAACTCACAGTCAAGGAATTAGAGGGCAGGTCCTCTCCTGGATTGAGAACTGGTTGAAGACCAGGAAACAGAGAGTGGGTGTCAATGGGTAATTTTCACAATGGAGAGAGGTGAAAAGTGGTGTGCCCCAAGGATCTGTCCTGGGACTGGTGCTTTTCACCCTCTTCATAAAGGACCTGGAGACAGGGTTGAGCAGTGAGGTAGCTAAGTTTGCAGACGACACCAAATTTGAAGTGTGAAGTTTGAAGTTGAGTTGAAGACCAGAGGTGAAGACCAGAAGTGATTGTGAAGAGCTCCAGAAGGATCTCTCCAGACTGGCAGAATGGGCAGCAAAATGGCAGATGCACTTCAATGTCAGTAAATGTAAAGTCATGCACATTGGGGCAAAAAATAAAAACTTCACATATAGGCTGATGGGTTCTGAGCTGTCTGTGACAGATCAGGAGAAAGATCTTGGGGTGGTGGTGGACAGGTCGATGAAAGTGTCTGCCCAATGTGCGGCGGCAGTGAAGAAGGCCAATTCTATGCTTGGGAACATTAGAAAAGGTATTGAGAACAAAATGGCTAATATTATAATGCCATTGTACAAATTGATGGTAAGGCCACACCTGGAGTATTGTGACCAGTTCTGTTCGCCGCATCTCAAAAAAGACATAGTGGAAATGGAAAAGGTGCAAAAGAGAGCGACTAAGATGATTACTGGGCTGGGGCACCTTCCTTACAAGGAAAGGCTACAGTGTTTGGGCCTCTTCAGCCTAGAAAAGAGGCGCCTGAGGGGGGACGTGATTGAGACATACCAAATTATACAGGGGATGGACAGAGTGGATAGAGAGATGCTCTTTACACTCTCACATAACACCAGAACCAGGGACATCCACTAAAATTGAGTGTTGGGAGAGTTAGAACAGACAAAAGAAAATATTTCTTTACTCAGTGTGTGGTTGGTCTGTGGAACTCCTTGCCACATGATATGGTGATGGCATTTAGCTTGGACGCCTTTAAAAGGGGATTGGACAAGTTTCTGGAGGAAAAATCCATTACGGGCTACAAGCCATGATGTGTATGTGCAACCTCCTGAATCTAGAAACGGGCTACGTCAGAATGCTAGATGCAAGGGAGGGTACCAGGATGAGGTCTTTTGCTGTCTTGTGTGCTCCCTGGGGCATTTGGTGGGCCGCTGTGGTACAGGAAGCTGGACTAGATGGGCCTATGGCCTGATCCACCGGGGTTGTTCTTATGCCAAGGATTTAAGCTGGGATCCACTGGATGGGAAGCATACGCTACACCACTGAGCTATTAATCTTCCCCAAAACTCCGCCCCATGAGGAAATCGTACCCATGACATCTTTCCACTTGAAACACCTACAGGGCCTGAACCCAACCACATTAACAACCCATAGGGCATTGTAAATCTTGTGCCTTGCCTCATGCAAGGGAGGGATGGGGGTTGATGTTGCTTCCATCTTCATAACTGCAGGACAGGGATGCTACTTGCTGTAGCCAGGATGGTGTAGTTGTCCAGGCTATCGCTTCTCGGCCTTTTGGCTAAGATCAAGTGTGTGTAGTTGTCTGGGAGTCGGACCTAGACGTGAAACGTCCAGGTTCAGATCCCCACTTGGCCTGATCCAGTGGGGCTGTTCTTATGTTCTTATGTATTGAGCCCTATGGAAAGAGAAACTGAGCCACACATGCGCATTTACTCATGAGCATGTGACCGTGCCTCAACTCTTATTGAAAACCAGGCAGATCAAATTTCTCTCTTTTTCTCTCCGTGTGTATGTGTGAGAGAGAGTTCATTCTCATTCTATGGATATATTCATTCTATGGATATAAAGACATACTTTGCAATCTATTACTGTACCAGCTGTTAAGGTAGGAAAGATGTGAAAATATATTAAAATTACATACGATGGGACAGAAGTACAACTTCACTCTTTGCATGTTAATTTGGCTTCCCAAATAACTGGTGGGTCACAGTGGAAAACATACAGAGAGGACTTTGGCCTTATCCAGCAAGGCTTTTCTTATCTTCCAGGCTTTCCCGAACCAGAGATGCCAAAAATTGAAGCCAGGACCTTCTGCGTGCGATGGATATGCTCTTCCATTGAACTTGGTCCCTCCTTATGGAGGTAGAGATGATATTCCACATACAAAAGGAGCGTTATGTGCAGAGTCACCCCCTCAATTAAAACAAATAGGGCAGCGAGCCCAGGTCCCCCAAGACTCTTGATTCTGATATTTGGCTATGCCTTACTTTTGTTTTCAATTTGTTTATTCATATCTGCATCAGGATTGTCTAATTTCATAAAATATGACTAAACACCTTTGAGGCAGTAATTAAGAAGAACGAGACAACAGGCTGCTGAAATATTCATCCCAACCTTCAAGGCCATTACAATTAATCAACTATGCATACACCTTCCTATAGTGCCAATCTCTTTGCACAGCAAGTCTTTTGTCTCCCAGAAATTCTGCACACATCCCCGTGTTTTATAATGCTCCGAAAGAAGGGCTGTCATGACTGATGCTTAAGTAAATATTTTTCTGGCCTAGAACATTATGTGCACTGTCTAATCCATGTTGGAGAATATTGATTTCCTGTACCAAACAAGGAGGGAGTCACATTGAGAATTGAAAATGAAACAAATATGAAAAATGCAGAACTTCTTCAGTGAGAGGAAGAGAACTGCAGTATGGTCCTCCTAAAATGTCATAGTAGCATGACCCACAATTCTCTGCAGCATTTTCTCAGGGGATTCCTAAAGTAGAAAAAGTTCCAAGAAGATAAGAAGTTAGGAAATTTATAGCCTAATCCTACCTAAATCCCTGCACGGTGATGCAGTGGTGTCAGTACCATGCTACATTCCAAGAGGATTTTTGGCTGCTTGAGGGTAAGTCTCTTGACAGGGTAAGAGAACATTTGTCCCCTTGCTGCTGGGTAAGCTTTGGCAACCACAATGGGTCAATGTAAGCCCTGTGTTAATCTGTGTAGGTGGATCAGACATGAGGAGGAAGTTTGGATACAGTGCACACCAGCACCACCCAACCTGGAACCAATCTGCCCACTCCTGCCCCATTGCCCAGCCTTCCCCACACCCACTGCCCTTTTTAGCCCCTTCCCCTCCCTTCTCCCATCCTGCACTGGCTGTACCTGCTACGTGGGCTCCTGTCTCTCCTCTAGCATCAGTGGAAAGGTTCCAGCCTTCCCACCAATGTGTGTAGCCTTGAACTGTTGCAAAGCGCTTTTGCAACAGTGTGGTCCACTGGAACAGACCCTCATTCGGACTGGACCATCAGGGTCAAGTCCCTACTCAGCCATGATGCTGATCAGTCAACCTGGCACAGTCACTCACCTTCCCCTTAACCTCCCTCACAAGGCTGTTTTTTTAAAAATCTGTTCATTGGAAGAAGCTTAGGAACAAGTAAGACTGGGTATAGAAGCAGATCTAACAGGATCATTAAAGCAAGTAGAAGCCTACCACATAGCCAAAGGTTATGTGCTGCAATTCTATATCTAAGAATTGCAGCAGGAACAATGGGGCACTGCTAATAAGACAAGTTTTCTTTCTTTCTTTCTTTCTTTCTTTCTTTCTTTCTTTCTTTCTTTCTTTCTTTCTTTCTTTCTTTCTTTCTTTCTTTCTTTCTTTCTTTCTTTCTTTCTTTCTTTCTTTCTTTCTTTCTTTCTTTCTTTCTTTCTTTCTTTCTTTCTTTCTTTCTTTCTTTCTTTCTTTCTTTCTTTCTTTCTTTCTTTCTTTCTTTGGTCATTTGTATTATGCCAATAAAGGTTTATTGATTTGAGACTGCTCAAAATTTAGATACAATTGCTTTATATTTGCTGCTGTAAACAGCACTTGTGCACCTAGTTCTAACCTCTAATTGATCATATTGAATAGTAAAATCAGATGCAATCATCTATATCTTTCCCCATCAAAGCCCTAAATTCAACCCCATCCATGATTTGAAGAAATTTCAAAAAGAAAAAAAAATCAAATTGGGTAAAAATTTATTTGAAATTTTGAAGACATATCAGCAGAATTACCTTTTCTTACCAGATTAGCACCTTCTGTTGTGAGGACAGATAAAGACAGACATGGTTTACATATGCACTGAGGAATGGGTTGTACACTGAATTCCTATACCACATTTTCAGAACCACTATGTAAAAATGCCATCTGTTACCATCCTAGACACACTTACTTGGGAGTAAGCCCCACTGAACCTAATTCTCAGTAAGCATACAAAGTCTTTATATAAGAGCTATACAGAGTTTCCCTCAAGGCGGCTCACACAAATGTATCACAATAAATATAAAATCAACAATAGGCATTAAACATTAAAATGTAAAATCCAACAACCAAACTCCAAACAGATCATCATAAATCCTTAACACACCCAGTGCATAATCTATCAAATGCATACCACCCATGAACCCACAGCCTGTTTAAAATTCAAAAATCTAATTCTGAGAGAAGGGCAGAGCTATTTCTGGAATTTTGCTATCCAAAGGTCTTTGCTAGAAAATACATAAATCTAAAATTACATTTTCACATATTGCCCAAGCATAACTGACTATGTTTCAAACTACAGCTGTTTGTCCTAAAAGGACCTATTTATAAAACATTTCAAAAACTGGAACTCTGGCTCAAAAGCAGGCATTATCTGTCTAGGTCCATCAGGGTCAGGCACACAGAGTCACTTTTCCATGTCTAAGGGGAACTGGTTCTCATTGTAATGGGGCCACAAGCAAGTGATACTTTAGGGCAGGGAAGGGTCATGATACGGCAGTAGAAGGGCCAGAGGAAGGTAGTAGCATCAAAGGAAGGCAGGGGGTCAAGTTCTGAAGGCAAGGGGAACAAAGAAGCTAAAGCTGAGCCAGGCATGGTATTCTCATAAGCAAACTTCTCTGACTAAAGATACCAGTCTTGGCGTTTGCCTTTGCAGTGTTTTCAAACTGTGGGTCAGGACCCACTATGTGGGTCGTGAACCAATTTCAGGTGGGTCTCCACTCATTACAATATTTCATTTTTAATATATTAGACTTGATGTCACCATGATATGTAACTGCATTTGGGGAAGTGTTACAGTATTATACTTCTAACAGGCTACTCTGTGTATGCTTTTAACAATGATAGTCAATGGGACTTACTCCTGGGTAAGTGTGGGCAGGATTGCAGCCTAGGATTGTAAAAAAATTTCCTGCTTGATGATTGCACTTCTGGTCATGACATCACTTCCGGTGGGTCCCAACAGATTCTCATTCTAAATAGTGGGTCCCGGTGCTAAATGTGCAAGAACCACTGCTTTATAGGAATTATTGGAGCTGAACTGGTCCTTGGGTCAGCTGCCTGTTTACTCAGGTGATAGCAGAGCTGTTGTCACAGGTGGGGACTTATTGGACACTGATTCACATGAGGTCTCACCTGAGATGAAAGCCTTGAGAGCTGCCATGAGAGTTACACTTCGCAGTACAGGAAAATACAGAGTTGTTGTTTGAAACTAATGGGTTTTCTCCCAGAATCTGAAATGGAAGACGTTTCTGCTGCCATTTGATGCCAGTCATGGGTTGTACCTCCAGGGCCATGGGCTGTTGGAGAGGTCCTCGGGCTAAATACCATTGGAGCCTTGCCACAAGGCTGACATAACCTGACACCAGTTCAAAGTGGCATGATGTAACTACTAAGGCTTTCATGGCCAACAATCATACCATTAAAATTTACATTGTTCAGGCTAATAGGCCACAGTCTTTTCTGTGTTTTCCATTAAGTGTTTTCCAATTAATTCTAAAAAGCACCAGCTGTTTACATGATTATCACTGGCTTCTAGACTGAAGGTTGCCAACAACAGTGACACTGGCTTCTAAAAAAGTTCACTACTTAAATCCCAAGTGCTTTTTATTCTACCCTGTTTGTCTTAAAGTCTCAGACACTTGTGTTTTTGAATGCAGGTAACTAAGTGGCATGGTTTGTGTAGAAGTCTAGACAGCCTGGGAGGAAAACAGTTTTGCAAGCTGGGACAGAAACACAGCCCTGGCAGTACAGGAAGTAAAGCACTGTCATCAGGCTATCATGGGGCTCCAGATAGACCTAGGTAGAGTACACATAGACAAACACACTCATACTACTGCCTTACATGATCTTAAATGTGCTTTTGCTGGTTGAAAACAGCATCTACATATCCAGTTACCTCCTGTTTGCACCACTAATGTGTAATTAGAGAACCCTGTGATATGTCACAAAGTCATGTGTTTCTCCACCTTCTACATTATGGTTGCTATGGGAGAGGGGTCAGGAAAATGCATTATGTGATGCTGTCACAGCCAGTGGCATCACTGGGGGGGTGCGGGCTGCACCAGATGATGTACATGGGAGGTGACACCACAACTGGCCAAATTTTTAAAAGCTTAGTATTTATCCCCAGTATCCCCTGGGGGCTGGGGATAAGAATAGGCCCTCAGTTTGGCTGTACTTGTCATAAGAGGCGACTAAACAGCCACCGGGTAGATGGGACTCGTCAGCCTGGGAAGGCAGCTCATCTGAGAGAAGGAAAACTCTGATCCCAAACCTCCACTGCCTTGTGGCTACATCCAGTTATGGAAAAGGCTTCAGGAGTCAACCTCGAGGCCAAATTCAGAGCCGGAGTCCCTGAGGCAGTTCATGGCTGAACACAGTCATGTTCTGGCAACTCCTGCGACGCCACTGGAACCAACCGTATCGGCCTCTGCCTTTCCATTGGACCATTTCAGCAATGTGGAGAGGGGGGATTTGCTGCATGGGAAACAGTCCATCCTCCATATCTACTTTACCCAGGCTTCGCACACTGGAGAGGACACTGTTCCAGAACCACCATTCAGAGCGCGATACCATAGTCTTCCGAGACTGAAGGATGCCACCAGTATTTTTGAATACCACTATCATGTTGTATACCATCTGATGTGTAATTTAATGCAGAATGCAATGAAACAAACCACGTTGAAATATCTCTATTCCGTCTAAGGTTATAGCCCCCAAACCAACAGGGGTGGGGTGATGGTGCACCCAAGGCGTTGCCCTACCCACTGCCTGGGAGGAGGTCCATTATGGAGGTGACGCACTGGCTTCCCATACCAAGTGGTGCAAACCCTAGCAATGCCAGTATCATGCATTGCATTGGCAGGGAGAGGAAGAGGAATAAACCACACAGCCGGTGCTCTCAGCAGCAAGCTCGTTTTTAAGGTAATGCCTGGTTGGATCTTGTCATGGCCTTGCTGAGTGGAAAGAACCCTGAGAACAGTCTTTTATGTCAGACTGTATTTGCTTACAGCCTTTTTCTTCGGGATTCTTATACATAACTTAAAGAGGTGAGGGATTCATCTGATCTGCCAGCCAAAGCACCAAGTGTTTGACAGTGGCATCATGAAAGAGGCCTCAAAAGCAACTTCCTTGGAACCAGCATGAAATTACAAGTTGTTGCAAACAATTGTCAGCAAACAGCCTCTCCAAGGAATGCTCGCGGTGGAGAGCAAACAAAGAGACATTTGAAAACGGTGGCAGACTTGATCTGGGGAGATTAGCCCCCCCCCAAAGATAGCTATCCCTGCAGCTCTTTCTGTTAGTGTGACTTTCTGTTTCAGTGCCACAGTCGAATGGTAAGACACAAAAAGGAATCAATCTACTACAGAAACCTCCAGCTGGTTCCAGGGAGTTGTGTGGGAGCTGGGTGGGTTATACAACATGTCTCCAAGATGCATCACTTCACAGTAATTCACCCGATGAAAAGTGTGTTTTCTTTCTTACTGGCTGTTCCCCCACAGGACTAAAAACTGTCTAGACATTTCTACCTCCTACGCTGTGTGCAAAGAAGCATTAGAAGTTTTGCTTCTCGTAGCATGCAAAACGGTTTCAAAGCTATCCCTGCCCCATCTTCCATTGGGTTGTCCTTTATTATTAAGTCAAATATGCCAACTGCAAACTGACAACAAGAAGAACTTAACTGAACAAGCATGTGGGGGTTGCAACTCAGCTCAAACCTTATTTACTTACTCACAGCCCAATTCTAAGCTTCCCAGTGCCCACTGTAGCAGCAGCAGCAGCACCAAAACAGCTTCCTCTGTATCGAGCGGGCACCAGGAAGCAGCCAGAGGCCTCCTCAGGGGGAAGGGACTTTCGTTCCCTTCTCCCAGGGAAAGCCCCAAGCCCCACAATGGTGCTTCTCAAGTCTGTGCTAGCTATTTTGCCAGCACAGGCTTGAGAGACTCCATGTCGGACCTTCTGACCCAACATGGAGTTCAGGATATGGTAGAGCAGGGTTCCACCAGTCCCACCCACCTCTGGGTGCTGAGGGTTGAGGAGATAGGGTTCCCTATTATCCGTGGTTTCTGTATCTGTTGGGCTAGGATCATACCCCCAAAGATAGGGGGTGCCTATTTTGGTTTAAAAAAAGGAGGGACACTCTGGGCTACTTCACATCACTGGGCTTGGTGAAACCCCACCAAAGCACTTGGTGGAACGATCCTATGAATCCCGAGCTGTTAACTGCAGTGGAACAATCAAGTTTCATTTTAGGATACAATAGATTACAACAGACAGAAAGAACTAGTCCCAGGCAATGGATGGGTTTTGCTATTAATTCAACTTGCCCATCAAAATGGCTTGCAAATCCTAGAAGAGAGAGAGAGATATATATTCCAGGGGAAAGGAGATATTGATTTCTAGTGACTATAATGAGATATAATGCAGGTGATTTGTTTCTTCCACAAATGGGAGGCGTATCAAAAGGGCCCGCCAATGACTCGAACCAAACTTTTTTTCAAGTTCTAAATCAATAGCGTTCTATTGTTTCATTGCATTTCATTAAGTATAAATGATCACCTGAAATATCACAAAGCGGGAAACTGCCGAGGCTGATACCCAAAGTAATTTCAATTATCCCTTTACTTCAGACATTTAGACTGCTAAGTTATTCTTTCTGATTGTATTAAGATGTTATTGCCTCTTTATTGCCAGTAAAACAGTATGTTTTTCAAGGCTCTTTATTATAATCTGCCAAAGGGACATCTGAATATGGAACAAGCAGTTTAGCACTTCCCCAAGAGACTGTTGAATAGTGCTGAGCCTGGTAAAGTCTAGCACATCTGTACATGGAGGCATAAATGTTTCAGGCAGCAAATGCAGCTGTGTAGCCCTGTAATACAGCCATAAATATTCATCTCTTCCATGCAATAATCATTTTTTAAAGAAGTAAAACAAAAAAAAAAATCATCTTTTCCCAATCTACTTTAAATAAGGGTTGCATACAAAAAAAACCCCACCAGTACTGTGTCATTTAAGCCCCACACCACCATACATTGGACACAGAGGAAGACTGGAATCACAAGGCAGGTGCCCTTGGGCACTTGCTGAGGACCCAGTATCCTTGGAGGGCGCCATTGGCTTCTGTCTTGGATTGCATACATATACTTGTGCTCTAATATACCAAGATAGATGGACAGGTGGATATTTTAAATTTCAGATTTCATACATTGGTTTTGAATTATTGCATGCTACTCCAAGAGTTTGGGATGAAGTGTGCTAGATCTTTAGGGCTGTAATCCTAACCATACTTACTCCTAACCTAGGAGTAAACCCTATTGATAATAATGGGACTTACTTCTGAGTAGATATGCATTGGCTCGGGCTGTTTAAGCTGTAAAGGTATTAAATTTAAGCAATTGCAATGGTGCAGATACACAACAGGGATCAAATGTGTACACCTGTGGGCTGGGCAAAAATCAGTTTCAAAAGAGAAGTACATGGCAGAAGGAAACCCTCTAATGAAGAAATTTCAGGTTGATCTTTGTGTCCTAGTCCTAGAGCAGTGATTTTCAACCACTGTGCCATGGCACACCTGATTGGTTTGCAGGTGTGCCGCGGGAGTTTGGGGAGGGCCACTTATTAGTAGGGTAATTGGGGGATTTGAGCCCCCTACCAGCAGCATGGTGTGCCTTGTCAATGGTCAAAAAACCGATGGTGTGCCTTGACAATTTTAGTACTTTGTCAGTGTGCCATGAGATGAAAAAGGTTGGAAATCACTGTCCTAGAGAATCATGAATGGGACACACACACACACACACAAGCTCCTGCACTTCAAAAGTTACCACTACACAAGAGATTTTGCCCATTTCCCAAAGACTCCCCAAATGGAATGACTTTCCCACAATTAGGCCATTACCATACTTTTCTGAAAGGCATTCTCCTAGTCTAGTTGCTCCTGTTCAGTTGCTTTTGGAAATGTATTGTACATCTCCTCCCATGAACCTATATTTCCTAACAGAGATTTTATCTCAATGGGAAAGGGGGTGTATAGTTAGCCCTCCTTAGGCACGGGTTCAGCATGCATGAATTTGACTCAACATGGGTACCAATGGCACTTCTAGTGGGCGTCAAGGACCTCCCGGACTCAACCAGAACACATTTCCAATTGCATCTGGGAAGTCCTTGAGGTCCTCCCCGCAGATTCCTTTATCCATGGGTGGTCCAGGAACTGATCCCCTGCAGATACCAAGGGCCAAATGTATATGTTTGTGCATGTGTATGCATATTTCAGTTTGTTGTGTTGGCACAAATAAAATCCAACATCCTGAAACGAGTTCCAATAGACAAAGAAATATGCATCTGAAATGGCTTGTTGACAGTCTGTACCGAAGAGCAGAATAATGTCAGCATTTGCTTCTAGTGGTGTATTCAACAAATTATAATAAATTAATGGGGCAGGGAGGGGAGAAATGAAGGCCCACTGGAAAATAAAAGCATTTCTAAGGGGAAAGAAGTACTAAGAGGGTCAGAGCAGATAACCATTGAGTCTTTCCGTTTCAATTACAATGTGGCATTTTGATTCGGGGTGAGCTCCAGGCACACTTAAGTGCCCCTGTATACTGCCTTGCCAATAACTACAAAATGTTTTCCTGCATTTCTTCAGTGGAAGCATTTATTGGAATGACAAGCTGCTGTGCTGCAGAGAGAAGTACTTTGGGATTGCTAAAATGAAACCTCCTTTCTGGTCATTGTCACACACTGACAAATGGGGTCTTCTTACAAGTCAGACCCCAGGGCTGTGATGCTTGACTGGGGGAAAGGTATAGAAAGAAATGATGGCTGGGAGAAGACACACAAGTGATTTTCAATGTTTTTTCATCTCATGGCACACTGAGAAGGTACTAAAATTCTCATCGGTTTTTTGACAACTGACAAAGCGCACCGTGTTGCCAGCAGGGGCTCACATCCCCTGAAGCCCTACTATTGAATTACACTCCCCCAAACTCCCATGGCACACCTACGGACCATTTGCGGCACACCAGTTGAAAATCACTGTGATACAGAGTTTTGTAATAATGGGTCTTTTGAATGAGCAAATGTGGGTCAAGCACTTCACTGATTTGGGCCTTGGGTTCATCTCAGCCTCTATGTACTGATAAATCTCTCCTCATTCTGATCATTTGGAAAGGGGGAGTAGATTTGCAAAGAGAATATGAACTGTCTCCAAAGATTTCCTTTCCTGATGCCTCTGGAGGAGACTCTTTAGCAACATCTCCAATGTGAGAATAGTGTCTACATTCCTCAGTCAAGGCACATACAGGAATGACCTAAGATATTCTGGAAATCCCTCTAAAATCTGTTGTAGGGGAGCATGGCAAGGGAGGGGTATGCCTTTAACTCCTGACTGTGGGCTTCCCACAAGTAACCATGGGGCACTGTAAAAGACAGACAGCTGGACTAGATTGGACCTTGGGTGATCCATCACTCTTATGTTCCTGAGGTAGGACACCAATCCAATCTTACCTAGCAGTGTACCTGGACCCTCTATCACTCCCCACATCCAACCTTCCTCTTTTGCTCCATTCCCATTTTCCTGTTCTGATCCTGGGCATAGAGGGAGGAAGAGGAGAAATGGTGCAAGTGGGTGCGTGGACAGAGGTGGGTGGACAGAGGTGGGTGTCCCCTGCCTGTCCACTGCTTTTTTCAACACCCTCCTGGATGAAGCAGCTCAGGTTTCCAAATTCTGTTCTTGACAAAATCTACAAAGAAATGCATGGCTCCAGTGCTTCCCACTGCCCAGGGATCAAATTTAATAAGTGTATTGGAATCTGTAGATCTTCTGTAGATCTGGCAAGGAGGTAGGATGTGGTGTCAGCAGTGGCCCCTTTAAGGGTAAGTCCTGGGCATCCAGCAGAGTGTGCTGCACAGCTGCAGCCACTTGAAAGCAATAGGGCCCTCAGGGATATAAGGAGCACCTGAGGCAGGAAGGGTTTGTGGGTAGCAGAAGGAGGAAAGCTTGAGGAAGGGGGGGACGACGACGACGACGACGACGACGACGACGACGACGACGACGACGACGACGACGACGACGACGACGACACTGGATTAATGGGCTGAGGAATTGATGGTGAATGGACTTTGGAGACTGCTGGAACAGACTGCTGGAGACACTGGAGTTTGGTGTGTGGCTGCTGTGCCCAAGACCTGCTGAGGACCAAGGGGCTGCTGTAGTGACGGGAGGCTGCTGGCAGGAGAGAGGACCTCTGCAGGTTGAACAGGTGAGCTACCCTGGAGGTGGGGTTGAGCAGGACTGCAGGGCAGAACCAGGGTCATTTGTTGGGGTAAAAAAGGGGTGCTAATTAGCTAAAAGTGGGCATAATTCTCCAGGCAGAGCTTGGACTGGGAATCTGGCAGAACAATAAGATATGGACATATCAATGGATTCTAGTATTCTGCACACTTGTGAAACATGGTAGTGTATGAACACATCAACTATTTTGACAGAAAAATAAATGAAAATACTTGGAAAAAAATACAGATTTAAAAATAGATTTTGTGGGTGATAAGGACACTTCTGAGTTGTTTTTAAGTGAAGAAGAATGGAAATCAAAGAAAAGTTTGGACAAAATGAGAAATCCATTTGTACCTACTTAGCAGAACATTGGCAAAGAAGCTGAGAAAGAAGCATTGATTTTTATAAGGACAGAGATTGGCTCTTGGAGTCGGTGGCAGGCAGCCCAATCCTATGGTTCTCGGTGCCCAGGGCTCCAGTAGTGCAAAAATGCTTACCGCCCAAATCTATGGGCACCAGTATACCACCGGAGGGCTCCTCAGGGAAAGGGAGCATTTGCTCCCTTTCCCTGGGTAGACTGCAGCCAGCAGCAATAGTTTTCCTTGGATCTAAGCCCATTTTTGAGCAGGCACAGACACAAGGAGGCTGCCTGGGCCAGAAGGGAGGTTAGGATTCAGTGGCAGAGTCTGCTGCTGTCTCTGCCGCCTTCTGGGCTCGATCCTCCCCCCCTTAAGACATACAAAATTATGCAGGGGATGGACAGAGTGGATAGAGAGATGCTCTTTACACTCTCACATAACACCAGAACCAGGGGACATCCACTCAACTTGAGTGTTGGGAGAGTTAGGACAGACAAAAGAAAATATTTCTTTACTCAGTGTGTGGTTGGTCTGTGGAACTCCTTGCCACAGGATGTGGTGACAGTATCTGGCCTGGATGCCTTTAAAAGGGGATTGGACAAGTTTCTGGAGGAAAAATCCATTACGGGTTACAAGCCATGATGTGCATGTGCAACCTCCTGATTTTAGAAATGGGCTATGTCAGAATGCCAGGTGCAAGGGAGGGCACCAGGATGAGGTCTCTTGTTATCTGGTGTGCTCCTTGGGGCATTTGGTGGGCTGCTGTGAGGTACAGGAAGCTGGACTAGATGGGCCTATGGCCTGATCCAGTGGGGCTGTTCTTATGTTCTTATGTCCCATGCCGCCTATTCCCCGCCTCCCCTACCCCCAAATGTGGCACCACTCAGCATGTGGCACTGAGGCTCAGGACCTACAGGCACTGACCCAGTACCAGTTCCCCCTTCTCACCGGGTGTCACAAACCCAGCATGGGCACCGAGCAGCAGAACCAGCATTCCGAGCCCTCAGGATTGGGCTCTAAGGACTTTTGCTTTGACTGACAAAGTACTGTCAGTTAACTGGTGTCAGGCTATTTTGCTTCCTGGGCAAGTATTTGCACATACACTCCCACCCAAAAAATGCTGACTTTCATTTTTTTTTTGTCTTGTACAAAACAATGAAAATTAAAATTATATATAAATCATCAGTTGCATGTGTTAAAAAAAAAGAACTAACCTGTATAAAACTGTGCTCCTCAAAGGTAAATGCTGTGCCCTTCTGAGTTCTGCACCCTAGTTGGCCTATTGATAGCACTGGTCCTGACTTCAGCTTCAATGGGGCTCTTGAAATACAGGATTCAGGACCCAATCCAATTTTCCAGTGCTGGTGCTGCTGTGCCAATGGGGTATGCACTGCATCCTGTGATGGGGGAAGGTAGTCACAGAGGCCTCCTCAAGGTATGGGCACATTTGTTCCCTTACCTGGGGGCTGCATTGCGACTGCACCGGTGCTGGAAAGTTGGATAGGATCGGGCCCTCAATTCTCTAGGCTTGCCCTGAAATGCTAGTGCTGGTGGCACAGAAGGCAGCCTAAGAACTTAAGATTCCTCCTGGATCAGGGCAAAAGCTAATCTGCTCTGGCGTCCCATCTGGTCTGGTTGCCCACACTGGCTCACCAATTGCCTCTGGGCAGCCCACAAGCAGGATGAAGGCGATCAACATTCTCCCACCATTGCTGCCCTATACACTGTGCTTCTGAACCTGACAGCAGTGTCACACCAACCTAACTAGTAGAAAGTAATAGACCTCCATGCATTTGCTCAAGACCCCTCCCTGCCAGCACCTTAAAATCTTTTTATCCTTTACTTTGGAAGACAGCTTCTGCAGTCTCCCATCTCCTCAATTTCTTTAACAACCAGAAAGCCTTTTAAAACCCATGGATTTCACATTTACACATAAAGTCTGACAAGATAGAGATATTTTCATATGCTTTAGACAGGTTCCCCTATAAACCTTACTGAGAACTTTGCTCTGTGAAATTTGCCTGTGAAACTTGGATTTTAAACAGCTAGGAATGTTCACAGGCGCATTTTAATAAAGCCGGCTGCGTCCACGACTCGTTCCTTGCTGCAACGCTTTCTAATGTCATTACATTCTGCAAGCATTTGTAAAATTAACAACCTCCACTAGACTGTAATCTTGGTTACAAGGTTTCATAGCCTCTTGCGATTTAAAGGCCATGATACTACATAAAATCCTATAAAAACACAGTGCATAACATAAAAATAGCTTTAGAAGGTCAATCGTTGATTTGTTTCGTCATGAATGATGCTGTGAGTGCCACATAGCCATTTTTCAGAGGTGCTAATAGCAGCAATGACGACTATATTTAGAGTTATCCTGAATCATTGAAGCACATCTCTAGACCTTCCCCCTTGAGCATCCCAGTTGAAATCCCTTGCTTGCACACAAGACAACCTCTCTGATTAACTGAGCATAGGGTCCAGCATTGGCCCAAGACACTTTTGGCACTTCAAGCAGGGTGACAAATGATGCCCCCCGTCCCCACAGCTCTCATCCCTTTATCTGACTGCATCGCTGCTGCTCTTTAATGCTGGGCTGGGCTGGGAGATGAGATTCTGATGGCTCAGAGGTGCCATCACTGACTCTTCAGTGCTACATGCTGCAGTACAGGTGAGGGAGCAGGATGGCTCAAATATGCCCCATTTCCAAATCTGTTACCGAAGTGAGTCACTTCATACTATCTGTATAGCACAGGTGTGCCCAAACCCTGGCCCTGGATTTTCCAACAGACATTCACCACCTTTGAATCAGGGGGGGGTGTTATCTTGGTATACCAGCCCCACAAGCTTCATCCCAGTAGATATGGAGGTAACTCAGGCCTTGACCATTGCCTCCTTAATGTTCTTAGAACATAAGAACATGGGTCCCGTTAGGGAGAAGGGCGGGATAAAAATAAAGTTTTATTATTATTTATTATAAGAACAGCCCCACTGGATCAAACCATAGGCCCATCTAGTCCAGCTTCCTGTATCTCACAGCGGCCCACCAAATGCCCCAGGGAGCACACCAGATAACAAGAGACCTCATCCTGTTACCCTCCCTTGCATCTGGCACCTCATCCTGTTACCTTCTCTTGCATCTGGCATTCTGACATAGCCCATTTCTAAAATCAGGAGGTTGCACATCCATCAACCTGTAATGGATTTTTCCTCCAGAAACTTGTCCAATCCCCTTTTAAAGGCGTCAACCAGATGCCATCACCACATCCTGTGGCAAGGAGTTCCACAGACCAACCACACGCTGAGTAAAGAAATATTTTCTTTTGTCTGTTCTAACTCTCCCAACACTCAAGTTGAGTTGATGTCCCCTGGTTCTGGTGTTATGTGAGAGTGTAAAGAGCATCTCTCTATCCACTCTGTCCATCCCCTGCATAATTTTGTATGTCTCAATCATGTCCCCCCTCAGGCGCCTCTTTCCTAGGCTGAAGAGGCCCAAACGCTGTAGCCTTTCCTCGTAAGAAGGTGCCCCAGCCCAGTAATCATCTTAATCGCTCTCTTTTGCACCTTTTCCATTTCCACTATGTCTTTTTTGAGATGTGGCGACCAGAACTGGTCACAATACTCCAGGTGTGGCCTTACAATCGATTTGTACAATGGCATTATAATATTAGCCGTTTTGTTCTCAATACCTTTCCTAATGTTCCCAAGCATAGAATTGGCCTTCTTCACTGCCTGCTTCACATTGGGCAGACACTTTCATTGACCTGTCTACCACCACCCCAAGATCTCTCTCCTGATCTGTCACAGACAGCTCAGAACCCATCAGCCTATATGTGAAGTTTTTATTTTTTGCCCCAATGTGCATGACTTTACATTTACTGACATTGAAGCGCATCTGCCATTTTGCTGCCCATTCTGCCAGTCTGGAGAGATCCTTCTGGGGCTCCTCACAATCACTTTTGGTCTTCACCACTCAGAAAAGTTTGGTGTCGTCTGCAAACTTAGCCACCTCACTGCTCAACCCTGTCTCCAGGTCATTTATGAAGAGGTTGAAAAGCACCGGTCCCAGGACAGATCCTTGGGGCACACCGCTTTTTGCCTCTCTCCATTGTGAAAATTGCCCATTGACACCCACTCTCTGTTTCCTGGTCTTCAACCAGTTCTCAATCTAGGACTGTGACTAATCTAATTCCCTGACTGTGGAGTTTTTTAGTAGAAATTCCAGATATATAATGTCTACGGCTTCTCCCGCATCCACATGCCTGTTGACCTTTTCAAAGAATTCTATAAGATTCGTGAGGCAAGACTTGCCCTTACAGAAGCCATGCTGATTCTCCCTCAGCAAGGCCTGTTCGTCTATGTGTTTTGAGATTCTATCTTTGATGAGGCATTCCACCATCTTACCCGGTATAGATGTTATAGTTTCCCAGGTTCCCCCTCTTTCCCTTTTTAAAGATCGGCGTGACATTTGCTATCCTCCAATCTTCTGGCACCGTGGCCGTTTTGACGGACAAGTTTCATATTTTAGTCAAGAGATCAGCAACTTCATTCTGCAATTCCTTAATAACTCTTGGGTGGATGCCATCAGGGCCTGGTCCTTCATCTCAAGTGCTCAAGAGTCCTTCATCACACATGCTGTCAGATTGAGATTCTTAGTGTTTCTATCCCTTCATCCTTTGTTTGGTATGAAAGTGTTTTCCAGTGGTCTAACCCTTCCTGTTAAAGGGGGAGGTCTCCAACACATGGTTGCCCTTAACTGATCCATCAAGAACAAGGCTGCTTCCAACTGATGACATATCAGATGGTTGAGATGTCAGTTAAGAGTAATTGGTTAATAAGAATTTGGGTAATAATGGCTTCTGCACTGCAAGAGAGCAAAATGTTTCATAGCCCACCAAGAAGCTTGCTCCTTGTCTACAGCCCTGGTTTAGGTTACAGAAAACACAGACTCAAGTCACAGTCTTGTGCTGTATTGGAACTTTCATACTTTCCCATATCTTCTCTCTCTTTTTGCTGGTCTTCCACCTTTCTCCTCCCTTACTCACTCCTGCAAAACCCCCATTTCTTCAGTTTCCTGACATGACAAAATCCTTCTCGCTTCCTTCATTTTGTGTTATGATTCACTCCCTTCTCCTTGTAAGGATTTCCTCTTTCTTCTCTGGTCTAGAAACCACTAACACCTGGGGCCTAGTTGCATGAGTAAGTCTGTGCCAAGAGTGGATTGCATTATTGTTTTGATTCCCTTCCTAGTTCTTGTATAGTTCCTCACAATAAAAGCCATATTTTGTTGCACCTGTAATTGAACCTTGGTATCTGCAGGGGGTCCATTCCCGGACCCCCCCCCCATGGATACCAAAACCCAAGGATAATAGAATATGTGGGTGTGGTTCATCAGAAAACCTCCAGATGGGACTGGAAGTGCCTTCCATTTGTGTCCAGAAGCATCTTCCAGTCATGTCTGGAGGTGTTCTGATGCCCTGAGACGCTGCACAAGAATAGAAGGTACTTCCAGTTGTGTCCAGGAGGTCAGGTGAAGGCCTCCAGCATGGGTTCGGCACCCACATTGAGTCAAAGCCACAGGTACCAAACACACAGATAAAGAGGCCTCACCTATCTATCCTTGGTTTTTGCCACATTTCATGCCAGTCCACCAAGACAAGTTATTGCTCTCAGTTTCTGCACATTTCCCCTATGTACACAAGTTTAGAGTATTACACCTGGTGATAGGACCTTGTTGGGACCTAGATAAACAGTAAGTGGTTCATCACCAAATGAAAATAATGACTGACCCTAACAAAGTGACAACACCTTGCAAAGTTTTATTGATCCTTCTTAAACCTCTCCTGAAATTCATGTGCTTAGAACAGTTGAAATGCGCCACTGATTTTATTCAAGGCAACAATTGGTGGTAAATGAAAAATGCAAGTGAGTCCTTCTGCAATATGTTGGGAAACTCAGGCTCTACAAATTACATAGTGCCTACTTTCCACATTTCAAAGTCAAACTGTACTGAGTTTTAATTAGCCAATAATGCAGAGTGCTTTTAAATGCTAATTCAAACAAAAAACATCAATTATGAATTGCATCTGTACTTATTGCCTGTTTTGCAACTGGCTGCAAACAAAAACCGATACTATTTAAATAATGCATTTTTAAAAATGGTTATATAAGTTACCCCATGATAAAAGATGGAGGAATATTATAAAAGAGGGCTTACGACTTCCAGACATCTCAAGTTTGAGATGTCTGTGGAAAGTAGATGATATTCACCCAGTTCTTGTTAAATACAGTTTATAGGCCACAGTTCTTCAAGAATGCTATTTTGTTGTAACTCTTCCAAAACTCTACAACCAGGCTATTCTAGTAAGTAGCACATGCTTAATTAATTCCTTCTAATTTCTGTTTCCCTAAAAAAATCTACTCAAAGGAACTTTTTTTAAAAGCATTTTAATTTAGGAACTCATGCAAGTCCAGCTGTAATTCTATCATCAACCAATTATCTCCTGAAGACTGTCCTGGTATCTCGGATGCCACACTGTAGCATGAAAAATCAGTTTCAAGATTTGTTGTTATTTTTTGTTCTGCACCATAAACAAAAGCTTCGCAAGCCAAAATTACTTCCATGGGTCTAAGCAGCACTTGTCAACAGGCTCCCCCTTTCTACTGCCCCACTTTTCAAATGTCTCTGCAATTAAGGGAAGAAAAATAAAACTTAAGTGCTACTTTTTGAGACTGCCGTCTGGGTACACATACTAAAATGAGTCTCTTTTCAGTTCCTGCTGGAAGTAGATGGCAGGACTAATCTGTGTTAAGCCATTCTTATCAGTGTTAAGCAAGGCCTAGTCCAGTGGTTCCCTAATTGTGGGTCGTGACCTGATTTTTCATGGGTCATCAAAGGGTGATGCAGAGATCAGATAACTGATTGCCTCAAGCCCCGTGGCTATTCAAAATTAAATACTTCAGCTGCTAGTTACTCTGCAAATAGCTCAGCTCCTGCAGTTTGCAAGCATGTGTAAATATAGGGAGATAAATGTTTGAGGATTTTTTTCTGGTTCTTATTACTTACAAATAAGGAAAATATTATTTCTTTCTAGATCGCCTTTTTTAAAAGTCTTTTAACGCTAGATGGGTCCCGATAGAGTGTTGTTTTAAAAAGTGGGTCCTGGTGCTAAAAAACGTTTGGGATCCACTGTAATCACATCAAGATTAGACTACCAGCACTGTACACACATCGAGCTGAACAGAACTCTACAGAACATGGCAGCTGAGGTTGGAGCTACGGTTGCTTTTCGTCGACCTTTCTGCAAAGCCTCTTGCAGTCAAAGTCAAAGATTTCTTGAGCATTATTGCTGACCAAATGACCAGCTGACCAAATGACTGGCCAGAGGTCCCTAGGGAACAAAGGATTTGTCCCCTGAAGTGGTTCAATGTCCAGTCCAAGTAGCAAGTTGACCCCTTTTAATTAAGATTTCGGATAAAAATGAGAGACAAGGAAAAGTGCAAAGTCTCAGTTAGGTGACAGCACCATCCTCTAAGCATCACACCCACTAGGTTCACACTTCTTCTCATCAACAGCAGTTATACAGAAGGTGGACATTTAGAGACTTTCCACCTCTTCTATGCTTATGGGCAAATGTCAGGATGTCTGTTTCTGCTTGACCTGGGTGTTTGGAGTTGAACTTGCAGGACTTGAAGTCTACGAGCAAAGGTGGGAGAACTGGAATGTCTGGTGACAAGGGAAAACATTGACATAGTGGGCATAACGGAAACCTGGTGGAATGCGGAGAATCAGTGGGATACCGCAATCCCAGGCTATAAACTCTACAGGAGGGACAGGCAGGGGCATGTTGGAGGTGGGGTGGCCCTTTATGTTAAGGAGGGGATAGAATCCAGCAAAGTAGAGATTGAAGGTGGGTCCGAATCCACTGTAGAATCTCTGTGGGTTAAATTACCAGGCTTGTGCAGTGATGTAATACTGGGGGCATGCTATCGTCCTCCAGACCAGAAATTGGATGGGAACCTTGAAATGAGGAAACAGATCAGGGAGGTGACAAGGAGGGACAGGGTTGTAATCATGGGGGACTTCAATTATCCTCATATTGACTGGGTCAATTTGTGTTCTGGTCACGATAAGGAAACCGGATTTCTTGACGTGCTAAATGACTGTGGCTTAGAGCAGCTAGTCACGGAGCCCACCAGAGGACAGGTGACTCTGGATTTAATATTGTGCGGTATGCAGGACCTGGTTAGAGATGTAAACGTTACTGAGCCATTGGGGAACAGTGATCATGCTGCGATCCATTTTGACATGCACGTTGGGGGAAGAATACCAGGCAAATCTCTAATAAAAACCCTTGACTTCCGACAGGCAGACTTCCCCCAAATGAGGAGGCTGGTTAGAAGGAGGTTGAAAGGGAGGGTAAAAAGAGTCCAATCTCTCCAGAGTGCATGGAGGCTGCTTAAAACAACAGTAATAGAGGCCCAGCAGAGGTGTATACCGCAAAGAAAGAAGGGTTCCACTAAATCCAGGAGGGTGCCCGCATGGCTAACCAGCCAAGTTAGAGAGGCTGTGAAGGGCAAGGAAGCTTCCTTCCGTAAATGGAAGTCTTGCCCTAATGAGGAGAATAAAAAGGAACATAAACTGTGGCAAAAGAAATGTAAGAAGGTGATATGGGAGGCCAAGCGAGACTATGAGGAATGCATGGCCAGCAACATTAAGGGGAATAATAAAAGCTTCTTCAAATATGTTAGAAGCAGGAAACCCGCCAGAGAAGCGGTTGGCCCTCTGGATGGTGAGGGAGGGAAAGGGGAGATAAAAGGAGACTTAGATGGCAGAGAAATTAAATGAGTTCTTTGCATCTGTCTTCACGGCAGAAGACCTCGGGCAGATACCGCTGCCCGAACGGCCCCTCCTGACCGAGGAGTTAAGTCATATAGAGGTTAAAAGAGAAGATGTTTCAGACCTCATTGTTAAATTAAAGATCAATAAGTCACCGGGCCCTGATGGCATACACCCAAGGGTTATTAAGGAATTGAAGAATGAAGTTGCAGATCTCTTGACTAAGGTATGCAACCTGTCCCTCAAAACGGCCACGGTGCCGGAAGATTGGAGGATAGCAAATGTCACGCCTATTTTTAAAAAGGGAAAGAGGGGGGACCCGGGAAACTATAGGCCGGTCAGCCTAACATCTATACCGGGTAAGTTGGTGGAATGCCTCATCAAAGATAGGATCTCAAAACACATAGATGAACAGGCCTTGCTGAGGGAGAGTCAGCATGGCTTCTGTAAGAGTAAGTCTTGCCTCACGAAACTTATAGAATTCTTTGAAAAGGTCAACAGGCATGTGGATGTGGGAGAACCCGTGGACATTATATATCTGGACTTTCAGAAGGCGTTTGACACGGTCCCTCACCAAAGGCTACTGAAAAAACTCCACAGTCAGGGAATTTAGAGGACAGGTCCTCTCATGGATTGAGAACTGGTTGGAGGCCAGGAAGCAGAGAGTGTGTGTCAATGGGCAATTTTCACAATGGAGAGAGGTGAAAAGCGGTGTGCCCCAAGGATCTGTCCTGGGACCGGTGCTTTTCAACCTCTTCATAAATGACCTGGAGACAGGGTTGAGCAGTGAGGTGGCTAAGTTTGCAGACGACACCAAACTTTTCCGAGTGGTGAAGACCAGAAGTGATTGTGAGGAGCTCCAGAAGGATCTCTCCAGACTGGCAGAATGGGCAGCAAAATGGCAGATGCGCTTCAATGTCAGTATGTGTAAAGTCATGCACATTGGGGCAAAAAATCAAAACTTTAGATATAGGCTGATGGGTTCTGAGCTGTCTGTGACAGATCAGGAGAGAGATCTTGGGGTGGTGGTGGACAGGTCGATGAAAGTGTCGACCCAATGTGCAGCGGCAGTGAAGAAGGCCAATTCTATGCTTCATTTGGAAGGTTATTGAGAACAAAACGGCTAGTATTATAATGCCATTGTACAAATCGATGGTAAGGCCACACCTGGAGTATTGTGTCCAGTTCTGGTCGCCGCATCTCAAAAAAGACATAGTGGAAATGGAAAAGATGCAAAAGACTAAGATGATTACGGGGCTGGGGCACCTTCCTTATGAGGAAAGGCTACGGCGTTTGGGCCTCTTCAGCCTAGAAAGAGACGCCTGAGGAGGGACATGATTGAGACATACAAAATTATGTAGGGGATGGACAGAGTGGATAGGGAGATGCTCTTTACACTCTCACATAATACCAGAACCAGGGGACATCCACTAAAATTGAGTGTTAGGCGGGTTAGGACAGACAAAAGAAAATATTTCTTTACTCATCGTGTGGTCGGTCTGTGGAACTCCTTGCCACAGGATGCGGTGCTGGCGTCTAGCCTAGACGCCTTTAAAAGGGGATTGTACAAGTTTCTGGAGGAAAAATCCATTATGGGGTACAAGCCATGATGTGTATGTGCAACCTCCTGATTTTAGAAATGGGTTATGTCAGAATGCCAGATGCAAGGGTGGGCACCAGGATGAGGTCTCTTGTTATCTGGTGTGCTCCCTGGGGCATTTGGTGGGCCGCTGTGAGATACAGGAAGCTGGACTAGATGGGGCTATGGCCTGATCCAGTGGGGCTGTTCTTATGTTCTTATGTCTCTGTGTGCAGTGCCCACAGCCAGGGATAGAAATGGGCTACTGTGAATGTCAAATCTCAAAGGGGAAAGCTTTTCTCAAGCTATGCTTGGGGCTGAGAGACACTGGGTAAATAGGAATGGTTAAAAACAGGATGCTGTGTGCCTTTGAAGGCATGAGCTGTCAGCTAAACAGTTCAGCATGCAGCTTTTAGGCAAACAATGAGCCTTCAGTGTGTCTCAGCCTCTGGCCTAGCCTATATTCTTGACCATCATTACGTAGGCCATGGCATATGGTAGATGACTCATCAGATAGATGAGCTGCCATCTTTGATTTGATGCTAGCTATTTTCTTAGTAGTAAGTTGTTAAAAATCAACATTCATTAAAACATAAGGCTACAATATTCTCTTGGAATATTGCAGGTTGGAAACGGAAGTGCTCTGATAAGGAATTTCTATCCTATTTAACATCTTTTGACATTATTCTCTTGCAAGAAACGTGGTCAATAGAACCAATTCTTTTTGATGATGATCAAACTTTCCATCTACCAGCTCATAGACCCAACAAGAAGGGCCGCGCTCAAGCGGGTCTGGCAATTCTAATCAACCCGCTCCTGCCAGCGACCCTTGTGGAGGCATCAGAAAATCTATGCAATTTACTAATCGTCAAACTGATTGTTCAACAGCGGACCTTTCTCGTTTTCAATGTCTATCTACCCCCAGGCCAAAATCGATCGCAGCGGGAGCAAGCTTGGAACTTCCTCTCAGAACAATGCAATGCAGCGTGCAGTATCTCCCCTAACGCTACAGTAATTCTTGGTGCTGATTTTAACTCAAGAGTTGGGGATGGTATTGAGATTTTTCACAAGATGGCTTGTGAGGACTATGAACCTTTTATTTCTACTCATGGACACTTAGTGAGGCGTTCTAAAGACACTTGTTTTAATGATGCCGGGTACTTTCTGGCAAATTTTAGCCTCCAGTTTAATTTGATTTGGCTTAACGGTTTATGTAACTTCTCTGGGGCTTCAGAATTTACTTACATTTCCCCAGTAGGTACGAGTGTTATTGACTATGTTTTAATTTCAGCCTCTTTTTTGCCCCTTGTTTCCACTTTTAAAGTTGATGATTTTAAACTGAGCGATCATCTCCCGTTATGTACTGCTTTTAACATAGACTCACCTCGCACTGTTTCCCCAATGTGCGCTAGGGAAAGCTATACCCGATTGGCAAAAATAAGATGGAACGATTCCACTCTTTCTGAAATCCAATTGCTATTGAATAATTCAAATGGTAAGATTCTGAGGGATTTTGTTTTGACTCTAACAGAGCCAGTATCTGTAGTGTCTGCCTTTGAATCTCTAATGAATTATATTTATGTAAATATTGTTCATCCAATGGCCGAGGTCAAAGGCAGGCCCAGTATTGACAAATTAGGATGGTATGACCAGGACTGCAAACGAGCCAAGGCCCATGCCAGGGAGTGTTTTGGGAATTTTAGAGCTAGTAATTTGAAGGAAGATTTAAAAATCTACTTCACAGCCACTGCCTCCCTTAAGGAATTGATCCAGTATAAGCGGCATGAGTTTATTAAAAAGTCCTGGGGAAGATTGATCCAAGCTACAATTAGTAACAACCACAAGTTATTCTGGGAGATTGTTTCTAGAGCCTCCAATGAAGCTACGGGTAAGCCTAATTCAATCTCCACCTATACTTGGCGCCAACACTTCTCGGACCTGTTCTATGATCCAGCAGCTGCCTGTAGTGGGTGCTTAGAGATTTCTTTTTCTAACTTTGAGGCTTGGCCCGATGTATCCGAAGAGGAAATTCTTGATCTAATCATAGCCCTAAAGCCGGGCAAGGCTCCGGGGCCTGATGCCATTCCTATCACTTGGCTTAAAGAAGACCCATCGTTTTGGACTTCTATTCTGGCCCCGCTCTTTTCATCTATTAACGCCTCTGGCCAATTTCCCAAAGTTTGGCTTAAAGCCATTGTGATCCCTATTTTCAAAAAAGGCGACTCTAGTAAGCCGGACAATTACAGACCTATTAGTTTAATTTCTGTAATTGGTAAGTTGTATGCAAAACTCCTTCTCCAGCGCCTTAGCCAATGGATTACCAATTTTAACATCATGGGTATAGAACAAATTAGCTTTAGGCAGGGGCAATCCACTTTGGACCATGCCCTCACTCTTTACCATTTAGCACATAAGTACTCCATTCAATTGAAATCTAAGCTATTTGTAGCATTTCTGGACCTCTTTTGATAATGTGATAATGTACCTCTTTTGATAATGTGAACAGAAACCTCCTCTGGGCTAAACTAGCTCATATGGGGCTAGACTCTAAATTGCTCGCTCTTATTCGGGGCTTATATTCTAACACATCTGCCCAAGTCAGATATACAGCAGAAGGGAATTGTACTGACGAATTTCCTACCAACAAGGGGGTGAAGCAAGGGTGTGTGCTCGCTCCCACTTTGTTTAACCTTTTTTAAAATGACTTGGCTCCTTCTCTGGCTACTGTTGATGGTCATCCCCCCAGACTGAGGGACTTGCAGGTACCAATTCTACTCTATGCCGACGATGCGGTTATTTTATCTCGCTCTCGTCTGGGACTAAAACGTTTAATCAGGAAGTGTATTGAATTTTTCTGCTCCAACAAGCTACAAATTAATTATGTCAAATCAAAAATTATGGTCTTCGGTAGGTCCTGGAGACCAAGTGAGTGGAGATTCAATGGTCAAATTATAGAACAGGTTAAAACATTTAAATATTTGGGCATTTTATTCTCGCATAATTTAGCATGGACGCGCCATTGCTATATGGCTCGTTCTATTGCTAAAGCCTCTTCGCAAGCCATCATTAGTTTCTTTCATAGTAAAGGAGGTTTGTACATTCCGGCGGCACTGAAGGCTTTTAATGCGAAGTGCTCTGCCCAAGTTTTATACGGGGTGCCGATTTGGATTAAGGCATTTAATAACTCACTGGAGCAGATTCAATCAGCCTTTTTAAGAAGTATACTAGGCCTGCCCCAGTGTGTGTCCTATGAGGTGCTCTGTATTGAATCAGGCCAAATTCATCTCGAAACACTGGCATGGATTAGAACAACCAAATTTTGGCTAAAAATTCTATATAATACTGATCCTAACACTCTCCTATATCACCTCCTTGATGACCCATATTTCTCAGATAAACCTTGGAGCACAAAAATAAAGCAACTGGGAGTTGAGCCTGACCTCCTTGGCCATTTGTCCCAAGATGAGGCATTTAGGCTCATTAAAGGGAGACTTTTGGATACCTATACTAATATCCTACTTGCTGTTAATAAAACCTGTTCACCAGCACATTATCACCTACCTGTCAAAGTGGGGGAAATTCCCAATTATTTTTACATTTTGGAATGCCCAAAAATTAGAAGGGCTTTTTCTATGGCCCGTTGCAACTCTATTCCATCTGCTGTTCTTTGGGGTAGGTATTCCTCTTCAGGAAAGAATCTGTCCTTGCCCCCAGCGAGTTGCAGAAACGTTAGAACACCTCCTTTTTCATTGCCCGCTCCATAGTGTGGCTAGGGGAAAATGCTTAGTTCTCCAATCCTATCTTAACTCCTCTTTTGAGGTCTCTGTTATATTGCAATCTTTATTAGCCTCCACTGACCCTAACACCATTTTCCAGATAGCTACATTTATTTCACAAATAGTGGCGTCCAACTTGAAGCGTGTCCCTACTCCCTGAAGTCCGTGTTTTATAATTGTCAATTTTAGTTTGGTATGCTATGGTTCTCTAGTCAGCTCTTCCAAGTTTTGTTGGTTTGTTTTTTTCTTGTATATGTAAGTGTGTATGTATTGTAACGGTATGCCAATAAAGGTACTGGAACATCATAAGGCTACAAAAGTGCACACACAACAGTATCACAATGTGAAACAAAAATTAGCAATAGTCTACCAAAAACATTAATAGCAGCAAATAAATCAAATTCACAAGAGATTACCATTGTAAAAGCTCAACAGAATGACATTATCTTAGCCAGCTAAAAGGAACAAAACACTGGCAGCTGGTAGGTGGGTGGATGGATAGATGGCTGGATAGACAGACACTGTACAGCAATAAATGTGATCTTACCTTTGTGCAGACATTCCTTGAAGATGCAGGTATTCAGCCTATTCTTACAGCTGTCCCTAAACTTCACAGGTACATCAACAGGGTTCATAAAGAATGAACAAATTTCTGATGAACAAATTTGTCCATATTTTTTTCCAATTAAAATTTTCCATGCAACACATCATTTCTTTTCCCATTGAAAACATTGCCAAGTCTGTCCTGGGTCTGTCCTGGGTCACTACACTTCTTAGAAAAGGTTTTTATCCTCTGTAAGAAGTACTTTTCTGGTTCTGTTGCAGTCAGTGCAGCAGTTACAAAAATTTTCAAGAGTTTTACTGTCTCTGTCAATATGTTGTGTTGACTGTTGCTCCAGAAATTCTCTACTGATGCCACAGCACTACTGCTTTTGTTCAATATTCAACTGCCCCAAAAGATCCAGCTGCATTG
Source organism: Tiliqua scincoides (assembly GCF_035046505.1). Lineage (NCBI taxonomy): Eukaryota > Metazoa > Chordata > Lepidosauria > Squamata > Scincidae > Tiliqua > Tiliqua scincoides. Next base: position 10,954,519 of record NC_089832.1, read on the forward strand.
CACTGCCTAGATGGCTTGTACTATGGTCATGCTTACTCACTCACTCACACGTATTTCATGTCAGTCACCCCTGTCAGGGTCCAAAGAGTTTTTCACTTCCAAAAAGAAGACTGGAGAAAGCAAAATAATGCATCTTTAATAGGGCAGCCACAGAGCTGCTTTGTTTTGGGGTACCATGTGTTTGAGAATCTCCATGTTTGTCCAGTATATTCTTCTGCAATCTGCAGAGCGGGCTGGTGAGATCCCACTGGTGAGAGCTGCAGCTTTTCCTGATGGGTCAGTTCTGAAAATGGATTTGATTGCAGTTGAGGTATGGAATTCCTGGCCTAAAGAAAGCACAAACATGTTTAGGATGAAATCCTATCCTCATTTATTTGGGAGGAAGCCTCACTGACTATAATGGACCTTACTTCTGAGTAGGCATGCATAGGTTTGGGCTGTTAGTCTAGTAGCACTCTCAATTATACGTAGAAACATCTATAAACATCTCATTTGGGGATGTGTGAAGCAACACAAAGAAACACACGCCTTGGAGAGGAGTGTGGTTCTTTATGTTGCTTCACACATCCCCAAATGTGAAGTCTATTTATTGTAGCCTTTGCTGATGCTCAAAGCTCAGTCTGCATGCTGTACAATAAACAGTCTCCATATTGGGAGGGCGGCCATGTGAGGCAACAATACAAACATAGAGCCAGGATGGCACTGGTATAGTGGTTCTGGGGTTGAACTTAAGCTCTGGAAGATCCAAGTTCAAATCCCTGCTCTGCCAAGAAGCTTGGGGGGGGGGGGTGACTTTGGGCCAGTCACTATCTCTCAGCCTCACCTAGGGTTGTTGTGAGGACAAAAGGAGGGGAAGAAGAACTATGTATACCATCCTGAGCTCCTGGAAGGAGGTATGACATAAAAATGTTTAAAACAAAATAATACAGAACACAACCTTCCCAGGACCTCAGTGCAGAATAGGGCAACCAACTCTGACATTACTCCTGGAGAAACCCCACCAGTCCTCAAAGATTCTTTACACAAAACCAAACTATTACAATCTGGAAGTTGGGCTTCCATAATCTCCTGGAGATTAATACTGATACTTAAAGAAGTTTAGGCCAGTCCTAGAGGGGTACGAACCATAAGTACAAATTTATACTTTAAGCCAGGGGTGTCAAACATAAGGCCCGGGGGCCAGATGTGGCCCCCGGAAGATTTTTGTTTAGCCCTCAGGCTCTCAGCTGCTGAACAGCGCTGAGGTATTCCTGCTGAAATAGCTGCCCACGTGAAATGTCACATGACATCACAATGTCACTGTCCCGGGTACCATCATTACACCTCTGCCCAAACTCAACAAATTTGAACCCAGATTCACTAAAAGCTCATGACAAATAAGCAATATTTGATTGATTGATTGACTTTAGCAAAACCTGCTCTTTCACCATGTACTTCAAAGCTTACTATCTTCCACTGAATTTTGAGCAACTTGGTCCAAGAATGCTTAGGACCCAATTCTATCCAATTTTCCAGCACTAATATAGCTGCAATGCAGCCCCAGGTTAAGGGAACAAACATTCCCTTACTTTGAAGAGGCCTCCCTGACTGCCCTCACGCTACAAGATGCAGCATACACCCCTTTGACAGCTGCATCAGAGCTGGAAAATTGGATAGGACTGGGCCCTTAGGGCACAAGCCTAACCAGGTGTACTCAGAAGCAAGTCCTATTTTGTCCAGTGGGCTTGTTCTCTGTGGCATCAGAGCAGCCGAGCCAATAGCACAGAGACTGTGACTCCTACATCATCGCGTGTTCACTCTGACATCATAGCAGACCAAGCAGTGACATTTGTTAAGAAAAGTTAACAGGTTCATAGGCCAAGGTCTGAGAACAAGAAATGGACTGTGGAATTACAGGCTTGGACTCTTGGAGCCATCATCTTTCTGTCTGAGGCTATACAAAAGCTAATCTTGCCAAGAAGATGATAGTTTGTCAACTAGACAAGTAAGTACTTGATCTTTCCTCTCCTAAGATACTTTAACTTTTCAAATGTATTTTTCTAGTTTAATGGAAAGTCTAACTTGCCACAGCAAACTACAAAGAAATTGTTGCACTTGCTGTCAGCATAAGAAAAAGGAATAGAACAGAGAGACAATCTGTTGTCACAATCTAATATTCTGAAACCTTTGGAAACATTAGGTATGCTAGTGGAGTAGATTGATGGTCCCAATTACTCCTCATTTTCGTGTTAGCTACGGCTAGGGCACCATGCAACATACATTGCTCATCAAGCTAAAACCTATTCAGAACAGATTCTCTTAAAGATTCTGGTGACTACTTTATTCAAAGCTATCCTGTAACTAATAGTTCTAAGTGGGGGAGAAGGTCCCGCGTTAGTAACAGAGCAATATATTATCCTGGAATTTTCTATTTCAATAAGGTCCACTCTCTGCAGCAATGATGCCGACGCATATATAACATCTGCAAATTTCATTTGGATTGCTGATGGAATTTAATTTGAAAGCACAAGAACATTATTTTTTTGGGGGGTTCATTTTCAGTAGAATTCCTCTCTCCAAACAATTGCAATATGTTTAATATTTGCTTGTGAGCATCGGCTACTGCTTGACAACAACATCTTCATAAACATTTCAGATGTCTTTAAAACGAGTATTTGTAACAGCCATAAGAAAAAAATCACATGTACCATTTGTGAGTAGCAAGCAAAGGAGAGATGGGTAGAAGTAGGTTCATGGGTGTTCTGCTGGAAACTGCTGTTCTGTTAACTGTTTTCATCTGACTGTTAGCACACTGACAAGTAGCTAAAATTATCGAAGTATACCATCAGTTCTTTTTTTACAATTGACATGGCACACCACACTGCTGGTAGAGGGTTCACCCCACCCAATGGCCCTACTAACAAAATAATAATCTCCCAAACTTCCATGGCACATCTGTGAACTATTCATAGTGCATCAATGTATCATGGCACAGTAATTGAAAATTGCTGTGCTAGAAGCTCACACAAGACTAGAGGGCACGTCAAAGATGGAGCCATTTGGTCTTCAACTTACTTAGGGCCCAATCCTATCCAATTTTCCAGTACTGGTGCAGCCATGCTAATGGGGCATGCACTGCATCCTGTGGTGGGGAGGCAGTCACAGAGGCCTCCTCAAGGTATGGGAACATTTGTTGCCTTACTTCAGGGCTGCATTGTGGGCTGCACCAGTGCTGGAAAGTTGGATAGGATTGGGCCCTTACTTACTTACTTAGGGCCCAATCCTATCCAACTTTCCAGCACTGATGGAGCCATGTCAGCAGAGCATATGTTGCATCCTAAGGTGGGGGAGCACTCACAGAGGCCTCCTCAAGATAAGAAAATACTTATTCCCTTACCTCAAAGTTGCATTGAGGCTGCATCGGTAGTAGAAAGTTGGGTAGGATTGGGCCCCTACTTATTAAAATTGTATCCCACTTTTCTCATAGGTTTTAAGGCAGTTTACAACAAATAATGTTAAAAATATTAATATGCTTACTCAGAAGTAAGTCCCACTATGTTCGATTGGACATATTCCCATGTAAATAAGTACAAGATTGCAGCCTATGGATGCATTGAACCCACTATGTTCAATTGAGCACATTCCCACATAAGTCCATAGGTACAGGATTGCAATCCCATTGAACTCAGTGCAGCTTGACACGCCTACGATTGTACAGCCAATCTACTGGTTCATATCTGGGCAGGAGGTCTAGTCTAGAGGATAGAGCCTCCATTAGCCCGAAGATAACATCTGAAGGTCACCAGTTCAAGGTCACTCCGTGAATGGCAAGACCTTGAAGCAGCTGCTGAGCTATTCCACCTGCTCTTTGGTGCGAGCGAAGAAGCGTCTTGGCTGCCCTTCAAGTGAGAGATGAAGGAGCTGCTTGTCAGCCAGCATGGGAGGCAACTGGGAGCCAGAAGTGATACCAGACCATGAAAGAGCCATCTGAAATGTTGTGCAGTTCTTGAAAGACAGAACCTTCCTGTTATTGTAAAAATCCCCTCGGGGGTTTAGAGAGATTCTGTCTATGTGAACTGCCTTGAATAAAGTCAGAGGAGTAATCCGATGACCAGAAAGGTGGTATATAAATACCATTATTATTATTATTATTATTATTATTATTATTATTATTATTATTATTATTATTATTATTATTATTATTACTAGGAATTTCTAGGCAGTAGGTGGAAAAAGTCCTAAAACTCTAATTGGACCAAACCAGGACAATCCATCTGGTAAAGTGACAACTAGGATCAAATAAATAGAGGATCACAAACATACAATTTCACTTTTGGATGAAATGTGACAATAATCATGAGGGTCTAAAGGTTAACTATTTTGTATTTATCACTCTTCTTAGCATAATGAATTGGTGCCCATTTAATCTGCTCCATGTTATGTTCCCTCCCTCCTTTTTTCAGCATTTAAAGCATAACTTCTTCTTAGTTGATCTGTTAATCTGGGAAGAACACTGGGGCTAATTACATGGAAAAAAATATTAAGTTACTGGGAAATAAGATACTAAAGTCAGCACTTATTCCTTTTTCATAGTCCCAGCACACCCAAGGTTGGCATCTCTGGAGGAGCAATTAGCCGTGCCAGGACAACGAGAGTCCAACACACAACTATGTTATTTCCTCTATATTAAGTATCATCATTAATAAAGAAATTAAGGCAAGTTGTCACTGACAATCCAATTACTGTATTAACATTCTTCTCCACTGAAAATTCAGAACGAGGATTTCACATCATCTCTGAGGGAGGCCACTTCATAACATGACCAGTGAAGAGTGGAGAGCAGGGTCGATTTGCAGAAAGGCCAAGACACATTTCTTTTCAGTGCCATTTGCAAATTGATTGTGATGTAGGGCATGTTGGTAAACATGCTCTGTATTCCCCAGTTCCCCTAGTTGTACGACATTCCAGCAGTAGTTTGTAAAAATTAAAATAAATAAATAATTTAACCCCTCCTCCTTCCCCCACCCTGCAAGAACAGGGCAGGAGGTGTGGTCTGGAGCAGTGGTCTTCAACCTTTTTAGTGCCATGACCCCACTAAACAAACAAACAAACAAACAATGAGACTGGGGGCTCGCTGTTAGTCCTGCCCCCTCTTGGGACCCTATATGCCCACTCCCTGCCCCTGTTATAGCCTCCCAGCACTGTTCACTGTAACCAAATATTAGAGAGAGCAGAAAAAGTTACTATGAAGCATGGCAGTAGTGAAAGCTATTTTAGCACAATTGCTAAGACTGGGACACAATCTCTGATACCTGAATACACAAGATGTCTACCTCTTTACCTGGTAGTGCTCTCTAGTTCAGTTGTCCATGTTCACAGTCCAGTCACATAAAGAAATGCAGAACTCCCTTCCCCTGAGAAATAGTTTATCGTCTAAGCCAGAGGTTCTCAAACTTTTTAACACCAGGAACTACTTTTTAGAATGACAGGACCCACTGTCAGGACCCACTGGAAGTGATGTCATGGCCTGAAGTGATATCATCAAGCAAGAACATTTTTAACTTCCTCATGACAAAATCAAATCAATCAAGTAAATTAAAAGTTTACAATAAGTATATGTTTTAAAATGTAATTAAAATAAAGAAGAACCCTCCTAACCCCCTCACATCTGTTGCTGATCTGTTTTTAAAAAAATTCCCCCCAAATCCCAAAGACTGCAATCCTATCCACACGTACCCGGGAGTAAGCCTCATTGACTATCATTGTTAAAAGCATAGACATCATAGCCTGTTAACATTTCCCCATATGCAGTCACATACCAAGGTAGCATCAAGTCTAATATATTAAAAATAAAATACACACTGAAATGAATGGGGACCCACCTTGTGGGCCCCGATCCACAGTCTGAGAAACACTGAATAGAGATGATAAAAACACTAAATTGATCTTGCTGTCTGGAGAGAAAAAACTCCTATCTTTCCTGCTAACTTTTCTTTATTTGGAAAGGGGGGGGGAGGTATGCTGTTGCTTCCCAGTTGCAGCTACACTTCCTCCTTTAACCCTGTTTCATCTTCATTCTGGGTGTGAGCTACTAGAGCCAAAGAGATCAGTGCATTTGGGGTAACACAGGGCCAATCAGTATCGTCTTCCTCCCATACCATCAACAGTGCCTCCTTTAGAGCTGTTTCACACAACACTCAACAATCCAGGATCATATGTTTTATGGGAAGTATTGCTGTTCACTAAAATCCAGGACTTCTCCATTATTTTCACTGGGCAGCTCATTCCCACATCAGAAGAGGAAAAATACAAAAGTTCATAAACTATGTTTCAGCAGGTTGTGAGACTCTGGGTGCAATCCTATCCTGCGCTGGAACGGGCAAGCCAAGAGGCTTGCGCTGTATCCAGCGCAGGATAGTGGCCAGAAGCAGCTCAGCCAGAGGCAAGGGGAAACTTTTCCCCTCACCCCTGGGTAAGGGCTGCTGGCCCCTATGGGTCTCTTCAAACTTCAAAGCCGAGGAGAGTGGAGTGACTTGAAGTCGATCTGTTCTCCCCGGGAACAGGGGTTGGGATCTGGCAAAACTGCCGGATCCCACCTCCATCTCCCTGCTCACCCGCTCCAGGGGCTGCCCACCACCCACCCTCCTCCCACCCAGGAACACCTCCCTCCTACCTCCTCCCCTCCTCCCCCCACCTACATTTTGTGCTTGCGTTGACCCAACCGGGCCGACGCAAGCATCCGAGGAGAAGAGGGCACAGAGGCTTATGTCAGCCTCCACAGGCCAGCGCATCTCGGAGCGCTGGCCCAGCTTCCTCTTGAGGAGGCACAAATGTACTTTATGGCACATTTGTGACCCTCCCAGGCCAGCGCAAAGGACTTGCGCTGGTCAAAGTCCATTCTAGCATTGAGCCCTCTGACATTTAACTCCCTAGTTGAGCTCTACAGATCATTCATAGGTTGATTGAGAAAGACACAAGAAAATGGATGCTGGAAGGAAAATGGAGGTCAGCTACTGAAACTGATTTGCAGAAGGTGTAGGACAGGTAAAAGAAGATCCTTCTTCTCATGGTGCATAATTGGTTTGTGAAATTCATTGCCACAGGATGTGCTAATGGTGACAGGTTTGGATGGCTTTAAACAGGTCTTGAACCAAAAATGATTACTGGGCTAGGGCACCTTCATTATGAGAAAAGGCTACAGCATTTGGGGCTCTTAAGTCTAGAAAAAAAGGTGCCTGAGGCATCAGTGAGAGACACAAAATTATGCAGAGGATGGATAAAGTGGATAGGGGTATGTTCTTTTCCCTGTCACACAACACAAGAACTAGGGGACATCCATTAAAATTGAGTGTTGGGAGAGTTAACTCTGACAAAAGAAAATATTTCTTTACCCAGCGTGTGATTAGTCTGTGGAACCCTTTGCCACAGGTTGTGGTGATGGCATCTGGCCTGGATGCCTTTAAAAGGGGATTGGAGAAATTTCTGGAGGAAAACTCCATCACGGGTTACAAGCCATGAAGGGTATGTGCAAGCTCCTGATTTTAGAAGTAGGGTACCTCAGAATGCCAGATGCAAGGCACCAGTATTCAGGTCTCTTGTTGTCTTGTGTGCTCCCTGCGACATCTTGTCAGCCACTGTGAGATACAGGAAGCTGGACTAGATGGACCTTTGGTCTGATCCAGTGGAGCTCTACTTATGTTCTTATGAATAGAGTCATGGAGGACAAGTCAATCAATGGCTATTAACGACTTTTCACTGCCTGTGAATAGTTTAGCAGCAGTGTGCCAGAAGAGCACAGATGGGAGAGAAGTATGCTTTTCTCTCTTGCTGGTTTGTTTTCGTACTGTCCAATGAACACTCGAGACAACAGATACGGGAGAAAGGGCCACTTTATTGTACATTAACAAGAGGAGCAGAGGCTGAGACCTGCAGCATCCGAGGCAGCGAAAGCCCCTGTGGTGTGGGAAGGGACCTCTGGGTGGTACCAGAAACCTCTGCCCCCAGGCGGGCATGCACCCAACTCCGAGTCACGCCCCGCTGCTGGGACGGCGCGTCTCATCCATGTCTATCCCTTAAGGGGAAGGCAGCCGGACCGCAGACTGCGCCACCTCGAGCCGCTGAGCCTCTGTGCCCCGTGGTCCTTGCCAGGGCCCTGTCTACGTTCTTGTGCCGCCAAGCCCCTGAGGACTGAAATAGGGTTCCGCCCTGCCTATACCGCCTGAAGGTGCATGCCAAAAGTCCCATTCAAGCCTCCTAACCCGCACCACCTGCCCTCTTAAAGTGACCAATGGCAGCTTGCAAATGGGGGGGGTGTAACCCCCTGGCCCATAACAGTCTGGGGTAGGTGAAAAAACTGCCTGCCCCTCGGCCAATCTTGGCAGGCAGCAAAAAATTCCTACCCGGCCCCAAACAGTGACCAGTTAAACTCAGACTGCCTCTAGGGCGGGCGGGCGGGCGGGCGGGTATTCCCACAGTGGCCACATACACAAGGAGGAAGAGGGCTGGGTCTCGTCCCCTTTTAAAAGGTCCGCCGTAGCTGCCAGCCCCAGCCCCCTTCACCTCCCCCTTGGGGAGGGACTGGACTCTCGTGTCCAGGCCAGGCCAAACAAACTCCGACCACCTCTTTAATTGGGTGATCGGGAGTCTCAGAGGCAACTTGTGGGCCATAGGGCACAAGCCTAATCAGGTCTACTCAGAAGTAAGTCCTATTTTGTTCAATGGGGCTTACTCTCAGGAAAGTGTGGTTAGGATTGAAGTCATAGTTGGAAACAGAACCCTAGACTAGATGGGCCTTTGGCCTGATCCTTCAGGGCTTAATTTTTTATGATATTGTCATACCTTGGGCTGATCGGGTCACACACAGGGTATAAATAATAAATGAATGAAGAAACCTAAAAGTGATAGCACCCCCAGGCAGGTTTCATACAGAAGATGGGCAAATTGATATGAAACTCCAAGCTCTTCCTTTTCAGTTGAACCATCTTTTGTCAGGTATGCATGCTAAGAGTTCAGAGGGAACAAAACTCAATGGAAACTGCATTTATGCCAGATAATTCAATAGTAAATATCTTTCAATTACCCAAGCCATTACCTCCACTAATAAAACTTTTACAATGAAGTTTTCTTCTGTTAATACGATCTTGAATATGAGATCAGAGTAGAATTAAACACTCTATATCGAGAAGCGTTTTAAAATATTTATGCCAGGTCTCTCCCTCTCTCTCCCTCTCTCTCATATCTCTGATGACATCTTGTAATGTAAACTACAGTGGTAGAATCATGAATATTTATGTATTGCTCAGCTGGGAAAATTGATGTAAATTAAACAGCTTTAAGCACTGGCAATATTTGCTTAAAGCCCATCTCTTTCTCAACCTGTCCTTAATGTGATGTTATTTCCGCAAGTCTGTATGAAAATCGGTGGTGGCTTTTTTGCCTGCCACCCATCAGAATGGTTGACTCTTTTGACATGGGAAGCCTGGAGGTTCATTTGCATGCATGCCACAAAAAAGAGTGACTAGGTAAAAAAGTGATTAAAAATGAGGATTGGCATACATAGTTAAGCAAGCCTCTGGACTGATCAATATGCAGGCAAGGACCAAGTCTAATTCTTTACCTGTTTGGATTACATTTTGTAGTGAATAAATTGGAGCTTGTGGAAAGGTTTTTGTTTTCTTTCATTAATGCAGGGCAAACATCAGTCTCAAAATGTAGGAAATGTTAAAAGTTGAGCATTAAGCTTGCAATCCTATCTATTTACTTGGGAATCTGCACCACTGGTTTTACTTCTGAGTAAATTTGCTTAGGATTGTGCTGTAAAGTGTTGCACTTTAAAATTTTTCAGTTGGATTTCTTTATAAAAATTACAAGCCAGGACAGGAGGTGGGGACTGGAGATTGAGCTGTCGCCTTGCCCGAAAAAGTTAAGCAGAATCAGCTACAGCAGGAGTGTCAAACTCATTTCATGCGGAGGGCCACACAGCATTCATGATGCCTGCTGAGGGCCAGAAGTGATGTCACTAGGCAAGAAGTGATGTCATTAAACAGGTCATTACCAAAAATAAACTGAGGGCTGTATAAAAATCTTCCGTGGGCCGCATCCGGCCCCCAGGCCTTATGTTTGACACCCCTGAGCTAGAGTCACACCTTTGATGGGAGACCAGAAGCTGATGGTTAGAGAGGAAGAAGTGTGGACTGGCAAGAAACAGATGAGGTGTGTTTTGCAGTTGCGGGGAAGATTCACAAGAGCTGTGCAGCCAGGACGACAATCACACCATGGAAAGAAACTTCTGGAGAAATGATGCAACTCATGAGTTTCTCTCATAGAATAACACTTGTAAAAAAAAAAAAAAAAAAGAATGGGCAGCCTGCCTATGTAAACTGCTTTGAGTCTATGAGAGGCAAGTCTACAAGTCTTCAAGAAAGGCAATATATAAATACTGTAATAAAAATAATAAAAAAATTCAAGTGCCATAAGAACATAAGAACAGCCCCACTGGATCAGGCCATAGGCCCATCTAGTCCAGCTTCCTGTATCTCACAGCGGCCCACCAAATGCCCCAGGGAGCACACCTGATAACAAGAGACCTCCCTTGCATCTGGCATTGTGACATAGCCCAATTCTAAAATCAGGAGGTTGCACATGCACATCATGGTTTGTAAACCATAATGGATTTTTCCTCCAGAAACCTGTCCAATCCCCTTTTAAAGGCGCCCAGGCCAGACACCATCACCACATCCTGTGGCAAGGAGTTCCACAGACCAACCACACGCTGAGTAAAGAAATATTTTCTTTTGTCTGTTCTATCTCTCCCAACACTCAATTTTAGTGGCTGTCCCCTAGTTCTGGTGTTATGTGAGAGTGTAAAGAGCATCTCTCTATCCACTCTGTCATCCCCTGCATAATTTTGTATGTCTCAATCACGTCCCCCCCTCAGGCGTCTCTTTTCTAGGCTGAAGAGGCCCAAATGCCATAGCCTTTCCTCATAAGGAAGGTGCCCCAGCCCAGTAATCATCTTAGTCACTCTCTTTTGCACCTTTTCCATTTCCATGATGTCTTTTTTGAGATGTGGCCACCAGAACTGGACACAATACTCCAGGTGTGGCCTTACCATCGATTTGTACAACGGCATTATAATATTAGCCGTTTTGTTCTCAATATCTTTTCTAATGATCCCAAGCATAGAACTGGCCTTCTTTACTTCTTCTCTGGTGGGTTTCCTGCTTCTAACATATTTGAAGAAGGTTTTATTATTCCCCTTAATGTTGCCGGCCATGCGTTGCTCATAGACTCGCTTGGCCTCCGGTATCATCTTCTTACATTTCTTTTGTGTGCCATCATTGTGTGCTTTAGTAACAAAGCTGAAAGAAGGAAATGAGCAAGATTGGACCCTTCATCAGATTAAGGGTCCAATCCTATCCAATTTTCCAGCTGCGGTGTAGCCATGATGTGGGCCCATGGTAAGGGTACATATGTTGCCACACCTTGAGGAAGCCCCTGTGACTGCCCCACCACCACAGGATGCCGCACACACCCCACTGGCACAACTGCACCAGCACTGGAAAATTGGATACTGTTGGGCCCCCAGGCCACAATTCTATCCACACTTTCCTGGGAGTAAGCCCTATTGACTATAATGGGACTTACTTCTGAGTAGACAGGCATGGGATTGGGCTCTAAGTGGTTAAGGAAATGACTAAAGAAAGAGGGGAAGAAAAAGTGATGGGGAAGACCCAACAGCCTGCATTCTGAGGGATATAAATATGGCATTAAAGGAGTTTCCTGCAGACTTGAATCAGCCTGGGAAAGTCATGAGTCAGTTTCAAATACACTCACAAAGAGAGCAAAAATATAACTCTAGCCTGCAGGAAATGTCTTTATTTCCATATTTAGATTTTAGAGACCACAGACTTCTGAGGATCCTCCAAAATGTGTATTGTTTACTCTCCCTCCATCTTTCCAACTTCCCTATGTCTTGCCTGTTGAAATCAATTAAGAGAGCAATCCTTACCAATATTCCAGCACTGACCTAGCTGCAATGCAGCCCCAAGGTAAGGTAACAAACTTGCCCTTACCTTGAGGAGGCCCCCCCCTTGACTGCCTCCCCACTGCAGGATGCAGTGCACGCCACATTGGCAAAAGTATGTCAGTGCTGGGAAGTTGGTTAGGATTGCGTCCTAAGTTTACAAATTTGAATATAAGAAGGGCCGTACTGGTCTGAGCCCAGGGCCATATCATCCAGCATTTTCCTTCTCACAATGATCAACCAGATGGAGTTAGGAAGTCCCCAAGCAGGAGTTAAAGGCAAATGCTCTTCATAGCAATGGGTAACTTGGAGGTAGGATAAAGCTAGAAGCCACTGACAGCCTTGTCCTTCATGAATTTGTTTAATTTTCCTTTAAAGTCCACGAAATGAATGACCTAGGGAGCAACCTTAACCAAATTTCCAGCACTGGCATAACTGTGCCAATGGGGCATGTGCTGCATCCTGCAGTTGGGGGGCAGTCATGGAGGCCTCCTCAAGGTAAAGTAATGTTTGTTCCCTTACCGCGGAGTTGCATTGCCCTTATGTCAGTGCTGGAAAGTTGGTTAGGACTGCAGCCTTAGGTATATGTCTGCTGAGGAGTCCACATTACTGTGTGATCCCCTTCGCTTGATGAGAAACAGCTCCTCAAAAGAACATAAGAAGATCCCCACTGGATCAAGCCAAAATCCCATTTGGTTCAGCTTCCTGTATCTCACATGCCTTGGGGAGCAAGAGGCCTGCATCCTGTAGCCACTCCCTTGCACCTTCCCTTCTGAGGTTAGATCTATTTCGAAAAACCAGGAGGTTAGATCCCTAGATCTTGTGCTAGCACATTCTATTGATCACACCCTTTGAAGTTATGACATCATTTTGAAGTGATCTGCATTAGCATGACTGTGCCTCTGAACAACCAATGGAACTTTTCCCCAAATAATGTTATTAAAAAAAAAAAATCCAAAGAAGCACCCCTAAATGCATTTATGAAGCATTCCCCCTTGTCTTGTATGGAAGACCCATGCGCTCATGAGGCTCCATCCCTATCCATATAATAATAATAATAATAATAATAATAATAATAATAATAATAATAATAATAATAATAATAATAATAATACAGGTATTTATATACCGCCTTTCTAGGTCCTCAGATTTCTCCTCAGACTTTATTCAAGGCGGTTTACATAGGCAGGCTATTTAAAACCCCGTAGGGATTTTTACAATTGAAAGAAGGCTCTATCTTTCAAGAGCCACAACAATTCAGATGTTTCGTTCTGATCTGGCCTCCATCCTGGCCTCCATCCTCCCACGCTTGGAGCAGATGGAATAACTGGGCTCAGCTTGTCAGCTGCTTCAAGATCACACTGTGCTGGTGGCCTCGAACTGGTGACCTGCGGATGTTATCTTCAGGCAAATGGAGGCTCTATCCTCTAGACCAGGGGTGCTCAAACTTTCAACTTTAGGGACCCTGGACCTTTAAAATTGTGTTGGAGAGATAATTTCAGCAGGTGTAGCTTGTCATCTGTGGGATGACAAGTTGCACCTGCTGAAATTCTCTCTTCTATACACTTGTTAAAGGTCCAGCATCCCTAAAGTTGAAAGTTTGAGCACCCCTGCTCTAGACCAGACCTCCTGCCAGAATAGGAGACCAGACCAGACCAGAATAGGAGCCTTAAATACGTGTGGGGGATTGAATTATGCTTGGGCTAGGGGTGCCAGTTAAATTGTACTATCTTTACCTGCCTGGACTAGATTTTTTTCTAATCTAGGGTGGGGGGAACATTTCCTTCCCTAAAATTTCTCAACAGCTGCAGGTCCCAGAATTGTAAACTGCACAAGAGGTTTTATATTTGAACTGAACAATGCTTTGTCTTCCAAAGGCAGTAGATATTTATTTGCTTGCTGTCAGAAGCCCCTGCTAAGTAGACAACACAATTTCTCTTTAAACAGCTTGTCAGCACTGCTCTGTCATCTCCAAAGAGCTTTCTCTGGAAGCCGAGAGTAATTTTGGTGCCTCAAACCAAGGAGCAGACAATCTTGGGGGAAAAATGACAAAGGCGACGTTGTCCTGGGAAACCAAAAGCCTGTGTATTATCTTACACAAGTTTTGTCTTTTAGGGAAACAATATACCCACAATGTCATTGATTGGATTAGGGAAGGCAGATAATTCACAGATGTGTAAATATATGGAATCCTTTGAAATTCTGGAGAATGTTTACAGTCAGAACAGCAACTGGAGTTCAAGAGCTCCTCAGCTGATATTAGGCCCAGTGTTGCCTGATAAACCTTTTTACTTCTTTTAGGGCAGGGGTGCTCACACTTTTTTGGCTCGAGAGCTACTTTGAAACCCAGCAAGGCCCGGAGATCTACCAGGGGGGAAGCGTCTGACAGACACCCCCTTTAATGTATGGAGCCCCTGCTGGAGTCTAGTCAGTTTTGTCAGTTTTGTTGCTGCATGCCTGAAGAGCAGCTAAAGTGTCAGTTTCATTGTCAGTTTAGTGTCAGCTAAATATGTCAGTTTCGTGTAGTCACTAGACGAAACTGACATATTAACAGTTTGGAGAGACAGGGCTCCACGATCTACTCATTTTGCCTTGCGATCTACCGGTAGATCGCAATCCACCTATTTGAGCACCCCTGTTTTAGGGCACAATCCTCTCTATGCCCTCGGCTGGTGCAAGTTCCTTGCACCAGCCCAGGAAGCTTGCAAACGTGCCATAAAGCATGTTTGCGCCTCTGTGGAAGTAAGCGATGCCAGCACATGGAGGTGTGCTAGCCCACAGAGGCCAGATTCAGCCTCCCGGGTGGCAGCAGCAGATGAGTTTGTGCTGGCCAATCTCGGCCATCCCAGGGGTCAGGGGAGAGTGTGGGGAGGGTAGGGGAGGCGGGAGGGAAGTGTTCTGGGGTGGGGAAGGGCAGCAGTGGGCATTCCTGGGGGCAGGCAGGGAGTGGGTGGTGGGGCCAGGACCCAGCAATTATGCCCAATCTATGTGGCACAGCTCTGGGCTGCTCCATTCTGCTTGGATCTGTGCCACCTTGTCAGGTAACACAGATCTGAGTAGACCCATTGGAGCTGCTGCCACTTTACCCGGGTTAAGGGGACATCTTTCCTCTTGCCTTGGGCTGAGCCGCAGCCAGCCCCAATCCTGCGCTGGATACAACACAGGCCTTCTGTCCTGCCTGTTCCAGCGCAAGTTAGGATTGCACTGCCTGTTAGATGCATGACACATGATGCACTTGATTACATATGTACATGGCATGGGGTGCCTGCCAGGGGGTTTGACCCAGTCCAGTACTGTGACTTTAGAAGTGGACTGATGGCAAGATGTTTCACATTCCAGAGGCCTTCATATTCCAGAGGCCACATTTTTAATTGTTGGAGCAATCACCCTTCCATGCGCACCCGGTAGCATGCATGCATGCACACGCTATAGCAGAACTGCCTGGCTTCCATTTTTGGAAAGTTGCATGAGTGGCCACACCTTGCTTGCACAGCACATCCGAACCAAAAAGGTTCATCACAAGAGCTTCCTGACTTGAAGCGATCACAGTCATTACTGACACAAAATTAGGGTCCCCAATCTTAGTGGTTCTCCAAGGCCAAATTCACCAACTCCAGGGCCAAATTCAATCTGTGCTAATTGAGCCACTGGTCTCCAGAACTAGTTAAAAGTTCATTGCCACATCTTTGGCATGGTGCAAAATAACAGAGTCACTCACTTAGGGCTGGTGATGAGCACTCAAGGGTCATTAAGACAAAAGAAGGTTCCTGGATGAGTTCACCCCATAAAAGATGCCACAGGTCGCTATGGGCTGAAAATATGTTAAAAACTGAGTCACAAGGCAACATGTGTCTTTCATTTGCTCCCCCTGTCTGTCTTGCTGCTGTTGTGTTTGTGCATCAGTGGTGAAGTATCCCCCTTTCGTCTGCCATCCAGGAGCCACAGTGCCATCTACTTGCGGGTGGCTTCGCAATCTAGGTCTACCTAGAAAGCCAGTGTTGTTGTTCAGTGCAGCAACCCACACAACTCCATTCCACCCAGCTGCAATGACTAAAACACAGGTGGAAATTCCTGGCAACATAATGACTGTTAGACCTTCGCCTGCCTAAGATTCGAGGTGTATGACATCTGGGTGGGCACAGATGGCCAGTGGCATTGCTAGGGGTGTGTGGGCCACATCAGGTCACGTGCACAGGAGGGGTGACACCACTAACAGTCAGAATTTTTAAAATCTTGGCATTTTTGTATAATACCATCATGTTATACTTCGGTTGATGCGTCATTTCATGCAGAATGCAATGAAACAAGCCGCGTTAAAATATCTCTATTCCATCAAAAGTTATAGCCAAAAAACCAGCATGGGCAGGGTGATGGTGGGCCTTGTCCTGCCTACTGCATGGGAGGAGGTCCATCATGGGGGTGATGTCCCAGCATGGGCAGGGAATCAGTGGGCATTGCCCCGCCCACTGAATGGAAGGAGGTACATCATGGGGCCCTGGCCTTTTGCATCAGGTGACACAAACTGTTATGTATGCAAGTTACGCAGGATCGAAATCCTGCATAACTGATTGGCCCAGACTTATGGCCAGACTTATGGATCAAAATCCTACCATCCATTGGCCCTCTAGTTAATGTTTCAACTGCACCAATCATGGGGAATCTGGGCAGAGCCTGGGTATAAATGCCAGGGGTGTTTGCCTTGTGTCAGATTCATTCAGATTCATTGCCAGGTCCTGTTCTGAAGAAGGAATAAACGTATTGAGCTGTTATCTCTATGCCTTCCTTTATATGGACCCACTATATAACACTGGCGATGAGGATGGGATCTGATTCCTCCGTGCTTAACAAAGCTAGGACAAAGAGCTGATTCGCTTAGAGCCGATTCATCACCAGGGAATTGTTGCCCCAGACGAAGAAAGAAGGACCTGCCTCCATAAGCCTGCTGAGCTGCCACGATGACAACCTGAGCCACCTGATGTCAGTGCACCTATGGGGAATCTCTCTGCCATAGCTATGCCAACCCCATAGCGGACTAAGGAACCAGAGGTCTCAATATCAAAGCCTCACTGCACCTTGCGAATGCAGGTGCAGCCCCGCCACTCTGAGGACTATGTTTGTTAACCTTGAACTGTACTTTGGTGGGGAGGGGTGTTATGTAGGCAAGTTATGCAGGATCAAAATCCTGCACAGCTGATTGGCCCAGACTTCTGGCTGGCCAATCGGGTGATGGATCGAAATCCTACACTCTGATTGGCCCTCTAGTTAATGTTTCAACTGCACCAATCATGGAGAGGCTGGGCGGAGCTAAAGGGTATAAAAGCCAGTGGTGTTTGCCTTGTGTCTGATTCATTCAGATTCATTGCTAGGTTCTGTTCTGAAGATGGAATAAACGTATGGAGCTGTTATCTCTATGCCTTCCTTTATTCACATGGACCCACTATATAACACAAACCCTAGCGACGCTTTTGTTCTGAAGGAACAAAAGAATGTAGTGCTTCAAAGGCGACTGAACAGATCTATGGAGGAAAAGTCCATCAAAGATTACAAGCCATGATGGGTATATGCAACCTCCTGGTTTTAGAAGCAGGCCATCTCTGAATGCTGGATGCAAGGGAGTGGCAACAGGATACAGGTTTCTTGTCTTGAGTGCTCCCTGAGACATCTGGTGGGCTTCTGTGAGATACAGGAAGCTGGACTAAATGGTCCCTTGGTCTGATCCAGCAAGGCTCTTTTCTTATGTTCTTAACATTCAATAGATGTCAAAAACACACACACTAGTACATTGCATCTATCTATCTGTCTGTCTGTCTGTCTGTCTGTCTGTCTGTCTGTCTGTCTGTGTGTGTCAATAGCTACCAGTCACAACAGCAAAATGCATCCTCCAGGTTCTTTTGCAAGGAAGTACTGGTAGGAGAGGAGGATGTGTTGCTTTCCTTCTTGTGGGCTTTCCAGAGGCAGCTGGTAGGCCACTGTGGGAAACCAGATGGGGCTTAGACCCAATCCAGCAAACAGGGCTCTTCTTATATTCTGCTGTGTGTGATTATCCTCATGCACAAACAGCAACATTTCGAAGACACCAGTTTTCACCAATCACAAAACAGCAACTTCAAACTGACACCTCTCTCATCTCACGCCTGTGTTTATCCTTGCAGCTATCAACTGCTCCCATTGATTTCTTTAGTATATTCATGGGAACAGCTGCTGATGTGAGTGAATGAATTAAGTCTTTACTGTTTTGCACTCCTGTTATCGTGGCAAAGGGGAACACAGCTAAGCAAGGAGGGGATTGATTTTCCATGTGCATCAACAGGATTTTGTACACAGTTCTAATCCATTTTAACTGTGCATTTTCCTAGATTCTGTCCTGCCCGAGGCCTGGCTGAGGAGCAAAGGATGGCAGTCCGCTTCCATAGAAATGAATGGTGGGGTGAATCAGTGTACCAGCAGTTACTGAGGAGGAAGGGAGAAGGCTAACAGGTTCAGCTCCAGGAGGCCCTTGGCAAAGTGATTTTTTGGGCCCCCCTCCTAACTCATCCCCCAAACATCCCTCCACTTGGCAATCAGTGAGATGTCAGTGGTTGGGTGGGCCCCAATCCTTTTCAGGGAAGGCATCTGTGTAGCCCTCCCTGCCCCCCAGAGGAGGCAAGACCAGACCATCCATAAGACTGCCTGAGGTCAGTCAGAAGGCCCTGCCACTTCCTCCCACTCCATGGATTCCAAAAGGACCGGAAAACAGAGCAGAGGAGGGTGTGTGGATCCAGAGCATCTTCAGTGTTCTAGCCCATCACAATCCTCTCTTCCATACTTTCTCTTCCATTCTGTCTTCCTCTGACTCCCAGTTGCAGGAAAGCAATTGTATACTTTTCTCATCTGCTTGAGGCTTCCCAGAAGTACCTGATGGGCCACTGAGGGAAAGAGAATAATAGAGGAACTTCAGTATGATCCCATAAAGCTCTTCTTCTGTTCTTTTGCAATCCAATGAGTTACAAGAGGACATGGGTCCTGGAGAGTTGACTCAGTTATACCGAAGACCACAAAACCATTTGGTTATTTAAATTCTGGGTTGTGGCTGAGGTTTCCCCCTTTTTATTCTTTTGTGTTGTTTTTCTTTTTCCCCCCTAGCAGCACAGCCTCCTCTCTTTCCAACTGGATTTTGCTGTTATCTTTTCAACCATGCCTCCATGAGCCAGATACTGTATCTGTCAGGACTCTGCCTGACTTATTCACAAGGGGTCCTTCCCTGTTCATTAGCTGGATAAAGTTCATCCTGGGTCAGTCCAAACGTTAGGGTACAAAAGAGTAAGAAAGCCTAGAGGAATGGGCAAACAGTGATGGGTTTTGAAATGTTCATAGAGTTCCCTGATGAAAGGAATGCAATATTTGATTCATCCCTCTGAGGTCAGAATCTTGGACCTCTCTAGTTCACAGCCTTAAACCATGTTCCTACCGATGTAATTCTAATAATTTCATGAGCACCCAGCACAACAACAAGCATTGAAAACTTTATTCGAACCTCTCCTGGCTCCTGCTTGGACATAGCTCACAGCTGCTAACATGCAGACTGAAAAGTGAAACTCAATTAAAACAAATGTTTGGCCCCAATGGACTGTGTCAAAATGACTAACAGTTCAATAAGGGAGCACTACCAAATTCCCAATTGCCAACATAAGATGAGCTCCTTGATATTATAGTAGGAAACACTCAAAGTCCTTCTTCCCTACAAGCACCCAGCTAAGGCTGCAATCCTAAGCATACTTACCTAGGAGTAAGCCCCATTGGATATCATGGGACTTATATCTGAAAAGATAGGCATAGGATTGGGCTCTAAGATGGCAGAAGGCATCCCAAGAGCTCCTTAAGAGGCGCAGGTGTATAGTCTTACAAAGTCTCAGAGTATGACCTGAAGTTTACATTTTCTTGCTAAGTCACCATCAGAAGGAGTAAGATCTAGGGGCGAGCGCCAGAATCAAGGTCGTTTGATTCAACAATCACACAACCCACAATTGAGAGGTTTTGCTTTGGGTTTTGCTCCACCATATCCATCAGGCTTCAACCTAAGGCACAGCCAGGTTTTTAGAATCATAGTGTGGGAAGGTATTCACAAACTTATCTAGTCTAACCCCCTGCCTAAAGCAAGAAATAACTTAGTTCAGTACTTCCCAAACTGACCCACCAGGGGAACTGGAAGCAGGTCATTCCCCCTTAAGGGGAGTGGCCCTGCTCTGATGGCAGTGATGGCGCCACAGCAATTCTTTTATTACTTGCCTGGACGGCTGCGCTGGCCTTGTGCAGAGTCCTGGAGGCTTGCAGCCCCCTCTGATCTCCTCTGCAGCAGGCCCGTAGCCAGGATTCTAAAGGTGGGGGGGCCCGATTATTTTTTCGGGGGGGGGGGCAATTATGTTGGGTATCTATAATGGTGTGCAAAATGAAGGGATAAGTACGGAGAAACATCAAAGTCCCATAACTCCCCCAAATTTCATGAAGAGAAAATATTGGGGGGGGGGGTATTGAAACTCACTTTCATTACCTGTAAAGCAATGTAACAATAGTTTGCATAGAATAAATGCATCTCTGCATGCAATGTAAAAATATTTGTCTACATAGAAATAACATGCAACGTATCCTTTCATTTTACACACCAGCACAATACACAGGTTGGCATCCCTGCAAAAATAAAACATATCATTGTGATGCATTTGCATCACATTTGCTTGTATTGAAAGCCTTTCATTAACCGATGACACATTGCTGATGTATTGATACATACTAAAATAAAATTTATTTACTTTACATAAAAGCAAGAGGAAAGATATGCAAGTCAAATACAGTAACGCCATTGGAACATTAGTTTTTTTCAATAATCATTACTTTTATAAAGCAAAGTACAGAAGATTCGAATTATTGAATCTACGTAGTAGAGCTGAATTCTCCTATCTTTCTGAGAGTTGAAGCTCCTTAGAATCAGGGGTAGATTCAGTGTCTGTATGGGGAGGGGGGCCATGAGCACTACCTTCAGAGTCCAGGTCAACCAGGTGGGTAGATCTGGGCTCCTGCCTGGACTTGGAGTCCAGGTCTACCAGCCATGTAGACCTGGACTCCTGATTGAGCTTATAGTCTCTGTGGCTATTTGCTGGGTGGGTAAACCTGGGCTCCCGCCTGGACTTCAAACCCAGGTCTACCTGTTGTGTAGACCTGGGGTCCCACTTGTGCTTATTGCCTCTGTGGACATTTGCTGGGCAGGTAGACCTGGGCTCTCACCTGAACTTGGAGCCCAGGTCTACCTGCTGGGTATACCCGGGTTCCTGATTGAGCTTATAGCCTCTTTGGCTGTTTGCTGGGCAAATAGAGCTGGGCTCCCACTTGGACTTGGAGTCCAGGTCTACCTGCTTGGGTAGACCTGGGCTCCTGATTGAGCTTATAGCCTACATAAGAACATACAAAGAGCCCGCTGGATCAGGCCAAAGGCCCATCCAGTCCAGCTTCCTGTATCTCACAGTGGCCCATCAAATGCTTCAGGGAGCACAAAAGACAGCAAGACAAAACCTGTGTCCTGGTGCCTCCCCTGCATCTGGCATTCCAAGGTAGTCTATTTCAAAAATCATGAGCTTGCACATACCTATCAGGGAAAAGAGTATCTCTCTCTATCCACTCCATCCATCCCCTACATAATTTGCATGTTCTCCCTCAGGTCTCTGTGGCTATTTGCTGGACTTGGAGCCCAGGTCTACCTGTTTGGGTACACCTGGGCTCCAGATTGAGTTTATAGCCTCTGTGGCTATTTGCTGGGCGGGTAGACCTGGGCTCCCATTCCAACCAATCACCTTGGCACCTGGGAAATTGGTTTCCCTGGCACCCAATTTTGCTCTCCATCCCAGTGGGTGCCCTTCCCTGCTGGCAGGACAGTTGAGGTGGGGGTATACACCCATGGCCTCCCCCGGATCTGCCCTTGCTTAGAACCTTTTCCACACTTTCTTGGTTCTCTTTAGCTCAAATGCTATCCAGGCTTTCTCCACCAGAAAAAGGGTCTCCTCAGTAGCCAAGCAGCAGCCATTAATTTTAATATATATATATATATATATATATATATATATATATATATATATATATATATATATATATATATGAAAGGCAAAAACTCCACCATGATTTCTCCAAACAGAAATGTTTCTCTATGCCTCTTCACAGCAATACCTTGTATGTACTGTATGTTCCACAGTAGAAGAAATAGCACCCTCCCCACACCCCCTGCCAATACAAGTAGAAATCTCTCTCTACCTTCCTTGTAGCTTCTCTTGACCAGCCCAGCTCTCCATGTGCTCTGGATGGCAGCAGGGTGACCAAAGGTCATAACTTCCAAGGAACCTTCCAGGACTCTGTCTATACACATGCACTCTTTCCCTCCCATCCCTGCCAGAAGCACCAAGCCCTCTTTCTTCCTGTGCACAAAAAAAGTTGCAAAAAGGGCTTCAAATCATCCCCAACTGATGCCAGACTAGACAAAAAAAGGACAGGTTTGGAAAAATTCAAGTTGGGGGCAAACCGCTGGCTGGGGGGAACCCCCCTGCCCCCCCCGTTACGGCCCTGCTTCACAGCTATTGTAAAAAGCACTTATCTGCAATCTAAATCTACTTCGTTTTGGGGGGAATAGATAGATAAAGATAGGAATAGGTAAGGGCAACTGTGGAGCAGATCAGAGTGGGCTGTGAGTCTCCAGGACCCTGCAGGAGGCCATCGTTTTCCCCCAGGTAAGTACAAAAGCCCCTCGGCAGCAGCAGTGCTGTAATCACTGTGGCACCATCACTACCCCCCTCTCCACCCAAGCAAACACTTACCTGGTTCCCAGCTTCCCTGTAGGAGTTTGAGAACCACTGACTTAGTGCATACTGAACCTCTGCTTGAAGGTCTTTAGTGAGGGAGAATCCAATGCCTCCCTTGGCAATCTGTTCCACTGCCAAACCGCCCTGACCAGCAGGAATGTCTTCCTGATGTCCAACCAAAGCCTCCTCTCTTGCAATTTGTATCCAAGGAATCTAGATCTACTCTCAGAGGCACTTGAGAGCAAATGCATCCCTTATGACAGCCTTTCAGATATGAAAAACACTATCATAACCCCTCTCAGCCTTCTTTTCTCCAGACTAAATATGCCAAGTTCCCTCAACCTTTCCTTCTTTGTTCTTCCTACCTGGTACTGCTAGACCTTACCACATATCTCTCCCCTAATATCCTAACTTATAGGCTCCAACCATTTTTTCTCATGTTCTGAGGTCTGAGATACTGGATAATATTTTATCTATTTATTTATTTGTTTGTTTTTCACATTTTTATACCGCCCTTCCTTCAAAGAGCTCAGGGCGGTTTACACAGCTGCTCCGCCCCTCTTTCTTGTCCTCACAACAACCTTGTGAGGTAGGTGAGGCTGAGAAAAAGTGACTGGCCTAAGATCACCTAGGAAGCTTTGTGGCTGAGAGGGGATTTGAACCTGGATCATCCAGGTCTAAGTTCACCTCCCAAACCACTACACCACCCTGGCTCTCAGAGTGGGCTCATTCGACACCTCCCCCCATCCAGCATTCTTTTTTTTTTTAAGCTTGCTTAGGACTGGCCCACCATGTAGTGGAAGCAGGGAAGAGAGCTGTAGCCTTGAGATTAGTCCAAATTTACAGCAGGCAGATGACACTTTAGCAGCCTTTTCTAG
Source organism: Tiliqua scincoides (assembly GCF_035046505.1). Lineage (NCBI taxonomy): Eukaryota > Metazoa > Chordata > Lepidosauria > Squamata > Scincidae > Tiliqua > Tiliqua scincoides. The sequence continues at coordinate 10,978,218 of NC_089832.1, forward strand.
TATCTAAGAGCTCAATTAAGCAGTAGTTGTTGGATCAACTTCTCCAGTTTATATCAGAAATCTGAGGTTCCTCTGCATTTAAGTCCCTGTCCTCACTCTTTCATACCCCTCTTGTCTTATTCTCACCCTAAGATCTTCAGCCACACCAGTACAGGGCACTGCTTGGAGTACAGCAGGAACATGTAGGCCTGGTCTTTACAGGCCAGTGATGGATTCAGAAAGGACCATGCCCTGAAGTGCAATGGCTGAAGCTGAAAAAGAGTCTCATCACTCTAGATAGTAAATGCAAAGCCACCAGCTGATTCTGGAAACTGCTCTGCTGAAATTTGTGTCGCATAACAATACAATCCAGATTCTTAAATGTCTATACCTTATTAATGCGGCTACTATTTTTTTAATGAAACACTGCCATCTAGTGCTGAATGGGGCTCACGGCAGCTGGCCATTCCCAAGGCAGCATTGAGAATTTGCATGGGTATTAGTCATGTTCTGCATCGGAACACATGTAGGTTGTTGATCATCACCTCTTCTGAAAAAAAAAGCACACTGAGCTATTTTGGATGCCTATCAATGTTACTGCAGCCTTCCAGAGGAGCCTAAAGTACAGCTCTACATTTGGCTTCAGGTATCGACGACAAGTCTATCTGCAGTTACTAGTGAGACTTGAGAAGAAGCACATTCATTACATATTTTGGTATCTTTCCTTAAGCACAAAATGGTTTGTTTCCAAAGAAAGTGGGTGCTAAGCGCCATTGAAATGAATGGGCCTCATGTTAATCATGAACTTGTGTTCATTGTAAACTCCTGCTTAGCTAGGAGTTGCTTTTTTAGTCATTAAGAATTGACTCAAAGTGAAATAGGAATATATTCAGAAAATATGTGTTGATGAGACATTGTAGCTTGGTGATAGAAATTGATGTGAATGGCTATTTGAGAGAAAGGAGGGAGCACTTCCACTAAGACCTAGTTAAATACAAATCAGTCAGTCAACAACAGCTTCTTAGGAAACCAAAGCAGAGCCAAACCTGTATTTCTGCATTATTAGGAAGGAACCAGTGTTGCTAGGAAGCTCAAAGAACTGTCAGCCCCAAGCACAAAGCATTGTGAACAAGGGAGCGATCCCAAGTTGGACCTTTTGTTATGTCATGTTATTTTATTATTGATTTATTTTTTATTTAAATTGCTTCTTACTTTGAAGATCTTCCCCAGCAAAGATGCAGCCTAGCATTGCATTTATCAATATAAATAAATAAATAAATTCACCAGCTGGAGTCCAGGCCATAGCATTGGTGTGAATGACAGGAGTGGGTCTTTGTTTTTGTTTTTTTAAATATCCCAGCATTGACAATAGGAATGAATTGACTCACCATAATAAGCACCTGCGCACCTGGTGACTCTTCCTGACTACAGACAGTCTCAAGAAGAGAAATCTGGCCCAAGAGAGCTGGGTTCAGCAATCGCGCAGCCACTTAGTTTTGGGGTACCATGTGTTTGAGAATCCCTGTGTTTGTCCAGTATATTCTTCTGCAATCTGCAGAGCAGGCTGGTGAGGTCCCAGTGTTGAGAGCTGGAGCTTTTCCTGGTGGGACAATCCCAGAAATGGATTTAACTGCACTTGATGCATGGAATTCCTGGCTCCACTCCTAAAGAAAGCACAAATGTTTTCAGTCTGTTAGTACTCTCAGGATCAAATCCTAACCAACTTTCCAGCTGTGACATAGCTATGTCAATGGGGCATGTGCTGCATCCTGCAGTTGGGGGGCAGTCATGGAGGCCTCCTCAAGGTAAGGGAATACTTGTTTCCTTACCTTAGAGCTGCAATGCCCTTACCTTGGTGCTGAAAAGTTGGTTAGGATTGCATCCTAATTTAATTATAGAAACAATATCTTTGTTGCTTCACATATTCCCAAATGTGGGGTCTACTTCATCCTTTGTTCATTTGTTCCTTTGCTCATGCTCAAAGCTCACTGCATGCTGTAAAATGAACAGTCCATATGGAGGGGGGCAGAATGAGGCAACATTACCAAAACAATACAGATTATGATCCTCCCAGGACCTCTGTGCAGAACAGGGCAACCAGCTCTGAAGTTATCCCTGGAGAAGTCTCTCCCCACACTCCAAACACTGTTTACACAAGAACAGAGATGTCAAACTTGTTTCATATCGAGGGCCGAAGTTAGCATTCATGGTGCCTGCTGAGGGCTGGAAGTGACATCATTAAGCAGGAAGTGACATCATTAAGCAGATGGTGGTCATAAATAAGCACTTTGTTCTCACATAGAAATTCATTAGTTGCAAATGACAGAAGAGAAAATGTGCAAATCTTGTTCATATTTTCAAGATATAAGAGAACCCAGTTATCAAGCTGGGAGAGAACCCAATTATAACGGGGGCTGGATAAATTGTTTTGCAGACCCCCTCTTTTTGTGCCTGGACAGCTTCAGAGAGGCCTGAACGAAAAGCCTGCTTGCAACCGAAGACTGAGACATGAGAGGGAAGCAAAAGAATTGGACATGCAGAAGAAAACCCGGATTAATTAGTCAGTAACTTGCCACACAGAAATCTTTAACTGATTAACGTAATGCAATGCGCAGCCCTGTTCTAACCAGACTGCCTCATCCCATGGTATAGCAGTACCGAAACAGCCACCACTGTATCCCATGGGGCCAAGGAAGCAGCTGGTGATATCTTGAGGTAAGGAGGCTGCTTGAGGTAAAGGAACCATTTTTCTTTCACTTCATGTTGAGCCCCAGCAGCCCCTAGGGATCTATTTGGATCTGACCCAGCTCAATAGCTGGTGCAGATTTGAGGAGAGCCGTGTAGGGCTTGCAGGCACAAGAGGGGGGATAGGATCTGGCGATAGCCTCTTTATGACCGCCCTTGCCCTCCTCCTGGGTCGGAACCACCCTCCTCCCCACTCTCTAGTTCCACCCCGTGTCGCCATCTCTTTGCCCCCATTCCAGAATGTCTCCCCACTGCTCAGCAGGATACTTACTGCTGATGGTGCCCACGGCACCTCTGACTATTGTGGAGGCCCAACACCTGCTTACACTGGCCTCTCTGCCAGCACCTCAGTTGTTCTGGCCACCAAAAAGTGCCTTACAATGGCTGTCTTCTAGGTGCCAGAGGATACCAGTGCTGGCTCAGGACCGGATAAGTGTTTAAATGTGTTTCTCCTTTTTTCTTTTCTTTTTCCTTAGAGGGGCCCACAACTGTTACCCTGCACATGCCCAATCTCATCTGATCTTGGAAGCTAAGCAGGGTCAGGCCTGGTTAGTACTTGGATGGGAGACCTGGGAATACCGGGTGCTGTAGGCTTATACCATAGTCTTTCGGGACTGAAGGTTGCCAACCACCAGAGGGGTCAAGTCCCATTTGCCCCCTATGGAGAAGCCTCCACTGCATGAGCATCAAAGCTATTGGAGCGCATGCAGAGCCAAAACATGAAATATTATTATTATTATTATATTATTATTATTATTATTATTATTATTATTATTATTATTATTATTATTATTATTAACAGTACTTATATACCGCTTTACAACAAAAAGTTCACACAGCAGTTTACAGAAAGAATCAAATAGCTAATGGTTCCCTGTCCCAAAAGGGCTCACAATCTAACAGATGCCAAAAGAACACCAGCAGGCAGCCACTAGAAAAGACAGTGCTGGGGTGAGGAGGGCCAGTTACTCTCCCCCTGCTAAATAATAGAGGAGCACCCACTTGAAAAGTGCTTCGTACCCAGTTAGCAGGAAGAGAGCCCAATCCTAGGCATGTCTACTCAGAAGTAAGTCCCATTAGAGTCAATGGGGCTTACTCCTAGGAAAGTGCGGATAGAATCGGGCTATAAGTTTCCCACTTATTCCCAAAAAGCTCAAATCCTTGCCAGTTTTTTAAACTGACATTCTTAGCAGTCATTCTTGAAGATTTACAGCTTCATAAAAAAGTTTAACGTAGGAAAACTATTGATTATAAGAGTGAAAGTTCTTGAGGAAATGCCTGATATTTTTTTTTAAGCCAAAAATCTCATTTGTTGGCTATTAACAGAAGGACTGTCATTTATTAGTCTTCTTCAAACTGTGCGGGAGGTCCATAAAGCAATTATTTTCCATGGGCAAGGTCACATTATTGAACAATTCCATTTCTCAAACAAGATAACTAACTCATTAGCATTTCTATTGGCTTAGCTAATGAAACTCCAAACTCTTCAATTCCCATGTCAAAATAAAGAGAAAAGTCTTTGGAAGCCTTTATCGATTGTGGCAATATGCATTATACCCAACCTAAGTATTTGTTTTTGGATCACTTAAGGCTCAAGTAAAAAGAGCGGGCGGGGGGGGGGGGAGAGCGAGCAATTGAGTTCCTGGGAGGTAGCATGACTAGATTCACACATTCATGGGCATCCTGCCTCATTTGATTTCTCTATACTTGACTGACTGACAGCTATAGCGGAAGCTGTATGATATCCAGTCACAGCTCTGGTTCATCTAATTCAGTGGTTTCCAACCTTTAGGAGCCTATGGACCACTGAGGCAAAAACTGGAATCGTTGTGGACCACATGCAGCTGTGGGCAGTCTGGTCTCTGCCCTCTCTAGTAGTCTGTCTCCTGAGTGCTTACCCATGGACGATCAAAGAGGATGGAGAATGGACTAACCACAGCCACAGTGGCTATGGTTACAAGTGGTCTGTTCTCTCCTCTCTCTGGTGGTCCATAGGGGATTTCTTGCTCAGCAAGATACTAGAAATGATCAAAGGTGATTTTTTTCCCCCTGAGACTTTGTGGACCACTTCTCAGGATCCCACGAACCACTTGTGGTCCATGAACCACAGGTTGGGAACCAGTGACCTAGATCAATATATTCTACAATGCCTAACATCACCTTCCCAAGGATTCTCAGGGGTCTTTTGAGCCCTATCAGGAGATCCTGGGACCTTCTGCATACAAAAGATGTGTGTTACAACTGAGTTAAGTCCATGTATTATATGCCATACGCTAAATAAATAAATACAATAGGGCATCATCACTCATTGTCACAAACAGAGCTTAGTGACAATGTAGCAGGAGTTAGCAGTAACTCCTGCTAATTGGGTAAGAGACACTTTTTCAAGTGGGTGCTCCTTTTTTTAGCAGGAGGAAACTGGCCCACCTCACCCCAGCAGTGTCTGTTCTAGTGGCTGTCTGCTGGTATTCATTTGTATCTTTTTAGTGAGCCCTTTTGAGACAGGGAGCCATTTAGTTATTTGATTTTTTCTGTGAACCGCTTTGTGAACTTTTAGTTGAAAAGCAGTATATAAATACTGTTAATAATAATAATAATAATAATAATAATAATAATAATAATAATAATAATAGTGTGAGGTCAGGGTGAACAGAATGTGTTTAAAAACAATGTGTCCGTTAAGTCTTTTCTGAGATATTTTATCTGGGCACCTTGTTGGGATATCAATGGTTTTAGAAAGAAATAAAATGAAACAATTGACAAATCCCTGAGAAGGGAACACAAGTCCCAGATCCTAGATCCAGATTCTGGAAACAACAGGGGCTAAGGTTCAGGGGCAACTGAGCCCCTCCCCATTTTAACAGCATAGAATTCCCTTCACTTGCTTCCATACAAGTGAATGGAGTGGAAGTGCTGATTCAGTTGTATGGAACAATATCCAGTTATTTGAATGTTCAAGGAGGGGAAGCACAATTACTCCTTTGTCCCCAGCTTTGACGCCCACCCACTCCCATGTGTGCATGTGGTCTGCCCAGTTTTCCTGAATTCAGCCCATTCCTCTCTCCATTTAGTTATATGGAGGCTACGGAAACAGGAAATTCACACTAAAGGAGAAGTATCGCTTGTCTCTTTTGTTTCCCACAAAGAGAAACAATAGAGAGTGTTTCTGGGGATATCACACTAATTTGAACCTAGAGCTATAGAACTGAATGCTCCAGTTAGGAAGGTACAGGCTGTCATTGGTCCAGTCCACAGCTGATCACTCAGTAAAAGACCCTTCCCTTTCAAATGGACTGTTATGCAATGAACATGGAGCCTCTGAGGACAGCTTTAAAGCACTGCAAAGGGTTAAGTCCCTTTTTTGATGCAACTCACCAAGCAATCCTGACATTCAGTTGCCTAAATCAAGCATGAAAGCAAGGCCAAAGATGGATTCACTAATGTACTGAAGGTCTCCACCTTACAATAGCCTGCTTTTGTTAATATACAACATCTAACCTATGCAGAAAATGCTAAATGGCAAAAGAAATTGCACTTGATTGTAGCCATTTTGCCTTTTTGCCATTCTGTGACTCTTCATTGAGGAGATAATTTAAAAAAAAAATCAACTGAAATGTCATGCTGGATCAAAATGGCATCCGAGGTGGCGGAAGAGAGTCTCCCAAATTAACTTGCTCCCAGGAAGTACAGTTCATCTATAGAAGGACCAAATCATAGTCCTTCATAGAACAAAGTTATCTGCTCCATCGGCTGTGTATTTAGGAGCGTAGCTAACAAGCTTTTCAGGCTACTCTCAGTTCCAAAGGTTTTTGGCAGATGCAATCACCTAGTTTGCCCTGGGCAATTAGAGTAACAGGTGTACTCTTTAAAAATTAAGAAAAAAAAAACCCTCTTAGAGATTCTTTCAGTGACTCTTACTTAACTTCCCTGCTGAAATTCCAAGTATTGTATAGTTTCTTCTAGAGCATAACCTCTAGACTATTTTTTTGTATTCATCTTAAAAAGCTATTTCCTTCAGGGAGTCTGAGTGTGACTCGGCATAGACTTAACTTTCAGCGTGTGGGCCAGGGCAGCTGGTGCAAATGGCTGCCAGCCCCAGGAGTATGCCAATGAACTGTCCAGTCCTACTGGAGCAGGTAAGTCAGCAGAGGGGGCATTCCTTAGAAGGATCCAGGTAGGGATTGGGACTGGTTGGGGCATGTCAAGGGTGAGCTAGGTGGAGATTGGCAGCAGCTGGTCTGACAGCAGCATGCCCCCCTGGAGCCACTCAGATTTGTGTCAGCCAAAGAGATGGAACAGATCCAATTAGGCCCACTCGGGAGAATGGCATGGTGTTTGATACATACAAAAGTGTTTTACTTAGCTCCCTATCGCTGCCTGATCCCTGGCCAGTCCATAACATACATTGAAGGCTGCACTAGCGCCGCTAGAGGGCCAGCCCAGAATAGAATTGGTCTGTTCAACAAGCAAAAATATTTTTTCTCACATTATATACACTTCAACATAGAGTTCTTGCAAGTGTCTCAGCCTTATATTCCATTATCTCTCACACAAAAATCACTCCCATAGTGGGACCCTGCTTGCCACCCCAGCATTAGTTACATGAGCTAATTAATTATTGAGCTAAAAAATGAAATTAATTACAAGATACATTGGCGTGATAATGAGATTCCTTTATGGCTGTTATCTGCAGGTGTATAAATCACAGTGCTCTTAATTACACTCAGTAGCTTGGGAAACCGTGGGGTGCCCAGCTCTCAAAATTCAGAAGCTGAAAAAGTTGGAGGGGGGAGGAGCGCATATATTCGTATTTATTTCACTTAAGGCTGTTGTCCTTCAGTGAGAGGGCCTGCAACTGGGAAAATGAAAAAGGAACATCCACCTGATTTCTATGAAAATAATCCATTGACAACCATAGTAGATTGCATCGATGTGGGCTGCAAACCTGATCTCCATGGAAGTCAAGACTAGGATGTGGAGGTTCACATAAGATAGGGGTGTGCAGAATTCTCTTAGACATTTTATTTGTCTTATCGAAATTTGGTTAGCTTCCTTGGAATGCACCCTGGTATTTGGGAGGAATTCTCTTTGAATTTCACTTTAAAAAAACCCTTCTGATGTAAGACACAATAAGTAAATGTGTCTGCAATAAGGATGGCACTTTGATGTGTGATGATGACGAGAAAAGACTTACAGCAGTGCATGGTAGGGGTTTCTCTGATGTGGTGCCCAGACTATGGAACTCCCTTCAATATGAAGTTTGGCACCCTCATTCATCAGCTGCAGATTCCCCTCTTAATTTTAATGTGGTTTTTCTTGTGTTTGTGTGTGCGTGCGTGTCAGTGCAATCCTATCTTGCGCTGGAACAGGAAAGCCAGGAGGCTTGTGCTCTATCCAGTACAAAATAGGGCTACAAAGCAGCTCAGCTGAAGGTAAGTGGAAATTCTTCCCCTTACCCCTGGGTAAGCCACTGCAGCCCCTATGGGTCCCCTCGGACTTGCGCCACCTCCTGAGGTGGCGCAAGTCTGAGGAGACCAAAGTCGCCTGAAATTGCTCCGTGCTGCTTGGATCCAACAAAACAGCCAGATCCCAACCCCATCTTCCACTCCCTGCGCACCTGCCTCCTCTGCCTGCCCTCCCCCCACCCTGGAGCGCCTCCCTCCCGCCTCCTCCCTGCCCACCCCAGAGTCTTGTGCTGGCTGAGCTCGGCCAACACAAGGCTTTCTCCACAAACCACCACAACAGCTGGATGCAGCCTCTGTGTACCAGCGCACCTCTGTGTGCTGGAGCAGCTTGCTCCTGAAGAGGCACAAACGTGTTTACAGCATGTTCGAGACCCTCCTAGGTGGGCGTAAGGGACTTGCACCAGTCTAACTCATAGTTAGGATTGCGCCCTGAGTGTGTTAACATTTTTGAATCACTCACAATTTTGATCAACTCCCTAGTGTGAGGGGGAAGCATGGGATATTCAGCTTTAAATAAATAAATAAATAAATAAATAAATATTTCCAGCACCAATGCAGCTGCAGTGCAGCCCTGAAGTAACAGAACAAACATTCCCTTACCTTGAGGAAACCACCATGACCCCCCCCCCCATTGCAACCCATGCCCTGTTGGCACAACTGTACCAGCACTGGAAAGGTGGACAGGATTAGGCTACGTCAGTCAAGCATGATGGTGGGGAATTCTGCAGAACTTGTGAATGCTGCTATCACAGCCAATGTGCAGAATTACTTCCAAACAACAGATGAACATTTGGGCAATTTGAGTCTCTGCGCAAGTAGGCCTGTGCCATATGTTATGCTACGCATGTGGCCAAAGAGGACCCATGTGTTCACTCCACCATGTTCAATGGAGGTGAGCTCTTCAAGCACACCATAGATGGAAGAAGGATTGCAAGAACCAGTCATTCTTTTTTTTCCAGCTACCATTTACTTGCCAAGCTAGATTTCTGCAATTGGTTTGATAAATGTAGTTGTGAAGGGGTTGAATGCTCAATGAACCACAATCCTCATACCGTACGCTGTATAATGAAAAATGTGGCAACTGCAAAAGTCAGCAAAAATAACTGAATAAGGGCCGATATGATACTGAATTCACCGGGCATTATATTAAGCTTGCATTGTGGTGGCCTCTTTATAGTAATGGTCACTCATAAAACCCACCCAGCCTGCATCCAGTCCAGCCATTTCTCTACTTGACATTTGCTTACCACTGACATTCCTACAGCAAGGTTCAATATAAAGACTCCCGAGTCATCTTTTTTGAAAGCCTCATGTGCCTCGACTAGAGCACTCCTGGGGTTAAAGCTTTGCCAAGTAGCTTTCACGTCAGTATTAAACTCTCTAAACTCTGCCATGAAAAGCCTCTGACAGTGTTAGTGTTACAATAATTGTACGTGCTATTGTGCAATTACGAGAGCACTACCTATCAAACCAGAGGAATAAGTTGACGGGTTTATAATTTTCCCAAGGTGAACTTCAAGGCAGTGACTAGAATGAGGGAAATATGCACACAGACACACAACAGAGCATCCATTATTCACTCATATTAAAGCAATTTAGCACATACAGTTAGCTAGTCTGATGGCTATATGCTGCACATCTCTGAATACCAGTTGCAGGAAGCCAAAGGGGCACAATAGGGGTCTGCCTTCATAACCTGCTTATGGACTACCCAGAAGCAACTAATGGACCACTGTGAGAAAGAAATGAGAGGTGAGTGCTAGACAAGATGATCATTTGGCCTTGATCCAGTATGGTGGTTCGTATACTATCCTGAATATCAGCTACAGAGAAGCAATGGTGGGATAGATTATGCCAGGGGTGGCCTTTGACATATAATGTGGCTCTTTGACATATAATGTGTGGCTTGTGGAAATATGTTGGCCGAGCTACATTTTGCATTACAATTAGTATAAAAGGTATATAAGAAATTTTCAAGCTTTATAGCTATTTACTGCAGCGGTCCTCAAACTCTTGACAAGTCTGAGAACCGCTGTTTTGATGAGGACTGGGATGGGGAATTTGCCCCAGCAGCAACGAAGTGATTGCGGTGCTCAGGGCACCCATGGTTGGCAACCTTCAGTCTCGAAAGACTATGGTATAAGCCTACAGCACCCAGTATTCCCAGGCAGTCTCCCATCCAAGTACTAACCAGGCCTGACCCTGCTTAGCTTCCGAGATCAGACAAGATTGGGCATGTGCAGGGTAACAGTTGCTGATAGGGCACCCAGGAGCATTTTAATATACCTGGGGGATTGTGCAGCTTCCTGGAGGATCATGGAGGCTTGCAGCCCCCTCAATGAGCCTCCCATCCGCAGCAGTGAGCTCCGATCTGCCAACGGTGCCCACTCCAGTTTCAGAAGGTCCAAGCTCTGGAGCTCCGACTGAAAACCGGGAGCGGGCTTCATTGACAGATCGAAGCTCACTGCTGCAGAGGGGAGGCTCACCAAGGGGGCTGTGAGCTTACAGGACACTATGGGAGGCTGCACAAGTTTAACGTATATGGTGAGTAAATATATTTAAGAATTTAAACACTTAAATATTGGGGCTCTCAAACATCTCTCCTGCAGCTCTCAAACATCTGAAGTTCATCATATGTGGCTCTTAAGTGAAATAAGTTTGGCCACCCTGATCTATGCCTTTATCTCTCCTGCTTATGTGATTCTGAAAGGCAGCTGGTTGGCCACTATGGACAACAGAATGCTGCACTAGGTCTTTGGCCTGGATCAACTCTTCCCATGTTCTTATCTCATACTGCATATGATTCCAACTAATAATATCAATTGTAATTATTAAAATTTGCACAAGACCTATTTAAGGCCTATTGGTTTTAAAACATCCTTCCCCAAAGCTTAATTTGCAAATGCCCAGTCTGCATGTATCACTGAGCAAACCCCTCAAGAAGGTAGAAGATCCACTGAGGTAGAAGAAGGTAGAAGTTCACTGAGTCAAGCTGTTCAAGATTTTAAAATAGCTCCACTACAAGAGAATATCCCAGTTTCTCTTGGGGCTGTCTCCCAGGGAAAAAGAGCAATGAGAACCTGTCACTTCACCAGCAACATGTGTAAAAATAAAACCAGGAAGACATCAAATAAGGACACTCCACTGGGCACATAGAACTCAGAGCACACGTCCTGCTTTCCCTTCTTTAAACACACAAACACATATACACAAGTTTAAGTGGTCATACACTGGAGTTATAAATTCATGTCCAAATCCCATTGTACTGCACTAGTTATACACAGAGACGTGATGGTGGTTTAATGTGGGCTGAATGGAGAGTATTATTACCAGGTTGCTGGCATGTGGCACTGTTCAGTTCTTGACATGTTTAATCCTTAAAGTAAGATAAACTGCTCTTTAGCTCTGTATGATTATGATAATCAATATGATTTATGTTCTGTAAATGCACGTTTTTAGCTCTTAACGACCCCCCGTTTCTGTGGGATTCCCTAGTTATTTCCATTGCACCACATTCTGCACACTCCATCTTGGGCACCAGAAAATTGCTAATCTTCTCCACATCCCCATAAGATAAGGACAGATGGAGAAACAGACTGTAAAACACATGAACACAAAAATGTGTATTAGGCAAAGGAAAATGCTCCAAATGGAGACCTGCTACAATGCTATTGGCTTTAAAAACACAATAAACAAAATTATTTGCTAATGGTTCAGCACACACACTTTTTGTTAATTATTAAATGTCCAGTGCAGGTTCTTCTTCTTCTTTAAAGAAGGTCAATGCCTTGATTAGCAGATTCAAAGCCTAGTCCTATACTTACCTAGCCCCGGTGTTGAGCCCTAGTGCCAACACTGGGTATATAAACATGCTGTAAAGCAAAATAGCCAGGGCAGACTTGAGAAGCCCCATCATGGGGCTTGGGGCTTCCTCCAAGAAGACCTCCGGCAGCCTCAGTGGTGCTGCTGGATGCAGTGGTAGCTGTTCTGGGACCACTGCACCCGGTGGATATGCCAGCTTCAGGGTTGGTCTGCCTATAGGCATGACAGTTGTAATATGGAGTTATAAATTTATAAATCTTCTCTAGTGCTGCTCACCAGTTCTCTCCAACAGGAGCAAGACTGGAAGTCAGTTCCAAGATGGTGCCATTAAAGCAACCAAAGAGGCCCACATATCCCTCACTGCTACCGTAAGAAGGAAGTACACGAGTTACTCTCCAAACCTTCTTATGGGCAGATGACAAAAGTATAAGACTGCTCAGGCACACTAGAGTTGACTTGAAAGCCCTACACAAGGGTTCTTAGACTTGCACCAGGAATTTAGCTGGCATAGATCTGAGTAGCCCCATTGGGCAGGTTGGGGTTTGGGCTAAGGGAACAAATGTTAAGAACATAAGAACATAAGAAGAGCCCTGCTGGATCAGGCCCGGGGTCCATCTAGTCCAGCTTCCTGTATCTCACAGCGGCTCATCAGATGTTTTCTTACTTAATGTTCTCTGAGGAGACCTCAGTTCTGTGCTGGATGCGGTGTGGGCCATGACATCAGTGCTAAAAAAGAATGGGCTGTCCATTACATAGTTAGCTACTCTCCTCATGTGCAGGGCTTGAATGTCCCACCAATCCAACGGACTGGCTGGACCCACAAATGTCCTTTACTACCTAAGTATAGATTTACATATTTATATCATTGCTGGCCACTGTAATTTTGCACTAATTTGCTTAAATTAAAATATGCATTTTAAAGATTCTCAATACAAAGCAAGCTGACTAGATTATGAAGAAAGGGGAAAAAAACTTACTTATCTGTGTTAATCATTGAATACTTGTTCAATGTATTGAATAATACATTACCTATAAAACCAACCACCTATAAAACCTTGGAATTCATTTGGCAAAAAAAAAAATTAAGAAGAGCGCCTTTAAACTTAATTCATTTTCAGAATGCATCAATGGCATTTATCCTTTGTAATGGTCTTTAAGATAACCATTTTATATCTCTAAATATATAACACTTTGTTCCCATATTCTGTATAATAGATTCATCCATTGCATTTAACAACTAAGAAGCATAAGGAGTCTCCTATAGAAGAAGGAAAGGACATTAGTGCAACCAATTTAGGAAGTGCTGGTAGTTAGTCTCCATTAATTATCTGTTGTTCTTACCCAATTTAACACAGAAGCATTTCCTGCTGTTTGACATGTCAGGACTTCAAAAGCTTTCTCTGCTGGGGCTTTAGATCTGCATCTGTCCATGTGAAGCTAATTAAATTCTATTTTCACCCTTCGTTACAGTTTCCCAACAATTCTCTTTCTTGCTTAATAAAAGAAAAGGGGGAAAAAATGAAAGATTTCTCCAAGGGCAGTTCTGTTACTTTACACTGGAGAAAAAAATATAATTAAGGGCATTGTCTGCATTCATGACAACAAAGACCCATGGAGCCAATTCGGATCCATGTGCAAACTTAATAACACTGGTGGGCCAGCGATCAGAATCTTGGGTGTGAATCTGGAGAATGAATGAACAAATAAGCAATTGAAAATGGACCTATTTATAGATTATTTATTAAAATTGTAAATAACTGCTTTGGTCCATTAGGTCAAAAAATTTTTTTTTAAAAGCCATAATCTAGTAATTCCTTTATTAAGGATAACCAATTAATGCTAAATCATAAATGGTCAAGGGGACATTTGTCCCCAAGTAAAACCCCAGCCTGCCCAAAGGGGTTACTCAGATCTGTGCAAGCTAAATAGACGGTGCAAGTCCAAGAAGCTCGGTTAGGGGAAAAGGCTCAGGAAGGGGGCATAGGATACAGTGTAAGCCTGCTTTACCTGTTCCACCCATCTCCTGGGACTAATCTGCCCCTGTTCCACCCTCCCATGCCCAGAAACACCATCTCCCCACCCTGTTCCACCCTTCCCCCCACTTTGGTGCCACATGGAGCAGATGTTTACCTGCTCTGGTGACACGCCTTCCTGCAGATGCAGCTTGCTCATGAGTCATCACAAACTTGTTTTACAGCATGTTTGTGACACTGTAAAATAAAGTTAGGATGCACTGTGAGTTTCCTTAATTCCTCTTGTATTTTGTTTTAGGACTGTTACAAGCTGCAGATTTTTGGGGGCTTCACACACAATTTTTGGGGGGTCGAGGATCTCTGTACCACTCACAAGATTGTGCAAGATTTTTCATTTACTTGGGTAGGTCCTAACAAAAGATGCTGATATGTCATGATATTTCGTGATGACATTTCAGTCAATAAATGCCAGAGTCAATAAGACTTTTTATGTGGAAAATGAATGGAAACTTCTTCCTTTTCTTGTACATCCCTAGTAGACTATATGAAAAGGGCTCCATGTCCTTTTGTTTACTAGATTACTTAGATACCATAAATGACCCCAACAGCAAAACAAAGATGCCCTGAGAGTCCTTGTGTCCTACTGTGAAAACAGGAAAGGGAAAAACTTGTTAAGCATTTGGTCTTGTCTCTTATTTGGCTCTGCTGAGCAATTGACTGGAATTGCTTTGAGTGAGTTTCCTTTGGAACTGGATTCCCCCGATGCCAATTTGAGATCTGGCGAGCTAGCCAGCATATGTTGTTTACTTACTTTGCATGTCATTATCCCCTAGTATCAAGGGGGAGAGGGGTCAGAGGCTACTGCCATTAAAGGTAATAGAATATATTTTGCTGTCGTGTTCTACATAAGGCACTATGTAGAACACAGGGAGAAGAGATAGCAGAAATTTGTACTATGCACTATGTAGCTATGCACTACATAGTGCATAGTGCACTAGTGCAAATAGTGCACAGTGCATAGTGCACTGTGCACTATGTAGAAATTTGTTCTAGCACTATGTAGAACACAGGGAGAAGAGATAGCAGAAATTTGGCAAGGAGTTTAATATGAAATTGCTGTATTTCTAAGGTCTCTTAGAAACTGCTCCTGCTTAAAGCTAATTTGGCACTGAAGGGAGCTGTTAAGAACCCGTAAAACTGTTTTACGCAAATTACCCACCCTTCCAGTACTATCTCACCCACACCCCTTCTTAGACAAGGATCCTAGTTCACTGTTATTGAGAAAATGTGGTCAATGGTCCTGCATAATCTGGTCCCATGCCATGCTCTTGATAGTGACAGAAGGTTAGGAACACAAAAAACCACATTATGCTGACTCAGCCCATGGTTGCATCTAGCCCAGCACTGTTGGACTAGCCGTGATTCTCCACAGATCCCAAGAGGAGTCTTCCTTCACCCTTCCTGCTAGGCCTGCAGTGGTTCTCAAACGTTTTAGCTTTGGGACCCATGTTTTAGAATGACAATCTGTTCAAGACCCACCGGAAGTGATGTCATTAACCTGGAAGTGATGTCATGGCTGGGAAGTGACATCGTCAAGCAGGAAAATTTTAACACCCCCATATGACAAAATCAAATCAATGAAGTAAGTAAATTAAAAGTCTACAGTAAGTTTAAAAATTTATTTATTTTAAAGAACTCTCCTAATGCTCCCAAGCAGTTGCTGAACTGAGTTTAAAAAATGTTCAAACATCCCAAAGCCTTCAATCCTATCCATACTTATCCAGAAGTGACTATTGATTGATGATCGATTGACTACCCCAACTCTCAGGGAGTTTGAAAACTGCTCTAAGTCCTTTTAGGGGGGGAGGCAGCGGGAGTGGAGGGAGGCAGCGACGTGATCCCAGGATCACGCCACTCAGGGGGCTGCAGGGGCTTGGTTGTACTTACCAGAGCCTCCTGCAGCCTCCTGGGGGTACGAGGAGCCCTGCGCGACTGTCTGCAGGGCTCCCTGAAGCTTTGAAAACAAAAGTGGAACCATAGCGCCCCGCCTCCGCTAAACCAGAAGTGGGGTGCGATCACTCCACTTTCACTTTTGAAGCTTCGGGGAGCCCTGTAGATGGTCGCGCAGGGCTCACTACACCACTGGGAGCCTGCAGGAGGCTCTGGTAAGTACAGCCAAGCCCCTGCAGCCTCCTCCCTGCCTCCTCACTGCCTCCGTCCCTTAAGGGGGCAGAGGCCAAGGCCCTCGGCCTGGGGTCTTGCAATGCCCCAGATTGAAAAGCCCTGGACTACCCCATTGTCTATCATTGTTGAAAGCCTATATAGAGTAACCTTTTAAAAGTCCAGATCTATAACATTTCCCCAAATGCAGTCACAAACCAAGGTAGTATCAAGTCTAATATATTCAAAATAAAGCACACAATGAAATGAATGGGGACCGCAAAACACCTCTGGGCTGGAAGGTAGCAGCCACGGTGGCACAGCTGGGGCGCCCCCCAGTCATGCCACCCAGGAACACATGCACCCAGGTATACCACTGTTTCTCTAAAAGCCAAACATGACACTCTGCCTACCATCCCACACTGGCTCTGTAGTTTCAAACAGGAATGAACCTAGCAATGTGCCATGTTTCTTTATTTTCCTGAAAGGAGTTAACTTTGCTCTATGGATGATTTCAGTTATAATAAGAAACAAGCTGAGGCTCTGTGTGTGTCTGTTTAAGCAAGGAAAAAGCTGCAGAGGAAAAAGCTCTGCAGAGGAAAAGACCGATACAGTTTCATCTGCACATCTACTCATTGCTATGCTCAAAAGCCTCAGTTAAATCTTGAAAATACAGCATGCATGACATGTCCCATGTCTTCTCATTAAGGCCAAAAAAAAAAGGGGGGGAAGAGGAAAAAAAGACTTTAGAAACTATTTTTAGCTTTTGTTTTCAGCAAATACATTGTGGACAATCCCTCTCGCTTCTCAGTGCTTTGTGAAATCCAGTAATGTGAGTCTATGGTAATGTGAAGCTATGGCAGTTTTCAGCACAGGAAGAAATGGGCCTCGCATTTCATGTACCAGACAATCGATGTTTCCTTTGAACTCATCAATTTGCAACATTTTCTTGTAGCATTGTGCTTCTAAGATATCAAGGGAATAAAATTATATTTGCATAATATGCAAATATATGTTTTTCTAGAGTTTTTCTTGAGTTTGGTTGATGTCGTTGGGAATTCTAATCCCATTAACACTAAGGAGAACAATGAAAGGAACATGCCTCTACAGATTTATTAACAGATCGGACCTTATAACACCCCAGGTATTTCCTTTTTTCCTTTATAGCCTTCATGCTTGCATTCTGTCATAGAGGTACATATAGGACAAAAGGCTATGAGGATGCATTGTGATGGTTCCTGACTCAGGATATGTGTTCTGTAGTGCAATGAATCATTCCAAGTGGTTCAATACATCCTAAAGCACATCTGATACTTGCAACAGAGAAGTTTGCAAAAGAAGCTGGTAATTTTCCTTAGCTGCATTTGGAATTTGGCTCAGCAAAATAAACCAAGCTAATTTGTCCAAAAAGGGAAAACAGTTCATTTTTCTAAGCCCACTTCATAAATTCAGGCCCCATCATAGTCCCAATATCATTATAAGCACTATAAGATCCAAATGTCTACTTAAACTCCTTCCTGTCCACTTCCCCATGAACCCTCCCAACATGAGCTACTGTAACCTGACCCACTCCATTCTTTTCCCATTTACCGGGTGGTGGTGATGGGGTATCGTCTGTCTGAGAAACTGTCTGTCCTCCTCTGTTTCTTGATTACGACAATGACAGTATCCCATGTGACAGCTGCCATGGTTGTCATGATGGACAAACAACTTGAAATGCAGTTGTCCAGGGTGCCTAAGGGCCCGATCCTGAACAGTTTGCGCTGGATCAGCGCTGGCATGCAGTATTGCAAATGTGCCATAAGGCATGCTTAATGCCAGGCCAGCGCAGGCATGAACCCATGCTGAGCCAGCCCTGGACAGGCGACCACCACCCAGAGCTCCAGGCAAGCACCGGGTGGTGGAGAAGTAAGTGGAAGCATGGAGGGAGGTATTCCAGGGTGGGGGGAGGGTAGGAAGAAACCAGGGCATAGGGAGGAAGTGGGACAGGAGGGGGCAAGACTGGCGGAACTCAGCTTCACTGGATCCATAGATCCTCCTGGTCCAACACAGGGCTGCTTTACTCTTTATGGCTATATAGCCAGCACAAAGTCGAGTAGCTCCATTGTGGGTCCTCTTTCCTTACCCAGGGGAAGGGGATGAATGTTCCTTTTCCCTGAGGAGCCCGAAGAGCCACTGGCGGCTGCCTGGCACGCTGAGGATGCCATGGCAGCCAATTTGGCACCACTGCAGCCCTGGGCATCGGGCAGCTCAGGATCGGGCTGAAAGTCCTTAATTTGGACTACATGTCCCAGCTTGAGAATCATGCTCAGTCACACTTCAGATTACAGGAGACATGGGACATTGTGTTTAGCAGCAACATAGCACTCAGAGTGACTCTGATGGGATGCAAAGTATCCCACAGTATGCACAGTATGGGATCTGTGCAGGTGCACTCAGAACATGTGCAAATAGTGGCATCTTTCAGGCCCAGCCAAGGGATATTTCTTGATCTGTAATGTACTCCATTCAAATGTAAAAGTGGTCCTATTTTGACAGCTAAAGAAAAACAGTATGGGCAAAAAGAACAGTTCTATGTCATTCATGATCTACTGGGGCTTTGGGTTTCCATAATACAAGCTTGTCAGGAATGGCAAGAAAATTAAAACTGCATTTGTGGATGTGTTTGCAACCAAGGGTAATCTGAGGGCACTGTTAAATAGTAGGGTCAAGCCCCTAGGAGCCATCCAGGCTGAATCAGGATGAATGAAAGCTGAAAATAAATGAAAACTGAAAGGGCATGAGCAGAAGGCATGATGAGAAAGGACCAAAGGTAAAAGCATTCAAGATATTTAGTGTCTTGGCCATGACAACATGCTTAGAATCTACTGAAGACTTCTGGGAAAACAATCCAATAGCTGGAGACTGACCAAATAACAGAAGTGAACATTTCAGGACACGGAATTCATAAGTAAGAATGAAGACAAATCTAGATGTGGGTGCAAGAAGGAAAGAACAACAGTTAAGCAAGGAGGGGGTCAGAGAAGCAACACACAAACAAGTGCATTGCTCTGAGAGAGGCAAAGGAAGGACATAGAAGATTCATTGGTGTCAAAGGTGATAGCTATTCAATCATGCATTCAGGGCTGAGGCTGGCAGCAAGATTCATTAAGTCCAGAACTGACAATGTGATTGCAATGCCCCCATCATCTCTGGAGGCCCAGTTCTGACTTTACAGCCTGGAGGAGCCCTGTTGAAGAGCCTGACAGACTTCCAAGTAAAAGAGCTGAGATTGAACTGCGTTCAACAAATCCTTTTGTTACAAAAGTTTCCAAGCCATTCTATAATGGGATGCTAGAACACAACTGCAAGACTGAGAGTTATTACTCAATGCAAAAAAAAAAAAAAAGCTGCAGAGTTCCCGGGAAGCATGATAAAAAAAAAACCTGGTTTGGGGAATTGGGAATTCATTCAATCTGGGGCTCTTCACTGTATCCAGAAGCTGGTATTACCAAGCGTTATGGACTCTCTCGCAGCCTGAGCATTAAGCCTAGTCTATAAGCACACCGCTGCACACCGATTTAATTTCCCCAAAGACAGAAGGTGTCTGCCTTACCAATCATGTTGAGTCAGCTGTTGAATTTTATTTTATCCAACATTGCATTTATCAAAACAAGTGTTGTATAAAAAGCAATTCGGAGACCGCCTGGTAGTATTTGTATTTTAAGTTTTGAACAGGTACAGATGGCAGCTTCGGAAGACTCTCCTCAAAACAGTATGGCTCAAAGCCACATGTCCAGGATGTGCCCTAGTGAAAGCAATGGTCTTGTCCATCTCTCCTCTTCATCACCGCAGAAACTCAGCCATGAGCCTTAGGGATAAAGTGTCAGCACTGGACAGATGTGGGGTGAGAAGGTAGAGAGAGTGGGGTGGGAGCAGAAGCAAGATGGAGTATAGCATTACGAGACTTAAGAAGCAGGTCCAAGCCAAAGTATCTCAGGTGGTGTCAATGCAGAAGGCAAAACTCTACGCTAAGGCGTACAATGCTAAAGGCAGAAAAAAAAGACTTGCAAATTGAAAGGAAAGAGACTGGAGGACAGACAGGCACAGACAAGGTGGCAACAGTAAATTACCCAACACCCCCCAATAAAGACATAGGCAAGGGCATATGGTACAAAGGACCACTTTATTAACTATTTAAATACACCCAGATTGCAACAGGGCCTAACAAATAAGTCATGTGGGTTGTACATGGGGGAAACAGAGCTGCCCGTCTACTTCCCCCTTTAATAATTTGGGCGACCACCTGAGCGAACTCGTGATGCGCCTTTGCCACCAGGCCGAGGTTCGTCCAGCCTGCGTCACCCAGCCAGGAATGCCTGCATGACCAAGCGTGGAGTCCACCCGGCCCTTGCCACCCTGTGGTGTACACCGAAATGACCTTACCTACCCAAAACCCACACGACAGCTGCCTAAAGTGACCGACAAGACCTGTGGAAACCCAACTCTGCCCCTAACTTCACAGTCTGGGGTAGGCAAAAAAACCACCAACCAACGTGCCAATTAGGCTGATGGCAAAAAATTCCTACCCAGCCCCAGTTGGCGACCAGCTAGCCTCAGACTGCCACAGGGTGGGCGGGTGGAGGATCGCTGCCTGGTCCCAACTGAGCGGCCTCCCCCATGCAGCCTGCACATGGCCCTGATCCAATTAGCCCCCAGCCAATAGGCTGCGGGGCTGGCCCCTCCTGTGCCTCGTGCGGGGGCAGGGCAAATGCCGGTGGCGTGTTAATTCACGTGCCACTGGAATAAGCATAGTGAATCTTCATATTGCACATTATTTTTAGCCATCTGGATGAATCTGTAAAGACTTAGGGCGCAATCCAAAAGCACCCTTGGACCAACACAAGTCCCTTGCGCCAGACCAGGAGGGTTGCAAATGTGCCATAAGGCACGTTTGCACCTCCTCAAGAGGAAGCCGGGCTGGCGCTCAGAGAAGTGCTGGCCTGCGGAGGCTGACACAAGCCTCAAATCTGGCTTCCTCTCTGAGGCTTGCATCGGCCTGGCTGGGCCAACACAAGCAGCAAAGGTGGGGGGGGGTGAGGCAGAGAGGAGGCGGGAGGGAGGTTTCCTGGGCAGTGGGAGGGTGGGCAGTGGGTGGATCTGGGGATGGGCGGGGAATGGGAGGCAGGGCTGGGATCCGGCAGTTATGCTGGGTTCCAATCCCCATTCCCAGGGAGAACTGAGCAACTTCAAGCCGCTTCGCTCTCCTCAGACAAGTCCAAGAAGACCCATAGGGGCCAGTAGCCCTTACTCAGGGGTAAGGGGAAAAGTTTCCCCTTTCCTCTGGCTGAGCCGTTTCTGGCCCCTATCCTGCACTGGATACAGTGCAAGCCTCTTGGCTTACCTGTTCCAGCACAGGATGGAAATGTGCCCTTAGGCAATTTAAAACGCAATTCCCACTATCTGACTATCAGGCACACAAGCGTGTTGTCCAGTCCCAAAAAATATTTTTAGTGTCACTTAAGACTATGCCTCAGCAATGTTCATCTAGAAAGGCGTGACCATGATCTTTTAAATCAAAGCAACTAATTGCTTTCATGGCATGCTGTGCAAACTATAGACTGCAAACCTCACTCAAAGGTATATACAAGCTCCAAAAAAGCAGAGAAAAATCACCATTCCTTGCACCTCTAGGGAAAAATCTGGAAGACGATTTAATTTGCCTATTGCCAGGACCCACCAAGAAGCCAGAGAAAGACCCTTAATTTATTTCTTCTTAGGCCTTAGTGAAAAGGTAAATAGACTATCCATTAGGTCTGAAATTATATTTCACCAGTTCCTTGGGATATCCAAGACCTTATCATCACAATATTGGTTAAAGTATGGCCGTCATAAATGTCACGTCTGTCAGGCTGTACAATTCTGAGCCTATCCATGCTAGATTTACTCTGGGTAAATGTCAGTGCCATTGAGAGCTGCTAGAAAAGCAGATTTTTCTCAGCTGACAAGCACTTAACAATAAATTGTCTGCCTGGTGTACTAGCAGCAAACTAATGATTTGGGTCTGGCTTGGTAGGATGACTTGAGAGATGGTGTCTAGTTGATTTGATACTGAAGACAGGTCTGCCCACCCACCAGCTCCACACATTCCTTTTGAATCCATTTATTGCAAATAAAGATGAGCTTTGGCTAATTTCACCAACCAAACAACACAATGGAATTTCTGACATGAAAAATATAGCTCTGTATCATCAACCTTTTTACCATATTAATTACTATTATTCTTCTTAGGAACTTGTTTCTGTGCACCAAAAAGAGAAGGGGGAAAAAAAGTTTCTTTGGGCACAATCCTAACCAGATCTACTCAGAAGTAAATTCTATTTTGTTCAATAGGGCTTACACTCAGGAAAGTTAGGATTGCAGCCTTTATTCTCCTATGAAAACACATAGAGAATTCTACAATGACCAAACAACTTCAGATCTTACTCTGAACCCCCCACCTTTCTCCATCCAAAAGAACTAGGAATAGATCTTTCCTAGATTGGAATACTACAGTGATTTAAGTTAACACCCATGTGAAAAGTACATTGTAGTCCTCTTTCTACCCTGTTTCTAGTCCTGTGTTGTTGTTTTTTTAATTTTTCACATTTTATATCCTCTTTCTTCTAAAAAGCTCAGGGGGTCCTTTTGTTCTCACAACAACCCTGTGAGGTAGATGAGACTGTAGCTTTTTTAACTCTTCCATGTTGAGTTGCACCTGCCAAAATTCCCTCTTCTGTGCAATGGTTAAAGGTATAGGCACTCTGTCCCCCTTTGTATCTGATAACCCTGCCCAGGAAGCTTCATGGGTTAGCAGGGTTTCAAAGGTGGATCTTTCAAGTCTAAGTCCAGCTCCCAAACCACTACAATAGTGGTTCTCACACATTTAGTACCGGGACCCACTTTTTAGAATGAGAATCTGTCAGGACCCATGGGAAGTGATGTCATGAGCAGAAGTGACATCATCAAGCAAGAACATTTTTAACAATCCTAGGCTGCAATCCTACCCACACTTACCCAGGAGTAAGTTCCATTGACTATCATTGTTCAAAGCATATACATAGTAGCCTGTTAAAAGTACAGGTCTGTAACATTTCCCCCAATGCAGTCACATCCCATGGTAGCATCAAGTCTAATATATTACAAATAAAATGTTGACATGAATGGGGACCCACCTGAAATGGGCTTGCGACCCACCTAGTGGGTCCTGACCCTCAGTTTGAGAAAGGCTGCCTCTCAGCCTGAATCCCTGTTTCCAGTGTTCAGTCTGAATGCCACTGCAGAGAACATAGAACTGTCTTCTACTGAGTCCGATCACTAGTCATTGATCCATTACTGTTGATATTCACTGGCAGTCATTATCCAGGGTTTCAAAGAGAAATTTATCTGACTTGTTTGGAGATGCAAGGGATGTTCACTAGGTTCACTAGGGCAGTGCTCCCCAAAGTGTGGGTTGCAACCCACTGGCAGGTCACAAGCCCAAGCATGGTGGGTCACAATCTGAGCCTTCCCATCTGTCTTTGCACTGGTTTGGTTCCAAATAGGAGCCATTCCAGAAGCCTTATAATTTACAGGAATCTCTGTAGGCCTTTCCCGGCCCAGCGGAGGTGTCTTAAAACTGGACATGACTTACGGAGGCCATTCTGAGGCCTGTGGAGTGCGTTGCCGGGCTAGAAGAGGCCTCCAGCATCACTAGGAGAATCACAAACAACCATAGAGGATGAGGTGGGTTAGTGGCACTGCAAAGTTTGGGAAACCCTGACTTGCATGAGAAGCAGTTTCTCTACAGCACAGTTGCAGCCTGTTCCTAAAGGTATCGGTCCACTACAGAAACAAGGTGAGGTGCCTTAGGGAAGCAACCATAGTTTAGTGGTAGTGCTAACATTTAGTATGCAGATGTTCTTAGATTTGAATCCTGGTATCTCCAGGTAGAATAGAGAAAGATCCCTATCTGACCTGCTGCTGGCCATTAGATCATTGAATCAAAGAGTTGGAAGGGGTATTCAAGACCATCTAGTCCAACTTCCTGCTTGAAGCAGGAAAATCTCCTCTGCAGTGTCTCCAAAATGGGCCTGCCCAACCTCTGATTGAAGACGTCCAGAGAAGGTGAACCCATTTGTCATTGTAGGTGATCTGAAATTAAATCAGCCAAGAGCCTGAAACAGTATAAAGTTGGGTTCACAAACAGATTTGAAAGAGGAGAATCTGGAAGCGTCTCTCAGATTGCACCTGGATGTCAAGAAGGAGAACTCCCAAACATATCCTTCACCCACACCATTGAAGCATTCCAGCATTTGCTCTCTGGAGGTGGTACAGTGTACTTGCAAATTACTTCTTTTCTAAATTATGACAGGGCATGAAAAGTGGTGAGAATCTGAGCACACTGAAGAGGGTTTCTAAAAAACAAATTCTCTATGGTACCATTTTCATTACATTTTCCTTATCAGCGTTAATTTGATTAGTATTCCCAACAACAACATTAACCAAGCCTGATTCACAATAATAACACAGTTATGAAAATGAAATTTTATTCTCCTGCCACCCTTGGAAGTACTGTGCTAATTTTAACACACCCAAGGATGGTAATGTGCGCTTTTTAATAAGGTTATATTATATAGCAATCAGTAGCCTTGGAGTGTTTTCGAGGTGCATGCTGGAGTCTTGCCTATTGTGTCTCAACTCCCAGCGAACTTAATATACAAACCTTTTCCTGAGATGCTATTTCTAATTACTCCACATGCAATGCTCGTTCAAGACAGCAACAGCATGTTGTCTCCTTTCAAGCTACAAGTCAGTGCGGTGTAGTGGTTAAAAGCACAGCTTAGAGCCAGGCTGACCTGTATCCAAATTCCTTTACCTACTCTGGCTGCAATCAACGAATCATAGAGTTGGAAGGAACTCACAAGGTCATCTAGTCCACCTCCCTGCCTGTAGCAGGAAATCCTCCTAGAGCACACTGAGGGCCAAATCTTATCCAACTTTCCAGCCCTGGTGTAGCCGTGCCAATGTGCTGCATCCTGTGGTGGGAGGGTAGTTATGGAAGCCTCCACAAGGTAACATTTGTTCCCTTACAAATGGGAACGAGGGGCTGCAATGCAGCTGCACTGGGGCTGGAAAGTTGGTTAGGATTGGGCCCTTGGGTTACAATCCTATGCAAACTTTCCTGGGAGTAAGTCCCATTGAATACTTAAGTCTGAGGAGTGGGACTTAAGTGGGACTTAAGTAAGTCTGAGTAGATCTGCATAGCATTGGGCTCTTACTTGGGAGTTCCCATGTCCAGATGGGACAGCCAGGAAGAGGTGCTGTAGGAGGGAGAAGTCATGGAGGGGCCGAACAACCTGCTGGGAGAAGCTGTAGGACCAAAGCACTAGACCTGGACCTCTGACCTCCATGCATCCATAACTCAATTTGTGCAGGACAGAAAAACTGTGCATACCACCTGCATGTGTATTGGTTCTCCACCCAAATCTATGTATGACTGTCACAGCCCAATCCTAACTGAATAACTGCACTGTAATACAGCAGCATCCCTTGGGGATTTTTGGCTGCTGGAGGCCTCCTTGGGCTAAAGGGACATTTGTCCCCTTGCCCCTCGTTAAGGCCCAGTAGCCACAATGGGTCAGCTTGGACCTGTACCAGCAATATAACTGACGAAAGTCCACATTGATCCATGCAGGTGGATCAGGCCCAGGAAGGGGGTTTAGATACGTCTTGTGCCAGTGCAGTCAACCTTGCTGCCTGCTGGGGTGCTGGGTGCCTGCTGGGTCCACCCACCCCTCCCGCATTGATGCCCCTTTCCGCCATTCTCCCACCCTGCACTGGACCGACCTTGTCTGGGGGGCCTCCAGATGACCACTGATGCATTCAGGAAGGCTCTGTCCTTCTTGCTGGCACGTGGGCTCTCAGTACTATCGTAAAACTGGCAGCCACAGCTAGTCACACTACAATCGCACACCTTGGAGCAATGCCACCTGCTTTCACAGAAGCAGGTGGCATCACTCTGAGCCACTGTGTCGGAGACTGGCTGTGGTCACTGTAGCCAGTCTCAGCGCGGTCATGTGAGCGAGGGGGGCAGGATTATGGTGCAGCATTGCTGGCCTCCATGGAGCACCACCTAGGGTCCTGTGACCCCCCCCAGCTATGCTATTGCTCTTAGAGAGATAAGTTAAGATATCCATAAGGAGAAATTCTTTGGCATATTTAGCATTCCAGTTCAGGAGAAGTGTTTTGGTGCTATTTATGTGGCCGTTAAAACCTTATCAAGTACTCAAACCTTATCAAGTACTGAGGATACAACTTACACACAAGAACATCAAACAGTCACAGTACAAAACATTTCTGTTCAGGCTTGCTGTTAGATGCATAAAAGAATGCAAGAGTTATGGGCATTTTAAAGGCTTGGGGAAAGGAACATCCCAAACAAAATATCCCATTAAAATGATGTTAAAATTCAATAAAATCCCAATGAAAATATTTTCAATTAGATTTTATTGAATGCTAATATCATGTTAATGGGATGTTTTCCTTAGAATGTAATGTTCCTTTCCCAGTGTCTTTAAAAATGAGTAAGTAAGCAAACAAAGGCGTAAATATTATCCAAGCAATGTCAGTTCTGTACACACATGTTCAGGGGTTTTCTGGTCATTGCAAGGCTTGCTATCAAAGTACTTTCTTGATTGGTTTTGAAGTGGTGCATGAATCCTGGTGTTAATTGCGGGCAGCCCAATCCTGAGACTTCTCCTGCCTCCTGCCCAATCCTGCCTCCTTCTCCCAGGTAAGGGAAGCAGCCCCGCAATTGAGCTACTCACTTTACCAAAAGGTCGGCGGTAAAGTAAAGGCGTTTGTGTAGGGTGCCGAGCCCTACATGAACAGTCAGGATCTGGTGGAGCTGAGCTCCACCAGATCTGCCTCCTGCCTCTCCATTCCCCACTCCCTCCCCCCAGCACGCCTCCCACCCGCCCTCTCTCCACCCTCCTCATGCCTCCCCCCTCCCCGGAACGTCTCCACCCTGCCCCCCTCCCCGCCCTCTCATACCGTGCTGCAACTCGACTGTCCATGAGACAGACAGGCAGCGGAGGATGGGTGCTGGCCCAGCGCTGGCCCGGCAGTAAGCCTCGCAGACGTGCCTTACAGTACGTTTGCGACAGTGTGCTCCAGTGGAAAGTTGGAGCACCAAGCTCAGGATTAGGGCCCAATCCTACCCAACTTTCGAGTGCTGATACAGCCATACCAATAGGGTGTGTGCTGCATTCTGCAGTGGTAGGGGGCAGTCACAGAGACCTCTTCAAGGTAAGGGGATGTTTGTTCCCTTTTTAACAAACCTTTTTAAAAAGCATGGCCTTTTTAACATCTTTTCTATATCTTTTAGTATTTTTACAGGCCTGTTTCCTCTATGATTTGCTGCGTTTTGCTCTTTTTATCTGACTTTTTATCTGACTACTGTTTTTATGGTATTTGTTAATGTGTTTTAATATGTTTTTATTTGCTGTTAAATTATGTTTTTAATCTGTTTTTAACATGTTGGAAGCCGCCCTGGGTCCCTTTCGGGGAGAAGGGCGGGATATAAATAAAGTTTATTATTATTATTATTATTATTATTATTATTATTATTATTATTATTATTATTATTATTATTATTCCCTTACCTCGGGACTGCATTGTAGCTGGTGCTGGAAAGTTGGATAGGATTGGGCCCTTAGTAACTTAAAACAATTTGATAGCAGTTATGACTCCAGGTATAGAACCCCCTCAGTTTGGGAATAAGGTGGAAGACCCAGAGGGGAAAACAGCATGTTGAGAGGGAGATCTGTGAATATAGACCCTGAACAACCCCAGCCTACCAGAATCTCTGGCACAAGAGAACCCTGAGAACTTCACCCACTGGTTAGATGGATCAATCCATCCATCGATCCATCCATCCAACCATCTACAGGTGACATTGTCACTGGAGGAGGCAAGAAATAGGGCCTTCTTCTCATTAGTGGCACCAACTTTATGAAACTACCTCCCTTTCAGTTTATAAACTGCTCCCTCCTAAGAGGATTTCCGGTGGATCCTAAAGACATAGGGCCAATTCTATCCAATTTTTCAGTGCCGGTGCAGCTGTGATGGGGAGGTAGTCACAGAGGCCTCCTTAAGTTATGGGAACAGTTGTTCCCTTACCTTGGGATTGCATTGTGGCTACACCAGTGCTGGAAAATTGGATAGGACTGGGCCCATAGTTATTTAGATCAGTCTTCTGAGTCCAGGTCTTTTAAATATTGGATATTGTGGGTTTATATGTGAATTAGATTTAATGGGTCTGCCCCTATGTGACTGTTACTGACTGCTGCTCTTTTAAGATTTTTGTCTTTGGTCTTTTAAAGTAATCTTTTTAATGATGCCTTGTTTTGAATAGGTTTTTAATGATTTTAATAGATTTTATGATTTTTACTGTGATTTTATGGTTTTTACTGGTATTTATTGTGGCGTTATGTTGTAAGCTGCTTTGAATCCCCTTTGGAGAGATAGTTAATAAATAAATAAATAAATAAATAAATAAATAAATAGCTATGGATCCTTGTTGGAGCAACATCTGAATCACTCAGATAACAACATTCAGCCTAAACTGTTTTGTCACCTTGGACCTATCAGTGATACAGAGCGCAGGTTCATAGGTTACAAGCCAAAGTATGCGCAGGGCATGCACAGGGTATGTGTCAGGGAATGCTCAACCTCCTGGTTTTAGAAGTAGGTTACCTGAGAATTCCAGGTGAAAGGGAGTGGCCATAGGATGTGGTCTCTTGTTGTCTTGTGTGCTCCTTCAGGCATCTGGTGGACCACTGTGAGATTAAGGAAGCTGGACTAGATGGGCCTTTGGCCTGATCCAGTGGGGCTCTTCTTATGTTCTTAGCCTCTCTAGCAAGACCTGCCCCAGGCTGAGATTTTCCTCTTTCCATAGGGATGTCTGAATTCTGGACCTGCTAACTAGACGCTCACCTCTGAGAGCCTCAGCTCCAGCTAGACCTCTGGCCTAACCCACAACTCTTCCTGCAACTGGATAATACCCTGCCCTGCTTTGCTATTTCAATCTTGGCAAGCAAACTTGGAGAAATGCTTCACTTTTTCAGAGACACACAGAAGTTGTTGCTTAATAATGCGGTTCCTGTAGATGATGAGTCCAAGTAGAAGATTGCAAGACACACATACACCTGTAAATTACCTGAAGACATTCCAATTATGTAGTAATTACTGTCTCCATTTGGTAGTAGTCATTGGTATTCATTCAAACCCATCAGGCTATTTAACTGACTTCCTAGGAGATGCACTGCATGAACATCTTTCCCTGCTCAATATACTCCGGGTCTCCAAGCAAACTACCTAGTCCATTTCAGAGTAAATTCCCCTAACAGCAGCTTAGTTAACCTATATGTACCAATGCTATGGCAGAGCCAAGAAAGAAAATTGAACTGAGATGGAGGGAGAGAGGGAAGCGTTTCTTTATTTCTCCAAGCCTGGATAGATATATGTCTAACAGAAGTGGAATTTCCACTGCTGTTACACTCTGGTGCCTTGTCTTGAAAACACGTTAAGTTCCTGAGATTCTTCCTCAATCCCAGTCGCATGTCATTTCAATCTAAGTTTATGTGCTTCTTCTAGAACCCGGAACTCATTAGCTCTATTCACACAGACGGTAAATAATGTAGGTATGATCAACGTATCAGGGTGGAATTTGATGGCACCCAATAATACTTATCTCCACACAATGATGGCACCCTGATCTCCATGCATTGATCCAACTCCCATATAAGCTGCCCAAGCATATGTTCCATATGGGCACACAGGCAAATTGCATCTGCAAAGTCTACTCATAGCCAACTTGTACCAGTTTATCCCTGCTGTGTATATTTTACTGATAGCAACTAGTGTGGATGGTGGGATATATCTTTACCATAGGAAGAGGGTGCTTTCACTGATTTTCTCTGCTTTCCCCCCTCCCTTCCAACACATTTTTTGAGTGTGAATTGGGTTACTATCACCGTATAACTGGTGTGTGTGTTCATGAACAGAAAGGGTGGTGTTCTGGGCTTGGCAACAGTCTTGGGCTGGAGCTTCAGCCCAGGAAAGTTCAAGCCTAATCTGAAAGACAGGAATGTGCTGATCCACCATGGTGAGACTCCGAGACCCTACTCCCTTTGACTTGACTCGTGCACGAGTCTTAATGAGCAGCATTTGGGACTTGGCCAGAGCCTTTTTGGGAATCTGGTTTGAGTCAGAGTGTTTTCGATAAAAGAGTCAGACATGGCTCTGCAGAACAAAAACTGAGCTGTTGTGTGCGTGTTTATTGGAGTTCTCATTTAACACTCTCCTGATGTCCCCATCCCATCTCTGCTATTCTTCGAATGAGGGCAGCAGTGCAGAAAGCACTGATCAGTTCCTTACAAAACCCACCAATGAACCCACCCACCCCCATTCACAGCATGATTCCCAATTTCTGCCTCAGAAGGGCTGCCAAGCATGGATGAAACTACCGGGAAGGAAGAGGCATCCTAGCTTGCCAAAGGGGGAGAGGTTTCTAAGTTTCCAAGTCTCCACTTGCTCCTGTAGAAAAGTCCCAAGTCACTTCTGGTTTCAAAACACATGTATCTCAAGTCTGGGAAACACTCGAGCCCAGGAGTCCAGGAAACACATGTTTGGTGACTTGAGTTTGAGTTTTATGAATCAAGTCGCCCATCCCTGTTACAAGGCACTCTGGTAAAGAGGCTGGGGAAAGTTCTTGAAAGCTGTTCATAAGAACAATACATTCAAGGCAGATACATGGACCACCAAGGGGCATCATTTCAGATTTCATTGCTGTAGAGAGACAGCTCTTAGCCTGTGCTTGGACAGATTGAATTTAAGTGGCAACAATCCCTAGTATATTTTAAAGAACATATGTTATGTTGTGGCTTTAAAAAAAACCTGATGATTTGTAATAACATAGGTTGAAACATTACCTATTTATTTAAACAAAGGGATCCTCCCCTTGCATTTATGGACAGTATAGTTGTTTATTCTTTTTTTTTAAGTCCAGTGTATATAACCAGTAAGTTTTACGCACCACACTATTGTTGTAAAGAATTATATGAATTATCAACATTTAATCCATTGGGTTATTAACACCTCTGGTATTAGAAATTTCATTCCATTTGGACATCGCTTGTACGCTTGTCATTCTGTCATTTTCATCTGCTCCAACACGACTCAAAATTAGATTTTTTCATGCCATCCGCTTGTCTTTGAAATTACTGCAAAGCAATTTATACTGACAACCACTTTTTGGCTAATATAAGATATCATTTCCTGTCAATTCACACCACAATTAGAAAGTCCTGCATTCCCTCTAAAAATAATCAGTGGACAACCAGAGAAAGAGTTGATTCTTTGTTTCTAATGCTGCTTAATTTCTTGCAGGATGAACCCAGGGATTTGATCTGGATGGATTTTGTTCACCCTTCTGCTTTTTCAATTTGCAAAAAACTCTAACAGTGCAGTCCAAACTTGTGCTGGAACAGGCAGGGTGGACCCTGGCCCCACCTCCCAGTCCCTTCCCTCCCGCCTGCCCACTGTCCCACCTGCTGCCCACTCCCCCACCTTCCCCCCACCCTGAAATGTCTCCACCTTGCCTCCTCCCTGCCCTACTCATGCACCCCGACCCCCATGCCGGCCAAGTTCGATTAGTGCAAACCCATCCTATACCAGAGTCCGCGATGGTGTGGGGAGGCCTGTGCACGTTTGTGCATCAGGATATTTCCCCCAAAGTGGTGGGAAAGTGCTTTATGGCAGTTTTGTGACACTCATCGGCTGGCACAAGGGACTTGCACCGGCTGAGCAAGTGCTTTGGATTGCCCTAAATTCTATAAAACAGCTGAATTCTGAGAGAGAGAGAGAGAGAGAGAGAGAGAGAGAGAGAGAGAGAGAGAGAGAGATGTTGCACTACCCATAGATATTACAAGTCTGGTCCAGGGTATAGATTACTGCTTTACAAACTTTGTGCCTTCAAGAAAACATACACATTCACATCATTGATGACGTGGTGCTCTCATAGTTCCAGACCAGACTTTTGAGATGCTGGGCGGAGTACCCAGGGGCTGCAGCGTTATGATGCTCACACACAATGTTGTGGTGTCGCTTCCAGCTTCTTCCGGAGGAGGAGGGGGCCTCCTTATCTTCATAGTCAAAAAAAGAGGAGTCCCTTTCAGCATTACACGGGCTGCTTGGATTTGTGCCTGAAAATCATGGGCACAGATCTGATTAGTCCCATAGGGCTGTCTGGGGCATTTCTCGGGTAAGGGGAATAAAATCAACCTTACCCTGAGTTGTGATGCAGTCTGCATCTACCTCATGCTGCATACAGTGCAGGTCTATTTGCTGTAAGGCTCCATTTTGCCCCCCCACTGGGAATGGCTCTGAAGGGAGGGGCCGCTTGCCCACTGAACTGAGTCTCCCTGCCAGGCTGAGTGCTCCACCCCGCTCAGCTATGCCACCACCTGCCTGTTCCAGCACGAGTTAGGATTACCACCTTAGGCACTGCACTCTTTCCAGATGGGGGCATGATTGCCTTTGCCTCTGCTGTACAGCTATGGTCTCGCTATTATAAGATTCAGGGATTCTGCTTCTAAACAAATGTATCTGGGTGTCGAGAGACGTCGTTAGCTGCCAGCATACCCCTTCCACCTTACTGAATTTCCAGTGTTGCATTTGCCGCATAGAATTACTTGCTCCTGCTCCTTCACTAAATGGAAGAGTGAAATTAGCTGCTACTTTCTTTTCTTTCTTTTTTCCCCCTCAATATTAGCAAGAATCACTACTGGTGCATCTCCAGCTTCCAGCGAGATACAGCACTTTTTTTTTTTAACTCCCCCCCAAAGCATCCTTAAGGATGTGCTTGGGTGCTGTTTACTTAGCACAGAAGGAAAATTGCTACTGTGTAGATAATCACTCTCTAAGACAATGAAACTCATATAGTGTAAAAGATTGCAGAAACATCATGGGAAGCCTTGTTTTGACTGAGGTGAAGATGTGCAATGGTTCAGGGGAGAGAGAGAGAAAAAAAATGTGCAGTAACTCAATTAACATCTTGGCAGTGAGCTGGCCATGCCATCTCAATGTCCCTTGCCATTGTGCACTGCATCAGGAAATCCTTCCAGCACCTAATGAGCCAGACCCAACTACAACAAAGCACGTTTGCTCCATTTGAGAGAAGCAAAACATATGGACCAAGATTAGCTACGATCAAGCCGGGTTATATGACTGCCAAAGAGCTTGGGACAGAATGGTAGAAAATGGCAAGATTCACTTGAATGAACTCTATTTCTCCTGTTCCCAATTAATTAATTAATCTAATGTTGGGACAATGCCAGGTTTCTCTTGAGATTCCAGGGACAATTTGCATCATTGCACATAATCTACATTAGGATTTGGAAACGGCTGGTGTTCTATGAGTAGCCCTTCAGAATTCCTCAACTGCTGTTCCTGGTGTGGCTGGCAGGCTGGTAGTTTTATCATTTAGAGGTGTTCCCTAATTGTTTGGTCATTTTGAGAAAAATGGTCCATTGCAGACATGTTCTAAGGTTATTTGGGGCTGTAGGAACCACAGTCAGGAGGGAAAGAGAGGGAGACCTGGGGGCTCAGATAATTGGCATTGGAAATTATCTGGTCATGAATCCTGTCACATACTTGCCAAAGTGTCTGAAAAATGTGATAGAGTTTGTGGTAAAAAGTGCAATGGCAGAGCAGTGGCGAATGACCCATTCACTCTATGGTGCAAATGCCCTGGGTGTGGAGATTTGTGTGCCTTCAGGACCCCACAGAAGCCTCTCTGAGGTTCCTGATGGGTTCGGAAATTGTACTTCTGTTTTTTTTGGAAGGTGCCATCCAGACCTTTTCCAGTGGGGTACTATCGTGGACCTTTGCCCTTTGCAGCCCTCCTTTGCAGGGCTAGGGAGGTCCACCACTGTCACAGAGTGACCAGTGGAGGGCTGTGCAGAAATATAAAACCCATGGAAGCAAGCTCATTCTTCCACCACGTAGCATCACTAAAACATTGCACAAGAAAGAATCTTCATGTACTCATGCATCAAATTTGCTTTTGGGAGCTATTTATCAATGTCCACATACACAATTGTAACAAAGAGGGGACAAAAGACACAAATGATCTAAAGATTCTGAAGGCTGCATCACACTGGGCATGAAGAGTGCTTTGTACAATAAGGAAAGCGCCCTACAGGTAGACCACAGCTGCGATACAAGGACATCTGCAAGAAGGATCTGAAGGCCTTAGGAGTGGACCTCAA
Source organism: Tiliqua scincoides (assembly GCF_035046505.1). Classification (NCBI taxonomy): domain Eukaryota; kingdom Metazoa; phylum Chordata; class Lepidosauria; order Squamata; family Scincidae; genus Tiliqua; species Tiliqua scincoides. The sequence goes on from NC_089832.1 coordinate 11,012,694, forward strand.
CAGGTGGGAAACCCTTGCCTCTGAGCGGCCCGCTTGGAGGCAGGCTGTGCAGCATGGCCTTTCCCAGTTTGAAGAGACACTTGGCCAACAGTCTGAGGCAAAGAGGCAAAGAAGGAAGGCCCATAGCCAGGGAGACAGACCAGGGACAGACTGCACTTGCTCCCAGTGTGGAAGGGATTGTCACTCCCGAATTGGCCTTTTCAGCCACACTAGACGCTGTTCCAGAACCACCTTTCAGAGCGCAATACCAGAGTTTTTCGAGACTGAAGGTTGCCAACAGATTATTATTATCTTGCATATCACAGCTGCCCATTCTTTAGGTAGAGTTGGTGTTAATTACTAGTCAGGCCCCACCTAGGGGCCTAGGATATTGTAATATATTTGCCAATAATGTGCTGTGAACCAAGCAGGGTGGTTTTTTGAATTTGACCGATAGCAATTTTGTCAATGTTCAAATGCTTTTAATGTGATTCAAGCGTTTTTGGGACTGCACCTAATGTGCCAATCACCACTGCTGATTTGAGCTCTAATCTTTGGATTTGAGTTTTTAGATCCTGATATTTACTGACTTTTTCATGTTTTTTTCATCAATCTTACTATCGCCAGATATTGTTATATTGATGGTGGTCACTTAATATTTTTTTCTTCTTCTATTACTGTAATGTCTGGTGTGTTGTGTGCCAGAACCTTATCAGTTTGTATTTGAAAATCCCAAATGGTACACCCATCATCATCATCATCATTTTAAATTGAACAATGGTGAATACTTACTGCACTCGCTTCACTTCAAAAACAACACCAGATTCCTTGAAACCTGTAGGAAGAAGTTAGATGATAAGAACTTCAGAAGCATTCATAAAAAGCAGTGCAGACCTCCACTTGCTGTGTTGATGGTTGCTGTGCCTGCTACCAGTCTGCAATAAATAACAGGCTGTAGCTGTAATTAATTGCCACATCCTTCAGAATCCATCATTATTTCCAATTGTTAACACAAAACCAGAAAATGTGGAGATGAAGGCATCTTCCCATCATCTTCTCTGCTTCTGATGCTATATTTTTTCTTTGCCTGAAACATTCCTAATGATTCCTGCAAGAAATCATTCATCAGTTTAATGCTTGCATTCAGAGAAGACTAACCAGAAGGGTGGAAATTTGGAAGGCACAATGCTTTTGTTTCTGGGAACCCAATCCTTGAGTGAATCTAGCAGATTCCAAAGATTAAATTAACTGCAGTGAAAACCTCATCTTGAACACCAAATAGTCTGAAATGTGAATCATCTGTTAAATCCATTCAAGGTGTAATGGAGGAGGAGAAGGAGCAGGAGGAGAGAAATAGAGCAAACTGCCCAGCTGACATAAGAACATATATTGGTAACCACAATGATAAACAATCACTTACAGGACCTATCTATGGAACATTGCCACAGTGTGATGTTTGCCACTAGCTAAGGTACACTAGAAAACCAATGGAGGACAAGTCTGTTTAAGATTACATGCTATCTCCAGTTCAGTGGAGGATGCCTCCACTTTACCAGCTGCAGGGGAGCAATGATGGAGAGAACGCCACCTTTCTCTCCTGCTGGTGGACTTTTCCAGAAACACCTAACTGACCACTGTGGGAAACAGGATGCTGAACTAGATGAACTTTTGGCCTGAGCTAGCAGGGATCTGCTTGTGTTCTTTAGCTCTGGTTCCAATGAATGTCTGTCAATGCTTCTAGTGCAGTAGAAGCATCAAACTTTTAGTCTCAAAAGAATCAAACGTTTTAGTACTGGGACTAGGGTGACCAGATACAGTGGAGGACAGAGTGCCTATACCTTTAACCATTGTATAGAAGAGGGAATTTTATCAGACACAACTCAACATGGAACGGTTTAAAAAGCTGCACGTGTCAAAATTCCCACTTCTGCAGAGTGGTTAAAGGTATAGGCACTTTGTCCTCCATTTTATTTGGTCACTCTGACTGGGACCCAATTTTTAGAATGAACCCACTGGGACCCACTGGAAATGATATTAACCTGGAAGTGATGCCATGGCCAGAAGTGACATCATAAAGCAGGGAATTTTTAACACCCTTCATATGACAAAATCAAATGAATCAAGGCTGCAATCCTAATGACACTTTTCTGAAAGTAAGCCCCATTGAGCAAAATAGGACTTACTTCTGAGTAGACCTGACTAGGATTGTGCCCTAAGTAAATTAAAAGATCTAAGTAAATTAAAAGATTACAATAGGTATAATTTTAAAATTTATTTAAAATAAAGAAAAAAACCTTCCTAGACCTCCCAAGCAGTAGCTGATCTGTTTTTTTAAAATTCCCCAAACATCCCTAAAGCTGGAATCCTACCCACACTTACCCAAGTGTAAGCCCCATTGACTATCATTGTTAACAAACACAGACATAGTAACCTGTTAAAAGTCCAGATCTGTAACATTTCCCCAAATGCAGACACATACCATGGTAGCATCAAGTTTAATATATTAAAAATAAAGTACATATTGAAATGAACGGGGACCCACGTGAAATTGGCTTACATTCCACCTAGTGGGTCCCAACCTACAGTGTGAGAAACACTATTCTACTGTATTTGACCATATGTGATGTATTGAAATGTGATTTCCCCACCTGTAGTCTAAAGTAGCACAAGCCAGCAAGAGCTGCTTCATGTGATTTTACTGGTTGTGTCACTGGTCTCTTAACTGTGCTTCCAAGAAGAGCCCTCTGGAGAGCACAGTTTGAGACTTCTGGCTGTCAATACCTTGCTGGTAGGATATGCAGATTCTACACCCGTATGGCTGCAAGATCTTCTAAGCCAGCCAGGAGCTTAAACTTGACTGCGGATTGGCCAATACCTGCAAGTGCAGCTTGAGTCAATCGATAACTCTCCTCTCGACCATGCTTTATATTTATTTGGCTGCCTGCACGTGTCATTGGCAAGCACCCGCAGCCTGTATCATTAAGCAAATTCATTTAAATTTTGCAATCTCTGAAACAAATTGCAATGTGCTAACGCGCTTTAACTTTCCAGCCCGGATGAGGGCTTTAATTTGCTCTGCCTTGATAAAGCGCTGTGTGCAGCCATCTAAAAGTCAGCCGCGGGAGGTTAATGGCAATGAACTAGAATAAAACTAAATGTCACTACGTCTTTCCTTTTCTGCGAAACCTCCTAAATAGAGAAGACATATTCAGAAAGCTGTAAAATGTGCCCTTTGCTTACAAGAGAAAGGTCAGGTCTGCGCTAACAAATTATAATAGGTTAGTCATAAATGATCATATCAGGGACTGAAATATGGTACCTTACATATGTTAAATATTGTTCCAACAAGTTTCCATGGGTACTCTTCTGCATTATGCAAAGCACCCTGGTGTAGTGAAGCAATGAGAATCAATGAAACAAATCTGGAGGAGCAAACCATGAACAAAGCCTGTATTGTGACACTGAATTCTGCAAAAGGAACTGTCCCCCCAGGGATCCCCCTAGTTCCGGTGGCAGCTGAATGCTTCCATTCCACCTGCATTAGGGGATTCCCCTTTGCTGCACAGTTGGCTGCTGTCAATCATTTTCATATTTGCAACATTTATAAGTCATCTCTCTGCCAACGAGTTCAAGGCGTAAACATAATTGCCGGGGGTCAACCTGAAATTGAGGATAGCTAGATTTGGCACACTCTCCAAATGGTCCACAAAAGGCTGCACCTTTGCGAGCTGTCAGTTTGATCTCCCAGAAAGATTCAACCCTTTCTGAGCATCATAGAGGTGTTACTAGAATTTGCACCTCACCTGGTACGAGAGCTCATTGCATCACCCCCATGATGAACCTCCTCCTGAATAAATCACAATATCAGCCTAAATCACAAAAACAGCCTAAATGCAGTGGCATCACTAGGGTTGGTATAACACCCACTAACTTTATTTATTTTAATATAGAACAGCCCAGATCACCCAATATGTAACTGACCAACAAAAAACCAGTGGCCAACTTGATGACATTCACGAAGCTGAATAAGAGCTAGTGTTAGCTCGGATACATGGAAATGAGAGCTAACATTTTATTGGTTCCCTGCTGTGTCATAGTAACACCTCATTGGTGTTGGAACGATCAGTCTCATTGGTCAGTTTTGAGTTAAGGGAAACAACATTTTTGTTACATAAGGCAGTTGTGTTTTCCTTTTCTGATTATTTGGCAATAACTTTTGATAGAATACATCTATTTAAACGTGATTTATTTCACTGCAGTTTGCATGAAATTCTGCATCGAATGATAAACAACATGATGGTACTATCTGAAAATAAGAAAATTTCACAATTTTGGCTAATAGTGGTATCACTCCCCCAAGTGCCTCACCTGTTACGATTTGTACCCCCCACAACCCCTGGTGATGTCACTGGAAAATTAGTTGTGAGTGGTAGGTTTGCTTGCAAACATTTGTGCTTTGTGAGCATGTTTATGTTCATCTAAATTTTTCTTACAAACATTCAAGCAGAAGAGTCCAACATTCCAAGCTCATCTGGCTGAATCCTTGCAACATCTCTAACAATGGCTTACAGTTTATTCTATTAGATTTGGACCATGGTGTAAATCAAGTGGATCGGGTCGGGGGCAGGGATGGTGGCAGAGGCTGCCGCCGAATCCTATTCCCTCCTCTGGCGTCACAGAGCCCTACACTGGCCTAGTCAGTTCTGCACAGATTCAAGTAGGCTGCCTGGGCTCGACATGGGGTAAGGGAACAGATGTCCCCTTATCTCATGGAGATACCGGGCAGCTTCCCTGACCCTACAGGATACAGTGGTGACCATTCTGGTGCCGCTGTACTGGTGGGTGCTGGGGAAGGATAGGATTGGACTGTAAGACTCATGTGCTGGGGCAGGATTGGGCAAAGCTGCCCCCACCTTGAGCATGAGACAGGGGAGCAATATTCTCAAGAGAGAGGGGTGAATTTTGCATATCTCTCATAACATCTCATGCACCATTCATCTTTAGAACTGCCCACACTCTGTTTCCAGGACATCTCTTATGAATTGTTTAAATACATGTACAGGGTCCACTAGATCAGCCAAAGAGCTCAGAACAATCTCTTTGCCAAAACCAATCTCTTTAAGAGAGTTTTAGTCTGTGATCATCAGCAGGACCGACACGCATGTAAGAAAAGCTACCAAATCACCACTACTATCACAAAGCATAAACATTTTACTGTGTTTCGAATCAGATAACGTAAAAGTTAATCAAATTTATGTTTGCCATTGCATATTAAAAAGGAACCCATAACAACGTATTAAATCACGTTCATTTTCTGGCCTATATTTCTTTGTTTATTGAACGCAATTTGTTTGGGTTTCGATAAAATTACGGCTATAAATGTTTTATTGTCTCTGAATCATCATTGTGCATGCCTCTGACTTGGGCGTTTATCACATAATTAAACCCAGTTGAGAGTTTAATGTAAGCTGAAATGTATCCCTCTATGGGTAGGTCGATGGCGCTACTATTGTAAAACAAACCCTGGATGATTCACCATTCAATGCTGCTGATTCACCATTCAAATCATTTTTCTGCCAACATCTATTGACATCGGACTCTACATTGTCGGTGCTTTCAGAATGTTACTCATCCTAACTTTTTTCCCCAGGTACTGGAGATCTGAATTATTTTTATATTTGTCCAAAATGGAACTACTGTGCATATGAAACTGTTTTATTCTGACTCAGGGCACAATCCTAACCCCTTATGTCAGTGCTTTCCAGCACTGGTATAGCAGTGCCAATGGGACATGTGCTGCATCCTGCAGTTGGGTGTCACTCCCATGAGTGCCTCCTCAAAGTAAGGGAATGTTTGTTCCCTTACCTCAGAGCTGCATTGCCCTTATGTCAGTGCTGGGAAGCACTGACATAAGGGGTTAGGATTGTGCCCTCAGTCTATTGGTTTGATTGGGTCAGTTTTGCCTACTCTGATGGGTAATGGCTCCCTAGATTAGACAGAACTGACCCCACTAAAGCAATAAACTGATTCAGCTTAAGACAGCTTCATATGTTCCAGGGTTCCAGTTCTGATAAATATTCAGGTAATTCAGAATTCCAAAACATGGGAAGAAATTCAGGATGAGGAACATTCTGGAAGCACTCACACTGTTAGAGTCCAATGTCAATAGATGTGGGCAGAAAAATGATTTGAATGGTGAGTCAGCAGCATCTGCTATGATTTGTTTAAAAATAAATGCTCAAGAGGACTATGAACTTTCCCTCCGCCTACATGGAGATGCCAGAGACTGAAATGGTGACATTCTAAAGCAGGTGCCCTGAAACTGAGCAACTTCCCCACTCATGAAATTTGTACATGTTCCGATTCCAGAATTACCTTTAGAGCACAATCCAGAGGACATGCTTGACAAGTGCAAGTCCCTTGTGACGGCCCAGGATTGTCACAAACATGCTGCAAAGCATGTTCATGACCATTCCGGAGGAGGCTGGGTTGTTGCAACTATGCGTGCTGGCCCATGGAAGCCAGATCTGGCCTGCATGGCTCCAAAAGCAGGTAAGTTTACTGGCTGAGGGTGTTCGGTCCAGGGGTTGAAGAGGGTGGCAGTAGAGCAGAACAGGGGCATTTTGGGGAGAGCGTGGGCTGGGGCGCATACTGGCCCTGGGAAGCGGGTGGGACTTGCCTTAGTACCTTATTTATTTTTAGATCTATATTCTGCCTTTCTCCCACACCAAAGGGAGCCTAATGAGGCTAACAATATAAACATAATATATATTAAAAACAATTAAAACATTAAAAACATTTTAAAACCCCAGGGAGGGTTAGGAGGGTTCTAATTCAGTGGCAATGCACATATTTTGCATGCTGAAGGACCCAGGTTGACTCCCTAGCACAGTGTTTCTCAAAAGGTGTGTCAGGACCCACTAGGTGGGACTCACTAGCCACGTTTATGGCACGTTCATGACACTTAGGAGCCGGCACAAGAGACTTGTGCCACCTCAGGCCAGCAGTAGGATTGCACTGCCCATGAATTAAGGCAGCAATATTTATTTATGCATTTTTCTATTCCTGCTTTACCCTTCTTTTAATAAGTTTTTCTGCCCCTAGTTGCTTAGCAATGCATAACACTCTGCAATCAGTTTTTATGCAGATTTAGGCACACTTGCATCTGTTGATTTCAGCACACTTCTATGCCCCCTACTTTTGTATAGGATTGGGGTGCACAATGGCTATCAAGTCTGCTTTCACCAGTATGCAAATTCACACTGAGTAAACTAATTCTGGGAAAAGTTGTAATTTTTCCTTTTTTTGCCATTTCTTTTGCAACCGTTCCAGTACTTCAGTATAAATTTTAATGCCAGTGAAATATGAATCACCCTCCTATCAAAACTGTAGCCTGCCACTCCCCAAACATAGCCGAATCTCACAGAAATAAACTTTGCTTTTATCTCTGCTTCTATGATTACAGCGGTTTTATTACAGTCCTCCCAAGGAAATTGCCAGGCTCTCATGTAGATTTCACAGGCTTTGCAGCAAGGTGTAATGCTCCTAATGTTAATTTGAATGGCTTGTCTTTCTTTATCATTGGTTGGGCACATGCAGAATGCACTGACTTTGGAGACAGTCAAGAGCATTCGTGGCCTATCTCAAGCGGGAATCAAAAAGGAATTTGGTGTGTTTCAAGGCTTTTGGAGGTTCTTGGAAACACAGTTTTCCTCTTGGGCCTGATATGGCATTCATAGGTGATTTGAGCTCTGTAATTATTGTTCTATGCTCGTTGAATAGGTTTAATTTATACCTGTCTCAGGTTCACAATACTGGTGTCATGAAAGTTCAAACACTTTTATTCACCCATGTGCACACACAAAATTAGGTGGAAATAAATGGGACAATGACACTATAGGGAGCTTAGCCTTACTATACCGTTTTTGTTTTGTTTGTTTTTAATTAAAACTGATGTTCGGTTGCAAGTCAGCTGCAAGTTCCTACCAAGTTTGGCATTGCCTACAGCAGGGGTTTTCAAACTTTTTAGCACCAGAACCCACTTTTGAGAATGACCCACTGGAAGTGATGTCACTAACCTGGAAGTGATGCCTTGGCTGGAAGGGACATCAACAATTTAAACTTCAAACCTAAACCAGGCTCAGCCAAAGGTCCCATTAACCACACGCTTAGGCTGTTGCTTTGCATAGCAAGGAATTCAAGCATTCAAGCTCGGAAGTCAAAGCAGAACACAGACTTGGATTCTACAATAACCACACAGCCCTTTGGTTGGTTGGCAACCTTCAGTCTCGAAAGACTATGGTATAAGCCTACAGCACCCGTTATTCCCAGGCGGTCTCCCATCCTGACCCTGCTTAGCTTCTGAGAACAGACGAGATTGGGCATGTGCAGGGTAACAGTTGCTGCATCCTTTCCAGCATTCTATCTTCCCACCTAATCAGGGTAAAGCACAATGCTTCTCTCCCACCAGGAGCCCACCTTGCCCAGCTGCTCTGTATCCTGTATTTTTAGCTCTGTATTTTCAGTGGCAGCTGAGCTAGGTGCTACACGACCCACCTAGTGGATCCCAACCCATAGTTTGAGAAATGCTGGCCTACAAACTGTTAGGCATACACACTCTCACATCTGAAGGACTTTGACCCCAAAAGAGGAGGGTTTTTATTTCCTCTCACTAGATCTACGGTCACCTGTCCCCAACTATAGATACATACTAGGGCTGAAACCCTTGGATCCAGTGAAGTGAATTAAAGAAACTCATTGAACTGGAGTCATTCAGATAGTAGTCTAGCAGTAAAGGGCCTGCTGGACAGAAATTTTGGAAGCTGTTGTTGCTTGTCCAATTACAGCTTGGGCAAACCAAAAATCACTATGCCAAAATTTAGGAGTGCGCAACATAAGTGGAGGAATCCATTCTTATGACACTTGAGAAGATAAGGGAAAGAACCAGAGATTGGTGGCAAAGTGCATGGTTTTGCATACAGGAGATCCCAGCTTCAAAACTTGGTAACTTAAGTAGGGAGGAAAAAAATTCACTCTGGAGAGGTACTGTCAGTCAAAGTAGATAATACCGAGCTAGATTAACCATGGGCCAACTCACTAGAAGATCATTCTTCAAGAGCATCTATGGTTTCAGTGAGCATATGTAGATTGCATGCTGAAGGTTCCAGGAAAGCCGAGGAAAGACCCCATGATTAGTTACTAATAACTAACTCTAAGAAAGATGGACCACCAGTTTGGCTCATTGGAAAGCAGCTTCCTATGGGCACAATCCAGAGTGCTGCTTGAGCCGATGGTGGAGGTGTGTACCATCACCAGATAACTGGATCCAGTCCCTGCAGTGGCCTGATGGGGTGAGTTTGAGACAGGCAGCACAGTAGATTGGAGAGGAACGAAGGAGGGCATTCTGGAGTGAGGAAGGGTGTTTTTGGGCAAGGGGAGGGAAGAACAAGAGGCAGGTTGGGCCATTGAAGGGGGTGGGATCAGCCACCAGCGTCTGTTATTTAGCAGGTGCAGATTCGAGTAGCCCCATAGGGGTGGCTGGAGCTCAACAAGGGGTAAGGAGAATAATATCCCCTCCCCCAAGGTGACTACCAGCTGCACTTAACCTGCCCTAGATACAGCGCAGGCCATTGTGGCTGGCCTGTTCCAGCACAGGTTAGGATTGGCTGTCCATTGTAAAATTTCCAAGTTGTGGCACCAACTGATCACCTTGCAGTGGCTTTGTGATGTGAAAGACTAGTATGCAAATTGAACATCAGTAATATGAAATGAAGTGGACAGCAGGGCTGTACCCCTGTATTAATGAAGAGCCAAGACCTAAGGATGAAGCATTGGTTGTTCCAGGGTACATGTCAGTGCTACATTTGCCATTACTCTGGACTAAGTCACAGCATGTTGAATGAATGAGCGTACCAAAGCTTTTAAAACAATCATTCCCATCGTGTGTGTATGTGAGGCACCCAACGTTTTCTCTTGACAAAAACACTTTATCTTTCCCAAAACGAATTTTCCGTGCACAAAATAATTTGTTGTCGACAAGATTGAAATGTCATAAACAAAAATATTGCTGGCCTTTGAAAGTCGTTTCAATATGGTATGTGATCAGCTTAATTATCTTAGGATTTACTGTGCCTTAGCCCTTCCGAAAAATCTGTTTAAACAGGGTAAGCATCACTGAACAACTTAAGCCGTGCATCCATCTTGTACAGAATTGATGGTCCAGCACCTAGCTAGAAGAAGATACAGCTAGATCTTTACAGCATCTTGTACTTAATGCACAATGCCTCAAAGAGATGAAACGAATGCTGTTCCCTTCACCCAGTGTTATCTATCTATCTATCTATCTATCTATCTATCTATCTATCTATCTATCTATCTATCTATCTATCTATCTATCTATCTATCTATCTATCTATCTATCTATCTATCTATCTATCTATCTGGATCTGTGCCAGTCACTTTGCAAAATTCCCTCACACTGTTATTATGATCCAGAAACCAAACCAAGGAGCAGATGGAGGGATGAGGCAAAGAAGGAGCAAGTTTAATTCTCAATGGCTGGGGCAATTGGAGCAGAAAGTCAGTTGAACCCCATGACAGTGGTGGCCCCCCACAGGTGCTCCCCTTTGATTGCCCCCCCCACAGTAAGGGAATGGTTACCATTTACTTCTAAGAGAAAAGAGTAAAACTACTTAATTTGCTTATGGTGAACCAAACCTTGCACTAGGTGAGCCAAGCACAGTGCCCATTGAAAAGAAACCTACAGGGAGGGGTGTGTGTGTTACTATACTTAACTGTGGATATATTAATGACCTGGCATGAATCCAAGCCCACTCACCACCCCACTTCCTTCTATCTTTATGTTTTTGAACAAACACCCACCACGTTCAAAACTACTGTGTCCTTGAAAACAAAACAACTTTCCCAGCAATTTTCTTTGGGAAGGGCAGTTTTCCTTGGGGTTAGGGATGGGATAAAACCTACAGCATTCCTAAAGCTCCATCCAGATTCTGGAAGACAGTTTGCTTTTCCAAAGATGCCTTACTCAAAGGGGAATAAAAAAAGACTCACTCTGCCCAGGCTACTATCCCCACTGGAGGCCAGTGTTAACAGAGGGGAGGAGACTGCAGGACAATGAAGCTTCAGATCAGTACTGATTCATGTATTGTCTGTTTATTTCAGTGTTGACCAACCGGAGTGCAGGAAAGTGGAAGATGTAAATAATAATAATAATAATAATAATAATAATAATAATAATAATAATAATAATATTATTATTATTATTATTATTATTATTATTATTATTATTATTATTATTATTATTTATATCCTACCTTTCTCCCCGCAAGGACCCAAGGCAGCAGTTGGCATCCTTCAGTCTCGGAAGACTATGGTATCGCACTCTGAATAGCGGTTCCAGAACAGTGTCCTCTCCAGTGCACGAAGCCTGGGTAAGGTAGATATGGAGGATAGACCCATGCAGCAAATCCCCCCTGTCCACATCGCTGAAATGGTCCAATGGAAAGGCAGAAGCCAGTATGGTTGGTTCCAGCGGCATCGCAGGAGTTGCCAGAACGTGACTGTGTTCAGCCAGGAACTGCCTTAGGGTCTCCGGCTCTGGATATTGCCTCGAGGTTGACTCCTGAAGCCTTTTCCATAACTGGATGTAGCCACAAGGCAGTGGAGGTTTGGGATCAGAGCTTTCCTTCTCTCAGATGAGCTGCCTTCCCAGGCTAATGAGTCACATCTACCTGGTGGCTGTTTAGTTGCCTCTTATGACAAGTACAGCCAAACTGAGGGCCTATTCTTATCCTCTGCCCCCAGGCAGGGGGGCAGCAAAAGGCCAAGGCAGCAAAAATGCACATAAATGATATCTTAACAGTTTCTTTTCTGTATTGTACTACTGTATCATACAGGTATCACACCTGAGAGTATCGTTATACTTTTAGTCCTCATTCCTTGCCAAGCTAACTCAATATTTCTTGCCTATCCAACAAACCTTCCACATATTTCCTTGATTTCACAGTCCCAAAGCCTCCCTTTCATTTTATCTGTTTCACAGTCAATTTGGAATGTTTTCCATGTTAAATAAAAACCCCTTCAATGCGTAAACCACAGTGCTCCATATACTTCCCACAAACTTTAATTTAAAAAACAAACAAACAAACAAACAAAAAAACAAACAAACAAACAAACAAACAAACAAAACCTGAGTTCTATTTGGAAGAGAAGTGACACATGTTATCAACGAGCTCTAAGTACCGAAAAGAATGTTTCATATGAGAAACAACCTAAAAATAATGGCTTTTTATGCAATAGACCGGGCCGCTTTCTGTCACTTGGGGGAGACTTTCAATTAATGCTTTCTAGGCTTCAAGGGGGTCCTTGGCTATAACTGTACCATTCTGATAGCCAAAAAATCAGGAGGTTGTCCATGACTTTGTGTACCTTGGCTCAACGATCTCCGACACACTTTCTCTCGATACCGAGCTAAACAAACGCATCGGTAAAGCAGCTACCACGTTTTCCAGACTCACAAAGAGAGTCTGGTCCAACAAGAAGCTGACGGAACATACCAAGATCCAGGTCTACAGAGCTTGTGTCCTTAGTACACTTCTGTACTGCAGCGAGTCATGGACTCTTCGCTCACAACAGGAGAGGAAACTGAGCGCTTTCCACATGCGCTGCCTCCGACGCATTCTCGGCATCACCTGGCAGGACAAAGTTCCGAACAACACAGTCCTGGAGCGTGCTGGCATTCCTAGCATGTGTGCACTGCTGAAACAGAGACGCCTGCGTTGGCTCAGTCATGTTGTGAGAATGGATGATGGCCGGATCCCAAAGGATCTCCTCTATGGAGAACTCGTGCAAGGAAAGCACCCTACAGGTAGACCATAGCTGCGATACAAAGACATCTGCAAGAGGGATCTGAAGGCCTTAGGAGTGGACCTCAACAATTGGGAAACCCTGGCCTCTGAGCGGCCCGCTTGGAGGCAGGCTGTGCAGCATGGCCTTTCCCAGTTTGAAGAGACACTTGGCCAACAGTCTGAGGCAAAGAGGCAAAGAAGGAAGGCCCATAGCCAGGGAGACAGACCAGGGACAGACTGCACTTGCTCCCAGTGTGGAAGGGATTGTCACTCCGGAATTGGCCTTTTCAGCCACACTAGATGCTGTTCCAGAACCACCTTTCAGAGCGCGATACCATAGTCTTTCGAGACTGAAGGTTGCCAACACAAGTTACGAGATGTCATCTAAATGTTTATCTCCAAAAGAGAGACAGGGACAGGCAGAAAGAAATATTTTCTGTCTTCTTCTCATGCTTTTAAGCCAGCAACACCTGAAGTCCAAAAGAGAGGTAGAAATCTGAGAAGTTGTCATGTAATTTTCTTCTGGGATAGGAGCTTCTGAGATTGTGTGGTGCAGCCGTTCTGGTGCTGGTCCGACCTCAGGAAGGAGTAAAAATACCACAGTGTGGAATGGCAAAGCTCTGTGAATGAAGCATTTGTGCATTTGTACAATTGTTTCTCCACCACAGGTGCTCCTGCTGGGTTGATTTCACTGAACCAGCTGTCCAAAGGCCAAGCAAGCTCTTGCAATGTGTGGTGCTATTTTCCATCCTGAGGCAGGATGCACTTCAGAGCCTGATTTCAGGTGCCAAGCAGACATAGCATCCCAAGAGCCCCCGCAGAGGCCCAACAGGCATCAAACAGATTGTGTGAGCGATCAGCTCTTTTGGGTTTTTGACAATTGCAAGATCCCATTTATTTATTTAAATGCATCTCCCCCATCTTTTAGTCTAAATCCTTGCAGTGAAGTATAGTTTTCCACCATGCGCTATGTTTTTGGACATGGAAGAATTAACCCTGGAAGAGTTAAAACTAAACCAATATGCTATTTTTGTTGGCATTATACAAGTATTACAAATGAATAACTTCAATAAACAGAACGCTTCAGAATTGCAGTACTACTTTTGCCAAAGCAGCAGGGAAGCAAACAGGAGCCATCCAAACCAAAAACAGTACAATCCTGTAAATGTTTGCTCAGAAATAAATGGCATTAAATAAATAAATAAGCGGTACATATCACAGGTAAGCGTAGGACTGCAGCCTAAGAAATTGTTAGAAACCTGAGAAAAGGGGAGGGGAGAAGTGTTTTCACCTGAAACCTAAACACCAAGTGCGCATATAAGGGAAGTTGGTTCCATAACTGAGGTGCCACTACCATGAAGGTCCTATATCCAGGAGCCACCTACTGAGGAAAGGTCATGCAGATCTGGACACATTATGTGGCTATATTGTATTCATTCATTGCCAGTGGAAACATTAAGAGTGAGTGAGTGAGAGAGAGAGAGAGAGAGAGAGAGAGAGAGAGAGAGAGAGAGAGAGAGTCCTATACCTTATGCTTTTAAGAGTGCAATCCTATCCTGCGCTGGAACAGGCAAGCCAGGAGGCTTACACTGTATCCAGCGCAGGATAGAGGCCAGAAGCATCTCAGCCAGAGGGAAGGGGAAACATTTCCCCTTACCTCTGGGTAAGGGCTGTTGGCCGGGAATGGGGGTTGGGATCCCAGCCCCACATCTTATTCCCCACTCGCCCGCCCCTGGGGCCGACCAACGCCTGCCCTCCCCCCACCCAGGAACGCCTCCCTCCCTCCTCCTCCCTGCCTTCCCGCTGCCTACCTTTTGTCCTTGTGTCGGCTCATCTGAGTCAACGCAAGGAGCGGGGAGGAAGCCGGTGCAGAGGCTTCCATCAGCCTCCGCAGGCCAGCACTTCTGGGAGCCTGGCTTCCTCCAGAGGGACTTGAGCTGGCATAGGGTACGGTTAGGATTGCGCCCTTAATCACTATATATACTGATCAAAGTTAAGATCAGTGTTAAGTGTTTTTAGTCTAATATTAATGATGTACCACAGTCCATTGTGGATATAAGACATTTTCAGAATTTTGCCTTCATATATTAAAGTTATAAACATTGGAAAGTGTTGATTTCGGTGTTTACAAGGCACACACCTTTTTGCAAACTTGCTTTCTCTTACCTTCCTTTCTGACTACACAGAACAGATGCTTCCCTTCTAGCTATTCTGTACCTGCTAGTCTACCATGAGGGGTTTTTTAAGTACCTGCTGAGCAGCTAGTCAGCCAGAGAGGACCGGCAGAGAAATGGATACTTCATAAATAAACATTTGCTTACAGCTCTCATTACATGACCATCTTCCATAGCTCTTTGGATTAATTCCACAGTGGTAGATTGAAATGAAACCAGGTGAAACCACCCACAAAGTTTGTGAACCACAGAGAGCTTCTGGTTCTGATGGACTTCTCTGCATTCCTTTGGAGCTTCCCACTGTCCTCAGCTATTCCTGACTTAACCAGTATGAACTGATGAGGATCTTTGACTTAACAAGCAAGGTGAAGAAGGTCAGCAACAACCAAATTCAAAGGTGCCCGGCATCCATCCTATGGTCACTGCTGCAACCACCAGTCTCCTTGGGAAGACTCTGTCCCCTTTGTCCCTTTCCCCCAGGTAAGGGCGCTATTTTGCTGGTGCAGACTGGAGGAGCTCCATGTTGGGCTTTTCATGGAACTTTGAATCCGGCGGGCCCCACCCCCTCCTACCCCAATTCCCCTGATCCACCCTCCCCCACCCCGGAATGCCTCTCCCCGCCCCTACAAACCTTACTGCCACTTGGAGCTCTTCCCTTGTTCTGGGAGGTGTCCATCTGACACCTCTCTTTCCGACTGGCACTGGACCAACACTGGTGGTCCCTACATGGAGAGCGCCACAAATGTGCTTTAAGGCTCAAGTACGATACCATCTTTTTGTACCGATGGTGCTGAAATGCTCAGGATTGGACTGCAAGCGAGGTCACGTGAAGGGCAAAGAAGATTGTCCATTGATTTGTTATTCTTACGACATGAATGTTGAATGTTATTGAAGAAACCTCAGATGTTTTTATTTACTCTATTTGTACCTTGCCTTAATATAAAAGATCCCAAGGCATGACCTAAGGGGACACTTGCAATCACTATATTGAAACTAAGGAGGCCTGTGCCTGGATGAAAGACCACTTGGAAACTCCATGTAGGCTACGTTGAGTTCCAGCATGAAAAAGGATGGGGCATACATGTAATATATGAGATTTCAGGGTGGTGCAGGGGGAGGGGCAAGAGAGGGGCTTGTGGGTATCAGGAAATTGGAGAAGGAGCAGTGGTGAGACAAACGGGATGCAGGGGGAGGGGCAAGAGAGGGGTTTGTGGGTATCAGGAAATTGAAGAGGGAGCAATGATGAGACAAACAGGTAGATGAGCCTCGTCAGCCTGGAAAGGCAGCTCATCTAAGAGAAGGAAAACTCTGATCTCAAACCTCCACTGCCTTGTGGCTACATCCAGTTGTGGAAAAGGCTTCAGGAGTCAACCTCAAGGCAAAATCAGGAGCCGGAGTCCCTGAGGCAGTTTGTGGCTGCACACAGTCATGTTCTGGCAACTCCTGCGACGCCGCTGGAACCAACCGTATTGGCTTCTGCCTTTCCATTGGGTCATTCCAGCGATGTGGAGAGGGGGGATTTGCTGCTTGGGTAACAGTCTATCCTCCATACCTTTGTTACACAGGCTTCGCGCACTGGAGAGGACACTCCAACTTCGCCATACAGCGTCGGCACAACACGGGAAGCAGCAGTTACCGGTTATAAGTCTTCGCTCGATTGGCGTAGAGCGTGACGCCAGGGGCTGCTTCTGACGGTGGGAGAGATCATTGCATCTCATTGGGCAGCTACCGCCCGCCTTAATCTGGGCAGTCCCCAGCCAGTAAGGTGTTGCCTTGCCACGGTCCGTTAACCTCACGGGGTGCGTGGGGTTTAGGGTGAAAACCGACAAGCGGATCGACAATTCTGCACCATGCAATAAAAAACTGAAAACTCCTGCCCTAAAGCTGGGCACCTGGAACGTAAGGACAATGACACCTGGCTTCTCTGATGACCTGCAAGAAATAGACGACGCACGCAAAACAGCTGTCATCGACATGGAGCTGAGCAGGCTGCAGATGGATATCGTCGCCCTTCAAGAGACTAGGCTGCCAGATTCCGGATCTGTCAAGGAGAGAAATTTCTCATTTTTCTGGCAGGGAAAACCACCAAATGAAACCAGGGAACATGGTGTTGGCTTTGTGGTCAGAAATACCCTGCTGAAATCCATCATCCCACCTACTGTGGGAAGTGAAAGAATTTTGTCCCTGCAGCTCCAGTCATCAGCAGGACCTGTCACTCTCATCAGTGCTTAAACACCGACTATGTCATCTCCAGCAGAAGCCAAAGGCAAATTCTATGATGACCTGGCCACCACTCTCAAGAAGATCCCTGTAAAAGAGCCATTGTTCATCCTCGGCGATTTCAATGCTAGAGTTGGTGCTGATAACAGTTCGTGGCCCACTTGCTTTGGCACTGGGAAGATGAACGAAAATGGCCAACGCCTGCTAGAGTTTTGCTGTCTTCACGGTCTCTGTGTCAGCAACACATTCTTCAACACGAAGCCCCAACATAGAGTCTCCTGGAGACACCCAAGATCAAAGCACTGGCACCAGCTCAACCTGATTCTCACCAGACACTCCAGCCTTCCCAGCATCAAGATCACGTGCAGCTATCAGGGTGCTGCTTGCGACACCGACCATTCCCTGGTGTGCAGCAGAGTGAAACTGCAAACAAAGTGACTGTACCACATGAAAAAGGAAGGAAGACCTTGCATTGATACCAGCAAGACCCGGGATCAGAGAAAAGTGGAGGAATTTGCATGAGCGCTTGAGGAATCTCTTCCAGGCCCGGTCAATGCAAACGCATCCAACAGATGGGAACATTTCAAGAATGCCATTTACAACAACGCCTTGTCCATATTTGGCAAGAAGACCAACAAGACAGCAGACTGGTTTGAAGCCCACTCTGAGGAGTTGACACCAGTCATTGAGGAAAAGAGAAGAGCTCAAGCAGCATACAAGGCCTGTCCCAGTGAGCGCAACCTGCAGGTCCTCCGAGTTGCTCGAAGCAAAGTCCAGCAGACTGCCAGGAGATGTGCTAACGACTACTGGCTCGAGCTCTGTTCCAAGATACAGATAGCAGCTGACACAGGCAACATCAAGGGGATGTATGATGGTATCAAGCAGGCCCTAGGTCCAACACAGAAGAAAATTGCCCCTCTGAAGTCTGCCACAGGCGAGGTCATCCAGGATCAGACGCAGCAGATGGAACGCTTGGTGCAGCACTACTCTGAGCTATACTCCAGAGAAAATGTAGTCACCGAAGAAGCGCTGAACAACATTGAGTGCCTGCCTGTGCTGGAGGAGCTTGACAGTGAACCAACCCTAGAAGAACTTCACGTGGCCCTGGACTCCCTTGCCTTTGGCAAGGCACCTGGAAAAGACAGCATCCCTGCTGAAGTCCTAAAGTGCTGCAAAGAGATCATCGTCACTGAGCTGCATGAAATCCTCTGTCTCTGCTGGAGAGAAGGTGGAGTACCTCAAGACATGAGGGATGCAAACATCATCACGCTGTACAAGAACAAAGGCGACAGGGGTGACTGCAATAACTACCGTGGCATCTCTCTCCTTAGCGTTGTAGGAACGTTGTTTGCCCGAGTTGCACTAAAGAGGCTCCAGGTACTTGCAGAGAGCGTTTATCCAGAATCACAGTGCGGATTCCGAGCCAACAGTTCCACCACTGATATGGTATTCTCCCTTAGACAACTGCAGGAGAAATGCAGGGAACAGTGACAGCCACTCTTTATAGCCTTCATAGATCTCATGAAGGCCTTCGACCTGGTCAGCAGGGATGGCCTCTTCAAGATTCTCCCCAAGATTGGATGTCCACCCAGGCTCTTCAGCATCATTCGATCCTTCCATAAGGACATGAAGGGCACTGTTGTCTTCGATGGCTCCACATCAGACCCCTTTGACATCCGAAGCAGAGTGAAGCAGGGCTGTGTTCTTGCACCAACCTTGTTTGGGATTTTCTTCGCTGTCCTGCTGAAGCATGCCTTTGGAACCGCAACAGAAGGCATCTATCTCATGACCAGATCAGACGGAAAGCTCTTCAACCTCTCCAGACTGAGAGCAAAGTCCAAAGTCCAGCTGAAATGTCTGCGTGACCTCCTCTTTGCCGACGATGCAGCTGTCACTACGCACTCTGCCAAAGATCTCCAGCAGCTCATGGATCGTTTTAGCAAGGCCTGCCAAGATTTTGGACTGACGATCAGCCTTAAGAAAACACAGGTCATGGTTCAGGATGTGGACTCACCTCCCTGTATTACAATCTCTGCGCATGAACTTGAGGTTGTCCATGACTTTGTGTACCTTGGCTCAATGATCTCTGACACTCTTTCTCTCGATACCGAACTAAACAAATGCATCGGTAAAGCAGCTACCACGTTTTCCAGACTCACAAAGAGAGTCTGGTCCAACAAGAAGCTGACGGAACATACCAAGATCCAGGTCTACAGAGCTTGCGTCCTGAGTACACTTCTGTACTGCAGCGAGTCATGGACTCTTCGCTCACAACAGGAGAGGAAACTGAGCGTTCCACATGCGCTGCCTCCGACGCATTCTCGGCATCACCTGGCAGGACAAAGTTCCGAACAACACAGTCCTGGAACGTGCTGGAATCCCTAGCATGTATGCACTGCTGAATCAGAGACACCTGCGTTGGCTCGGTCATGTTGTGAGAATGGATGATGGCCGGATCGCAAAGGATCTCCTCTATGGAGAACTCATGCAAGGAAAGCGCCCTACAGGTAGACCATAGCTGCGATACAAGGACATCTGCAAGAGGGATCTGAAGGCCTTAGGAGTGGACCTCAACAATTGGGAAACCCTGGCCTCTGAGCGGCCCGCTTGGAGGCAGGCTGTGCAGCATGGCCTTTCCCAGTTTGAAGAGACACTTGGCCAACAGTCTGAGGCAAAGAGGCAAAGAAGGAAGGCCCATAGCCAGGGAGACAGACCAGGGACAGACTGCACTTGCTCCCAGTGTGGAGGGGATTGTCACTCCGGAATTGGCCTTTTCAGCCACACTAGACGGTGTTCTAGAACCACCTTTCAGAGCGCGATACCATAGTCTCTCGAGACTGAAGGTTGCCAACAACAGGGTGGCTCATATGCAGAAACCTTCTGAGAAATATCATTTGTCTTACAAACACTCATCTACCTTCTTGTTGAAAATTCTCAGGAGTTTCTCTTCCTTAGGAGCAACCCTGCAGACCCACAGATACCCACCAGAGCAAGTAAATGCGTGTGAAGAGCTGGAAAGAGGCAGGGAGAGGGTTGAACAGGGAGGGTGGAATGAGGGAATGGTGGGCAGAATAGGGGCAGATCAAGCCTGGGAGGGAGTCAGGTTCAGTGAGGGTGGCGTTCACCAAAACCCAAGCCTGATCCAACTGATTGAGCTGGCTCAAGTCTGAGTTGCCCAATAGCAGCTGCCTAGCAGCAGCCACCCTAAGTCTTACCCCAGAACAAGGGCACAAATGTTCCCTTACCCAGATGAGACCCCGAGCAGACAAAACTCCTCTGCAGGATGCAGCAGAAATTCAGCTAGGGTCACTGCATCACCATGTAGGGATTTAGTTAAGATTGGGCTATGAGTTGTGTTGTCCTTCTGTCCATCCCGTGTTATCACCCATCTCCACGCAAGAAATGGACCATAAGAGGGCTCCTGTTTTATGCAGGCATTGCATCATCATTTTTGATTTTTCACCACATCATAATTTTTGCATTATTATTGCATCATTATTGATGCATGGATCTTCTCGGTCATACCACACCCCTACTTTTATTAGGACATATCCCCTGAACTTCCACTATGGCAATTAGAGCAGTCAACCAGGAGCAAAAACGATTCCTATGCAGGTGATAGTCAAAGCCTGCTTAGCGCAGCCTGAGCTATTACAATTAAATCTGTTCATATCGGCATCAGCCACTACATTTCTATAATCAAGGAATCATTCTGCTGTACAACAGAGTCCACTTTCCGGATTTAATAAAAATTAGGCTTCAGAGCTAACACTATTGTCAAGAATGAGACAAAGATAACAGCCCATCACGCTGATTTCTGTGGGGAGATGGATATTGAAAATGATTGAAATGTTGCAAGAAATATGACTATTTTCTCTCACCTGTTAAGATCAGTTGCTAATAATCCTAAGTGCTGCCCGTACAAAAATTAAAACATGAGTTCTTGGGGGTGATTCAGAAAATGAGACTTATATGCAGTTGTGGGTGTTTGCCCTGCTACCCAAATTACTTAGTAATTAAAAAGAGATTAAAATGAAACAGATCATCTAGCTACATGACCAGGTAGCATAGCGAATATACCTGAACAAGATGACTTAACTATAAAAAGAAATTTTTAAAAAAAAGAAAGAGAAGGAAATGATGCCATTACATTTGATATTTGATCTCAGTTTGGTTATGGAATTGTTAATTAATGCCACATTATAGTTTCTAGTCTTTATGCAATGGATTGCTGGGTTTTCAAATAGGAGAGAGCCGTTACAAGGGTTGCATCTACTGCACTCAAGATGGATTCCAAGATGGCCACCTGATAGAATTCCTGCTATTGTGCTCCTGTTATATGCCCTGATATTTCTCTTCAATTGGATCCATTGTCTTTTTCCTCCTCTTGATGCTTTCTGAGTCCTGGTAGAGCAAAGCAATACTACCAGCTGTTTCCAGTCTGCACCCTTGTCTTTGGACTACAGTGGATTCTAAAAAGCTGCTCCGATGGGGAAGAGGAGAAGGCATAAACACTCCCCTGGACAGGGCAACTCTCCTATCAAGTCAGCCAAGCAGCTACGTCTGGAGGACCTCCCAGTATGGTCAGACACAGTAGGTGAGCTCATGAATCTTGTTTCTCCCAACAGATATGAAGCTCTTCTTGTTTCCGAAACAGAAGCGGAGAGAAACTACTAGTCTCCCTCCAGTCATATTGGCATGGCGTCAGCCTGCCCTCCTTTGGCTCCCTCTCCACAGAACAAGCAGTCATTATCTCAGGAGAATGGTCTCAGCAAATGTTTTTTGTCCTTGTTGGGTGATTACAACATTATTATTGGAAACATGGTTCTTTTTGTAATGTAAACAGCTTAACACTATTTTTGCCAAGTTGGACTCACTCCATAAGGCTATTCAACCGCCCTTATCTTCCCTCTCTGCTCAAGTTCTTGGTTTGGACTCTAACAAACCAGGGGAAGCTGAACAGCTGGGGCTTCGAGAGAATCTGGATTGTGGTAAATCTGCCTATTGCTTGTTGAAAAAATCAAATACTGCTGGAATTCCAGGACTCCCCCATCCATAAGGAGCGCTGGTCCAACACATTGAGGGCAAAAGACTCTCTATGCAGATTGTTATACCTTGATCCATCCCAGGTTGACTGTGTTGATCTGCAGGAAATCATAAAACTACCCTGGATTCCCCAGTCTCCAAACTGGACCCGTCTTCTTTTGAAGTTTAGCACCCCTTGGATCCCGGGCCAGCTGCATGGGAAGAGTTGGTTTCTTTGATCCTTTGGCATCTTCTTGCAGAGAGTCTTTGCTGACATGATTGTTAAACCTTTGCTCCCAAGGCGCAGAATGCAGCCTCCCCCTCCTCTCCTTCCATCAGCCTTGAAGCTGACTCAGGCTGGCTCTGTGCCCAGTCACTGGAGGAGAGATAACCATCCCCAGAGTGTGGGAGTTGCCAATTGCTTTTCTCCTGATTCAAGTCCTTTGGTGCTGCCTAATGTTAATGAGTTAAAGGCTGCCACTGATTCTTTAGGAAATGCTTTGCTTCAGTTAAAATCTTCACTGCATAACCCACAAGCTTCAGCTTTCTCTCATTCAGCTAATTTAACAACTGGCTGTTCAACTAGTGCAGCTTCTAATAGTGAATGGTAAGCTCAGCATTTTGGCAGTAGCACCAAACCGCATGCACTAGTCAATGATATCTGAGATGGTGAGAGCTCAGTCACCTTCCGTTTGCATACTCCCCCTAACTGGAGCAGTGGAGCCTATGGATAGCGCTTCTTCTGAAGCCTTTAAGCCTGTGGTGATGAACGAATCGGCTAAAGAGTTGGACTATCTCAATGGAGTGAGTTTGCTGTGCCACATGACTAAATCTGAAGAGAACTTGCATCATGTTGTGGCTAACCAACAATTGCCTAGTGATTCAGCCCAGGTCTTGTCATCTTCCCCAAGACCATCACAGTCTAATATCAGCCCTTTATCTAAAGCCCTGGATGGGGTGCCATCAGGGGCAGTGTCTGTTGTTCCAAGCGTTGAGGAGTTGGAATCAGCTCTTGAGTCCTGTAAAGCTTTGCCAGAGACTTCTGGCTCTCACTCACCCTCCAGATCCCTTGTGGATGCAGAAGTAGATGGCCAAAACACAGGATCAATTTACTCAATAACTACTGACCTCCCAATGCAACTATCTACTGATGACCATACACTCATGGCAAGGGTGCTCCCACCCCTCAAAGGCCCCCTGTCAGCAGAACAAGGTTTTAGGGCAGATCCTCCTGCATTGGTGGTGAAAGATCTGATAATGGAATTACAGCTGGAGGGCGATGACATTGTGGAGGGTGCCATCAGTGCCTTTAAGGAACTCACAAGACCAGAACGACTAAATATTATCAGATCCCTGGACAGAGTTAAAGCAGAACTTCTCTATCACAACATGGAAACTTTGACCTATGAAATCCTTCCAGTGCAAGCATCAGCTCATCTATCTGTTCTAGAAGCAACCACGGTGGTAACTGCTGCCCCTCATTCCAGGGATTTTACACCATCTCCTGTGGCCAATTTAGCCCTGTGTGCATTTAGCCTTGGTCCTTGGTCCTTTAGCTGCGTGTCTCACAAGCCTTCTGGTGCTGAATGTCTATCAGGAAGTGAAGACTGACTAATTAATGCTTCTCCAGCTCCAACTACCTCTTCCCATTTAAGAATTCTTTCCTGGAACATTGCAGGGTGGAAGAACAAGAAAAATGACAAGCGGCTTCTTAAGCTATCTTAGAACCTTTGACATTATTCTGTTGTGGGAGACGTGGGTTTTGAATCATCTATATAATCCTGGTTACAGGGCTTTTGCAGTACCTGCAACTAAACCCACCTCTAATGGTCGTCCTTTGATGGGTTTAGCCAGCCTTGTACTGAAGCAGTTTAAGTCACTCCCTTTAGACATCATTCCAGGGTGTTGTAAGATACAAGCACTGAAGGTGTCTTTTGCAGGCATTGACTTAATCTGCGTCAACACTTATATTTCTCCTTCGCTTAAGAGCTTACAAAGGACCCAGCTCTGGAATGATCTATTGTATGAATGAGCTTAAGAGGGCCCACCCCCATGGTGAAATGGGACGACTTCAATGCCAGCCTGGGAAGTGGATGATGACAGCTCCCTCCCTCCCTATTTGTGCGCTAAGTAGGCAGTCCAAAGATGCATACTACAATGCTAATGGTATGGCCCTTGCTAAGTTTTCTATCAGCTCTAACATGATTTGGCTTAATGGTCTAAAAGAGTTCCCCAATGCTGATGAATTTACTTTTGTATCCTCCTGTGGCGCCAGTGTTGTGGATTACATTTTAGTTTCCACTAAAATGAATCATCATGTGAAAGAGTTTGCCATTGGGGACCTAACCCTTAGTGACCATTTACCTTTAATCTTGGTCCTTGACCTCCATCCTGGGAGTGTTCCATTACAAGCTGGGGTAGATATAAATCTAGAGTGTAGGTATAAAATTGTGGCTAATAGTGACCTTTCCCCAAACTTGCATTATTTAAGAACGGAACCAGCAAGTAGAAATTTTTTATCGGCCATTCTACAGGATTCGGATTCATTTGTTCAAATCAAATCCTTTGATGGTTTTATTGGTTACATTTTTAATGTCCTGAGTTCCAGGCCCAAGTTGGTTCAAACATGCGGTGCATTTGACAAAAAGGACTGGTTTGATAGTGAATGCAGGGATCTTAAGGCATGTATCAGGGCTTCTTACTTAGATTTTAGAAAGTACAATGACCCCAATTGTCTAGTTAAATACTCTATTCTTAAAAAACAACTATACGTTTTATTGACAGAGAAAAAGAAAAAGTTTGTTTTAACTCAAAGGAATAAGGTGCATCAAGCGATTCAACAAAAAAATAACAATTTTGGGCAGTTGTAGCGGGTTTTGTAGATCAGAAACATATGACCCTGCTGTTATTCCATCGTCTACATGGGTTCAACACTTCACAGACCTTTTTTATGATAAGAGCAAATTCCCGGACACCTACCCTGACTTCACCTCCCTATTTGGCCTCCTGTGACCCCTGAGGAAATTGAAGAGCTAATTATGCAATTAAAGCCAGGGAAGACTGCAGACCCAGATGAAATACCACCCCAGCTTCTAAAAGGTGATCAGGAATGGTGGGCCCAGTTACTTGCCCACGTCTTTACAACGATTGACAGACTTGGCCTATTGCCCAATGCCTGGCTTACAGTGGCAGTTATCCCTATCCATAAAAATATACCCTAATATACCAGGAAATTTTCAGCCCGTTAGTTTGTTTTCTGTAATAGGTAAGATCTATGCTAAACACCTATTCAATAAACTTATTCTTTGGATTACTTCGCAAGGCATCTTAGGCCTCGAGCAAACTGGCTTCTGTCAAGGCAAATCAACTTTGGACAACTGCCTGATCCTGGCTCACTTGGCCCATAAGCAGGTTAGGATATGTAAGGCTTGCCTTTATGTAGCCTTCCTTGACTTGAAAGGTGCCTTTGATTCTGTGGATAGGGAGCTTCTTTGGTCCAAGTTGGAAAATATGGGGATTGATAAAAGATTACTGCTGCTGATTAGATCCCTCCGTCTACATATTTCATGCAGGGTTAGATGCTCCTGGAGTGGGAATCCATCTCATTCCATCGCTACTAACAAAGGGGTCAAACAGGGCTGTGTATTGGCCTCCATGCTTTTCAATGTTTCTGAATGATCTTGCCCCATCCCTGAAGGAAGTGGATAGCCAATGCCTGAAACTTGGCTCAAGCCAAGTGCCGCTACTTCTGTACGTGGATGATGCAGTACTGATATCTCGTACTAGGATTGGCCTAAAACGTCTGCTCAGCCGTGCTGCAGAGTATTTCTTGTCCAACAAATTGCAGATCAATTACACTAAATCTATAATAATGATATTCACCAACAGATGGAAAGCTTTTAAATGGTCTTGTAATGGCAACAAACTGGAACAGGTCAAGCATTTCAAGTACCTGAGAATCAACTTTCATTACAGGTTCACATGGGCTTTTCATCGTAAGGCAGTGCAGAACGCAGCCAAACTATCATCCTCAGCTATTTCCCGTTTCTTTTTCACCTGCGGCAATGGCTATGTTCCGGCCGCTCTGGAGGCGTTTAAGGGGAAGGTTCTTTCCCAGGTTCTCTATGGCTGTCCTGTCTGGTGTAAGGCTATTAACCAATCATCAGAATGCATTCAAGCCTCTTTTTTGTGGAAGATTTTGGGTTTACCCAGGTGTGTTCCTTACCCGGTTCTGTGTCTCGAGGTGGGGTTAATTCGGTTAAAGACCACTGCACTAAGATTATTGAAATTTTGGTTTAGGATTCTATTTAATCCTACCTCTACTGGTCTAATGCACCAACTACTGTCAGATTCAGTCCTGCCTTTGGAGATCGCTGATTTTTTTAACTAAACTTAAGTCAGTAGGGCTGGACACTGCTGAGCTAGGCATGATGGGCCATGATGTGGCTTACAGACTTGTCAAAGAAAGAATTATTGACATTGAACAACAAGAGCTGTTTAGTGCTGCCAAAACCACATGCTCTCCACTCTATCTCCATGTTCTGGTTAGTTCTGGGAAACCAGCCTCCTTCTTTTATCACCTGGAGTGCCCACAGGCTCAGAGAGCTTTCACACTTGCAAGATGTAACGCTCTTCCATCGGCCTTGTTAATGGGCAGGTTTAGTGGTATCTCCTACTCAGAGAGGAAATGTGTAGGGTATGTATTGTAACACATACCTTTTTCTACTGCCCATTACATGATGCTTCACGCATGAAATATCTAGGCCCATTGTTAGCTAGGATGCAGGGCCGGGAGAATTCAATCATGCTCCAGTTTCTCCTTCCCACATCTGAACCTGAGTCCCTGGATAAGGTCGCTTCCTTTTTATCCAGGGTAATAGCCAGGCAGAATTCTGGGTCTCTGAGCAGTGTGTGAGAAAAGAACTGATGATTATGTTGTGATGTCACTGTATATTTGTGTCTTTTTTTCCCTCTGTATTTTATGCCAATAAAGGTCTTACTGAACTGAACTGAACTACTGCACACAAAAATTTTCAGTTCTTTTACAGGACTCCAGCAGAGCCAATGTAGTGCGATGGGTAAGAACCCGATCTATCAATCAAGTGGTGATTGCTATGAACTGATTAGGAAAGCCGCAATCTCTCAGCCTCAGGGCCAAACTACAAGTCTAAGAATTTAGATTTATCTATGCACACTTATCTGGGAGTAAGTCCTATTGAATTCAATGGGGCATACTTCTGGGGAGTAGACACAACTAGGTTTGGAATGCATGTAAGGGCCCAATCCTATTCACTCCCAGCACTGGTGCTGAGCTCCAGAACATCAGAAGTGCTGTCCCAGCACCAGTTGGCGCTGAGCTCAGAGCAGGCCAAATGCCACCAGGAGCAAGAGAAGAGCTTTGGGCGACAGTAAGGTCTTTGGGGGCATGGGGAGGGTGGCGCAGGGAAAGAACCGGGGCAGAAGGAGGATGGGACAGATGGAGCCCTGCTTTGCTGTATCCTATCCTCTGTGGCAACAAGATACAGGTATCATGTTGTGTTGCTTTGAGTGCTCCCAGAGGCATCTGGTGGATCACTGTGAGATATAGGATGCTGGACTGGATAGGCCCTTGACCTGATCCAGCAGGGCTCCTCTTATGTTGTTATGTTCCCTACTGGCACAAGTGGACTTTGCCCCTTTCTCTCCCTGCACAGTGGTTTCCAATTGGATGGAGGTTCCCCATGGCTTCATTTCTCTTGTTTTCTGATAAAGTGTCCTTAGAAACGCTGCAGAGGATGGATGCAGTCTCCACTTAATGTTGTACTCGTGCAGTCTGGGTCAACAGGGCGTGCTTTGATTCAACATTTGGGGAAGAGTAGGAGACTTGTAAAGAAAGGCAAGAAAGCTGTCTTAAAGTAGAGTTGGCAAAGTAGGGCAGTGTATGCTTTGTGTAATTTTAATTGTGAACCTTCTGGGAACCATTAGGATACTGCACAACAGCACTGTATAAATTATAATACGGTCACACATTCTGTTCCGTCATATACAGTTAAGCCCTTAAGACAGAGTGAAACATACATCCAGTTAAATAAAAGCATAAATTATAAATTAGATACACGTTTTCAGAAAACTGAACATCTGGGACACAATTGTTTTGTTTGTGTTTGCGTTTGGGCTTAATTCCTCTCTACAGAACCTGTAATGGGAATGGATAGGGTTCTACCTGTGGAAACATTCGGTCTGCAGAAAGTGCGTAATGCAGACAGGCAGCTGACAATCTCACTTTTCTTTCCAAGTTCAGTGGGTGATCTACTGTAAATGTGCCAGCTTTTTGAAATAAGTCTAAAGGGCCTGATTTGACTCTCTCGTAAACAGCTTGCCAAAGCCTTATATAAAAACACCCAGTCCTGTCATTGCAGAGAATATTAGAGGCAAAAAATACAGAGCTGTAATCTCCCACCACTTCCCCATGGCTAACCCAAAATCCTTAACAGCAGCAATTTAGGTTGAAATTTTGTTCTTGCAGAAATACATAGAATGTCATATTCCTGCCTCAACTTTTCCCTTAACATTTTGTGGTGTCATAGTTAACAGTGCTGGTCTTGAGCCATAAGAGCATAAGAACATAAGAACAGCCCCACTGGATCAGGCCATAGTCCAGTTTCCTGTATATCACAGTGGCCCACTAAATGCCCCAGGGAACACGCAAGACAACAAGAAACCTGCATCCTGGTGCCCTTCTTGCACCAGGCATTGGTGCATTCTGACGTAGCCCATTTCTAAAATCAGGAGGTTGCACATACACATCATGGCTTGTAACCCATAATGGATTTTTCCTCCAGAAATTGTCCAATACCCTTTTAAAGGCACCAAGGCCAGATACCATCACCACATCATGTAGCAATGAGTTCCACAGACCAACCACCCGCTGAGTAAAAAAAACATTTTCTTTTTTCTGTCCTAACTCTCCCAACACTTAATTTTAGTGGATGTCCCCTGGTTCTGGTGTTATGTGAGAGTGTAAAGAGCATCTCTCTATCCACTTTACCCTTCCCATGCATAATTTTGTATGTCTCAATCATGTCCCCCCTCAGGCGCCTCTTTTCTAGGCTGAAGAGGCCCAAACACCATAGCCTGAGCTCCAATTCCCATGAAGCCGACTTCATTGGTGATCTGCAACCAGTTGCTCATTCCCAGCTTCAGAGGGCTATTGTAAGGATAAAAGAAGCCATGTATGCCTCCTTGGACAAGGACTGGCACAAAAATGTGAATAAGAAATATGGAGCTTTATATGGGACATCCACTAAAATTGAGACATCCACTAAAACAGAGTGTTGGGACAGTTAGGACAAAGAACATTTCTTTACCCAGTGTGTAATTAGACTGTGGAACTCCTTGCCACAGGATGTGGTGATGGCATCTGGCCTGGATGCCTTGAAAAGAGGATTGGACAAATTTTGGGAGGAAAAGTCCATCACAGGTTACAAGCCACGATGGGTATATGCAACCTCTTAGACGTGGGCTACCTCAGAAGGCCAGATGCAAGGGATGCCCCCAGGATGCAGGTCTCTTGTTGTCTAATATGCTCCCTGAGGCATGTGGCGGGCCACTGTGAGATACAGGAAGCTGGCCTAGATGGGCCTTTGGCCTGATCCAATGGGGCTCTTGTTATGCTTAGCTGTCTGAGAGCCCAATCCTGAGCTCCCGTGGCAGGCGGCTGCTGCGGCACCAAAAATGGCTGCTGCCGCATCCTGCATTCCCACAGTAGCCGTGTGCAGCACCTCGGGACTTCTGTCCCCTTCCCCTGGGTAAAGGGAGTAGCCCCGCAATGGGGCTACTTGATTCACCCCCAACCAAAAGGTCGGCGGTGAAGTAAGAGCCTTCGTGTCAGGTGCCGAGCCTGACAAGAAGGCTCAGGATCTGGTGGAGTATGCTTCCTCCCCGCCCTCTCCCTGCCCTCTGCCCACCTCCCCTTCCCCGGAAACCTCCTCCCTATCTCCCCCTGCCCCAATTTCCTCTCCACAGCTTGGCAGTCTATGCAACCGCCAAGCAATAGAGGCCAGGTGCCCACCCAGCGCTAGCCGAGTGCCAGCCAGCGCTGGGCTAGCATGGGTACTCAGCCAGCGTTAGAGCTTGAAAACATGCCTTGCAAACATAAATGAATTTCTTGTTTAAATTGAGCCCCATCTCCAAAATAACATTAGGTATATGCAAATATTCCAAAATACAGAAAAATCTGATATCCGAAATGCTTTTGGTCCCAAGCACTTCAGACAAGGGAGACCCATCCTGTACCAATAGTAGTTGGTGCTTTAGGTGCTACACTGAAAAGCAAGTTAAAACACCTGTGCACCTTAGGTGTAAATGAAATTACTCCATTTGAGCAGCAAAAGGCAGCTCTTCTTGGAACTGTACGTATTCTGAGGAAATAACCCTAAATATAGTAGGTCCTGGGAAAGGACTTGATACTTAGAAAACACCAGCCACTCCCAGATGGGGTGCAATGAACCTAGCAGCTTTTGACTAGACCTGGGGTGCCCAAACCCTCAAGGCCTCTCAATGCGGCCCTCAAGGAGCCCCCCCATCTCCAATGAGCCTCTGGCCCTCTGGAGATTTGCTGGAGCCCACACTGGCCTGATGCAACTGCTCTCAGCATGAGGGCAACTGTTTGACCTCTCGCGTGAGCTGTGGGATGAGGGCTTTTTCCACTGCTTGCTGTTTCACGTCTGTGATGCAATAGTAGCAGCAAAGGAAAGGCTGACCTTGCTTTGTGCAAGGCCCTTTATAGGCCTTGAGCTATTGCAAGACTTTCATTCATTCATATAAGTTCATCTTTAATCTATTCATTTATGTTAACTTATGTAAATTTATTCAAATTTTAAATGTAAATTAATTCTTTCCTTCCCGACACAGTGTCAGAGGGATGATGTGGCCCTCCTGCCAAAAACTTTGGGCACCCCTGGACTAGACAGACTGAAGCAGTGGGGTCACTAGGGACTGCGTCACACAGTGCAGGTAGCCAGCGCATCACCCCCATGATGGACATCCCATGCAGTGGGCGGGGCAATGCTTCAGGCTGTGGACATGTTGATGCACCATTGCCCTGCCCCTGCCGGGTTTTTGCCTATAACTTTTGATAGAATAGAGATATTTCAACGTGGTTTGTTTCATTGAATTTTGCATGAAATTACACATCGAATGATATATAACATGATGGTATTATTTGAAAATACCAAGATTTAAAATTTTTTTGACCAGTAGTGGTATCACCTATTTGTGCGTATCACCCAGTGCGGCCCACACTCCCCCCCCCAGTGATGCCTGAAGGAAACCCACAGATATCCCCATGTGCACATTTTACATGCATCTTAGAACATGATTGGTAAATATGAGGCCACAAAGGGCATTGAAGGTAATGAAAGAGTCTATGTTGGATCTCCAGTGCTCAGATTACGGGGTGGTGGAACTTTTTAAGATATATCATAAGCAGAAAACCTGCCAGGGAGGCAATTGGGCTGCTAAATGACAAGAGAGTGAAAGGTATGCTTAAGAAACCATGGAGACTGTAGAGAAGCTGAATCAATTCCTTTTACCTCTCTTCACTACAGAAGATGTAGGGCCTGATACCCATGCTTGCTGAACTTCCTCAATAATGTCCAGCCTAAGAGAGGAAGCAAATCCAAAGGTATAAACTGGATAGCGAACTAACCAATTCTGTGGAAACTACCAATGGAAGAAGGAAACTTTCATTCACTTTTGAAATAATTACTTGCAGCTTCATGGACAAATAAGTATTTCTATTATTAAATCTGATCAAGCGTAACATTGTGGCTTCTTAGTTAAGATGTCCCCATTCAAATAAGCAGGTCCAGTTTGATCATAACGGTCACATTTATTGCCCCGATCATAAAACACAGATAATAAAAAAGGGGGAGGAAGTTGAAATGCCCTTAAAATTCAATTGCTGTTAAACAGGAAAATGAATAATGGAAGGTTAAAGACCCAATCAAATGACAGGAACCGCGATCGTTATGAAAGGGCTTTCAAGCCAAACCGTTTGCCAGTTACAAGGCATGACACGAAGGTGGAAAAATTGTTATGTTCTGTTATGTAGAACAGAAGCCAGCCATGCTTTGAAATGACAGAGAACTGCAATAAGCCAACAACCAAATCATTTCAGGGAAATGGGAGAACTCATTTGACTCTGGCATTTTTCAGAAAGCTGCTCCCTATCAGGTTCAGGTGATGGGTCCATCAAAAGCAGTTTTGTCTGCACTGACCAGAAGTGTTCTCCAGGATCTCCAACAGAGTGCATGATAAAATGGCAGCTTGGGAATGAAGGAGAATGCTGCAAAATGGTGACTTGAACCAGAGCTGTAATGGGTCCTAAGTGCACCAGGGGTGGGGTGACTCAGTGATATTGCCCCTTGCATCACCGCACCCCCGACAAAACCATGCCACCCCTGAGCTGCCCCATCCCCCCCCCAAGCATCTGGGATGTCTCCATTTCAGAGCCAAACAAACACAGGGGAGCATGGGAGGGTCCAATCTTCCTCTACTTTCACTGGTTCTTTTCTCCATTGTCTTTGCTGATGCTGCTTTGCCTGTTAAGTCATGCCTGGCACCCCTCCTCAATTGATGCCTGCAGTGCCCACCCCTCCCACATCATCCATTATGCACATCTGGCTTGGCTAATTGTTTATACTTTAGGTTGTCTTTGCACACACACACACACACACACACTATCTTGCACTCTGATCAATATTTCACCCATGCTCAAAGAAGCCAGGACTGAGCTGTGAACAGGGTTCCAGGGAACCAAGAACATAAGAAGAGCCCGGCTGGATCAGGCCAAAGGCCTATCTAGTCCAGCTTCCTGTATCTCACAGTGGCCCACCAATGCCCCAGGGAGCGCACAAGACAACAGACACAATCTGCATCCCGGTGTCCTCCCCTGCATCTGGCAATCAGAGACAGCCTGCCTCTAAAACCAAGAGCTTGCACGTACCTGCTATGACTAGTAACTCGTAATGAACTTTTCCTCCAGAAATTTGTCCAATCCCCTCTTAAAGGCATCCAGGCAAGATGCCATAACTACTTCCTATGTTAATTAGTTCCACAAACTAATTACAAGCTGGGTAAAGAAATATTTTTTCTTTCCAAGGAGTACAGAAAACCAAGGAGGACAGAAGAAACAATTTGAACTATCAATCACTGTAGATTACCACCAGAACTACCACTAGCTCCAGAGAGTCCTTCTGCCTGTGATAATGTTTCAGGGGTTTTCTGTGCATCCCTATTTCTGAGCAAACAATTCTGGGACCACAAGGGTTCACTGTAATGGAGGCATGAAAGGATTGCAAGGTCATTTGCAATAGTACTGCATACGGAATGTGAAAATGTCCCTTATTAAAAACAAAAATTGAAAAAAGGATATTAGAATTTGATAATTCTTTTCCCTGATGCTGAAGCTTCCTGCCTTCTCCTCACACCCCCATATGCCATTTGTTGTAAAAATCAGATGCCCCTTCTTCCTGGCTCTGCTGAAACATTATAGAGCCCCCCGTTGGGTCTTCCCATATTCAAGCAAGAAACAAAACAGTTTCTAGCACAATCATCTGCTGTTTGGACATTAAAAAAAGAAAAGACACCATTGAAAAGAAAGGGCAAGAGCAAGCATCGAAATCAAGAGGCTGATTTAGAGGAGCCATTCAGCCATAGCTCCTTGGTGCCTTCACTGTATTCATTTATCCTTATTAAACACACACACTGTTAGATATGATGATGATGACAAAAATTTGACAAATTGTTAATGTAGCCCCAGTCTCTGGGAATTAAATGTTTTGCTTTCAGTCTGTGCAAGGTTTTCCCGTTAGACAGATTGCTGGAGTTTCAAATGCCGTAATTCATCATAGAGTCCCTGCTATGTTCAAAATAGTATGTGACACATTAAAAAAAAATTAATTTCTCCAGGAAACAATAAGGCGGTGGGTAAAGAAAGGTAAATTGGCACCCTCATGCTGCCTGCTGCCACAAAAAAACCCCTGTCTCTGCCAAATCAATAATACCTTACTTTTTTCCCCCAAAGAAACCTGAGGAGTCTACAACTGGCATTCCGATAAGAGTAATAATAGCAATCCCAATAAATGGATATATTTGTGCTTTAATTACAATGGCTTCTTTTCACTATTGTGGGAATGATAAATGAATGCCTAGGGGAAAGACAAAATGGCTGGCACCAACCTTTGTATGTGAACTCTACATTTCCTAACTAAGAGTCCTTCAATGCATAAACAAAAGGACAGGATATACCATCTGCTCCAAGCGGCCCGCTTGGAGGCAGGCTGTGCAGCATGGCCTCTCCCAGTTTGAAGAGACACTTGGCCAACAGTCTGAGGCAAAGAGGCAAAGAAGGAAGGCCCATAGCCAGGGAGACAGACCAGGGACAGACTTCCACAGTGTGGAAGGGATTGTCACTCCTGAATCAGCCTTTTCAGCCACATTAGATGCTGTGCCAGAACCACCATCCAGAGCGCGATACCATAGTCTTCCGAGACTGAAGGTTGCCAGTTGGAACCATCTCCTATTCCCCCTGTATGGGACTGCACAG
This sequence comes from Tiliqua scincoides, assembly GCF_035046505.1. NCBI lineage: Eukaryota > Metazoa > Chordata > Lepidosauria > Squamata > Scincidae > Tiliqua > Tiliqua scincoides. The sequence continues at coordinate 11,047,547 of NC_089832.1, forward strand.
AAGCAGTGCTGTGGTGGTCAACTTTGAAGGGCAGGAGTTCATCTGGAACACCACCACCCCATAACCAGTCCCGACTAAAATGCTAACAGTGCAATCCTAAACTATGCCTAAACAGCCAGGCCACATGTCTGTCACAAATCTGGACTGGTTCAACAACCCGTTTGGAATGCGTTGTAAGACCAACAACAATAACAGAATCAATTTTGAAAGTAGAATTTTCTTCTCCTGGCTCTTATTTCTACTTTGAAACTGCTTATACTTCACTTAAAGATTTAGTTAATTTCACCCCAAGCTCTTCCGAGTGAGTTGCTGTAGCTCAAAACAACAGTGTATTGGAAAATTGCATTAAAAAGGTCCTAGATGAGTGGTCCTAGATACATATTTATTTAGAAGGCAGCCCCACTGTGTACAGAACATACTCCCAGGTAACTGTGCATAGAATTGCAACCTTAATTTAAGAAGAGCTATATATTATGAGAATATTATGAGGTTCAGAAATAATTGTTATATAATAATAATAATATAATGATGATCAGAGAGCTGGAGAACAAGCCCTACAAGGAAAGTTTGAGGGAACTTGGTATGTTTATCCTGGAAGGCTGAAAGGGGATTTGATAGCACTCTTCAAATACCTGAAGGGCTGTCATATGGAAGAAAGGAACAAATTTGTTCTGAACTGCTTCTGAGAATAGAACTAGATCAAATGGGGTTGGACATCAGGAAGAAATTCTTGAGGCAAAGGTGGTTCCGCAGTGGAATTGATTGCTGAGGGAGTTGATAGATATTCTCTCACTGGAGATCTTCAAGCAGAAACTTGACAGGCTCCTGCCAGAGAAGCGCTAGGAGGATTTCTTGCTACAGGCAGGGGGTTGGACTAGATGATCTTGTAGGCACCTTCCAACTCTATGATTCTATGATTATTTCTCAGGCAGTTTTGGGGAAAGAAGGCCTAGACATTGATGTATTTGCCCCTTGGCAAATTTCTCAAGTTGCCATCTGCGATGCCTGATACTTCTCAAGGTCATTTGAAAAGAGTTAGCATCTGTCATCACTCCTTCTGCAGGAGATGCCTAGAACTCCATTTCCCGTTGACTACACCCCTGCATGTATGGACATTCAGCATTGGACCTACATATGGAATCAGACCTTTGATCCATTTAGCTCAGGGGTGGGCAAACCTCAGCCTGGGGGCCATTTTACAGCCCTCAGGGTCCTGAAATCTGGCCCACAGGCAGCCCCCAGTCTCCAAAGAGCCTCTGGCCCATTGGAGACTGTTGGGGCCTGTGAAGGCCTGTGGCAGCTGGTTATAATAACCAGACACAAGCTGTGGGCTGTTACAGCAAGGCCTTTTATAGTTTCCATGTGTTTTCTGCTTTTCCCTGGGCACTGTTTTAACACCTTGTCCCCATGGCCTCTGAACAACTTTGAGTTTCTGACTTGGTCTGGCTTGGTCTGTATGTTTTCACTGTGCAAGAGGTGTGTGGCAAACAGTTCATAGTTCACATGTGTATTATAAATAAGCTCAGTAAAATTCATTCATTCGTATAAGTTCCATGTCTAATGTATTCATTTATGTACATTTATTCAAATTTGAAATGCAAATTAATTCTTTTTTCTTTTCCTGGCCCACTTTTCACAGTGCCAGAGAGATGATGTAGCCCTCCTGCCAAAATGTTTGTCCACCCCTGATCTAGCTCAATGTTGCTCAATCTAGCTCAACAGTAACTGGCACCAGACTTTGGTTCCAGACAGGGATCTTTCCAGTCCTACCTGGAGCAGCCTGAGATTGAACCTCGGAGCTTCTGCATGCAAAGCAGGTGCCCTTAAAATGAGTTATGGTTCCTCCCACTGACTAGACTCAACCCTCAGTCAATCAAGTGCTGTGGGAATGCATGACGGTGTAAGCTGCGATTTGGCCCACTGCCACTGAAACAGACTAAAAAGTTCTATGTGCTAAATGTTCCTGTGAGCTTAATAGCTCTCTTCCCAATTCAATATATTAATTCCACATGTCCACAGAGCACAGGAGGCTGTATGATTAAGCAGGCGTGGGAACGCTTATTATGACTCACGCACAAACAGAACAATCTGCTGGGCTTTTGGCCGAGTGTGCAACAAGCTGTATGTGGTGGAACAATTTAGTTGATGAATGAAGCCATTTTTCTCCATTTGTGAATTAACTGCAAAAAAGGGGGAGGGGGGGCTTGGATTTTCACAAATCGGTTCTCTGTCTCTGTAATTATTTGATCAATGTTTTATGGGATCACATCTTATTCCCTGGATTTTCTTCATGAATTATACACACAAGACCTATATGGGCTGTGAAACTGTAGCGCGGGGCATACAATAGCTTAGTGCTATTCTCTTAACTGACTGAATGTCTCAATGTAAGAAAGAGAGGAAGGGTTTCAAGCTAGGAAGTTTGGGCTATCCCAGGTAGTTGTAGAGGCCAAAGAGTGGGCATTTGTTTGGGCACTGGTGTATCTGGGGGGGTCAGAGGGCAAATGTCCAGAGCTCTACCTGGGGGATGGTGTCATGACCACCTCCCCCACCACCTTTTTAAAAAACCCACTTTTGCCTGGTTCACAGGCATATACATATTTGGTTCCTGTTGTGTATATGCAACGTTGGGCAGAAATGGCTTAAAACAGGCCTTTCGAGAGATGGGGTGATCACCCGCAGACTCCGCACCCACCGAAAGGTCTCCTGAAGGCTTTTTGAGGCCTTAAGAAGACCCAAAAATGTCACTTATGGTTTTCAGCAAAAACCAGAAGTGATATTTGCAAGCCTTCTGGAAGCTGAAGAAGACTTTTTAGGCCTCCTGTGGACCAGGGAGGCTGTGGATGTCCTCTCAGAAGGCCTCTGGATGCTCTTGGTGAGGGGTGGGGCAGCATAGGAGGGGTGAAACTTTGTGGTCCTGGTCCCAGGTATCACAGGGGCCAGGATCATAATTGTGTCTGGGCAGTGGTATTCCACAACAATGTTTATTTCTATCGCAACCAGTTTCCAGGTGGAGAGATCCCAGTAACTGAGACCTCTCTTTCCCCTTCATAGTGGGAGCCACTATCCCATTTGTTGGGAAGTAGGCAAGAGTTCATGTGAAGCTCACATGTATGGGCTGTTTGCTTCACCATTGCATGGTGAATTGCAGCAGCCTCACCTGGACAGCCACAATATCCATGGTTTTCTCCCAGATAAATTTCTTCTTGTCAGGGTTTTTGAATATCAGGGTTTTGGGGCCCAATCCTGATAAACTTTCCAGCACTGAAGCAGCCACAATGCAGCCCTGAGATAAGGGGAACAAACATTCCCTCATCTTGTCAAAGCATCCGTGACCGTCCCCCACTGCATCAGTGCTAGAAAGTTGGATAGGATTGGGCCCATTGTTCTATAAAAGTATCTCTCATAGTCATCAGTCTCTAGTGAAGTGTGTAACTTTTTTTGTAAATAAAACCAACCATCCCAGCTTAAATTCTGACATGTTACTGAACTTGGAATTTGTGTTACATTTTTGTTTCTACTTTCCTTCCTGCTCTTGGGTAATGAGGATATTTGTTGATTTGTATCTCCAACTCAGTATGCTTTTTCAACCTTGAGCAAAAGTGTGACTTCTCCATCAGTCTTCAGGTATGTTAACTAGCTTCTTGACAACATTCCACCGACAACTCCATTTCCGCATTGCTTAACTCTGAATGGATAAATTGCTTTAAGAAAGGGATGGATATCCTTACCACCCGGAAACACTGGAGATTATTTTAAGAATGCTCAAAAAAGCAGCATGAATAAAACATAGCCAAATATCAAGGAACTTACCAAAAAGAAAGGGGGGGGGGAAGCTGAGGAGTATCAGGAATACAGACAGGAGAATCTCTTTAGCCCAACAAGCTTTTCATCTGAATGGGAGATGATACCCTTCGGAATCACTCCTGGCGCACACTGTTACGGTTCACCGTTTCAGCCGCTGTGGCATAATCTGCTTCTTTCATGAAAACAGAATGTTTTAGCAAAGATGATTTGATAGAATTTGCTCACACTTTGCTATGGCCCAGATAAATGGGTGAGCCGTCACTTGTAAGGTTCAAGGGCTTTATTGCAGGCAATAGGCAAGGAAAAAAAAGAAGAAAAGGCAGAAAAGAAAAAAAAAAAACTGTTCCAGATACTGTTCCAGGGAGCTGGCATTTTAACTCCTCAATAGCAGAGGCAACCTAACACCTATGAGTAGCTCTAAAAAGTCATTTCTGCCCAACGTTGCATATACACAACAGGGATCAAATGTGTCCCTGTGGGTTGGGCAGAAATGGGTTAAACATTCCCCCCCCCCCCATAGATTTCATTTTATCCCAAGACAAAAGTGCAGAAAGCATGTTGTGTTTTTATTCCAAGGGCACATTTTTCATAAATTATAAATTAAAGTTGATTTAAAAGTGTACTAGGTAGGTGATATAGGGGGTATAGTGTCAGCAGATGCAGTCACACAGCCCAATCCTATCCTATCCATTGACTCTAATGGGACTTACTTCTGACTAGACATGCATAGGATTGGGCTGACAGTCATTACAGAGTCAATTAGGTGTTAGAAAAAAGGTGTTTTTTTCTCTTTGGAGAATTTGGGGTTTTTGTTCATTTTACAAAAATGAGAAGTGCAGAAAGTGGTGTTATGTGTTTTTATTTCATTATCATGGAAAAAGAAACCCATTACCTATGAGCTCTTGGGACAAAAAACCCAAGTGCAACTACCCCCAATGCGAAATACAAATAATGGACAATCTGTTTTCTTTCAGTGGTAGCAAATATTTTCACAATCAAGGCTGCTGCCTCATGTGGCCTCTTGCTGGAGCTGTAAAGTCCATTCAGTAAAGTCAACAGATGACCTGATGCAATGTTAACATTACCCATTTGTATCTTAGTGTGAGGTCCATGCCTGGGGCAGTCGACTCACTCAGACGCGGAGTCCTGGAGATCAGCTTGCACAAACGGTTTAATCTGGTGAGAGTCTTTACATTCATCAGGTCTTGTTGCCAAGGATCCTGGTACACAGTTCTCAACAGGAATTGAGCCTCCACACATATAGTGATTAGTGCAGAAGCACGTTTTGGTTTTAGTGAACTTGGCAACACAGGCAGATACATCTGCTTCTGTGCAGAGCATACTCTGGGCCGACCTTGTTCACTGCCTTTTACCTAGTAAACAAGATGAGCTAGCATTAGAGACAAGGAAGCGGTCAGACTCAGGAATATGTTGTTGCCAGCTAGTTGCCAGCTAGCATTATCTCTGACCGACAGTAAACTCAGCTTGCTCTGTACTGCTTGAGAGTGAATAAAAAGGCTTGGAGGAGGCTGGGCAAAGATCTTTTCTAGCTTCTGGCTTCCTCCCGGCATCCACCTTTGAAACCTGTCTGCCGTCTCTTCCTTGCTTGCTTCTGTTCCTTCCTTGCCTTGCTCTAAGCCTTGTGTGCTTCCCAAAGTCGTTGCAACACACACAGATACAGATTGAACAGTTCAGGATGCCCCCTGCTGGTTGGCTGCTTGGTTGCCCCAGGGTTGCACTCCTTGCGAGGGGTTTGCCAGAAAGGCTGGTGAGAATGACTGGTCTAGGTCCCCCTGGCAAGGTTGGCGTCCACAGAGGGTCCAGGGCCATTAGGCCGGAAGCTGGTGTTGGCCGTCCGCACCTGGGTGCCTGGACCTTTCCCCAAGAACAGTGGTCACCTCTCCGCTCAGGGAAACCCACTGGGTTGGGCTTTCAGGGTTCCCGGAGACCTCCAAGGTCTGCAGCGTCCTGTTCCGGTCCAGGTGTGCATCCCCTGGAAGGGAGGGTCCAGCTTTCAGCCCCTTCGGGGTCAGGCAGAGGTAGAAGCAAAGCCTTCACTCAGCCTCTACTCTCCAGCCAGAGCCCCAGGAGGACTAACCTCTTCCTCTGCTTGCCAGGCCCCTAGCAGCTGGCCTAGCAGGCCTCACTCCATGCAACTGACTGGAGATCCTGTGAGGTCTTGGACCCTAGTCTCTGGGAGATGCTCTGCCTGGGGAGCCCAGTCCAGGCAGTACTTGCTGCTTACTCCTGAGGAAACCACTGTTCCTGATGAGACCCCTGCCACCAGGGCTGGGCACAGGTGACACTTAGATAACATGAAGAACAAGACTCTTTCTGCTTCATCCATCTTCCTTAGGCAGCCTGGTTGGACGCATCCAAAATCCTAGAATTTCTGAAGTGGAGCTTGATGCTATCGCCAGCTGCCAGACCTTGAAAAAAATTTGGGGGGGGGGGGATTCTGACAGTGGGACAGAACACCGCTGTAGAAAGGCAGAGCCCAGTGGCAACTTCCAAATAGCTTGAAACTAACCTCTACCATCTTCCTGAGGAAGAAGTCAAAAGCTAGAGAAAGAAGCTGGGGCCACTTGCAACCCTTGAAGACTCCCAATCCAGCCCGCAGGGAGCTTCTAGTCTCCAATGAGCTTCTGACCCTCCAGAGACTTGCTGGAGCCCATGCTGGCCTGACGCAACTGCTCTCAGCATGAGGAAGACTGTTTGATCTCTTGCATGAGCTGTGGGATGAAGGCTCCCTCCATTGCTTGCTGCTTCATGTCTGTGCTGCTGCAGCAGCAGTGAAGCAAAGTCTGGCCTTGCCTTGTGCAAAGCCTTTTATAGGCCTTGAGCTTTGGGCCTTCATTCATTCATATAAGTTCCATCTCTAATATATTCATTTATGTAAATTTATTCAAAATTGAAATTTAAATTAATTCTTTTTTTCCTGGGCCCCAACATAGTGTCAGAGAGATTATGTGGCCCTCCTGCCAAAAAGTTTGGACACCCCTGGTCTAAAGCACATGTTCACTAATAGATGGGGTGGGAGATGGGGGGACAAGTTCGTTGCCTTCCCTAAATGCCCTCTCTTGGGGCTCACTTGTACATCAACATGTATACAGATCGCCTATGTATTAGAGCCATATATGAACTGGCCCTAGATAGATAGAACTGGATTAGGAGATGAGAGAAAGGGAGAAGGATATGTGAGAAAGAGATACCTTTAGATTCATGCCCTTGGGCTACACACTAGCTGACAATGCAGGCAATTGACAAACACTGAGACTCAAGTCATTTCCTGCAGTGAAGCTGGGCTGATCTCTCGGATTGTACATCCCGTCGACTTGAGTGACGTTCGGCAGATCCAGTTCTCTAATGAAAGACATTTGACTGATATAAAAACAGCCCCCACCACTACAGCAAAATCACTTATGCCAGCTGCCAATCAAGGGCTCTTGGCAAACAGAACTCCCTGTCCTTCTGGAGATGGGTTCATTCCACTTAAGACTCAGCAAATAGTTTTCGTTGATTGCAGAAAAGAAAGCCAAGTCCCTGAATGTCGACAAGCAGAATGACGGCCTGCTTAGCAATCGCTGGAGCCCTTTCGTGTTGAAAAGGGAGTGTGGGCTGAGTAAAGAGAGGAGGATCTGCTTGCCAGGATGTCCAGGAGATAGAAAACAAGGCAGGGGATATATGACATGAGATGAAATTGCACATATAATACCCCCTTGCCTGCTTCAAAAGGGATTTTCTCGCACACAAAATATTTCTCTCGGACATAAAGAGCGCCACTCTTTCTGCCCTCACTATCCGAAGCAGCATCAAATTCAATCAATTGTCATCTTACATGGGGAGTTATATTAAAAAGAAAGAGAAATTTAACTGAGATTCCGCCTCCCACTTGCATCTAGTGTATTTATAAAATACAGACTTCGACATGATTGTTCACCGTCCTTGAGTCTTATTTTTCCATTTGTAAAAAAAGAAGGCCACAGTTTAAATGGTTCTATCTCTAGATGACAACAGCTATATCAATGTAAATATAGTAATCAGGGAAGCCACCAGAACTCCCAACAGGTGATGTGATTTCCCTGTAGACTTTGACAGTAGGCTGAATGCTCCTTGGCAAAATAATATGAATCTCCAAAGACATCCTGGTTTTTCTGGGTAATTATTTCTTTTCCCAGAGTCTTCTGGTTTGAAAGCTGGGGTAACTTTTTTATTTTATTATGAGGCAGGCTGTTATCTTCATCAACAGAAACGAGAATGGCAGAGCATAAGGGGGGAAAAAAAACATGCTCAAGATGTAGCGTACATTTATTTCCATCCTGTCTATCACTAACAACAATTCTGTCAATGCCAAAATTAGCTGTTTTCTGACTGTGATTTTTGCCTCAATTTTTTTTTTTTTTTGCAAAGCAATGTCCAATCTGGTATATGAAAGTTTTAAAATGGAACTGAGTTGAAGCAACTTGCTTCCACGTACATTTTCATCAAATGCAAAAATATCAAGAAATGGAGCCCATTTGCCAGCTCAGGCCTACCCACAAGACATTGCTTGCCATCCTGTATTCTTTTCTTTTTTTTCAGTTTGAGTCCAGGGAGCAAGAGCCGCTTCTACTGAGCCAGCCCCCTTCAGCCTTTATTTCATTCTCTTAAAACCACACACACCAGTACCTTTATTTGCATATTAAAAGTTTACAGAGAATAAATAGCATAATAAAATAGAACAGCTTTGGGAATGTTAACTTCAGACTTTGACCTGAATATCCTGACTAGTTATGAATACATCCTGTATTCATAACTAGTCTGGATGACAATGGTCAGAAGCAGTTTTTTTTTCTTTTCACTGCAGCACATACTGTTTTCTCCCTTGCATGTTAGCCTCATATTCAGAAACAGTGGCATAGCTAGAGGGGGTGCAAAGCACAAAGTTTTGCAGGGAGCCTCACCGCAGCATGCAAGGGGCCTACCTCCCCTTTGGAGCCATTCCAGGCATACCCCTTCGTTTTGCTCCTCCTGCCTGGAATGGCTCTGAAAGGGGAGTGGCCCCTTGCATGCTGCGGTGAGGCTCCCTGCAAAACTTTGTGCTTTGCACCCCCTCTAGCTATGCCACTACTCAGAATCAGTATTATAACATTATAACATTATAACACACCTGGACATTTTGCTGTAGATCAGTGACAATCCAACAGAAAGATCTTCTGAATTTGCAACAATCTTCAGCAACATCTCATAAGGGCTTAATAAGGACAATAGATTTTTCTTGCATTACAAAGCAAATTAGCATTGATTGGAGATTTATTATCAGTTGTGAATTGTCCGCCTGCTTATCTAGGTTATGTTGAAGCTTTCCACAAGACTAGGCCACCACCCTTCCTACCATCTGACCCTCCTGGGTTTCCAATTGTGTGTCGCATCACATTAGCTCTCAATTATTTTATTATATTCATAAAAGATTGCATGTGGAGGAGGAGGAGGAAGCAAGTACATCTGTTAGCACTTCAGTAGAACTCTCTCTAAGCTCAGTACATTGTTGGTAAATCATGTGGGCAAAGTTTCAGGTGTGGTTAAAGTTTTGTTGGTCAATCTACTGACCAAATCTACTGACCAAATTGATTAAGGGTGCAATCCTAACCCCTTATGTCAGTGCTTTCCAGCCAATGGGACATGTGCTGCATCCTGCAGTTGGTGTCACTCACTGAGACCTCCTCAAAGTAAGGGAATGTTTGTTCCCTCACCTCAGAGCTGCATTGCCCTTAAGTCAGTGCTGGAAAGCACTGACATAAGGGGTTAGGATTGCGCCCTAAGGGCGCCCAATCCTAGCCAACTTTCCAGTGCTGATGCAGCCATGCCTGGGGCATGCACTGCATCCATCAGTGGAGGGAGGAGTAAAGGAGGCCTCCTCAAAGAAAGGGAATATTGTTCCTTTATCTCGGGGTTGCATTGTGGCTGCATCAGTGCTGGAAAGTAGGATAGGATTGGGCCCTAAAACTTAAAACATTGCACAGGATTCCTGGTGAATGAACAAAGCATTCTAAGGACCCAAGCCTACTGTGGCATCACTAGGGGATGGCAGGCTGCACTGTGTTACATGCACGGGGTGGGTGACACCACTACTCACCAAAGTGTTTTAAATCTTGGTATTTTTGAATAATACCAACATGTTATATACCATTTGGTGTGATATTTCCTGCAGAATGCAATGAAGCTGTGTTAAAATATCTCTATTCTGTCAAAAGCTATAGCCAAAAAACCAGTGAGGTGGGGCAACGGTACATCACCACACCTACCACCTGGAATGTTGCCCCCTCCACCGCATGAGAGGAGGTCCATTATGGGGGGATGTGCTGGTCTCCTGTACCAGGTGATGCAATCCCATCAAATTATTCAGTGCTAATTCAGTGCCAATGGGGTGTGGGCTTTGTCTTGAAGTGGGGGATGCAGGCTGCAATCCTATCCACACTTACCTGGGAGCAAGCCCCACTGACTTCACTGGGACTCACTTTTGAGTAGGTATGCATAGGATTGGGCCAATACTTACTAACTGCAGTGCATCCTGCAGGATTGGGAGGGCACAGGCTATTGCAGAGTCCGTCACTGCAACAGGCAGCTTACATGGTCTGCTGTATGACATTTACATTGTCAGGAAGGCTTTGCATGCTGCTAGTCTGAGTTATCAGCAGCCATTAGGTAAAATGCAAGGCCAGGGATTCACTTCTCCTTTAACTCAAATGTTAATTCCGCCTCCCCTGGTTACATCTACTTCTTTTTCTGCTTCTTTCTGGTGTCTGCTCAGTCTGCAAATTCAACACTTAACTGGCCTGCTCTGTTTCAGATCCTTGCAGGCTGTAATAAAGCTTTATTAGTTTCATCTGACTTTCATTGCAACATAATCAGAATCATATTAACAAACGCTCTTGTCATTGCAGCATAAATCTTGCACCGCATCCTGTTATTTCATTGGGGGGGGGGGCGAGGCACAGCATGCTTTTCCTACCACTTGCATCTGAGATTAAGGCTACAATCCTATGCACGCATTCCTGGGAGCAAGCCCCATTGCCCATAATAAGACTTACTTTTGAGGAGACCAACTTTGGATTGGACTGTAATGGCCCAATGTAATGGCCCTAATTCAGCCGTGCCAATGGGGTGTAGGCTGAATCCTGCAGTGGGGGATGCAGGCCGCAATCCTATCCACACTTACCTGGGAGCAAGCCCCATTGACTTTGCTGGGACTCACTTTTGAGTAGGCATGCATAGGATTGGGCTGATACTATCCTATGCATGCATTATCCTATCCTATCCTGTCCTATCAGTGGGATTATCCTATCCTATCCTGATACTATCCTGATGCATGAATCCTATGCTGATAATTGGGCTAATTATTGCCAATGCTATGCTAATGCTATACTAATGTTAATTAGCATGGCCCAATGCATGGCCCGTGGCCCAATGCCATGCAACTGTCCTATGCTGATGCAGCTGCAATGGTGCAGCTAAATGTTCCCTTGCCTTAAGGAGGCCTCTGTGATGGTTGGACTGTATACAGCCAATTATCTTTATATGCGAATTCACTATCTGCGAGGGCCAGAATTGCCACCTCTCTCTCCTTATCTGCGACACTGTTCTCGTTATCCACTAATACTTTGTCGGTGCCACATCTAACAGGTATTGGTCCGTGGATGATGATGATGATGATGATAATAATAATAAGACAGGTATTTCTATACCGCCTTTCTTGGTCCTCAGATTTCTCCTTAGACTTTATTCAAGGTGGTTTACATAGGCAGGCGATTTAAATCCTCGTAGGGATTTTTACAAATTGAAAGAAGGTTTCTATCTTTCAAGAAACCACAACATTCAGGTGTTTCTTTCTTGATCTGGTTGCACATTCTGGCCTCCATCCTCCCACGCTCAGAGCAGATGGAATAGCTCGGCTCAGCTTGTCAGCTGCTTCAAGGTCGCACGGTGCCAGTGGCCTCGAACTGGCGACCTTCGGATATCTTCAGGCAAATGGAGGCTCAACCCTCTAGACCAGACCTCCTGCCCATTTTGGATAATTTTTGGGCACATGTGTGTACCCTTCCAGACTTGCCCCACCATCTTGGGCATCATCTCGGGGACTTCACTGAACCATGACAGCCCCGGCAATGATGAGAGGATGGTGATGGAATGCTGCCTGAAGGCTGCCTCTGAGGCTGGGGCAAGCCAGAGGAAGGTGCCAGGAGACAGGTGGAGGAGGAGGATGGGTGAAGCAAGTCCCTCCCCACTGCTGAACTCTGAGGCCTTGTTGTTGGGTTAGCAACCTTCAGCAAGCTGAGGGATAGTCAGTACAGAGAAATTGCCATCACCATTGCCACAACCTTCAACTTATCAAGGGATATCCAACATGGAGGGGGAAGTATCAGATGTTGGAGATGTGGATGAGCCCTCGCTATCACCCAACCCCATATACTCCAAGTTAAGATTCAGGTTCATAAAGTGCATAGAGTATATGGTGAAGGGGGTCCCCTGGAACTTAACTCATTTTCCCCATAAGTTCAATAATTCAGAATCTTCTAATTCAGAATCCACTAGATTTCCCAGGAACATAAACCTAGCAGTTAATGAAAACTGACTGTATATGTGACTATATTCTCATTTGCCCTCATTCATCAGAAGCTCAGCAGCAGGTTTTTTTGTACCAGCTGTTGCTTCTGATTATCTTCAACTGAGGATATGGCAGTAGCACAGAAATATGGGTCAGTTCCATCCACTGGCTGGCGGTGAGGGAGAGCGGCTTGTACTATTCCCTAGATGTGACTGAATCATCCTGTAGATTAGATCAGTTCTTCAGCTGTCATTCATGTTTGTCAAAGGTAGAATTTGGGTCAAAGACCCATTTTCTGCAACCAGCAAAGCCTTCTTGAAAAATCCTAACAAACTTGCAGATATATGCAAGAGGAATTGTGTTTGTTCAACTTAATCCACTGTTGAACATGCACATTCTTTATTTGTTTAGAACAGTGGTTCTCAAAGTTTGTCCTCTGCAGTAACACTTCACATGGTCCACCTGTTCAAAGTAGTACCTGTTTGATGACCCAATCACCAGTTTCTTCTGGGTTGGGAGGCCAAATGCGATGCAATAAACACCATTAAGAGGCTCAGGGTGGACTGGAGGTCTTTTTTGAGCATGGAAAAGCATGCTTTGGAGTTCTGCCCACTGAGCTCCTACTGCTGTTTGTTGTGTTACATTCCTGGTCTCACTACTGGGAGACAGGTGTCCTGGGGTACTGTGAGTACCACCAGATACTACCTCAAGTACCACTGGTGGTACCTGTATCACTGGTTGAGAAACACTGGTTTAGAACAGTGGTTCTCAAACTTTTTTGCACTGGAACCCACTTTTAGAATGACAATTTGTTGGGCCCCACTGGAAGTGATGTCATGGCCAGAAGTGACATCATTAATTAACTTATGCTTCAGACCTAAGACCCAATCAGCCAAAGGTCTGATTACACAGTGTGCTCAGGGTGGTGTAGTGGTTTGGGAGGTGGACTCAGACCTGGAAGATCCAAGTTTAAATCCCCCCTCAGCCATAAAGTTTCCTGGGTGACCTTGGGCCAGTCACTTTCTCTCAGCCTCACCTACTTCACAGGGTTGTTGTGAGGACAAAAGGAGGGGAGCAGCTGTGTACACCGCTCTGAGCTCTTTGGAGGAAGGGCATTATAAAAATGTGAAAAATAAATGCCTTAATTTTGCATCACTCGAAATGCAAACATTCCAGCTCGGGAGTCAAAGCAAAAGGCAGGCTTGGAACCATTGATGGGTGAGATGGGCTTGCTCCCTTGAGACCTCTTAGTCTAGATAGGGGAACAAGTAGTGCATCTCAACCATCTTAATAACTGTAGCTTCATCTTTCTAAGTCAGTTGCTATGGGCATTTTGTACTGTCTTGGGTTTCCCAGAGATAATGTGACTCCTGGTTTTGAAGAGGCAGAAAAAGAACATGAGAGGATCCTCTGTTACTAGATTTCAGACCAAGTGTCAAAAAAGTGACACTTGAAGCACATTTCAGGGTTCCTCTCAAAAACAGACATCTGAGAATTGTCATGAGAAGTCAAATGCATTTCTTTAAGACAAGTGACATACCTTCAGGGCTTTTGACACATTCCTAGAGTTGAGACCACAATTTTACACAAAGTGAAATTCAAAGCAAATTTTGTAGGACCTCCCAAGGCAAAACCTCTCAGAATGCTCAAGCTAAACCCATTTCAATAAGACAAATACACATCTCAACATTGGACCAAAAACAATGCCGTGCCATAGCCAACCTTCCTTGCTAGGTGGGGCTACCACATTTCTAGGTAGGGCTTCAGATACATTCAGTTGGCATCCTTCAGTCTTGGAAGACTATGGTGTCACGCTCTGAATGGTGGTTCTGGAACAGAGTGTCCTCTCCAGTGCGCGAAGCCTGGGTAAAGCAGGTATGGAGGATAGGCTGTTACCCATGCAGCAAATCCCCCCTCTCCACGTCGCTGAAATGGTCCAATGGAAAGGCAGAGGCCAATACGGTTGGTTCCAGCGGCGTCGCAGGAGTTGCCAGAACGTGACTGTGTTCAGCCATGAACTGCCTCAGGGACTCCGGCTCTGGATTTTGCCTCGAGGTTGACTCCTGAAGCCTTTTCCATAACTGGATGTAGCCACAAGGCAGTGGAGGTTTAGGATCAGAGTTTTCCTTCTCTCAGATGAGCTGCCTTCCCGGGCTGACGAGTCCCATCTACCCGGTGGCTGTTTAGTCGCTTCTTATGACAAGTACAGCCAAACTGAGGGCTTATTCTTATCCCCAGCCCCCAGGGGATTCAGATACATTAATTGGAAATCAATTCTTTCCAGGGCTGACCTGGAGGTGCACTGAAGTGGTCGCTCAGATGGTGGATTAGAGGGCAGTGTGACGAGGTGGTGTCCATCTGCCATGTTGCCTCCAAAGAGAGGTGAACTATAAAAGGCTCCCAAATTCTTTCCAACTCTTTCCAAACTGAGCAGAAAAGAACTGCCTGTTCTCCACTCCTCACTTAATGCAACAGATTTCTGTAGCCGGCACAGAGGGTCTGTATGGACAGGGATCTTTTCTCTCCATCTCCTAATTTGGCTGCTCGGGAGCAGCCAGTGGAGTTTTTTGCTCTCCCCACTTTTCCCAACATGAAAATGAGTTTCTCAGAGTGGCTACTGAGTTTTGTTTTGGGGAAAATAACTAATAGCCCAATTGTGTATTATCACAGTGCTGACAGAGCACATGCTTCACCAATGTGCACTGTTGAAACAGTGTCATAAAGCACTTTGCTTTAGTGCAGGGGTGACCAAACCCCGGCCCTGGGGCCACTTGCAGCCCCCGAAGCCTCTCAATGCAGCCCTCAGGGAGCCCCCAGTCTCCAATGAGCCTCTGGCCCTCCAGAGATTTGTTGGAGCCCGCACTAGCCTGAAGCAATTGCTCTCAGCATGAGGGCAACTGTTTGACCACTCGTGTGAGCTGTGGGATGAGGGCTCCCTCCACTGCTTGTTGTTTCACATCTGTGATGCAGTAGCAGCAGCAAAGGAAAGGCCAGCCTTGCTTTGTGCAAGGCCTTTTATGGGCCTTGTGCTATTGAAAGACCTTCATTCATTCATATAAGTTCATCTTTAATATATTCATTTATGTAAACGTATGTAAATTTATTCAAATTTTAAATGTAAATTAATTCTTTTTTTCCCCAGTCCCGGACACAGTGTCAGAGACAATGTGGCCCTCCTGCCAAAAACTTTGGACACCCCTGCTCTAGTGCACCTTCTAGCAGCACTGGTGGAAAGGACAAAGTCCTCCTGCTTGCGCATGGAAGGATTACCTTTGGAGCAGTGGACAGGGGAGGGAGAGGAGGTGGTGTAAAGGGGTGGGGGATAAGATGGCAATGGAGGGGGCAGGATTAGCAGCATCAGTGCACATCATAGCCGATCCCTCTTAACCCAAGGAGACCTCTAGGTGCTGAAATTCCCCCATGGGATGCAGTGTAGGTCTCACCAGCACCACTGCAATGGCAATGGGGAATTTAGTTAGGCGTGGGCTTCCTGTCCTTTTGTGATGTAAATGTAGGGAAGCGCACTCATGCTCTGCTGGGCGCAGGTCTCAGAGGACAGAATTTCAAGAACAGAATGGAACGGCAGGGAGCAGCTTTAGGCCATGTGATTGGCAAACAGCATTAATCATTCAAATTTATCAGGATTGATAGAAATACGAAGAACCCAGGCTTATTATAACTCAGTGGTAGAGTTCATGTGTTGCATGCAGATAATTTCAGATGCAATTCTTGGCTTCTCTAGGTGGAGTTGAGAAAGAACTCTGAGTGTGGGTAATACAGTGTTGGATGAATCAAGTAGCTCTGAAGGCAGCTTCATATCAGGAACCTCCATAGCTCAGTGGTGGAGCCCATGGTGAAGATTGGCTCCATGGCAATCCCAGGTTCAATCCAAGTGGGCTTGCAAAAGGCCACTCTGCAAAACCCTGGAGAATGCATTCTGCATTAAATCACACATTGAATGATATATGACAGGATGGTATTGTTTGAAAGAACCAAGATTTTCACAATTTTGGCCAGTAGTGGTGTCACCCCACCAGGGTGTCACCTGGGGCAGTCTGCACCCTCCACACCCCTTAGTGATGCTGCTATAGTATAGCAGTCAGCCTGGCTTCATAGGGAATAGAGCTCCATAATGGGGGTACTAACCATTAAGGAGATCCTGTGACGCTTTCCCACTAGTCACACCTCAGAGAGTGATGAATTACAAAGCAGGGCCCCAGGGATGACTGCAGCATGTAGCAGGTTGATGTGGGAGGAGATGGCCCTTCAGGTGCACAGATGTAACTGTAGTCCAGGCAGTGAGTGCTTGAAAGCAACCCCTGCATTTTGCATCAGCTGCATAAATCAGCTGCAAAGGAACTAACTCTGATCCTGCCAAAAAGCTGTGGCAGACAATACTGACCTAGATGGACTAAGAGGCTGAGTCAGGGCTGGCCCATCCATGAGGCCAACTGAAGCTATTGCGTCAGGCAGCAGATTGGCGGGGGGGGGCCCTCTGTCCACATCCTTGCTCCCACTGCTCCCACTCCCTAAATTGGAAACAAAAAGGAGCACGGAGAGGAAGAGAAAATGTGCAGGGAAGAAGAGTAGGCATTGGAGAGTGGGAGAAGCAGAGTCTGGCACATCCTCAAGTGAAGAGGAGCAGCATTTTGCAAGCTGCTTCAGATGTCAGGAGGTCTTGGCCTGGCCCTGGGCCAACTGGAGATAGGACAGCTTCTTATGTTCTGCTCTCACCCTTCAGGCTAGAAATTCCCCAGGCCCTGCTCCAGCAAGAGAAAAGCAACCACAGAACATCACAAGTTTAGATTTGTGGATGGTCACCTATGAACCCTGCCTGACCTTTCCAGACCCATGCGCTTCCTCTTCCACAAAAGATGTGCCTGTGGCTTCTGTTGCAAAGCTTTAATGGCGACTTCAGCAGTGCAAGAAAAGCCACAGTCCTTTGCCTGCCTTTGCAATGGTAATTGCTAGCATTCATCTCCAACAGAAAGGGGGAGGGGGGAAACCTGTTTGAAAGCCAGTGTCTCTGCGCTTGCTTTATTCTTTTTCATCCATTTGTCATCCCTGAGAGCAATCCGATGATTAAAAATTAAAGAGAACATAGCAACTACATATGGAGTTTTATTTCGAGAGTCACGGAGTGGTGCAGTGCCACGTTGAACAGGAAACAGTTTAATGTGTGGTAGGGGGTAAAAACCGGTTTGGGATTTTTCTTTTTATTCTTTTCCCACCTCCAACATTCCATCTCTGGATTATGGCATGAAGCTGTGTGTTCTTATTTGCCTTGGCAACTAAATAAAAGATCGACATGCTAATAGTATCTGAGGAGAAACAGCTCCATCTAAAGGTTAACCCGCTGTAAATATCTTGAACAGTGATGGTGCGGTCAGGAAGGGATCTCTGCAACAGCATCCTAATAGGGGCAGGCTTCAACTGCAAGATGCAGCCACCATATATGGACCTGGTTGGTGTGTTGTCCAGTTCAGTTGCAGCAGCTAAAATTAGGGGCTGAGCTGTGTACCTCTTATCATCTGAACGAATCTCCCTGATTCTGGAAGGTGATATACAGGGGTGTCATTGAGGGAGAGCTCAGCTCTAGGAAGTTTCCTACAGCAAGAGTGGTGACCAGAGGCATCTCTAGAGCTTGCGTCATCCTCCAAGGAGGGGGATCAGGATATAGCAGCAGAGCCTGCCACTGTCTCTGCCCCCTCCTGGGCCCACTCCTCCCCTCCCCTGCCCTCACCCTGCCCTCCACCACCCAGTTTGCCCTCTTCTCTCCCCCTCCCTGAACAGTCCTGCTACTAAATGTGCTTAAATAGCTTTCAGTAGTCCCAGGCTTCAGGGTAACCTTTTCTGATCTCTCTAATAGGGCAGGAGGTCTGCTCTAGAGGGTTGAGCCTCCATTTGCCTGAAGATAACATCCAAAGGTCGCCAGTTCAAGGCCACCGGCACCGTGCGACCTTGAAGCAGCTGACAAGCTGAGCCGAGCTATTCCATCTGCTCTGAGTGTGGGAGGATGGAGGCCAGAATGTGTGACCAGATCAAGAAAGAAACATCTGATTGTTGTGGTTTCTTGAAAGATAGAAACCTTCTTTCAAATTGTAAAAATCCCTACGGGGATTTAAATTGCCTGCCTATGTAAACCGCCTTGAATAAAGTCTAAGGAGAAATCTGAGGACCAAGAAAGGCGGTATAGAAATACCTGTACCTGTATTATTATTATTATTATTATTATTATTATTAATAATAATAATAATAATAATAATAATAATAATAATAATAATAAGAAGAAGAAGAAGAAGAAGAAGAAGAAGAAGAAGAAGAAGAAGAAGAAGACTTGGTTACAGTGAACAGTGCTGAGAGGGTGTTATGGGAGTGGGAAGTTTGCGGTGGTGAGGTAGGGTGGGCATATAGGATCTTGGGAAGGGGTGGGATCGATAGTGGGGTCCTCAGTCTCACACTATGTTTGTTTGACTGGGTTGTGGCATGAACAAAGATGAATACCACTGCCCTAAGGTGTTGCAACACACACTTTGGTAACCCCAGCATTAGACTATCAGACCACTGGTCCCTCTGGCTCAATATCATTTATTGCTTCAGGAGATGCCAAGGCTTCAATTTGGAACCTTCACCATGCCAAACAGAGGCTGTCTCCTGGGAGCCCCCCCCCCTCCATTCCTCATGTCCAAGTTGTTTTATTTTAATCTCTCTCTGCCGACTTCCTAGGCTTACCTCTTCCCTTATTGGTCCTGCATCTACCTCGTCTCTTCAGCTTTGCACAAGTTTATCTGAAACTGACTCCCATTTTGTCTCTTGCCCATCTCAGATGGACCTGATCTTCTGCCACAGAACCCATGCCTTGAAATAACTTCGCTTGCTAAATAAGACAACCCAGTTCCCCCCTCCACTCCCATCAAATCTTCTCTCAAGACTCATTTCCATCTGAAAAAAGAAAAAGAAAAGAAAATGAACTAGAAAAAGTTGAAGGGCAGACCTGTGTTAATCAAGGTAATTGTAGAAGTTTTAGCAGTCTGAGCTACGACTCTAAGGATAATTATAACCAGGAATAATATAATATAAAGGTAGAGTGTGTGGTGGTGGTGGTGGAGATGCAAGATTGAAGGTGCCAACATGGTTCTGTTATAATTATCAAGGCTGTTAACAGATTTGTCTTAAATGTACATCTGTGTAGGCAGCTATTCCCATATCATAGATAAACAGAAAGGCCTATATTCAGAATGGCATCAAGATGATGGGCTCAGGGAGATGGGATTAGCCTACTCACATCTTGTGAAGGTCTAACTGAAGGTGAATACATTATAGACAAGGAATATCTGCTGCCCTCAAGGGAACACTCAGACAATCCAATATTGGTTTCTGTATTGCAATATGTTTACCTTTCTAGATAAGATGATTATGATCAAACCTGCCATCAATTTTGTTGCACTGGGATAGTTATACCAATGCAACAAGTATTGGACATTAATTATTGGTACTCAGGTTAACAATGTCGTTTACTGAACGCTGAACACAATTTTTGAATTAAATGACTCATTATTAAAAATGTTTATTGTCTTTTGTTCCTTAGCAGCTCAATCATGTGCCTGCTGACTCAGAAGTAAGTCTCGTTGTTCAAAGCTGTTTACTCCAAGGAAATTGTGTGTCACAGCATTTATCAGTCACTCACCGTTCCACTTTGCATGGTCTGCCTATTGGAAATGCCACTGGAAGTAGCCGGTGATGTCATTGCTGGTTACTTCCGGATTGAGAGGCAGACGCAATATGACATGCACCAGTAAGAAGCTCAGGGCAGGCTTTTTCAAATGTGTGAAAAGAGCCAAGCCAAGCCAAGTTTCCTACTGCTGTTTGTTGTGTTGCATTGTGGGTCCCGCTGCCAGGCAGCAGGGGTCTGGGGGTCCTGGGAATACCACTGGTGGTACATGTACCACTGGTTGAGAAACACTGGTGTATTGGATTGCAGCCTTACTCCCCAGTGAAGGTGCATAGGATTGTAGCTTTAATTATGTTTATTTAGGCTAACCGGAAAACTTTCTATCATAATTTATTTCATATATAAATCTGATAGATCAAGCTGATTTTATTTTTCCTAATCCATAAGCAAGCCAAAGAGAACATCCTTCCATTACCACTGATGCCAAAAAGTACATTGAAGTAACAGTCTTCATACAGTATATGGCTTCCCAGAATTTGTTTGCTCCCACTGGCCAGTCAGCCATGTGCATCAGGAGGGAATCAATATGCTCATATTTACAGAAACAAAGCCCTACGCATGCTTGAATCTTCACTGGAGGTCCTCATCCATATTGAACCAGTAATTTTGGAATATGTGGATGGATTTATGGGGCAGTTCCTTTCCAGCAGAGCTCTCATTTTGTTACATCTCTTGTCCTGCAATACCTGAATGGCTTTTTTCCTCCCTACATTCATATGAAGACTTCCTTCCCTGGAACCAAGGCCAGGGAACCTGGGTTTGCTTTTCTAACAAGCAAGAGGCAACAAGCTTTTTTAACAAGCAATGCTCTAACCCAGGAGTGCCCAAACCGCAGCCCTCGGGGACCCCCAATCTGGCCTGTGGGGAGCCCCCAGTCTCCAATGAGTCTCTGGAGGGCCAGAGACTTGCTGGAGCCTGTGCTGGCCTGACACAACAGCTCTCAGTGTGCCTGTTTGACCTCTTACGTGAGCTGCGGGATGAGGGCTCTCTCCACTGCTTGCTGTTTCACATCTGTGATGCAGCAGCGGCAGTGAAGGAAAGGCCGGCCTTGCTTTGTGCAAGGCCTTGAGCTATTGCAAGACCTTCATTCATTCATATAAGCTCCATCTCTAATATATTCATTTATGTAAATGTATGTATATTTATTCAAATTTGAAGTGTAAATAATTCTCTTTTTCCCCGGCCCCCAACACAGTGTCTGAGAGATGATATGGCCCTCCTGCCAAAAAGTTTGGACACCCCTGCTCTAGCCTCATAAAAGTGTTAGTGCAGTGTTTCTCAAATGGTGGGTTAGGAACCATTAGGTGGGTCATGAGCCAATTTCAGGTGAGTCCCCATTCATTTCAATGTGCATCTTGTTTTAAATATTCGACTTGATGCTACCATAATATGTATGCAAGTTATGCAGGATCAAAATCCTGCATAATGGACTGGCCCAGACTTATGGCTGGCCAGTCGGGTGATGGATCGAGATCCTACCATCTGATTGGCCCTCTAGTTAATGTTTCAAATGCACCAATCACAGGGAGTCTGGGCGGAGCTAAAGGGTATAAAAGCCAGGGGTGTTTGCCTTGTGTCAGATTCATTTGCTAGGTTCTGTTCTGAAGATGGAATAAACATATTGAGCTGTTATTTCTATGCCTTCCTTTATTTGCATGGACCCACTATAAAACAGTATGTGAATGCATTTAGGGAAAAGTTTGAACAGGCTTTGAACAGGCTACGATATATGCTTTTAACAGTGATAGTTAATGGGGCTTGCTCCCAGGGACGTGTGGTTAGAATTGCAGCCTTTGGGATGCTTGGGGAATTTTTTTTTAAACAGATGAACAACTGCTATGGAGAGTTAGGAGGGTTCTTCTTTATTTGAAATAACTTTGAAACTTATTGTAAACTTTTAATTTACTTAAGATTGATTTGATTTGATTTTGTTTTATGGGGGAGTGTATTAAAAATTTCCTGCTTAATGACATCTCTTCCAGGTTAATGACATCACTTCTGGTGGGTCCTGACAGACTGTCATTCTAAAAAGTGGGTTCTGCTACTAAAAAGTTTGAGAACATTGAGTTAGAGAACAGCAAAGCCAGGAGGGCTGGGCAGTGGCCAGAGTGCGAAGTGAAGGAAGAAAGTCAAGATTGCGTTCCTGGAGGAAGAGATCCTTAAGAGGCAGTTCAGAAGGTGCTAGAGCTTCAGCTTGCAAAAGAGAGAGTGGTTCAGTTGGGTGGGAGTTGCAGTTTGCAGTAATGTCTGGTCTAGAGGGTAGAGCCTCCATTTGCCTGAAGATAACATCCACAAGGTCGCCAGTTCAAGGCCACCGGCACCGTGCGACCTTGAAGCAGCTGACAAGCGGAAGCTGAGCTATTCCATCTGCTCTGAGCGTGGGAGGATGGAGGTCAGAATGTGAAACCAGATCAGAGTGAAACATCTGGACTGTTGTGGTTCTTGAAAGATAGAACCTTCTTTCAATTGTAAAAATCCCTACGGGGATTTAATCAGCCTGCCTATGTAAACCGCCTTGAATAAAGTCTTGAATAAAGACCAAGAAAGGCGGTATATAAATACCTTTATTAATAATAATAATAATAATAATAATAATAATAATAATAATAATAATAATAATAATAATAATTAATGCTCAGGGGAAACATGCAGGAAAGAAGGGAACATGAAGGTCCCTGTGATTTGGCACCCTAGCCCGACAGTCTCTGCAATGCCAATGCTTCAAGCCATCTCAGCAGATATTATATCCCCCCCCAATAAAAGCTATCAATTATTGCACCTTATCTCCTTCCTTATTTCATGTCATTCCACTGAGCTGTACTGTCAGTCACTTGGTCCCCACACACATTGCCCCATGTGCACATTACATGCTTTTTAAAAGCATACCCAGGGAGGAAAAAAATGAGCCATAGGCCAAGTGAGAGTTAATGCCTAAGGTCACTACAAGAGTTTCATAACTGGGTAAGAATTTGATCCTTTACCCACATGTAAACCAACAATCCAACCATAATATACCCAATAAGTCTACATTTAGGTTCAATAACACCATGTGTATTCTATCGAGCATAATCAGCTATCATGGGGATTACAATTCTCATTATGCCTTAGAGCATGGGTCTCCAAACCCCAGCCCTGGAGCCAGATGTGGCCTGTGGAGAGCTTCTATTTGGCTCGTGGCCAGGCTCTGATCCCCTGAGAGTTTCTTGCCCAGCTGACCAAACACAACCAGAGTTGTGCTTGTGGGGTAGGGGAAAGGGGGTCCATTTAAGTGCATGCTTTATTTCTTGGGCTGTGTTGGTGCTTGGAGAAATCCTGGACATTTGAGCCCATTCATTCATTCATTCATTCATTCATTCATTCATTCATTCATTCAAGTTCCATCTCTAATGCATTTATTTAAATTTGATTTTTTTCCCCCCCAGCCCTCAACACTGTGCCAGATATTTGATGCGGCCCTTTGGCTGAAAAGTTTAGAGACCCCTGCCTTAGAGCAGTGTTTCTCAAACTGTGGGTTGGGACTCATTAGGTGGGTCGCAAGCCAATTTCAGGTGGGTCCCCATTCATTTCAATATGTTATTTTTAATACATTAGACTTGGTGCTACCATGGTATGTGACTGCATCTGGGGAAATGTTACTTTCAACAGGCTAGTATGTATATGCTTTTAACAATGATAGTAAATGGGACTTACTCCTGGGTAAACATGGGTAGTATTGCAGCCTAGGATTGTTAAAAAATGTCCTGCTTGATGATATCACTTCCAGTCATGAGATCACTTCCAGTGGGTCCTGACAGATTCTCATTCTAAAAAAAGTGGTTCCCAGTGCTAAACATCTGAGAACCACTGCCTCAGAGCAATGGATGGATCTACAAGCTAAAATTAATGGCCTGAGATTTTCATGGGTTCTTCAATCTGCGAATGTCACCCACCCTGCCCTGGGTACAAAGCAGAGAAAGATCAAAATAAAAGAAACCCTACATGGCCATACAACAGCTCTGAATGTCTCTGTAGGACCTGATCTGGATGCATTTCAGTCTGACTCAGGCCCCATTCCAAAATGGCTTCTGTCCCATTTCTAACATCCATTTTGATCTCTTGTTAAAGACTAGATAACTGAAGCACAAATCAGAAGAAAAATGGCTGACACACAAGCTTGACCAAACACTCGGAGGACTAGAGAAGCTGTCTATAGTAACTTACGGTTGAATCCATAACCCAATTAAAACAGAATGACTAGGATTTGGGCCAATTTAGTCCCATTGACTTCCTCAACTTTCTTGCTTCTGAAAACTCTCCAGAGAACTTTCAGTTCTTGACAACCTTTTAAAGTCTTAAAAGTGCACTCAGAGAAGCACCTGGGTGTCTTGAGACAATAGCCATCTGCAGTAAACTGCATGAACCAAAGGAATTATTTGACAGGAATAGAAGAAGGTTGCAAGGGATATAACAAACTCAACACCTCTTAGTTGTGAGGTTTACAAGCTCTAACAAAGGACTTGGTTCACCCAGTGGAACTTCAGAATGAAAAGGTGTCGACATCCTCTCTCCCTCTCTCTCTCCCCATAGCATTCAGAATCTGTGATGGGGCGAGTTCCAAATTGGGAACACTTGGAATACAAACCCACCCCATTTGGAACGCCCCACCCCAATATGTGTTAAGCTCAGACCATTCTGCATTTATTACTATGGGTTCATATGCACTTTGAAATTGACTGGCAGGAGATTCAAACAGACTAGCTATCCCTCCTCCATGACTTCCATGACTAGCTATCCCCTCCTCCTCCCTCCCAGGATCTCTGCCGTTCTCCCAAACTTTTTGAGTGACAGGGCAAGGGCAATGAGAGTGGGCATGGCAGTGCAAGGTCTCCCCCTCTCAGGGCACCCAGAATCTTGTAACAATGGCATGGCTCTTTGTTCCTGGGTCACTGCTGTGACAACATTCTAGACCAGAGGTTCCCCAACTCCTACCAGGGAGTAGGAAAACTTGTAAGTCCTTTCGGAGATGGGGTGGGAGTGAGGGGAGAAGCCCTGATGGCACTACAGTGACCGCAGCACCGTGGGGTCTCAGCAGTATTCCAGTGTGCCCGGGGGGGGCTGCTGAAGCATCTACGAGGGTCCTGGAGGCTCACAGCCCCCTCTGTGCGACAGCACAGAGCTCTAATTGCCGAACAGAGCTCACTTCCAGTTTGCACGAATGAGCACCGTTTGGCAATCGGAGCAAAGTGCAGCTGCATGGAGGGGGCTGCAAGCCTCCAGGACCTTCGTGGACACTTCTGCAGCTCCCCAGGTACACTCAAATATTTCTGGAACCCCGCATCATTGTGACACCATTGGGTACCCTTTTACTGGGCCACTCTTTAAGGAGGAATGGCCCATTTTACACACTCAATGGTGGGTTGTGACCCACAGTTTGGGAACCACTGTTCTAGACCAGTGTTTCTCAACGTTTGTCCCCTGCTGTACCACTTCACATGGTTCACTTATTCAAAGTACCACTGGAAGTAATTGGTAATGACATCATTGCTAGTTACTTCTGGGTTGGGAGGCCAGATGCGACATGATAAACACCAGTAAGAAGCTCCAGGTGGATGGGAGGGATTTTTCAAGCAAGGACCAGCATGCTTTGGAGCTCTGCCTGCCAAGCCAAGCCCCTTGGTCTTGCAGTCAGGTGGCAGGTGCCCAGGGGTCCTACAAGTACCATCACACACCAGCTCAAGTTCCATTGGTGGTACCCATACCACTGGTTGAGAAACACTTTTCTAGACAATGCTCTATGTTCCAAGTAAAAGTGACAAAAAGGTCTTGGAAACAGGTGAGCTAGAAGATTTTTTTTCCAATGCTAGCAGGAGAAACCCTATATACTGTGGAGAGGTTTCTTTCAGTGCGCTCCCACACCTCTTAGTTTCTTGAGAAGGAGGCAGCTGCATTTTTCAACATGATTCATGTATATTGTGTTCTGTCTTTAATAAAAATGTTCATGCCAGGTCTTCTAACAGAAGTAGTGAGTTCACAAACTACTTTGAACTAGCTTGGATGATGGATGTCTCCCTTCCCTATTATCCTGGCATCAACACTTGGGGGGGGGGGGAGAAGTGAATTTCAGGGTTTCTCCCAAGGGGAATAAGCTGAGAATTCTCAAGGGAAGTTAAACAAGCTTCTATATCACAAGTGACATTTCTTGGGGGGGGGGGGGAGGTGTTCCATGTATCCTTAGTCACAAGTGTCAAGCTGTATACAAGGCATACAAATTTATACATTGCGTGGAGAGAAGGGAGAGACAGAAGTTCTTCGCCTCGTCTCACAACACTAAAATCAGGGTTCATTCAATGAAAATGATGGACAGAAGATTTAGGACCCAGAAAAGGCTTCACACAAAACAAAATTCATCTATGAAATTTCCCATCACAGTTTTCCACCAAAGGATGGCTACTCCACCTTAAATGGATATGACACAAATTTGTAGAGGTCAGGTCTTTCAGTGGCCAAAAGATGATGAACAAATGGAACTTAAGAACATAAGAGCCCTGATGGATGAGGTCCAGGGCTCAGCTAGTCCAGCCTCTTCTATCTTAGTGGCCCATCAGGGAGCAAATAAGATGACAAAATACTATATCCTGTTGCCATTCTCTTGCATCTTGTATTCAGATAAAGTCAACCTCTAATTGTTTCCGCACTGTCCAATGAACACTCGAGACAACCGATATGGAAGAAAGGGCCACTTTATTGAACATAAACCAGAGGAGCAGAGGCTAAGACCTGCAGCATCCGAGGCAGCGAAAGCCCCTTGTGGTGCGGGGAGGGGACCTCTGGGCGGTACCAGAAACCTCTGCCCCCAGGCGGGCATGCACCCGACTCTGAGTCGCGCCCCGCTGCTGGGACAGCGCGTCTCGTCTATGTCTATCCCTTAAGGGGAAGGCGGCTGGACTGCAGCCTGCGCCACCTCGAGCCGCTGAGCCTCTGAGGTGGGACCTGCGATCCCGGCCAGGGCCCCATCCAAGTCCTCGTGCCGCCAAGCCACTGAGGACTGAAATAGGGTTCTGCCCTGCCTGAGCCGCCTGAAGGTGCATGCCAGAGTCCCATTCTCGCCTCCAAACTCGCACCACCTGCCACAAGGAGGGGTCAGCCTAGCGCTTGACCCCCCCGCTCCCAAACAGGGGCAGAAGCGACTTAAGGCCGCCCTGCAGGTCCTTAAGAAAGATGTCTGCGCCTCCCTCTGACAAATGAACACCGTCGCCCCTACACATGTCAGGCAGCGAGAACACAATTGCAGGATGCAGGACCACCCTGCCACCAGCGCGAGACACCAAATTGCCAATGCTCCTGGTAACTTTCTTGCGCATCCTCTCAACCTTAGCACAGCAGAAAGCCCCCCTCCACACACGACGCTGCAAGAAATCAGACCAAACCAAAGTGGTCTCCGGTAGCCAACCCATAATGGTGGTGATGTCCTGCTGAACTCTGTTCATCAGAGCCAGACCAGACATCCTGCAAAGGTCATTTTCGCCCAGGTGGAGCACCAAAATGTCCGGTGGGGGGTTCACATTCAAGAACTCCATCAATGCGGGCAGCAGCTGGCCCCATCTCATGCCCCTCTTGGCTAACCATGCCACCTGCACTGCCGGGCTGAGACCCAGATTCGCTCCGAGGGGAGTAGCAGCCGCCCTCTTTCGGGCCCAAAAGATAATGGAGTGGCCACAGATTAACATGCGTATGGGGCTATCCTTGCATCCTGCAAGATGAAAACAGAGATGTTATTGCAAGGAATCGACTTCACGCTGCTCCCCCCCACAGTTGGGGTATGCCCGGACGCTACATGCGTCACTTGCGCACGTAGCGCCTGTAGGTTGATGAATGCCAACGACCAATCTTTTGTATGTCTTCCCCTGACAGCCCTAACGCAGCTGCTGCCGAGGCTGCGCCAATGCGGACGGAGTGTAGGCCAAACTCTCTAGGCTGCAACCCTAAAGCCCCCAGCGCTCGTGAGAAAATTGCTCGAAACTGGAACAGTGTGAGGGGAGAACCATCCTCGTGCTGGAAGAGAGCCCCTGAGCATTCCCCCGAGAGAGCTGTGTACTCCCTTAACGCCGCCACTGGGCACAATGGCATTCCTACCACCTCCTTAAGGGTTACCGAGCAACCGATGCCTCTTTGGTCTGTCTTAGACCATCTGAGGTTAATTAAGACTCCTCCGGGCACCCAGGTTAGGTCCGCCCTCCGGAGGGCCCGCGCAGATTGATCAGTCTTGTTTTTTGCAAGGAACTCGCTGGGACGAAACGCGCCAAAGAAAGCTGTAAGCAATGCGGCCCTGAAAAGCTGAACCTCACATGGTGATGAACAAAGGGTTGAGAAGGTCCTCGCGATACCCCCAAGCAATTCTGGCGTGATGGGGCGCCTGTGGTCCCGGACAGGGGGTGTTTTCCTAGCGAAGCCTTCTAACATCCTCCGTACTCTGAAGTCCTCAGTGAAATCGGGGTAGCCCCCTGCTTTTGAAACAAAAGCTATGGCAGACATGAAGCCCGGGAGGGAGCTAACCGCCCTTCCGGACCGCTGCAGGTGGAGAAGGAAAAACAGCAAGTGCTCAACCGGCGCCGGCCACTGGATGGGCAGCCCGGCAGCCTGCCTAAATTCAGCAAACTCCGTTACCTTCCGTGAGTAGCCCCTCTGCGTGCTGGGCGCCAGTGAGGTGCATATGACCTCGTTTACTTCTGTAAGCCAAGGTCCCAAAGCCACGGAGGCATGTGGTCCGGGGATGGCGCTGCCCCAGGGGCAAGTTCCCAAAATCGGTCCTCCTGAAATCGAGACAAAGCATCCGCGATGCAATTCTCAACCCCTGGAACGTGTTGCACTACAAAAAGAGCATTGATGCGCAGGCATTGCAGAATGAACTGCCGCACAAGCCTCATGACCCTGGGGGATTTAGAAGACATCGAGTTCACTACGGCCACCACTGCCTGGTTATCGCACCAGAATCGCATGGAGGCGTTCTGGAACTCACCGGCCCAGATGTGCACTGCCACCACTATCGGGAAAAGCTCCAGGAAAGTAAGGTCGGCTGTGATGCCGCCCTGTGCCCAGCTCTGCGGCCACGGTGCAGCGCACCATCGTCTGCGGAAAAAGATGCCAAAACCAAAACCTCCCGCTGCGTCTGAGTGCACCTGCAAGTCAGCCTTGAGCAGCTGCTCAGAACGCCAGAACGACACCCCATTGAATTCCTCCAGGAAACGAAGCCAGACCACCATGTCTTCCCGCATGGCCTCTGTGACCCGGACCCTGTGATGTGGCAAGCGCAACCCCGCCATGGCCTCGCACAATCTACGCAGGAAAGCCCTCCCTGGCGTGACCACCCTGCAAGCAAAATTCAGGTGCCCTACCAGCGCCTGCAATTCCCGCAGCGTAATCTTCTTAGCCTGTATCACAGCCTGCAATCGGGACACTAGCGCTGCCAGCTTGTCGCTCGGTAGCCTGCTTGCCGCCGCCACTGAGTCAAGCTCGATGCCCAAAAAGGTCATGCGGGGAGAGGGGCCCTCTGTCTTATCCTGAGCCAGCGGCACCCCTAAATCGCGTGCTAGTGCCTCGAAAGTGGTGAGCAATCTCTGGCACTGACCTGTGCCAGCTGGACCCATAAAAATAAAGTCATCGAGATAGTGCGCAGTAGTTCGCACTCCGCACCGCTTCCGTAGGGCCCATTCCAGCATTGTACTAAAACACTCGAAAGTGGCACAACTCAGTGAACACCCCATTGGGAGTGACCGATCCAGATAAAATTGGCCCTGGAAGGCAAAGCCCAGCAGGCAGAAATCTGCTGGATGCACCGGAAGCAGGCGGAAAGCGGACTCGATATCACATTTAGCCATAAGCGCACCTGGGCCGCAGCGCCTCAATATGCGTACTGCCTGGTCGATAGACGTGTAGTAGACCGTGCACTACTGGTCGGGAATTCTGTCATTCACCGACGTCCCTTTGGGGTAGGACAGATGGTGAATGAGGCGGTATTCCCCTGGGGCCTTCTTAGGCACCACCCCCAACGGAGAAACCCGAAGGTCAGGCAAAGGGGGAGTAGGAAAAGGGCCCAGCACTCGCCCCAAACTCACCTCCTTGGCGATCTTCCTCTGGACTATGTCCTCCATGCCCTTGACTGACCTCAAGTTTTGAGCCAAGCTCACACCCTTGGGATGTGGTGAGTGTATCTGGAAACCCTGATTGAAACCTTCCCACAGGAATTCTGCTGCAGTGCGATCAGGGTAGTCGCGCAGCAGCTCGGCCAAAACCGGTAGCCTAATCGGACTTGGCCCCTTTGGGAGCGGGCGTGCCACCTGCACCCCCTCCCTTCTTCTGACCTGAGCCGCACCGCCTAGGTCTTCTGTCGCGATAACCCCTCGGGCAGGCGGTGATGGGGTGGCCTGCGCCGCACAGACCACAGTTGTGCTGGAAGGTACAGCCTGACCTAGAGCAGTACCCCGCCGAAGCATATTCATAGTAAGCCCGTGGGGGTTGAACCCGCCGGCCCGGCGCTACCACCTGTGGCAGCCCAGTCGGGCGCGCATTGCTGTTCTTGGCAATCAGGTGGCCGCTGTCCGAGCGCTCGCCCCCTGCAGCACCTCCCGCCATCACAAGTTGCATCCACAACTCTGAGTTCGTCCTCTCCCAAGAAAGCTGCGGATTATTTCCCAAGCGCATGCGGAACTGCTCGTCATACGCCAGCCAACCTGAACCAGAATATCCCCTAAAGGCTCTGTGAATCATGTCCAGGTACTTTACCAGCGCTGGGCCTCTGGACGGGTCTCTCTGCAGTACTACCCCCATGTATATGGTGAACCCTGTCAGCCAATTAGTCCAGTTCCGGTCAATTTTAGGCTTACAAACTGTCTGATGCTCTCTACTGCACTCCCCTGGCCTGCCCTCAGGCTCTGGCTCTCTGTGGAGAAGGCTGAAAAGGTCCACGTACTCACCCTTCCAAATCTTCTCCTTAATCGCCGGGGCCAAATGATCCCCCAGTGGAAGCGCCTCCTCCCCGTAAGGCATAGGGGGAAGGGGGGAGCCCCTTGAGCGACCGCCTTGGAAGCAGGGGCCAATAGTGGCCACGTACCCGCTGCCGGCCCTGCCCCACTCTGCACCGGCGTCCCAGCCTGCCAGGCCTGTGCTGCGCTGGCTGGCTGCAACGCTGGGCAAGCCTCACCCTGCCCCGCCAGGAGCTCGCCTGTCGCTGTAACCCCCGCCGCCAGCTGCGCCCCAGCTCCCTGGGCGCCATTCTGCGCTTGCGCAGGGCCTGACGTAGATGCTGCCAAATGGCGGGGCTGTGCAGTCTCCGCCACAGCCAAGCTGGGTGCAGGCTGAGGCAAACCTGGTTGCCCTTCCGGGCCATCAATTGTAGACCCTGGGCACCCCCGCTGGTTGTGCGGAATAACGCAACCTTCCCAGACTCCAGCAATTCCCTCCAAGCCTCTCCCTTCATACTCACCCATGCCGGCCTGGGTCCCCGTGTCGGGGCTGGGAACTGCCACATACGTGTAGGGGGCCTCTGCTGCATTGCTGTCTGCAGAGGCCGCTGGAGCTTCTCTCGCCGGTCAAAGCGTGGCCCAAAGCAGGCCTCTCAATTGCTGCTGGTGTCGCCGCTGTTGCCGGCCTGCAACCTTCCAAGGCTGTGAGCCTGTCCAAAATCCCTTGCAGGACATCGGACAGGGAGGAGCACGCCCGCTTCTCAGGCGGAGCATTGCCCCCCACTCGGGGAGTACCTGATGAAGGCACCGTCTCCCCTTGTACCGCCATGACCTGTGCAGCTATGTTAACCAGATCTGGTGTGGGAACGACCTGCCCCGCCGGAGAAGCCCCCGCGCTCCCGGCCGGCAATGCGGCAGCAGCCGCCTTGCGGTTGGCTCTACGCTGAGACCTATGCATGATGAAGAGAGATTGAGCAAGGAACAAGGCTAACCTGGAAGGGAAGCGATGAACAAGCAATTAGTGCCCGATACACTCGCCCGTATAACCCACATGAGCAGCGATTGCACCAGCACTGCAATCAAACCTCAATGGGGTGAGGAATGCCAAGACCCCACTTTCGCCCCACCTCCAGCCGCACCCCACCTTCAGGCAGCGCTGAAAAAAGGGGGGGAGCTGAACGAACAGAGGGGAAAAGACCGGCCCATTTTGCCCATGGGGGTGAATGAGGATCCCGCATCAGGTGCACCTAGGGGGTGTCCAGCCTACCCAGACGCCCTGCACTGCCACCGACGGCCAAATGGGGCCCGGGGTCTGAGGCACCCCTGCCGACACCTCGCGGGGGGTACCGCCCCCCAGCCACCCCCGCCAAGTGCGCTGCTGGGGCCCTGCCCCCCCACAGGCACTCGTTGCGCTGCGACCAGTGGTCCGGCAGGGACCCAGCCCGACCTGCAGGGAGGGAAACCCTCCCAAGATGGCGGCGAGGGGAGGCCGAAGGCCGACCCTCCCAACATGGTGACCGCCACAAACCCCGGGGGGGGCCACCACCCCCACGACCCCCGCCCAGCGCGCAGCCCACAAGCGGTGCTGACCGCGCCGTGGCCGTCGCTCCGGTGGGCCCGATCCGTCCGCCGCAAGCCAATGGCACATGGCAAAAGCCTCCCCGTCACCCCCCGCAAGCGCGTGGCGGGGGGGCCAGGCGCCGATCGCGCCGCGACAGCCGGCCAGGCGGGCCCTGCCCGGCCACAGCAAGCGCCCGGCAAGGAGGGAAAAACCCTCCCAAAATGGCGGCGAGGGGAGGCCGCAGGCCGCCCCTCCCAACATGGCGCACGGGCCATGCCCCGGGGGCGGCCACCCCCCGCTTGCGCTGCATAGGAGGGGGGCCCAGCCCCCCCAGCGCTGATTGCGCCACTTCAGACGGTCTTGCGGGGGCCAGCCAGGCCGCCGCAAGAATGCAGCAAGGGGGGAACAACTCTCCCAATATGGTGGCGAGGGGAGGCCGAGGGCCGGCACTCCCAACCTGGCGCCGGCCGCGCAAGCGCAAACCCGGCGCAGAGGGAGCGACCCTCCCAAAATGGCGCCCGCTCTGATGCGGGCAAAAAAAAAAACCCCCAAGATGGCGCCGGCCTCGCTTCGCGCATGCACGAAGGCTGGACCATCCCAAGATGGTGCCGGCCCAGCACTTCAGTGCCGATTTGCGCATGCGCGAAGGCCGAGACCATCCCAAGATGGCGCTGGCCCCGCGCATGCGCAGCAGGGGTAAAACGGAGGGTCATAAGATTTAGGCCCTCCCCAAGATGGCGGCCCCCACAGGTCCCGGGAGGCAGCCACCCTCCATCAGCGCCCGGACCACAGGCCCCCCCAGCAACCCACCTTGCTACCTGGGGCCCGCTCGCCCGAGGCCAGGGCCCCAAAGGAACAAAGAGAGCTGGCCTGGAGCGGCCCTGCAGCAAGCCACAGCACCTGATATTCCCAGGTGGTCTCCCATCCAAGAACCAACCAGGCCTGACCCTGCTAGCCTCTGAGATCCGACAAGATCCAGCATGTGCAGCTTGGACAGAGGGATTAAATCGGGTCCAACCGGAGGGGGAGGGGGGAGGGGGGGTGCATGCCGCATGGTGGGCACCATGGGAAATTGCAGAAAAAATTCCATGCAGGATATACCCCATTACCAGGGCAAACCAAGGGGGTGCGTCGGGCAGACCCTCCCCCCTCACCTTGCAATCCTAATTCTGCTGGGAAGCACCTACTGCTGATGTCCTCGATAAATACCAGAGCGCTGCAACTGCTGCTATTCCCACAGTGCCCACGTGCACAAAGAGGAAGAGGGCTGGGTCTCGTCCCTTTTTAAAGGACCACCGTAGCTGCCCAACCCAGCCCCCTACACCTCCCCCTTGGGGAGGGGCTCTCGTGTCCTGGTCAGGCATAACAAACTTCGATCACCTCCTTAAAGGGGGCGATCGTGAAACCCAGAGGTTGCATATAGTTCTCATGGTTTGTAACCAATTGAGTTACAATCCTCAATTACAGTTACTACGAAAGAGTCACAGGCCATAACTCTGTCTAATCTCCTCTTCCATAAATCTGTCCAAACACCTTCAGAGGCATCTTGACCAGCTGCCATCAAAACATTATGTGGCAAGGAGTTCCAAAGGTTACTTATGCACTGGGTAAAGAAATATTTCATTGTCTGTTCTAACTCTCCCACCAGTCCATTTTAGTGGATGCCCCCTGATTCTGGTGTTGTGCAAAAGGGAAAAGAACTTCCCTCCATCCACTCTATCCAGCCCATGTAAAATTTTATGTCTTAGTCATGTCCCCCTGCCTCAGGCACCTTCCTTCTAAACTGAATAGCCTCAAACATTCATGCTCAGTGATGCCCAGGTTCAGAAATGATATGTCTCTAAATACCAGTTGTAGGAGAGCAGTGGGAGACCACTAGTTCAACTCTTCCTTGCGAGAGTTGGTTGCAACCTGCTTGCAACCTCCAAGAGTTGTCTGGTTTTTAGAAGTTTACTTGTTAAGAAAAGAAAAAAGGAAAAAAAAAAGACCTGCAACCTTTCAATTCTGTATGCTGTAGCAGCAAAGGGAAATAAAGAAGCCCTGAATAGGAGTATTAGGGTCAAAACAGTATATTGTCCTGCAAGTTACATTGTAATTAGACCTTTGACAAATTAAATGACATTTTAAAGTGTCACTTAGGGCTATAACAGGGTAGCAGCCCTCGTCGCCATTCCAAACACATTTTTGAAGCCAGGCTAACGACCAAATTAAAGTCTTTCTTTGTCATTGTTCGCCTTAATACACTGCTCCCATTGATGGCTGTTCACAATGTTAAATGTAGACGATTGCCAAAAGAGCAAGATTAATGGAAACTTTCCTTGATCTATTTTACAATAAAAGACAGAGCAGTAAATTACACGCAGAACTCAATTACTAAGTGATAAAAGGCAAATAATAATCTTCACATCCATCAATGACATCAGCATTAATCATGTAATAAAACGCAACGCAAAAAAGGGCTTAATTAAACAGCAAAGTGAATTTGTAGGTCTCGGAGGGTCATAGCTCTGTGCCACTTCTGTCCATTAACTGTTGTTCAAACTTGAACCTGACTTAAAACTAATGCAGCTCTTGGGATGGAAAAGCACCATCATCTAAGCTCCTCAAAGTAAACTTTCTAAAATTCAATTTCCCCTGGATTCTGGCATTCTGAATTAGCTGATCTCAGTGCTTAATGTTTCTATAGTACCTCCTGAGTGGCAAAAGTGCTTCACATGTATGACCTTGATGCTATCCTTAAAACAACTGTTATTATCCCCATATCGCAGATGGGGAAGACTGAGGCTGAGAGGCAATGATTTGTCTAAAGCCCACCTAGTGAGTTTATGGCAAAGGTGGGAGATGAACCAGAGAAGTCCTGAATCACAGCCTTTTATTCCAGAGTAAATTTAATAAAGTCATAATTATCCATTGCTCCATTTTTTTTGCATGTCTGGGAGCCCAATCCTATCCAACTTTCCAGTGCTGGTGTAGCTGCAATGCAGCCCTGAGGCAAGGGGACACATGTCCCCTTACCTTGTGGAGGCCTCCATAACTAGCCTCCTACCAAAGGATGCAGTGCATATCCCATTGGCAGCCCAATCCTACCCACACTTTCCTGGGAGTAAGCTTTTGACTTTAATGAGACTTACTTCTGAGTAGACATGCATAGACATGCTTCTTAACTGACTTTAATGAGACTTACTTCTGAGTAGACATGCATAGGATTGGGCTGTGGCATGGCTACACCAGGACTAGAAAGTTGGATAGGATTTATTATTATTATTAACAGTATTTATATACCGCTTTTCAACTAAAAGTCACTAAAAAGTTCAGGATTTGGCCCTGAATTTTTTACAGACCTCTGATGTACAATGCATTTCAGACTTTATGTCTATCATTTGAGGGAATGTACAATGTAATGGCTAAGAAAGTTAATTGCAAATCAGAACTTCTCTGGTCTGACTCTCCTCTGACATGAATTCTCACTAGATGAACTTAGACGAGTCACTTCTCAGCTTCAACTGAAATATGAGGGTAAGGATAGTTATGTACTTGATAGGCTTGTTGCAAGGACAACATTCAGATAATACACATGAAGTTCTTTGCACACTCAGAAAGCATTACATAAACATTAAGCATTATTTTTTGTTGGTCCAATCCTTACTTTGTGCCAGTAGACACTTTGCAACATCTTCAAACAGCACTGGTGGGAAGCACCAGAACCTTCCTGCTGGTGCTGGCATGTGGAGGGACGCCCATCCGATCAGAAAGGAGAAGGGTCTTCTCAGTAGAGTGGCCCTAAAACTTTGTCATGCTCTCTCAGAAGAAGTACTGCAGTGCTCTTGTGGCGCCTTTGCAAGAAAAAGAGAAAGTAAGGTCAATCTATATCTCCTGCAGCCTCATTATCTCACAATTCCACATTCCAGTTCTTGTTATGTCACTCCTGGTTTGGTAGAGAGCAAGAGGGTGCACAACAAAAGACATGTCTTTGCCAACAATTATTCACCTCTTCCTAGACAAGCAGTTTTCATCTGGTGTGCCTGAATTTCTGTCTGAAGTCCTGGAGAGATTCTGACCTCATTGGATCAGTGTTCTATGGCAGCTTCCTAAGACAGTTTCTCCCAGATAGGGAGGACTTCTAAGGCCTAAAAATAATTTGCATTGCCTCCATTCAGGCCCTATTTGCTTCTCACCTTAACAATCTCTAAATATGGCATCCATTCCAATCAGCCAGCCTAGTCTCCTGATAAATCAGACAACAGAAACCTCAAGCAAGCAGCCACATTCTTATCTTGAATAGCTGAATATCCTTAAGTAGGGAAGCTTCTATACCAGGGGTGCCCAAACTCCAGCCTGGGGGCCACTTGCGGCCCTCAGGGGCTCCCAATCAGGCCCTCGGGGAGCCCCCCGTCTCCAATGAGTCTCTGGTCCTCCAGAGAATTGCTGGAGCCTGTACTGGCCCGACACAACTGTTCTCAGCATGAGGACAACTGTTTGACCTCTCACCTGAGCTGTGGGATGAGGGCTCCCTCCACTACTTGTTTCATGTCTGTGATGCAGCAGTGGCAGTGAAGGAAAGGCTGGCCTTGCTTTGTGCAAAGCCTTTTATAGGCTTTGAGCTATTGCAAGACCTTCATTCATTCATATAAGTTCCATCTCTAATAGATTCATTTATGTAAATTTGTTCAGATTTTAAATGGTAAATTAATTCTTTTTTTTTTCCTGGCCCCTGACACAGTGTCAGAGAGATGATGTGGCCCTCCTGCCAAAATGTTTGGACAACCCTGTTCTATACCATTGTGTGTGTGTGAACATTCTGCACTTGACACATGGGAAAGCAAGTTTTGACTTTCACTCTAAAAAATCAAAGCAGTAAACACCAATGAGATTTAGGGGATTGTTCATAACGGCGTTGTGGTGGATAAAAGTGTATACATGAACAATTCATAGCTTAGCTGTGCCAGCCTGAGTCTGTGCCAGTAAGAACATAAGAACATAAGAACAGCCCCACTGGATCAGGCCATAGGCCCATCTAGTCCAGCTTCCTGTATCTCACAGCGGCCCACCAAATGCCCCAGGGAGCACACCAGATAACAAGAGACCTCATCCTGGTGCTCTCCCCTACATCTGGCATTCTGACTTAACCCATTCCTAAAATCAGGAGGTTGCGCATACACATCATGGCTTGTACCCCATAATGGATTTTTCCTCCAGAAACTCGTCCAATCCCCTTTTAAAGGCGTCTAGGCTAGACGCCATCACCACATCCTGTGGCAAGGAGTTCCACAGACCGACCACGCGCTGAGTAAAGAAATATTTTCTTTTGTCTGTCCTAACCCGCCCAACACTCCATTTTAGTGGATGTCCCCTGGTTCTGGTATTATGTGAGAGTGTAAAGAGCATCTCCCTATCCACTCTGTCCATCCCCTGCATAATTTTGTATGTCTCAATCATGTCCCCCCTCAAGCGTCTCTTTTCTAGGCTGAAGAGGCCCAAACGCCGTAGCCTTTCCTCATAAGGAAGGTGCCCCAGCCCCGTAATCATCTTAGTCGCTCTCTTTTGCACCTTTTCCATTTCCACTA
This sequence comes from Tiliqua scincoides, assembly GCF_035046505.1. Taxonomy (NCBI): domain Eukaryota; kingdom Metazoa; phylum Chordata; class Lepidosauria; order Squamata; family Scincidae; genus Tiliqua; species Tiliqua scincoides. The sequence continues at coordinate 11,085,732 of NC_089832.1, forward strand.
TGTCTTTTTTGAGATGCGGCGACCAGAACTGGACACAATACTCCAGGTGTGGCCTTACCATAGATTTGTACAACGGCATTATAATACTAACCGTTTTGTTCTCAATACCTTTCCTAATGATCCCAAGCATAGAATTGGCCTTCTTCACTGCCACCGCACATTGGGTCGACACTTTCATCGACCTGTCCACCACCACCCCAAGATCTCTCTCCTGATCTGTCACAGACAGCTCAGAACCCATCAGCCTATATCTAAAGTTTTGATTTTTTGCCCCAATGTGCATGACTTTACACTTACTGACATTGAAGCGCATCTGCCATTTTGCTGCCCATTCTGCCAGTCTGGAGAGATCCTTCTGGAGCTCCTCACAATCACTTCTGGTCTTTACCACTCGAAAAAGTTTGGTGTCGTCTGCAAACTTAGCCACTTCACTGCTCAACCCTGTCTCCAGGTCATTTATGAAGAGGTTGAAAAGCACCGGTCCCAGGACAGATCCTTGGGGCACACCGCTTTTCACCTCTCTCCATTGTGAAAATTGCCCATTGACACCCACTCTCTGCTTCCTGGCCTCCAACCAGTTCTCAATCCACGAGAGGACCTGTCCTCTAATTCCCTGACTGTGGAGTTTTTTCAGTAGCCTTTGGTGAGGGACCGTGTCAAACGCCTTCTGAAAGTCCAGATATATAATGTCCACGGGTTCTCCTGCATCCACATGCCTGTTGACCTTTTCAAAGAATTCTATAAGGTTTGTGAGGCAAGACTTACCCTTACAGAAGCCATGCTGACTCTCCCTCAGCAAGGCCTGTTCGTCTGTGTTTTGAGATCCTATCTTTGATGAGGCATTCCACCATCTTACCTGGTATGGATGTTAGGCTGACCGGCCTATAGTTTCCCGGGTCCCCCCTCTTTCCCTTTTTAAAAATAGGCGTGACATTTGCTATCCTCCAATCTTCTGGTACCGTGGCCGTTTTGAGGGACAAGTTGCATACCTTAGTCAAGAGATCTGCAACTTCATTCTTCAATTCCTTAATAACCCTTGGGTGTATGCCATCAGGGCCCGGTGACTTATTGATCTTTAATTTATCAATGAGGTCTGAAACATCTTCTCTTTTAACCTCTATCTGACTTAACTCCTCGGTTAGGAGGGGCCGTTCGGGCAGCGGTATCTGCCCGAGGTCTTCTGCCGTGAAGACAGATGCAAAGAACTCATTTAATTTCTCTGCCATCTCTAAGTCTCCTTTTATCTCCCCTTTCCCTCCCTCACCATCCAGAGGGCCAACCGCTTCTCTGGCGGGTTTCCTGCTTCTAACATATTTGAAGAAGCTTTTATTATTCCCCTTAATGTTGCTGGCCATGCGTTCCTCATAGTCTCGCTTGGCCTCCCCTATCACCTTCTTACATTTCTTTTGCCACAGTTTATGTTCCTTCTTGAGTCTTCTTGAGTCTTCTTGAGGCTATTGCTAAAATGTCTTCTGCTGGTCTTTTAAAGTCATTTACTAGTAAACAAGAAAATACAGCCTGGAATATGCCCCCCCCCTTCCTTTAACATTTAGCTACCCACTTCTAAATAACACATTAAAGATACATACTTTGCCACTTGAGTATTTCTCACAAACACCAGATGACAAAAACACACTGAAAAGCAAAGATGTGAAATGACAGCTCTAGCTATTGGAGCTTGGCAACAGGAAACTGACAACTAATTCATTAACAGATGTGCTTCACTACAAATTGACATTTAAAGGAGTTTGCTGGTGAATGCAGTCAGAGTGGCCAGGAACTGGTGTAACTGGTGTCCCCCCCCCCCCCCCCGCAGCAACCTGTGCGGTATCAGTTGTGATGTCTATGTCTTATCAAAAATACGGGATTGGAGCCACAGCTCTCTATTTGCACAGAATGCTGAACAAGCCCAAGTTGGCATGATTGTGATGTGTAAATAATGGTACTGAAGTTTGGAATCAGAGAAGCTCAGCAGTGAACTTCCCCACTTCAGAAACTCCTGATGCCATTAAGAGCTGGGTTCAGGCTTGATAATGATCTCAACCCAGCACTGTTCTCCCTATTGCGGCTGATTCACTCCATCCAAATATCCTGGAAGACTTTTCCTGTAGCATGGATGTAATGTTTTAAGTTTTATCAGTACTGACAAGATAATGTCCTTTGTGCAAGGCCTTATGGGAGATGTAGCTTCCATGCATCTTAAAGCACTAGGATCCATGGGAACTAAGGTTACAAGGTTGGATGCGCCCTAAAAACCTCTGATTTCTGAGGCAGGGTCTGGTGGTGTCACAAAGTGGGGCCTGGTGATATCATAAGACTGCCAAACTCTGAAAAAAGATGCAAGAAAATCTAGTCCTTGGACTCTGCCTAATTGTAAATGCATTGAGCCCAGCAGTAATGGGACTAATTGGAGCCCAGCAGTAAAAGGGCCCAGAAGTGACCAAAGCTGGAGAAACAAGGTCATTTTTGGAAATCTCACAATCCTGATGGGAACTGAATTTGTCTTGCTCCTGAATCACTGCTGATCATGTCCTCAAAGTCATCGTGGCCACATGCATACATGAGAACGGCATTTCCCATGGATCCTTGCACTGAGGACCCTTCTGTAGTATTGAAGGTCAAATGGAAGTGGCACAGCAACATCTCAAGGCTACATCACTGGCAGCCCAATGAGACATTATCTCACAGCTTGGTGGAGCTTAAGCCATTTCTGCTCAATGTTGCATATATGCAACAGGGATAAAATATGTACACCTGTGGGCTGGGCAGAAATGGGTTAAATGAACTTTAATTTAGGGCACAATCCTAACCAACTTTCCAGCATCGAGGCAAAGACAATGCAGGAGGTCTGGCATCACTGGAGTTTAGCATTTCTGTTTGTTTGTCAACATTCTGAACAGCCCTGAACAGCCTGGATGTGGCATAGGAACACAGATAATTTCTATCAAAGATAACCTGCTTCACTGGCATCTGGCATTTCAAAACATACAGCCCTACATTTGTGGAGGAAATGACAAGCAGTGCCTACCCTGGAGCTCTTCAGTGGTGATTTATGGAGATCAAACATGACACCCCAGTTTCTGGCATCTAGTTCTATAAGGATTCTAGTGTTGGTATTGAACACAGAAAGCTGCCTTTATATTGATTTGGTCTGACTGGGAGAAGATCAGGCAAGCCCATGGGCAGGGAACTCTTCTGGTCATGCTGTCCGAGATCCTTTCAGCTGGACGTGCCAATGTGTGAAATATGGGACCTTGTTCATGCCAAACATGTGTTCCACAGAGCTCTGCCCCCCACCCACCCATCAAGGGTGGGGATCCTATTTTATGGGAAAATCAAATAATGCGGATAAATGTAGATAAGAAAAATAGAAAGTTATTATTAGTAATAGTATTACTATAGTATTTATATACTATAAATGTATAGTATATAGTATTTATATACTATAGCATGGGTGCCAAAACCCCGGCCCTGGGGCCACATGAGGCCCTCGAGGTTTCTCAATGCAGCCCTCAGGGAGTCCCCAGTCTCCAATGAGCCTCTGGCCCTCCAGAGATTTGTTGGAGCCCGCACTGGCCTGACACAACTGCTCTCAGCATGAGGGCAACTGTTTGACCTCTTGCGTGAGCTGTGGGATGAGGGCTCCCTCCACTGTTTGCTGTTTCATGTCTGTGATGCAGCAGAGGCAGCAAAGGAAAGGTCAGCCTTGCTTTGTGCAAGGCCTTTTATAGGCCTTGAGCTATTGCAAGACCTTCATTCATTCATATAAGTTCGTCTTCAATATATTCATTTATGTAAACTTATGCAAATGTATTCAAATTTAAATGTAAATTAATTCTTCCCCCCCCCCGGCCCCTGACACAGTGTCAGAAAGATGATGTGGCCCTCCAGCCAAAACTTTGGACACCCCTGTACTATAGTGATAGTAGACTTGAGGCTACGAGTAATAGACTCATAGACTTGAGGCTCACAGACACAAGGTGGATTATATAGGCAGCCTAACCATAAGTTTTTCATTATATAGGCAGCCTAACCATTTTTTTCTTTTCAAATGGGGTTTTTACAAGTGCTATACTATGAGAGAAACTCATAGAACGCTCCATTTATCCTGATGTCTCCCTTCATGGTGGGATCGTTGTTCTGTCTACACAGCTCTTGCACTTTCCAAGCTTCCACAGGCAGCTGCAAAATGCACCTTAGGCTGGTTCTCAGGATTTCTTGCCAGCTGACTCCCCCACACTACACCACATTCTTTTGTCTCTTGCCAGCAGCTTCCTGTTACCCTTTCAAGGTGAGACCCAGGCTGATCCTGCTTAACTTTTTCAGACAAGGTGATAGTTCAACCTCCAGCCCACATCTCCTGAGTTGCTCCACCAGGTGTCATTGACCGGTGGTCACTCCTCAGGTTCAGGACATTATGTGATGGTCAGAATGAATAGCCTTCCATCTTCACATTAATGAAAAGACAGCTAAGCAAGGGATCTAGGGATCAGCAAATTATGCTTAAGAAATCTTATCAAACTTCTGTTGGCATCCATTGAAATTCTGCAGAATCCCCAAATGTGCCCTGAATTTCACTTAGGCAAAATCTGGTTATAATTAAGAGATACAGATAACTTACCTTGAGAAAATTTTCCTGGTCTTATCAGTATCAGGCCCTAGCCCAGCTGCAAACCAAGCTATAGAACTAGGTATGCATGTGTGTGGGAGGGGGGGGAGTATATGAGGGCGAAACATGCCAGAAGAAGCTGGTTTGATCAAGACAGTCTGGGGTCGAGGGCCAGTTCAAGTCAATGATGATCAGAAAAGTCAGAGGCAGAAAGCATGGTTAGAACCAGGCAGGGGTCAAATGCCCAACTGGGTCAACAACAATCAAGAGGGTCAGAGGCAGCATGCATAAGAAGGGTGAATCTGGGGTCAAGAATCATAGGAGGAGATGTGTGCAAGAAAGTCCATGTGGCTAGTTGCTCAGACTGAGGAAGTTGGCCCTGGAGCAAGAATTATGCAGAGCCAGTCTGGTCCCTATAGTTTCTCAAGTTACCTGTGTAGGATTCAGCTTTGGTCATGGGTGTGTGTGTGTGCGGGGGGGGGGGGGGTGTTGCAAAACATCAGAAATTAGGTCAATAGCTTCCTCTTTCTTGGAGATGCCCTGATGGTTCAGGGAATAAGGCGCTGACATGCTACTACCACAACTCTCAGTTAGAAATTGTTTTGCCAAATTCCTGTCTGATGTTTTGCCTAAAGAATGTATGCCCACTTTAATTAGTTCCCCCAGTTTAACCACAGCTAGCTCTAGCAGTCGACTGTACTACCACTATACCCCAGCACCAGCAAAAAAGAGTAGCTTGGCTCTGAGGCTGCAGGGTCCCTCCTCCCAGTTCCTAAGACAGCAGTCCTTTCAGGTACAGCAGCACTACCTCAGCTCTCCACCACCTAGTAGTCTTTGATTAGTCCATTAGTTAGTCAGTGTGCAAGTTCATTGTTTATCTGTCCAAAATAAAATTGTTAGCTGGTCTGTTGGTCTGTTAGCAGAGTTGGTCTGTGAGTTAACAGATCAGTAGGTCAGTTAGCCAGAAAGTCAGTTCATTTAGCCAGAATCTTTGCCTCTGATGGAACCCCATGCCTCCCAGATTCACCAGAGCAAAGTGCCACTGCAGAATCACATCCTATATCCTTGCAATAACTTCTGCGATTCCAATACAGAAACCCATGGCACCATACAGACAAAGCACTTTTTAAATTTTATTTAAACAATCCTGGTCAAAATCCCTCTCCAGTTTCACTACAGGTGAAATTTCTATTCTCTATAGATCTATTTGCCTCCCTTGATATGCGCTAAGCCTTAATTCCATGAGCTGAAAGGAAAAACATGGTCCATTCAGTTACTAATGTCTATCTTGTTGCCAGTCTAGTAGCCCAATGCTGGCTCATTGTAGCATTTTAAGCTAGAGAGTGCAACAACCCCCAAATACCCATTTTCTAATTTAAGCTCATGAGGTACCTTCACTGAACTTTTTTTAAAAACAACAACCCAAACCTGGAAAATCCAGCTGCCAGAGATACAGCCACAGTGTCAGCCAAACTGTTTTAATTAGCCTCTTAGAAATGAAAGCTGTCAAAATACACCTCCCCAAATCTCTCACACCGCATTATTCTGATGAGTTGTTAATTAACATTAAGTTCACAATGGAAACGTGGATGCCAAATTACGGCTTCATTAGGTGTTAACATACCAACAACCAGACCATATGGATAATTGTAGCTGTGAACAGTGCACAGTGAGATTGGAACACCAATGTAGTTACAGCTATGTTCTGTATCCTGATCCTGAGCTATGTTGCTGGAGCCTATCCATTCCAGTTCCATGGATAAACGGCTAAACGGCTAAATGGATAAACGGCTAATACTAAATATTATGCATGCAAGACTGTACATTGACTTCATTGGTTTTGGGTAAGCCACTATGATTTTGGGTAGGCTGCATTTGTCTTGCGTAGGCTTGAGTAGACCTATGCCTCAGGGCACATCTTAAGTTGTGGTGGTTTTGTACTTAAGAGACATTAAGGGACTTAAGGGAGGCTGATCTTTAGAGCAGGGTTGCCCAAACCCCCTGCATTGCAGCCCTCGGGGACCCCCAATTGGCCCATGTGGAGCCCCCAGTCTTCAGTTTGCCTCTGGCCCACCACAGACTTGTGTCTACGCAGAGTCTGCGCTGGCTCAACACAACTGCTCTCAGCCCTACGGCCAATCTCTTGTGCAAGCTGCAGGCCAAGGACTTCCTCCACTGCATGCTGCTTGATGTCTTTAAAGCAGCAGCAGCAGCAAAGGAAAGGCTGTCCTTGCTTTGCACAAGGCCTTTTATAGGCCTTGAGCTATCGCAAGACCTTCATTCATTCATATACGTTCCATCTCTAATATATTCATTTATGTAAATTCATTCAAACTTTAAATGTTAATTGATTTTTTTTCCCCCAGCTCCCAACACAGTGCCAGAATGATGATGTGTTGAAAAGTTTGGACACCTCTGCTTTAGAGGGACAGTTTCCCCAGAGATCTAGGAGTCCTGCAACCATTTTATTGACAAATGACCCAGCTGGTGGGCAAGACAGGACTCCTGTTTCAAAGGGTCTACCTCTGAATTTGAATCCCAATTGAATCTGAATTTGAATCAGAGCCACTCTGAATTTGAATCTAGCAAGTGACTGAGTTCCAGATCATGACACTGAGCCAGAATCAGAAAAAAAGCAAAAACTAAAACAAACAAGAATAAACCAGGCAATAATCCCTCTGAGGCAGCACCCTCTGGGCTCCTCCAAACCTCCTGAAGAACTGGTATCTTTCATGCCAGGGACCTTCCAGTCCTCAGTGCCTTCCTGCACACTTCAAAGGAAAGGAATGCAATTATCATCAGAACAAGTTATATAGCCTCCTCTTTGTAGCAACAGAACATAAGAACATAAGAACAGCCCCACTGGATCAGGCCATAGGCCCATCTAGTCCAGCTTCCTGTATCTCACAGCGGCCCACCAAATGCCCCAAGGAGCACACCAGATAACAAGAGACCTGCATCCTGGTGCCCTCCCTTGCATCTAGCATTCTGACATAGCCCATTTCTAAACAGAACATCTATCCCTTCTATCACCAAGGACGTAAGGAGGACCCTGTTGGATCAGCCTAAAGATTCAGCCCAGTATCCTGTTTCCTAGTGTGGCAACCAAGTGTATCCAGGTAGCACACAAGTAGCAGAGTATGAAGACAAACCTCACCTCCTCTGTTGCCATCCAGTGACTGCTATTCAGGATCCTACTGCCTCTAAATATGGAGGCTCTCTTCAGCCATCTGTCCTCCTCCAGGGGCCATCACAAGGGCTCAAAAAGTCAATCCTAACTCCCCCACAAAGGTACTCCCATGCATCTGGTGCTGCTTCATTTATCTACAAGGTATACATGCTGGTTGTGTTTCCTTCTGGCTTTTCTGACCCTGGGTTGGCCTTCCTCACTGACCAGGATGCTACTTTCAAGGCCAGTATCCCCCACTCTCCTGATCTCAGTGGCCACCACTTAAGCAGAGGCATGCCTTTGTCCCCTGCAGGATGGAAAGTGGTGATGGGTTTAGTGGAGAGCCCAAGTCTACCCACCACTTTGGATGTGCCTCAAGGGGTGGGTCCTTTCAATCTCCCTAAGATCTCCCCCCCCATATGACTTTGCTCCAAGGACAGTTCTTCCTCTGCTGCTCCCTCTCTCTTGCCCATGGGCTGGCCTGAGGCCCTCTTCAGGGCCTGGCACCAGCCTAGTGCCATAAATGCCACTCCCCACTCCTCCAGCCTCTCACTGACACCAGATGATCCCACAGCCTGATGTCACACAACTTCCTGGTACCACTGCTTTTCCACTTCTACCTCCTTAGAAGTAGACCATCTCTGAATGCCAGATGCAAGGGTGTGGCCACAGAACAAGTGTATCTTCTTGTCTTGTGTGCTCCCTGAGACATCTGGGGGGCCACTGTGAGATATAAGAAGCTGGACTAGTTGGTCCTTATGATGCTCCTGTGTGATGACATAGAGAGATATCTTGGGTTGCCATTGATCTGGCTTTCTCCACCAGCAGTGGTGCTAGTGTGCTCGGCTCACACCATTATACCTAGCAGCCATTCACAGATCTATTATCTAAGAATGCACCTGTTATAGGTCAGCTAAGCTACAGGCCATATCATTTTTTTCTTATGATCTGTCATAGACATTTGAGCTATTACATGATTGAAAATATTAACAGGATACAGCACATAGGAGTGTTACACAAAATAAAAACAAAATGGTCTTCCAAAACCAGATATCTTATGGCAGCCACATAAAATGTGAGAAAAAGAATCAAAAGTGCAACTAATTGCATTTCTAATTACCTGTTCTGAAATGGAAGGGAAGGATTTTTTTACAAATGTTATCATCTGAGCTACTCACTGTAGCCATTCACAGAAGGTTTGAGACATATTATGACAAAGTTTGTTTCACCTTCCAGTGTGTCTCTCCTCCTGTTTCTCAAAGAGAAATATTGCCATCTTATGGTGTGTCCAATGAATTTATTTTGAGGCAGTCTAGTAAATTTGTTGAAAAAAGAGTAGCTCTACCTGTAAGAATTATAGCAGCTCCTAACATTTTATCCAAAGGGAAATTTGCAGAGGGTTTTGTCTCTTAAGGATGTTTGCAGAGGGTTTTGTCTCATAAGGGTTTTGTCTCTTAAGGTTTTGTCTCTTAAGGATGTATGAGCATCCCAATGTTTGACCTAAAATCAAGTTGAGTTTGTGGTCCAGTCAAACATCTACAAAAGCTTGAGTGCTATAGTGAACCATCCATTTGATGGCTTGCAGGAGGTCAGACAGGCCCACAAAAGGCCAAAACTCCATAGACACTGACCGTGTTTCTTTCTCTGTAAGCCAGCTGTTTTCAACCACTGTGCCATGGGACACTGGTGTGCCGTGGATGGTCTGCAGGTGTGCCATGGGAGTTTGGGGGAGGATCATTTGTTAGTAGGGCCACTGGGAGATGTGAACCCCCGGTGTCAGTGCGGTGTGCCTTATCAGTTGTCAAAAAACTGATGGTGTGCCTTGACAATTTTAGTGCCTTGTCAGTGTGCCATGAGATGAAAAAGACTGAAAATCACTGCTGTAAGCATTTTGATGGAGGCTGAAGACCTTGCTCTTTGTACAGACTTTCTGAGCCTGTTTGAATTTTGTGTTCCTTCATTTGCCCTTGTTTTAATCCTTGTTGTGTTTTATCGTTTTTTCTATTAACAATCTTTTTAATTGATACTGTAAGTTGCCTTGAGTCCTCCAAAGGGAGAAAAGCGGAGTAGAATTGTTTAATTAAATAATATGAAGGACTGAACCTGGGACTTCCGGCATGCAGAAACCATACTGATCAATAGTCTCATCCCATCTCTGCATTACACAGGTCTGCAACCAAAAAGCTATTTTCATAATTTTATCTGATTCTTATGTTTTTTGGTGCGCTGAATTCGAAATTGACCACCATTTTTTCCTGGGACGTCAGGTTTTTTCACAGTCGAAATGTGCCTTGGTCAAACAGGTAGCTGGAAATTGCTAAATTTTAAATTCATCATACTTGGGGGGGGGGGGAACTGAACATGGAAAAACAAATTTATTTTCTCTGCCAGTGCTCCCAAAAACATGAAAATACATGTTTATTGGTCCTGGTGGTGATCACTGCATTGTTGAGTGTGCTTGCTAGGGCATGCCCGGACATGTTCTTTCCTCCACAATCTTGTATTTCATTTTAGTCGTCATCCTGCTATTGTCTGTGTGGTTCAAAATTAGTGCAATGCCTCCAAGAAAGTGTGTAAATTTGCTTGACAGTTTTTGTTTCATATGTGGAGAGTTCATGGTGAAAAAGCATGGTGAAAAAGCATGGTGAATATTACGGATTTTGTTAAGAAAGTTTATTTCATTTATTTTAAATTAAAACTTGGTGACCAAGATAAAGTTTGGACTCCTCATAAAGTATGTAAGTGGTGCGTTGAAGATCTTCGTAATTGGTCAAAAGGCAAGATAAAAGCTTTTCGATTTGGAATTCCTATGATGTGGCGCGAGCCAAAGAATCATAGTGATGATTGTTATTTCTGTTCCTGTGATGTGAAGGGGTACAATTCAAAGTGGAAGTGCACCATCACGTATCCCAATCTTCCTTCTGCTATTTGTCCCATTCCCCATGGTCCAGACATCCCTGTGCCCGACCCTCCTACAAACCTGGATGAAGTCAATTGTCCTGACGAGAATGGAACTGTACCTCAGCCTGAAGATGGATCAAGTTCTTCAGATGTTGAAGTTGACGAACCAAAACTTTTCTCGCAAGAGGAACTCAATGATTTGGTGAGAGACCTAGATCTACCTAAGCAATCTGCTGAATTACTTGGTTCGAGACTTAAAAGCAAAAATTTGTTGATGGAAGGTACATCTTTTGCATGGTACAGACATCGGGAAAAAGACTTTCTGTCTTACTTTTTTCATGAGGGCAATTTGGTGTTTTGCTCTGATTTAGAGGGGTTGATGTCTCAGTTCCACATTCAGTAAGATCCTTCTGAATGGAGGCTTTTCATTGACTCTTCCAAAAGCAATGTGCTTCACCATTGTGAAGCAGTTTTACTTCACAATGGTGGCTGTTATGCGTCCATTCCTGTTGCTCATTCAGTGTACTTGAAGGAGACTTATGAGAACTTGGAGTTGGTACTCAAGAAAGTGGGTTATCAAAACCAAAACTGGTTGGTATGTGGGGATTTAAAAGTATTGTGTATGCTGCTGGGACAATAGGCTGGGTACACCAAATACCCTTGTTTTCTATGTTTATGGGACAGTAGAGACCGACAAAATCACTGGAAGCAAAAAATTGGCCACCAAGAAGTCTAGTTGTTGGTGAAAAGAATGTTATCAGAAAATACATTGGTACCCCCTGAGAAGGTTTTATTACCACGACTCCATATAAAATTAGGATTAATGAAGCAATTTGTTAAGGCATTTCCCAAAGATAGCGAATGCTTCAAGTACTTGGGATCCAAGTTTCCAGGTTTAACGGAGGCAAAACTGAAAGAGGGGTTTTTTGTTGGCCTGGATATTAGAAAACTCATATCCGATAAAGACTTCATCAGTTCTATGACTCCAACTCAAAAAGAAGCATGGGTTGCCTTTACTGTGGTCATAAATAACTTTTTGGGAAACCAAAAGGACCCAAATTACAAGGAAATGGTGAAAACAATGTTGAAAGCATTCCACGAGCTTGGTTGCTCCATGAGCTTAAAAGTCCATTTTCTCAACTCACACCTTGACTATTTTCCTGAAAATTTGGGAGCAGTGAGTGAAGAGCAGGGAGAACGTTTCCATCAAGATATAAAAGAAATGGAAAGAAGGTATCAAGGGAAATGGAGTGTAACGATGATGGCTGACTACTGCTGGATGTTGTATAGGGATCTTCCAGAAGCAACCTACAAGAGGAAAAGCTCAAAAAGAAGTTTAGAGTTTAAAAAAAGACGATTTCACAAGCAATCTACTTGAGTGTGGTGTTAATTTTGTTGTCACCTGTGCAAATGAGTTAATATTTTTCATGTAAATAAAATATTTGCGTTAAGAGATTTTTTAAAACGATGACCACCCATTTGTTCGAAAACCTGACGTCCCAGGACAAAACTGCTATCGTTTTTGGATTCAGCGCACAAAAAAACGTAAGAATCAGTCAACAAAAGCAAAACAGCTGTCCAAAAATTTTTTTTTTGCAGACCTGTGCTATTTAACTCTTTCCTGTGACTGTAACTCTTTATTTATCTCAATCTTCTGCATGCTGCTACAATCTCCATTTGGCTGGCCATCTTTTTATCATCATCATCTGTGTTTAATAGTGCACAGGGTTAGGTCACCCCAGTAGACTCTGATGTCCCCCAATCAAATATATTATTGCAGTCAATCAACATACTCAGTTATTTTCAATCTTTGTCCTCAAATAAGATGACAGGGAAATTACAAGGCTCAGAGTAGAAAACTGTTCAGTTTGGCTTTCTGGTCATTTTTTTTTCTTATTGACTGTTTTGCTTTTGGAAAGCATATTATTCAGCATATAGGCCACTACAAACCCTATCCAATAGTCCCTGAAGAAAAACTTTATAGCTGACAAGCTCTGAAAAAGAAACGTATTATTCACATCTGAAGCTCTTGCAAGTCCACATTTCCGACTTTTTCCCCATTTAAACCATAAAGGAATAATAACCAGCAGAACATAGTCAACGAACAAATTTCTCATCACCTAAGTAAATCAGTCTTGCAAGACTTATGCTTTGAGTATTTGCTTGCCACACTTCTTCCACATTCTCACATTAAATAGTGCCAGAGACACAGCAGAGGCATGTAATTTTTTTTCACATGATAATGTTAAACATCAAATTGAACTTCCCAATTTGATTCCAAGCACCTTTATCCCAGAATTGCCTCTGGACAATTCTATGTGATCCTGTGCTGTATAATTTGTATTTATAGTATACACCAGGGGTGCTCACACTTTTTTGGCTTGAACTTTGAAACCCAGCAAGGCCCAGAGATCTACCAGAGTTTTTTTAAAATCCCATTATAGTCAGTGGGGCTTACTCCTGTGTAAATGTGGACAGAATTGCAACCTCAGAGCCCAACTCTATGGTGTCTACTCAGAAGTAAGTCCCATGCTAGTCAATGGGGACTACTCTCCGGTAAGTGTGGATAGGAGCTTTAGAGCAGGAGTGCTCAAACTTTCAACTTTAGGGATCCTGGACCTTTAAAATTGTGTAGGAGAGAATTTCAGCAGGTGCACCTGCTGAAATTCTCTCTTCTATACACTTGTTAAAGGTCCAGCATCCCTAAAGTTGAAAGTTTGAGCACCCCTGCTTTAGAGCCCAATCTTTTGCATGTCCCCACAGAAGCAAGCTCCATGCTAGTCAATGGGGCTTACTCCAGGGTAAGTGTGGAGAGGATTGCAGCTTGTGTGCCCAAGCCTAAGCCTGTCTCCTCAGAAGTAAGTCCCATGGTAGTCAATGGGGCTTACTCCTGGGTAAGTGAGGAGAGGACCACAGCCTTGGGCACCTGCATCTCTCAATTGCTGCTGAACTTCCCCAGCTGGAGGCTGCCACCACCTTGCATCAGCAGCACTTCTGAGTGGCCCCAAGCAACTCCTCCAGACAGTCCCGGGCTGCTCCCGAGCCCTTCTGGAGATGCTCCTCAGGTTCTCCAAGGCACAACCGAAGTTCTGCTCCAAGCCTTCCTTGCAAAGTCAAGCCCAACCCTTGTTTAGCTCCACTACAGTTACCAGGGTGTAAGAACCATTGAGTATAATGGGACTTACTTCTGAGTAGACAGGCATAGGATTGATCCTATGCACATTTACCTGGGAGTAAGCACCATTGCCTATAATGGAATTTAATTCAGGGTAGAACAAGCATAGGACTGTGTTGTAGGGCTGCAATCCTATCCATACTTTCCTGGGAGCAAGTCCCATTGATTATAATGAGATGTACTTCTGAGTAGACGTGCATGGGATTGGGCTTCAAAGCCCATTTTATCAGATGCATAAAGTGTCTGCATTTAGCAAACAGATGCACAGGGGGATACAAAGAAAAAGTTATAGGGGAAAAAGTGAATAACATGTTTTCTGCATGTTTACTCAGAAGTAAATCTGTGTTCAAAGGATTCACCTCCAGGGAAGTGTGAAGTGATGGTACAAAACAACCTCGCAGTTCCATTGGGACTGAACTGAATATGTGGCTCAGTTTTAGTTCCATGAAGCCAGAGCCCCATCCTATGCATGTCTACTCAGAAGTAAGCCCCATTAGAGCCAGTGGGGCTTCCTCCCAGGAAAGTGTGGACAAGCTTGCAGCCTCAGTGCCCCATCCTAGGCATGTCTACTCAGCAGAAAGCCCCATTAGAGCCAACAGGGCTTACTCCCATGTAAGTGGCTAGCACTGCAGCCCCAGCCAGGCTCCTTCCCACACGTACCTCGTATCATCGGTGAAGAAGCGCGCCTGAAGCTGAGCCATCGCAAGAGCCCGAGCTGGTGATGCAAAGGGCAGAAATCCGCAGCCTGCCTGCTGCCCCGGTTGGGAGAGGTAAGCTAGAGCTCAGCAATCGATTAGTGAGGGCTGTCCTGCAAAGTCAAGCCCAACCCTTTAGCAGCTAAAGGCAAAATGAGTCAATCACGGAGCCCTTAGTCTATAGACTAGAGTAGACTAAGGGCTCCGCGATTGACTCATTTTGCCTCGCGATCGACTGGTAGATCGGGATCGATGTGTTGAGCACCCCTGGTATACACTGTCTTGTTGAAACTCACTCACTCACTCACTCATGGAGTATTTTTGTTCCTGTTGTACAAATTCCTGTGGACCAAAACAAACAAAAGAGACAACAGCATGACATTTGAAAGTATAGTATCATGAACCCTTGATCCATTTGATTCTATTTATATCTTACTCTCCAGAAACAGTGGACTCTGCTTCCAGAAGCCTGCCAAGATCCATCAAACCCCTAACTTAGAGCAAGACAGGTAAGGGGCTCAGGGGCAAGCTAACCTATCTTTCAGGCTGGCGCTGGAGTGCTCTACTATTCTGGCACTCTAAGAATGGGGACATTCCTCCACTTCTTCAGGGTGCTCCAAGAATGGGGATGACTGAAGAAGTGGAGGAACTCCATTCCTAGAGTGGCCTGGTTGCAAGTGCTTGTACCTTTGGAGACTTAGAAGGAAGGCAGGTTGACCCCAAGTCACTTCTAAAATTTACTAGCTCTGGAGAGCAGTGTCAAGGGAGTTTTCTAAAGTAGGGGCTTAACAACTAAGGGGGAAAGGGGTTCCAGATTTAACAGACTTTCAGCATTAAGAGAACATTTAAATCAGTAGTCCCAAAACTTCTCAGTGCTGCAGCCCAACTCGTCCTCTGTGATGAGTCACAATGCAGTGCTTCTGGTAGTGCCAAAATGCCTTATTGGGAGGCCCTGGAAGCCTCTTCCAGGTTGCACCAGGCCTGTGACCCACACTACCCACACAACTCCCACACCTCCATGGGTCTCAGAATGGCCTGCAGGAGCATCCAGAAGTGACTTCTGATCAAATTGGAAGATGCTTCTGGTCACTTTCTGAGCCTATGGAGAGTGGGTGTCAGGTCCTGTGTGACTCAGAAGATACCTCCAGGATCTCCTAATAAGGTAGTCTGGCACTACAAGGAGCATTGTGTCAGGCCCAGTGCACATGGGGTTGCAATCCACCAGTGAGTTGTGAGCCACAGTCTGGGAAATGCTGCATTAAATCAAGGATTCACTGTATTCCAGTTTTATCTACCAACACGAAACCTAACTACTTCCTGTGTTATCAGTCAGCCTTTGTTGCCTGTTCCTTCTCATCCCCTCTCTTTGCTATTTGTTTATCAGAGTTCCAGTGAAACTCTTCAAGCTTGACCTTGGGGAAGAACTTTGGGGGCTCAAACTACAAGGGAATTTTCAAAGCTCTCCAAACTCTTCTCTGAGTTACAACTTGGAAAAGTTTGCACACATCAAGGGCTTTCTTGAGGTGTTTAATCAGAGCGCTGATTGGGAAGGTAGACAGGGCCTTACGTCCAGCAGTACGTGCATACCAAGGCTCTTGGTGTCGTAAAGCACATTCACAGCACCCAGGGAGCAAGGAGCACTGGTGCTGGGTCACCGCCAAGAGAGCACTGGTGTGGAGCAGCCAGCAGTAAGTATTGCTGCTGGCTAGCAGAGCAGATTTGGAGCACCTGGGAGAAGGGTGGGGGAGGGCGGAATTGGGTGGAGAAGGCGGACAGGGCCCAGGAGGAGGGGAGGACATGGCTAAGGCTTCTGCTGCCACATCCCCTCCCTGCCCAGAAAGCCCAACACAGCCCTCCTCGATTCTGCACCTGCTCAATAGGGGGTGCAGATCCAAGAAGACCCATTGCCACTGGCTGCGTTCTACCTGGGGTAAAATGCTCACTTACCACGAGGAGACCCCAGTGGCTGCCTCAGCACCTGGGGCAGCCATTTTGGCGCCACTATTCTCCCGGGCACTGGGGCGGATAGGATTGGGCTGTAAAGGAGCTGAAAATTACCATAGTGGAAATTTCACATGCTCCAATTCTGGAATTAATTTTAGGCATTCTCCCAGTTGCACCGGAATTCAGAAGCAGTGGCACGCAGACAGAACCAACCTAGAGGAACAAATATGGAGAAATTGCTCGTCTCTAGTTTCCAGCATATCCGAGGTTATTATTATGATTAATAACTACTTATGATGGTACATAAACGGCAAAGGCACCGACGATTCATCTACTCTCACTACAGTTCCTTTAGAAAGTGATGCTCTTTTGACACTGCCAGCTCCCGTCCACAATACCTTACAATTGCAGTCTATTTCTTTTCATTCTGCCTGAATAGCTGTACCCAATTTTCCTGCTGATACTACGATACAAAAGTCGATCTAAAACTAAACTCAGCACAATCTGCTTTTTCAAGAAGTTTGCTTTCCGCTCCAATCTCTGCAGGGAAGCTGCTGAGCTTCAGACAGGACTGCCAGTCACCAATTGTTAATTTTGGCACCAGAAGCTGGCTGGGAGACTCATTCAATTTGGGGATGGGAGTTATTTATGAAAGATGTATTTCTTTCAAGGGGGACCGTGTATACACAAACTGTTTCTCCTAATGGTTCCTGACATTTTGGGCAATATACCTTCTGATTGGGTGACAGGAACAATTACAGAGTCATCGTCTTTTTGAAATTTACATCTGTTCAAAAGGAAGCCAGTTAATTATTTCTATTCTCAGGGGGTAAAAAGCAAGAAATCTTGCTCCAGAGAAGGGAAACATCAAAAATAATTACAAAAAATGACTCTCGAGACCTTCAAAGAAAGGAAAATAATTTCTTTTGTAAAGCCAGCCAGCCCGCTTATTTTTAAACTCTATTTACACACTCTGTCTCACAGTCAAAGTAACACAATAAATCTTTTATCTGCATAAGAAGATAATAGAATTTTTTTTATTGGAATGAGCATTTTAATAAATAGAGTGCTCCCAATGTTGGCAGTGAAATTAAAGCTTAGTCAACAAGAAATGTATCAACGACTGATATGGATAATTTTGTAGAAAAATCCCCTATTCCACAGAAAGTTCCATCGAGAGCAGTGGTCTTCAACCTCTTCCATGCCACAACCCCAATAGATAAACAAACAAATGTATGTATGCATGTAGACATGCATGCAACCAAGATGCCACCACTGATCCTTCACCAATCACAGGACCCTATCCACCCACCCTATTTCTATTGTCACACACTTCTTGCCCTGTTTTCCCCTCCCAGCCCTGTTCACTATAACCAAATATTCTTTTTAGAGTGAGCAGAAAAAGTTACCATGAAACCTGACACTAGTGAAAGTTACTCTAGCACAATTGCTACGAACCTGAGCAGGATTGGGACACAATCCAATACACAAGATGCCTCCCCCTTTACCTGGTGGTGCTCTAATCCAGTGGTCTTCAACCTTTTTCATTCCTGTAAATTGCCACAACCCTACAACTGAGGCTTGGGGTCCTGAAAATCTTAAAGAGGGACACATTATAAGTAGAAGTTCCCCATCCCCATCAAAAAAAAATTACTTTTGCATTAATATAGGTGTGGGCAAACTTTCAAATTTAGGGCTCATGGACCTTTGTGCATGAGCCTTAAATCGTGCAGAACAATTGTGCAGGAGTGAGAAATTCAGCAGGTGCAGCTTGTCATCTGAAAATGGCAAAATTTGCCCTATTTTAATGTAAGGCAAAAATTCTAACCAAATTTCCAACCCTGGAATATCTTTGGCAATGGGGCACGTACTGCATCCTGCAGTTAGGGAGCAATCACAGAGACCTTCTCCAGGTAAGAGAATGTTTGTAACCTTACTTTAGAGCTTCATTGCCCTTACCTTGGAGCTGGAAAATAGGTTAGGATTGCACCCTATTTGATCAGGTCCTACCCTCTGAGGCAACAGAGAACAATTTTTTGCCCTCTTTTGTGAAAGTTCTTCGGGCATTTGAAGAGAGCTATCATGGGAAGTATGATACCCTCCTGTCAGTCCTCTCTTCTCATGGCCAAACATAGACTAACGGAATCATAGAATTGGGGGCCTAATTGGTCATCTAGTTGAACCCCCCTGCCTTAGGCAGGAAATCCTCTTGGAGCATCTCCAACAGGTGCTTGTCGAGCCTCTGCTTGAATATCTCCAGTGAGGAAGAGTCCACCACCTCTCTTGGTAATCTGTTCCACTGCCGAAATGTGCTGACTGTCAGGAATTTGTTCCTGATGTCAAAATCTCCTCTCTTGCAGTTTGTACCCACTGGTTCTAGTTCTGCTTTCAGAGACAGCTGAGAATAAATTAGTCCCTTCTTCCATATGACAACCCTTTAGGTATTTGAAGACTGCTACCATATCCCCTCTCAGCCTTCTCTTCTCCAGGCTGAACATACCAAGTTCCCTCAACCTTTCCATGTAGGGCTCGTCCTCCAGCCCCCTGATCATCCTCATTGCTCTCCTCCAAACCTGCTCCAGTTTGGCTGCATCTTTCTTAAAGTGGGATGCCCAGAATTGGACACAATACTCCAGGAACATCCTCTCGGGGCTGGGGATAAGAATAGGCCCTCAGTTTGGCTGTACTTGTCGTAAACAGCCACCGGGTAGATGGGACTCCTTAGCCTGGGAAGGCAGCTCATCTCAGAGAAGGAAAACTCTGACCCCAAACTTCCACTGCCTTGTGGAGTTATGGAAAAGGCTTCAGGAGTCAACCTCGAGGCAAAATCCGGAGCCGGAGTCCCTGAGGCAGTTCATGGCTGAACACAGTCACGTTCTGGCAACTCCTGCGATGCCGCTGGAACCAACCGTATTGGCTTCTGCCATTCCATTGGACCATTTCAGTGACATGGAGAGGGGGGATTTGCTGCATGGGAAACAGTCTATCCTCCATATCTACTTTACCCAGGCTTCACGCACTGGAGAGGACACTGTTCCAGAACCACCATTCAGAGCGCGATACCATAGTCTTCCAAGACTGAAGGATGCCAACTCCAGGAACGTATGTAGCTCCTTCAATATTTTCCCATAAGATGGTATTTTTTTCCAGATCTCTGACCATCTTTGTGGCACTTCTGTGAGCTCTTTCCAAGTTGTCTAGAATCCTTCTTACACATCACTGTATTCAAGGAATCAAGGCATTTTCAAATTTTCCTCTGCACTTTCTTCATTGTTGAAGTACCAATTTCATGACATTTCCAGGGTGAATGAACAGTGTGACCTCTGTGCATTCAATCAAATGTCTGCTTGGTGTGTACACATGTGTGGGACTGTCTAAATGCAAGTAGGGACTTTGAGTTTCCAGAATTCTAGATAGTCTGATGAACATACACCTATATATGTATACATATGTTCAACTGAATAACCATAGATTGGAGGACTGCCACCACGATCTTGCCCACATGCATCTTTGCTCACTCTTGATGTTTCATGAGAGCAATGGCTTTTGAATTTTCCCTACAATTCATACTTTGACAGCATGTTTTTCACATACTTTGTTGTACCCATTTCCAAAAATAGCAGGTGCCATTTTGAGGCTCTTTTCTTCTCAGTTCCTCAAATATCTAAATGAATCCTAATTAAAGAAGATGGTCCAAGAAAGCAAAATGGCATCAGTGAGGAGCACAGAAACATGTTTCCGTTCATTCCCAAATCAAAATCAAGCAAGGCATTGAAGGCAATGCATCATTGATTTTTAACGATGCCATGGCAGGGAGGGGGGCTCTTTGTTGAAGCAAAAATGGCCAAGTTGATTTTACATGAGATTTTTCTTATCTAAAAGGAGCACTAGATGGTGCTAGCATTAAGGAGAAAAGCCATCTTAATATATTTTCTTTTCTCCCACTTTTGAGTTACGACCACAGAAACCATTTCATAAATGCTGCTGCTACATCAGAACAGCATTATCTGTTGAAGTCATAAAGAAGAACAACAAAAAAGGCAAAGTCAAAGGAATCTGAAGCTTTACATTTACTACATCTAGACTTATAAGAAGTGTATTTCAAAATCATAGGAAAGATTTCAAGGAGCGTTGACTATGAAGTCTGAAACAGCAGCTGGGGGGGCACAGGCAGGGATTCCTAAAATCTTAAGCTATTTCCACTACAATTACTTACTATTTTTTGAGACACTCTCTGGTCACTTTCTGCTTGCAGTGAATTTTAATCTACCCAGCCCACCCTAGAACACGTCCACATTGATGGTGAGGTTATAGCAGTATTTGGGAACAGTTTTCAAATGTTGCCGCGAAAGAAAACCAGATATACAGCCCCCACTTTTGAGTTGCTGCTCTGGGTGAGGGAAATGTGAGACTGTGATAGTGCAAGCCTATAATTTTTACTTAGAAAACTCCCACTGTGTTCAGTATGGCTTAGTCCCATATAAATGTATAATGCATTGGTATATTAAAAGAATAACCACACCACCTCCAATAAGAATATTTTTCCTGATAGATTCTGTCAGGAGCCCTAGGAATAGGGGGAGGACTTAGGCTTCAGACTGTCACTGGGTCCCCATCTGTATAGGATCAGAAGCCTAAGCAGTGCTTCCAGGGCCACACCTGGCTTATCTCCTCCAGCCTGCCTCCCTCTTCCTCCCCTAGGCCATAGAACAGAGGCAGGGATGGGCCCACTATCACAACAGCCTCCCGGGGTTCTGGAGACTCTCTCCCATCCAACCTCTAGCTCTCCAGCCAGCAACCCCTTTCTCACCCCTGACTGACTCCTTATATTCCCCTAGCTTGTCCCTCCCTCCTTCCCAGTTCAACCCACCTGGCCTGGTCATCCTCTGGGTTCTAAGCTTTACATAGAAGATTGGTGGTGGAGAAGCTCCTGCAACAACTTTCTACCCCTTGCATATACATACAGCTTCATCTGCTACGGACTGAGAGACTACCTGTAGTGTAAGAAGGAATGTGTCAAAACCTGGTTGCTGGAGATTTCCGTTTGAGTTCCCTGCCCCATCACCTTACAGGCAACACGCAAAAGCTGTCCTTGAAATTTCGAAGATTCTGAAAGCATAATTACAGTAGTGTTTATGCCTCTGTAGGCATTTTCTGTCCCACTTGAACAGGAGCACATGGCTGATGTACCAACTGTACCAGTTGATTACATGTGCCTGAAACCAAAGCATCACTTTCCTATGAGACAGCACCAGCACATGAGCAATTTGATAGAGCAGGAGTCACAGTCAAACACTGACTCCCCCTTAAGAGGAGGTTTAGATGAACTCCTTTCTCTCATCTGAAAAAAGTCAGCTCCTTGAATTTGTCATAAAGCACTTTTTCCTCATGAAAATAAGGATGGTTTTTGTTTCAACCTGAGACCACCTGTAGAAACAACACATTAAATTCAAAGTGGAGAAAGTTAATTTTTCACTTGTTTGCTTTGTTTAGACAACTGGATCATGAGTGCTGAGAGCGAAAAAAAAATTAATCCCAATTGCACTCAAAAATGTAACAATTATTCTTCTCATCAAGAAGAGTTATTATCCTGCCTCAGAAACATCAGCAACACTGAGTCTGGCTAGATTTAGCTGCATTATTATTATTTTTTTTCAAATTTCCTCGATTGTGGCAGTCCTTTTAGGTATCCCTCGGTGGAAACTCAAGCAATCTTGATTTTGATCATGTGTCATTGTTTCAGCCATCAAAAAATAAATCTTTCCAATTTATTTTTGCTTGTGAACATTCAAATGTACATTATTCCAACTGTTCTTTTTAATTCAGCAAAGACGCTAACAACTGATTAGACATTTTTTAAAAAATCAGTTTGGAAACATAACAAGCACCGCTTAATGATTTATGTTCTAATTCATTTCAGTTCACTTTGCAAATAAACTGCTCCGTATCCCATTTAAACAAAAATCACAAATCTGATCATATTTTAAAACATGCCCCAGTTCCTTATTACAAAGAACACTGTATGGAAAAGGTATACATCATCCTTAAAGTTATTATTTCAGCCTGGGAAGCCCAATCTTAAAGGGACTGCCCACGACCTGATACAGTGGTACCAAAATAGTCACCACTGTATCCCACGTGGGCAGGGAGGTAGCCGGAGGTCTCCTTGAGGTAAGGGAACATTTGTTCCCTTACCTCATGTCAACCTTAGTCTGCCAGTTAGGCTACTCAATCCCTGGCTCTGAACTGAGTAGCCTTGTGGAGGACTTTCAAGTCTGGGAAAGGGAGTTGACCCTCTTGGAAAGGGGGTTCAGGTGATCCATGGGGGAGAGCTAGATCTGGAGATGCTGGAAGTGACAGAAGGCAATTTGTTGTTTTTTTCTGAGACCTCACAGACCACTTCACAGGGTCCAACAGGGCACAGATTGGGAACCAGTGTTCTAAACATGGATGCAATAGTATGGGAAGAAGTCATCCCTCAGTGACTCCCATACTTCTGTGGTAATGTATGGAGGCAAATCAGCTCCACCCATATTTCAGATGTTTTCACAGATGTCCTAATCTGATTCCTGTTTGCAACAGTCATCACTTAAAGAGTACTCATCCATCGGTTTCAAGGACGACAGGTCGACAGGCTTGGTAATATCCAGCATCTCCAACTCTGGATGAGCTCCAGGCTGAACCAATGGCTCAAGGAGGGACCCCTGAAAACAGAGCTAATAAGAATTTACTG
This sequence comes from Tiliqua scincoides, assembly GCF_035046505.1. NCBI lineage: Eukaryota > Metazoa > Chordata > Lepidosauria > Squamata > Scincidae > Tiliqua > Tiliqua scincoides. The sequence goes on from NC_089832.1 coordinate 11,108,958, forward strand.
CATTTTCATGACCTGAATGTGGCCCGCATACTTGACTGTTTGACATATTGATTTCCTTGCATTCCACTGACTATCTCCTGCTGACAAAGCAGCCCAAACTCCTAAGACAGATTGCTTGATTGTTGCAGGAGTCGGCAGTTTCTGGAGGCTTTAACAAGGATCTGGAGAAGCCATATCATTTAACTTTATAGCATCATCTTTCAAAATGTCCCACTAAGAGTTCTACCCGTTTAGCTTAGGGCTAACTCAGTGGGGGGAGATTTAAGCACGAGCTTAACTTCCTCTCTGCAATGAAAGGCAAGAGTGCTTAACCTTTTCTAGATTGTTCCCCTGGCTGGAATTCAATTTGTAATTTCTGAAGTTTTTGTCTTCTTTACACACCCAATCAAATAACAGGTGGAATGGTAAACCTATGTGTACCACCTGCTTTCTTTATATTTGACATCAAATTAACATAAGAACATAAGAACAGCCCCACTGGATCAGGCCATAGGCCCATCTAGTCCAGCTTCCTGTATCTCACAGCGGCCCACCAAATGCCCCAGGGAGCACACCAGATAACAAGAGACCTCATCCTGGTGCCCTCCCTTGCATCTGGCATTCTGACATAACTCATTTCTAAAATCAGGAGGTTGCGCATACACATCATGGCTTGTACCCCGTAATGGATTTTTCCTCCAGAAACTTGTCCAATCCCCTTTTAAAGGAATCTAGGCTAGACACCAGCACCACATCCTGTGGCAAGGAGTTCCACAGACTGACCACACGCTGAGTAAAGAAATATTTTCTTTTGTCTGTCCTAACCCACCCAACACTCAATTTTAGTGGATGTCCCCTGGTTCTGGTATTATGTGAGAGTGTAAAGAGCATCTCCATATCCACTCTGTCCATCCCCTGCATAATTTTGTATGTCTCAATCATGTCCCCCCTCAGGTGTCTCTTTTCTAGGCTGAAGAGGCCCAAACGCCGTAGCCTTTCCTCATAAGGAAGGTGCCCCAGCCCCGTAATCATCTTAGTCGCTCTCTTTTGCACCTTTTCCATTTCCACTATGACTTTTTTGAGATGCGGCTCAAGAAATTGACTCCTTATGATGTTTTGTGTCTTGCAACACTTGCAGTCTACATCTTCTGGAGCACAGAAGAGCACAGTCTTGATTCATTGCTCTTATGAAGAGTCTAAGCAGCTTCCTTTCTTTGGATAATATGCATTCCTTCCTCCATGTGAAGATGCCTCTGTGGATGTGTCAAGCTGGGGATATCTGCTGAAGGTTCTTAGCCTCCATCCTTCTTCCTCTGCTACCTGGGTTTGAAAAGGAACAAGAGAAGTTTGGAGGAGAGGATACAGGTGTTCCCCCTTCTCTGCTGGACCATATTTGTGGTTTCACTTATTCACAGAGCCCAGCCATTGCACAATTGATTTATCTGGTCTCTGACCCTCCCATCACTGTTTCCTGTGTCCGGTTCTTTCTGTACTACCTGCAAAAGCTAACAGAAAGTGCTAACAAGAAGTGGGTTGGAGGGCTGAAAACAATGTGACATGCATCACTGTAGAGCAGGGCTGGTCGAAACTGGATCCAGGGTTCAGTAGAATCCTTCTTTACGGTGAGCAGGCCTTTCAGCTCCACCCCTGTGTGGCTCATTCTCCTGAAAGACCTGAGCATCAGGATGCTCCAGGCAGTTGTGTTTGCCTGGATGTCCTGTTGCCAGCCTTCTGGGACACCAGGCAACAGACGTGACATCCCATAGTGTCCTGGTGCCCAGGTCTTCCAGGAGAATAAGCTGCACGGGAACAGAACCAAAATCTGCGGTCTGGACCAGGACTGCATTTTCGCCGGACTGCAGTCACAACTTTGAGTGCCACTGCTGTAGACAGGGCCTAGGAGAGGAGGGTAAAGGGCGTAATTTGTACCCGGGTCCAGGGTCAGAAATGGGGCCCAGGAACCAAAGGAGGAGGCCCAGAAAGTTACTGGGATCTGACATTTTCCTATCTCACCTGAACTCGCTGCCAGCGCAAGATGCTGGGGCACAACCACGTGCATGCAGTGTTAACTGCTGCTGCAAGCAATACACAACGGAACCAGGAAAGCATCCATGACATCCATGTAACACAGTGTCAAATCTGGGAGGAAACTGGCCTGCTACAGGAGCTCTTTGTCTTGTGGATCCCATAACCATGAAAAAAGTGTATAGCTCAGGGACCCAGCTGTGGGGCTACAGCTGCTGCAGAAGTCCATTTTGGTCCATTTTGGTCCATTTTGTGAGCCTAGATACAATGATGCTAATATTCTGCAATCAATTTTCTGTATTTCAAAGTTTTCAGAGAGACTTAGGAGTGTGTTTTCCATATTACTTTAGCTAGCTGCCAATACCGCATGGTAGGGTGGGCCTGGGCTCTGCATCAAGAAACCTGGTAGACCTGGGCTCCAAAGACTATTGTGGCTGTCAGCACCCTCCCCCCTGCCCTAATTGCCCCCCATCCTGCCTGCCCCCATTCTGCCCCTCCCCCTTTGGGAAGGGCCCCGAAGAAACTTTGTACCCCCTGATAAAATTCCTTTCATAGGCCCTGGTTGTAGAGTTCACTGCTATCCAATTTCCTGTAGCCATGGTGGCAGCTTTTACAGGGGGAAGCCAGTCGTGGTGAGCTAGAACAGTCTCTTTTGCTTCATTCCCTTCTTCGTTTTAGGATCCAGGAGATGGAATAGGGAGGAGAAGCAGCAGCAGCAAAGAGCGTGCCCTGGTCAATTTGCCATGAGGTTGTGCTTGTGGGCCAATGCTGCCTATGCACAGAGTCATCTGTATAAAATCAGGACTCCTAACACATCAGTTCCCCATGGAAAACAGAACTTGGTAATTCAGAGATTCAAATCAGGGATAAATTTGCATGCGGAGAATTTTCTAAACACACTTCGTAGCAAAGAGACACAGCTTGGCGGCAACCCGCTGTTTGTATCTACTGCGTGTTTGTGTGACTGGTTCAAATACATAATTTAAAACCAGCTTTGTTTTACGTTCCCATCACACACAAATATTTATAAATGGAATCCAGCTGAGTAATTCTCTCACTTATTAGAAGAATTCATCTCTAGTCATACATAAGGTGGACTAATCCCTATAAAGGTTTATCTGGAGTCCCAAAGTGCCACATTAAAATATTACCAGCCAGAAATTCTCATTAAATGAAAAGACACCACCATACAGGTGATGTCTTCCTTAGAGGGTTTTCATTTTATGAAAGGAAAAGAACACGAGGGGGGGGAGGAGGAGTAAAATGGCAATGCATTCAAGCAGCTTTTGCAAGGCAGAGTTTGTAGTCAAACACAGAGATTTGATGTAAGCACCTGAACAAGTGGAAGATGCTACCTTTGAGACAACAACAAAGCACCTTGCCAATCCAGATGTTTACCAGATGCTAGCAAAGAGATTTCCCCTCCTCCTTCTCTCCCAGTTGCATGTTGTGAGGTGCTACGAATTATGTTCTGCTCTGATCACAGGGGTTATAAGTGTAAAGACAAATCAGAACGTTTCATTTAGGAATACCCCCAAAGCATTCCAAACAAAAAGTTCACATGAAATCAAAACCTCGCAATGTCATAAGGTTCAAAGTCAATACTTATGCCCCAGTTCTATCTGGAGCTTATAGCGGCAGACCTCGTGGTTGGCAGCCATAGGATGCAGTGCACACCCAATTGGCAGTGTTGTGTGTGATGGGCTGGTGGAGGATAGGATTGGGCTGCCCATGTACCAAGTACTTAGTTCACAATGATTTATTCTGTAGTTTTATCTTGCTATAATTATTTATCTGGATTTTTAGTTTGCTATAATTTTATGACATCTCACAGTTAATCAAACCAAAAACATCACTCCTACATTATGACATTTTTTTTAAAAAAATTAGTTATTCCATTAATTTTAATTATTAAAAACTATTCATTCAGTTATCCATGCTGTTAAATAACATTCCTTTTGGGTGTTATTTCAGTTGTTTTAATTTTATTCCCATCCATTTGGTTTCCTGTTGTGTTCAATGTCAAGTCAGAAGTAAATAGCATTGAGTTCAATGGTACTTACTTACAATGGTACTTACTAAACGTGTGTAGGATCACAGCCTCAGATGCACTCCTGTTGCTTGATATATCTGTGTTTTTCATCTGAATGATATGCTTTCTTAGGCATTTTGCTGTTCCTTCAAGAGATCATACTTGCCAAATTTCACACACAAAAAAGAAGCTTCTTCACTTTATGGCCCTCTAAAAAGACAGGCAGTGACAAAAAAAAAATAACTACTGCATAAACTAATTATGACAGCCAGATGGGTGGATTGGGACACCAGGGAAACACAGAGGATTGAAAATGTTTAAAGATGACTGAGGGGGAACTGTTTTCTTGCACAGTCAGACCAAGAGAAACTGAAGATGCTTGAGATTCAAGGAGAAAGATCTCACAATGGAAAGAAATCAAATGCTTCAGCCATACACTGTAGTAATCAATTGGGGGGGGGGATCAGAATGATTTATTATTTCACTTCCATCATCTTTTCTAACACACCTACAAGTCCCTCCCCTTGGCACTGCTATTGGAAGATTATGTGCTGAATGAACCTCTGCTAAAATATTTTTGGATTGAAGATGGCACAGACTTCAGTGTCAATCTTTCTTCCTTCTTTCTGTAACCTCCACATGACCTATTCTGGTTGCTAAGACAAAATGAATGGCTCTGAGTAGGTAAGGAATGAAATAAAAAAATCATTCATGACTTAGGCACTCCTTTTCATTTTAGTAATGCGTGGGGGGGGCACTCTCTGGGTTTATTCATTCTAATTTTCCTTTCATTATGAAATGCACCCCCTGAGATTGTGATGGATCCAGCCAACTCTGCAAGATGGAAGACAAACTCAGGGCAGTTGGTTGTGTGGGCAGAAGAGAGTCAAATTCTCTTGATAATGCTGCAAGTGTTGGAGAGACTCTACCCTTCTTTTCTTCTTCTGATCAGTGCACAAGTGCTTCTCAAACTATGGGTCGGAACCCACTAGGCCACAAACCAATTGGTCACAGATCAATTTCAGGTGGGTCCACATTCTTTTCAATATTTTATTTTTAATGTATCAGACTTAACGCTTCCACTGTATATGACTGCATTTAGAGAAATGTTACATATCTGTACTTTTAACAGGCTACTATGTATATGCTTTTAACAATGATAGTCAACGGGACTTACTCCAGGGTATGTGTGGGTAGGATTACAACCTAGGATTGTTAAAAATTTTCCTGCTCGATGATGTCATTTCTGGTCATGGCATCACTTCCGGTGGGTCCTGACTGATTCTCATTCTAAAAAGTGGTTCCTGGTGCTAAAAGTTTGAGAACCACTGCTTTTGCCCAGCCCACATGTGTACATATTTGGCCCCTGCTGCATTGCCCACTCATCTGTACTCCCCTGCAAAGCAACACCAGCAATACTGGGATATGTACAGTGTGGCAACTTACAGTTTTACAAATGCTTGTCTATATACACATTGCTGCTTCTTTCACACTTCTTGTAAGTTGTCTCTACCTACGAGTTTTCTCTCCTTAGCAGTGGCATCACTAAAGGTGCGCACAGGGAGGTGATACCACTACTGAACAAGATTTTTAAAATCTTGGTACTTTTTAATACCATCAGGTTATATATCATTCGATGCACAATTTTATGCAGAATGCAATGAAACAAACTATGCTGAAATGTCTCTATTCTATCAAAAGTTATAGCCATAAAACCAGTGGGGGTAGGGCGATGGTACATCACCATGCCCTGAGTATGGGGCGTTTGCCACCCCACTGCATGGAAAAATGTCAAGGTGACCAGATGTCATAACAGCAAATGAGGACAAGGCACCCCAAAATGTAGGACATTCAAGAAAAATGTAGGACATGGCAAAATAAAAGCTAAAAGCACTCATATATTGATTTCATGGGGTTAATTTAAACATTATATTACTTATTATTACATTTAAAACTATATTACACCTAATTTAATATGTATAATTTGTTAATTACAAGAAGGCTATGCTCCACCTTCAGGGGGCCTGCTGACAAGGAAAAGGAAGACATTTAAGAGCGCAATCCTATCCAATCTTCCAATGATGGTGCAGCCATGCCAATGGGGTGTGCACTTCATTCTGTGGTGGGGAGGTAGTCAAAGAGGCCTCTTTAAGATATGGGAACATTTGATCCCTTACCTCAGAGCTGAATTGCAGCTGCACCAGTGCAGAAAAGTTGAATATGATTGGGCCCTAAGTTCTTTTCCAGGACATGAGGCTAAAACAGAGGACATGTTATGGAAAAAGAGGACATCTAGACACCCTGGAGTAGGTCCATGCAGGTGGAACAACAGGTAATAAAATGGAATTGCCATAGGAAAACATATTGTAAAACCATTATGATATTTGCATTCAGGTGTTTGTATTCTCATTAAAAAAATGTTACTACTGTTCCATGTTTCATGGTATAAACAAACACACCCAGTATACCAACTGAACAATCAGCCATCAAATCACTGCATGTATAAACATGATGCATATGTAAATCATGGAAGGTTGCAATGCCCATCTTGTGCCAACAGATGGCATTGTAGTTTTAAGAATTTCCTTACACCAGCCACGTATCTTGAGGCCTGGGAATAGGATAGTTATTTTATGATACATTAGTTATTAGGCTGATAGCGTAATAATGCCTCCTGATAGGTGGCTATAATAGCTGAGAGCCAAGAGTCTCCGAGAGGCAGCTTTTCTTAATATCTTCTCTAATTAGCTCTGTATTTGAAGTATGATAAGAACTACTACAAGTAACGGAAAAAAAAAATCCAGGGGCTCTTGGAGATACCAGATGAAGACCCACTAAGTTGCTGCATCTTTGGAGTTTGTTTTCAATTGGCTGCATCACAGATATATATTGTACACACACAGGCATCCTCCCCCTTATCCACAGGGCATAGATTCCAGTTGCCACTTTGGATACCAGACACTGCAGACAGCAGCGAACCCTACAAGAAGCAGTTCACAAGTCTCCCTATTGCACAGATGACTTATCTAGTCCCTGACTGCAGCCCTCCTGTTGCTGTCTCCTATGTCTGGCTGTTCCTGTGCTGTCTGCCAAAGCTAACAGGAAGGGCTAACAGGAAGTGGGTTGGAGGGCTGAAAACGAAATGCAACACTAAGTTTTATGAACTCTATGACAAGAGGTGCATTGTTTTCAGCCCTCTAACTTGCTTCCTATTCGTGCTTCCTCTTAGCATTTGCAGACAGCACAGAAACAGTTAACCACAGGCGATGTCAACAGGAGGGTTGCAATCAGAGACCATGATTGTGATGGGGGGGATTTGTGAACCACGGATAAGTGAACCATAGATATGGGATCCAAAGATACAGGGGTGTATAGACGGACGGATGGATGGACGGACGGACAGATGGCGGACGGACGGACGGACCTGCCCTTCACCTGTGTAGGTAGGACTGGTCTCTTCTTATGAATAGTGGTACAAATGTAGGCAACAGTAGTTCCAAGTCCTGGAGACTCCACTTTGGGTGTTATAATGTCCTATAGCCTTTACCTTATAGTAGTGCATTTACTGACACAGAATAAGGAAGCATTCATGTCAAGATCCCCTTCCCCAAGATGTTCCCCAAATTGAGAGTGATATCTTGGCCTGTGGCTGCATAAGAACATTAGAAGTGCTCTACTGGATCAGACCAAAGGTCCATCTGTGTTTCTATATCTCACAGTGGCCCACCAGAAGCCTATAGAAGCACACAACAAGATACCTGTACCCTGTTGCAACGTATTCAGAGATAGGCTATCTCTTAAACCCAGAGGTTGCATATAGTCAGCATGGCTTGTAAACTGTGATGGACCTTTCCTCCCTAAATCCGTCCAATTGCCTTTTAAAGGCATTCAGGCCAAGTACCCTTACAACATCCTGTGGCAAACAGTTCCACAGATTAATTACAAAGTTGCACACATTATTCATCCTAGTGACATATATTTTAGTTACTAAAACTGACTCTTTTTATAAGTACTTCCTCTTCAGTCACACATTCCATCTCACATGGTATGTCTAAAAAGACCACCCACCCCATTCTACTTATGGCTGTAGATGTTGTTTCCAACCTTCATTCTCCAGATCTTTCTTACACATCCATAAGAATGGCATTTCTGGATCAGACCAAGATCCACTAACGTGAAGGCATACTAAGGGGCAGGAAGACTTCAGCAGTATAATTTTGAGAAGATAATCTTCCCTCTTAGGATATATCGATATAGACAATTGTGAAACATGCTGAGTGGTTCACATCAATGTACTATCATGGTCCATGGTGAGTGTCAATATACCTTTTGACTCTATTGTTGACTCTAAGCTCAATAGCTGTGGATTAGATTTCCCACTGAGATTTTGCCTTTCACAAGTGAAGTCAATTTAGGAGTCTCTTCTCAAGTGAAAAACCTGAGGAATTTTGAAGATTGGCAAGAGCAGTTGGACAAAGCCTGCAGAAATCACCAGAGGGTTTCACGTACATTTCTAGATTGCCAATACAGCAAATTTTCAAGAGGTTCTTGGAAATGGCAACTTTAAAAGAAACATAATGAAACCAATTATATGGTTGACTAATTCAGTGGTTCTCAAACTTTTTAGAACCAGGACCCATTTTTTAGAATGACAATTTGTCGGGACCCACCAGAAGTGATGCCATTCACCTGGAAGTGATGTCATGGCCATAAGTGACATCATTACTTCTTCAAACCTAAGCTTCAAGGCTTCAAACCTAAGCTGCAATCCCATGACACAGCATGCTTGTGCTGTTATTTTGCAGAGCTTGGAATTCAAACATTCCAGCTCACAAGTCACTGCAGAAGGCAGACTTGGATCCTTCTCCAACCACACAGCCCTCCCCCTTTCCTGCATCCTATCTTCTTACCTATTCAGGGCATAGAACCCTGCCTTTCTCCCACTAGGAGTCTAAACTAAGAGCCCAGCAGCTCTAAACCTTGTATTTGCAACTCTATTTTCAATGGCGGCTGAGCTAGGTGCTATGCAACCCACTGAAACTGTCTTACGTTCTTCTAAAAAAGGCAGAGTCTGTTGTTCTCCATTGCATTCCTGGTTTCTCTTTCAGTTGTTACGACATTTTCCAATAACTCTTTCCTGGTATTAATCACAACTAACTTGGATTGGGGCAAATACCTTTTTAATATGCATTTCTACTTAAAAAAAATTAAGCATCTCATGTTTTCAGTCTGGTTCCTGAGATTTTCTGACTTTGTCCTATGTCTCAAAACTTCAGAAAGTGTCAAAATCTGTCAGTCTCCTGATATTATACACTTTAACTAGGTCCTCAGCAGAATCTAAACTTGTCTGCTCCTTTGGGTTCATTTTACGATTGCTGACTCAAGAAGACTAATTATTAAATCCTTCAAGAGCATTTACTTTCTTTTTCTGCACCGAAATGGGGCACATTTTACGATGCTTGGCAATAAACTCAAATAGATTGATGCAAACCCATTGCATATTATGACTTTTCCCACATATACTTATATATCACATTGAGGGGAAAAAAATAAATATTTCCACTCCAGCAAGGGAATAAATTTTCATTCTAGCCATCTTTTTTTTCCCCCACTGTAGCCTAAAAAGCCCGCAGGAATGGAAGTCGGGAAGTTAATGTATTGTATGGTTTATTGAGAAATTAAATTAGTCTTAGCTTTGATTGCAGTAATTGCAAAAAATCGCTGCAGCAGTAGATACATTATATGTATCATTATAAAGAAGATTTTAAGTGATAATTTTCAAACTGGGTAATTTTAAGCTTGCTCGCCTCTTCTCAAAAACATCAAAGTGACATGTTTTCACAGTCACAGCTTAATTACTGTATTTTGCAGACCTGTTGATAAAGCCTACAGGAATTCTAATTAGCTGTGATTTTTGCATTGCCTTCCCCTTTGCTTAGCCCACCCTGATCAGCTTGTGTTCTCCAGCAATGGAATTTGTTCATTCAAGGACAATTGCAGCTGTTGGGCTCCTGGCTTTTTTCCAAGCTGGAAGAAACCCGCTCATTCTCTTCCTTTTGAATCAAGGTCTATTTTCCTCACTCACCCTTTACTCTGGCTACTCATTTTCTCAGAGCCTTGGGATAGTCACACTTTTCTAACTACAACACCTTAACAAGAAATGTACCACAGTTCCGCTTGAAATGAAAAGCAGTTCAACTGCTGGCACTTCACATATTTATGAAGCAATCGGAAGAAATTATCTACCGCCGTATTCATGTACTATCGGAAACAACACTTTTTTTTTTATTCGTCCTTTCAGCTTCTACATTTCTCCTTCCAGACAAGGGTGTCTTCAAATATTGAAGAGGATCTTGTTTAATATCTCAAACAAGAGGCTCTCTAAAGCCTCTTTCCTAAAGATCAGAGGATCAGAGGATCAGAGGATCTTTAGGAAAGGATCAGAGGATCTGATATCAGATGACCTTTAGGGGGAAAACAAAACAACTTTGCAAGTGGACACCTGAAGTCAAGCTTCTTACTACAAAGGAATGAATGTCAGCCCAATCCTGAGCTTTCCGATGCCCGCTGGAGCAGCAGCACCAAAGTGGCTACTGCTGTGTCTAGTGGGAGACAGGAAGCAGCCTGAGGTCTCCTTGGGGGAAGTGGACTTTCATCCCCTTCCCCTGGGGGAAAGCCCCAAACCCTACAGTAGGGCTTCTCAAGTCTGTGCTGGCTATTTTGCTGGCACAGACTTGAGAGACTCCATGTCTGGCCTTCTCGCCTGACTTGAAGTTCAGAATACAATGGATACAACTCTGCCAATCCTTCCCCCTCCTGCCCAGTTCCTCCCCCTTCCTGCCCTTCTCCCACTCTCATTCCACTCTCCCCCATTCTCCAGAAGCCACACCTCCACCTGGCAGTCACACTTCCCCCCAGCGGCAGTTGTTCCTCCTTCTGCTAGTGCTGTGTCTGGCGTCTGACTGGCACAGGCCCAGCGCTGGTCCTCTGAAGGTGCCATGGCTTTATGGCACATTTACAGCACCCAGACCCAACACTCCAGCATTGGGCCACTTTGGGATTGGGCCCTGAGTCTCTCTCTCTCTCTCTCTCTCTCTCTCTCTCTCTGTTGCATCCACACTTTTCACAAAGTATCTTTCCATTTATATTTTGGATTCTTCCTCCAAAAATTCTGAGATTTTTCTTTCCATTAAAAAAATGCATTCCAATTACTTTCATATTTCCTACTCAGGTAGCCTGTACAATACTATGTTGCAAAGTATGCAATTACATATGTGGGGTTGTTTTGTTTTGCTTCTTTCCTGCAAAGGTACAGAATACACAGAATCAATAGGCACTGCTGGGTTTTATAAAATTCAATTTACTGGGGGGCAAAAGGGGTCATGCATTCAACAACAAATTTTGGCAAGACTCCAGATTACAGACTCCAGACTTTGGCCAAGATTTTAAATATGCTGCTAAGGTTTATCAAGCTTATATTGCTGCCAGTTTATTTCATTGTTTTTAAACAGCAGCACTTTGAGTCAGAATGCTTGACTAGAAGAACATTTGGCATGATGCATGTCAGGGTTCTTATGTTTCTTCTCAATACCTCAGCTATTTTCTCCTTTTTTTGAAGTACTTTGCATAAAATGAATGCATCACCATCTACGTATTTAGAAGAAAAAAAATCTTCAGTTTCACTGTTATGAAACACATCTTTTTTTACACTGCTGAACATACTTTACCCACTGTTAAGGGGTACAGGAGACTGTCCCACACTGAGTCAAACCACTGAGCCATCAGGATCTGTATCATCTATAGCAGGAGTGCCCAAACCTGCGGCCCTCTTGCGGCCCTCTAGGCTTCTCAATGCAGCCCTCAGGGAGCCCCCAGTCTCCAATGAGCCTCTGGCCCTCCAGAGATTTGTTAGAGCCCGCACTGGCCCGATGCAACTGCTCTCAGCGTGAGGGCGACTGTTTGACCTCTCGTGTGAGCTGTGGGATGAGGGCTCCCTCCACTGCTTGCTGTAATGCAGTAGTGGCAGCAAAGGAAAGGCCAGCCTTGCTTTGTGCAAGGCCTTTTATAGGCCTTGAGCTATGGCAAGACCTTCATTCATCCATATAAGTTCATCTTTAATATATTCATGTATGTAAACTTATGTAAATTTATTCAAATTTTAAATGTAAATTAATTCTTATTTACATTTACAATGCACCAGTTTCTTATATGGGCAAGTTTATAGCATTATCCTAATGCTCACATGCAGAAAGTTCCCAGTTGGAAGCCCTGGCATGTCCAGTTTAAATGCATAAGGCAGATGACAAAGAGTAAGGAGAACTGCAGGCAATCAGCATAGAAAATATAGTCAGTTCTCTTTATATGCAAATTCATTATCCATAGGAGGGGCAGAACTGCCACCTAACTCTCATTATTCTGCAACTCTTTTCTCATTATTCTGTGCATACTGTGCTGGTGCCACATCAAATGGGCATGGAGAATGTCTTCTTTCAGCCTTTCCCCACCATCTTGGGCACAATCTCAGGGACTCCTTCTTGAACCTTCACAACCCTGAGAGAATGATGATGGGAGGTCTCGAGAAGGCCACCTGAGGGTTGCTCTGGAACTGGGACAAGCTGGAACTGGAAGGAGCCAAGAGACAGGGTGAGGAGGAGGACAGGTGAAGCAACTCCCTCCCTGCTGCTGATGTCTGAGGCCTCCTTGTTGGGCCAGCAACTTTTGACAAGTTGAGGGATAGCCAGTACAGAGAAACTGCCATCACCCCAACTCATCACAGGGATACCAGCATGGAGGAGAAAGCATCAGATGTTGGAGATGTTGATGAGCTCTCACTATCACCCAACCTCACAGACTTCTTCAGGTTCATAGAGTGAATGGTGAAGAGGATCTCCTGGAACCTAACTCCCTTTTCCCCATAGGCTCAATGATTCAGTATCTGCTAATTTGGTATCCATTGGGTTTTCCAGGAACCTAACCCTAGAGGATAATGAGAACTGACTGTACTAGGCTTGGTGGGCCAGCAAACAGATACCGTATAAAACTATGTTGTTTGAGAGAACCTGGCCATTAAGCCTGAGCATCTTTTTCAGGATTTTTTGAAGCGTTCTCTCTCCCCCCCCCCCCCTGTACAAATCTTGCTGAAGGTAATGATGACTATTTTAAGATTCATTTGTAGAGCCAGAACTCATCTCCCCATCATTTCATGCAGTAAATAGTGGAGTGACTGCTGCAACAGCTGCAGAAGTCGCAACCCAGCCCTTCCTTCACTCCCTGCAATTAGTTCTGCACCTGCCTACCAATAACTCATTTGAAGAACCCTGGGTGCGTTTCATCCCAGAAAATATATATTAATATATATAATATTAATATATATTAATGGGATAGATGTGGCAGCTGCATTTCATGTAGAAGGGTCAGTGAAATATGCTTTACTGCCCAGGTTTTTTATTTCCTTCTTTTATAAAAAGGGACATTTTTCTCTTGTGAGTCTAGTTTGTCATTTTGGGAGGTATTATTTTTGGCAAATTCCAAAGCAAAAGCATACTAAAGCAAACAACAGAATTTGCCTGAGGGGAAAAAAAAAAGAGCTACCATTTGACATTGTGGGAAAATGTTTGAGGTGAATCTATTCCACTGTCTCTTGCTTTTCACAAAATGTTCTTTTTCTCCCCAAGTGTTTTGCCTTAAAGTGCCAGACTTTACACGAACGAGAACATGCAACATTTCTGCTTTCTACAGCATTGCAAAGCCCTTAAAACGATCTCATCGTTCATTTTTTTTTTCCTTAGTGAGTTCAAGGGCAGTGAGAGGTGAAATATGTCCCAAGAAAGACCAGGGCAAATAAGTTTAAAAGTATAGAAACATCTTCACTTTAAAAAAAAAAGTCCTTGCAGCTGTTCGGTAGAGGTGCACTAGGGATGTGTAGACACTCTCTGTGAAATTTCACTTACATAAAAATATGTTTAGCATCCCTTGAAGATGCTAAGATGTTTCTCCTTTGGTGGAACCCAGAAAGTCATTTTGAATTTCACAGTCTTGAAATGCTGGTGCCAATCCTAGTCTTTTAGAAATAGACTCCAGGTATTTATGAGGTCTCCAGTTCTCTAAAAGCAGGGTATGGAACGAACCACTATTAGAGCAACCTGAGAAATATTACCAGATGTTCTGCTTCCATCAAAATTCTGTCGGTATTTTACTTACGCAGAATTTTCCATATTTTGGTCAACAGGTTGCTTTGGGCAATACACTATCAATATAGAGCTAGAAGGATGCATTCCCCCCTCCCAGAGAAATGTCATCTTACAGAGTTAGCTCTCAGTATGATATCTACCCTCAGTGTTAGACCTCAGCACCGTCTACACCAGTGGTTCTCAAGTATTTAGCATGGGGACAAACTTTTTAGAATGTGAATCTGTCAGGTGATGTCATGACCGCAAGTGGCATCATCAAGCAGGAAGAGATTTAACACTCCTGGGCTGCAATCCTGCCCATATGTACCCAGGAGCAAGTCCCATTTACTATCATTGTTTAAAGCATATAATAACAATAACAATAACAATAACAATAACAATAACAATATACATAGTAGCTTGTTAAAAGTACAGATCTGTAACATTTTCCCAAATGCAATTGCATAACATGGTACGATCAAGTCTAATATATTGAAAATAAAATATTGAAATGAATGGGGACCCAGCTGAAATTGATTCGCAACCACCTAGTGGGTCCCAACCCACAATTTGAGAAACATTGGTCTACACTAGTGTTTCCCAAACTTTTTAGCACTAGGACCCACTTTTTAAAATGACACTGTATTGGGACCAACCTAGGTTTACCAGACCTAGATCTAGAAAGAAATAACATTTTATTTATAATTAATAATAACCAGAAAACCCTCAAACATTTATCTCCTGATATTTGCATACGCTTGCAAACTGCAAGAGCTGAACTCTTTGAAGGGTAATTTGAAACTGCAATGGTTTTTTAACACCTTAGGGGCTTTTAATAGCTATTTCTTTAATAGCTCAGGAGCTTGAAGCAATTAGTTATCTGATCTTTTCATCACCCTTTGCAGACCCACCAAAATCAGGTCATGACCCTCCAGTGGGTTCTGCCCCACAGTTTGGGAACCACTGGTCTACACTGATTGACAGTGACTCTTCTGGGATTAGGCAGGGGCTTTCCCTGCTCGACCTGGAGATTCCTCTGACTGAACCTGGCTCCTGCTGCATGCAAAAACAGATCCTCAACTACTAACCTATGGCGCTTCCCCATGCATGTTAAGAAAATACTTTGCATGCAAAGGTAAGTGACCTCATCACCAAAGGAACCTAAGGATCAGTGTGACATGACAGGGAAAAAACAAACAAACACCCTATTATTGCTCTATCAGTGGGATTAACTTCCCTTTATCTTAATAAACATAATCATCTATAAGGAAAAATGATAACACTCAATGAAAGTGCTGCTCTGAAGGTCATTCAGGATTAACACTTTTAAAAGCACCCTTTATAGTTTTTTTCTTTTTCAAATACAAATAACTGTGATATTTGAGCTAATGTCTGTTAAAGGATTAGTATTTAAGCGTAGGTCTTTGCCATTTAGCAGAGACAGCAGCTCATGAAATGTCGAGGATGATTATATTCTATGCATATCAAGACATTTGCCCACTGACAGGTACATTATTAATAATACAGGTATTTATATACCGACTTTCTTCGTCATCAGATTTCTCCTCAGACTTTAATTCAAGGCGGTTTACATAAGCAGGCTGTTCTAAATCCCTGTAGAGATTTTTACAATTGAAGAAAGGTTCTATCTTTCAAAAACTGCACAACATTTCAGATGAATCTTTCACAGTCTGGTATCACTTCTGGCCCCCAGTTGCCTCCCACGCAGGCTGACAAGCAGCTCCTTCATCTCTCACTTGAAGGGCGGCCAAGACGCTTCTTCGCTCACACCAAAGAGCAGGTGGAATAACTTAGCTTGGCTTGTCAGCTGCTTCAAAGTCTCGCCATTCACGGTGCCGGTGGCTTCGAACTGGTGACCTTCGGAGGCTGAAGGCTCCAGGCCTCTAATACTATAGTATCAGCTTTGGTGGCCTTCTGTCAATGCTGGAGTCAGGGGTTCTTTTTGATGGGCATCAGGTAAAGTCCGAGTTCCCTCAGAAGGACCCATTACTACCCTCTGTGTCCATAATACTGCTTGGGGGGGATTTGACTCAGTTTCCATGGCCTCTTTTAAGTTTTGGTGGTGGTAAGCTGTGATTGGCACTAGATGAGTAACAACATGAAGCCAGTGTGGGATCACTACAAAATGAACTAGAGAAGGAACAAAAATTTAATTCATCTCCCCTGAGGCACTGAAATTGGAGTGTTATTAAACAGTTCATAGCTGTTTAATACAGTTGTGGCCCATTTGTAGTCCAAAATACTGGCCTCATATCTTCCAGGGGGGGGGGGTATGTTTGCAAAAATCCTTAGACTCAGGATGGTGGAGAGTGTAGTGGTTTGGGAGCTGGACTTACACTAGGAAGATCCAGGATCAAATCCCCCACTCACCCATGAAGCTTCCTGGGTGACCTTGGGCCTGTCACTCTCTCAGTCTCACCTACCTCACAGGGTTGTTGTGAGAACAAAAAGAGGGGAGGAACTATGTACTCCTTGGAGAAAGGGTGGTATAAAAATGTGAAAAATAAAAATAAATAATGAAAATCAGATCTCTGTCTCAGAGTCTTAGGGAAAGAAAAGGGAGACAATAAAGGAAAAGTGGATGAAGGGGATGTCTGGATAGAACATGAGGTTATTTATCGCATACATTTATTTAGGCTTAGTTGCAAAGGGCTTCAATGAAAAGGTGAGTTTTAAGAAGAGGTTTAAAATAAAAGTGTTGGTATAATGGAGGCAACATGAGAGGCCATTCCAGGCATAGGGGCAGCCAGTGGTGTATCTGTGAGCTGTAGCGCTCCGGGCAGCAACAGTGTGGCATCACATGCCATCGTGCAACATAATGATGTCATGATATCATGCAACATTATGACATCACATGACTTTACATCCAGGGGTACTGCCAGGAGAAGGTCACTGAGGGGAAATCACCCTAGCCACAGCTGTGAGCATCCAGGTGGCAGATGCTCTAGTCGCTCCCTGACTCACAGGGGCAGCTGGTACCCGCCTTCAAATGGTATCCAGGGTTTAAGCCCTGGTTTGCCACACCCTGAATATGCCACTTGGGGCAGCAAAAAGGAAAGGACAGAGAGTTGCTTATGAGTTCCACTTAATGTCTTATTTGAACAAGTGATAAATCGGCAAAAAAACCACAGTAATAAAATTCTGTACTATGTTAGCAGCTATAACAGCATAAACCAGAGAGGACGCAAGGTTTCTGCATTTTTAAAATTTAATCAAATTAGCTTACACGCAGCTATCATGCCATCCAAAATTATGTTCTGAGGTACTTATGCCCCATCATACCACCTCCAGCCTCTCATGGTCAGACACACCACTGTGCCTCCAACCTGCTTCATTTCTTGCTGTCTCCGCTTAGTAATTGTCCTTTTCACAGTTTAATTAGCCGCCTTTATTCTAACTGTAGCACTGTTAAATATTTATGCAGGCAATGATTGTTATACAAATGGAAAACTAACTGCATTTATCATTTCAAACAGTCTAATTTACAAGCGCACACAAAAAGGAAAGGAAATCCAAGCCGGAAAGCGATCACAACAAAGTCTCGCAGAAATAAGTTCAGCTCATTTGTCTTGATTTCTCCGGGAAAGAATCATTTAAATACTTTGGGATCAGCCACCTCTATTTAGTGCAATGCTGACATAGAAATCAAGACAGTTCTTCAGTCAGTTGATATTTTCATTGGCACACATAAACCTGTAGGTTGTGCTAATTGTTGAAAATGCATATTCTCCCCTCCCCCATGCAAATATTACAGTAGTTAGAAATCTGTAGTAGGAAACTGCTGTGGTAAATGGTTGATATATTGGTTAATACATTAGCAAAGTGGTATGAAGACATATTTACTAAGAAGTTTCAAGGCCACGGAGACATTTACCAAATACAAATCTATAAGAAAGATTCTTATAGCCAAATCTATAGCCAAAGAAAGCAGAAACTCACAGAGCAATCAGAGACACGTCTGAAGAAAGTCCCCTTTGAGTTCAATGGGACTTCCATGATTGCAGCCAGAAGGCCCAATCCTAACCAACTTTCCAATGCCGGAGCAGCCGCAATGCAGCCCCAAGGATTGGGTACAAACTTTCCCTTACCTTGGGGATGCCTCCATGACTGCCCCTCCATTCTGCACATGCTCTGTTGGCATGGCTGCACCAGCCCTGGAAAATTAGATAGGTTTTGGCCCAAAGCACCCAATCCTATCCAAATTTCCAGCTCTGAAGCAGCCACAATGAAGCCCTGAGGTAAGGGAGAAAATGTTCCCTTACCTTGAGGAGGCCTCCATGACTGCCCACCCCAACCATAGGATGCAGTGCATACCCCATTGGCATGACTGCATCAGCACTGGGAAGTTGGGTAGGGTTGGTCCCTGAGCCCCTTTGGAATTAGTGGAACTTGTCATTCACGGCTAACTTGTCTCAATATTTTCAATGGTGCTTAGCCAAGACTATTTTTTTTTTTCTATATACAACCCAACATCTGGGCTGGCCAAACTCACTACTTTGCTATGTAGAATTAATGGGGAGAAAAGAGGAAGTACAGGGTGCTGGTGTGTGTGTGTTTCTGTTTTCCCACAAGGGTCTTGCTGAATGTTGTGGCTGAAAGCAGAGCTATCACTCAGTTTAAAACATTTGAGCAGATTAATTGAGTAAATAAGTCTACCTTAAGTCAGTCCATCAATCCATCTGCATTGTCTACACTGACTCCAGTGATTCTCTGTCGTTTCAGACAGAGAAAGGTCTTTGTTTGCTACCTGGAAATGCCAGGGATTGAACTTGGGACCTCCTACATGCAGAGCAGGTGTTCTTCCATTGAGCTATGAATGTTCCTGATGAAAATATCAAACTGTCCTTTAGGGGATCAGGCCACAAATTCATCTAGCTCAGTAGATAAGTTCATACTTTGAACACACTTTCAATCCCTGGGATCTTCAGGGAAAAGACTGGGAAAGACCTCAGAGCCTGAAATCCCAGAAAACAGCTCTCAGTCAGAGCAGATAATGTTGAGCCAGACTGATCCATGGGTGAACTCAATATAAGTCAGTTACCTATGTATCTATTTTACAGCACAATCCTATGTGCGTGAACTTCAAAGTTAGCTCAGCAGGACTTATCTCCCAGTAATCGTATATAGAATTGTAGGCTTATAGTGCAATCTTATGCATGTCTACTCAGAAGTAAGTCTCAATGAATTCAATGGCATTTACTCCCAGGGAAATGTGTATAGGATTGCAGATTTAGTGTTGTCTGGAGTGGAGGAACAAGGATTTGCCAGGCACTGAACTCAAGACTGCAGTCTTTCCATGCACAAAGTTGTAGTCCCTTTCTCTCAACAGATGTTCAACTCTGCCAGAGAGTAAATCCTTTTGGTCAGAACAGGAAGAGCTTAAATCACCTTTGTGATCACCACCCAGCCATGGGGTTTTAATGAATCTTGAGCAGAGGAACTTAATTACCTCTACATGGTTTTTGTGGATATACTCAACATAGTCATGTTCTACTTGAAAGGTTGACCTAGTTTGGCTATAAGACACAGGGAATCAAGCTAAGTTACTTTTAGCAAGCCATGGTGACATGCCTTATACATTTTTATTGCAGTGTTCTTCAACCTTGGGGTCACGACCCCAATGGGGCAACAAAGCCAAATTTGTGGGATCATGGCAAGTTAGGGAAACCAAAATGGCTGCTAATCATGCCAAGTCACCATGCCATGAGGTGGCATGGTGCAGTGTGGGGGCAGAGGGTTGCATATGGGTCAACATTCTGCATACTACTTGCTTACGTATGATTGTCTTGCTCCACTGTTAGACATTGCAGTCTACTGCATGCCATCCTTTTCCACTGCGGCCTGTGGAGGTGGCAAGTGGGAAGTGACGGGAGTGGACTCAGGGCCTATCCTATCCAATTTTCCAGTGCTAGTGCAGTCATGCCAACAGGGCATGTGTTGCATCCTTCAGTAGGGGGGCAGTCACTGAGGCATCCCCAAGGTAAGGGAATGTTTGTTCCCATTCCTTGGGCTGCATTGTGGCTGCACTGGCATTGGAAGTTTCGATAGGATTGGGCCCTCAGTGAGCGGACTGGGTACCAGGAAGGGGAGAGATCAATTGTGAGTCCACAGTCTCCTACTTTGTTTATTTATATATTGGGGCCATGGCACAAAAGAGGTTGAAGACCTCTGCTTTATTGCAAGGGGCCCAGCCAACACACTACGGTTTTAACCCTGGTCTACTGAAAAGTTGCACCAATTCTCCAAGGTAGTCATCCTGATTTGAAGACAGACTAGAGAACAAATTTGCACAGATATGTCAAAGACTTCTCTGTGTCCATATTTATCACATCAGAAAGTGTATAACTATTAACTGGGGATCTTTGCTATCAGTAGTGACTGCTGTTCCTTCTACTACAACCGTTCCTTCTCCGTAACCTGAAATTTAAAAAAGCCAGGCTTATCCTTTCCAAGATCTGAACTAGCATCACCCTGTAATGTGGCTCCCTTCTCCAGATGCCCATAACTCTATAATCCTTAAGTATTAAAAAAAGGGGGGGGGGAGATTTTATCTTCATGTATGAAAAACTGGCACAGCACATTCTGAGACGATGGAGCTTAAGGATGTACAAAGGATCGAGGGTATTATATAGTGTGGGTTCTTTTCTTTTTTTTCTTTCCGAATCAAAGCAAAGGTATCCACTGGCAATTGCTAGTGGAAGCAAGCCGATTAAGATGCTCAAAGGGGAATGCAATCAAATACATACTGTACCAATTGCTGGTCCATCAAGAATACTGGACAGATTTGATTGCCTGGGCTGCTCAATTGGCCTGTCATTAGTGGTAGCTGTGTGTGTGTTATTTTTTTTAAGGCCTATGTAACCACGTTGCCTTTCCTTTGAGATAATGCAGCACGAATGGCTAAGAGAAAACCAATTTGTTCTGTCAAAATTCACTTATTGTGCACAGTGGGTGTTCCCACATTGGCAGATTTATCTCTTATATTAAAACTAAAAGCAATGCCACCTGCCTATTGAACAACTTATCTTTGACATTTACTGTTACCACTTTTGCAACTCAGAAGGATGCCCACTTCCTTTTAGCATTTCCATGGAAGGGTAATAACTAAACACTAACAACCTCTGTCCTCCTTAGGCCCCAGAGCCACAGCATTAATCAACAGAATAGTCAAGGAATAACAGTTGCACACATTCACCTGATGGGTGGACCTAGAAATTAAGAGTACAGGTGCAGCCTATTTATCCATGGATTTTTTATCTGTGGATTTGTCTCAATGAGAATGGGGTAGGGTACTGAATGTCACACACACCTTTGCCCTACGCTGGCACCTCAATCTGCTTCCAGGCAGCCCAAAACACTGCAAAAAGACTCCACCTCGCCCAGGCAGGGAATAACCCTGGAGTCCTGGAAGAGGTTCCCCTTGCAAAGGAAAAGTAACACTCCTGGAGCCCCTGAGCCAGCCAAGGCTGAAGAGGGGAAGGGGGGCAAGAACCTCTGTAGCCAGAACATGTGCAGCTATGGTGGAACTATCTCTCTCTCTCTCTCTCTCTCTCTCTCTCACACACACACACACACACAGGGGCAGGTGCAACAGAGGGGATTGCTTTAAAGAACCCAGGGAGTGTTTGCCGAATTCCCCCAACCCTCTGAGATGGTGCAGGCTATCACAAAGCCTTCCCACCAAGCAAAGCAAGCTATTTACAGCTCAATCCTCTCCACACTTTCCTGGGAGTAAGCCCCATTGACTGGAATTGACTGGAATTGAATGGAATGGGGCTTACTTCTGAGTAGAAATGCATAGGGCTGGACTCTTAAAAGATCAGCATCCCACCTGTGAAAGAAGTTGGGCAGCTGGCAACAGGGATGGCTCCAGAGGGGAAGGCAGAAGAGGGGATTGCTTTAAAAAACCCAGGAAGTGTTTGCCAAATTCCCCCCCCCCCCAGATGATGCAGGTTGTTGGGAAGCCTTGGAGAGACAGATGACGGTGAGCAGAGAGCCGGACTACAAGTCCCAGAATGCTCTGGGGCAGAGGAGTTTCCATGATGGTGGTTGGGAGGGTTGCAGGACTGGCAGTAGCGAGGAGGAGAACCTGCAGCGCTGTTGAGAGGCTGCCTCTGTGTCCCAACAGAGGCTTCCCAAGCAAGTTCACCATTCCAACTGTGAAAGAAGCAGGACAGCTGGCAACAGGAGGGCTGCAGGATAGTGTGGAGGAGAGGGGAGGGGATTGAGAACAGCTGCCTTAGTTTCCTTCCATCCGGAAGTGTCAGGCTGCAGCCTATTTGCTCTATGGACTCTAACTCCGCGTTTTTTGTTAATTGCTCCGAGTCACGGAACGCAACTGATATGGATAAATAGGCTCTACCTATCTATCTTCCTTCCCTTCCTCTCTCCTTTATCCACAGTAAGTCTCCTGCAGGAAGAGGAACAAAGCAAACCTTCAGAGGTCAACCATTTGTCTGATAAGAAGAGATTAAAATGACACTGTTAAAGAGGAGGTGGGCTCCATGTAAATGCATCATAAACAAAGGTTAAGCAAAAAATACAGAGGTGAACCAAAGAGGGGGAAAAAGCAGAAATCTTTCCAAGCTTGCAAGCTTTCAAGTCTTGTTGCTGTCGCCAATCTCTCCTTTTTCTATGGAGCGAGGGGGAGAAAGAGCCAAAACAAATGATTGTTGTTTTTTTTTTCCCCAGAAGGAAAATTGCTATAGTCACATCAGCTATCCCTTTTAACTCTCTGCTCTTTATCAAGTTCAGGTGTCTAGTTACGATGCTTAAGATTTATTCATTTATTTCTTCTTTGCATTTTTTATAGCATCCTTCCTCCAAGAAGGTCATGCCTCCCCCCCTTTAGTTCCAATCCTTGCTTAATTCTCTTCATGCAAGTTTATTTGCTCTTGATCTTTTTGCCACATTCTCTTGTTTCTGTGCCTATGACATGCTTATATGAAGCACACATTCCTGTTCCACTATAGCCAAGGCAGAGAATGAGTCCTGGCAGGATATGCAGTCCTCAGAAAGTACTGAGGAATGACTGCAGTTCAGGCAGGTACAGGTTCAAATGGGAGCTCAGTATCTCAGATATTGAACTCAGAGGATCAGATGTTATAGAATCAAAATTATGGAGTTTGCTGAGAGTTTATATAGTTGCTGTAGCTAGTTGGTCCCTTCCCCAGGAAAGTCTTCTGTAATTTAAAGGGCCCTTGCCCGCTTTTGTGGGCATCTGATCCAACAGGCCTCCAGGAAGTCCTCTGTGTCAGAAGAAATGGACAAAGCCATGATTTCTGACCTTAGAGAAGGTGCTGAGTCTGGCTCCTGGAGATCCCCTTGTGCAAGGGGTTTATGTGGATTGGAACTGAGAAAATTTCTTTCTTCAAGTCTGTGTCCCTCACCCCTAATTGATTGCTTCATTGGGGGGAGGGGGTCCTGACATGGTGATACAGAAATAGACCAGTGATCCATCTCATCCAGGACAATTTATGGGCAGTGTTTCTCTGAAATATGGGGCACAGGGATTTCTAAGCCAAAATGCAGATTTCACTAAGCAACTGCCACTTGGATGAAAGCAGAAAGGTTTGGTGTACAGATGTGGCAGAAGGAGATGGCTGAATAGTAGTAGAGTGGACTTTACCACTTCAGCATGCAAGTAGGAAATCACATTTTTGAATGCCTCTCCACTAGTTCTCTTGGCTCAAGTGGTTCTCTTCCAATATGCATGTAAACATTCAGCAAGTGGAACCTTCCACTCTTCTGCTAAATATCACCAGATTTCTTTCCCCCATCGCTGAAAAATACATATTTAAAATGTATTTCCCCCCCACATATTTTCATGTATTTCCAAACTAATCAGCTGGTGTGCTACATTGCAAATTATGCCTTTACATTTGTTCCCCCTCCCCCACAAACGTATCAAATGCATAGAATCTACATACAAATCTGTTTAAAACCTAATTCACTAGGAAGCATGAGAAGTCTTGAACTGTCTGTCATGAATTTTGGATACAGAGGAATTTAGCAGAAGCATATTGGAGAGTGTTAGAACATTGATTGCTATGAGAGGGGCCAAGTCTGGTGGATAAGGACATGCTGTCTATGCACAAGGTCACTGGTTCGATCCTTGGCTTCTGCTAAGCATTCTTAGCAGGGAAAGAGGGAAAACTCTTCTCTTCTCTTAAGAAAAACTCTTCTCGGGGCCAATGATGTCACTAGGGTTTATGTCACTTGGTGTGGGAGGACAGCGCCCATGATGTTCCTCCTCCCATGAAGTGGGCGGGGCAACACTCCAGGAGGTGGGCATAATGATGCAGCATTGCCCTGCTCCCACAGGGTTTTTTGACTATAACTTTTGACAGAATGAAGTTATTTCAACATGGTTTGTTTCACTGCACTCTGCATGAAATCACACGTCAAATGATATACAACACAGTGGTATTATTCAAAAATACCAAGATTTTAGAAATTTGGGCCAGTAGTGGTGCCATCCCCCTCCCGCCGTGCACATCACCTGGTGCAGCCCACACCCCCTGGTGATGCCACTGCTCAGGGCTTCAAACAGAGGAGTGACTGCTGACCATTGAGCTAGGTGGGCCAATGGGCTACCTCTGCATAAGGGAACGTCCTATAATTTACTTGCAGAGATTTGGGCCTACTTGCCTCGTTGCAATTTTTGAATTGTCAATGATATCAAGAAAATCAGAATGCGTTGTTTTTCCCAAAACCAGCAAAGCATCCAAAACCTCCTGTTCCATGGCTGTTCCATTGTTCCTTTGACAATCAATCAATCAATCAATCAAGAAGTGATGTACAAAGATGTACAGCGAGAGCTATATTATCCCTTAATGGCAAATATACCAGTCCGGCAAGAAAAGCATGGCTGTGAATAAAAATTCTGGCATATTGATTTGCAACTATCCTGCTTTTTATCTGCAGATCTCAGCACAAGCTCAGGCATGCAAGATTCATCATCCCATCTGCCCAGGAAATGCAGATGAAGAGACACACATGTTTTAATTGCTTGCTGGGCTTCCACTGTGTCAAAAAAAGAAGAAGAAAGGTCATTTATGCACGTTACCAGTGTTTTAACTTTGAGATGCTCCTAGGCGGTAGCCTGATTGCTTTGCCTTGTCAGTAAGAACAAGCTATGCATGTTTGACGGTCTTTGGCTTGCAACCTCCTCTCTCTCTCTCAAGTTGTCACTTTCCATTACATTCCTTGTTAAATTGATCTTATTCCAAAAGGACTTCATCCTCTTCCCTTGTCAGTTTGTATCAAACTTATTTTTTAAACCTCTTCTTATTACTTGGAATTCCTTTTTCTCATCCTCATCCATTTGCATCACTGTTCCTTTCGAATCCCTTTTACTTCTGTAGCCTTCAGAAAATGTTTCCCTAGGAATCTCAGCTGCCCTTCCCACTGGTCGCCCAGTCATTCTGTGAGAAAATATATCTGTGAGTCACATCCGTGAGTTTCAACCCATGTAGGATTTATGGTCACATGTTTCTTGGCAAAAACTGCACTCCTCCCACACTGCTTATTATCCTTTGGAAATGTGCACACATTTCCTGTATCACAGGGGTGGATCCAAGGGGAAGCCATGGGTGCATGATGCCCCAAACCGATGTCAGAAGAGAAGGGCACCTACCGGGATGGGAAACAGCCCAAGCGTGGCTGGGAGCCCAGGTCTACCCACCTAGAAGAGGTTGAATGGGAGCCCAGGTCTACCAGGCAGGAGCCCAGATCTATCCACCCAGCAAACCAGCCACAGAGGCCAGTTCAACCAGGAACCCAGGTCTACCCAGCAGGTAGATCTGAGCTCCTAGTCCAAGTGGGAGCCCAGGTCTACCCACCCAACAAACCCTGGCCAGAATTTCAACTAGGAGCCCAGATTTACCCAGCCAGTAGATCTGGGTTCCAAGTTCAGGTGGGAGCCCAGGTCTACCTGCCTAGCAAACCTTAGCCATGGACGACATGAAGTTCAACCTGGAGCCCAGGTCTACCTGTCTGGTTGAGCTCTGGAGTTGGTAGTACTCATGCCCCCCCCAATACAAACACTGGCTCCACCCCCTGCTGTGTCCCTACAGCACTCAACTTCCAAGAAGGGTGGGAGTTTCTCCATGAGGATTTGCCCTCCCAAAGGCAGTAAATGTCCTGATTCCAATTATGGAAGATTTGAAACTCATGAAATAAAAAGTGAAAAAGGGCCTTGGATATTCTCTGGGAAAACACTCATCGATGTTTTACAGATAAGGAAGCACACATGGGTTTGGCATCCAAAACTGCCCTGAGTCCATGGAAAATGCTCATTTCCACATGGGCTTCTGCACATCAGGTCTATGCCTCAAGGCAAGGTGCTTCTGTCCAATGTCAAAGTCTCCAAGCCCTCCCCCAGCACCCAGGCTTTGTTGTTCCACTCCTGGCCCACCGTTCTAACCTCATAGTGGTCCAGGAGCTCACACGCCCAATTGCATTCTTAGGTTGATCATGCACTTAAGGGGACCAAACTCTCATCTTCAGGGTGTGGACTAAAGGTCTCAATTTGAGTTCTAAATTCCATTCAGTCTCAGAGGGGCATAGTGAACCCAGAGATAGCAGGGCACAGTTCTCTGCCAAATAAACCAAACACAGGGTACAAGTTCTCAAGCGTAGGCACTGGCTAGTTTAAGCTACAGGCAAGTCAAGTAAGAATGCCATTTCTGGGTCAACAAGGCCCTCTGTCTGGTAAGTGTGCCACACATGAATCAGAGGGCATTAAATGGAAATGGGATCAGACATACAACACACAGCAGTCAGGTAGCCAGATCCTATGGTGCCCTACCACTGGCACTGCAGCCCCATGCCAGTGGTGGGTATTGCAAAAGTGCCATAAGGCACTTCACTACCAATAGGAGACACACAATGCCAGTGGAGAGGCCTACACCATTGGCATCAAGCCTCTGTGCCGGCAGGAGGCCCAAGACAAGTGCCAGCCATCAAGTGTCCCCATTGGGTGGCAGGAAGGCTTTTCAGGGTGGGGGGAATGGCGGGAAATGGTGAAAGTAGGTGAAGGGAGGGTGCGTCGGAGGGAAGCTCAGGCCTGGGAGTGGGAGGGTGTGGCAGCAGAGGCTGTGCTGAATTCTATCCCCCTTCCCAAGCAGCAGAGCCCAACATGGGTCTCCTTGGTGCTACGCCAGCTAAGGAGCCGGAGCAGATCTGAGGATACTCATGGGGCCAGCAGTGTACTATGCAGGGTAAGGGAACTAATGTTCCCATATGCCAAGGAGACCTCTGGCATCTGCTCTGGCCCCACAGAATATAGTGGAGTCCAGGGCCTAGGAGAGGGGGTAAAGGGGGTAATTTGTACCTGGGCCCAGGGTCTAAAGGGGACCCAGAAGCCAAAGGAAGGGGCCCAGAAATTTCCTGGGATCTGACATTTTCCTATCTACTCAGACTTGTTGCCCATACGGGATGCTGGGGACACTACCGATGCCACATGGGTGGGTAGACCTGGGCTCCTAAGACTTTTCCAGCTGTCTCTACCCTCCCCTCACCCTGTTTCGTCCCTCCCTATTTTGCTCGCCTGTCACCACCCTCCCCTGCTCTGCTTCACCCCCCCCCCTTTTCAAAGAAACTTCGTACCCCTGGATAAAATTCCTCTCAGAGGCCCTGGTGGAGGCCATTTCGGTACTGCTGTACTGCACAGTGCTGCCAGCCCATAAGACTGGGCCCTAAAAGAATTGAACTAGCTTGCTAGGTTTACTTACTTCTATCTGTCATCTGGTTCTTCCAAACCTCAAAGAGTAGGTTTAATATAACTCTCCTCAAAGAGTTTGAAAAAGGGGGTCTGTTATATTTGCTAATGTAACACTTGCTCAAATTGAGTATGAGTTGCTTATTACATATGAAAGTACTTGATCATGAGTCAAATGGTCCCTCAAATGGTCCCTCTAGCTTGGTGTTGTCTTCTGTCTCAGGTTTTCAGACAAGGGTCTTTCCAAACCCTACCAGAAGATGTCAGGGAACCTGAATCTAACACCTTCGGCATGTAAAGTATCCTATGTGGTTTACCACTAAGCCACTGAACGTCTCATAAACCAGTTCATGTGTGTCTGGAATTGGTGCTGTCTCTTGATTTCTAATGACTGTGGTCATGTAGGAGAATCTCTGAATGAGAATGCTTCTCCCCCCACATGATATTCCTGAGAAATAGACCTTAGATTCCGATTTGACTACCAACAATGATCAAGAAAAAAAATAAGGTTGTAATGTGGACGAGATCTCCCTCCTAATATATATATATATTTTTTAAGTTGTAACATGAAGCTTTGAAAGCCCTTATGAGGGCAAATGGATGCTGTTGTATGATACTGTGGGGAATTTTTCTTCTTGGAAAAGTGCTTTCCTCCTCATCAGTCTCCTTGGTGCTGTTATCTTTTTTTTTTTTCCTTTCCTGAAACCTCTTCTCAAAGAAAGCAAAGTCCAGTCAAAGACTACAAAGCGGTGAAAAGGCTTAGAATCGGGTGAGACTGCGCTGTCACTGAAAGGAGCCAACACATGTTCAGATAGCATTTTGCTGAAATGAATGTAAAGCCATTAAGACAGGCCTCCCAACAATGAAAACATGCAAACATAAAAGAAAAGCAAAATCTGGAAGCTCAGAGCAGATGGCAGAGCCAGAAGCAAAGACCCTTTTGGAAAGATTATCGTTAATTATTATTAAGGCTGTCACCTGATGAAAGAAATCTTCATTAATTAATTGTGTGTTGCAGTTGTTGAACTGATTAATTTAAAACTGAGATTGTCATAGATCTGCATATGAATAAAACAACAATTATGAGGGAAAACAGGCATACCTTCCCCCCCCCCCAATGATCTATGCACGGCAGTAGGCACCAGCTTAGAAGAGACATTCCCTTCTGTGCAAGATAGAAGACAATAAATCCTAACTAAGCAACTTTGAAACCGTTGGAAATAAGTTAATTGTGACATTTAAATCTCATTCATTTCAATGCGACTGCAGCAAGGTTTGCTTCCTTTGGGTAAAACCCATGAAAATAATCCACATTTTTTAATAAAATGCCTTCCCTGATCCATCAGGGGCAGCTTTTCAGTGAATCAAAAGGCTTGTAACCAGTTAATCTAACCCTCGGTTGTCAAACTCATTTCATACAGAGGGCCGAAATTAGTGTTGATGGTGCCTGCTGAGGGCCAGAAGTGACATCATTAAGCAGAAAGTGACATCATTAAGCAGACGACTGCCAGAAATAAGCACTGCGTTCTCACACGGAAACTCATTAACTCCAAACAACAGAAAAGAAAATGTGCAAATCTTGCTCATATTTTCAAGAAATGAGAGAGTCCAATTCTCACACTGGGATGGCCCAATTATAAAGGTGGGGCAGACAAATTGATTCTGGGGGCCTGCGGGTATTATGTTTGACAGCTCTGATCTAAACAATTAATCAACAAAGCACTGCAGTTCATATTCTTTGTTTTCAGTTGTTCATTACTAGGTATTTGCACCCAGCCTTTCTGCAGGGCTGCTGAGAGCTGGCATTGGGACTGGGGCAAGATGCCTGATTTGACTCCCACTTCCTACATTTTCCTACAAATCAAATATTACTACAGTTTTAAACAAATTTTTAATTGCTTTAATTTAGCATGAGCAAGATTGAAACTAAATGAAAACATTTATCAGAATGGGATAATTTCCTTCCTTTGAGTAGTTCTACTCAGTTTCTTTACTTCTACTTCAGCAAAGTCCTCCTCGTTTGCTTTTCTTCTTTTAATAATGCACGGGCATCCAAGGACTGGCTTTCACTATCTCCCTCTTACTATGTGATGATTTTGAAACAAAGCCCAGGTGAAATAAACTTGCCTGCCCCCCCCCCCATTTTTCTCTTCTGTGCTCCATACTGTTAACTTCACCTTCAAACAGTGTCAAAACACATGTAGACCTGATCCAATGTCATGTGTTGCAGACACACACTAGAAGAAGGGGTGGAACTGACTTTTGGGGCCTGGGAATTGTGTGGACTGAACTGGGTGACCTACTACTGCCGCCTAGTAGTTTTGGTCTGAAGGTGCTAGTTTCACTTTCCCATGTCTGAATTACCCTAATACATGTTGGTGCTTTTGGAGAAGATGTTGGCTGCATTTCCGCTACAGCTTTAGTCCACTTTCAATGCATTTCTATTCTCCCAATGCATTAAGGGGGTGGGGAGACCACTGTAGTTTGTTAAGGAATCTGAGAGCTGGTAGAGCTATCCTTAACAAACTACAGTCTCCAGAATGCCACGGCTTAATAGAAATACATTGAAAGTGGATTAGTGCTGTAGTGGAAAATCAGCCCTGGATAAGCTGAGATTGAGGCACCCAAATTTATTTTGTAATACATTTGTTTTGTACTGTGTTTTGTCAGGGTCCAGCCCCAGGGATTTTGCCCCCTGCCCTTCCTCCCATCAGCCTGCCTTTCAGGCAAAACAAGGACCTTTTTACTGAACATGCATAATATATACACATTTGTTACTGAACATGCATAATATATACACATTGTTGGCAACCTTCAGTCTCGAAAGACTATGGTATCGCGCTCTGAAAGGTGGTTCTGGATATACCCTGGAAATGTATATCTGGATATACACATAGTGGAAATGTTTTACACGTGTTGGGAGAGGCCAATGGCACAGCTCAGTGGTTTGGTGGGGAAGGGAGCTGAAGGTGCAGCAATAAGAACTGAGCTACATTATAAAACAAGGGCAGGGAAGGGAAGGGGAAACAAAAATTTAAAGAAGCAATTCGCTGTTCCTTAGCCATTATGATAGAGCCCTACGTACAAGCAGTTCCTATAAGGGGAAAAAGAAGAGGAATTCCTTTAGAGCAGGGGTGTCCAAAGTTTTTGGCAGGAGGGCCACATCAGCTCTCTGACACTGTGTCGGGGGCCAGGGAAAAAAAGAATTAATTTACATTTAAAATTTGAATAAATTTACATAAGTTTACATAAATGAATATATTAAAGACGACCTTATATGAATGAATGAAGGTCTTGCAATAGCTGAAGGCCTATAAAAGGCCTTGCACAAAGCAAGGCTGGCCTTTCCTTTGCTGCCACTGCTGTATCACAGACGTGAAACAGCAAGAAGTGGAGGGAGCCCTCATCCCACAGCTCATGTGAGAGGTCAAACAGTCACCCTCACGCTGTGAGTAGTTGCGTCGGGCCAGTGCGGGCTCCAACAAATCTCTGGAGGGCCAGAGGCTCATTGGAGACTGGAGGCTCCCTGAGGGCTGCATTGAGAGGCCTCAAGGGCCGCATGTGGCTCCAGGGCCGGGGTTTGGGCACCCCTGCTTTAGAGGAAAGGGGGCTTGCAGAAGCCTCAGTGCATGTGCCCTTTATTTACAGAGCCTCCCACATTATCCATGGGGTTCTGTTCCAGGACCACCCATGGATAAGGAAACCCACTGATAATGAAATCTGTAGTTTGGGGGGCCCTGTAATCCCCAAGAGGAAACTGAAGCTGCTCTCTGGTGGCCTCCAGAGGGTGTTTTGAGGGGGCCCTCAGAAGGCCTTTTAAAGCCTTTGGGAGGCCTAGATGGTCACTTCCAGTTTTACGGGAAAACCGGGAAAGAAACCGTCACTTCTGGTTCTTCCATAAAACTGGAAGTGACCCTCTAAGTCCTCCCGAGGGTGTTCTGATAGCCCCCTCAGAACACCCTCTGGAGCTCCCTTTGCCTCCGGAAGTTCCATGTGGGTCTGTCCTGTGGGTTAGCGACCCGTGGATAATGACATCAATGGGTCTTTAATTCATGGATATAGCAGGTCCACTGTATGTCCCAATCTTCATTTGCAAAGTAGGTGTGGGATACTGGAAGACATGGGCTGTTGTATCTGGAAGAGGAAGCAGGGAGGTTGACCAATTTAGTTTTTGAACAATATTGTTTTGCTAGTGGACATTGGGGCATCGCTCCAAGCAATGTGTCAAATTCTTAAGGTCACCACCTTCCTACAATTTTAAAGGCTATAAAGGTTCATAAAAAAAAATCTGCTGATTTTCGTCTAAGGCGTTTACATCTAAACACCTTAGATAGAAGTCAGCAGGTTTACCAATTAGATTCATATACAAGATGCTGATGGCCTGCCTGCAATCAGCAGCTTAGCGGGTTGGAAAATCCTCACGGGATGGAGTAAAGTTGTACCTAAGCATCTTAGAGGAGCAGTAATGACCCATAGCTTCCATCAGTAACTAACCTGAGTAATAGTCATTAACTAGTGCTGGAAATTTACTGCTGATTCTAATATTTTTAATGATTTCATAAAGGAATAAAACAGGAGGCTGATCACCTATGACCAGAGAAAATGTAATACAATCCTTTCCACCACAGGCAGCAAACTGGGCTCTTTCCCTCTTTCTCATATTAACACACCTACTGCTTTTGCAGAAAAGGCAAAATACTACATTGGATCTTGTGCAGCATTTTTCATTTGTTCTTTCAAACTAATGCAACCCAATCATGAGGTGACTTGGAAACCATTTGTTGACTTACACTTCCACAAAGGCGCCTGTGAGCCAATCTGTTACATGTGCAGAAACCTCCAGCCGACTTCAACAGCTACAGCTTCTGCAGCTGGCTGCTACGGTTAGATAGGTGCCCCCCCCCCCATGTCATATGCCTCTCCATAGTACAGGTCGAGCCTTGGCATCTGCGGGGCTTGCATTCTTGGAACCCCTGCAGATGCTGAAAAGCACATGGCCTCCCTGTGACTATGAAGACCTCCCAGAGCCTTTTAACAAGGATTTCTAGTTTTCACCTGACAAAAGGCTCCAGCAGGCATTCTGAGTCCCAGATGTGACTTCGGTTGAGTCTGGTAGGTCCTCTGTAGGTCCTCTCACTGTGGGTT
This sequence comes from Tiliqua scincoides, assembly GCF_035046505.1. Taxonomy (NCBI): domain Eukaryota; kingdom Metazoa; phylum Chordata; class Lepidosauria; order Squamata; family Scincidae; genus Tiliqua; species Tiliqua scincoides. Next base: position 11,142,052 of record NC_089832.1, read on the forward strand.
TAGAACCCATGGAGGGTTGAATCAGTGGATAAGAACATAAGAACAGCACCACTGGATCAGGCCATAGGCCCATCTAGTCCAGCTTCCTGCATCTCACAGTGGCCCACCAAATGTCCCAGGAGCACACCAGATAACAAGAGACCTCATCCTGGTGCCCTCCCTTGTATCAGGATAATGCAAGGGTGCCCATTATCATCAGGATAATGAGATTCCACTGTATCTGCTGATGTTGCTAACCAGTGCCATTTGCCTAACCCTTTCAGGCTATGGCTACTTGTGAGTGGCCAAGAGAACAGTCAGTACTGGAATATTACAGATGCAGTGAGAGGGATGGGACTGGAGGTGGGTGGGGCGGGAATGCTATTTGCCCAGATCTTCCTTGCAAAAAGGAGGGGAGGGTCTTTCAGCCGATTGGCTGACCAGGCGATGTTTAGATTGCTGGCATTCAGCATGGCCTTCTCCCAATACGGGTCTTGTGATTCCACAGCATCTTTCAAAGTGGCGATTCCCTCATATTTAGCAGGGGGGAATTCATGGACCCTATTCACCCCAGACTAGCATCTCTGCAGTAGCTCTTTCAGTAGTCCCCTTTAGATTCTGAACCCTCTGGGGACAAGGAATCATATTCACTTCTCTTACTTTTTCCTGACTTTTCTTCACTATGTAACCTGCTTTGAGAACTTTTTGTTGCTGAAAAGCAGTACAGGTTGTGCATCCCTTATCAGCTGCTTGGGTCAGGAAGGTGTCTGTATTTCGGATTTGTCTGTATTTCAGAATAAAATGAATAAAAATAATGAGAAATGTTTCCTCTTGCTCTTTTCACTGTTACCCAAATGCATGCCTGCTGGCCTCTTCGACATTTTTTAACCATGTCTATACAGGTACACACCACAGAGCAGAGAACAGAACTTACAGCCTGTATCTGCACTGAATGTGGGAATGAGCAAAATACTTTCTAGTGTTCACACTACAGAAACCAGTCTTGGAAAAAATGTTTTGAATCCCACTGTCCTAGTCACCCCCTTGCTAACAGCAATTTTTGTCTTTTCACTGAAATAACTGCTTGGGAGTGGAGTAAACCACCACACACACATTAGAAAAGTCTGCCGGAACTGCCTGCGTCATCAGAGAGGTTGGAATGAATTACAGTCATAATGATGATATTGCTCCTGCAGCCAAAGATGTCTAATTGTGCAGGCTTTTTTTTTTAATTGGCAGATTAGTCGAGTGCATCGGCCCCTGCAAATTTGCATGATTCAGCCATAATTTGTTCTCTTTGCAAAATCAGTGCTTGTCTTTGAGGAAAATCAACACTTAGGTAGGGGGACGATTGATGTACTTCAAGGGGGGAGTAGTCATTGCTGTTTTGTTTGTTTGGTTTTTTTTCTTTCCTGGTGTATAGCGATCCAATATAAAACCTGACACTTCATGGAGCTTGCAAAGATGACTAGCTATATTCTTTTACGAGGAGAAATTGTTCCCTTTGTGCATGATGGCGAGGAGCAATTGTTTACAAGTAAAGATGAATTTCAAAGCGGAATTCAATTTTCTTTCCTTTTGACACAAAAGATGCATTCAAAGCAAATAAGAAGAAGAGTGTAGCAGTGAAATTATTTGGCTGTCCAGAGAGTAGTACATGAATTACAGCTACACTAATAGGAACTTTTGTTTCTTTAGCTGACAGCAGGTACATATTCTTGAATTTATTCCGTTGCGGTTGAATTTTTTTTTAAAAAACTTTGCTTCGAAAGGAAACTCTGATGTTACACCAGTGAGCGTCTGACGGATTTCATTTGTTGCAAAGAGACAAAAGGTGGGGCCTGTGGAGCAATATTACAAGTATAGGAGACAAGTTTAAAAGAGATGAAGAGAGATGATATCATTGTCAGTGGTTCTCTGGAGGACGCAACGGGAAGATAGGCCTGTCAAGGTTTGTGCCTGATCCCTTGGCTGGGAGTTGCTGGAGGATTGCCCCTGGGTTGGACACAGGAGGCCTGTGGAAAGTTTGGCCCCAGCAGAGGCAGCAAAAGCCTGTGACAGGCAAGAAGTGCTGAGTCACTCAGGAGGTGTTCCTTGATTGCCTGCAGAGACACAGGTGGAAATGGGTGGGGCTGATGAGCTCAAGCCAGACACCCATTGGCCAGCCTTTGTATAAAGCCAAGGCAGCCACTGCTGGACCGGTGGGGTTATTGGATGGCTGGCTGTGGAGCACGTTGTTGCTGTGCTCTAAACATTGTGGCAGTGAGTAGCTCTGGGTTCCCTGCGTGGGACCAGCGCTGAAGCCCTGTACTGAACTGCACTGTATCTGATGTAAATACACATTTGGTGAAGAACCCTGCTGCCTGTGCTGCGTTTCTGTCCTCGAAGCAAACTTTCCAGCACGGCTGCTGCACACGCTCCCTGGGAACTGTGCCAAGCTGTGAGACCTTGGGCAGTGGGAGTAAGCTGTCTGCGTTTACCAGATGCCAACAAGGCCTTCTCCAGAATGACATGCAATGATGAGAATATGCAATTGGAGATGGAAATGAGGATTGGTTTGTAACACATTTTGTAAGGTACAGTGTGTGTGCATGTGTCAAACCAGATCTCCTTTCTACTAGTGGCTGACACCATTCTTCCAACACCATCCCATGCCTTACACCAGTGATTTTCAACCTTTTTCATCACATAGCACATTGACAAGACATTAATATTGTCAAAGCACACCATCAGGTTTTTGACAATTGACAATTCACACCATGCTGCCAGTGGGGGCTCACATATCCCACTGGCCCTACTAATAAATGACCTTCCCTCAAATTCCTGTGGCACACCTGTGGACCACTCGTGGCACACCATTGTGTCACGACACAGTGGTTGAAAATGACTGCCTTAGACCCTTCATCAAGTACCCTGGAAGAAGAAGCCTGGCCCTGACTGCTTGAGATCCTCCATTCTTTTGACTGAGAACATGATGCAGAATTAAGCCTGCTATGGATGAAAATGGGTCATTTGGTGTGCAGCAATGATGGCACGATCCTATAGAAAGAGTGCCCTAGGATGCAAACCAGACTGGATGTCTTTCTAACCTGGAAAGGTCATAAAACCTTCACCTCCAAACCTGCCTGGTAATCTGAGCAATTCATTAGACTAGTGAAACAAATGTCCTCACCCTGCCTCACCTCACCTCACCTTGCTGTACTGCTTATCTGGTATTCCAGCCTGGCCCTGACTACAAATTTGCTTGAAATCCTCCATTCTTTTGACCAAGAACATGATGAAGAACATGATGACCAAGAATTAAGACTTGCTGTGGATGAAAATGGATCATTTGTTGAGTGGCAATGATGCCACGATTCTATACTTACCATGAACTGGGGGTGGCAATGTGGGCAGGGGGTGAGTGGGTTGGATCCAAGAGACTGGCAGCATCAGCAGCACCTACATGTGTGATATCCTGTTCACCCTTTTCATGCCTGATCTGCCGACACAGAGTAATGAAGACATGTGCCACTGATAGCGCTGATACTAGTCCAGGTTGACCTGTTGCACAGGCTAGGGCTTACCCCTGGGCAAAGGGACAAATTTCCCCTTACCTCGAGAGACGTTCCACCTACTTAACTCCTCTGTAGGATGCAGTGTAGCCCACGAGGGCACCATTGCATTGGCGTGGGAACGTTTTGGTAGGATTGGGCTGTGATTCAGATCTGAACTGCCAAAAAGAGAACACCAAACGTGCTTTTGCAGGTAACTGTCCCAAATGTGTGATGTTGTTTTGCAGGAATATACACAGAACTCCAGCGATGGTGTTGGCACCTCCTTCATAATGATTTGCTTGAAACCGGTCCTGTGTAATTAGACCTGTGTCACAGGCACAATGGGTGGTATGGAAGCTGGAATGAGATGCAGGTGGTGGAATTCACTGATGAGTCTCACAAATGCCACCTCATTAAACTTTGTGGCATTCCAGATGAGCATAGACTGTGGTCCCACAAATGGAATGGAGAATTGGAGATCCTGAAATGAGCATTACGACATAAAAAATTAGTCCAGCTTGACATCTGGGCAGCAGCGGGGAGGGAAGATGCTTGACAACTGGTTACAGTTTCTGAAAGTAAGGGCTTCAGTTTTCTCTTTTCCACCCGCCATCCGTAGTATGCTTTCAGACTGTGTGAAACGCATTGTCTTTTGGAGAGACCCAAGCTGACAGCTCTACTTATTTATACTATAGCTCCCAGGAAGATGTGCTGGATAGTTAAAAAAAAAAAAAAAACTTTGCAAAAAAATATGCAACTATGCACACACTGCACACTTATTTTTCCTCACTCCACTGGAAATAAATTGGTTTCCCAAATTCAGACAACTTTCCCTGCCTCTTGCATATTTATTGTATTTCTCTAAGATAATAAATTGCCTCATTCATCATGAGCCGAACACCCAAGTCCTTAGAGACAAGGGATGTAGAGCTAATGTAAATACATCACTTATTGGCAATCAGGCTGGAGAATCTAAGTGTGGAGGGCCTGATGATATCTGATGAGTGTCATCATCTTCCCTTGCATTCCTAAAGACTGCGCAGGACCAAGCAATTCGTAAAATTACACCATCACGGAATGAGAAGGGATTGATATTCGGCACGAACTCCCAGCCTACTTTCCATTTACTGAATTTGTATAATGGGGACTCTTTTATTTTTGGATGCAGTACAATGGCGACTGGGGGGTGATTTGCTTGATAAGGGGTGCAATCCTGATCCCCCAGTTAGGCTGGCACAAGTCACTTTTGTCGACCCAGGGTTGTCACAAACATGCTATAATGTTTGTGCTGACTTTAGAGTCAAGGAGGCCAGCATAAGGAGTTGCAGTGCCCTTCCCACACTGGATCAAGGCTCGGTGGGGTCGGGGGGGGCATGGGGAGAGTGGCAAGGAGGTGGGCAGTGGGTGGATGGGGAGCGGGAGGCAGGGCCAGGATCCGGCGGTTGTGCCGGATTCTGACCCTGTTCCTGGGTGGCGCACAGCAGCTTCTGGTTACTCCATTCTACTCAGATCTGCACCACCTCCTGAAGTGGTGCAGGCCCGAGTAGATTCATTGGGGCCAGTGCAGTGCGACATGGGGTAAGAGGAAACTTTCCCCCTTGCCTTGGGTTGCACTGCTTCTGGCCCCAAACTTGCACTGGATGCAGCATAGTCCCACTGGCCTGCCTGCTCTAGTGCAGGTCAGGATTGCTCTGTAAACCACTTGTTTAGATGTGTATTTTCAAAAGAAAGAGTTAAGCAAGTAAAGCTAATGATAAAGTAAACTGGTAGATTATTCTCCAGCTGGCTTGCGGAACTGTTTGCAGATTTGTAACTAGGCAGGTAGTATCTTTCCTTTTGTGGATTTCAAGAGGAAGGATTCCAGACTAGGGAAGGAAGAAGAGGCTGTGGGAATAGCATGGCCCAGGTAAGTTTGGAACCACTCCCATATGAGAAAAGACTGACTTTTCCCACAGCGCAATCCTGGAACCAGCACTGGAGCAGGGAGGCCAGTTAGCATGAGGTTGGGGCCGGTTGCAGCTCAGCCCGGGGCAAGGGGAATTCCTTTACCTTACCCTGGGTAACGCTGCAGTAACCCCAATGGGGCTACTCGGATCTATGCCACCTAAAGGGGTGGAGGATCCAGGCAGCCTGGAACTGCTCCGGGTTGCCTGGAACTGGGGTTAAGTCCCTGGCAGCATAGGGGGAGGGAGCATAGGGAGCGAGCTTTGGGAGCAAGAGGAAGCATGGCACAGCCTGTTGTCTCCATCCCCCTACTGGACCTGGTCCTCTCCCCCACCTTCCCCATGCCCCAGAAGATGTACTGCCACCCGGCAGCACTACTTACCACCAGCAGCCGTGGGGGCAGCAGCTCTTCCTGGGACTGAGAACCAGCATCAACTAGTGCTGGCCCAGCACCTGGACTCCTTACACTCTGGCTGCCACAAATGTGCTTTATGGCACCAACACCCAGCACCAGCACTGCAGCTCAATGCCAGTGCGCAACCCTCATGTGATTGGGCCCACAATCTAGATAAGCAACAGAAGAAGAGATAAAAATGAAGACAGGAGGAAACAAGGAAAATAAACAGAAGTAGAACCTTATTGGATCAAACCCAAGATCCATCTAGTCCAGCATCGTTTTCCCCACAGTGGCCAGTCAGAGACCTCCAGGAAGCTCAGACATGGCAAACTGCCCTTTTCTGCCATTCCTTCCCAGAAAACTGCACTGAGAGGCACACTGAATCTGGTGTTAGCATCTAGACATCATAACCAGTAGCCCTTGATAGACATTGTCCTCTATAAATTTGTCTAATTCCCTTAAAGGCTGCAATCCTATACACACTTACCTGGGAATAAGTCCAATTGAACTCAGTGTGTCCTACAGAATAATAGAGATTCATAGAATGGTGCTGTAAGAGAATTGGACGATTTTCAATTCTTTGGTATTCTTTCTGAGATCACAGAACAGTCCCATATGCAAGAATGACAACTGAATTGTCTGCCAATGGTGGACTACAAACCAGACAGCAACAGAAATGCTTCTTTTTCTTTAAATGGAAAAATATAGAGCTCCTTGCCAGGGCCCTAAATCGTAGGCCTGCACCAGGGTTCATTCTATTTCATGGCAGGTATCTGGTTGTATATCTGGACTTTATTCCATCTTATTTTTGCTTTAACAAAACAGCCTTTTCTCCCCTCCTTTTACAAATTTCATGCTACTTATTAATTTAGCATACCTTGATTGGCTTTATAGATACCAGACAAATTCTCTATGGTCAGGTCTCAAAGGTAGTTTTAATGGTTAGGAAGGTGCCAACACAGTCAACCACTGATATTTGGCAAGCATCTCCTTCAATCTAAAGAGGTTTGATGTTATTTGCCTTTAGAGTCTATTGAAAGTAAATACTAAAGCTAAGCAAGCATGGGTTTATTTTTATGTGGGAGAGGACAAAAATATTTCATGGCAGAGAGACAAGGTTTCCAGATAACTTTGCCAGGTCTCTGAGTAAATGTAATTAAATGAGCTAATTGGCTACCTAAGACCATTCTTCCCAGAGCTTAATATGCAAGAACAAACAATTATTGTAGTTTTTCTAACATAAGAATGATTGAAGGGGGGAAAGCAGTGATAGATATAAAATGGTGCTTTTGCTGTGAAGTTTTCCTTTACAAAGGTCCAATATGCATGCAAGGAAAAAAAAATAAATCCAATAATAAGATATGAAAGGATCTCTGATAACAGAAGATAACAGTGAAGACTGTTGGACACCCCATTCTTGGAAAGGTATTTAGATCTATCAAGGAAATGAAATCTGGAGAAGAACAGGCAGCCAGTCTCATATAGGGAGAGCAACTGAAGCAAAAATAATTATTGCCAGTTAGACAGATTTGCATATGGATGAGCAGAGTGCAATTAAAAACAAGTTTGAAGGATGCTGAGGAAGTGCCTACTCCCAGTAGTAAACTACCTAAAAGATCTAATAGTCCAAGGGAACAAAAATGTAAAAGATTGGAACATTTTGATCAGAGTTTGTTTTGGTATCTTCAGCTCCCCACTGTAAGTTCTTCTTCTGTTTTAAGATCACCAATCCAGTTTCTTGATAGTACCCCAATGGGCATTGATCTGCCCCTCTTGGCTAAATCCATGAGCTTTTTGGCCAATATCAGCTGAGGACCGTGATTCCATCTTCCATGTGTTCTGCTTACTGAAGCAAAGTTCCTGAAAGCTTGGAGAAAGCCCTTTGACATGTATGTGTGAGGGCTTTCTCAGACTTAATTCTGATGTGCAGTTGGACATTGCTCCCCTTCCACACATTCAGAAAGTAGCTGAAAAGGGCTATTGATTTAGAGTGTGGTTGAGGAAACACAAAGAAGGGTGGGTATCAGGACATGGGCTTCAGGTGCACAATGACATTTCAAAAACAGTGACATCGAAAATGAATTTTAGGGTTCCTTCCAAAGGATTTTAGGGTTCTCCCAAACAGAAATATCTGAGACATTTCAAGGGAGACCAAATGAGCTTCTATAAGGCAAGAACATGGGAGCGTTCTCCTCGGTGGAATAAGGTGTATTTCATATTACAAAATAGGAGTAATATGTATGCGCTGTTAATATACCAGGAAGCACTAGAGCCTGTGACATTGAGAACTCAGCCTCCTCTGTGATTGCGCATGTACACTGTGGCTTCTGAACAGCCCCCAGAATGCCTTGCAGTGTCACAGCAAGTGCCTCCCCAGCCATTCACTTCAACGCATGTCACTGCTAGGGACCACCCAAGGGTTAACCCAGGCCCACTTTACCAGAAAGACAATTGGCTATCCAGTCATGCCAGTCAAATGAGGACTGTGGCACCATCTGCAGGGAGACACAGATGACATGTTAGAAAAACCAGACAGTGAAGCAACATACCTGCACAAGAGTGTTAAAGGTGTTAGTGGACTAAAGAAATGTTAGCCAACCTGAGTGAACAGGAGCCGAATAAACAAGCAAAGAGGACCATAATCTTGCATGGCCTACTTCACTCCTTGGATAAGGGCACCTACTGGGGAGGGGACATCACGGATGGATTTCTGCATATCCATACCATCACACTCTTCCATGAACGGTCAAAGGGCCCAATCCTATCCAATTTTCCAGAGCCACTGCAGCCATGCCAATGGAGCATGTGCTACACCCTGGGGTGGGAAGGCAGTCACAGAGGCCTCCTCAAGATATGGAAATATTTGTTCCCTTACCTTGGAACTGTATTGTGGCTGCACCGGTGCTGAAAAGTTGGATAGGATTGGGACCAAAGTAAATACTTTCCTAGGGAATCATTTGAAATTTCATGCCACATTAACTGCATTCACAAATAGGCAAATTAGAGGGAAAATGACACTCTTAGCGTGACTTCAGAAGGCAGCCTTGGAAGTCCCATTTTGGAGGAAACTGTTAGCAAGAAGAGCAGAGTGAGCTTCTATTGGCACTCTTTATCTTTGTGACTCAGCAGGGACAGAACACAAGTATCATTCTAACTCCATTTGAGCTTCTGCACAGGAGCATTCATCAACAACAGCACACTTCATTTTATAAGGTGCTAAAACATCTCCGTTTGCAGACGCCCGCCCTTCTTTTGTTCGTTGACTCCACTGCCTTTCATTTTGGAGATCTTTTATCGTTCCAGCTGGCATTTTAATTGCAGACATAGTGTCAATTTTACTCAGACTTGCTGGAGGAAAAAAAATGTTAGCTGACTGTAACTGATGAACAGACTCCACTCATGTATTTTTGAACCAGGTGGCTGCTATTTTCATAACAAGTGAAAAGACCTAACGACTTGATATTGTTTCCCAACTATGGCAGACTGATCCAGCTGGCCTTTATATCCCAGAACCCTGGCAAGTTAGGTGGGTCATGATAATTTTATTTATTTTCAACATTTCTATATTGCCCTTCTGCCAAGGAGTCAGGTGGACATACATAATTCCTCCCCTCCTTTTGTTTTCACAACAACCCTGTGAGGTAGGTGAGACTGAGAGAAAGTAACTGTGACTGGCCCATGATCACCCAGGAAGCTTCATGGCCAGATTTGAACCTGGATCTTACAAGTCTAAGTCCAACTCCCAAACGACTACATCATCCTGGCTCTCGATTTTGGGATCACAGCAGGTTTTATATGATGATGTTGCCAGATCCTAGTCTATTTGACTGTTTTCATCAGGACCCAGGAGGGTGTTGAGGTAAACAAACAGAATCGGTCAAGGTTCCAGAACTGACTATGCAAAAAATCAAAGGCACAGGGTGGGGTCAAAAACAGGTTGGTGGTCAGGTTTCAGAGTGGGCAAAGAGGGACCCAAATCAAATGATGTGTTTGAGGATGGGGTTTAAATTTAAATGACTTTAAACTGGTCTATCTTTCATGCAATAACAATATCAATAACAATATCAAGCTCCTTTTTGTCTTGTTCTTAAACCCAATAAAATGAATATATCAATAACTATTTGACAACGGTGGGAGGGGGGGGGTTTGTATTACTTAAATATTTTAAATGTGTTTTTTAATCAAAAATAAATTCAGCAGGACAAAAACCAAGAGAATAAAGATCAATCATACCATTAAAGCTGAGGTTCTGTTTAAGCATTTGAAAAAGGGGGATTCCAATTGTTTTTGTGTTTACAGGGTCACTTTTGGTTCAGGTTCAAGTAAGTCTGTTTTTGGCTTAGTTCTGGTACACTGAAAAAGTGCTCTAAACTTGTTCTTCTGTTCGGATTCGGGTTCAGTTTCAATCCCTGATTAGGAAAAGGAGCTTTGAAGGGTTGATTTCACATGCTCAACTGCACCAGTGGATACATCTGTGTATCTGGGTACAGCTATTCACACATTCCATCCAATGCAGGAACAATCTGCATACAGCAGTGTTTCTCAACCAGTGGTATGAGTACCACTGGTGGTTTTTGAAGTGGTGTCTGATGGTACTTGTGACACCCCCGGACACCTGTCACCTAGCAGCATTCACTCGAGCAGTGTGCTCGAAAAAGCCCTCCTGTCCACCCTGAGTATCTTACCAGTGTTTGTCGTGTCACATCTGGCCTCCCAACCCAGAAGTAACTAGTAATGATGTCATCAGCAGTTACTTCTGGTGGTACTTCCAATAGGTGGACCATGCAAAGAGGTATGGAAGGGGACAAACATTGAGGGATGCTGGTGTACAGTCAAACTGCATTGTTGATACGTAACAATGAAGCCAGTTTCAGTCATTCATGCTGAAATGTGTCCCCAGATGCAGCCATTCTGTGCCTGGATATAGCTCAATGTGCGGACAACCCCAAAGAGTCAAACTCTTCAGGAAGGCTCAGCTTTCTCAACCTTTCATTTTGTACATGATGCTCTAAGTCTACAGCTGAGATGGCCTCTGGTTGTGGGAACCAGCTGCAAGACCTTGTTCAGGATGCTGAAGAGCCACAGATGTAAGGAACTTCAGCTAGGCTGCTCCGAAAGGCATCTTCAAGATTGCCAAGTGCAGTCTTGAGAGCGGAGGAAAGAGGGAACATGCCACCTTCGATTAATTCTCGTTGCGATTCCATCTATGCATGAAGCCGCCTAATGATCCACGCAATTGCAGTCACTTGTCAAGGATCTCTTCGCTTATTTTCCCCGCGAACAAACTTGCTGATGATATTAGTGGGCAGCTGCCAGGATTCATCATGGCACTTAACACATCCTTGGCAATCGCTGACAGATGTGAGGATGCCAGGGTACTCTGCAGTTGGCATGCACAATGACAGCCCAAAGCACAATTCACTTTTCAAAAGTCTATTTAAGGCAGAAGTGCAAAAAGGGGAGGGTGGGATGTTCCTAAGCTTCAAAAAAACAGTCGACATCAGTGTTTTTCAACCAGCAGTCGTTCATTTAAATGGCAGCTGGTTCTTGGCTCCGCTGCCTTGATGACCACTGCACTGCTGGCCAGATCCTGCTGAAGACAGAGATGGTACAAAAATATACGGTGTACTTGCAAGATGTGATTGTGGGTGGTCATAACTCAAATCTAGCCCTTTAGTTCAAGGTTCAAGAGAGTAATCAGTTGAGCTGGAGACATTAAGAGCCAGTATTCCCAAAAGCAGAAGACAGGAAAAGACAGAAGACCAAACACCTTGCTGGGTTAGGCCAATTCAGAGGCTTCATATTGCCTGCCAATCACTCGGGCTGATATTGCTGTTGTGCTTTTCTTCGTTGCCTTGCTCTCATCTATCTACTGTCTCATGTCTGACTAGAAGAGGTTGAATTTACCCAACCAAATACCTCACATGGATAGTAGAGAGCACTTAGTTCCATTGTCTCCACTTCACCCTGCCCTTCCCTGTCTTTTGACATCAATGAAGACCAGAGCTGACTCCTCCTCAGTAACCACTCCTGAAGTTCTAGTTGCAGCATGATAAACCCTGCTCAAGAAGCCACTGCTATTTCTTTATGCGGCATAATCGGGGGGGGGGTATTCTGTGGAGTTAAGCACAGTTAGGAATCTGTGAATGTCCCTCCAGTTTGACCCACATGCCTGAGCTACTTCCCCCTGAAAGGAAAATAGCTCTGAGTCCTGCTGAATCCAAATCAGACCCTGTCATGGGATGTGACAGGTTCTAAACACCTTTCCCAGCACCACCTGGATTGTCCTTACCACCAAGAGATGCCTTGCTTCCCACTCCCCCACTTAATAAACTTGATAGTAGCAGCATTGGCAGTGGAACCAATGGAACCTCTTGCTGCCCCTGCCTCTAGAAAGGTAGGTAGGAAAAGCCAGTCAGTGAAGGAGGCAGGACTTTCATGGGACTATAATGTTTATCCTTAGATTGAAGGCAAGGATTCCATTCTAAGCCAACCCTCCCATCATGACCTCTATTATTAATTACTATTAAATGACCCCTTTTTGGTTTCAAAAGCTGGGTTGAAAGGTCTGATTATTCATTTGTTGTTGCTTATTTGTTGATATCCCAAGACTTTGTGTTTTCTAAACACATTTCAGTATTTTTTTTTTTTGTCACAATAAGGACTAGAATCTTCATTAAAAACTACCTATATGCTTTAAGTCCCATTAATTTACCAGTGAAGCAGGTTTTTGCATAATTTATGGGGTGGAGAGAGGGAAACAACTTCCCTAATATATTAACACTCTCTGGAAGAACTTATTTTCATTCCAATTTAATGAAAAAGCTATTTGCTAGATTAAAAAAAAAAAAAAAGCAGATTGTTACTGAAGAAAGTTGGATTAATTTGTTCATTTGTCTAGTCATTTATTTTCATATAAGACAAAATGACAGGGCGACAGCTGGGGATTTTTTTTCCTAAATAGCCTTCGGGTTTGTATTTATTGAATATTTCCAAGCCTAAATCAATCTAATTATTAGAACAATTCAGAGGTTCTAAAATATGTAAACTTAAAGATCTACTCAGTTAATTTGTGTGAATTTGCACATCAAACATCACAAAAGAAATTCTTGATATACTTCAGGGTTTTATAGACCTTCATTTGCTGCCTCTTAAAAGTTAAACGAAACATTTTCAAGCTTTAGATCTCTCCGTCTCGGTTTGTAGCATCTCTCCAATGCTACCCGGATACAATGCAACTGGCAAGAGAAAGCAAAGAGGATTTAATTTTATTACCCCAAATATTTCATCTTCTCTTCCCTAACTTTATATTACAATAATGTGTTTTGTTATTTACATGCCACAGAGAAGACAGACAGCCAAATAAGAACTGGAGTTGAAGAGATATTTTGAAAACAAACACAATTCGTTATTTTCAGCATTATGTCAAGGAGAAACCAGCAAGATACTGAAGTTGAATTTCAGCCTAGCTTGCTTAAATATTTATAGCCTAACTGAAGTTAGATGAAATGCACAGAAATCAAGGAAAAGTTATTACCAGGATTCTCACTGCATGGAGGTGTCAAGGTGGGAATCAGCCTGATCTAAAGGAAACATGGTAGGGCTGAAGATAGGGTTGGGCAGGAGGTGTGGTCTGGAGGGTGAGCTATCACTTTACCTGAAAAAGCTAATCAGGATCTACTCATGCAAGGCCCAACTGCTCATGGAAAGCCCCACTCATAAGACAATTTTGCAGTGTGTTCTGTGTTTAGTCCGCAACAAACAAGTATTGATATCACAGGGCAGGGCAGCAGTCCAACATGATGTGAACTACTGGAGCTGTTTCAAGGTGAAGGAGCTGGAACAGCAGGGGCACTCTCTAGCAGGGTACAAAATGACTCAAAAAGTATGGATCAGCAGGGGTGATGTCCCATAAGAGCTGGATTAGTGGAGGTGTTACACTAGTGGCCAACAGGCAGGGACCATAGAGCATTCTAATGGGCCTTGGTGCTCCATCTCTTCCTGGAGCCTAGCAGGTACGTAGTGTTGGTTACCCTCTTTCTCCCAAGTAGGGCTTATACAAAGGAGGCCTTGGGCTGATAACTGAGTACTATGTCTTTGGCTTTGTGCATTGGCACAGGGTCATAGTCTCCTCTGCATCTGAAGTCCTGGGGATTATGGTGCTGATTATGAACAAACCATAACCAGGGTGGAAGATCTCAATAGTACAGAATCCACTAGTGTAGCAGCTTCAGGAGTGGTGATTTCTGGTGGTCATTTAGCATTATTGGCTTTTCTTAGTTTCACTGATGCTGGAGTTCCCACTTCTCCTTTAAGGATGCCTTTGGTTAGGGCAGTGCTTCCCTACCTTCTGGGGCCTTGCCCCCCCCCCCCACACTGCAAACACAGTGTGCAGCTCCCAGAAGTGACTGGTGATTACATCATTGCCAGTTACTTGAGGTCTCGGGTTCAGAAACTTCAATGTGACACTTAAAAGGCCAGTAAGAGGCTCATGGCAGACTGGAGGGTCTTTCCCAATGTGTGAAAAAAAGTGCACAGGAGCTCAGTCAACCAAGCAGTGTCTTACCAGCCTTTGCAGCATCACAGATTAGGGGTTTCGCTGCTGACTTGAAGGCAGCCCATAGTGCCCTGCAGAGCGCCTTGCTACACTCCAGGGTGTTGCAACACACAGTTTGGGAACTCCCAGGCTAGGGTCAAGACAGGCCATAGGAGATGGTTTGGTGCAAAGGCGTAGTCAGTGGCCAGGCCAACCATGGGGTGAGGTGGGGCAGGGCAAGGCTGCCTGGCTGATTTGGAAGCATGTCTTATGCCTGGGGGTTGGTTAACTTTCTCTTCGAGCACATCTCTCCAAGATGCTCCAGTGAAGGGCTACGCTTACTGAAGAACCAAGATGTGGGTGATGCAGGAAATAAGGAAGCAAAGAATGGCCTTAAGACTCATTTTGAGCCACATCACATACCTTACAGTTGCATCTATTCAGGGTCTGGACACGTGGGTCCTAGAGCTTCCTACACAAAGGGTGGAGTTGGACATTTCAGTTCAGCACTGTATGGCAGAAAATGGGAATTGTTAACAGAAGGAAACAAAACATGAGAAGGAGGATTGACTACACAAGAGAGAAGAGTGACGCTTAGACCAGGGCTGAATATTTCACACTGACGCTCTGGCTCTCAGAATCACTGATGAACTCGAAAAGTCAAGCAATATACCTGCAAACCCAAGAAAGTATTCAATTCATAACGTAAATGCTTTTCCCCCCCTCCTTAAAATGGCAAAGCTCAACTTTTCCCCACCATAGGCACAATAAGTGCTTCAAGATTCTCCATGGCCTGCAGCCATTCATCCATAATGTCCAAGGTGAAGCACTTTGTTTTCATGTGTCTTGTCAGGTAGTTTCATTCACATCATATAGTGTTACATCATCTAATGTGATTTGACAGATGCAGTTTGACATAACATGACATGAAATATGTCACCGAGGAAATATAAAAAGCGCTTGCTGGGAGGTAGGTTAAAATCTCTCACTCCATCTCTCTTGTTGCAAAAGGGGAAAAAAGCAACGATTTCAAATTAATAATTTTTGGAATGTTTCACATCAGTGGTTCTCACACATTTAGCACCGGGACCCACCTTTTAGAATGAGAATCTGTCAGGATCCACCAGAAGTGATGTCATGACCAGAAGTGACATCATCAAGCAGGAAATTTTTAACAATTCTAGGCTGCAATCCGACCCACACTTACCCAGGAGTAAGTCCCATTGACTATCATTGTTAAAAGAATGTACATAGTAGCTTGTTGAAAGTACAGGTCTGTAACCTGTAACCCAAATGCAGTCACATGCCATGGTAGCACAAAGGTTAATATATTAAAAATAAAATATTGAAATGAATGGGGACCCACCTGAAACTGGCTCGTGACCCACAGTTTGAGAAACACTGTTCTTAAGATTTACAAACTAATGTTTCAAACGATAGCCTTTCAAGCATGTTGCATTGATATTCTGTGTTGGCACAGTAGAAAAAGATTTTTAGAAGTCTGATGCGGAATTTTCAAAAGTCAATTTTATTTTTCTTTCCCAGTTTATTTTCAGGCAGTCTCTTCAGAGTCGGCCATTAATTTGAGTTGCAAATGAAAATTTCAGAACACACACAGCTACTTTAGTACTAAACTAACCATATTTAATTGATTTGGAGCTCCCTTGGGACTTTGAAAATGAAACCCTAAATTAAATCAATTCTAAACCATATTGTATTGTCTTAAGCTGCAGTCTTATGCAGGCATATCTGGGAGTAGCTCTCATTCAACTCAGTGGGACTTACTTCTGAGTAGACCCAAGTAGGATTTTCAATGGTGACCCCCCATGTCCTTGCTGTCCTTATTAAATCTGGAACATAATGACTCAATTCCAAGTTTCCACATTCATTGTCATTGTTATGGGTCTGTCTTATGATGACTATGAATTTCCTGTTATGATCTCTGCTACATCTCAATTCTTTTTGTGTACACCTCCAGAAAAGTTGGACAACAGAATGAATCCATCCAAGGGAAATGTAGTTTACAGCACAATTCTAACATTGCGCTGGACCGGTGCAAGTCTCTTGCGCTGGCCTAGGAAGGTTGCAAATGTACTCTAAAGTACATTTGCACCTCCTTAAATTTCAGTTGGTCTAGAGTAAGGACATGCAAGACCCGCGGAGGCTGCATCCAGCCTCTGCTGTGACAGAGCAAGGTAGGTTTGCACCTTATGAATCCTTTGGGGACAAGCGGCCATGTATTCATTTATTCCGCTATGCTTGTGAAGTTTTTGGTTTTTCTTGTTGAAAAGTGGTTTATAAATCATTAACATATGTAGATGGTGATGAAGGCAGCTCATTTGTCGAACTGCTGAGGAAGTGAGAAGCACTGAGACAGGCTGGTAGGTGGGCAGGCAAATACATAAGGTGCTTGCCATTGCTTCAACTGGATTGGGTCTTTTGGTGCTCTGTGGTTGTCATTTTTTTGAAGCGAAAAGTGAATACAGCTGTTGAATCTTATCAATGCCTCAAGGTGCTTCAGGGACTCCAGTAAACTAATGGAATAGTGGCAGATGCCCCTCAGACCCAGACTTGGAGGAGAAAGAAGGAAAACTGGCTCCCACATGTGACCCTGACACCAGTTACAATTTGACCCTTGAGAAACCACTGGAACCACCTTTCCCACAGATACTCCCCACTGAGAAACACTAACATTTCACAGCGCATGAACTTCAAAGTGGTTGTTAGAGTTTCTCCAGTGATGAAACATCTGAGCATTTTCAAGGGAAGCCAAATGGGTTTCTGTAAAACACTGCAATTTCTCAGAGAGCACTTGCATCTCATTAGACCAGGGGTGTCAAACTCATTTCATATAGTGGACCAAATTGCATTCGTGGTGCCTGCTGTGGGCCGGAAGTGACATCATTAAGCAGAAAGTGACATCATTCAGCAGATGATGGCCAGAAATCAGCGCTTTGTTCTTACATAACTGAAAATGACAGAAATGTGCAAAACCTGTTCCAAGATATCAGAGAGCCCAATTATCACACTGGTTATAATTATAATGAGGGCTGGAGAAATTGCTTCTGGGGGCTGCATCTGGCCCATGGGCCTTTATTGACACCCCTGCATTAGACTTAACCTCACATTGCAAGCCTGAGATCTACAAACTGGAGCAACTTAACTATTCATGGAGTTGCCTGTTAACACAACCACCTGCTATTTGCTGCGGTTGTAACTCCTGTTAAAAGTACTACTAGTGAGTCAGGTAGAAATTCAGCAACTCTTTTCTTAAGTGTTCAGCTGATACCACTGCATTTCTTTCCCCATTCATTTCGGAAGTCCCCACCAAGGGCACATCATCTACCTCATCTCCCTCAAGAAACTCCAGCAATGGCAGTGCAGGATTGAGGCCACAGACTTGATTGGGTCATTAAGAAAAAATGCCGACTTCACAGAAGCAAGGGGGGCAGCTTTAGCTTAGGTGAATTTTCTACACCTAATGACGAAGCAGCTTTATCATTTCAAGGACAGAGAGGGGAGAAAAAAAAAGAACTTCAACTCTCCCTAAATGTAAATTACTGACACAATTGCAGGTACTTATGCCAACATAAAGTTGAATTTAACAGGGCCCTCTGGAGTTTTAAATCCTCTGAACGGTGAACGTAATGGACAGTCGGCACTTTCTTGCAGGCGAGTTGTCAAGATTAAAATGAGGAATTTGCAGGTAGGGAAATGGTCACCTTAGCGAGCTCGTGAAAAATAAAAATTAATGACGAGATCCTTGTTTATATCCAGTTCACAGATTATCAAATAAAAAAAAAAATTGGATCCGAAACTCTGCTTTCCACCTCTCTTATCATTGCCCAGAGAGTCTGTTTATAATGTGGCAAACTCCAGGAAAGATCATTTTTGACAGAAAGCAATCATTAGTTTTCAAGTTGAAGAAAAGTTCAGGGATTGTTTGGGAGGCTCAATGCCCAGGAAAGGCATTTCTAAGACAGCTGCCCTACAAGTTCAATCTTCCAAAGGAGGAATGACCAACCAGTGGCCTACAGCCAACAGAGCATTTTCACAGAGCCTTTGCAATTGTCCCAGATTTTAATCAAGAGGAACATTTGCATCTGCACTTTCACTGATAAGGAAAACAAAATAACTTTTAAGAGTTGTGAGAGGAAAAGATATATTCCAAAGAATTGGATTTGACAGGCAAATGCTTATTTTCCCTGTTCTGTGCCATTTTTTTAACCTACTCCCCCTGTTTTGTTTTTATGCTTTGGAGTGCTGTGGGATTTTTTTTTTTTTTAATTAAGGTTGATTGTTTTAGACTTTAATATAGCCACAATGTACTTTTTGCCTGGAAAGTGAAGGTAGAATGTAAATGTCTGAATGAATCAATGTGAATCTTGCATCCCTATTTGGGTGGTGGGTAACTAGAGGTGATACAAGGGTTGTGGCCCAAAATTAGTGTTTTGGTTCTCTTAGGGTGCAATCCTAACCAACTTTTAGCACTGACCTAGCCACAATGCAGCCCCAAGGTAAGGTGACAAACATGCCCTTACCTTGAGGCGGCCTCCCTGACCGTCTCCCCACTGCAGGATGCAGTGCAAGCCACATCGGCACAGCTATGTCAGTGCTGGGAAGTTGGTTAGGATTGCGGCCACAGTGTTTTGGACTAGAATCAGAGAGATCAGAGTTCAAACTTCCACTCAGTTGTTAATTTCACTGTGCCAGTCACTATCTCTCAGTCAGACCTACCCTGAAGTGTTGTTGTAACAGTGAAAGGAGGGGGAGCAGCTATGTATGCTGCCCTAAGCTCCTTGGAGGAAGGATGGAATATAAATGAAATTTATAATTTTCACTAGATGCTTCTTCATGCGCCCATAATAATTTTTGGGAGCAATCACACCTGAAATTGCCTGCCTGGGAGGCTGCATGCATGATGCTTAGGGTGGAAGGGTTTGTGCACATATGATTCAAGACTCCCAGTAACTACTGGACTATGAAAGCAACCATAGTTCCATGGAAGAGCATCTGCTCTGCTTGTAGCAAGTCCCTGGTTCAATTTCTGGTACTTCAAGGTACTCGTAGGATAAGGGCACAATCCTAACCCCTTACGTCAGTGCTTTCCAGCACTGGCATAGCAGTGCCAGTGGGACATGTGCTGCATCCTGCAGTTGGGTATCACTCATGGAGGCCTCCTCAAAGTAAGGGAATGTTTGTTCCCTTACCTCAGAGCTGCATTGCCCTTATGTCGGTGTTGGAAAGCACCAATATAAGGGGTTAGGATTGCACCCTAAACCTTGTCTGGAACCACTTGGAGAGCCACTGCTAATCAGTATTGATAATATTGAGCTAGAGGCACTAGTGATTCACCTAAGTAGCTTCCTGTGTTTTTCCAACTCTTGCCCACTTGTACAGTAGTCAGAAATGAAATGAACTAAAATATCAGAAGAAACCATTTACAGTCAAGACTTATCAGTGTCCTGAAAAGGCTCAGAATGGTCTCTAATCATCTTCACTTGAAAAAGAAATCACTATTTCATAACCCCAGCCACCTCATATGCAAAGGAAGTGTTGAGCTTGGTCTTACACAGACCAACACACTGATATTTTTCTATCTCCCTGTAGTTCTAAGAAAGAGAAGTACGTATTTGAGATAGCTATTACTGGGAGAACAGTCAAAATTTAACCTAATGAGTAAGAAATTTCTGTGTCTCATGTTAAGCAAAAAGCAGGTTGGGAAAAAAAGAAAATGAAATCTTAATCTAAGGAAATGAAGTGTCAGAACAGAGAGAGAATAACAGCTCCTGATGTGAAAATGTCATAATAGGCAAAGCAGGGGCCTTAAGGCTCTCAGCACTGTCATTATGACTGAATCTAATATGATATATAACAGGATCAGATTTTTGCCCAGCACACTCAGGTGACATCCATATTAAAATCATCTGTCTCAGGTCACAATCTGCTGCCACCCTGGCCAGAATTTCAGGACTTATCAGGACTTGGCCATGACAAAATAGATGAACCAGAGGAACGAAAAAGCAGCCTAGACCAGGGGTGTCAAAAATAAGGCCTGTGGGCTGGATGTGCTTCCCCCCCATAAGCTCTTTAATTGGCCCTTGGGCTCTCCCAGCACCACTATCAACTACTCTCAGCTGCTATGCTGGGCTGAGGTGTCACTGCTGAAATGGCATCCCACATGATCATTGGGCTCTCCCATATCTTGAAAATATGTTTAAGATTTATGATTTTTTTCTTCTGTCATTTGCAGCTCATGAGTTCCTATGGAAAAAAGGGGCTTATTTCTGGTTTGTTGGCATCCTTCAGTCTTGGAAGACTATGGTATCGTGCTCTGAATAGTGGTTCTGGAACAGTGTCCTCTCCAGTGTGCGAAGCCTGGGTAAAGTAGATATGGAGGATAGACTGTTACCCATGCAGCAAATCCCCCTTCTCCACGTTGCTGAAATGGTCCAATGGAAAGGCAGAGGCCAATACGGTTGGTTCCAGCGGCGTCGCAGGAGTTGCCAGAACGTGACTGTGTTCAGCCACGAACTGCCTTAGGGAATCCAGTTCCGGATTTTGCCTCGAGGTTGACTCCTGAAGCCTTTTCCATAACTGGATGTAGCCACAAGGCAGTGGAGGTTTGGGATAATTCTAATGGTGATGATTAGAGTGGTGGTGAACATTCTAATGTAAACCACCTCTTGGAATCTTTGATTTCTATGGAAGCTGCAATCCCATTGCTACCTCGATCATGTGGTGTGCACATGAAAGACATTCACTTCTATGAGTGGGGTACACAGTGAGGATTAGAGTCTCACAGAGAGTGACACATTGATTAGTGACACATAAGATCAATTGCACAGCTATGTTCTAAAGCAAACATCAATGGAAAACAATGTATGAAGTATATACATTGTCAAACCATTGACCCATCTAAAACAGCAGATGGTGATGAGATATGTCTCCAAGTATACATTTCCTCACCCTAAAAAGTGTATAAACTTTATACACTAAAAAGTGTATAAAATTATACAATTTTATAATTGTATAAAATACAATTAGTACAGTCTAATACAGTCTTTCCCTAACCATGAATCGGGAACAGTAGCGGGTTGCAACCTTATTTTTGGTGGATCGCAAAACTGACATGCTCATAGCTGATACAGAAAATGTATTGAGCCCTACAGGAAATGAAACTGAGTCACATGCATTTACTTGCGAGTAGGCAAATGTACTTTGGCTCTTATGAAAGGTCAGGGGAATGCAAAGCCACAAGCCTGGTCCTGATCCAATAAATGTGGAGCTCAAAAATGCTCCAGAAGGTGGTCTCTCCTCCCCCACTATAGTAAAAAAGATAAAAACAGAGCTCGAGCAGGCAGTAAAATGAAACTTTTTTTTAGTCTTGTAAAGCTGGGTGGGTCCTGATAAGGGTGTCATTTTAAAAAGTGGGTCCTGATGCTAAAAGGTTTGGGAACCACTGGTCTAATAAATTTGAGTGGCATCAAAAGAAAGAATAATATTCAGAACCAAAAAAAATATCAAATATATCCCATCATAATCACAATATATTCATACTTCTCCTTAGGCACTACAGACCAACGTCATTTTAAAACCATTATCAATCATTTAATATTCATGGTACCAAATCAATTATTATAATTATAAATATCTATGCAAAGCTGAAATCTCTGCATAAACCATAATCATTCATATCAAATTCATTACTTCCAATCTTACAGCACAATGTCCACTCAGAAGTAAGTTCTAATGAGTTCAATGGGACAGACTCCCAGACTCCCTAGGGCCTAGTGCATAAAGGATTACAGTTTAGCAGCCCAATCCTATGCATGTCTACTCAGAAGTAAATCCCATTTGTGTCAATGGGACTTACTCCCAGGAAAGTGTGGATAGGATTGGGCTGTTAATCTTGAATGCTGTTCTGAAATAGTCACACTTGCTCTGCCTCAACTTTGTGCAAACTCATCATATCTCCTTTTCAAGATTCAAGTAGGGTCCAAGTATACATTTTTAGGACTTGCATGTAAGCTGGTGATTTACATCAGCAACTCCCAGACTGATTGCAATATCACGGCTAGTTTAGTATTTTTATTATATATAAGCTAGAGAGTGAATAATATCATGCTACCATCTTTTCATAAAGAGAAACTGTATATAGGTATATTAGGAATTTGAAACAGTACACATATTTTACTTCTCTGTAGAATCCTCCAAGCCTTGCTAGATCTGAAGGGCACTTGAATTTCCCCTGAGCTGTAATTGTATCCGAGTTGATTATGCACTACAGCACGCCAGTAAAAAAAAGTTTAAACCCTCCCCCCCCCGCTACAAAATTTACATTAAGAACCCAAGAACAAAAGACATGTGCTAATATGAAATATCGGTAGATTAGTCACGGATGCTACCATTTTTTAGAAATGGATATTTATTGCAAATCTCCAAATTGAGCTCTCTCTCAACCCCAGTTCATTGTGCAAAAACTAATCTTAAACTTTCAAATATATGACTTGACATTTTATAGCCACCTGCGCCAAATAGCAATTTTTTAAATGTTAGTGGAAATTGGATAAGAAACCACATCTCAAAGGAAAATCACTAGAGTATGGAATACAGCTATTAATTTATTTTCCATTACCACCTGGAATCTCTTTCTCTTCTTCACATCCATCTATCATCTGCTCTGCTTAGTCTATACCCATAAAAATAATTTTGTGATTATAGAAGGGAAAGATACCATCAGATGAGTTATGGGTGATCGGTAATCTAAAAGTAACCTTCCAAATTAAGCTTCTCAAATAAGCACTTAATTTAGATGTAAGAAGACATTTATTGTACAGTATGTTAATTAAACAACAATTCATGGATTAAGAGCAGATGATCAGGTTGCAGAGATATCAGAATCTCTCTCTCTCTCTCTCTCTCTCAAATTTAGATGCTACAGTAAATGATCCTCTATGCTCACCCATATTAACCTTTTCACCGTTATTCACAACAACGTCCTATCTCTTTCCAAAGTTTTTATATTGTGGTTTTATATCCAGAACATGCCAACGTTGTAATTGAAGGAGGAATAAAAACCCCTTGGAAAAATATAAACAGAAGCCCTATTCACCCACCGTAACTAGACCTGCATCAACCAGGGGCACAAACAGGTGTGTCCCACACCACACATAACTTAGCCTGTGAGGTGGGTGCTCCTCAAGGCTGCACAACAGAACAGGCACCCAATCTGCATGAACCTTCAACATTAAAATCCCATGAACCAAGTGATCACATAATTGGGTGTTCACTAGAAGCATGCAATTCACAAGTAATGTTATATGCATGATGGGAGAAAGGCAGCCACTCCCTTCTGTACTACACAAGAAAAGGTTTTCGTGTGTAGTACAAGAGTGAGTGGCTTCCTTTCTCCCTTCAGGGCTGACCCAGAATGTGAACTGGGAAATACAAACAAAGCCTTCATGTGGAAATAGGGACTCCTCGGTGGTGGCTCCTCATCTATGGAATTTCCTCCCCCAGAATTAACTCTGGCTCCGTTGCTAGAACTCTTTTGGTGGGGCCTTATGACTTCTTCATTTAAAGAGTCTTTCAACCGTTGATGCAATGGGCTGCCACTCTTTAATGAATGTGATTTTAATAGTGTTGATTCATTGGGATCTGATTTGTTTTAATTGTTTTTGTTTTTAATGTTTTAGTTTTTTTATCTTTTTTGAGTTTTGTGTGTATGTGTGTATGTATTTTAAGGTTGTAAGCTGTCTTGGGTGCCCCAACGCGTGGTAGAAAGGCAGGGCAGAAATTCTGTAAGTAAGCAAGCAAGCAAGCAAGCAAGCAAACAGTTTGCAATAAACCAATGCATATTCTGAGTGTGACTATGTATCAATTTATTTTAAATGTCCCAGGGTGCACTAGTGTAGCTAGAGGGGGGCAGCGCACTAAGTTTTGCAGGGAGCCTCCCTGCAGGTTGCAAGCAGCTCCTCCCCTCCCCTCCTGCCCAAATGGCCCAGTTTTTTTATCTTTTTTGAGTTTTGTGTGTATGTGTGTATGTATTTTAAGGTTGTAAGCTGTCTTGGGTGCCCCAACGCGTGGTAGAAAGGCAGGGCAGAAATTCTGTAAGTAAGCAAGCAAGCAAGCAAGCAAGCAAGCAAGCAAACAGTTTGCAATAAACCAATGCATATTCTGAGTGTGACTATGTATCAATTTATTTTAAATGTCCCAGGGTGCACTAGTGTAGCTAGAGGGGGGCAGCGCACTAAGTTTTGCAGGGAGCCTCCCTGCAGGTTGCAAGCAGCTCCTCCCCTCCCCTTTGGAGCCATTTGGGCAGGAGGGGGGGAGGAACAAATTCTAATGGCTCCCAAGGGGAGGGGGAGGAGCTGCTTGCAACCTGCAGGGAGGCTCCCTGCAAAACTTAGTGCGCTGCCCCCCTCTAGCTACACTAGTGGGGGAGGGGGTTAGGATGGTTCTCTATTTTAAATACATTTTTTAAACTTATACTTATTGTAAACTTTTAATTTGCTTACTTGATTGATTTGATTTTGTCATAAGGGTGAGTTAAAAATTTTCCTGCTTGATGATGTCACTTCTGGCATGACATCACTTCTGGAGGGTTCCAACAGACTATCACTCTAAAAAGTAGGTCCAGGTGTTAAAAAGTTTAAAAACCACTGACCTAGAAGATAAACTATATTTCTTAGGGGAAGGGGGTTCTGCATTTCTTTATGTGACTGGACTGTGAACAAGGACTGATGTTGGAAGGTTCTGTATCATTCCCCAAGCAAAGTCAGCATTTGCTCATTAGGGAACTGTTCACTATCAGCCATGACCCTAAGAACCGAAGAGCAAAATCAGGTTCATATGTTCCCAAGCTCTCACGAGGGGGTGGCAGAGAAATCAAAAGTAATCACATGAGGGGAGAGGTGATTAGGATTCCATTTGCCAGCAGAGACCTCAACATTTTGTGGGTGTGCTCACACATTTTAAAAGAAACTATTTTTCTTCATGCAACAAGCAAACATCACACAATGAAATTTCTATGCATCTCAAACTGGAACAAGGTCTGCCCTTTGGGAAATGTCATATATCTTTAAAGATTCTTCTATTATTTGCAATTTTTTTTTAAAAAAAACTAAATTATTTATTCTGTATGTGTGTGTGTGAACATGTGCAGGGCAGAACAGCTATATTGTACATTTTCTATTCTACAGTAGCTACTGAAAACATCTAGGAAAACATAAAACAAACCAAGAGCTCGCACTCATTTGTCTTTTTAATGAACTCACTTATACCGTTATATATTTAGCCAATAAAATAAAATTTGATATTTTCTGAAGTGTATGTGCTTGTGTAAGTATCTCCATTTGAAATTTCACAATTTGCATAATTTAGCCACAGGATGGCACTATAGGGTTTTGCTATCAGTATGTCAGAAACGAGAGAGAGAGAGAGAGAGAGAGAGAGAGAGAGAGAGAGAGAGAGAGAGAGAGAGAGAGAGAGAGAGAGCACTACAATTAAAAAAGGACAAGGAAGAAACTTACTGGGAAGGGACTAGCACACTGGGTATTTTATGAAGAGATAGGCAAGCATTTCCATTCATTTAGCTGCACCAAAATAGAACATTTCCATGATTCTGCCAAGCCTTGTGCCTTGTCATCTCCAGTTCAAAAAGTATCAGATAACATATGATGGAAAAGTCTCCGGCCTAAGGCTGTAGAGAGGCATAGCCAACTGGTGTAGACAAGACTGAGAGCCCAATCCTGTGGTCCACAGCGCAGACCACAGTCACAAACGTGCCATAAAGCACGTTTGCGGGCTTACCGCCGGGCTCCCACCGGAGCTGCCTCAGAGCGCTGAGCCAGTGCGTGGTTGGTGCCCGCGTTCCGCAGCTCGGCGGTGTCTGTGACCACTGGGCTGTGGAACGAGAAATGGGGGCGTGTCCGGGGGCGAGGGGGAGGCGTTCTGAGGAGGGGGAGGCGTGGCTGGGGGCATGGGGGAGGTGTGTCGGGGGGCAGGGGAGAGGCGGATCCACGGAGCCGAGCTGCGCGCCCAACACGAGCGCCTTCACTTTAGCAGCGACCAAACAGTCGCTGCTAAAGTGAGTAGTCCCATTGCGGGACTGCTTCCCTTACTCGGGGAAGGGGACAAATGTCCCCTTCTCCTGAGGAGCCTCCTGTGGTAGCACAGGAGGCTCTGGATTCAGCGGGAGCCATTAGTGGAGCTGCCGGGTCATAAGAACATAAGAACAGCCCCACTGGATCAGGCCATAGGCCCATCTAGTCCAGCTTCCTGTATCTCACAGCGGCCCACCAAATGCCCCAGGGAGCACACCAGATAACAAGAGACCTCATCCTGCTGCCCTCCCTTGCATCTGGCATTCTGACATAGCCCATTTCCAAAATCAGGAGGTTGCACATACACATTACGGCTTGTAACCCATAATGGATTTTTCCTCCAGAAACTTGTCAAATCCCCTTTTAAAGGCATCCAGGCCAGATGCCATCACCACATCCTGTGGCAAGGAGTTCCACAGACCAACCACACACTGAGTAAAGAAATATTTTCTTTTGTCTGTTCTAACTCTCCCAACCCTCAATTTTAGTGGATGTTCCCTGGTTCTGGTGTTATGTGAGAGTGTAAAGAGCATCTCCCTATCCACTCTGTCCATCCCCTGCATAATTTTGTATGGCTCAATCATGTCCCCCCTCAGGTGCCTCGTTTCTAGGCTGAAGAGGCCCAAACGCCGTAGCCTTTCCTCATAAGGAAGGTGCCCCAGCACAGTAATCATCTTAGTCGCTCTCTTTTGCACCTTTTCCATTTCCACTATGTCTTTTTTGAGATGCGGTGATCAGAACTGGACAGCTCAGAACCCATCAGCCTATATGTGAAATTTTGATTTTTTGCCCCAGTGTCCATGACTTTACACTTACTGACATTGAAGCGCATCTGCCATTTTGCTGCCCATTCTTCCAATCTGGAGAGATCCTTCTGGAGCTCCTCACAATCACTTCTGGTCTTCACCACTCAGAAAAGTTTGATGTCATCTGCAAACTTTGCCACCTCACTTCTCACCCCTGTCTCCAGATCATTTATGAAGAAGTTGAAAAGCACCGGTCCCAGGACAGATCCTTGGGGCATACCACTTTTTACCTCTCTCCATTGTGAAAATTACCCATTGACACCCACTCTCTGTTTCCTGGTCTTCAACCAGTTCTCAATCCATGAGAGGACCTGTCCTCTAATTCCCTGACTGTGGAGTTTTTTTAGTAGACTTTGGTGAGGGACCAAGTCCAGATATATTATGTCTATGGGTTCTCCCGAATCCACTTACCTGTTGACCTTTTCAAAGAATTCTATAAGGTTTGTGAGGCCCTTACAGAAGCCATGCTGATTCTCCTTCAGCAAGGCCTGTTCGTCTATGTGTTTTGAGATTCTATCTTTGATGAGGCATTCCACCATCTTACCCGGTATTGATGTTAGGCTGACCGGCCTATAGTTTCCTGGTTCCCCCCTCTTTCCCTTTTTAAAGATTGGCGTGACATTTGCTATCCTCCAATCCTCTGGCACTGTGGCCGTTTTGAGGGACAAGTTGCATATTTTGTCAAGAGATCAGCAACTTCATTCTTCAATTCCTTATTAACTCTTGGGTGGATACCATCAGGGCCCAGTGACTTATTGATCTTTAATTTATCAATGAGGTCTGAAACATCTTCTCTTTTAACCTCTATCTGACTTAATTCCTCGGTTAGGAGGGGCCGTTCGGGCAGCAGTATCTGCCTGAGGTCTGCTGCCATGAAGACAGATGCAAAGAACTCATTAAATTTCTCTGCCATCTCTAAGTCTCCTTTTATCTCCGCTTTCCCTCCCTCACCATCCAGAGAGCCAACCGCTTCTCTGGCGGGTTTCCCGCTTCTAACATATTTGAAGAAGCTTTTATTATTCCCCTTAATGTTGCTGGCCATGCGTTCCTCATAGTCTCGCTTGGCCCCCCGTATCACCTTCTTACATTTCTTTTGCCACAGTTTTATGTTCCTTTTTATTCTCCTCATTAGGGCAAGACTTCCATTTATGGAAGGAAGTTTCCTTGCCCTTTACAGCCTCTCTAACTTGGCTCATTAGCCATGCGGGCACCCTCCTGGATTTAGTGGAGCCCTTCTTTCTTTGTGGTATACATCTCTGCTGGGCCTCTATTACTGTTGTTTTAAGCAGCCTCCATGCACGCTGGAGAGATTGGACTCTTTTTACCTTCCCTTTCAACCTCCTTCTAACCATCCTCCTCATTTGAGGGAAGTCCACCCGTCGGAAGTCAAGGGTTTTTGTGGGAGATTTGCCCAGTATTCTTCCCCCAACGTGCATGTTGAAATGGATTGCAGCATGATCACTGTTCCCCAATGGCTCCATAACATTGATATGTCTAACCAGGTCCTGAGTACTGCACAATATTAAATCCAGAGTCATCTGTACTCTGGTGGGCTCCATGACTAGCTGCTCTAAGGCACAGTAATTTAACATGTCAAGGAATCCGGTCTCCTTTTTATGACCAGAACACAAATTGACCCAGTCAATATGAGAATAATTGAAGTCCCCCATGATTATAACCCTGTCCCTCCTTGTCACCTCCCTGATCTGTTTCCTCATTTCAAGGTCCCCTTTCTATTTCTGGTCTGGAGGATGATAGTACGCCCCCAGTATTACATCGCTCCTCAGGCCTGGTAATTTAACCCACAGAGATTCTACAGTGGAGTCGGACCCACCTTCAATCTCTACTTTGCTGGATTCTATCCCTTCCTTAACATAAACGGCCACCCCACCTCCAACACGCCCCTGCCTGTCCCTCCTGTAGAGTTTATAGCCCGTGATTGCGGTATCCCACTGATTCTCCGCATTCCACCAGGTGTCCGTTATGCCCACTATGTCAATGTTTTCCCTTATCACCAGACATTCCAGTTCTCCCATCTTTGCTTCGGGCATTCGCATAAAAGCATTTGTACACAGAATGCCCCAGGATGGGCTGCTTGTTTGCTCCTTTGTCCCCGCATCCTCTCACTGTGCCAAACCGTCTATCACATCCCATCATGCTACCATTCCCAATTTATTCTTCTACTCTGCCTTGGTCTTGTTGTTCTCTAACCTCCCCGTCCTCGTCCCATAGGGATGAGGAGTCTTGAACCGGATGCCCCTCGCCTCCTGTCGGCCTTCCCCCAGCTCCAGGCAGCTCAGGATTGGGCTGCCCACCAGATGGGCTAATGGTCTGGCTCGCTTTCTTCTGAAGCTCATACATACAAAGCAAGCAGCAGGAGATGCCATCTTAACTCCTACCTCTCACCTCAAAAACAAGTCCAGGAAGGTCCTTGTTATCCACAGAGGTTCTATTTCTGGAACCCTCACAGATTCAATCCATGGATGTTCGAGTTTGTGGTTTGGCACCCCAACACCTCCAAACCCAGACAGAGCTGTGCTCCAGTCAAGTCCTTGAGGGCCTTCTGAGGCCGAAAAGCACAACAAACTGAGGCCATTCAGGGAAGTTATGCATTTTGGCCCTGACAAGGCCCTCCGAGCCTGACCACAGCGCAGCTCTGGTTGGGTTTGGAGGGTTACAGATGGTCCACCCTGCAGGTTTGAAACCTGCAGATATTTAAATCCATGGGTACCAAACTCTCAGATAGCAAGGGCTGCCTGTATACCTAGCCTGGGTTTGGAAAGGTTAGCTTTAAGTACTCAGAAACATAACAGAAGAATTGTCCACATGTTGCTGGCATCCTTCATTCTCAGAAGACTATGGTATATTGTCCACGTACCCCATTAACATATGAGACAAAGTGCTCAGATTATAAATAGGCCACACAATTTATTGAATTTATACCTCTCAGTGGATTCTACTTTCCACTATGTTTCACTCTCTTTTAGTAAGGATTCCTATGCTGGAAGAGATAGCAAACAGCAGTCTATTTCGTCCCTACTCCTGCACCAAACAGTCTCGCAATGACTCAAACCTGTAAACGATCAACCTTGTCAGCATCAATTCCTGCCTCCTCCTAAAGTCAAATAATTTTGCAATATCTACTGTCTCTAGCTATCTATCTTGCCTATGGACAAGGACTTCCAGCCATACCAACTGGTTGAACATCTTGGGGGCCAAATCCTATCCAACTTTCCAGCACTGGTGCAGTTGTGGCAATGAGACATGTGCTGCATCCTGTGGTGGAGGGACAGACACCGAGGCCTCCTCCATGTAAGGGAATGTTTGTTCTTTTTCCTCAGGGCTGCATTGTGGCCGCACCAGCACTGGAAAACTGAGTAGAATTGGGTCCTGGGCCATTCAGGGCTTCCGCTTTGCCACCCACTGGGTACTGCAGGCTGGCAATGTGGTGCTGGCTGGCTGACAGCAGGGCAGGTAGATGCTGCTGCCACTGTTCAGGGGGACGTGTGACCTTGCAGGGGAATTGTGGCCTGGTGACACCTGTCTCTGCTCCACTTAAAAAAAAAAAAAAAAAAAAAGCAGATAAAGCACTACAATTACTTCCAAGACTGAGGGCCGCATTTGCTTTCCTGGTCCTGGGGCAGCAGAAAAGCCAGGAACACCAATGCATTTATTCACAGTTGAACCTTTGAATTCACCCCTTTAGCAAATCAAATAATCAAATAAGCAAATGCGCCCATTATTTATTTATTTATTTATTTATTTATTTATTTATTTATTTATATCCCACCCTGAGGGCTGGGGATAAGAATAGGCCCTCCGTTTGGCTGTACGGCTGTAGGGCTGTTCAGTCGTAAGAGGCGACTAAACAGCCACCGGGTAGATGGGACTCGTCAGCCTGGGAAGGCAGCTCATCTGAGAGAAGGAAAACTCTGATTCCAAACCTCCGCTGCCTTGTGGCTACATCCAGTTATGGAAAAGGCTTCAGGAGTCAACCTCGAGGCAAAATCCGGAGCCAGAGTCCCTGAGGCAGTTCATGGCTGAACACAGTCACGTTCTGGCAACTCCGGCGACGCCACTGGAACCAACCGTATTGGCTTCTGCCTTTCCATTGGACCATTTCAGCGAAGTGGAGAGGGGGGATTTGCTGCATGGGTAACAGTCTTATCCTCCATATCTACTTTACCTAGGCTTCGTGCACTGGAGAGGACACTTTGTTCCAGAACACTATTCAGAGTGCAATACCATAGTCTTCCGAGACTGAAGGATGCCAACAAGATCCCACCCTTTCACACCCACAGAGGCCACCACTGTTACCCTCAGGGCAGTTGCATGTTCACAATTCTGGCAAACGTTATTTCAGTTTTACAACCTATCAAAGACTATTCTATTCTTAATTTTCAGTTTTCCAGTCCTGTGTGCGTCAGCCTTGTCCAAAGCGTTTTGCTTCAAATCTTACTTTGGAGATAAGTTGTGGTATCTACAGTACACAGCCAAGAAGCAGACCGGCAGCCTAATCTAATCGCTATCTTCCCTGCAGAAGACAAATGACTCTCAAAGATAATCCGTTGTGACTCCACTGATAGGCTACTAAGCTTGAGTATTAATTATCCTGCCCAACGAGCTCGATGTGTGCATGCATGAATGAGAGCTACCGATTCCACTTCTGACATGGGCTGCCTCCCATCTCAACATCTCCTGAGCAAAAGGCCGCCACTGTGTGAGAAATAGCCTTGGCAGCTGCTGAATTTTTCTCAGGTGGCCAAAATTACATGTGGCGTCTGTTCACAATGTTGCACCTGCTGCAAGTTCTTGGACTGCTGTTCCTTTTCCCCCACACCAGTGGTCCACGCTATGAGCCCACTAGAAGTGAGGCTCATTTCGTTTTGATGTTCAGTGATATAATTGTCAGTCCCAGCTTGGCAAGAGCAGGGCTACTTTGTGGCTGATGGTCTCTGTGGTGAGCCTGGCTGGAGGAGCTTCCAAAACTTTGGCAGCATGCCCCCCTCCCAGCTCCGGTGCAGCTGATGAACCGCGGCAGGAGCTGGGCAAGAGCGTGCAAACCGCTGAACAGACTGCCGTCCAGCTATCTTCTTGGTGACTTTCCCTCGCTTTCATTCTGTTTGACATTTCGGAGGCAGAGCACTCTTATAGATGACTGGCCCGTGGCAGCTGGCTGCCAAGTTGAGCTTTCTATTGAGTTATAACACACGCATGAACACAAACACACACTTACAAATGTGTGAAAAATTGAAACGGCAATGGCTCTTGCAAGAGGAAAATGTGTGAAAAATCGAACTGACAGAGGTTGTGTTATCAGCTCTGTGTGCTGTCACAGGCAAAATATGAAAGCTGCTAGCAGCCTGGAAGTCAAAAAAGGAGAGTAACAAGATGGCAAGCAGGCCTTCCAGCCCCAAGTTATCTTTAAGGGGACTTCCAAAGGAACTCCCCTTCCTTTGGGAGCAGTGTCCAGCTTGCAAGGAGGACTATAGAGAGACAGGCTTTCAGATCAGCCACGTAGCTACAACAGACTGAAAAAAGGTCAACAGGCATTCTCTCGCCTCATGGCTCCCTGAGAACTAATTTCTTTAAGGAAGGCTAGGAATTTCTAGATAATTCTTAGCACCCTGATCAAACTATTGATACCATGCCTCTCAATCCCCCCTGGCCATCATTTTGCTTTCCCACCAATGTATAATCACACTGAGACTGCAGTCCTATGCACACTTTCCTGGGAGTAAGCCCCACTGAACACAATGGGACTTACTTCTAAGTAGACATGCATAGGCTTGCGCTGTTAATGTATTTGAGGAAATGAAAATGCCACTGATGACTGCTGTTTTTTTTTGTATGTGGCTAGCATTTTGTTTCCCATAATGCTTTGGAACAATGTGGGGGGAAAATCTTCTTTGGGAGAGCCCAAGGACTACCCCAGGTGGTAGGCCACCCAAATCAAAGTGCTGTAGCCTCAACAGCCTACCGTAAGCTGAGACTGGACTTGACACTAGTAATGTTTGACATACCACTGTTTCCTAAGCACTCAAATGACTTCCTATATACAGTCAGCCAAAAACTGGATGTGATCATTTTTGGCCTTCTGAGGGCAGGGAGGCTGCATGTGGCCTCCCCAACCCTCAGAAGACCCTCCAGATGTAACCGGAGCACAGTTCCAGTCATGTTCAGAGGGTCAAAGTCTGGACATATCTGCGGGTTCAGAACCCACGGTTAGTTAAAACTGTGGGTCCTGAATCTGCGAATAGGACGGCATGACCTGTATTTTTCCCAGTAATTCTTCCAACAACCCTGCAAGGGAGGCCAAGGATTATTGTCCTCTTAGTACAGACAGAGGACAAAGTCTCAGTGACAGTCACTTATTGACCATCCAGTGAGTTTCTGGCTAAAGGTCTAAATGAGACATTTCCTGGCTCACAGCTCATTCTCTAAGCTACTGCATTATACTGGCTGTTGGCAAGATCTGGTGGAATGGGCAAGGTGGCCATCCCTCCTGAGCAGCCAAAAGGGAAAGAGTTGACTTTTCCTGCCAGCCTTGATAGAAACTCCAGAGAAATGTGAACTCCAGAGCAAGTTATGAGTTTCAAGGCAAGGTGCTGTCATATCCTTGAGCAAGGGTCATTAATCCTGGAACCAAAGTAAGTTATGAGAATAATTTTTGCAAATGTCAAAATGTGAGACATTTCAAATCATTTCTGCTCAGGGATATTGTAATCAAGGATGAAAAGGAGCATATGAATTTCTGTAAAGATCACAGAAGAAGGCCCATCTGTCTTGGGGAAGAACTGTAGCTGACTGGAAAATCACATTGCTTGCATGCAGAAAGTTTGTTTCCGCACTGTCCAATGAACACTCGAGACAACAGATATGGGAGAAAGGGCAACTTTATTTCATGTTACCAAGAGAAGCAGAGGCTGAGACCTGCAGCATCCGAGGCAGCAAAAGCCCCTGTGGTGCGGGAAGGGACCTCTGGGCGGTACCAGAAACCTCTGCCCCCAGGCGGGCATGCACCTGACTCCAAGTCGCGCCCTGCTGCTGGGATAGCGTGTTTCATCCATGTCTATCCCTTAAGGGGAAGGCAGCCGGACCGCAGACTGCACCCCTCAAGCCGCGGAGCCTCTGAGGTGTGCCCCGCGGTCCCAGCCAGGGCCCCATCTACGTCCTCGTGCCGCCAAGCCCCTGAGGACTGAAATAGGGCTCTGCCCTGCCTATGCCGCCTGAAGGTGCATGCCAAAGTCCCATTCACGCCTCCTAACCCGCACCACCTGCCACAAGGAGGGGTCAGCCTAGCGCTTGACCCCCCCGCTCCCAAACAGGGGCAGAAGCGACTTAAGGCCGTCCTGCAGGTCCTTAAGAAATATGCCTGCACCTTTCTCTGACAAATGAACACACATCGCCCCTGTACAGGTAAGGTAGCGACAGCACAATTGCAAGATGCATTACCACGCTGCCACCAGCGTGAGACACCAAGCCACCAATGCCCTTGGTGATTTTCCTGCGCATCCTTTCAATCTTAGTGCAGCAGAAGGCCCTTCGCCATCCACAATGCTGCAAGAGGTCCGACCAGACCAAGGCGGTACCAGGCAGCCAACGCATAAGGGTGCTGATGTCCGCACAGGCTCTGCTCATCGGAGCCAGACCAGACCTCCTGCAAAGGTCATTCTCACCCAGGTGGAGCACCCAAAACGTCCGGTTGGTGGTTCACATTCAGTAACTTCATCAACGCGGGCAGCAGCTGGCCCCATCTCATCCCCTTCTTGGCTAACCAAGCGACCTGCACTGCCGGGCTGAGGCCCAAGTGCGATCTGAAGGGGGTTGCAGCCGCACTCTTACAGGCCCTAAAAGACCATGGAGTGGCCGCAGATTAATACGCGTACAGGGCTACCACAGTGTCCTGCAAAATGAAAGCAGGGATGTTAATGCAAGGTATCCCTGCTGCTGCTGCCGTAGCTTAACACACACCCTGGGCCACCACCGCGTCCTGCAAGATGAAAGCAGAGAGGTTATAGCAAGGCATCCCCTCCAACGCTGCTCCCCCACAGATTGGGGAATGCCCGGAACACCAGAGTCACTGAAGTGAACCGTGCAATACTGGTCGACAGAACATTACCCCTTTCCCGGGTGGGGGCAGAGCACCCATTAAACGGTTGCTAATAGAACGCCCCCTCTCAAAGAAGGGGCCACAAATCCGTAAGGGAGGTTGTAACCAAACATTGCCCCTCCCCCAGGAGCTGGGACAGTGCACCCATTAAGTGGGCTGGTAACGAAACATCACCCCTCTCTAAGGAGAAACGGCTACGCTGGTTGTTAACAGAAACCTCCCCTCTTCCAAAGGCCTAGTGGCATTATGCCCACTAAGTGGGTCTGCACCAGAACACCCCCCTTCTCTGAAAGGAGTAGGGGCAGTACTCCTGGTAAGCACATTGTTGACAGAACACACCCCCACCGAAGTCGGGTAAGCACACCCATTAGGCAGCCTGGTAACAGATCATCGTCCTCCCCTAAGGAGAAGGGGTAGCATGCCTGTTAAGCAGGTTGGTAACAGAATGCCACTCTTCCCTTAAAGGCGTAGGGGGCAGCACACATATCTCCTCCCTCAAGGAGCAAGGGCGGCATGCCCACCAAGTGAGTTACTAAATGCCCTGCTGATGCCCAGGGAAAACATAATATTAAATGCTATATTCACATATTAAATGCCCCATCCACTCTGCCCCATTCCTTGGGTGCTGAAGACTGGCCAGGCAGCTTTCAAAGCGGCTCCCACATAGATGGAGTGTATGCTGTAAGCAATCCGAGATGGCCAGGGGCTCCCCATATGCCTCTAAATATCCTCCAAAACTGATGAAGCATTAACAAGGAGGAGGGCAGGTGCCTGGGAGGAGATTGTTGTGGGTGGTTGGGCTGGTGTATCTGTACTGGCTTGCACTCATTGGAGCTCATTTCATGCCCGTATACTCATCATTAAGTCCCATTAAAATCAATGGAATACACTCCCAGGAAAGTGTGGACAGGATTGTAGCCTTAAGTCCAGCTATGTCTACCCGGATACAAGACCCCATATACTCCTGGGACTTATTCCTTGGAAGTTGGAACCAGGATCTGAGCCCTATGCTCCAAGCCTCTGCATGCCCCAACAGAAGCAAGCCCCCATTATCCCCCAGGGGCTTACTCCCCATAAAGTGGGCGAGGACTGCAACCCTATGACCAAGTCTCTGTGTGCCTGTTCAGAATTGTCATGAATATGTACAGTTAAGGCCTAGTAGCATTGCAAAGCCTAAACCACAGTAACCCAGTAACACAGAAGGGGCTTGCAAGGGGCTTGCAGTCCTAGCTGCCAGGATTTACAATTCAATGGAAGATGATAATGTAGCACCTAGGCAGCCAGAAAGATGCCCATCAAGGATGGAATGCAGCTGTAGATCTCCAGGGGGGAGGGAAGAGCTGAGAGGGTGAACTCCAGCCCCACTTCTGGAGGACAGGTTTTTGTTCTTTGTTCTAGTGAGAGAGGTGGTGGGTGCACCTCCTGCCCCACCAGGACCATGTGGCCTCTTAGGTAACTGAGGATCTACAAAAGAAGCTGACCCAGGTGAGAGTCAGAGATTAATAGAGTTAGCCAGTTAGCTTTGTTGCTTTATGCTGATGTTTCCTAGAAGTTTTATGCCTCTAGCATTTGCTGCCTTTGTAACCTTTTTGTAACCCTATGTATTCAATAAAGTAGCAAATCTTTTTACCATGTTGGTTCATTGTCTGTTGGGGACAAAGGTTCAGAATCCTGCCTAGCCATTCAGCAAGCTACCAAAAATCCTCATTGTGGACTAGAAACTTGAGGACTGAGACTTTAAGTAAAGGAAGTGCTCAACTATGGGGCTTACTCTCAAGAAAGTGTGTGTAGGATTGCAGCCAGAGTCCAAGGCTCTGCCTGCCTCCCCAGAAGCAAGGCCCATTATAGACTATGGGGCTTACTCTCAGGAAAGTTTGTCTAGGATTGCAGCCAGAGTCAAGGCTCTTCTTGCCTCCTCAGAAGCAAGGCCCATTATAGACTATGGGGCTTACTCTCAGCAAAGTGTGTCTAGGTTTGCAGCCAGAGTCCAAGGCCTTGCCTGCCTCCTCAGAAGCAAGGCCCATTATAGCCTATGGGGCTTACTCTCAAGAAAGCGTGTGTAGGATTATGGCCAGAGTCCAAGGCTCTGCCTGCCTTCTCAGAAGCAAGGCCCATTATAGACTATGGGGCTTACTCTCAGGAAAGTGTCTCTGGGGCTTACTCGCATGAAAGTGGGTGATGCGGAGGCGCTGAGCTGGCGCCGCCTCCCATGGCGACTCCCCATGTGCGTGATCCTGCATGCAGCAGGGATCCGGGCTCGGTGGGACACCTCCTGGAGCCCCGTGCTGGCCTGCAGCCGCATGCAGGGAGCTGCAGCAGTCCTGCAGCTCAAGCCACATGCCGCCAGGCGCCTGCTCTGTGCCATGCAGATCCTGCTCCCACGTGGAGCACACTGGGAGCCCTGGGCTTGCCTGCCAGCTGCATGCAGGGAGCTGCAACAGTCCTGCAGCTGCACGGTCAGGCACCTGCGCCTTCGGGAGGGCTCCTGTGATGCAGAGCCTGCTCCCACGTGTAGCGCACTGCAACCTGCTACCTGGGCAGGCGGGAGTCCTGGAGCAGCCCTGCGATCACAGTGCCCCTCTCCAGCAACCCTTGTGGGCACCCTCCCAGGAAGCAGCAGCAGGAGCGCCATGTGCGCTGGAGACCTGGGCAAGGCCAGCAGGGAGTCCTGACTCTGAGCTAGAAGGCGGCAGCCTGCCCCCTCCGCCCACCAGGCCAGGGACTGAGAGCACACACCAAGCATATCTGCTTGGAGCAAGTCCCCCTGCCATCCCCAGGGCTTACTCCCAGGAAAGTGGGAAACTCCCCAGGGCTTACTCGCAAGAAAGCAAGTCCCCCTGCACTCCCGGGGCTTACTCCCAGGAAAGTGTGCCTGCACTGCACCTGATCCTTCCTTGGGCAGAGCCTGTCCAAACCCCCATCCCCACCTTACAGATCAAACACGCTGCACATGCGATCCATCGCAGGAGGCCTCCTCGGGAGTGGCACTGGTCCTAAGGTGGCTGGATGGGGTCAGGTCCACTCTATTCCCGTGGTGCCCACGTGCACAAGGAGGAAGAGGGCTGGGTCTCGTCCCCTTTCAAAAGGTCCGTTGTGGCTGCCAGACCCCGCCCCCTTCACCTCCCCCTTGGGGAGGGGCTGGACTCTCGTGTCCCAGCCAGGCAAAACAAACTCCGAACACCTCTTTAATTGGGTGATCGGGAGTCAGGTTCAATCCCTGATATCAACAGGTAGGGTGGGGAGTAGCACCCTGAAGAGCCATCACCACTCAGAAGAGACAATACTGACCTAGATGACCAGTTGTCCTACTTGGTACATGTGGCATGCAGATGTCTCCCCATATCTGTGGGGTTTCATTCTAGGGGGCCCTGTGGATACAGAAACCACAGATATGGGGGAACACTATGTAAATGCTGCTCCCCAATCGGAACCATAATGGTTTCCCCCAATCTCAAACATAACAATCTCAACCATAATGCATGTGTAGGGTACTAAACTGGGGGACAGCCATCTGCCTCCCCCATAAATCTCAATGGTTCAACCTTGCTGCCTTGGATTGGACACCTAGATACCTATCCTACCTACTCTACCCCACACACTTCCTGCTAAGTGATCAATTGAACCACAAACCTGCCCTCTCACCAAAAGTCATGCCGAACTCCACCAGTCTGGGGTAGGTGAAAAAACTACCAGTCATTAGGTCAATCAGGGTGATAGCAAAAAGTTCCTACCTGGCACTTGATGAGTGACCAGCTATTCTCTGACTGGCTAAGAGGGCAGGCAGGTGGGGTTACGAAATAGAGCCAGACTGCACCAGCCAGGAGCATGCACTCATGACTGGAGCCTTGCTCCCACCTCCCGAGGATGTGACTGCCAGAACCTCAGCCTGGAGGCTCATGGTGGGATGGGGCAAGCTGCCCTTGGCTTCAGGAGAGGTGCTAAAGGCTTTTCTTGCTGAACTGAAGAATGGAACATGCAGGCAGTGAGTCTGCATGTTATTGAGAGGAGACTAAAAGAATGTTAACTGGTCAGATCCTGCTTCCTATTGATGCTCAGTTAGTCTCCCTCTTGCATGCAGGCTGGTTGCCTGCAAGTCCTGTTCTTCAGTTCAGCTAGAATGTTCCTTTGTTAACAAGAAACACCTGCACTTCCATCACTGCTAAACAAAAACAAAGGCAATGGGTGCAGTGGTCCCCCCAGGTCAGCAGATCAATGAAACCATGGATACTGGATATGTATATGGGGTGATGCATATACTAATGTGTGTATATCTATGTGTTGTCTTCGATGGCTCCACATCAGACCCTTTGACATCCGAAGCGGAGTGAAGCAGGGCTGTGTTCTTGCACCAACCTTGTTTGGGATTTTCTTCGCTGTCCTGCTGAAGCAGGCCTTTGGAACTGCAACAGAAGGCATCTATCTCCGGACCAGATAAGACAGAAAGCTCTTCAACCTCTCCAGACTGAGAGCAAAGTCCAAAGTCCAGCTGAAGTGTTTGCGTGACTTCCTCTTTGCCGACGATGCAGCTATCACTACCCACTCTGCCAAAGATCTCCAGCAGCTCATGGATCGTTTTAGCAAGGCCTGCCAAGATTTTGGACTGACAATCAGCCTGAAGAAAACACAGGTTATGGTTCAGGATGCGGACTCACCTCCCTGCATTACAATCTCTGCGCATGAACTGGAGGTTGTCCATGACTTTGTGTACCTTGGCTCAACGATCTCCGACACTTTGATACCGAGCTAAACAAGCGCATCGGTAAAGCAGCTACCAAGTTTTCCAGACTCACAAAGAGAGTCTGGTCCAACAAGAAGCTGACGGAACGTATCAAGATCCAGGTTTACAGAGCTTGTGTCCTCTCCTGTTGTGAGCGAAGAGTCCATGACTCGCTGCAGTACAGAAGTGTACTCAGTTCTGTACTGCAGTGAGTCATGGACTCTTCGCTCACAACAGGAGAGGAAACTGAACGCTTTCCACATGCGCTGCCTCTGATGCATCCTCAGCATCACCTGGCAGGACAAAGTTCCAAACAACACAGTCCTGGAACAAGCTGGAATCCCTAGCATGTATGCACTGCTGAAACAGAGACGCCTGCATTGGCTTGGTCATGTTGTGAGAATGGATGATGGCCTGATCCCAAAGGATCTCCTCTATGGAGAACTCGTGCAAGGAAAGCGCCCTACAGGTAGACCACAGCTGCGATACAAGGACATCTGCAAGAGGGATCTGAAGGCCTTAGGAGTGGACCTCAACAGGTGGGAAACCCTGGCCTCTGAGCGGCCCGCTTGGAGGCAGGCTGTGCAGCATGGCCTTTCCCAGTTTGAAGAGACACTTGGCCAACGGACTGAGGCAAGGAGGCAAAGAAGGAAGGCCCATAGCCAGGGAGACAGACCAGGGACAGACTGCACTTGCTCCCAGTGTGGAAGGGACTGTCACTCCCGAATCGACCTTTTCAGCCACACTAGACGCTGTTCCAGAACCATTCAGAGCGCAATACCATAATCTTTCGAGACTGAAGGTTGCCAACATGTATGTATCTCTCTCTCTCTCTCTCTCTCTCTCTCTCTCTCTCTCTCTCTCTCTCTCTCTGTGTGTGTGTGTATGTGTGGCTTGAGAAGCTCAGGGGAATAGTAACTCCTCCCACAACAATGATCCAGTTCTATTTTCAATCTACCCTGTGTGGTTTCTAGGTTTAGCAATAATCCAAAGTGAGTTTTCAATTAAACAATTAAATGAGCTTTCAATTAAAGTGAGCTTCATAATCCAAAGTGAGTTTTCAGTTAGTTGCACAGTCAAGGGAAGGGTGATAGCCACCTATTCTGTTATCAGTTTGAGAGAAGAGGCAGCTTGACCTGAGAGTTGCACATTTTTCACTTCTGGATTGGGCAAATGGGAAATAACACTCTTGTCATTTGGGTTGTCAAAGAGAGAGAAAGAGAAATAAAGAAGACAATATTGGTGCCAGGTAAACAACAAACAAACAGAGTAATATTCTTCTGAATATCTCCACCCACCTTGAATATCTCTATGGAAAAAAAAAAATCTAGGTGGAATTCAGTGAAGGAAGAGTTTAAGGCAGCCCTGGGGTACCTGCAGCCATAGCCTCACTCAACCATGAAGTTAACCATGGCAGACCTTGGAGTTGAAGTCAACTCAAGTCCCAGGGATGGAAACTCATGTCAGGTGAATTGAGTCTGAGTCGCAAAAAAACATGTTTTCTGCTGACTTGCTTACACTTGAGTCACCTGTGTCGATGACTCGGGCATTGACTCATGTCTGCGGCCAGTGACTTGGCATTTTGTCCCCATGCATACAGGCTCTAGTCTGTCTGGGTGTGCTTGCTTACTTTATTCGTGGTGTGACTGTCCTTGTGGGGACATTCAGACTGGGCAAGCAGCAGGGAAGTTCCAGCCAGGAGGCAGAGAAGGGTTAATGCAAACACACATCTTGGCAGCAGTTCCATTTTTTTCCCACGGAGCCATGCCTGACATGTTTATCCAAAAGGCTTGTGACCCAAGTTGCCAAATGCTCTGGGCAACTTGGAAAGTTCCCCTGTTAGGACTTGCTTTTGGAGTCAAGCCACCATAGACTTGCCCAATCCTGTCATGTCCTACTTGAGACACTAATTATTATTATATTTATATTTATTTTTCACATTTTTATACCACCCTTCCTTCAAAGAGCTCAGGGAGGTGTGCACAGCTGCTCCCCTCCTTTTGTCCTCACAACAACCCTGTAAGGTACGTGAGGCTGAGAGAAAGTGACTGGCCCAAGATCACCCAGGAAGCTTCATGGCTGAGGGGGGATTCAAACCTGGATCTTTCAGGTCTAAGTCCACCTCCCAAACCACTACATTTTCCTCTGTGAATAATTTTTAGAAAAACCACTTTCTCAAGAGTTGGCATTTCAGTGCATGTGTGTGGCTTGAGAACTGTGCTGCAGGAAGGGGCAGGCTGATATCAGCACATTATCTAGACAACTTCACAATCCATCCCATTCATCATGACTTCCTGATGTACATGAGTCAAAACAGCACCTGAAAACCATTCTGTGTTCCTGTAGGACTCTCACCATTCAAGTAGGAACCCTACTTTTTCCTAATTTCTAATTATAGGGAGAGAAAACTCTGTGCACATAGAGTTCTAAGTGCATAAATTCTATTCTGGCTTTTATAAGTAGGCAGGGAATTTGTTATTTCAAGTCCTTCCTTACCTTACTGTCATTGTCACACATGGTAGGTCTGAGAAGGAAATGTGATAATCGACAGCATTGAAACACACTGTGTTTTGAAGCACTAAGAAAAACCTATCTGTGGTGGCCCAATCAGACATGGAATAGGGCATCACTTTAGGTTGGAATCCATCAAATTATGGGCACTGATGCACACACCAGAGTTTAAAAGAAGGAACTTGAGAAGTTCATTATTTTAGTCTTCAAAAAGTCAGGAGAGTGTTCTCTTCGAAAACTCAGGTCACAGTGAGGGCATCAAAGGGGAGGTGAGCAGAGACCTTCCCAGAACAATGATTCCAAGAGATCCAATAAAATTAAGAAAAGATCATAAGGCCAGTAAAATAACATGTCAATTACCTGAAAGGAACTCTAATCAAAGAGATTTAGTACAATCATATTGAAGGTCTCCAAAATAAAGGAAAGTCTTGATGCAGGATAATGAAAAGTTCCACTTAAAGGATGAAAAGATAGAGGCCCTTTTTTCCTGCTTGACGTGCTCTTCTTGATGAGAAGTTGAAAAGATGAAGAAAAAAATCTCCACAAAGAATAACTAAGGTGGGACTTTTGATAAGTGCAAAACTTTGCTGTAAAACACTAACAAGTCTTCTTGAATAGTGAAATATCTCTCAGTGTAGTGGGAAAGTATTTTGCAGAAATCCCAGTAGTGTGAGCCTGTCTCACAGTGGCCAAT
Organism: Tiliqua scincoides; assembly: GCF_035046505.1. Taxonomy (NCBI): domain Eukaryota; kingdom Metazoa; phylum Chordata; class Lepidosauria; order Squamata; family Scincidae; genus Tiliqua; species Tiliqua scincoides. Next base: position 11,185,392 of record NC_089832.1, read on the forward strand.
TTTGCCTTGCCCCCACAGCCATGTGAAGAAAATGGCAGGAAAAACAAGGCACCTTTTTAGTGCCTTTGCTATGGAAGGGAGGGTCACAGGTGACCATTAGCGGTATTTTTTTACTGCTCCAGTAGAGCTCCAGATTGCAACGTGATTGGTTCTGTGAAGTAGTGGTTGGTTTTTTTTCCAGATTACCTTGGTTGTCAGAGAATCATTGTCATCATCAGCATCTTGCCCTCATGCAGCACCTTCTAGAGCCACCATTGAGCTCATCCCAAACATTGTTGGAGTTCCTGAACTTGTCAGGTTCTTCAGGTTTCCTGCTTATCCTTGCAGTGTACCTCTAGGGATTTAGGGCCTAATCCTATGCAATTTTCCAGTGCCGGTGCAGCCATGTCCATGGGGTGAGCACTGCATCCTGTGGTGCGGAGGCAGTCACAGAGACCTTCTCAACATATGGGAACATTTGTTCCCTTACCTCAGGGTGCATTACGGCTGCACTGGAAATTTGGATAGGATTGGGACTTTAGACTCTAAGGCAGCCATTTTCAACCACTATGCCATAGCACACTGGTGTGCCATGAATGCTCTGCAGATGTGCCGCAGGAGTTTGGGGGAGGGTCTTTTATTAGTAGGGCCATTGGGGGATGTGAACTCCCACCAACAGCATGGTGTGCCTTATCAATGATCAAAACACTGATGGTGTGCCTTGACAGTTTTAGTATTTTGTCAGTGTGCCATGAGATGAAAATGTTTGAAAATTGCTGCTCTAAGGAGCCAGTGGAGGAAGAGGAACAGACAATTCATTGCTACAGAATTAAAACAGAGCTGCAAAACTTGGAAGAGTCTCCCGGAAGCTGAGAGTGACAACACAAGAGGCAAAGACCATAGAGAAAACCTACAAGTCTTTGTGCCATGAGAATGGAAAAAAAAAACATTCAGAATCTCTGTTCTAGAGGTTAGCAGCAGCAGATATGAAGTTATCTCTAGTGTTTCGAAAAAGCAACAATGGCAGCAGCAGGTGAAAATGCGGATATATTCAGGGACAGAAGAGTGTTGGAGGAAGCAACAAAATTCAGTGAAAGAACTGAGTAAGGACAATTTCATCAACATCTCTCTCAGTACAGATGAACTGTCAGGCTGGGCCTAGGAGAGGGGGGTAAAGGGGGTAATTTGTACCCGGGCCCAGGGTCAGAAAGGGTGCCTATGAGCCAAAGGAAGGGGCCCAGAAATGTCCAGGGATCTTACATTTTCCAATCTCACCCAGTCTCACTGACCACATGGGATGCGCATAGCGCATGGCAGCAAGTACTGCCAGAAGCCACATGGACCAGGCCCAGGAATGCATACATTCCTTGTCACATCTGGGAGGAAGCTGGCCTGCTCCAGGAGCTCTTTGGCTTGTGGATCTGCTTCCATGAAGGAGTGGATGGGAGCTCAGGGACACAGCTGCAGGTCTACAGCTGCTGTAGAAGTGCTGCCCACCCCATTGCCCCACCCAGTCTGTTTCACCCCCTCCCTCTTTGGGAAGGAGCCCCAAAGAAAGTTTGTACCCCCTGATAGGACTCCTCTTGGAGGCCCTGCTGTCAGGAACATAAGAACATAAGAACAGCCCCACTGGATCAGGCCATAGGCCCATCTAGTCCAGCTTCTGTATCTCACAGCGGCCCACCAAATGCCCCAGGGAGCACACCAGATAACAAGAGACCTCATCCTGGTGCCCTCCCCTACATCTGGCATTCTGACTTAACCCATTTCCAAAATCAGGAGGTTGCGCATACACATCATGGCTTGTACCCCATAATGGATTTTTCCTCCAGAAACTCGTCCAATCCCCTTTTAAAGGCGTCTAGGCTAGACGCCAGCACCACATCCTGTGGCAAGGAGTTCCACAGACCGACCACACGCTGAGTAAAGAAATATTTTCTTTTGTCTGTCCTAACCCGCCCAACACTCAATTTTAGTGGATGTCCCCTGGTTCTGGTATTATGTGAGAGTGTAAAGAGCATCTCCCTATCCACTCTGTCCATCCCCTGCATAATTTTGTATGTCTCAATCATGTCCCCCCTCAGGCGTCTCTTTTCTAGGCTGAAGAGGCCCAAACGCCGTAGCCTTTCCTCATAAGGAAGGTGCCCCAGCCCCGTAATAATCTTAGTCGCTCTCTTTTGCACCTTTTCCATTTCCACTATGTCTTTTTTGAGATGCGGCGACCAGAACTGGACACAATACTCCAGTACATTACTGGACACAATACTCCAGGCCTTACCATCGATTTGTACAACAGCATTATAATACTAGCCGTTTTGTTCTCAATACCCTTCCTAATGATCCCAAGCATAGAATTGGCCTTCTTCACTGCCGCCGCACATTGGGTCAACACTTTCATCGACCTGTCCACCACCACCCCAAGATCTCTCTCCTGATCTGTCACAGACAGCTCAGAACCCATCAGCCTATATGTGAAGTTTTGATATTTTTGCCCCAATGTGCATGACTTTACACTTACTGACATTGAAGCGCATCTGCCATTTTGCTGCCCATCCATTCACAGTTTTCCTTCGAGCACAAACATCAGCAGTGAGCAGCTATGCTGCCTTATTCCTAATACCTGTATCACACATGCCCACTTATGCAGCCATAGAGAAAACAATGGTCGCGACTCCATCTCCAGCAGAGGCCGCTCCTATTCCTGAGAAGCCCTAACACCCCACAGCTACTGTATGTCCTTGCTGCTTCTGGCCATGAAAGCACAAGTGAGGGATTTCTGAAGCAAAAATTAGGAGGTAGCTAGCAAGATCAGGATTGGGAAACCCAGCATGTGACAGTGGGTTGGTGGGCTGGAACCCCATACGACCCACTGTAGGACTGGCAGAGCTAGACAATGCATCCCTGTTTCCCAAGCTGTGCCAGAATGCCACTGCACAACAACACTCACTGGTCTTCCCTCCACCACTCACTCCAAAACACATTTGTTCCGCACCCTCCCAAACACCCTGTGCTGGTTGCCCTCGGCACAGACTTACCCTTTCCCAAGCTGGATCTGGCACAGGGAGACCAGTATGCATCCTCACACTGGTCTCCCCAGCTCACAAGGAGGCAACACTCCTGGGCTTGCACCGGCCAAAGACTGGGCATGAATTGTATCCCAAATTTCTCATTAAAATTACATATCCATTACATTTGCTTAATCTGTTAGCCCAAATCTTGAGAATATGCTAGATATTTAAATTTCTTTAAATTGTTTGCATGGGAGACAGGAAGGGTGAAACATGGTATCAAAGAAGCATTTATTTTCTAAATGACTTGGCTTTGGTAAAGAAAAGGGGGAAAGTTTTCCTGCTTGGACACGCTGTGGAAAATCCTCCTGCGATATATTCCTTTTAATGCCTTAGCACCAAGTTAACATCTTGCTGTCTTCTTATTAGGATGTTCTAATGGCTGATCTTTTTGTCTTTTCCTGCTTAACTTGACACATTAAATCAAGGAGCACTGAAAAAGCAGATATAAGTTTAGCAACCTCAGTTGGGTGCCCAAGAGAGAAGAAGAAACGATAGTTTGGCATTTAATTTTGATTTGATTTGCTGTGCAGATTTTTTTGCCAATGCTTTCGTGAACAATGCCTTCAATAAGTTATCTACAGCAGCATTAAAGACATGATGTGCTAAAAAGTGGTGCTTTTTTATTTTTTTGCATTTCCCCCCCTCTGTTTGATCTCATACAATGAAAACATCTATGTGAGATATTTATGAAATTTTAATAGAGATCGATCCCTGCAGCGCCTTTAAAGTCAGTCTTTCTCTATACAGAAATCAGAATATGGGGGAAAAAAGCTATGATCCTCTTTGAAAAGGGGGGAACATAAGTTAAATTGATGCTTACTGAAGGTAAGAACTATTTTTGTCTGTGCTTCTCATTGCTTCCAATGCCCTTCATATTTGCCAAGAAGTTAAGCAACGGCCTTTCCTCATAAGTGCTAGAAAGCTCTTTTTTTTTTTTAAAGGAAAGAACTAAGCTGAAATGACTTTTATTTCTGCAAATGTGTTGGAAACCTTCTGGTAGATTTAGCTCTATCTAGAGTTAAGAGGATACAAGAGGACACAAAACAGAAAGAAAATGCATTCCCCTTACCACAGGTAATGTAGCAGCAGACCCAATGGGACTACTTGGATCTGTGCCTAAAGAGGTGGTATGGATCCGAGCAGTCTGGAGCTGCACTGGGTTGCCCGAGTCTGGGGGTAGGATTCAACCCAAGTGCCAGATTATGACCCCACCCGCAGGCTGCTATAATGCTCCTTTTATAGTGTTTCCTTTAAGCACAGCTCAGGGGACTTCAACTGGTTCAGTGAATAGCTTCTACGATCCTGTTAGGAGCTAGAGGTCAACACGTATTTATTTTATCATTCACATTTTATATTACTCTTTCTCCAAAGAGCTCAGGGTGGTGTACACAGTTCCTCTCTTCCTTTTGTCCTCAGAACAACTCTCTGAGATAGGTGAGGCTGAGTGAATGTGACTGGTCAAAGGTCACCAGGAAGTTTCATGGCTGAGCAGAGATTTGAACCTTGATCTTCCAGGTGTAAATCCAACTCCTGAACCAATACACCATCCTGGCTCTTTTATACCTATCCAAGCATTAAGATCTTCATCTCAGGCCCTGCACTTTCAATGTCAGTTGCCAGAGGCCAGAACTTCTCAGTGAGAAATTCCCATGGGAAAATGTATCAGCCTTCCACTTTTGTTTTAAGGAAGCTTTCAAAATGTCCCAATTTTATTGGTATTGGCATTGATACAGCACCTTCTGGTGCTTGGCAAAGTGTGAAAAGACAAATCCCTGTCCTGAAGATCCAGTCCAAAAGAGTTCAAGATGTTGACTTGTCTGTTTGGTTTACCTGATCTGATGAATGATAAATATATATATTTATTTGTTGCCACTTTGGACTTCTTGTTTTACATCCATTGTTGCATGCCACTTATGGGCCAGTTTAGTCTTCAAAGAGGATTGAGAAATATATTAAAGGAACATGCCCCTCAAAGTTTGGTGGTTTCCATAATTTCCTCCCATCTCTTTCCTCTCTTTCCTCTCAACAGGTCTACCTGTTGCTCACCTGTCGTTCACCTGTATTGAATACAGAAGGTCCCCAGTCCAATCCAAGCATCTCCAAGTCATGCAGATAAAAATTCCTGTTTGAAATTCTGCCAGACAGTGTTGACAATACATAGCAGCTTGCTGTGCATTTGATATCTCAGTTTGATGGACTATGTGTAGCTCCATCTTGTGCTTGGGATTTGCAATTTTCCCCTTGGTTGCTTTCAACTCCAAGATTCTGCAAGTCAGAATTGATTGACCTGAAACCAATCCTTTTCTCCTCATTCCTGCCTGAATTCCATTTGGGCAAGGGAATAGATGGAAGGGGTGCTCAGCACAAGGGGGATTCAGGAGCGAAATTACACCAGCATGTTGAATGGGATGTCCTACTTCCAGTTTCCGGGGGGGGGGGGGGGATGGGGGACAGGACTTGGTTTGGATGTCGTAAGAAAAAAAAAGTAGGTGATTCCTGCTGACTTCTTTAAAAAAATAAAACTGTCATTTAAAGACGGGAAATGAAGGGTGTTGCCTGTCTGTGTGTGTGCATGGAGTAAAAATTGGTGGTTCGTTTTGAAACTCCTGCTGATGGTATTTATGCCAAATCAAGCAGCATCTCATGATTGTCAAGGTGCCCATGGGTTGGTTTTGTTGGGCACTAATGCATATTGAGTTGAGCAATTTTTTTATGCCCGAACCACGTTGGCCTAGGAGCCCTTTATCAGGTCCGTTCAGCACCGCTGTCTGGGAAGCTGCTGTGTGATTGAGCTGCTGCTCAAAGGAGAGAAGGCTGGACTTGAATTGCAAAGTAGGACAGCCTGGGATATAAAATCCAATGAGCGAGCAAGTCTCCTGCTGTGTCTGGTGCAGGGAGGTGAAAGGAACCCTGGCAGAAGAAGGCTTGGATGGAAATCAGAAATGGGAAATAAAGTATGCAGGGAAACTGGAAAAATTCTAACTCCAGGTCTGAATTACTAATGCTGACCTCTTCTTTGAACCATCCTCCACTCTCATCTGGTTCCTGAATTGTTAATCAAGTTGGTACAGGGTGCCTGTGTTTCAAAATAAATAAGTAGCAGTTTGTCGGTGCAGGAATATCAGCTCACAGTCAGGCCCCCTGTTAAGCCAGAATACATAGGTTTAAGCACACCCAGGCTGTATGTAATTCTGTGAATTGGTTCAAACAGAGTCCTGCATGAGTGAGAGTGGATCCGTGGCTGAGAATTCAACATCTATAGAACTCAGTGTTGGGTTTTGCTTTCGCTTTCTGTGAAGGTGCCAAACCCTTGCTCCTATGGCCTTTTAAGCCTTTCTCTCTAACAGAGAAGGACTTTTGGGGCTGTTTACCACCCTGCTAACTGGGCAAAGAGGCACTTTTTCAAGTGGTGCTTTTCTTATATTTAGCAGGGGGAAGAGTAACTGTCCCTCTTCACCCCAGTGCCCCATCTTTTCCAGTGGCTATTGCTAGTGTCCTTCTGTATTGTTTTAGATTGTGAGCCCTTTTGGGATAGGGAGACATTTAATTATTGAATTTTGTCTTCAAATTAATGATGATGAGGATGAGGATGATGATGAACAACTTCTTTGAGAGACCCAGGGGACCCACAGAGCCAGAGGCTCTCTAGGAACAAGCCCTCTCATATCCAGAATTTCATGCTCTCAAACATGTGTACATTAATACTGCAACAAAGCAGGTGTATGATTGAGCAAAAGGGGAGCGTATAACTCCAGACAAAGGGTGATCCCTTCAAATATCTTCATCCTTGAGACAATGAGGTGAAGTTTGGGAGGCGTAGTCTAGACCTGAATGTATTGAAGACCTCATTCCACCTCTGACCCTTCACTGGGCAACTAGTTTTCCTGGAACTTTCCAGGATTCTATAACTCTGCCTTGCCTTAATAGATCAGAGGACAGGACAGGATGCTCCTTCTGTTTACACAATCTCATTCCTTTGTCTGCTTCCTCCTACTTGGAAAAGAGGCTGTGTCCTCCCCAGTTCCATCCTTCCGCCCTGCTTCACTGAAATGGAAGAATATCCAGCACCAACAAAGTGCAGAATAGTTCCCCAGCATGTAACCACTATTAAAGAGATTGTTCTGATCTGAAACTGCAGCATTCCATGTACCTTATTACAGTTATTGATGGTAAAAAAGCAAACTATTAATTTTTTATCATGATAAAGCTTTTCCAGCAAGCACCACTCAATACCAATCAAATAAATTTTTCAAAATATTGCTGTGTATCGCTTCAAGTCTCTCCTTCCTTCCTTTCCAGCCTTGTCAACACATCCTTGTTCTCCTCTTTTTCAAAACACTTCACCCCCCCCCCATTTTTGTGGCAACCCACAACCTAGTTAAACCCATCATAGTTGGATTTAATTCAGCAAGTTTCCACTGGATTAAGAATGTTGTAGATCATGGCTTTGAAGCGGCCTTTTGTTGGAGTTTTTGTTGTGATGTTTTGTGTTGGAGGAGTGGGGATTCAGGTGCCTCTTGCAATGGTAGGAGACACCAGTTTTCAAATAGTTCAGGATGCTAAAAGTTGGATAATAGCCAAGTCATGTTCTTTGTTCAGAGTGAATAGGTTTCAACAGAAGGAACCATCCCTTTTCAATCCCTGAAAAGACTGCTGTAATCAGAAGCGTTGGGCAATGGGAGAAATACATGGCTGAAACAGTGGCAGTCTTTAAAAGGGTATATTGTAAACCAGGGTATACATTCTGCAAGAAACCTCTGTTCAGCTTGGTCAGTGAACTGTATGTCGTGGGTTTTATGATGTTGGGGACCCATTTTGACTCCCAAACACCCCCCCCCTTTCTGTGTGTGTGTGTGTGTGTGTGTTTAATTGAGAAAATGTTCCAAGGGGATAGTTAATACAAATTAATTGGTTATGCAGGGATTAATATTAACATGGCCAGCTCATACAAGGACTAAACTAGCAAGGACTGAGGACCACGCAGGAAGCATCATAAGAAATGCAGTTTAAGACTGCAGGGAAGCCTCACAAGGCTTACCGAGTCGGCTCCAAGGTCGTGCGAAGCTCTGTCACTCTTCAGGGCTGGGGGGTGGCTTCGCCTGCGGGGAGGGTGGCATCTTTCATGGGGGGGCAGCTTCACAGACTTTTGCCCTGGGGGCAAGGCAGGGGAGGTCCACCACTGAAATTTTCCCCCCTTTATCAGTATTGGCAACCTTCAGTCTCGAAAGACTATGGTATCGTGCTCTGAAAGGTGGTTCTGGCACAGCGTCTAGTGTGGCTGAAAAGGCCAATCCGGGAGTGACAATCCTTTCCACACCGGGAGCAAGTGCAGTCTGTCCCTGGTCTGTCTCCCTGGCTATGGGCCTTCCTTCTTTGCCTCTTAGCCTCAGACTGTTGGCCAAGTGTCTCTTCAAACTGGGAAAGGCCATGCTGCACAGCCTGCCTCCAAGCGGGCCGCTCAGAGGCCAGGGTTTCCCACTTGTTGAGGTCCATCGCTAAGGCCTTCAGATCCCTCTTGCAGATGTCCTTGTATCGCAGCTGTGGTCTACCTGTAGGGCGCTTTCCTTGCACGAGTTCTCCATAGAGGAGATCCTTTGGGATCCCCCCTTTAAGTGGTGACAAAAAAGGACATTCTAGACCAGGGGGTGTCAAACATAAGGCCCATGGGGCGGATGCAGCCCCACCCAACTGTTTATCTGGCCCAAGGGTTCACTCACCATCTCCATCAGCTGCTGAGCTGTTCTGAGGTGTCACAGTTGAAAGGGCATCCCGCATGATAATTGTGTCTCTCCCATATCTTGAAAATATGATCAAGATTTGCATATTTTCTGTCATTTGCAGCTAATGAGTTCCTAAGTGAGAACGAAGTGCTTCTTTTTGGCCACCGGTTGCTTAATGACATCACTTCCAGCCCTCAGCAGGCATTATGAATGGTATTAGGCTCACTGTATGAAATGAGTTTGACACCCCTGTTCTAGACTTGTGCTATCTACTGTTTGAAGTGTAGTATGGTGTCTGTATTCTGGAGCAATTGAGTAAACTTCATAGTGGCCTGCTTTGTAAAAAACCAACATCAAACACCTCTTTGCATTTTAAGGAAAGAGCTCTGCTGCGTCCCTCTTTTTGTCATGCTGGTTTTCAACCTGAGCAGAGCATCTGTTCTTTAGAGAAATATTCAGATATGTGATCCCCGGTCTGCAGTCTGAAGCGATACACTCCAGGAAAAGCTGTACTTTATCTGCATGTGTAGCTCGACATTCTCCTTATCATGACAGTTTTCTGCATACAAGGAAGCTGACAGTTTGTTCCTTCAAACACATGAAATACCCTCCTATTTGCTGTGACACCAAAGGAATTCTTAGGACCAAAGTAAACAAGACACAGGCATGACTGGGGACTCATCAGGGCCTCGCAGGTAGAAGGGGGTTTTCACCCAATGGAGTTCTCAAGACAGTTGCCCATCCAGGCCTTGACCAGGCTTAACTTGGTTAATTTAGAACCCAGTTTCCCCCACTGGTGCAGCACGGTGGGAGGGGTGTGGATTTGGAGGCTTCAGAGGGAAAAGGAGATCTAAATCCCATTATACCTCTGTAAGCCTTCCAACCTGAAATGGGTATCCTAGGACTTCAACTAGTGATTTAACTAGCTCAACTTTGAGAGGAGAAAGGGATGGGGAGGCTGCAGAAAAGGGGGAATAGGATCCAGCATGCTCCATTGCTGTGCAATCTACCTCCTCCCATGGTCTCCCCACCACCTTTCTCTCCTTGAACTTGCTCCTGTCTTGCCCAATTTTGCTCCCTCACTGCCCCCATTAATGCTCTCCCTCACCCCCTCCTGCTTCTCCCACTAACTTATCCACTCTGGCAAGCAGAGGGAGAGCTGACTACACCGGTGGGAAGGCAATGGGCTACTGAGCGTGCTGCCAAAGCTCCTTTTATGATCACCTGGACTGCTTTACTGCAGTCAGCACCAGGGGGAGAGGTGCCAGGATGTCAGCTGGTACATATAGGATTGGGCCATCAAAGTGGATGCAGTATATATTCACGGATCATGTCCATTTTGGAGTGCCATACTCTGTCTGCCACAGATATGCATTTAATCTTCAATTGCCTGTCTTGCACCAACATGTTTATTCTCAGGTAAAGACCAGTCTCTAAAGCTACACACACCTCTGCAACTTGGTGAGTGACCTTACCCCAATTACTGTTTCTCTGCCTAACCTACTCAGGTTGCAATCCTAACCACACTTTCCTGAGAGTAAACACCATTGAACAAAATAGGACTTACTTCTGAGTAGACCTGGTTAGGCTTGTGCCCTCACAAAGTTGCTGTGGGAATACAAGGAGGAAGAGCCATGTTCACCCTTTCTGAGTTTGTTGGAAGAGAGATGGCCTATAAATGCAAAGAAAATGAAAACAAGAACAACTTAATTGTGTCTTACAAGAGAACATCAACCGTTCAATCTCATGCTTCAGCAAACTGGCCCTTTTGCATTCACAAGATCCATGCAGAGTCAGGGCCCAATCCTATCCAATTTTCCAGTGCTGGTGCAGTAGTGCCAGTAGGGTGTGCACTATAACCTTTGGTGGAGGGGCAGACACTGGGGCCTTCTTAAGGTATGGGAACATTTGTGTCCTTATTATGGGGCTGCATTGTGGATACACCAGAGCTGGAAAGTTGGATAGGATTGGGCCTGCAGATATTTAACTTCTGTAGACTTTAAGATGAAAGAAAAGCCCAGCACCTCCCATAATATAAGGCAAAAAGGCAAAAACAGAGACAGAGATTTACTAAGGCCAGAGACCAGAAAATAGGGCTTGCATGAGATAATTAGGGACAGTTGGAATGTTTCAGCTGCATGGTAGAAAGACAGCAAAATCTGCAGAAAAAAATTCAGTACCCTTCTCCTGTCTGGCTGTTGAATGTGACTTTCAAGACTTTTCCACAACCATGTGCCCTTGGCTGGATTGAGGCTAATTCACAAGTTAGACCACTTATTCATGTTGGGATGCATAACTGGTTCGGGGGGGGGGGGCTGGTGACATGGCACCTTTGGAAGTCAAGGCAAAAATAATGAATCCAGTGATCAATACGCAATTTTGTTGCATCCTTTCAGTGTTGTGGGATTAATGTAATGGCGGAGGTTAACAGAATGTCAATGGATTTCTCTGTGTGAATATCAGGGATAAATCTGCTAAATTTAATTGTTTGAAGATCATTAAAGGCCAGCTTTAGCAATAATTGTGCTTTTTAATGTCTCAAATAATGGCCCCATTAGCGTGGAGATGATGGGCGGGAGGTGAAAGTGGTGGTTTTCAGTGCTGTCAACCAGCATTTATTATCCATTGATAATCTTAACTTTCATGCCTTGGCTGGCATCAAGAAATCCTCATTTTCGAAGAGATGTGAGCACTCTGTTGTAGAAGAGAAACTCACATTACGTGGCTCGTTTATTGATTCTTTGTAAACTTTGTGTCACTGTTTGTCTTGTGGGTGTCCTCCAGCTCTGCCCCCATCACACCTGGGGGCATCACACATCATTATTTTTTTATTATATTTATTATTCTTAATATTATTAAGAATATTTATATACTTCTTTTCAACAACAAAAAGTTTACAAAATGGTTAACTAAACAACTCCCTGTCCCAAAAGGGCTCATAATCAGAAGAACAGGAGAAAATGACCACTAGAAAAGACTGGGCTGGGGTGAAGAGGGACAGTTATTCTCCCTGTAAGAGCAGCACCACTGAAAAAGTATATCTTTGCCCAGTTAGCAGAGTGCCATTAGGAAAGAAAGGCATGTTATCCATTAATTAAATAAAGAGTGTCCACCAGGGGTGAAACATATAGCCCCAGCACTGGGGCAGTAATGTCACAATGTCACAAGACATTGTGATGTCACTGGCCCAGATTCTCCCTGGAGGGCGAGGCTTCGTGCACCCTGTTTCAGCTGCTGTGGGGGCTAGGAACTTTCACAGATGCTGGAATGGGATGTGCAAAGCCAGCAGCACCCTGCCCTCGGGGGGAACTCCGAGGTGACTGGGCAGAGCCTGGTGGCAATCATGCACCCCCTGGGGCACGTACTATTTGGGCTCTGCCAATATTACGGCTCTGATGCCCACCCATTTCAGCACCCCTTTAAAGTACTCAGGGCTGAGAGTGAGATTTTTCCAAGATTGTGAGTGAAGACTGGATCCTCCTGAAACAAGTTTGACCACTGACCACACTGGCTATGGACCCTGGTTGCCTGCATGTGCCACATGGATGGGGCATCATGCCTGAATAGGCTATTTGGCTAAAACAGGGTGTTACAGATTCACCCAACATTTCGTCACAAATTATACATTGTGGGACAAGATCAATGAGCGTACCTAACTCAGGTTTGGAAACTCTGTGTGATAAACATAGATTCCATCTAATTCTTCTTTAAAACTACCTATCCTCGTGCCTTCACACATCCTTAAGCAATGAATCTGAAAAGTAAATTCCACAAGTTCTGCAACGTATTTCATCGTGCCTTTAAGAGCAAGAGCATCCTGAACATTTAAACAGTTTTGTAGATGTTGCCTGTTGTAACTGAGGATTCAAGTTTATGATATATACACTCTTGTTGTTGTTCTTTGTTAGGGAAAGAACCTAAGAGGAGAAATTGAGGAAAGCAAATTCTTCCGTGCGTTCATTTCGTTTAAATGTTGAGTTAGGGAGCAATTATATCCCAAATTCCTGCAACCGGGACTGATTTGTTTCCGATTGAAGTAATATATAACTCAGATTGTTCTGATTCCATGCTGACATGGAGAGAGAAGCCGTGATGTATGAAGTCAATAATCTGAGTTTTACTCTGTCGCTGACAGAAATGAGCAGCCTGTGTCATTGTTTCAGATCGGCTGTCAGTGAAGAATTTTTCTTGTCTTCAACCTTTCCTCTCATCATTAATTTTAACGCGATGTTCTGTTAAAGTTATGCTGCTCAGTGACACAAACAAGATCTGAATCGGGTGTAATTCCAGGATGAATGGCCCAATTGTGAGAAAAGTGACACTGGTAACAAAATGTTGGGGGTGGGAAACATAAGAAGAGTCTTGCTGGATCAGGCCAAGGCCCATCTAGTCCAACTTCCTGGATCTCACAGTGGCCCACCAGATCCCTCAGGGAACACACAAGACAACAAAAGACCTGTTTAATGTTGCCACTTCCTTGCACCTGGCATGAAGAGGTAGGCTACCTCTAAAACCTGGAGGTTGCATACAATTGGCATGAATTGTATCTGTGAGGGATTTTTCCTCCATATCTGTCCAATCCTAAAGACACATGATGATGTATACATGCACACCTTCTAGAATACAACAAAACTTGGAGAGAGGGCTTGTCGGGACTTTCCTTAAGAACATAAACCCTATAGAATTAGATCAAAGACCTACACAGGTGAGCATCCTGTTTCTCAGTGTGGCCTATCAGCTGCCTCTGGGAAGCCCACATTCCGGAGATCATAGCCCTCCTAGCGGGATTGCTCCACTGATGTTCTGGGGCATAGTTCCTCTATACCTGGACATAACATATAGCCACTAGTAGCTGGTGCTTGTCCTCTAATTACACAGGCCAACACACATTTTGCTTCCTTAAACGTTACACCAATTCCTGGGTATATTTGGGGTGCTGATTCCAAAAATGGCATCCGTTTTGCCCTATCACATCTAGTTTTGGAGACACAGCATAGCCTCTTTAGTGAATGGTTCAAGCAGCTTCGTCCTGAGGAAGCTACACCATGGCTTCCTCATGAGGAAGCTGCTTGAACTATTCACTAATGAGGCTATACTATATCTCCAAAATTAGATGTGATAGGGCAAAACGGATGCCATTTTTGGAATCAGCACCCCAAATTCATATCAAACCACCATAAAGTTTGGGAAAAACTTTTCTGACCCTCAAATTTGTAGGCCCTTTGATTTGTCTAATCCAGCCATTTTCAACCACTGTGTTGTGACACATTGATGTGTTACGAATGGTTCAATGGTTCACAGGAATTTGGGGGAAGGTCATTTATTAGTAGAGCCAATGGGGGATGTGAGCCCCCACTGGCAGCATGGTGTGCCTTGTCAATTGTCAAAAATCTGATGGTGTGCCTTGACAATATTTGTTCCTTGCGATGAAAAAGGTTGAAAATTACTGGTCTAATCCTTTCATTAAGGCCATCTAAGGTATTTTATGCAGGCATGAAACCAGGCTGTGCTCTTGGTAACAGGGGATGTGAGAATATTTCATTTGTAAACTAGAGTTCAAACAGGTCTAAAAGGGCCCTGTTTCTGAAATATAACACTATTGCCCTGAGTACCTAAAGGTCTTTGCAGTGCTAGGGCTAGGGCTTTACATCTATTTTTTGCTTTGTGCACAAGGTTTGTTAATTCCAATTGTTCCCCCCGTGGCAAAGGGAAAGGAGTTATGTATTCATATCCTGTCTGCTTCTGATTCCTCTAGGTCATGCTGCAGATATAAAGATTCCACTCATTGACATAAACTGGAGGTCACCCCATAATTGATTGGCAGCAAGTGTCAGACAGATTTTGTTAAAAAAGTATTTCTTTACCCAGTGAATAATTAAAAACCGAGTTTGCTGCCAGGTGGTATAATGAAGGTTGTAACTAAGATGGCTTTGAAGAAGGATTACACAAATTGATGGAGGACATTAACAAATTGATGGAGGACATTAGCCACAACATCTAAATTGAACCTCCATGTTCAGGGGCAGCTTACCTCAGAATGCAGATATTGGGGATCAATGGTACAGGAATGACTGCTACAAGACTCTCTGTGGCATTTGGATCACCCATTTTCACGAGCAGGTCCAGGAGGGGGGCGGAGACAGTAACAGGCTCTGCTGCCATATCCTAACACCCCCCCCCCCAGCCCAGGAGACGTGAAATGGGTCTCCTCGATTCTGTGCCCACTCAACAGTGGACACAGATCTGAGCAGACCCATTGGGGCCACCTGTTATGGCTGCCCCATGGGTTGCCATGGGTTGCCATGGGAGGCTGCCATAACATGCCTCCAAGTTTCCTTACCCCATGGAGACCTGGAACTGCTTCACAGCCCCATTGGATGCAACGGTTGCCATTTCAGTGCCACTGCAGCCCTGGGCACTGGGGAAACTTAGGATTGGGCTGCCTGTAAGTTAGCGTTTTCTAGGGTCATTGTGGGAATACCAGACATCTCAAACATACAAACTAAAAAAAAAATTATATAAAAGAGCTTGGACCTGAACATAAGAACATAAGAACATAAGAACAGCCCCACTGGATCAGGCCATAGGCCCATCTAGTCCAGCTTCCTGTATCTCACAGCGGCCCACCAAATGCCCCAGGGAGCACACCAGATAACAAGAGACCTCATCCTGGTGCTCTCCCCTACATCTGGCATTCTGACTTAACCCATTCCTAAAATCAGGAGGTTGCGCATACACATCATGGCTTGTACCCCATAATGGATTTTTCCTCCAGAAACTCGTCCAATCCCCTTTTAAAGGCGTCTAGGCTAGACGCCAGCACCACATCCTGTGGCAAGGAGTTCCACAGACCGACCACGCGCTGAGTAAAGAAATATTTTCTTTTGTCTGTCCTAACCCGCCCAACACTCAATTTTAGTGGATGTCCCCTGGTTCTGGTATTATGTGAGAGTGTAAAGAGCATCTCCCTATCCACTCTGTCCATCCCCTGCATAATTTTGTATGTCTCAATCATGTCCCCCCTCAAGCGTCTCTTTTCTAGGCTGAAGAGGCCCAAACGCCGTAGCCTTTCCTCATAAGGAAGGTGCCCCAGCCCCGTAATCAGCTTAGTCGCTCTCTTTTGCACCTTTTCCATTTCCACTATGTCTTTTTTGAGATGCGGCGACCAGAACTGGACACAATACTCCAGGTGTGGCCTTACCATAGATTTGTACAACGGCATTATAATACTAACCGTTTTGTTCTCAATACCCTTCCTAATGATCCCAAGCATAGAATTGGCCTTCTTCACTGCCACCGCACATTGGGTCGACACTTTCATCGACCTGTCCACCACCACCCCAAGATCTCTCTCCTGATCTGTCACAGACAGCTCAGAACCCATCAGCCTATATCTAAAGTTTTGATTTTTTGCCCCAATGTGCATGACTTTACACTTACTGACATTGAAGCGCATCTGCCATTTTGCTGCCCATTCTGCCAGTCTGGAGAGATCCTTCTGGAGCTCCTCACAATCACTTCTGGTCTTTACCACTCGGAAAAGTTTGGTGTCGTCTGCAAACTTAGCCACTTCACTGCTCAACCCTGTCTCCAGGTCATTTATGAAGAGGTTGAAAAGCACCGGTCCCAGGACAGATCCTTGGGGCACACCGCTTTTCACCTCTCTCCATTGTGAAAATTGCCCATTGACACCCACTCTCTGCTTCCTGGCCTCCAACCAGTTCTCAATCCACGAGAGGACCTGTCCTCTAATTCCCTGACTGTGGAGTTTTTTCAGTAGCCTTTGGTGAGGGACCGTGTCAAACGCCTTCTGAAAGTCCAGATATATAATGTCCACGGGTTCTCCTGCATCCACATGCCTGTTGACCTTTTCAAAGAATTCTATAAGGTTCGTGAGGCAAGACTTACCCTTACAGAAGCCATGCTGACTCTCCCTCAGCAAGGCCTGTTCGTCTATGTGTTTTGAGATCCTATCTTTGATGAGGCATTCCACCATCTTACCCGGTATGGATGTTAGGCTGACCGGCCTATAGTTTCCCGGGTCCCCCCTCTTTCCCTTTTTAAAAATAGGCGTGACATTTGCTATCCTCCAATCTTCTGGCACTGTGGCCATTTTGAGGGACAAGTTGCATACCTTAGTCAAGAGATCTGCAACTTCATTCTTCAATTCCTTAATAACCCTTGGGTGTATGCCATCAGGGCCCGGTGACTTATTGATCTTTAATTTATCAATGAGGTCTGAAACATCTTCTCTTTTAACCTCTATCTGACTTAACTCCTCGGTCAGGAGGGGCCGTTCGGGCAGCGGTATCTGCCCGAGGTCTTCTGCCGTGAAGACAGATGCAAAGAACTCATTTAATTTCTCTGCCATCTCTAAGTCTCCTTTTATCTCCCCTTTCCCTCCCTCACCATCCAGAGGGCCAACCGCTTCTCTGGCGGGTTTCCTGCTTCTAACATATTTGAAGAAGCTTTTATTATTCCCCTTAATGTTGCTGGCCATGCGTTCCTCATAGTCTCGCTTGGCCTCCCCTATCACCTTCTTACATTTCTTTTGCCACAGTTTATGTTCCTTTTTATTCTCCTCATTAGGGCAAGACTTCCATTTACGGAAGGAAGCTTCCTTGCCCTTCACAGCCTCTCTAACTTGGCTGGTTAGCCATGCGGGCACCCTCCTGGATTTAGTGGAACCCTTCTTTCTTTGCGGTATACACCTCTGCTGGGCCTCTATTACTGTTGTTTTAAGCAGCCTCCATGCATTCTGGAGAGACTGGACTCTTTTTACCCTCCCTTTCAACCTCCTTCTAACCAGCCTCCTCATTTGAGGGAAGTCCGCCCATCGGAAGTCAAGGGTTTTTGTTAGAGATTTGCCTGGTATTCTTCCCCCAACGTGCACGTCAAAACGGATCGCAGCATGATCACTGTTCCCCAATGGCTCAGTAACGTTTACATCTCTAACCAGGTCCTGCGTACCGCACAAAATTAAATCCAGAGTCACCTGTCCTCTGGTGGGCTCCGTGACTAGCTGATCTAAGCCACAGTCATTCAGCACGTCAAGAAATCCGGTTTCCTTATCGTGACTAGAACACAAATTGACCCAGTCAATATGAGGATAATTGAAGTCCCCCATGATTACAACCCTGTCCTTCCTTGTCACCTCCTTCCTTGTCACCTGGAACCTCCTTCATGTAAAACCTACCATTTCATGTGCCCTACCATTGAACTATGGCCTCCACAGAGGCTTTCCTGAGCTCCTTGAAGAAAGGGCAAAGACAAAATGCAGTGAAAATGTTTAAGCGCCTCTTCTCAGAAGGTTAAAACAACCATGTAGTATCAGCACATGAATGCAATGAGCCTTTCTTACACCACAGTTTGACTGGCTGTGGCATCTACATGCTCTGTGCAGAATTTCAAACGAAAGCAGTTGTACTCTAATACCCAGAGATGTAGTTTCAACATTCACTTAACATTTCCCCCCATTTGCTTGGAAGAAATCTTTTCATTATTGTCTGTCCACGAGCGCTCTTTAATGTTTATCTATGGCAAGCAGACATCCTTCCATGAGTTCAGTACAGAAATGAAGTGTAGAGCACCTGAACTTCTCTATGATGCCTGAACTGATTTCCCCCCAAATTGAGTTCTTCTGGAGCTAATGACATTGCACAGGTCCCTGCTTCATATGTGAATCCAAGGAGATCTTTAAATGGAATATATTGTGCTTCCAACTCAGAGGGTGAGGTGTAAGTTTCCTCAAGCTCTTTTATGATAGATAGTAAGAATGGCAGCTCTGAAAAAGAGATTCCTGCTTTAAAGAATATTCTACTGCCAGTTTGCGTTCCTAATGCCAGTTTGCCGCCCTGGGTCCCATAGCCGCCCTGGGTCCCGTTAGGGAGAAGGGCGGGATAAAAATAAAGTTTTATTATTTGTTATTATTATTACTGCATTGTAGGAAAGCTGTTTGCCCGAGTTGCACTGAAGAGGCTCCAGGTATTTGCAGAGAGTGTCTATCCAGAATCACAGTGCGGATTCCGAGCCAGCAGGTCCACCACTGATATGGTATTCTCCCTTAGACAACTGCAGGAGAAATGCAGGGAACGACGACAGCCACTCTTTATAGCCTTCATAGATCTCACGAAGGCTTTCGACCTGGTCAGCAGGGACAGCCTCTTCAAGATTCTCCCAAAGATCGGATGTCCACCCAGGCTCCTCAGCATCATCAGGTCTTTCCACGAGGACATGAAGGGCACTGTAGTCTTTGATGGCTCCACATCAGACCCTTTGACATCCGAAGCGAAGCAGGGCTGTGTTCTCGCACTGACCTTGTTTGGGATTTTCTTCACTGTCCTGCTGAAGCAGGCCTTTGGAACTGCAACAGAAGGCATCTATCTCTGGACCAGATCAGATGGAAAGCTCTTCAACCTCTCCAGACTGAGAGCAAAGTCCAAAGTCCAGCTGAAATGTCTGTGTGACTTCCTCTTTGCCGACGATGCAGCTGTCGACGCCCACTCTGCCAAAGATCTCCAGCAGCTCATGGATCGTTTTAGCAAGGCCTGCCAAGATTTTGGACTGACAATCAGCCTGAAGAAAACACAGGTTATGGTTCAGGATGCGGACTCACCTCCCTGCATTACAATCTCTGCGCATGAACTGGAGGTTGTCCATGACTTTGTGTACCTTGGCTCAACGATCTCCGACACTTTGATACCGAGCTAAACAAGCGCATCGGTAAAGCAGCTACCAAGTTTTCCAGACTCACAAAGAGAGTCTGGTCCAACAAGAAGCTGGCGGAACATACCAAGATCCAGGTCTACAGAGCTTGCGTCTTGAGTACACTTCTGTACTGCAGCGAGTCATGGTCTCTTCGCACACAACAGGAGAAGAAGCTGAATGTTTTCCACATGTGCTGCCTCCGACACATCCTCAGTATCACCTGGCAGGACAAAGTTCCAAACAACATAGTCCTGGAACGAGCTGGAATCCCCAGCGTGTATACAGTGCTGAAACAGAGACGCCTGCGTTGGCTTGGTCATGTCGTGAGAATGGGTGATGGTCGGATCCCAAAGGATCTCCTCTTTGGAGAACTTGTGCAGGGAAAGCGCCCTACAAGTAGACCACAGCTGCGATACAAGGACATCTGCAAGAGGAATCTGAAAGCCTTAGGAATGAACCTAAGCAGATGGGAAACCTTGGCCTCTGAGTGTACTGCTTGGAGGCAGGATATGCAGCATGGCCTTTCCCAGTCTGAAGAGACACTTGGCCAACAGACTGAGGCAAGGAGGCAAAGGCCCATAGCCAGGGAGACAGACCAGGGACACACTACACTTGCTCCCAGTGTGGAAGGGATTTTCACTCCCGAATCGGCCTTTTCAGCCACACTAGATGCTGTGCCAGGACCACCATTCAGAGCGCGATACCATAGTCTTTCGAGACTGAAGGTTGCCAACAACTGCCAGTTTTTAAAATCTCTCTCTCTCTCTCTCTCTCTCTCTCTCTCTCTCTCACACACACACACACACACACACACACACACACACACACACACACGGAGTTTACAATCAGTTCTTGTTATCTGTGAGGGTTAGGTTCCTGGATACTGAATTTGCAGTTATTGAGTCATTAAGCTTTAAACTATATATCAACAGCCCAATCCTAACCAACTTTCCAGCACCAATCCAGCTCTGCCAATGGGGCATGAGTGGTTTTCTGTAATGTGTGGGCAGTCATGGAGGCTTCCTCATGGTAAGAGAATGTTTTCTTACCTCAAGTCTGTATTGCAGCAGTGAAAATTAGGATTAGGCTGTAAGATAATGTTGTCTGGGCCTGGCCTCAGTGGCACAGGTTTCCTCAAGAGCAGGCGTCTCCTTGGGAGCAAGTAGCAAGTACTGCCGGGACCCGGCCCCCATGCCAAGAGTCTCCCTGACAGTATGGCCCAAGATCTTGCAAGATCTCAGGCCAAACACATGGCCAGAAGGGATGGGACTGGCCTGGGCCAGATGCTGGGCACATAAGGGGCCTGGCAGCCAGAGGAAGAGGTTGCTCCTCCTTTGGCTCTTGTTGGGGACAGAAGGTCCAGGGAAACACTAGCAACCCAGTAGCCTACTCTGCCTGTATGCTTCCAGATGCTGCTGCTGGGGCCGAACTATGAGCTAACCACCCAAGCCGACAGGATACTGATCCCCTCACATGGCCTTTCCCAGTTTGAAGAGACACTTGGCCAACAGACTGAGGCAAAGAGGCAAAGAAGGAAGGCCCATAGCCAGGGAGACAGACCAGGGACTGCACTTGCTGCCAGTGTGGAAGGGATTGTCACTCCCGAATCAGCCTTTTCAGCCACACTAGACGCTGTGCCAGAACCACCATTCAGAGAGTGATACCAGAGTCTTTCAAGACTGAAGGTTGCCAACAACCGGCTGCTGCTCCTGCCTTGTTGGCCCTACACCTCTGGCACAGTTCATTCCAAGGACTGTGACGGACTGCTAAAGACTGGACCTGCGGGCCCCGTGAAGCAACAGGTCCGCTGACATGATTAAACCAACTCTCTAAACAGCATTTCCAGACTTAGCACATCCTTCCGCTCAGGTGTAAGTCAACTAGCACCCTGTCTACATCAAGAGGCCCCTCCCCCCCCATGGACACCACAGAAAAATACATAATTTGGCCCTGCATATCCACATGTGTGTGTATGTGTACATGCTTTAAAGAACTTGGATAGCAGTCATGGGAGTATAACCATGACTGCCAGCAGGAAGGGTAATTTAGTAGAGGTGTTTGTTTCCTGTGAATAAGACAGGTTTACGGCCTAAGTCTTACTGAACACAATTGGATTACTTCTGAGTAAAATAACATCATTTTCAAACACCTCTAGTAAGTCTGTGCTTTCCCTCCACATTCAGTTCTGATGTAAATGACAAATTTACAACCCCAATGACAACCGTTTTGGAAGCAAGTAAATAATTATTGCTAGCATTTTGTCATCTTACCACTAGCTGAGTTGTAGGAAATAGCCAAAATGGGGGGAGACTAGCAACAAAGTATGGGTGTTTGTTTCAAATATGAGTTGTCAGCAGTTTAAACAACTGCCAAACAACATAGAATCTGGCAGAGATTAAGAAAATCACTTAATTTTGTTGCAAGACAGAGTCCAATTAAAGATAGCAGAATTGCAAGGGGAGAAGAAAACCAAGCAGTGGCATTATTAAAGACTTCAACCCCATCCTGGTTAGCCCTGACTAAAATCAACACAATTAGAGCACGTTTTAATTACTGCAGACCAGCACAGAAAGTGCCAATTAGCCATAGATAAACTCAATCGCTTCAGACGTAACTAAACATTAATGAAAGATAACCACAACAGAGATGAACAAGCCATAAAACAGCTAGTTAAGCAAGCTCTACTTAGCAAATGAGCAAACATTTGGAAATCTATCATTGGGAGTAAATGGCAATATCTGTTTGGGGATGACACAAGGATCAGCTGGGGATCACATAAGGATTCAACTGAAGGCTAGTAAGTAAACAGAAGGTCGATTGGTTGTTGAGTATTGCTTATATTTAAATTCAACTGAGCCCTGTTGGGAACAGTTGGGCTTGGCCCTTGGGCACAGTTAAGTCCGAGTTTTCTCCTCCATGGTGCAGCTTCACACCAACCCGAAGCTTAGCTGGCCTGCTTTTGACTGCTGGGAGCAGTTTTTCCACTTCCCACCTTCAAAAGATGGAAGAGAAAGAACAGCTTCTACCCATTCTGGTTTGCTCCCCAACCTGACTTGAAGCCCAAGAGAGCAATCCTATGCATGTCTACTCAGAAGTTAATTCCATTGTGTTCAATGGGACTTACTCTCAGAAAGTATGTATAGGATAGTGACCTAACTGGCCAGAGAGATAAGGAGGGGGAAGGAAGAATGCCCACATGAAATTTGCACTGGCACTGCCTACTACTTTAGTTCATTGGAATTGGAGAAAACTATGCCAAATGCTCACTAACTTTATTTTATCCGTTGCTGGGACTCTCTATACAGGAGTTACTTTTTCCACTCTCCACTAGTGCTCTGTGTCTATTTCCACTCTCTTTTTGCCTTTCTCAAAGGATTCCCAACCAATCAGGGATATGATTGTTTTGCCAAATCCCAAGCCACTGGGCCTTGCAAGCCAGTCCAATCAGAGTTGCCAATAAGCCAAGTCACTGTCCAATCCATCAGGTTCCAGGTAGGTCAGTCCAATCAATCAGGGTATCCAAATCAAAGTTCAAAGCCAAAGTCCAGTCACAATCCGATTCCCAATTCCATAAACCCAGTCAGTCTCCTCTCCTACCTCCAACCTGCACTCCTATCACCCACCATCCTTTCTATCTCAGGTGCTCCTTATATCCTGAGGGATCTCCTTTAGCCTCTAGTGGCTGCAGCTGTGCAGCACACCTCCAGCTACCACCTGGGCCTTAATCCTGCATTCACTTAGAGCAAGGGGCACTGTGGACACCACACCCTATCTCCTCGGTAATATCTTCCGCAATTCCAATACAATGATAATGTTATAACATTACACAGCCAATCAGCTTTGGCTACTGGATGATGTCACTTAGGACAGATAAAATTAACAAAGACTGAGGGCAATGCTTCTTCTTTCTTGCCCAATCTGAAGCTACCAAAGCTGTTGCCTCCTTTCAACATAATCCTCCCCCCCCCATTTTTTTTAAAAAAAGCTGAAATTAGGACAGTAGGAAGCAGTGGCATAGGTAATCAAAATGATACCCCGAAAATGATGTCACAACTGGAAGTGACATCACACTCAGGCTTTTAAAAAAGTGAAAATCAAGGGGAAACCTGCCTCCACCCCCCCCCAGCAGCTCACCACCCACTTGCTCTGCCACTTCCCCCAAGTCAGTGATATAGCTAATGTATTTAGCTGCTACCTGGGGTCAAAGAAGATTTTGTAGCCCCCTCCAAGGCAATATCAAATTTAATTAATAAATGTGCCCCTTATTGGTTAGAAACACTGTGCTGGAGAAAAGAGGGGTGGTTATTCTCCCCCTGCTAAATATAAGAGGGGCACCACTTGCAATAGTTCCTCTTTACCTCGTTAGCAGAGGACACTGTACTTATTATGATACATGGAATACACTGAAATGAGAGCTGACTTGTATTAACACCTGATTGCTTCCATGATATATCATAATAACATCTCATTGGCTTTCAGACTGATCAATTAGTTTCAGTGGTCAGTATAGAGTTAAAGAAATCCACATTTTGTTCCATAAGGCAGCTGTGTTTCCATTTTATGGTTAATTGGTCATAACTTTTGATAGAATACAGATATTCCAATGTGATTTTTTTTCGTTGCATTCTGCATTAAATTACCATTTCAATTATACATAACATGATAGTTTTATTCCTACACACCAAGGTTTTCACAATTTTGGAATCCCTAGCATGTATGCACTGCTGAAACAGAGAAGCCTGCGTTGGCTCGGTCATGTTGTGAGAAGGATCTCCTCTATGGAGAACTCGTGCAAGGAAAGCACCCTACAGCTAGACCACAGCTGCGATACAAGGACATCTGCAAGAGGGATCTGAAGGCCTTAGGAGTGGACCTCAACAAGTGGGAAACCCTGGCCTCTGAGCGGCCCGCTTAGAAGCAGGCCGTGCAGCATGGCCTTTCCCAGTTTGAAGAGACACTTGGCCAACAGTCTGAGGCAAAGAGGCAAAGAAGGAAGGCCCATAGCCAGGGAGACAGACCAGGGACAGACTGCACTTGCTCCCAGTGTGGAAGGGATTGTTGCTCCCGAATTGGCCTTTTCAGCCACACTAGACGCTGTTCCAGAACCACCATTCAGAGCTCGATACCATAGTCTTTTGAGACTGAAGGTTGCCAACAACAGGCCCCTAGTGTTAAACTTGCCTTGTTGCCCCCCTTAAAGCTTGCTGCTAGGTGCAATTGCTACCCCTGCACCACCTTAGCTATGCCACTGAGCTTTGCCTTTACTTAGAAATAGGAACTATTATTTACATAATATTTTCTCCTTTCTTATCTGAGTTGTTTAAAGACTCCACTACGCTGAGTTACACTTGTAGTTTTAATCCCACATATTTGAAGAACACTTGCACTGAATTTTGTGAAGTAGAAATCCTTTAAAACTACACTGCACAGCAACAAATCAATATATCTTGACAGATATTCCCACAGCTCATCCATCCAGATGAGACCTATTGGTCTTTTTTTTCTGCTGCAACTTGCTTAAGACAGATATATTTGAGCCTGACATATTAGGTGTGCTTTTTCTGTTTCATCCTCCTCCCTTGTCTTTGTGTCAAGGAGCAAAGTATCGATTTTGAATGCCTTATTTCAACATTTTCCTTATGCAAATGCCCTGCTTCCACTCTGTCAAAAAGTTTTGTTTTAGCTTAGGAAAGAATATTTAGTTTAGGAAAGAATATGTGAAACTCCAATTTGTAGGGCACTGGTTTATCTTTCTAGATTAGGGGTTAAAAAAGACATACATATCAGCAAGTGTGCAAAAATGAATTTATCAATATTTTTAGCTCTGATTTCTTAAAAAAAAAAATCCAAAACAATAAACATCACTATGAATTTGAAATCAGATATTCAATAAGTTCCATTCTGGGAGTGTTGCAACTGCTAATCCTTGTTGAGCAATTACTAAATGTATTGAAATCAAGCTTTTGAAGGTCCACCTCCAGGCAGTTCTCTGGAGACACTGTGCCCATGTCATTACAAAATGGCGTACCTTTAATTAACTTGCCCTTCTCTTTAAAATGGGGAAGTTCAAACTTCTGAGAAGGGTTCCCTGTAGCAGCTTTAGACAATACCCACTGGATTCTGATGCAGAGGGAAACTGATTCCCAAAAGGTGCTCATAGCTTTTGATAATTTCTCACACAATTGTCATCTCTGCTCTTATGTCAACAAGGAAGAAACTCTCATTTGTTTTCCAAGAGGCCTACAAGAGATCCTTGATTTAAAAGGATGAGTGAAACAAAGGAAAGACTATCCTCAATCTATGGGTTTATGATCTAGGCTACGCTTTAGTGTTATCGGTAAAGAATTATAATCCTCTGCCCTGAGGAGTTTATGCTCTTCACACTGATACAAGGAATCAACAGAGGGAGAAAAACAGAAAACTTTGCAGAAAAACCATGAAGCATGTTTTGGCATTACCTCTGAACTGAGCCTGAGCCAACCAGAAATTCCGAGCATCTTGCAGGATTGGCCATTTACAGTCCTCTGAGTTGCATCTAGTTTGATCATCAGATTCTAAAAATTATGTATGCTCATTTTATGAAAGGAAACTAGTCTTTCTACGTGTATAGAAATAATAACAATAACAATGAAAGCTCCAAGTGTCAGTTTCCACTTGGAAAGGGCAACATGCTCCAGCCTCTGCCATCAGCCAAAGGAAAAAGGCTAGGGGGCCCTGGGAGGTGGCATTCCATGCCTCCTAACACTGTGGCAGGGGGCATACACATCCTGGTGATAGGCATTGGCCAAAGGAAGGAAGCCTGAGCCCCATTCCCTACCAGAAAGGAACATTCGTCTCCAACTGCAAGTTGGCCAGGCCAGTGAAAAAGGGAAGCAACTCAGTGCCAGAGGACTACTTACACCTAAGTCTTATCCAACTTTCCAGCCCTGATGCAGTCATGTCAATGGGGTGTGTGCTGCTTCCAGCAGTGGTGGGGCAGTCACAGAGGCCTCCTCAAGTTAAGGGAACATTTGTCCCTTTACCTTGGGGCTGCATTGCAGCTGATTCAGCAAGTTGGATAAGATTTTGCCCTAAATTCTGAATTTGTGTTTTAAATTATTATTACAATTCACTGCAGGCAACCTTGAGGGTTATTTGGTTGAAAGGTAAGGAAGGTAGAAATTCTTCAAGTAAAATTGCTATTTGAAAATCTCAGATGGCTGAGTGCCTATCAGTTTGTACATCACATGTGGACATACATCACCTACAGGTAGGTGTTTACTCCTACATTACCTACAGGTATGTTTACTCAGGAGATGGGCTGTGGTTCAGTAGTAGAGCACATGGACATCAACACATTGAGCAGGGAGAAATTCCTGTCCAAAACCAGGGAAAGCTGTTGTCTTGACAACACTGGCCTAGATGGACCAACAATGGTCTGGTTTGCGCAAAACAGTTTCCTATGAACCACAGGACTACAGAATTAGATACATTGTACATTAAAAGAAAAGAGAACACAGTTAGATGTGGGCCAAACATGCTCAGTAGCTCCTAGAAGCTATGAAAATTGAAATGTCAGTGGGAAAACCATGGAGGGAGAGGGAATTAACAATCCAATCCTGAGCTTCCCAGTGCCCTGGGCTGCAGTGGGGCCAAAATGGCTACTGCTGCGTCCCAAGGGGCAGGAAAGTACTGCCAGGGCTACTCGGAGTAAGGGAGCTTACGCTGTGTAAACCCCAGGTGGCCCCAATGGGTCTCCTCAGACCTGTGCCTGCTATTGAGAAGGTGCAGATTCAAGGAGACCCATGTCAGGTTTCCTTGACTGGAAAGGGGAGTTACGATATGGCAGCAGAGCCTGCTACCATCTCCACCCCCCTCCCACCCCACCACCTCCCTCACTACATCTTTCCCCACTCCAGAACTTCTGCCCATTGCTCAGACCTACCTCTCTGCCGCCCAGTGCTCGCCCAGAGCTCTGCCGTCCTCCGCCCAACGCTGGCTCATGGGCTCATGCTGAGCCTGTTCCAGCACGGGACTGGCAGAGACTGTCACAGGCACATCTTATGGTACATTTGCGCATCGCTGTGGATTGTACCCTGCATGAGCCAATAGGGCTGGGGAGACCCAAGAATGACCTGCAACCAAGTGTTGCAATAATTAAAAAAAAACAAAACTAAAGGTTTTGATTTATTCTTTAATAGAGCACGCCAGCCACCAGATCCCATTAAAAGTAGCACGGATGACGGACCATAAACATCACTATATCATGGCACAGCCCACAGTGTCACAAAGGCATGGCTTTCATTATTTCTCAGCACCTCATCGAGTGAATAAGGGAACAGGGTAACAATAGCTCAGTGCTTTGCATATTAAAAATGAAATAGAACTGATTATTAATCACAAATGAGTTTCCTTAAATGCACGGATAATTTTGAACACAAGGGCAATTGCATTATAATTGCATATCGGCTTTAATACCAGGTTGAACCAAGACCGCAATGAAAAGGCAAGACAAGCTCAAAGTTGTTATCCAGGTATCCTAACTGCATTTTGTTTGCATTTAAAAATGGAGAGAAAATAAGGGAGGGGGGGGGAGAAGGATCATCTCCAGTGATTTCCAAAGATACAATGAGATGTAATTCAGATCAATTGTAAAATTACTTTTTCTTTAAAAAAAAAAAAAAATTACCATTTTTCGATACATATTTTGAATCATGGTTTTTCGATTGGATGCTTTGCATGGATGATGTACAACACAAACTAGTATAAATTTTGCATAAATTGAGGTTATTGATTCCAGTTGCATAGATCCGCTAAACTTTGTCGTGAGTCCTGAGAAGACACATTGCACAACAATGACTCTTACAGCACCGTCTTTTTCTTCTTACTCACTTTATCTTCCAGAAGCATGGTGTGTGGCTGCTACTACTTTATGTTATAAAGCACCAACAAACTAACCTTGATGCTCGTCACGCATCCATTCTTTTAGCACAGAGGCGACATTATTTTTTCAAGGGAATTTGGGTTCCTGGGATTATGATTTGATTCAGTTCAGGCTCCTCCCAGGCTTTCCAGAACATGGAATATTTTAGATCAGTGTTTTTCAACCTGGGGTTGGGACCCCAGTGGGGTCGTGAAGCCTCAGTTGTGGAGTCAAGGCAACTTATGGGCATGAAAAAGGTTGAACTACAAGGTAAAGGGGGAGGTCTCTTGTGAATCCCTTCAGGTACCAGGAGATTGTGTCCCGGTTCTGTTCATTCTCTTAGCAATTGTGATAAAATAGCTTTCACTAGTTTCCAGTTCATGGTAACTTTTTCTGCTCTCTCCAAGAAGAATATTTGGTCATAGTAAACAGTGCTGGGAGGGCATAAAGGGGGCAGAGAGTGGGGGATGATGGGGGCAGTAGTGGAAGGGGGCCAGACTGGCAATGGGAGGGGGGCAGATTGATGGTGGTTCCCAAGTCTCATACATTGGAACCCACCCACCAATTTATTTATTTATTGGAGATATACCATGAAAAGGTTGAAGACCACAGCAGGAAGGAAACTTCCTTACAATACAAGTTGTATTGTAAGGAATACATACAACTTGTATGTATTCCTGTATACAATACATGTATGTATACATGTATACAATACATGTATGTATACATGTATACAATACATGTAAGGAATACATACATTGTAAGGAATATTATGCATGGCATGTGGACAGCTGCAGTTGTATTCCTTCCAATACAACCCAGTTATTCTTCTCTTTCAGAGAACATAAGAAATGCCTTTCTGGATAAACTGGATAAAGCATCCTGTTTCCCACAGGGCATGAGCCTATGCTTGACTATTCAGAAGTAGTGTAAACAATACTGTTAATAATAACCATAAATACTGTTAATAATACGAAGTAAGCCACATTGTCTTCAGTGGAACTCAAGAGCCTAATCCTATACTCACCTTCTGACTTTGGTTCTCCTCTTCCACTTGCACTGACTGCCATAAAGCAATCAATGCCGGTCATAAAAGGCACACCAACAGTGTGCTACTCAGCGTGCCTTCCTGCCTGTGCCTTCCTGCCAGTCTTGTCATCACGCCTGCCACCCACTAGAGCACGTAAATCAGCAGGAAAGACAAGAGGGGGTGTGGTGATGGCAGAACTGGGGCAGGGAGGGGGTAAAACTGGACACGGAGGAGGTGGGTGGATAAAATCTAGGAAGGGGTGGGTTTGGCAACAGCAGCAGTGACTCAGTCTTAACCCCCTTCACAGACCTGATTCCATAGTGTGAGTCCATGTGGACCTGTGCCAGCTATGTCTACATGGACCTGTGCCAGCTAGTTCAGTCCAGGTACATGTCTTGCACCATGCTGGCTTACCCCCAGGTAAGGAAACTATTTTTCCCTTATCCAGGGGAGACCACTGCAACTGCCCCACCACAGGATGCAGTGGTAGCTATTTTGGTGCCGCTGCATTGGTGGGGATGGAAGGATAGGATTGGGTTGTCAGTCTCAGAGAAACATGCCCAGGAGTGCTGTCACAATGCCTGCCAGAAGCCTACTGGGAAGCCCAGGAATGGGACATGCTCCTCTCTCACCATTGCTCTCCTGCAACTGGCATTCAGAGTTAAACTGTGTCTGAACCTGGAGGTAATACAAAACTTGAACAAGCCATTGCCCCAGAGTTTGGAGGGCACAGGTGCATCATCTCCTGCAGACTGGAATCGCCTTTCAAAAGCATTGCACGGATTCTCTTTGGGGTCAAAAAAAAAAGATATCGGAGCCAGAGTGCCCATGTTTGGCATTAAAGGTTAAAATGCCCACACAATGCTAGACTTTGTGAATTACTGGCTGCCCACTTGATACACAACACAAGTTAATTATGCTTTTATAGAGAATGTCAGATGAGACTGCTACTCGTGTCATGTTACGGGGGAAAATAATGCTGAGAAAATGTCAGCGCTCATTATAAGGCTAAAATGTTCACTGAGATCACTTGGTAGAATGTCAGCCTCCAGCTAGTAAAATTTGCAAAAAAAAGCCTTGGAGATACTTTTGGCGCTTGATAATATGGGGCTGGGCATTTCCTCCCAAGCAAGTATGGATTTTATTGTTACTGTCTTTTACTCAAGAGGGTTGGGGACCGGTGGACCAGTTAACATTTTACACAAGCCATGTACTTTAATTACCTATTTGTTGTTTCTCTGGCTATCAAATCTTGTTATGCTTTATGCTGCATTTCCTGTACTTTCCATAGGGGGGGGGGGAATACAAATAAATAGCACATAAACTAGTCCTGGGGTGGAGCATAAAGGAGCACAGCACAGAAGAGTCCTGGGATGACCTAGAGCCCAATCCTGTGCTTGGCGGCACGGCTCCGTGCTGCTGAGCATTGTTGCAAATGTGCCGTAAGGCACTTTTGCCAGCCTCACCACTGGGCTCCCACCCATGCTAGCCCAGCACTGGCCAGTGCTGGGCTAGCGTGGGACGGTTGCCCAGCTTCCGCAGCTCGGTGGTCTCCTGGACTGCCAAGCCGTGGCACGGTAAGCGGGGGCAGGGGTGGGAAGGAGGCATTTCGGGGAGGGGGAGGCCAGCAGGGGGCAGAGTGAGGGTGGGGGGAGGCATGCCGGGGGAGGGAAGGAGGCATTCCAGAGGGAAGGAGGCATTCCAGAGGGAAGGAGGGAGGAAGGTCTGCGGAGCTCCACAGGATCCAAGGTGCGGCACCCTACACGAGAGACTTTACTTTAAAGTAAAGTGAGTAGCCCCATTGCAGGGCTGCTTATCTTACCCGGGAGAAGGGGACGAAAGTACCTCTTTATCCACTTTGTCCACCTGCATAATTTTGTATGTCTCAATCATGTCCCCCCCCCCTCGGGTGCCTTTTTTCTAGACTGAAGAGCCCCAAACGCTGTAGCCTTTCCTGGTAAGGGAGTGCCCCAGCCCATTCATGCAATTTGGCTTCCCATAAGTAACTGCGTCACCAGGAGAATATATGCACCACCCTTTGCAACACTTCTGAAAAGTGTTCAAGCTTAGGGATTCCAAGCAAAGAGTGTTCGGTAAATCTGGAGCTGCTATCTGTGTTTGTGGACCATTTTGCTACTAACCATTGCCACAGCCAAACTGACAACACTCAAAGATATCAGAGAGAGCTCTGGTGGCATATACTATATATCAGTTTGCATATACTAAGTATCAAAAAGCAAACTACAGGTTCAACCTTGTTATACACAGATTTGACTTAACACAAATGGCCACTGCAAATGAGAAGGAATGTGCTGATCCCTGGAGAAGGGGAAAAAATCCATCCCTTTAAAATCACAGTTTAAAAAACTTCTTTTTACTGTTGTAGAGTGACAGTCATGCAAGTGCTTACAGGTATAACGTAATTATCCATGCATTTTTCGGGTGGGGGGGATCCTCAGATTTTTCTATCTCAATGCTGATGGGAAGTACCCTTTAAATTCAAGGAAAAGAGTCATTTAACAATAGCCTCCTTAATGTGAGAGAGGGCAGTCGGCTGACAATCCATCAAGCATTCTCTCTCCAGGTTTCACTCCTCCTTTACCCCTGAGCATGTGAAAGAAGGCTAAATGGCAGTGGTTATCACCTCCTCCATTCTTTCCCCCTCTCTGTGGCTCCTGGTGAAGGGAGAGATTGCTGTCTCCTAGTGAAGCCCAAGCTCCTGGAGAGAGACTGATTGTTTCTGTGTGCATTACAAAGGTCAGCAAGGCTGTTTTTAAATCACCAGAACAAAGGGACTTTGATTTTTAAATTGATTTGTTTTTGTGGGTTTTTTTCCATTCACATGAGTTCTGGGAATGGAACCCTCGAATAATGCAACACAACCTGTAATATCTTGCCCATACCCATAACACACCACTCATAGTCGCTAGCCCCATGGGGCATGTTCTTGCTGCTACCTCCTCTTCCATACCTGTCACCTGTGAGCTGCCCTGCCTTTTAACCTACCATTAGAAAATCGTCCCTGATCTGGGCGTACCTGGATACTGCTTAATTCTGATGTCACATCAGGGGTCAATGCATTGGGAGAGGATGGGATGTAGGATGGCAAAGGGAAGGCATGGAAGCAAACAAGAGATAAATAAGGATATAGAGGGAATCCACGGATACTGGGGCCCTCCTGTAAACTTGTGAAACCTGAAGTATAACCATGTCTTTCATTTTACCCTTCCTGTCCCTCAAGGTTCTCATGAGATAACTAAAGTCACTTTGAATGACTGTTAGGGAGATAAAGTAGGGTATAAATTTGTAAATAAAATATAAAGTAAATATAAATATAAAGTTTGAGGAAAAAAGTGAATAGTTATTCATATTTACAATGAGGGTCACCCAGAAAGTAATGCACCACATTTTTTTTCTTCAACAATTATTTATTGAACACAATGAAACTTACACACAAGAAAGAATGATGTTTCTTCTATACTCCCTATTTTTCCACGTAATCTCCGTCCAGTTCTATGGCCTTCCTCCAGCGAGACACAAGGGCATGTACACCCTGTCGGTACCACTCCTTGTTCTGGTCACGAAGCCATTTCTGCACTGTGCGAATCACCTCTTCGTCATCCTCAAAATGTCTTCTGCAAACGGCATCCTTTAGTGGCCCAAACAAGTGGAAGTCTGAGGGAGCTAGGTCAGGGCTGTAGGGTAGATGGGGTAAAACAATCCAACCCTGTTTAGTGATGTGTTCCGAAGTCCTCAAACTTGTGTGAGGCCGAGCGTTATCATGTTGAATCAAACATTCACCTGGGTTGTTATGGCGCCGAAGTCGCTGGAAGCGCTTCTTGAGTTTGGTTAATGTCTTCACATAAGCTTCAGAATTAATGGTGCTGCCTCTTGGCATCTCATCAATGAGTATGACGCCCTCACAGTCCCAAAACATAGTGATCATGACCTTACTGGCAGAAGCAGTTGCTTTGAATTTTTTCTTCTGTGGAGATTGAGGATGACGCCATTCCATCGACTGT
This sequence comes from Tiliqua scincoides, assembly GCF_035046505.1. Classification (NCBI taxonomy): domain Eukaryota; kingdom Metazoa; phylum Chordata; class Lepidosauria; order Squamata; family Scincidae; genus Tiliqua; species Tiliqua scincoides. The sequence goes on from NC_089832.1 coordinate 11,218,823, forward strand.
CGTTTTGTTTCGGGCTCAAAATAGTGAACCCAGGTTTCATCACCTGTCACAATCCTGGACAAGAACGCTTCCCCCTCATCTTCAAAATGTTTCAGCAACTCAGAAGAAATGTTTATTCTGAGAGATTTGTGGTCCACCACAAGACAGCCCGGAACCCATCGTGCACACACTTTTGAGTAATCAAGAGCACGGATGATTGCATCCACACTTCCTTTGCTGATTGACAGCTTCAGCGCCAACTGCCTAGTTGTTATGCTTCGGTCCTCACAAATGAACACATTAGCAAGCTGCGTCTTGTCAGGTGTGACAGCCGTGGATGGCCGCCCTGAACGCTGCAAATCTTGGAACTCTGCCGAACCGCCTTCTAATGGCCTCACCCTCTGTGCCCAGTGACTAACCGTACTTCTGTCGACTGCAGATTCTCCATAAACTGTACACAAACATTTGTGAATGTTCCCAACAGTTTCTTTCTCCGCAGTGAGAAATTCAATGATGACACGCTGCTTGTAACGTACATCACTTACAGACGCCATTTCAAAACTCTGCTGCAGCTACGCTATCTGTCTGAAGAAACCAAAAATTTGTGTGCGCACTCCTGAAAATTCAAATAATGTATATCTAAAGTTTCACATTCGTACCGTTACTGTAGGCTGAGAAAAAAAATGTGGTGCATTACTTTCTGGGCGACCCTCGTAGTTAAACCAGAAAATATATTTCAAAGGATGTCCCCACCGCTAAAAGAAATGTCCATTCACAAATACAACAAACCAAAAAATGTATATATGAACACATGAAAGAGATTTGCTGGATCAGGCCAAGGATTTCCTTCAGTCCAGCTTCCTGTATCTCACAGTGGCTCATCAGTTGTCTCTGGGAGCATGCAAGCAACAAGACACCTGTATCCTCTTGCCCCTTGCAATCAGAGATAGACTCTCTCTAAAATCCAGAGGCTGCATGCAAGTCAGATCCTACTGAATCAGCTTCTTGGTCCATGTGGTTCAGGATGAGCTACACCAATGATTCTCAAACCTTTTAGTACTGGAATCCACTTTTTAGAATGACAATCTGTTGGGACCCACTAAAAGTGATGTAATTAACCTGGAAGTGAAATCATGGCTGGATATGATATCACTTTAGGCTTCAAACCTAAGCTGCAATCAAACAAAGGTCCCATTACATAAGCTCCTGTTTTTATTTTGCATAGCTCAGAATTCAAACATTCCAACTTGGAAGTTAAAGCAGAATGCAGGCCTGAATCCTTCTCCAACCACACAGACCTTCCCCCTTTCCAGTGCCCCTCCTTCCCACCTATTCAGGAGAAAGCATCATGCCTGTCTCCCACCAGGAGCCCATTCTGCCCAGCAGCTCTGTGCTCTGTATTTTCAGTGGTGGCTGAGCTAGGCACTATGTAGCCCACCTGAAACTGGCTCACAACCAGTTTGAGAAATACTGATCTACACTAAAAGGCAGTGACTCTTCTGGGTTTCAAATGGAGGATTTCTCCAGACTACTGGGAGATGCCAAGGACTGAATGACCAGCCCTGATTTTGTTCAAACCTGTTCCAACAGTCCATTCCATTTCCTAAGTCCACCACAACTAACTCCCTCAGAACCTAAACTGCACCTGGATATTGGTTCTACTATTTCCCTATAGCAAAGAAGGGAAAAAGATTTCTTATTTTATTAAAAATCATTGACATTTTAGTTTAAAGCAATAAATCAAAATCCAGCAAAACGCACAATATTTCACAAAATTACAGTTATTTGTATTTTTTTTTTCTCTTCCACATCTGATGCTGTGCCTCTGTAATGAGGTACGATATGTCAGGGTGGCAGGAAGATAAAGCAACCCCAAATCAAGGGTGTCAAAACATTTACACATGCAAGAAAATGAAATTGGAGGGTAGATCAAAATTATGCCCTTTTTCCCCAGAGTCAAGCTGTGGGGAACACACTATGAAATGCATCTTACATAGTTACACCATTGTAGCTTCCTGCATACTCCAGCTGAATGTTCCCGCAATATATCTTTCAAACTGGAGAACAAGGGTTTGAATAGGTGATGTGCAAGAAGTGTGAGACAGCTCTATTTTGCTCGTCGTGTTCTCATTTGTTGCCTATTGTTCATGAAGTCCAGGCCTTGCCCTTATATGAGTGGGGGTTTGGAACAAATGAATGGGAAGTAGAGCACAAGATCCTTCCTGAATTTGAAACACTCTAATAACAAAAACCCTGTTGGATTAGGACCCAGCACTTATCTAATCACCACAGTGATTATCACAGCATCACCACAGTGGCCAACCAGATGGTTCTGGGAAGCCCACAAGCAAGAGATAAAGGCATAGCTCTCTTCTACTTCAGTTCCTTGACTAGTGCAATTCAGAAGCATACTGTATTGCCTCTCAACCTGGAAGTAGCATGTCACCATCATGACTAGAAGCCATTGTTAGACTAGTTCTCCTTGTACTTGTCTGATCTCCTTTTAAAGTCATCTAAATTATTGACCTTCACAACAACCTGTGGTAGCATAACCCATAGAATAATTATGCACTTTGTGAAGGTGTGCTTTCTTCTGACTGATCTAAATCATGCACCAATTAGTAGTGGATAAATTAAACCTTGTCAGGTCTTTTCCTGGGAGATTGAACGTGGAGTTATGGTGGCAGAGGTTGAATTGTCCTTCTGACAATACATCATAACGTGCCTGTATTTTCTTGTCCTCTCTCAAGAGGAGAAGAGCTCTGTGTGCTTTTGGGATTCCCAGAACCAACGGGTTGGCCACAGTGGAGAACAGGATGCTGGAATAATGACTCAATTTTATTTGAATATCACATGAATTTTGGGATCATGTCAGCCATATAGTCACCATCACAGCCCTCCCAGCATTCAAAACATCTTCTACATGCAAAACATGTATTCTTCTATTGAGCTACAACCCTTTCTGAAAATATGAAGCCTCCTTTGAGGGCACAATCCTAACCCACTTTCTAGCACCAACATAAAGGCAAAGCAGCTCCTAGGTAAGGGAGCAAACATTCTCTTACTTTGAGGAGGTCTCTGTGAGTGCCACCCAACTGCAGGATGCAGTACAAGTCCCATTGGCACAGCTATGCCAGTGCTGGAAAGCTGGTTAGGATTTGGGCCTGAGTGAGTTAGATAACAGGTCAGCTTTTCTATTAATCTTGCAACCACTCATGAATGAACAGTTACCCAAACATATCTTTTTCCTGAGTGCCAATTTCCCTGATATGATTGGCAACTGTTGAAGAGAAGCAGTGTAAACCATTCTTACCAAGTTTCAAATTCAATACAACTGTATTATGCAATTGGGCAAACAAGATGGTAATCTGAGTAGCGACATTTGCAAATTTCTGGTTTTACTTTGAGACAATTGTCTTTTCCCATTCCATTTTATTAGATCATGCAAATGAAATAAAACCTCTCTTTACCTTCACAGAGTTAAAAGCAAATGGAGCTGGTATTTTGTTTTGTTTCAATGCATGTTTCATTGTTGGTCTGTTTGGATTTTTTTAGTTGCTATCAGTGCAACAGGCTTGTGCAGTCTTGCAACCCTATTTTGGAAATGAGAAGACACGGTGATCCGTTAGCATTCAATGAACCCACATGTGAACAATTCTGGTGGGCCCATCACAAAAAGTGGAATTGGGAAATAAAAGGCCAATGATTATGGAATATAGAACATCTTTCATATAAAGAAAAAGTTCCAAACAACACAGTCCTGGAACGAGCTGGAATCCCTAGCATGTATGCACTGCTGAAACAGAGACGCCTGCGTCGGCTCGGTCATGTCGTGAGAATGGATGATGGCCGGATCCTAAAGGATCTCCTCTATGGAGAACTCATGCAAGGAAAGCACCCTACAGGTAGACCACAGCTGCGATACAAGGACATCTGCAAGAGGGATCTGAAGGCATTAGGAGTGGACCTCAACAAGTGGGAAACCCTGGCCTCTGAGCGGCCTGCTTGGAGGCAGGCTGTGCAGCATGGCCTTTCCATGTTTGAAGAGACACTTGGCCAACAGACTGAGGCAAAGAGGCAAAGAAGGAAGGTCCATAACCAGGGAGACAGACCAGGGACAGACTGCACTTGCTCCCAGTGTGGAAGGGATTGTTGCTCCCGAATTGGCCTTTTCAGCCACACTAGACGCTGTTCCAGAACCACCATTCAGAGCGCGATACCATAGTCTCTTGAGACTGAAGGTTGCCAACATGGGCATTAACAATTGGGTGTTTGTGAACTTAGAGTAAATACTAAGAAAGAACATGGCCTGATCCACAAGCACTTTTACTAGATCACTTTTAGCAGAAGATGAAAGATCTTCAGATTCCAAAGGGCTTCTGGAAAGTTCCATCAGCCCTTTGCCATCTATCTTTATTTGGAATGCTTATATATGCTTCTTCAACTACAATATATTGGCAAAGTGATTTACAAAATAAAATAAATGAGATGGTTCCCTGTCCCAAATGGGATCACAGTAATGACACAAGAGAGGCACCAGGCACTGAAAAAGACGAATAGGGGCAGTGGCACTCTCCTCCCCCTGCCTGTTTATGTTAATGAGTCACCACTTTTAAAAGTGCCTCTTTGCCAAGTCCCATAACATAACCTAAGCAAGTCAGTGCAATATAATGACTAGAGTGTCAGAGGAGAGCCAGGAAGATCAAGGGGGCCCCAGGTTTAAATTTCCCCTTGCCCATGTAACTCACTGTCTACCATAGGCTGGTCACCATGTCTCAGTCTACCCTATTTCACAGAATGTGCACGAGGATGCAATGAAATAGTATAAACCATGTGCATTGTGTTCTGCTCCATCAGTGTAGGATGGATGGAGTAAAAATGGAGAGACAAACATGGGCCCAAGTGTTCCGCACTCGACTGTGTTCTTATCAAAAGGCAGTAAACACCCCCCCCCAATGCAGTGTAACAAGATACAGATGCCATGTAGTCTTGAGTGCTCCCTGTGGCAGCTGGAAACAGAACCAGGAAACAGGACTAGATGGGCCCTCAACCTGATCCAGCAGGGCTCTTCTTATGTTCTTATTGTTGCCAAGATTGTTTTGACTGCCAAATTCTTCAGAATTAACTACATGGCAAAGTTGTTGCCCCCTTGTTTGTGAATTCCCATGAAGTAATGGCTGGTAGTGCTGGCCTGGGTGGTGCAAGCCTTGCTCTGCCCCAACCCCCACGGTGCATTGGGTCCCCAACCCCTCCTACTTTACCAACAGTAGGTGACAAATGGTAGCATTCCACCTGCCCCCAACACCAGTCAATGAGAGGATTTCTTAGTAGCCTTGCAGAATCATTGGACCTTTGAGGGATGTTCTCACAGTGCTGAGTGCAGTAGTGGTGTACATTTTTCCATTCTTACCAGGGTAGCCATTAGAGGGGTATGCTCCACTTGGTGCCTGAGTGTTTGCCCCAGGGTAAGAGGGCTAGAAACAAAGGGAGGGGCTTGCTGGCCAACAACTGGGATCCCTCAACAGGCTTCAGACTGCAGGAGTGGTGAGGGAGTGCTTCACCCTTCTTCCTCCTCCTCCTCCTCCACTGGTCTCCTGGCTCCTTCCCTTGCTTGCCCCAGGCCCAGGGAGCAGACACAGAGCAGCTCTCATGTAGCCTGTCCATAGACCTCTCATCACTAGCCCTGAGTGCCTTATCAAGCCCTGCTCTTGGGCTGTCTCTTTCCTCTCCCCATCTCTTTCCTCTCCCCATCCTAATCCAGCCTTGGGGTTAAACAGCCAGCAACACCCCAGAGTAGGGTGGCCCACATTCTGCGAGGGGCAACCAATCATGTGTCTTGATGGCTCAGGAGACGGTGGGAGGACTGGGCATACAACCATATGGTGCCAATGGCAGCGTTGTGATGGGATAGCTGGAGTTCCCAAGATGGTTCTGGAAGTGGACACACACACACCACAGATGTTGCCTTCTCAGTGTGATTGTCTTTTCTGGCTGCACGCCATCGAGCCTCAGCAGGAATTGTGGATCATAAGCCTGGACAGGTCCTCATGGCTGTTTCCATTTTTGCTGTACACTCCCCCATACTCATACAGTTCATTAGTGACTCCGGCCTGCCACAATGGTTACTGCAGCTTGACAAAGACTGTCATTACCATGCATTCCCCAAATAAATACAGTCGACAACAGGTATGGGATTAAAATGGGCCACTTTACTGAATTACAATAAGGCAAAAACAGGGTAAACAATACCCATTCCAAGTGCGGGGTTCTAAGTGGGGGAAACGGCCCTAGCCGTCTACATCTCCCAATCTCATAGGGTGTCCACCCGACTCCAGGCGTAGCTCAATAGTTATTAAGCCCGCCTTTCATCGTCACCCAAAGAGGGTAAGCAGCCAAACTACTATGCCTTCAGGTCACCCCTGCAAGGCCCCAAAGTTCAGACAAGGGGCTAGCCAGCCTGCCTCCCTGAGTCCGTCAAGCATCTTGAGAGCGGTTCTGGTTCACCCCTGTCCTTGCTGACTTAGATTGGACACCGAGAAGGTCTTCTGCCTGCCCCCCCCCGCACTTCTACTTCCAGGAACAGACTGAGCTAGATCCAGCGACTGCGCACTAGATCTAGCCAGTTGTCCCGCCCCCTCGGGCGAGCCAGCCAATCAGCTGGCAGCAAGCCCTGCTGCCGGCTGATAGGGGGGCAGGCATGGCAATCTTTGCTAGCATGCCATACAGGCGCGCTAGCACCCCTTCTGTCTCTCATCCAGAAAAATGACCATGGATTCTCCTGCTTAGCTATTCAGGCAGTGCCGACAGCAAAACCATTAGACTATACCTGCTGCCCATGGTATGAATGACGGACAACTCATGCCACCAATACTGGGGGGTGGGGTGTTCAGGGACTGGCCTGATTAGGTTGGGCCCCTGATGGACATAAGACCTTAGTAAATGACTGACATAACCAACCCATGATGCTGGCCTTGCCCATTAGAATAACCCAGTGAGGGCTCAATCCTATCTAACATTTTAGTACTGATGCAGCCGCAATGCAGCCCCAAGCTAAGGGAACAAGCATCCCCTTATCTTGAGGAGGCCTCCGTGATTGTCTCCCCACTGGCTCCCCACAGCACTGGAAGATTGGATAGGATCAGGCCCTGAGACACTTTGTAGGTCCTTAGGGAAGCCAGGGGAAGGCAAATGACGAGTGGTCCATACTGAAGCACTCTTGGTTTCCTATTAGAATATATTGTCTTGTAATAAGACAAGATTATGCTTCCACATTAGAAAGAAACATGGTAACTCTAAAAGAAAGACATTTATCATGCTGCTTCCTTTCAGGTTTATCACTCCACCCACAAAAGCGATTCATAAAATAATTTCATTCTACATGTAAATCAGTCATGCTGTTATTACTACCGAGGAACATTAAAGTCTTTCATATCTTTAGGAAAAAAAAATTCTGTTCAAAGGAAGTGGCGTTCAGACAGCAGGCTGTTCAAGCAGGAACAAAACGGGAGTTCAAAGGCTTCTGAACTTGTATGAACTTCCAAAGAACAATTAACAGCATCTAGTCAACATAATTGGACAGGTAAACAATTTCAATCCAAGGAGACACCTACACAAGCTCAAAATGACTCACCGGGGATTGTACACCTATCAGGAAAAGAAATTAGGCAAGTAGCAGTGAAGTGTTCATGTTTTCAGTGCTCAGAGCCTTCATTGATTTAATGTCAGCTTTCTCCAACCCAGTGAATTCACCCTGACACCTATACTCTTCCCTTTCTTTTTTAGGTGTGAGTTATGTAGAAGTGTCATATCATCTGTGGCTGAATGGAGTCTTTTAGTACACCCCATACAGGGAGACAGGATAGGGAGATAAATTGGCAGTTCTGCTTCTGACCACTTTGCTTGGCCTATCCAGCAATTCTCAAAGTGCGCATCAGGACCCACTAGGTGGGTTGCAAACCAGTTTCAGTTGGGTCACCATTCATTTCAATATGCATTTTATTTTTAATATATTAGACTTGATGCTAATATCTGATGCATGGTATCTGATTGCATTTGGAGAAACCTTACAGTTGTGTACTTTTAACAGTGATAGTTAATGGGGTTTACTTCTGGGTAAGTGTAATAGAATTGCAACCTTTGGGATGATTAAGGAATTTTTTTAAAACAGATCAGCAACTGCTTGGTAGGGTTGGGAGGGTTTTTCTTTATTTGAAATAAATTTAGAACTTATTGTAAACGTTTACTTACCTTACTCAATTAATTAGATTTGATTTTGTCTTGGGGGAGATTTTTTAATCTCCTGCTTGATGATGTCACTTCCAGTTTAATGACATCACTTTGATGGATCCGAACAGATTGTCATTCTAAAAAGTTTAGCACATCCTGGTGCTAAAAGGTTTGAGAACCACTGGCAGGGAACTTGTCATCAACACATTTTCTAACAAGGATCATGTTTTGAAGGGAACAGGAGCCAGGGACTATTCCTATGGAACCTGCCCACTGAGGGCCCAATCCTATCCAACTTTCTAGCAATGCAGCCCCAAGATGAAGGAACAAATGTTCCCATATCTTGAGGAGGCCTCTGTTAATGCCTCCCCACCACAGGATGCAGTGCACACCCCATTGGCACAGCTGCAGCAGCACTGGAAAATTGGATAGGATTGGGTCCTGATTCATTCCTGCCCAAATAAAAATAATGACAAAGTGTCTTTAGCTCCTTCCTCTTCATTATACAACAGAAGGGTTGGCGTTCTCCCCCTCTTCTACTTCAATTGCTCACTCCCATTTGCATCTGTCAAAGCTTCACCTTCAGAGTATGATACTGAGGCCCAAATCCTAACCAACTTTCCAGCACTGGCATAGCGGTGCCAATGGGACATGTGCTGCATCCTGCAGTTGGGTGGCACTCACGGAGGCCTCCTCAAAGTAAGGGAATGTTTGTTCCCTTACCTCAGAGCTGCATTGCCCTTATGTCAGTGCTGGAAAGTGGGTTAGGAGGCAACACACAACAAAAATTCTGCCAATACAACTTCTGGTGTTGATGTGAAAATGCATGTTTAAAGATCTATTTGCCTTTATTCTGTGTGTGATAGTGGCTGAGATGCATGAGATTAGGAGCAAGGATGGAATTTATCATTTCCCAAGTGATGGAGCCCTAGACCACCAGTCACAGAACGTTAGAGCTGGAAGGGACCTTGAAGTCTTTCTCGCTCACGGATGTCAAACTCTTTTCATACGGGGGGGGGGGGCAAAGTTAGCATTCATGGTGCCTGCCGAGGTCCAGAAGTGACATCATTTAGCAGGAAATGACATCATTAAGCAGATGATGGCCAGAAATAAGCACTTTGTTCTCACGCAGAAACTCATTAGCTGCAAAGGACAGAAGAAAAATGTGAAAATCTTGTTCATATTTTCAAGATATGAGAAACCTAATTATCAAGCTGAGCGAGCCTAGTTATAATGCAGGGTGGATAAATTGCTTCCAGAGGCTGCATTTGGCCTGTGGGCCTTGTTTGACACCCCTGCTCTAGCCCCATCTCCTGTTCAGCACAGGAAACTACAGCATCACTACAGTCACTGCACCATTTTAAAAATCCCCACTGATGCCCATAGAACTATCATAGAGAACTCCAAAGTGCCAATGGCCATTATCTCTCATTTAAGAAACACAAGTTCCTATCACTTACAGCAATTTCAAGTAGATCCATATAATTAATAATTATGACTTGCATACCTCATTCTTGGCAATTGGAGTGGCTTCTCAGCAAGACGTTCATTTTCTGCCAGCCTACCTTTTTGCTTCCAGAAGCTGCTCTGTTTGGAACCCCCTCCATTTGGAGTCAGTCTTTGGCTCCCTCTGTAGCCAAAATTAACTCAAATTAAGTGAACACAGTGTACGCATTTGCCATTTTGAAAATGACTCAACAGAAATTTTGTTCTAATCTCCTGTCTCTATTTCAGCCAAGAACCAGGGTTGTGGTCATTCGCACTAATTCATCAATCTCATTAGAGAGCCATACTGATTTTTTTTTTAATTGATAACATGATGCTTGATTTCTAAAAGAGGAGACATTGAGCGCTACCCTATGCATGCTCAAAAGTTCTTCTTTCTTCACTTATTGAAAACAGGGCCCTGAGCCCTCAAGGTCACTTCATGGCTGCTGGCATTTCCTCCATAACTAAAAGAGTAGCTTTTGGAATCAGGATTGGGACTGCGGTGTATGGGGAGGGAGATCTAAACCCCTGAAACAGCTTAAACCCTGAAAGAAAAAACTTCCATGGACTCCCTTGATCAGGATTGCAAGAGGAACAAAAAGTGTTAAATGCTCATTTAAGTTCATTAAGCACAAGATTCTTGTGCATAGACATCCAGGAAGAATCTAAAATTGGCTTCATGCTTGTGCGACACACAAAATTTCTAGCATCTCATCATTTGCACAATTTTGTCCACATGTGCTTCGGCAAGCACATGCAGAATGTACAAAATGCCACATATCTTTCATTCTTCCTCCTTAGGATAAAACTCCATGACTTATTCCTCTCTTCCTTGCAACATCTGACACCTGCAACATCAGATGCAACACCAGCCACTGGAGTTTTAACACCAACAGCGTGTGATGTTATGAAGTCACTGTTTGCCTCACCCTGTCCCCACTAGTCAATGATGTGATACTGTGGCAGGGAGATGCAATTCATAATGAATCATATATATTGGTGTAAAACCAGTGATCAGAAGGTAAACCAGGATCCACTGGACAATTTTTATATGGTTTGCAGTCGGGAAGGGTTTCTAAGTGCCAATCATTTCAAAATAGCAAGTAAAGGATTTTTTCTTTTAAAAAAACACTGATTGGCCATGGCTGGCCTTATGCTAATCGCTTATCTTCCAGCCCCAGAGTTCCCTGTTTGTAAAATATGAGAATTAATTGGTTGCCTTTGGCCAGGTTTTGATGCAGCTTTGCCAGCAATTCTTGGAATTTTGTGTTATGCAGCGACTCAGATGTAGATTGCTACTTGCATGTGTAGTTCATTCCAACATATTAGCCTTGGACTGTTAGGAGATCATTGACTTGGCCTCTTTAGCCAGCATTTTGCACCTGGATCCGGTTTGTGCACTTCATCATTAAAGTGGGGTGCGGGATTGAAGTCTACTCAGTTCCATGTTTGATATTAAAAGAGGAGACACAGTGCAGCTTTCATGCACTTGTAACATCTAGCTTGGTTCTAAATCTTGGATCAAAGCCCCATTCTGCTACATATGTCAAACACACACCCAAAAAGCTATCTGTTCAAAGCAACATTTTTTTTTCTTTCATGTGAACATGTATCGATGACTGGCATTGTGCCTGATTTGGTTCATCTAACTTGGTCTACATCTATGGCAGTGACTTTCCAGGATTTCAGACACCGGTCTTTCCTTGCTCCACCCAAATGGTCACCTAATGGCCAAGTGAAATTCAAATTGAATTCTAAGATGCTTCCTAATGTGAAGCGCCTGGGGATTTTCAAATGAACTTCAGAAATGTAATTGAAAGAAGCAAAGAAGAGCAAAACCACAGGATGACTCCTTCAGTAGGAATGGTGGCATCGACAACAAAGAGTGCTCAGGTGCTGCCTTTGAAAAGTTTATCAAGAGAGACTTGTAAATGTCATAGAATAATGGAGTTGGAAGGGACCTACAAGGTCATCTAGTCTAACCCCTGCCTGTAGCAAAAAAATCCTCCTACAGCCTCTCCCGTAGGTGCCTGCTGACTCTCTGCTTGAAGATATCCAGTAAGGGAGAATCTACCAGGGGAGAAGATAAGACTATGGGTGCAATCCTAACCCCTTATGTCAGTGCTTTCCAGCCCTGGCATAAGGGCAATGCAGCTCTGAGGTAAGGGAACAAACATTCCCTTACCTTGAGAAGGCCTCCGTGAGTGACACCCAACTGCAGGATGCAGCACAAGTCCCATTGGTACTGCTATGCCAGTGCTGGAAAGCACTGACATAAGGGGTTAGGATTGCGCCCTATATCCTGTCCCAAGGCAGAACTGTGCAGATTTGCTTCCATCGTTTCATTGGATTAGAGGCTCCAGGAGACACTGAAAATTGAACTTACTTGTGAGTAAGCAAGCATGGGCTGCAGTCCAATGATACTTTCTCTAGTCATCTTATGTACGTATTTCCACCCTACCTTTCAATCTCCATTCATTTGTTTCTAACTACTGCAAACTACCTGAACCACTTTTTAAGAAGTGTCATGAGTTGCTTGAGACTGAACAGAGACTTAACAGACTTAACAGAGACTTAACAGAGACTGAAGCAATAAGAGCATAAAATACTCAGATTCTGATTTCCTTGTTTGAAATCTTTGAGGGATGTGGTTTTAGGGCATGACCAATGGGGGTGTCATGATGAATTCCTGCACTACCCTGCAAAATTTACCACAAGACCAGGAGGGGATTCTGAATGGCTTTCTATAAGAGAAGTAGAATTTCTTATAGGGAGTTCTGTGTATTCCACTTGGAGATAATGAAACTCCTTGCCACAGAATGTGGTGATGGCATCTGGCCTAGATGCCTTGAAAAGGGGATTGGACAGATTTCTGGAGGAAAAGTCCATCACCGGTTACAAGCCATGATGAGTATGTGCAACCTTCTGATTTTTGAAGTAGGCTATCTCTGAATGCCAGATGCAAGGGAGAGCACCAGGATGCAGGTCTCTTGTTGTCTTGTGTGCTCCCTGAGGCATCTGGTGGGCCATTGTGAGTTACAGGAAGCTGAACTAGATGGGCCTTTGGCGTGATCCAGCAGGGCTCTTATGAGATTTGGGCCCTTCTCCAAGCAAAGCAGGTGCTCCAATACAAACGGTTCCTCCACACTCATCACTGCCAGGATGTGGAAGGACCACAAGCACCTTCTCTAAGCTCCAACTATCTTTTTTGCAAAACAAGAATAACACTCTTTATATACATGATGCTGCACTCATCTCTATACCACAAGTAAACAAAAAACCTGCAATAGATCAAGCCTGGTTCTCAACAAAAGAAAATATTTCGGCTTAAAATATTATGCGGTTTCCACTAGAGGGCATGCTTTAACTATAAATGGAAAGTTGGTGACTAGAGAGAGCAACAGGGGAATCACAAAAACCTGTTTCTGGTCTGATGCGACAAAAATGGCTAAGAAGATGTTAACATTAATTTTATCACAACCATTATTTTTATCCTGCTTAAAATGGAGAGATTACAGTTCGCTGAGGTGTTCAGCAGCCTCTCTTCCGAAACCAGTGAAGCAGAGCTGGTGGGGGTGGGTGGGAGGGGGGCTGCCAGAAAAGACTGTTCCCCCTCAGTGACTGGGGGGGGGTGAGGAGGTAAAGTTGTGAACAAAACAATAAGCACCTTGCGTCAAGTTGACATTACTGGTGCAGCACCTTGTGGCAAAGAATAACCTAGCACAAAAGCGACAAGTAAAAAAATAGCAAAGGTAGTACTGTGCTTGTTTGAATGGAATTTCCAAGTTAGGGTGTCTAGTCTTCATGACAACAATGCCAGCAGCATTGGAAATTGGGGGGGGGGGGTGTGGGGAGAGAGAGAGAGAGAGAGAGAGAGAGAGAGAGAGAGATTTGTAGATTTCCAAGAAGAAATACAGCTGTAAAATTAAGTTGTGAAACTTAACCTGAATTTGAAGACATTAATAGATCTTTTGTCTTACCCCATTTCTGCCCATTTGATTCCTGTTGCGTATATGCAATGATGGGCAGAAATGATTAAATGATAGATATTTTAATCTCTTTATTTCTATCACACACGCCACGCACACATACACACAAACACACAATCCTTTGCTGATGTCAACCAGAATTATATTGCAAAGTACACACGACTTGTCCGGGACTTAGATTTTACCCTCTCTGACCCTCAGGACTTCCCAGAGATCACAGTGTTTGAAAACAATTAGTGAATCTCTCTCTCCTCCCCCCCAAAGGAAAATGTAATTCAAAGGAGGCCCAAAATAAATGTTCTCTTCATCCACAAGTATAAAAATAAATAGCACATCTGAATGGAATCTGCCTTCCAATGGAACTGGAATGGAGCCAGTTCATTGGTCCATCTGGATCAGGGTTGTCTCCAGGGTTGTCTCCAGGTGTGCTGGATCCAGATGTGGGCTAAATCCAGGATTTCAGATGTGGGCTTTCCCAGTGCTACCTGGAGATGCTTCCAAAGGGTTCTTGTCTACATCAATTGTTTCAGACTGGGAGACTCTCTCTCTCTCTCTCTCTCTCTCTCTCACACACACACACACACACACACACACACACACACACACTCATGCCCATTTGTCTCTCTACACTGAATGTCATAAACAGCCCATCACTTTTGTGGGGCAATGGTTTCTCATCAAATGCCACCCCAAACTCACATAACCAAGTTGCGCCCAGACTGTCATTTGAAAGTAGGGACAACACTTAATGCAGATCCATGAAGCAACAGTGACTTGCTGACCTTTGAATTCTAATTCAAAGGCATCCCCCAAATTCATTTTGTACCAAGTTACCTGATCCAAGCCTGCCAAGCTGCTCTGTGAATCAAGAAAGCTAAGCATATGGCAGCCAGAGGGTCTGTGGTTCTCCAGCTCCTGCCTATAGAGGCTCCACTGAAACACCAGAGCAAATCCAGCCACTTGTGTGTGTTTTACAAGCAAGTCCAAGCTCCTAGCATATCCTAATATACCTAAGGAATGATATAATGATATGGGCAGGAGGTCTGGTCTAGAGGGTAGAGCCTCCGTCTGCCTGAAGATAACATCCACAAGGTCGCCAGTTCGAGGCCACCGGCACCGTGCGACCTTGAAGCAGCTGACAAGCTGAAGCCGAGCTATTCCATCTGCTCTGAGCATGGGAGGATGGAGGCCAGAATGTGAAGCCAGATCAGAATGAAACACCTGAATGTAGTGGTTCTTGAAAGGAAGAACGTTCTTTCAAATTGTAAAAATCCCTATTTAATAAGGGATTTAAATAAAGCCTGCCTATGTAAACCGCCTTGAATAAAGTCTTGAATAAAGACCTAGAAAGGAGGTATATTATTATTATTATTATTATTATTATTATTATTATTATTATTATTATTATTATTATTATTACCAAAAACTGCAAAATGTAGATTGATTTCAAGGACTGATTTCAAGACCAGAACTCCAGATTTGTAACACTGTTCTAGGCCAGGCTAGGTCAAACATAAGTCTCATGGGCCAAATGCAACCCTTGGAAGCAATTCATCCAGCCCCTGTCATAGTCTCATATCTTGAAAATATAAACAAGGTTTGCACATTTTCTCTTCTGTCACTTGCAGTAAATGAGTTTCTATGTGAGATCAGAGTGCTTATTTCTGGCTGTCATTTGCTTCATGATGTAACTTCCTGCTTAATGATGTCACTTCCAGCCCTCAGAAGGCACCATGAATGCTAACTTCAGTCCTCTGTATGAAACAAGTTTGGCATCCCTGTTCTAGGCCAATCCAGAAAAGCATTTATTCCCAGTCCTAAAAAGCTGTCAGTAGGCAATGATTATTCTTCATGCTGCCTGTACGCATTTGTCCAGAGCCAGATTTACAGTTTTGCCATAATATCTTTCTTCTCTTGCCATGCGCACATCAGATTTTCCAATTTGCGTGTGATGTGCCTCTGGCATGACTGCCCAGGTTGGAGTCTGCTCCACTGAAAATGGAGATTTCTTTTCGACCTCCACATTAAAGGTTCCCTTATTGATTCCTTCTCCTCTTGCAGATGTTCCTTTAATACCATTAGCTTAACTAGGTTACCACCGATTTCTGTTATGCGAGATACAAATGAAGAGGGTGAAGACAAGGCGGCTTCTGGAAATGATTCTCCGAAAAAGCTCAGTAATGAGAAATGTTGCCAGGTAAGTCAATCATATTTTCCTCTGGAAAGTAGTTTAACCTCTGACTTAACAGCTTTAAGGCAATTGTGCGACGCAATCAGCCACCCAGCTCTTGGCCCTCTGTCCCAGAGCAGCTGAAATCATTAGCAAGGGAACTGACGGGGAAACTGCAGAAAACTCACAGTGCCAATGGGGTATAAAAGTCTTTAATGGTAATAACTCATGGAGAGAATGACAATTTATAGCTTCTTACAGCTCACTGTATAATTTATGGAATGTTACACGTGGAGGTGGGTGCCTAATGAGAGTTGTACAAAGCCATAAATCACCACTATTTTCAGATCCCCATTAAGGTCTCTATGTTCCCCACTATCCCAACAGGTCAATGTCTAATTTTAACCACACCCCTGTCATGCCTTTATGGAAAACACATAGAACACTTGATCTTTTTTTTTTTTAAGAGAGGCGGTGGAGGCAATCTCACACACATCTAAGTTGATGAAACAACATAAAGCCAGGTCAAGGCAAGGTCACTGACCCATTTTATGTTAGTATTATCTAGAGAAATATATGGGAAGCATTTCTTCACATACATCATTTGTTGCAAAAAATGTTGCATTTCATGTTATAACTTAGAAGTGGGGGGGGGGGGAGACGAGACTTGAAATCATCCTTTGTACCAGTAAACTGTCTTCTCCTCCAGTGATGAATGATAATGACGACTGTGTGTTTCTGAATATGAGAAGTGAAGAGAGATATAAAAGGCTCAAAGATTCCGATTGGGTTGGGGGTGGAAAGTGGGAAACTCTGGATTTTTTTTCAAATATAATAATACTTGGCATTTGTATAGCACACTGGTTCTCACATTTTTAGCACCTGGACCCACTTTTGAGAATGAGAACCTGTCAGGACCCACCGGAAGTGACGTCATGACCAGAGTTGTCATGACCATCATCAAGTTGGAAAATTTTTAACAATCCTAGGCTGCACTCCTACCCACACTTACCCAGGAGTAAGTCCCATCTACTATCACTGTTAAAAGCATATACTGAGTAGCCTGTTACAGATCTGCAACATTTTCCCAGTGCAGTCACATGCCATGGTAGCAGAAAGTCTAATATAGTGTTTCTCAAACTGTGGGTCAGGACACACTAGGTGAGTCGCGAGCCAATTTCAGATGGGTCGCCATTCATTTCAATATATATTTTAATAGACTTGATGCTACCATGCAATGTGTCTGCATTTGGGGAAATGTTACAGACCTGTACTTTTAACAAGCTACTATGTATATTCTTATAACAATGATAGTCAATGGGACTTACTCCTGGGTAAGTGTGGGTAGGATTGCAGTCTGAGATTGTTAAAAATGTTCCTGCTTGATGATGCCACTTCTGGCCATGACATCACTTCCAGTGGGTTCTGACAGATTCTCATTCTAAAAAGTGGGTCCTGATGCTAAATATGTGAGAACCACTGGTCTAATATATTAAAAATTAAATATTGAAATGAATGGTGACCCACCTGAAATCGACTCACGACCCACGTAGTGGGTCCCAACCCACAGTTTGAGAAACACTGGTTTTGAATGTGCATGGTGCTTGCCAGAGAATGAGGGCACAGGTCCCTCCTCCAAGAGGCTTACAACCTAGGTAGGAATGAGGAAAACAGAGGAAGAGGAGGGAAATGGAGGCAGAGGAAGATGTCATCCTTTCCGTAACTTAATGCATTAAAAAAAAAATCAACACTCTGTAAGGTAAATATTATCCCTATATTGCAGTTCTAAGGGCATGTAGCATGGTCATAGGAAAGAGGAGGTTCGAAGCAGGGAGATTTTGACACATAGTGCATTCCTTGATCCATTGTGCTACATCACCTGCAAAAATCCAATTATAACATCCAAGGGCGCAATCGTAACCAATTTTCCAGTACTGGCATAGCTGTGTCAGTGGGGCATGTGCTGCATCCTGCAGTTGGGGGGCAGTCATGGAGGCCTCCCCAAGGTAGGGCAATGTTTGTTCCCTTACCTCAGAGTTGCATTGCCCTTATATCAGCGCTGGAAAATTGGTTAGGATTGCTGCCTAAAAGTGTCATCACCTAGATAGAAACCAAAAACACAAAAGCGGAATGCATCTGTGACAAGAAAACCATTCCCTTCATTTGTAAAAGACATTAAGTTGGTAGAAACAATGCCAGTCTTTACATCCCCATTAAGGTCTCTAAGTCTCCACACACACACAGCAAAATGTTTTTACAAAAACTAACAATGGATAGATGCTGATTTTTCTGTTGTTTATGAATGTGCATCACATATAATGAGGGAAATTATTGGTTGGTCGTGGCACTACCTGGAAATAAACCGGTTCTCTTCCCAATATTAGCAGCCAATCCAATGGGGTCTTCACAACAGCAGATTCATATTCTACCTTGCAATTCACAAAGATTTGTATTCTAAAAGCTACAGCAGCAGTGTGAACAGTGTGCCACCATTGATCTGTTTTTGTATAGGCAGGCAGCTCCTCACTCTTGCCACCAGTGGAGCAACTAAGGGTGCTGGCAGGGGCAATTGTGGGCAGCTTGGGCAGGGAGGGAGAGGGCAAGATCTCAGTGGCAACCATGTGCTCCATGATCCTTTTCCCAATCTGACCTGCCCCCTTCCTCTCCTCAGACTTGCACCAGGAAAGGCATGAGTGGGTCAGATCAATTGGTGACCTGGCAGTTTCCTAGGTCATTCAGATCCCTCTAGGTCAGGGGTGGGCAAACTTTCAACTTTAGGAATCCTGGACCTTTAACAATTGTATTGAAGAGGGAATTTCAGCAGGCGCAGCTTGTTCTCACACGGATTCCACAACTGTTCCACAACTGTGGGGACACCACAGAGAAGCCCTGTCCCTGGTTCACACCTAATGAATCTGTGGATGTGATGGGCCAGAGAGCAGGGGCTTGGTGCCTGATCTCAGTGGTCAGGGGAGTTGTGGTGATGGCACCTGAAGGCCTAGATGCCTTCAAAAGGGGATTGGACCGATTTCTGGAGGAAAAGTCCATCACAGGTTACAAGCCATAATAGTATACACAACCTACTGAATTCTATAAATAGGCTGCCTCTGAGTGCCAGATGCAAGGAAGTGGCCATAGGATTCAGGCCTCTTGTTGTCTTATGTGCTCCCTGGGGCCTCTGGTGGGCCACTGTGACATGTAGGAAGCTGGACTAGGTGGGATCTTGACATGATCCAGTGGGGCTCTTCTAACGTTCTCCATTATCCTGCCGCCAGGGCTGGGATAAGGCCCAGAGGCAGGCAGGAAGGACAGAGCTGGGATTGCAATTGGACCCTGAGAATAACTTTGGAAGCTTCCCCATGAGATTCTTATTTCTTCTGTTATTCCAAGAACCATCCTCTAAGGCAGTGATTTTCAACCAGTGTGCCGTGGCACACTGGTGTGCTGCAAATGGTCTGCAGGTGTACTGTGGCGATTTGGGGGAGGGTCATTTATTAGTAGGGTCATTGGGAGATGTGAGCCCCCCCACCAGCAGCATGGTGTGCATTGTCAATTGTAAAAAAAAAAAAAGATTGCTGATGTTCCTTGACAATTTTAGCTCCTTGTCAGTGTGCTCTGAGATGAAAAAGGTTGAAAATCACTGTTGTAAGGACTCCTCCCTCCCCCAAGGGATGTGCAGGATCTTGCTGAGATGTTCCATTTGTCTTCTAGAAATTAGCCTGACTTCCGCTCTGAAAATCCTCCGTATTTCTCTGAGGGATGCGCACTGAAATTCATCTTAAATTTCCAGTTTTTAATGAAATTTCAGTGTCAACATTATTATGTATTGCGACAGCTCTACTCTACCTGTTGAGTTCTATTTTGCTCTGCACAAGCCTACCCTCCACTTATTTGAATGCAATTTTGGTAATGACAAAAAATCTATATGCTGCAAAAACAGCATCATCCTACATTATGCAATCAGCCGTTCAAAACATAACTCAACAGCATGTGGCAAAATGGCAGGTGGTGTGCTGCACATTGCTGATTGGTTCTCTGATTTTGTCTGCCTTTGATTGTCTTGGCATTATTTTGCATTGCTGTTTCTAAGTTTGTGGTGTCAGCCAGCATGCTCGCTCAAAGGAGAGGGCGGGGAATGTTAGTCCCTCATCCTTGCTTGTAGGGATCTCATCAGGGGTTTGCAGAGGAAGGGGCCTTTGCCCATCAGAGAACCAGCTGGCCAGATCAACCCATGAACCTACGGTGTCAATTGCAGTGACAGCATCCAATGCAACTTCAGAGGGGCAGGTGGAGATGCTGTGGGGTGCCCAGTCTTTGCCTAGGACTGCCCAACAAGTGCATACCAGCAGCTTGCTGCAAGGGAGATGGGATAGAAAGGTTTTAAAGTAAAATTCTTCAGGGCCAGCCCATTAATGAGGCCGAAAGGTATTCAGGGATGGATACAGGCAACTTTCCTGTCCTGCAAAATGTTAGAACCATCATTTAAAAGGGTCTGGTTATCCACTGATTTGGGACCCTCTGCTTTATCTAATCATGGGTTCCAAACCAGCAGTTTGATCAGACCTGTTGCCCTCTGAACTTGACCAGAGCTGTGCTCTGGTCATGTCCACAAAGCCTTCTGAGGGTTGGGGAGGACTTCCACAGCCTCTGGAAAGCAAAAAATAGTCATTTCTGGTTTTCGACTGAAAGCCGTGACTGTTTTGAGCCCTTCGAATGTGACCAGAGCACAACTCCGATCATGTTCAGAAGGTCTTAAATGCCAAGACCCACTGATTTGATTATCTGTAGTTTCGGCATCCGTTGGGATTCCTGTAACCCCCGCAGATGTCAAGGCACTATTGTATTTTTACCCAGTTAGTTATGACGTTTCCATAGTGGAAAGATATGAATTGTATTTTGTTTCTGACTTTTCAACATAATATTAAGCAGTTATTAATTTCAGTATTGTATACTATTCTTCTGTATATTATGTCATATGGAGGTTTCTTTAGGCTGCTTTCAGTAAACATCTGTTTACTGAAAATGCTTTTATATTCTCGTCACAAGCCTGGACCCCACTAGCTGTCAAATTGGAGAGAAATGTCCAGGTTGAACAAGGCTAGGTACAAAACACACACAAAAAATAATCCATTTGTTTGTGTGTGTTTTTTTAAGTCTCGAACTAATCTTGGATTCCCCCAAAGAGCACGATTTAGCCCCTTGAGAACTTCAGCCTGCTCAGCAGTGATAAAACTTTGAGCTTCTGCTACTGACTTAAAAGGGGGAAAAAAGAAACAATTATCCTCCTTTTGAGATTCCACTCTATCTAGTTGTGCAGCCCTCTGACCAACAAACAAACAAACAAACAAAGCAAGTTCCAGTACCATAGCTAGTGGTGGAACATACATACTGCATTCAGAAGACCCCAAGTTCAACCCCCTCAAGTATCTAGGTAGGTGTCATGTCATGTCTACTACTCTTGTTGAAAAGCAGTACATCTATATTCTTAGAGTCCAATTCTAACCTTCCGGAGCACTGGTGCTGGCTCCAGCGCTGGTGCTGGATGTTGCAAACATGCCATAAGGTACGTCCGTGGTGCACAGAGAGATGCTGGGCCCATGCCAGTCAGCGCTGGGCCTCAGCACTGAGTGGAGTTGCCATGGGTATGCCCAAAGATAGGTTGCACTATCAGGCAGTGGTGCAGGTTTTCACAGTGGGGGGATGAGTTCTGGAGTGAGGGAGGGTGAAGTAGGGGGAGTGACTGGCCTGGAACGATGGTGGGACTGGTGGAGGGCTCTGCTGGATCCAACCTCTGTGTCGGGTTGTGAAGTCTGACACGGAGGTTCTTCAGTCTGTGCTGGCAAAACACAGTAGCTCCATTGCAGGGCCTGCGCCCTTACATGGGGGAAGTGGGAAAATGTCCCCTTTCCCTGAGGAGACCTCCAGTGGCCTCAGAATACAGTGGTTGCCATTTTTGGAGCCCCACAGCAGTCCCATGGTAGCCTCGAGTAGCCCTATTGTGGGGACTGCATCCTTACTTGGGGAAATGGATCCCCTTCTCCCAAGGAGACATCCAGTGGCCTCCGTGGGGCTTCAGGATACAGCAGTTGCCATATTGGTGCCACCACACCCAACGGCCCTGCTGGGGATAAAATTGGGTTGTTAATAATGTCAGAGGTAGCTATCCCCAAGCAGAGTGGAGGAAGGGAGTTTCTGCAGCAGTGATTGTTGGCAGCACTACTCCACCAGATCTACCTGCACATAGGGAACCTCAGGGGCCATATCTAACACCCTCTCTTTGACCAGGAGAAGTTGCTTTCCTCTCTTCACACAACATATACAAACATTTTCTAAGATCCCAGGAAATTTCCGATCCCTCCTTTTCCTTCTGGGCCCCCTTTATCAGCCAGTGCCCAGGTAGGATGTACCCCTGCACCTCCTCTCTCATGAGTCCTGGTGAGATTGAAGAGCATAAGATCCCAGGAAATTTCTGACCCCTCTCCTTTGGCTTGTGGATCCCCTTTCTGACCCTGGGCCCAGGTACAATTTGCCCCCTGCACACTCTTCTCATGGATGCTGTCCTCTCCTGGCTTCTGCCAGAGGTTTCCAGTCTCTAAACTCTTTGGCTGAAGGGCTGTATCAAATATCTGGCAAAGAAAGAGAGAGAGAGAGGGAGGGAGAGGGAGAGAGAAAGAGAGAGAGATGGAACTTAGGTGAATGAATAAATGAATGAATGGGCTCAAATGTCCAGGATTTCTCCAAGCACCAACACAGATCAAAGCACACACTAAATGGATGCCCATCCCCCCCAAGCACAACTCCGGTTGTGTTTGGTCAACTGTGCCAGAAGCTGGCAGGAGATCAGAGGCTGGCTATGGGCCAGTTAGAGGCTTGCTGCAGGCCGCATCTGGCCCCCAGGCTGGGGTTTGCAGACCCCTGGTTTAAATGCTTGCCCTGGCCTGAGTGCTGTCCAAGGCCCTGATAGCCTGCCTGAACTGCTTGGATGTCACTGCATAAACAAATGAGAGCATGAATCAGCTCCAAGATATGAGATATGAAATGAGGCACTTTCTTTGCCGCTCAAACAAATAATCAGAGTGCATCCTGACTTAGCAATATATTTCTTCAAACAGCCAGAATATTTTCTCCCTTTCTTCATGTTGGTAATTAAAATTAATGGACTGTATTGAAAACATGTGCATTGTTTAAACAGTTACAGGAAAAATTAATACTGCATTCCTGACGGTAACTGTAATTTATTGTTTGGTGCCGTTATTGGCAAAAGGAGCAACTTCTTTTGTTAATATGTTCAGGAAGATTTATTCCATGCAAGTGTGAACTAATGCATACAATCTATATTCCAATATTGTTTTTACTCACTTAACTGTTCTGCTGCGCATTTTCCAAACAGTTGGCAGACAGAAGTAGGAAAGCAGAAAAGAAAGGAAGGCCAAATTAGCCATACTTAATACGTTTAAGCCTAGAGAATAGAGGAAGGGGGTGACAACTGATTGAGCTAATGAAAAACAACAACCAAAAAAACCCAATGAGATTAACTAGATTACCAGCCTAAATTTGCAGTCACTGTGCTGCAACTTTCACATCCTTCAGGATCTCCTCCAGCCTAGATAGGCTGGATCCAGTACTACAAAGGGTGACCCTGAGAGCATCAGATGCTCCCAAGAGGAGCTTGATGCTCTGTCTTTAGCAGTGACATGTGGTCAGTGGAGAGGCAGGTGAGGCAAAGCCTCCCCACTGGAGTCCTTCGAAAAGTGCTGCCACCTTGTGAGGTGGTCAAGCACTCATAACTCATGTGCAGAGCGTGTGGGCTGTGAGTACTTGAGCTCCTCACAGGGCAGCGGTGCTCTCCAAAGCACTCTGGTGGGGTGGTTCTGCCTCACCTGACTTTCCACCCACCGCATGTCCCTGGTCTTAAGTAACCTTGGTTAGGGATGCTTACTATTATTAAGAATATTGTCATGCTGTTTTTCAACAAGAGTAGTTACATTTCACTATGTAAGCCTAAAGCAGTTTATATAGTAAAATAAGGGCCCAATTCCATCCAACTTAATAGTGATGCTGCAGCCATGCTGACAGGCATCCTGCAGTAATGGGGGCGGCCACAGAAACCTTGGGCCTGCATTGTGGCTGCACCAGTATTGGAAAGTTGGATAGGATTGGGTCCTAAATAATCAACGGTTTCCTGTCCCCAAAGCACACACAATCTAAAATTGATCTTTTTTTTTTATTGGAGTGGTGAAGACCAACTGAGCATTCCTACCTGACCTCTCACCTGGCCAGGTGGCCTGCAGTGTCCAAATGGCTAGGAGCTCTTGTTTGCCTGCTGCCTGATGATGAAGAAGCAATACACATATCCGTTGACAAAATTGGACCGTGCAGTGCCCCAACAAGATCTTGCCACCTTGTGAGATCCCGAGGAGCATCAAAGTGTGTGAGGAGCAGGCTGCAATTGCATTTAAATTTGGAGAGGGAAATGCCAAGACATGGAGATATCAGTCTTAGGAAGATGGACAGATGATGAATAGGTGTAGTATAAACCCCCTCCTGGCCTGGTCCAATAGGATAACCCCAGGGAACCCAACAACTGCAGAAGCAGCATAAAAATAATCGGGGCTGATTATTTCTTTTGTCGTTCAAATTAACGGGAGTGTGTCACCCTTATTTATGATAAGAAAACAGAAGTTTGTGGTTGCTAAGCTTTTCTTCCTCCCTTGCCTCCAAGTCTGAGAAATCATTGGTCTCTCAGGAAAAGGACAGTTTGGAAGCAAGCGATGAGCTAACAGAAGCCCATGAATCAAATTCCACATACCAATTCCCGGAAGGTTTCTCTCAACTCAGGCTTGTCAGTTGCCTATTTAGGATGCACAATAAAAGATATTTTTTCAGTGTAACAGGCAGACTTCCATTTATGTTAAACCTCTGGTCCCATGGTCCATAATTCTCCCCAAAACAGCATGTTTAAGGTTCAACCACATGCAACAGCAGCAGCTCCATGTATGAAATACGAAGAGGAATAATCCTTGGCATTGGTAAGCATTTTCTAGTGTGGAAAAGTCTTTACATGCATTAAGCCAGCCATTTTCAACCACTGTGCCACGGCACACTGGTGTGCCGCGAATGGTCTGCAGGTGTGCCATGAGAGTTTGGGGGAAGGTCATTTATTAGCAGGGCCAATGGGGAATGTGAGCACCCCACTGACAGCATGGTTGCCTTGTCAATTGTCAAAAAGCTGATGGTGTGCCTTGACAATTTTAGTGCCTTGTCAGTGTGCCACAAGATGAAAAAGATTGAAAAGAGCTGCATTGAGCTGTGGCTTCCCATAAGGTAAAGTAAGCATATTTGTCCCATAGGGCATACATTCTCCCCCATTTTATTGAGACTACCTAATGATGTGGGCAGCCCAGTCCTATGTCTCAGCACCGCCACAAGGTACAGCAGTGCTGAAATAGTTGTTGCTGTATCCTGTGGGGCTATGGGCAGTCCCAGAGTCTCCTTGGGGTAAGGGAATAAATGTTCCCTTACACTGTGTTAAGTGGCAGTCGCACACGACTGATGCCACATGGGTTGGTAGACCTGGGCTCCTAAGACTTTTCCAGCTGTCACTACCCTCTCCCAACCCTGTTTTGCCCCTTCCTGCCCCTGTTCTGCTTGCCTGTCACCACCCTCCCCAGCTCTGTTTCACCCCTCCCTCTTTGCAAAGGGGCCCAAAAGAAACTTTGTACCTCCTGATAAAATTCCTCTCAGAGGCCCTGCCATTCCTCCCTATAGTCTGTCTTCATCCCACCCAGTTCTACCCCCTCCCTGCCTTCCCCCTGCCCAGAAAGCCTCCCTGCCACCTGGTAGGGATACATTGCCTGGAACATCTTCTCTGCACTGAGGCCCAGCACTAACTCTTACTGGTCTCTCTGCCAGTGTAGTGAGCTCACTGCTGGCTTCAGAGTGGCTTATGACACTTTTATGATGCCCAGCACTGGCGGTGGACCAGTTAGGATTGGGCCCCAAGGTAGCAACGTTCAAAGTGAGGGCAGTGATGAAATCTGAACTATGGAAGTCCAATTTTCAGCACCATATCTCAGCCTGCACTACACTCCACCAGCTACACCCACTACAGCACACCAGTGTTTCAGTACTGAAATGCTCCTGTCACACAGAAGGAGGGAACTGTCCTCTCTTAATTCAACCACTGAATTCTATACTGCTCACCTCTTTCTGCATGACTAGGATCTCTTCCAAGGGTATTGCTTCCCATCTTTCAACATGGGACCTGTCCACTTCTGTACCAAATTTAACTTTGAACTTAGCTGGCA
Source organism: Tiliqua scincoides (assembly GCF_035046505.1). Lineage (NCBI taxonomy): Eukaryota > Metazoa > Chordata > Lepidosauria > Squamata > Scincidae > Tiliqua > Tiliqua scincoides. The sequence continues at coordinate 11,244,982 of NC_089832.1, forward strand.
TCCAAAAGAGAATTTGCAAATAAGAATTAAAGCTTTGTAAACTATGGTTTGGCTATGTGTTCACATTTCTCATCAGTGCAGAGATTCTGCTAGCCAGAACTTGCTCCAAAACTGAAAGGGAAGGGGGACTATCCATGTGACAGAAGTGGCAGCAAAGGGAAGTGTACGTGAATTGGTGGACTACTCTTAACTAAACAATCATGGTAAGGGAGACCAGGTGGCATTATGCCTTCAGAAACTTATCACGTTTCCCCCAGAACAATTCTAGAAATTGTCATTTGGTGAGAGTGTTGAGGATTCTCCATGTGAGATTCCCCAGGTTCTGCCCCCATGGAATGACAGTTTGCAAGGCACCTTGGGGAGAAACACTATTAGACTTCAAAAAATAATTCCAAGGACTCCCTGGTGAGAAGCATCATTAGAGCTTCATTTTATTTATCATTTAGAAAATACATAAAACTGCTTTAAATTAAACCAGTGGTTCCCAATCTTAATGGCGCTGTGACCCACCTTGTCCTCCATGGTGGGTCACAACAGTCTTGGTGGTGCCAAGGAGGCCTCTTCTGGGTTGCACCAGATTGCTGAGCAGTCCTCAGAATGGCCTGCAAGGAGCCTCCAAAAGCTACTTCCAGTTTGGGAGGCAAACTGGAAGTTGTTTCTGAAAACTGGAAGTGGCTTTATGAGGCTTCTGCGGGCCATTCTGAGGCCTGCAGAGTTCGGTAGAGTGAGTCGCCAGCCTGGCGCAATTCAGAAGATGACTCAGCAACTGTTACCTTGCACATGCCTGATCTTGTCTGATCTTGGAAGCTAAGCAGGGTCAGGCCTGGTTGGTACTTGGATGGGAGACCGCCTGGGAATACTGGGTGCTGTAGGCTTATACCATAGTCTTTCGAGACTGAAGGTTGCCAACCTCCAGGGCCACCTAATGCTTCTGGAAAGGCTTCCATTTGGAGCCATTTGGACACAAGGGCAGACAGGAGGTCCAAGCCCGCAATCCACCTTGCATGGGCTCACAATCCACCAGGAGGTCATGACCCACACTTTGGGAAAAGCTGAATTAAACCATGAAAGTGGTCACAAATAGAATTGCAGCATGCATGAAGGGGGACATTTAATTGTTTCCCCTAGCTCTGTAGTCCTGGTGAAAATTCTACACCATGGAGCAGCTCTTAGGCTCTGAAGACAAACTCACATATGTACCAATGGACACTTTCCTTCCAGGGTGTATAGAAGAATCAGGGTGGTGTTATCCTTGTGACAAGAAGGAATTGCATGTCCTCTCCCTGCACCCTATTGTTTCTGTCCTCAACACCCCACTTCAATGAAGAAAAACAAACAAACACAAATGGCATTTTTAGCATTCCATTTCTCTTGCCAGCTTCCCATCTGCCAAAGACAATGCCCTTGCCTTCATGCCAAGAGGACCTGGATTGTGGCCACTGATTGGATTTTCAAAATCTTTAGAAGTGTTTCTTTGCTGCAGTACAGAATTTGTAAGGCCACTGAGGATTTTTTTTTCTTCAAATTTACCTAAGTGATTTTAGATTAATAACCCATCTCATGTTCCCCCCCCTTCCAGTATAATTTATTTACACCACAATACTCTACAGTATGTTTTATGTAGCACATTTACAGGTCAGCAACTAGTGACTTGTGCCACTGTAAATTAAACTAATAATTGGATTAGAATAGATGGTGCCGCGATTCCATTTGATGAGGTTTCATCAATCCATAATGAAGATGAGCTCAGGCCGCAATAAAAGGGAATTAGCAGACCTGTGCAAAAAAATTTACTTGCCTTCGTTATTGAATCACAAAATTCTGATAGCAGGAATTCTTTATAGCATAACATCAGCCATAAAACCAGGGGAAAAGTGCTTAGTATGGGGAGGAAGGACTAGGGGAACTGCGTGAATATCCATAGGTGATTGAATTCCTAATTGACATTTCATGTCTTTCTTAGATCTGCAAGATAAATCCAATATCCATAAGAGGACATTTCACATACTCAGTGATTATGATTGTATCCCCCATGCGAAAAGTTAATAATATGTCAGTCCAAAGGCATCTGCACCTTATTTAAAAACCACTATTAAAAAAACAAGCTTCCCTTCTGCATGTGCTCCTGGTATTTACAGCAAGCCCCAAAGGTAGAACCATTGCTATCTTACTTACATAACAGCAAATCAGGTCAAGAGTCAGTGTGAATGCCTACACTTCCCTACACTTGTAGAAATGCTATTTTTTTCTGATCAGGGATTGGTCAAATAACACAGGCCTGTGAAATTGAGGGTCATGATTTTTTCCCCCCAAAACTGGTAAATGCATGCCAATTCCTGCACGCCCCCTTAGCGATGCGATCCTGGGGATCGCGTCGCTGCCTCTTCCCTGCCCCCACCCCTTAAGGTCATGCCCTAGTTTGAGAAGCCCTGGTGTAGGCCTTAGAGGCTGCTGCCTGATTGACTATAATGGTAATATAAATGGGTAACTGCTCCCCTCCCAAGCAGCAGCTTGTTTAATCCTTGATGCACAAAGCCTAATTTGCCCTGTCAGTCCCAACAAAAATTGGGTCACAACCCATAGGTGGGTCCCAGTACATTCACCAGTACATTCTAGGGTGGCTGGTATAAGTCAGACACCTGGAAGATCAGATACCTGGAAGCACAGAAGCACCTGTAGTGCCACCACTATCCATAGAGGTGTGGCATTTTCTGTTGGGGGGGAGGCAATCCCCCAACCAAAGAGTTCAACCTAGTTTTGTGGACCCCAGCATGAAGCTTCCTTCATTTTCTCCATCTGTGGAAAGGGCAGCAAGAATGAGGGTACTGTTCGAGGAAGCAGGACCCGTTTCCACACATCCTAGGCTTGGCCTCTAACATTGCACACAAAATGAAATTTGAAGAAAATGTTGATGCTGCTTCTACGGAGAATCATCAGATAATTTACAGAAGGAAATCAAACAAGTTTCAAATCAGACATGAAAGATTTTCAGGGAGGCAGGGTATCTGCACACCCTTATTGAGACTTTTACACCATATATTCTACCTACACATCTTAACTCATGTGCTCTATCCCTGAGCTATGGGCCTCCCCATAAAGGATTGACCCAAACTGTCTATTCTGGTTCACGAAATCCGTTCTCATGCAAAGGCATTCCCAACCACAGCTACCAACCTGAGACCCTTCTGCTGAAAGGACTGAGCCTGCAGTCTTAAATCATGCACAACCCAGCCTTCACTACTGAGCTACGTCCCTCAGTTTCCTGTTCAGTCTCCAGAGGAAGGGATGACTGATAATGGCCCTTCCCTTTCCCCCCCCTTAAGCTTCCACCTGCAAGCTCTCAGTTCATCATTTTCTTTTCCCTTTTAAGTAGGCCTTTTTTCCCCCTTGCACCAAAGTTTCTTTGAAAACCAGAAGTAAAATCCATTGCTTCTGTGTCATGCTATAAAAAGAATAGATTTGTGACTATGGATGGTGCTCTGCTATTTCATTAAGAACACGGTCATAAAAAAGTAGAGCCAGCAGAGAGGAAGAGAGAGATGGAGAGGGAGAGAGGGAGAACAAAAGAGGCGTTCATCAGACCATCACAGAAATGAGCAATTCTCTTGTTTTAGTCAAGAGGCAGGTAATAGATTCAGCTATAGATTTTCCTCTTATTTCATTTTTCTTTGGATATCTATATTTTCAGAGGGAATCATGCCACCGCTTCATGCAGTTAAAAGGAAGGATGGGAGAAAACATCAAAATGCACAGCTTTTACACTTGCCAGCCCAAATTCACATCGAGAACATTCCCTCTACTGTTTAAGCATCTGTTTTAAGTAAACAATCAGGATTTCCTAAGGATCAATTAGCACCAGTTTGCCATGTGGTAATTGGACCTTGTTTAGATGCAAACCCTATAATAGCAGCCCATGTGAGTGCCGTAATTACACCGGGCAAAGCCTCATGGCTGCCTCATTGGCCTGTGCCAAGGCAAATGTGTCCCTCTGCTCTGTCTCCTTGGCAGGAGGAGGGAACTAAGTCATTCCTTGAAAGGAGGACTCTGAAAGAACAGCAAATGTGAAACTTGTCAAAGACACAAACCTATGAAACCAGCCAGGTTTACTAAACAAACAAACAAAAACTCACATAATCTTGGCATTGAAAGGACAAATGTTGACAAGGGACTGCTTGAGGGTTGGTCTCTGAAGATTGGTCTTGTGAAAAACAAACCTTTGGGTTGCAAAGGTAAAGGAGGTCTCCTAGCTTTGAAATGCAGACGACTGCATTTCAGTAGCTGAATGTGTCAGCCAGGCAAATGTAATAAGGGAGGGAAGAAAAGGAGAAGCAAACAGAAGCAGTAGCTTGAGCTCTGCTTGTTGTTAGCAACCTTCAGTCTCGAAAGACTCTGGTATCGCGCTCTGAATGGTGGTTCTGGAACATCATCTAGTGTGGCTGAAAAGGCCAATTCGGGAGTGACAATCCCTTCCACACTGGGAGCAAGTGCAGTCTGTCCCTGGTCTGTCTCCCTGGCTATGGGCCTTTCTTCTTTGCCTCTTTGCCTCAGTCTGTTGGCCAAGTGTCTCTTCAAACTGGAAGAGGCCATGCTGCACAGCCTGCCTCCAAGCGGGCTGCTCAGAGGCCAGGGTTTCCCACTTGTTGAGGTCCACTCCTAAGGCCTTCAGATCCCTCTTGCAGATGTCCTTGTATCGCAGCTGTGGTCCACCTGTAGGGCGCTTTTCTTGCACGAGTTCTCCATAGAGGAGATCCTTTGGGATCCGGCCATCATCCATTCTCACGACATGACTGAGCCAACACAGGCGTCTCTATTTCAGCAGTGCATACATGCTAGGGATTCCAGCACATTCCAGGACTGTGTTGTTTGGAACTTTGTCCTGCCAGGTGATGCCGAGAATGTGTCGGAGGCAGCGCATGTGGAAAGCGTGACACCGCACTGTGTTTACCACAAAATTAACACACTGATATTTTGTTTGTCATGATGACTAGTGGTAAATTTTTATGTGCAGGAGTTCAGCATGACATCTCGTTCGTCGTCGTCCCCGACTATAGCCACTCCTTGTTATAATTTCTTTACAGAAAAAAGTGACAGAAAGCAATAGCCATAGGACATGGACAGCCAGGATAGTGTGGTGGTTCTGGTGCTGGACAGACCTGGGTGATCCAGGTTCAAATCCCTGCTCAGGCATGAAACTTCCTGGGTGACCTTGGGCCAGCCAATAACTCTCAACCACTCCTACTTCACAGGGTTGTTGTGAGGACAAAAGGAGAGGAGGAACTTGAACACCACCCTGAGCACCTTGGAGGAAGGGTGGTATAAGCATGTGAAAAATAAATAAAATAGGACACACCTGTCCCTCATACCAAGGTATAGTAAATCAATAACCTGGAAGGATCATGTTCCCACTCATATGCAATACTGAAAGGCAGAAGGTTGCCATGATTCCTCCTCATCATCACACTGTACTGAGACGATACAAAACCAAAATCAATTTTAGAGTGTTTCCTCCAATGCTACTAATTCCTACTTCAAAATGCATTGCACTCTATTTAAAAAGTGAGCTCACCTCATCCCAAACCCTTGAAGGGGCATGCAATCGTAAAACAGATGTATAAAAATGAAACATGGAATTTAAAAATGCCCAGATAAATATAAAAAGATATATTGGGCTGCAATCCCAGGCATATTTACTGTTCCCCCCCCCCGTCCCTTGCAAATGCTTACAGTGCTCCCAACTCCCTTGTAAGAGTTTGAGAAGCAGGGCCATATGCCCGCAAGGCAAATTTCACAGTTCCTGTCCTGCTGAGTCTGCTCTTTCTCAGCCCAGGCCCTTGAACTCTGAGAAAGTTTTCAAATGCAGCTTCTGAGTGCTCATCACTGCTCTTGCTGTAGAAGTTCTAGAGCTCTGCCCTCTCCCATTCTCCCCCTCTGCTACACCCTGGACCACGACACAGCAGTGCTTATTGATGCCTGACATCCTACCATACTTGTCCACATTTGGTCACACCCATGATTAGGAGGGCAGGAGGTCTGGTCTAGAGGGCAGAGCCTCCGTTTGCCTGAAGTTAACAGCTGAAGGTCGCCAGTTCAAGGCCACCGGCCGTGAAGGACAATACCTTGAAGCAGCTGACAAGCCAAGCCGAGTTTTTCCATCTGCTCTTCATATCTCTTCAAGTGAGATATGAAGGATTGTCAGCTTGCGTGGGAGGAGACTGGAGGCCAGAATGTGATACCAGATCATAAAAGGATCCATCTGAAATGTTGTAGTTCTTGAAAGACAGAACCTTCATCAATTGTAAAAATCCCTATAGGGATTTAGTATAGCCTGCCTTATTATTATTGATTGATTAGTCATCAGTGATGAATGTTTTAAATAGGAAACCTACTTAATAGGTCACTAGATAATCTGGGCATCACCAGTGTGATAAATGAATCATTTCATCATTGCTACAAGTTATTGGTATGTGCATAGAGTTAAACAGTGACAGCCTTTCCTATATAGTCATGTTTTCACAGCTTCCAACTTTGACGGAGAATATTGTAAATGAGCCCTGATAAAAGCTATCCCTGATTAATTGACTAAGGAGGATGTGGACATCATAGGGAAACCCACTAATGCATGCTAATGCATTTTTTTTCCACTAATGGGCATGTTGGGGAGCCAACAGAAGATAAAAATTGCATGAACATTGTTACTGAGTTATGCACAGATGTAAACTGTCAAGGACACCCCACAGAACACATTTATAGTAACAAAAAAGATTGAGTATTATAGTCAAGATACTTGAGCTTGGGTGAAAAATAACAATTAGAGGATTTTTTTTTTATGGTCCTTTAACCAGAAGATACTTATTATTTTTTTTTTTTTTAAATAAAGGTTTAAAAAATAAAGGTTTAAAAAATAAACAGCAAGGACATAAACACTGAGCCATTGATTTAAAATGGTACTTCATGTACAGTAAAGCTGACTCCTTGGTTACTGTGCACTTTTTTTTCTTGGTTCTCACCCATGGGTGGAAAAAGGCATTTTGTCTGAGCCTTGATGATGCATTGTTTTCAATATGCTGAGTCATGGCAACAGTGTCAAATGTGCAGCAGGATATGGTGCAAGATTGAGACATACAAAATTATGCATGGGAAGGATATAAAGTGGATAGCGAGATGCTCTTTACACTCTCACATAACACCAGAACCAAGGGACATCCACTAAAATTGAGTGTTGGGGGAGTTAGGACAGACAAAAGAAAATATTGCTTTACTTGGAGTGTGGTTGGTCTGTGGAACTCCTTGCCACAGAATGTGGTGACGGCATCTGGCCTGGATGCCTTTAAAAAGGAATTGGACAAGTTTCTGGAGGAAAAATCCATTATGGGTTACAAGCCATGATGTGTATGTGCAACCTCGTGATTTTAGAAATGGGCCTTGTCAGAATGCCAGATGCAAGGGTGGGCACCAGGATGCAGGTCTCTTGTTATCTGGTGTGCTCCCTGGGACATTTGGCTGTGAGATACAGGAAGCTGGACTAGATGGGCCTCTGGCTTGATCCAGTGGGGCTGTTCTTATGTTCTTAACTACAATTCCCAGGAAGCCTTGCAGGTCTTCTTGTTATCTGATGTGCTCCCTGGGGCATTTGGTGGGCCGCTGTGAGATACAGGAAGCTGGACCACATGGGCCTCTGGCCTGATCCAGTGGGGCTGTTCTTATGTTCTTAACTACAACTCCCAGGAAGCCTTGCAGGTCTTGTTATCTGGTGTGCTCCCTGGGGCATTTGGTGGGCTGCTGTGAGATACAGGAAGCTGGACTAGATGGGCCTATGGACTGATCCAGTGGGGCTGTTCTTACGTTTCTTATGAGCAAGCAAGAGAAGGTGCCTAGAAGCCTTTAAGAGGGGATTGGACAAATTTCTGGAGGAAAAGTTCATCACAGGTTACAAGTCATGGTAGGTATGTGCAAGGTAGAGGTAGGGTGCCTCTGATAGGATGCAGGGGAAGGTACCAGGACACAGGTTGTGTCTGTTGTCTAGAGTGTTCCCTGAAGTATTTGATGGGCCACTGTGAGATACAGGAAGCTGGACTAAATGGGCCTTTGGCCTGATCCAGCAGGGCTCTTCTTATGTTCTTATGAGGTACGGACAGATGGTTGAACTGCTGGTAACGCCTGAAGAGCTAAGCAGGACAATCTGGTTATGTTTTTGGATGTGAGACAGAATGCCAGGCTGTGACAAGCTGCAGGACCCATTGTGGCAGGGTGGAGTTATCGTTGAGTGTGTGTGTGTGTGTGTGGGGGGGGAGTGTGTGAGAAATCCAGACAGCCACGAATGACCTTGAGGACCTGTCCAGGCTTTCTTTATGCAGCCAGAGGAGACATCACCCGGTGACTGAGGATTCTGTGTTTCACAGAATATATTTGTAAAAACCCCATTGAAAGATGGTACTGTAGACTAACCTGCTCATGTAAACTGCCTTGAATGCTGTCTGAACAGAGAAAGGCGGTATATAAATACTGAAAAAATAAATAAAAATAACGGTTTGCATATAAAACAGGGACATTCAACATGTGGTCCACAAAACATATCCTTTTAGCATCTTTCTCGTTTATGTTCAGTCAGCTTTCAGCCTGCTAACCATGGTCACAATCTCATTTGCAGACAGAGGCATCTCCCAAAGTTCAGAAAAAAAAAAAAAATAATAACTCCAAGCCTCATTCCAAATTAGTGGACATCTCAGGATACAAAGACATGAAATCCCAGCACAGCAAGAACCTTATGCATATGAAAGGTGATCTTTGCTAGCTAGCTTGGTCATCTCCAGTAAACATCCTCTTAGCATAACAAAGTACTAAGCCTCTCTTTGAAGAGAAAGATTCTCAAGCTGTTCCAGAGGCACAGCTTGGTTTACCATCAAACTGGTCTTGTTGACATGTAGGAAAGCTATGCTGGAGCTCTTTGAAACATTCCCTGTTGCTACACAGAAAGAAAAATCTATCAGTCAACAATACAATATTTTGCACAGAAGCACTTGCAAGAGACCTTGGTGGATTGTCACCCTGGTACCAGTGGCAATCCTCCTTTCTCAAGACATTTCCAAAAGAAATGTCCCTGGTTCTAAACACCAGCTGTTCTACTGAACCGTGCCTGCCCAAATTGCATTGTCTCCCCATTGTGAGTGATGTTTGGGTGGCCATGTTTCTACCACCCCAAAGACGTTCACCACCACCAGTTATTTCATTTGATTAAAACAGCCCAAGTCTGAATTTTTCATTATACTGTAAGATACAAATAAAGGATATCCCAGTTGTGTTTTTGAGTTGCTGTTCAACCCCGAAGCAGTATCCATTCTGAATTAGATTAAGTTGAACAAGAATAATTTCACCGGTTCAGAACTACCACTTTCCTTTTTCCCCTTCTTGCCGAGACCTTCTCAAGCTCAAATTACTTTCACTAGCCTGTAGGTGTTCTCAAGATGTTATTTCGAAGGTGTCAAATATATACTGCCTGGTTTCCACTCTGCCTGTAGCATTGCAAGATTGGTGGGGCCCACACTGATTGTGTTAAAATATGTTAATATGCACAATCCCAGGCTGCCTCCAACTTTCGTTTCAGCTTAGATCATACAAGTTAATAGGTCAATGGCTATCAGCCAGCTCTCTTATAGATAGGGTAAAAAAAAAAACCCAATCTTTATGGAAAAATGTGGTCTCCAGGTAAGTACAGATGACAGAAACTTCCAGATATCCTATCCTTCCTCGAAATGGGACTCCAGAACCAGTTTGTACAATCCTCTTTTAAAGTCATCAAAGCTGGTGACCATCACTACATCTTGTGGCAGCAATCTTCACAGATTGATCATGTGGTATATGATGAATATCATTTTGTCCTTCCTAAATATTCCACCAGTTTCCTTGGATGACACATGGCTCTAGTTTTAAGAGTGGGTATACGCCCCGGGTATGGACTTTGAAAGGTTCCTTGGAATGCCAAGGAAGAGATATGACAAGATTTATAGTGGTTCACTTACTGGTTCTTTATGTGCTGTGAGCCCTGGAAAAGAACAGCTGTGAATCTCACACACACACACACACACACACACACACACACACACACACCACACGGCCCAGTTCAAAAAACAAAAACGAAGAAGCATCCTGATTTATATACCTAAGTAGCGCTTACTCAGCTGGGTAAAAGAAAACGTAGCAATAGAAGTCGAGTAGCCTGAACAAAGAAGGCATAGGGCTCAAGGAGCTCCTTCTTGATAAAACTGCCTATTTGGCAGTGAGGCTGTCTACTTGATAGGCAATGGTAGGGATGGAATGTGGGCTGCTAGACAGCAGAGAGTTTACAAACAAGTCTTTTTGGCCCATTTTCCTTGCTTGAAACATGCTAGAAGTCTGTTTATGCTCAGGTGCTAAGGCAGCTGTGCCATGGCACACAGGTGTGCCACAAATGGTCTGCAGGTGTGCCGCGGGAATCTGAGGGAGGGTCATTTATCAGTAGGACCATTGGGGGATGTGAGCCCCCCACCAATAGCATGGTGTGCCTTGTCAATTTTGAAGGACTGGTGGTGTGCCTTGACAATTGTAGTACCTTGTTAGTGTGCCATGAGACAAAAAAGGTTGAAAATCACTGTGCTAAGGCCAGAACAGGTTTTGCAGCCTCAAGGACTACAGAGGGGTAGACAACCCTCTCTACCTCTCTCCTCCACAGCATGCATGATTTTATAAGCTTGACACCCCAATCCTATCCAACTCTCCAGTGCTGATGCAGCTGCAATGCAGCCCTGAGGTCAGGGAACAAATGCTAACTAATCTTGAGGAGGCCTCCATGACTGTCCCTCACCATCACAGAATGCAGTGAGCACCCTGTTGGCAGGACTGCATCAGCACTGGAAAGCTAGTTAGGATTGGGCTGTCAATCACATCTGCCCCCATCACAATTCCCCCCCCCCGCCCCATGAAAAGCCCCACATGTGTTATGAGAAAGGGATAGCATTGTGAGATTTTGATGTTGTTCTTGCTCCTGGGGCTACTACTGCTCTCAGTACAGTTACAAACTCTCTTCTAAAACTGGAAACTTTGGGAAAGATTTTCAGTTTATCACGTAGCTGCAACAATCTTTTCTATACAAAAAGAAAAAAAGGAGCATTCTTGAAAAATATATCACAATGCCTGCTTATCTGATCAGCCTTCAGCTTCAGAAGGAAATTGACCACAGTTCTTGGGTATTAATCCGATCTCCTAATTACCTGCAAAGATTTCGGGAGGGTGCTCATTACTGGAATTAATTTAGCACACAATTGAGATGTGACTGTTCATTCTGGGGGGGGGGGGGGAACAACGACACGGCCCAAAACACCACACACATGCAAAATGAGGCTTATTTTAAGGAGCTCAGCCTGTACATTCGTCACAGCCCTGAAGCAACTACTGATACAAGGAGAAATAAATGAGGAAATGAAGAAAAACACAGAGGAGGAGAGATGCAGAGGGGGACGTAGAAAGCTGTCTTGCCCTGAGTCAGATCACTGGTCCATCAAGCTAATCACTGACTGCACTGACTGGCAGAGGTCTTCTAGGGTTCAAGGCAGGAATCATTTCTTTGATCTACTGGGAGGTGCTGGAAAATGGACCCAAGATGTTCTGCATGCAAAACACAGGCTCAAATATTAAGCTATAGCCCCCTCCCCAACGCAGAAGGCTGTGGCTTTTGTTCTTGCTTTGTGTTTAGGTCACTACAGTAGTCTGTTGCTCCATGGTCAGTGATGGCCCAATCCTGTTCAAGTGCATGTTCTGCCCGCGCAAGCTGTCTCAAGAGCTCTATAAATCGCAGGGGCAGAGGGGCAGAGCGCAGGTGGAATGTGGTGAGATGGAGTGGAATGGGGTGAGGAGGGGGTGGAGTGGGCAGAGTGGGCTTGGGAGAAATGGCGCCAGCGCACGCCATATCCTAACCCCCTCCTTGGGTCTGATCTGCCCCCATGGATTGACTTGGACTTGCACCAGTAATACTTGTCCCCACAGCAAGGGACAAACGTCTTCTTAACCTGACCTCCATCAGTCAAAAATCCCGCCTCAGGAAGAAATGGAGGCTGCATCAGCACTGCTGTATAACCCCATAGGAGTTTAGATAGGATTGGGCTGTAGGACGGGCAAGGTCTGAGCACACGCCATGCAGCCGCCTTGCTGAGGCTAAGTCTGGTCAGTGTTCAAGATAACAGTTGCCCAGAAACTTCATGCAATGCCATCTTGGGTTCTACCATGGAAGAAAGGAGAGACAAACATATAAGAAATGGTTGGTTGGCAACCTTCAGTCTCGAAAGACTATGGTATAAGCCTACAGCACCTGGTATTTCCATGAGGTCTCCCATCCAAATACTAACCAGGCCTGACCCTGCTTAGCTTCCAAAATCAGACACGTGTAGGGACCAAGGCAATGGGTGCAGCTGCCTATATAAGAAATAAAACCCATCATTCATTCATAGTGAATCTGCTTCTGCTGATGCATCTATCAGCTGCGATGCCAAAAAGTGCTGAAGGAATAAAAAAAGATTCTAGTTCTGAGCATACGAGCAGAACAATAACACAGCCAAGATTTTACATTTGATAAAGCTTGATAAATATGCACACCGTCAAAACAGATTTTAAACTTATGGCCTCCTAGAACCCTTATGATTTTCTGACTGGCTCTTGAACACTTTTGCTGCAAGAGTCATCTCAGTCAGTGGCATCACTAGGATTTGCATCCCCCGGTATAGGAGGCCATGATGGACCCCCTCCCATACAGTGGGTGGGCAAAGCCTCTGGTAGTGAGCATGGCGATGCATCAATGCCCCACCACCACTAGTTTTTTGGCTATAGCGTTTGACAGAATAGGTATTTTTCAACACTGTTTGTTTCATTGCATTCTGCATGACATTACACATTGATTGATATATAACATGATGGTATTATTCAAAAGTAACAAGATTTTAAGAATTTTGGCCAGTGGTAGTGTCACCCCTCCCCTCTGCATGTCACCCGGTGCGACCTGCACCCCCTGCCCCACACCTCCCAGTGATGCCACTGGTTCCACCATTTGTATGTGTGTACGTGTGTGTGCGCTGCAACTTGTAGGTATACAATATTCATTCAGCTAATCATCCCCCAAAGAGGGAGGGCAGAATTGTCAAAGGGTACCACTTCCCTCTTTTGAAGCATCACTTGATAAGGCACAGAAGAACCATCACTGAAATTTGGAACTGGCAGTCCAACGCAAGCTTTGAACACAGACAGTTGTCCTACCCACCTACCAGCATCCTGCCCTCTTCCCCCCCCCCCCATGCTCAATACTGGCTTCTCTGACAGCAGCACCTTGTGTTGTGTAGGCAAAGCAGAACTCCCTTCCCAAAAAGTCAGCTCACTATAGAGGAAAATGGATGCATCCACTCTAGAATTCTTACAAAGCTTTGAAGCAATGTCAGAAGCAAAAAGAGAAAGAGATACATATTCTTCTTGCTTTGAAGTCTGGGGGCTTTGAATAAGGATTTGACATTCCACTGCTTCCATTTCCACTCTCTTTTTTTTTTTAATTCAGCAATTGTTGCCCATGCTTCTTCAAAAGGGTTTAAAAAAATGATATGGTACATAGGAGAGTAAGGATGTATTGTGTGTAACCAAGGCCCTAGGTTCATGAGACAGTCTCAGGAAGTGAACTCATGGAGAGGGCAGAAGGCTAGACCCCACTCAATGCACACTGTTGTATGTCTGTGTGATGTCTACAGACAACCATGCAAAGAGGTCATTCAGTATGAGTAGAAACAATGGAAGTCATAAGAACATAAGAACATAAGAACAGCCCCACTGGATCAGGCCATAGGCCCATCTAGTCCAGCTTCCTGTATCTCACAGCGGCCCACCAAATGCCCAGGGAGCACACCAGATAACAAGAGACCTCATCCTGGTGCCCTCCCCTACATCTGGCATTCTGACTTAACCCATTCCTAAAATCAGGAGGTTGCGCATACTCATCATGGCTTGTACCCCATAATGGATTTTTCCTCCAGAAACTCATCCAATCCCCTTTTAAAGGCGTCTAGGCTAGACGCCAGCACCACATCCTGTGGCAAGGAGTTCCACAGACCGACCACATGCTGAGTAAAGAAATATTTTCTTTTGTCTGTCCTAACCCGCCCAACACTCAATTTTAGTGGATGTCCCCTGGTTCTGGTATTATGTGAGAGTGTAAAGAGCATCTCCCTATCCACTCTGTCCATCCCCTGCATAATTTTGTATGTCTCAATCATGTCCCCCCTCAAGCGTCTCTTTTCTAGGCTGAAGAGGCCCAAACGCCGTAGCCTTTCCTCATAACGAAGGTGCCCCAGCCCCGTAATCATCTTAGTCGCTCTCTTTTGCACCTTTTCCATTTCCACTATGTCTTTTTTGAGATGCGGCGACCAGAACTGGACACAATACTCCAGGTGTGGCCTTACCATCGATTTGTACAACGGCATTATAATACTAGCCATTTTGTTCTCAATACCCTTCCTAATGATCCCAAGCATAGAATTGGCCTTCTTCACTGCCGCCGCACATTGGGTCGACACTTTCATCGACCTGTCCACCACCACCCCAAGATCTCTCTCCTGATCTGTCACAGACAGCTCAGAACCCATCAGCCTATATCTAAAGTTTTGATTTTTTGCCCCAATGTGCATGACTTTACACTTACTGACATTGAAGCGCATCTGCCATTTTGCTGCCCATTCTGCCAGTCTGGAGAGATCCTTCTGGAGCTCCTCACAATCACTTCTGGTCTTCACCACTCGGAAAAGTTTGGTGTCGTCTGCAAACTTAGCCACTTCACTGCTCAACCCTGTCTCCAGGTCATTTATGAAGAGGTTGAAAAGCACCGGTCCCAGGACAGATCCTTGGGGCACACCGCTTTTCACCTCTCTCCATTGTGAAAATTGCCCATTGACACCCACTCTCTGCTTCCTGGCCTCCAACCAGTTCTCAAACCACGAGAGGACCTGTCCTCTAATTCCCTGACTGTGGAGTTTTTTCAGTAGCCTTTGGTGAGGGACCGTGTCAAACGCCTTCTGAAAGTCCAGATATATAATGTCCACGGGTTCTCCCGCATCCACATGCCTGTTGAACTTTTCAAAGAATTCTATAAGGTTCGTGAGGCAAGACTTACCCTTACAGAAGCCATGCTGACTCTCCCTCAGCAAGGCCTGTTCATCTATGTGTTTTGAGATCCTATCTTTGATGAGGCATTCCACCATCTTACCCGGTATGGATGTTAGGCTGACCGGCCTATAGTTTCCCGGGTCCCCCCTCTTTCCCTTTTTAAAAATAGGCGTGACATTTGCTATCCTCCAATCTTCTGGCACCATGGCCATTTTGAGGGACAAGTTGCATACCTTAGTCAAGAGATCTGCAACTTCATTCTTCAATTCCTTAATAACCCTTGGGTGGATGCCATCAGGGCCCGGTGACTTATTGATCTTTAATTTATCAATGAGGTCTGAAACATCTTCTCTTTTAACCTCTATCTGACTTAACTCCTCGGTCAGGAGGGGCCGTTCGGGCAGCGGTATCTGCCCGAGGTCTTCTGCCGTGAAGACAGATGCAAAGAACTCATTTAATTTCTCTGCCATCTCTAAGTCTCCTTTTATCTCCCCTTTCCCTCCCTCACCATCCAGAGGGCCAACCGCTTCTCTGGCGGGTTTCCTGCTTCTAACATATTTGAAGAAGCTTTTATTATTCCCCTTAATGTTGCTGGCCATGCGTTCCTCATAGTCTCGCTTGGCCTCCCATATCACCTTCTTACATTTCTTTTGCCACAGTTTATGTTCCTTTTTATTCTCCTCATTAGGGCAAGACTTCCATTTACGGAAGGAAGCTTCCTTGCCCTTCACAGCCTCTCTAACTTGGCTGGTTAGCCATGCGGGCACCCTCCTGGATTTAGTGGAACCCTTCTTTCTTTGCGGTATACACCTCTGCTGGGCCCCTATTACTGTTGTTTTAAGCAGCCTCCATGCACTCTGGAGAGATTGGACTCTTTTTACCCTCCCTTTCAACCTCCTTCTAACCAGCCTCCTCATTTGAGGGAAGTCCACCCGTCGGAAGTCAAGGGTTTTTGTTAGAGATTTGCCTGGTATTCTTCCCCCAACGTGCACGTCAAAACGGATCGCAGCATGATCACTGTTCCCCAATGGCTCAGTAACGTTTACATCTCTAACCAGGTCTTGCGTACCGCACAAAATTAAATCCAGAGTCACCTGTCCTCTGGTGGGCTCCGTGACTAGCTGATCTAAGCCACAGTCATTTAGCACGTCAAGAAATCCGGTTTCCTTATTGTGGCCAGAACACAAATTGACCCAGTCAATATGAGGATAATTGAAGTCCCCCAATATGAGGATAATTGAAGTCAGGTGTCCTCAATCCCTTGGAGAGAACCTTGGTGGTGGTGGTGAACTGTTCACTAAGGATGCACGAGCATTTCACTGTTGAATGAAAATTGAGTTCAGTTTTGGCATACTGGCCAAGCTAATGTCCACAAAGGTTTGAGCCTTTGTGACCCATCAGTTCCATGGCTTGCAAAGGATCAAATACACCCACAAAATCATCCACTCACCAAAGTTCGAACTAAGGTTTGAAAGCCTCCCAAAATGTTTGGAAAAAAAACATTTGCAAATGGCTAACACACTTGTAAATGTTCAATCTTTTGTGGGCATATTAGTGCAACTCTTGATTAGGTTCATAACTGTTCAAGCAGGGGAGTCTGATATTTTGAGCATGCCTAGTGGAATATTTTGCACCTCTACTACACTCTCATTTTCACACATACAAAATCCATACCAACATTCAACAGAATAGGCAAACTCAAATGGCCTTTCTGCAGTGAATGGCACTTTAAGGGTTAAACACCCACTACCTCCACACTGCAGCTCTGAACTGAATCATTGTCCTACTCAAGGACATGGAGTCCTTTAACATGCTACATTTATCATGCAATGTGAAGTTTCAGTCTTAGGTTCAACCTGTATGCACATTCACTGAGCATGAATATGATAAGAGAGTAGGGCTTAAGTGTTAGATCTACATGAACTAGGTAGGGTAATATCTCACCCCACTGGGCTGTGTGTATAAGGAACAGAGAATATGTCTGCCTTCCTCACCAGCTCCGGACCATGGACCTCCTTGCTCCATCAACACTGTAACATTTACAAATGGTTAACATTCATAACATCCCATGAATATGTAGGCCAAAACTATTCCCAGTGTTCGAGCTAAAGCCCCCCACGTGCAGATGGCATTGGTTTCTCCCATTCTAGTGATACGCTGTAAACCTTTAGCCCTGCTGTACTTGGTGGCTCCCTCCCTCCCTTTTTCTGACAAATGGAACCAAGGCTTCAGTGGGGACCCCCAGCCCAGATCAGAAGTAAAGTGCTTGCCAAACCAGCAATGTAGATAGATAAAACAGACAATTTCCATCTTTGCTCCTCAGCCCTCCACCTTTCACCCCATGCTAAACACTCTTTGATAACAGAGGAAATTGATGCCCTGGTGGCAGTCCCTCACAGTGCCGCAGAAGTGCCAATTATAGGTTTGGGTGCTTTTTTTATAGAAAAAAAGTCAGAGATTTCTGACTTTTAAAACTTTCTGTTAACTGAGCTAAGCCAAGCATAGAGAATTTCCTTTCAATAAATCCAGTTAGCAGGAGGCAGGAGAGCTATTTGGTTCTTCATTTTCCCTCGTAAGAGATTTTGCTGGAACAGAAGTAACTTTTCGACTAATGCAACTTCGGCAAAGACCTCCCTGTGTACAGAATGACCTGGCATTCCTCAGATGCTAAAATGAGATGCTCAGATGATACTTCAGATGCTAAAATATTTTCTCAAAGGGGGGAATATGCATTCTGGAAATGGTGGAGTCTTTTTCATCTCTTTTTTCACAAACAAAAATGCAAAACGTTGCAAGAGAACATTTGCAGAAGTCCCCCCATTATACGATACACAGCATGTTTATTCACTCTAATGACAACACATCAAAATTTCCCATAATCCCAAACTGGAAACCTCTCCAACCTTTTACATCATTCAATCAAATTTCAATAATGAGGAAAGAATTCTGAACATAGCCATTAAATACACTTGAAGAAGTATTTGTTTCTGCAATATTTTATTCAGATAAAAATGGTAAAGAAAGTGTAATTTATGTATTTATTTCCAAGGGAAATTCTAGTGAAGGGACTGCTTTTCCAGGACTGGAAAATTTTTGGAAATGGAAAAGGTGCAAAAGAGAGCGACTAAGATGATTACTGGGCTGGGGCACCTTCCTTATGAGGAAAGGCTATGGCGTTTGGGCCTCTTCAGCCTAGAAAAGAGGCACCTGAGGGGGGGCATGATTGAGACATACAAAATTATGCAGGGGAAGGATAAAGTGGATAGAGAGATGCTCTTTACACTCTCACATAACACCAGAACCAGGTCCACTAAAATTGAGTGTTGGGGGAGTTAGGACAGACAAAAGAAATTTTTTTTTACTCAGCATGTGGTTGGTCTGTGGAACTCCTTGCCACAGGATATGGTGATGGCATCTGGCCTGGACACCTTTAAAAGGGGATTGGACAAGTTCCTGGAGGAAAAATCAATTACTGGTTACAAGCCATGATGTGTATGTGCAACCTCCGGATTTTAGAAATGGGCTATGTCAGAATGCCAGATGCAAGGGAGGGCACCAGGATGCAGGTCTCTTGTTATCTGGTGTGCTCCCTGGGGCATTTGATGGGCCGCTGTGAGATACAGGAAGCTGGACTAGATGGACCTATGGCATGATCCAGTGGGGCTGTTCTTACGTTCTTATGACTGGGAATGGAATACGGTATTTAGTTGAAACTTGCTCACCTGGTTAAACCATGGGGAGGAAAAGTAGAAAAGATCAGATCTGATGCTGAAAATTGAAACTGCCAGTTATTAGAATAAGTAGACTAATCAAAATGTCACATTGAATTACACCTCCACAACTGCAGGTCCCGTATCCACAGATTTAATCATCCATGGATACAACGGGTCCACACGCGTGCCTCTGGAGGTTCCCCGCAATTACTTATCTGGACCTTCTGGTGGACTCTCCTGGGTTGTGCCAGACTGGCAACCTATTCTATGGACCTCCATGGATCTCAAAATGACCCACAGAAGCCACTGGAAGCTACTTTCAGTTTTCAGAGGCAATTTCTGGTTTGATTGGAAGTAACTTCTGAGGCTTTTTTGGGCCAGAGGCCAAAAGAGTAGGTTCTCTGGACCAGCATGGCCTAGGAGAGGCCTCCAGAGGCTTCAGTTAAGTAATTGTGCAAGCTTTAGGAGTGAGCCCCAGCATCCATGGAATTCCTCATCTGCAGGGGGGTTGGAACCAAATCCCCACAGATAAGGAAAGCCCACTGTAAGGGTTTGAGATGGAGAGAACGCAGAGATTCTACTCTTTATTCTGTATAGCTTGTATATTGTATTGTGGCTACTGTACATTACCAGTTTATCTTCTTTTTTGCTCCAGAGATATGTTTTAAATTTACAGTTGGATTTCTTTCTCTCGCTCTCTCCATCCCATGGGCTCAAAGCATCTTATAGTTTGTTTCTTTGTTCTTATTGTTAAATAGTCCTGTCTCGAAGGAGCTCACAATCTTAAAAGAAAAAAAAATGCTATGAATATTCTTTCTGTAATTTATATTAATGGAACTGAACTGTTGTATTGTATAAAAAGTGATGTTCCCAAAGAGGAGCCATGTTAGGGCCCAATCCTATCCAATTTTCCAGCACCGGTGCAGCTGCAATGCAGCCCCAATGTAAGGGAACAAATGTGCCCATACCTTGAGGAGACCTGCCCCACCACAAGATACAGTATATGCCCCATTGGCACAGTTGCACCAGTACTGGAAAATTGGATAGGACTGGGCCTTCAATCTCCAGCACACAGGAAACGAAAACTGCTCTGGTGACTTTCACAACAGCAAGCTAACCAAGTAAACCTTTAAGGTTTCAGGAGCTGGGATGCACACATTGACACTCCATTCTGCAAAGATTTTCCCTTTCATTTCAATGGGGAATAAAGCATTTTGGCTGCATAGCTATTTGCAGATAGAACTATGTGCTATGGGTGGTGTTTCAGACATGTGTTAACAAATGCACATTTCATGGGCTGGGATCCAGTTTGATGGTTCAGCAAGGACAGAAGAAGAAGGCAAGGGTGAAGGGCAACAAACAAACTTTTCTTGTGGGGATAAGATTATAAATACAGGGCAGGGTGATCAAAATCAAAGCTATTTGGTGTCTCTTAGCCATTCACACAGTTAGGCCCTAAAGAAATCAGGTGCCATATACACAGGGAGCAGAGAAAGCATGAGGAAATCCTTAGAAGGGAAGGATTTGTGCTTCAAGTATGATTTAAAATGCTTCCTAGGAAACATTTGTGGTTCCTGGCAGCACAATAAGTATTGGAAACTATATTTTCCCAAGGACGACCATGGCTTTAAATCCTAATGCACTGATGTGTTATGTACCAGTTGCCAGTGTAGGGAGGGAGAGAGAGTCCTTCTCTGTGTGTGTTTGGTCAAAGTGCTACCTCTGCTGTCACAGCTACAAGTTCAGCAAAGTCCAGCAAATGGAGAGGAGTTCGGGGGGATCTGGGGCTGAATGGGTTAGAGGTAGAAGGTCGAGTTTCAAGCAAGATGAATTCAACTTTGGTTTGAAAATAAGCAGAGCTACCTTCCAGTTTGGGAGGATGATGGAAGACAGGGAAGAGGGAAAATTGGTCCAAGGGAGGGGGTGGGTTTGGCTTCAGTGGCACCCACCAAATTCTGACCTGCTGAAATGTCCATAGCGGGAGGAGGCCCCTTCCCTGGGGTTCCCACCGAACGCAAGGGGCTTACCCAGTCAGAGGTCAGCGGTGAATTAAGGGACGGGAGACAGGTATAGTTGCTTGACACTGGCGGTTTAATCATGTCAGCCATTTTACATTCATGTGGACTGTTACATCACAGCCCACAATACATCATGCTGACACGTGCTGTCATCGTCTGGTAGGCTTTGGACCCACCTCTGCCTGTTCCTTGGCAGTCTCAGCCCGAGCTTTTCACCCTGCATCTCTGGGCCAGGGGTCAGGGTTCTTGAGTGCTGCAACCCTGCTGGACGGGGTCAGGCTAGCTGGCCTTAAGGCAGCCCTGATACCTCTGTGCTTGTCCCCCAGGGCAGCTGGCCACCACGGGGTATAGTTGGCTGCGAGCCCCTGTCCTGATAATCCCGTCTCTCCAGAGGTCACCCTCTGGGTCCCAGCTGGTCTGGGGTCAGGGAGATCTCTGCCCCAGCCTCCTCTCTCCCAGGCCAGGCCAGGCCAGGCCAGGCCAGGCCAGGCCAGCCTCCCCTTAGGCAGGGGTGGTTTTCCCCCTCTGGTTTTCCCCTCTCTGGAGAGGAGCCTCCTCTCTCTTCCCTCTCCAGGCTTCTTATGAGGCCAGCCCTGGGTTGGGCCAGCCGCACCCCTTCTGACCACGTGTCTGCTTGTTGTTCCCAGCTGGTCCTTGCCCCTACTCCCAGGTAGGTGTTCTGCCAGGGACCCCAGTCCTGATGGCACTTGGGTCTTACCCCCAGGAGGCCTCTACCCTAGAGGAGATCCCTGCTCCTGGGGAGCTTTTGGCCACCCGGGCTGGGCCCAGGTGACACCCTCTTTCTGCGCCTAATCCACCTTCATGGGTCAACATGGATTTGTGCCAGCAATATCACTGGTGGGGGTCTGAGTTGACCCATTGGGACTGCAGGGGCTTATCCTGGGGCAAGGTAACAAATGTTCCCTGAGGTCTCTGGAGGCCAAAACCCCCCTGCAGGATTCAGCAGAAGCCACACTGGGGCTGCTGGATCATCAAACAGGGAGTTGCACTGGATTGGACTGTAGGACAGCAATCCTGTTCTTAACAGTAAGTCTCATTCAACTCAGTGTAACTTACTTCTGAGTAGACATACACATGATTGCACTGTAAGGGCATAATCCTATACTCACTTCCCTGAGCATAAATCCCATTTGAATTTCATGGAGCTCATTTCCAACTAAGCATGCATAGAATTTTCAGCAGCGCATCTCTTCAATATGAAGGTGCTGTTGGCTACTGGGGTGCACCGAAGCCTCTGTGACCCTCATCTCTTTCCCATTATATGCTTATCCTGTCTCTTCGTAATAACTCTCTTAGAACAACCCAAACCAATAACAATCTCGAGCAAAGCTGGTGTGCACTTTTAATAAATATCAGAGACTATGTTACAATTCCACGGGGAGTTCTGAAAAAGACAGAGTGAGGGAGAGCAAGAAATTACATATTTAATCTCCCCCCCCCTTTTTTTGTCATGGAAACTAAAAAGAACCACTTCTCTCTCTCCCCCTCTCCTCTACTTTTGCATTATCTTTTCATGCTAAGATGTCTGCAACAGAATCATAATGACCCACAGGAAGATGTATCAGTTATATTGTCCTGGGAGGATAAATTTATGTCATATTATTGTTACAAGAAAAGAAGGTTCCTTATTATCCTCAAGTGAATATTTTGCCTGCATTACCCGAAGCCTGGCTATCTCAGACTGCATTCTCATCAGAAAGAAGACACTGCTGTGATATGTATATTGATAAGTGTGTATATATATATATATTTTCCTCCTCACACAACCATTTAACTATCTACATCTTGGAAATTATTATGCTATGAAGAGACTGAATGGGAAAAGGGGTGGGAGACCTTAGAGCATATTGACATATTTTTTCTGTTGGTTTCAAAAGCAAAAAGAAAAAGTGAGAGATGTAAAGATATACAGAAAGAACAGGGAAAGAATTGGTTTAAGGCTAATAGGGCCAGTGTTACCATTTAGAGCAGTTTCTCCTATTAAGTTTAGAAGGTAGCTAGGAGTAAGTGGAGCTTCATAGTAGTAATGAACATTATGAAAACAATAATTACATAGTGCATTAATGCACATGGCACTTTGTAAAATAACGCAAGCAAAAGAACCAGTAGCTTCCCCATGAAGTTTCTGACCTAAATTTTGTCCAATGGAGTGGACTGTACAGGTTAATAGACCCTGAGCACAATCCTATGCTTGTCTACTCAAAAGTTCCATTGTCTTCAATAGGGCTTTTTCTCATAGAAACACGCATAGGATTGCAGCCCCTGAGGTGTATGTCTAAGCCAATAGTTGGGTTCTCATTGTTAGAGGCACATTAATTGTGCCAGTTGGGCCCACAGAGTTGGTGTTGCAACTCCAAAAGATAAAGTTTCGAACCTTCCACTGTCTTGACCCAGTTCTCCAAAGAAGTGAGTACAGCCCTAGATTATATAAGCACCCTGCTTGAATGTTCGTGAGCAGAACAGAGGCAAGTGCAACCCACATCAATTATGTTGGGAAAACCTTAGTGTCTATCACCAACTCCCTGGGCTTCCTCCACCACCACCCCCCCCCCCAAAAAAAAACCCTTAGGGAAGAGGGTGAGAGTAGCAAGTTGAGGGTGTTCAAAGAGACACATGAATTATCTCCTCCCATCAGAGATGTGTGCCTTGACTGCAAGTCCTCTCCCTTGGTGGAAAATGATGTCATTTCCTGCTCTGAATTATGGAATTCCTAGACAAGTGGGACTTGATGCTCTACATCACCTGGACAGCCTAATGCCCACCCTGCCACCTACTCCTCTTGCACCCTTCCCCAAACTCATGTGTGTGCGTGTGTGTGTGTGTGTGTGTGTGTGTTGGGGAAGTGAAGGGAGTAATGATGATCACTGTGTGCTTGAACATTATAATCAAATGATTGAAAAGCTCTTAAGGATTTTCAAGCATTCCACTGAAGTTTTAATGTATCATTTTTGGGGGTAGCAACATTCTTCTCAGTAATTTCTGTTCTCTTTGATCTGTTCTTGAAAACCTGTTCCTTGTTGAGTCATCCTACTAGCTGGTGGTCCAAGTCAATTTTCTTTGGACCCTGTATTGGAGGAAATTCAAAAATTGCTTCCCCCCAAAGAAGAAACTGAGTAGCTTAAGCAGCAGACCCCCCCCCTCTTTTGGGTATCACCCCAGGGAACCTCCCTCACCTGGCTGACTGTTAATCAATAAAAAAGACAAAGAGGCAATGGCTTGTTAAAGTTGCAAAAAGAAGTTATTTACTTACAGTTCCATTGAGTGTATATTTACAGCATCTGATTAGGATCAGAGGTTCAGCTAAGACTTAGAGATAGCAAGGCCCTGGAGCTGCCTTGCCCTGAATGCCTTGTGCTCAAGATGGCCTGGGCATCAGAGCCCTGGTGTGCACCATCTTAACAGGTCAGTGGTCATAGGACAAGAGGAAGTGCTCAGAGGAGAAGGGAAGGATAAAGGATTAGGGCCACACCCCATAAGGATCACAGAGAGAACAGGTAGAAAGGTCAGAGTCACTGGGTCATAGTTTGACCCCTTCTGGACAGCATCCTGCCCCTTCTGGACAGCAGATGGAGTTGCACCAATTCCAACACCCTGGACCAAGAACTTCACAAGGTCTCAGTTAGCTAAAATAGGACATATCTTCAAAGCTCATTCAGCAGTCGTTGCCTACCTGCTAGCCCAATGGTTTCCAAACTTACTGGGATCACAGCACTCCTGCAACCTTGTCATCCTGGTTCAGCTAGGCAATGCCATCTTACAAAATCTTGCAAGATCCAAAGTGGTGGCACCCAAATCTTGGGAGATCTCATGTGATCCAAGATGGAGGGACCCAACTGAGCCAGGAGGAGGAGGGATAGGGACATCTCATGGCACCCCTCTGCCATGGTGCCCTAAGGTGCCGTGATGCACAGTTTAGGAACCACTGTGCTAGCCCATCAGACTCTCTGTGGTTTGCATACCTTTAGGTATGGATTGAATTCTACTTCATTCTTGTGCAGCACCAATACATTAGAGGCATTTTGGAAAGACATAAATAAATGATACTACAAAACACAAGTGCCAGGGAAAGCACCTCCACTGTCCAGAGGTTTGAGTCTGGATGATTGGCTCATCCTTCAGCACTCTGATGTCACACTTTCACCTCTGCAGGGGCACAAGAGGCTTGTGCCTTAATAAGATCGTAATGGGGCAAGCAGGCTGCAAATGCTGCAGCCTTAAAATTAAAATCTGATGAAGCAACCTGGAGAATTGCACCAATGGAACTTGACTTTATCAAGTAAAGCATGGTAATTCAGGGAGCTTCACAAAAAAAATGAAGCACCCATAGAATGGGGACTGACAAAGTTTAACACAGGGAGGAAGCGTATTAGCTACACTGATTATTTTTTTGCAACCATGCAAATGCACACCACTCTTCCTTGCACTGCTAAGGCTTTGAACACAAAAGGGGGGGAAAAGGAATGTCTGAGTAACCATAGTAACCTTAGCTCCAAAATTTGGAACTGGCACTCAAATCCCATGTTCCCGTTATTATGGCAACGCCTGAAAAGGTAAGTATTCTAGCCTCAGCCCATAGGCTTCCATCTTATAAAGCTGTGCACAACACACTATTTATTCAGGTTTGGTCATTTCCCATGCGACATTATTCAGATGGGCAAATAATAGAGTGGATAGAGAGATGCTCTTCACAACCTCAGACAACACTAGAACCAGGGGACATCCACTAAAGTTAAGTGTTGGGGCGGTTAGGACAGACAAAAGAAAATATTTCTTTGCTCAGCGTGTGGTTGGTCTGTGGAACTTATTGCCACAGGATGTGGTGATGGCATCTGGCCTGGATGCCTTTAAAAGGGGATTGGACGAATTTCTGGAGGAAAAATCCATTATGGATTGCAAGCCATGATGTGTATGTGCAGACTCCTGAATTTAGAAATGGGCTACGTCAGAATGCCAGATGCAAGGGAGGGCACCAGGATGCAGGTCTCTTGTTGTCTTGTGTGCTCCCTGGCGCATTTGGTGGGCCACTGTGAGATACAGGAAGCTGAACTAGATGGACCTATGGCCTGATCCAGTAGGGCTGTTCTTATGTTCTTAATATATTATTAAAAAAGTTTACCTACCACAACCTATGAGTTTTTAAAGAATTTAGATTTCTATACCACTTTTCTAAAAACCCAAAGTGGTGTACAGACAAACATAAACATGTAAAGATAAAACATCAGGGTTAAATATTAAAATAGAAACCATAAAAACCATTAAAACAATTTAAAGAATAACAGATTAAAATGTCAAATGGTGTAAAAAGGTAAGAATAAAAGAAAAGAAACATAAAAAGTTAAGTGTAAAAGTTAAGGGGTCCCTAAGGAGTGACTCCCTCCCCAAAGGCCAGGCAAAACAGTCTCCTCAAACCACTCAAATGGGAATAAACACTCAAATGGGAAAGCATAAAACCCTGCCCTTGCATACTTTTTTTTTCTTTATTGAATAGCACATGTTAGGGGGGCATGTGGATTGGGATCACAATGGTAACAAAGGGCTACACCCAAACCAGTCCAGATCTGAGACCTCCAAGCATGGTATTTAGCAAAGAAAATCCACTATGCTGCTGCCTATCCTATCCTTAAAAGTAACATGTAGTTTAGTTCCTATTTACTATCCAGACAAGCCTATGCTGTCCCTTTGGTACCTTTTAGGGAAAGAACAGAGCATGCGCTTCTGACACTTGAAGGCCAGACTCCAAGCATTTAACAATGCTGTGATATATGCATCTTTCCATCTTGGAAATAAATTCTCTTTTAGGGTATCATCTGAATCTGTTCCTCAGAGGAGGACTAGAAAATATCCCATCCATTTCCGCCAAGATCTCCCTTTTCAAGGCTGGTTCACTCTCTCTTCTTAATCTCCACTGGTGACTGGTGGGCGTATGTGTGAAATACCATATCCCACACAGTATCTCTTCGTGGTTGGCAGTGCGCATTTGTTACCGAATGCAGAAAAACTACCCATTGATTTTCCTTTGGTGTCACCGGAGCACAGGGCTCTCATATTTTAATAGCCTTATTTATTATTGGCCAAATGCTACCCTGTCTGCCATTCCAACTCCCCACATTATTCCTATGCTAATAAACAGCCAACATGGCTCAAAACATTGACGTTCCAGCCTTTAGCAAGTCACGTTTCCAGGTTCAATTCACAGTATGCAGAAGGAAAAAGATATGGAAGGGAATCAGCATTGATCATCTTCATTTTTTTTTCTTTTTTTGGCTCTAAGGTTTCAATTTCCTGTTCCAGTCATGTTATCACAGTGTCTGGCACAGATTCCTGGGAGGCTGCAGAGAATTAACTCTGTCTTGCACGTTGCCTTTTTCTTCTTCTCCTCCTTGTGTGTTTTATTCTCAAAGCATTCCAGCGATTGCCGCACCTTTTGCTGACACTGGTGCAGCCTCAGCACCGAGTGGCCGATAGCAGGCGATAAGCGATTAGATAAGACTCGGGCTTCAGAAATGAAAGCGGGGGGAATAAAAACATTGTGGTGAAATTTGAACAGGGAAGCTTTTTCTATTATTTGTTTCATCATCCCACCAGTCCTGTCTGACCCATCCTTGTGGTCTGGAGCAAATGTCTTCAACAAATGAGAGCCAGCAATCATGTTTGCAGGGGCTAAGCTGGTATTTGGCAAAGTGCACTTTTTTCCCCTTAATTTCATTTATATACCTCCTTTCTTCTAACACAGAACCCAAACTAGCATACATGGATGTCATAGAGGTCAAACTGGCATACAGAGATAATCCAAGGGCCTCAGTGGTTCTCAAACATTTTAGTACCAGCACTTCTTTGAATGACAATCTGTCGAGATCCACCAAAAGTGATGTCATTAACCTGGTTATGGTGTCATGGCCAGAAGTGACATCATCAAGTAGGAAACCCCCCCCCCATATGACAAAATTAAAACAAATTAATTAAATAAGGGTGCAATCCTAACTCAAAGTTAGGCCAGGAGTGTCGCAGAAGTGCCATAAAGCACTTTTGCGCCACTCAAACATGAGATAGGCCAGCGCACGGAGGTTGGCTACTAACTATGGTTCAGTCCAGAACCAGACTCTGGGTTCAGAGGCAAGATACCTCCAATACCAGTTGCAAGGGAGCAAATGAAGAAAAAGGAGCAGATCTTCCTCTCCTTGCTTGTGAACTCCTTTGAGAAGGGCTTCCCAAAGTGTGGGTCACAACCCACTTGTGGGTCATGAGCCAGTGTATGTTGGGTCACATGCTGGGCCCTCCCACTTGCCCCTGGGACTGCTTGTCTCCAAATTGGAGCCATTCCAGAAGGGGAGGTGCAAATGTCTTAAGCTACTTCTGGTTTTCAGAGGTAACTTCCAATTTTACTGACTTTCAGAGGCTTCTTAGGGGCATTCTGAGGTCTGCAGAGGCCAAAAGAGTGGGTTGCCAGCCCAGCACAGTCTGGAAGAGGGCACTGGAGGCTCCCCACTAAGTCATTCTGGCCAGAAGCATTGCAAACCATCACTGAGGACTAGGCGGGACCCAGCTGAAATGTTTTGGAACCTCTGCCTAGAGGCCCCTGTGGAAAGCAGGATGCTAGATAAGAAAAAAAACAAACTTGGACTGATCCATCAGGATGTGTTTTACAATAAAAAAAAATTCACTGTTCACCAGCCAATATGTTAGAGTTTATGTTATCTCATCCAATAAATCAAAATCAGGACCATGGTAGTCTACAAAGTTAGGTAAGGTAGTCTACAAAATTAGATATGTACCATGCTGCCATGAGCTAAATCAAATCCATATTCCACCAAGTACAGGATAATGCTGTGGTTCTCAAATGCTCTGGGAGTTCGAGAACCCTGGTAAGTGCTGGTGGGGGCTGGGACAGGGAGGGGGGATGTGCATCTGCGGCGCTGCAACAATCACGACACCACAGGCACCTAGAGGCTTGTCACCCTACCTAGGGTGGGGGTCTGCAAGCCTCAGAGAGGGTCTGGAAAGCCCCCTCTGTGGGTCTCTCCCAAGTGATTTATTGCTCTGATCTGCAGGTCAGAGTGATTTCTGGTTTACCAGAAATGAGCTCTGACCTTTAGATCGGAACAAAACAATGTTTGAGGAAGACCTACAGAGGTGGCTGTGGTCCTCCTGGATCCTTTCTGAGTCTTGCAGAACCCCCGCCCAGTAGGAGGACAAGCCTCTGGGTGCCAACGGCACCACGATCATTGTGGCGCCACCGGGGCACCCATTCCTGGGTCACTCCTCTTAAGGGGGAATGACCCTTTTTTACATTCTATGGTGGGTCAAGCCCCACCACTTTGAGCACCAGTGGGATAATTTATTTCCATTGGCATTGATTCAACAGAGTGTCCCACCAGATTTTTTCCCAGTCTTGCTATCTGGCATTCTCTAATTGGAGATGCCAGGTAAATACTGAGCAGCTGAGTTTCATGGCATCAGCCATTAAAAGCGTATGCTTCGCCATGAAACCTCTTCACTTACAGTTCATAATACACTAAGAAGCTCATGAACGGCACTGCACAACTTTCTTGGCATGGTAGTGAGGCTGCAACAAAGGTTAATAGCTTTTATTAACTACTCTGGGAGGAAAATAGTGGGGTTGCGACACGCAGTATCATTGGGGTCACCAAAGCCTGGACCGGGTTACATTCCATTGGACTTCTGTTGCACCCCGGGTTATGACCCACTTCCGAAGGAGAAAGAAAAGTAACTGTAATGGCTTACAACCTATTATAGGTTTTTTGCACAACCATCAATCCATTTTTATTGAGAGAAAATACCAGCATTGCAATCAGGGGTAAGTTGCTGAGCATAGGGGTCACAAGGAGAAAAATCTCCCCCTCCTCATATGATGCAGCACCCATCACCACAGTAAGGACTGTGTTTGGGGAGGGGGGGGAGAGGTGGAGGAAGAGAGAGTGATTTGATGACAGGGAGACTAGCAGGAAGAGGGGAGGCCATTTTCTTATTCTTTTGTAGTTTGAAGCATGCCTGTTTACCTTTCTGGTAGTACGGGAACTCAAGTTCTGATGTAGTCTTAGGGGAAACAGGTTACAAGTCATGAGAACTACCTGGAAACTCCAGGTTTTAGAGGTAGCTTATCTCTGAATACCAGATGCAAGGGAGTGGTAGCAGGATATGGGTTGTTGTGTACTCACAGAGACACCTGATGGACCACCATGAGATACAGGAAACTGGAATAGATGGGTCTTTAGCCTGATCCAGCAGGGCTGTTATTATGTTCTGGGACAGCTCACCTGTCATCACCACTGCCTTCAGGAGAGAAGTTATAGTGCACTGGAAGTCTGACATGAACCTGGGACAAGATATGGAAACTGGATTGTATATGTATGGTTCTTTCTATTGCATTTCAGTGTGTGAAACACCTTACAGTTCTTGTCTCATTCAATCCTCACAGCAATTCTACCATAGTCAGCCACTGGTTTCCTTGGCTCAGTATTTGAACCTATATGTCTCCAGAAACAATGCATTCTCCAATACAGTGTACTTTTTATTGTTCCCAAAGTACATCAGAAACAAATGACCCTGCTTATTAGACCTGTTTCTGCTTGCAAATAAATATTCAGTAACCAGAAATTATGCACAGACTTCCCTAAACAAAAGCTGATCTAACAAACACTACAATATTATCTAATTTATACTTCTGCCTCTCTCATCTTCTTTTGTTTTTCCTTGACACCAATTATGTTGTTTGGTCTTCCACCTTTAACTAATCTGTGTTGGGACACATTAAATAGTCATGAGATAGTACATGAATGTAAACAAGGCAAAACACCCTGAGCTCATTAGGCATTTCTCTCTCTCTCTCTCTCTCTCTCTCTCTCTCTCTCTTTTGGAAGCTCAACTAATTCAGCAACAACATTTGCCATGGTTGGAAGGCACTAGGATGGCCACACATTCCATGTTTGCTCCAAAAACAAAAATCTGGATTTTGGTGAGTGTTTCTTGTGTGTACTTGAAAAATCTCAATGTTTTGCAAGATCTTGCAGAGAATGCTTCCAAAATTCAAACAATTTGGAGCCATGCCTTAGATTTGGAGCACACGCCTTGCATGCAGAAGGCATCTCTGGTATCTCTAGGTAAGGCAGGGGGGTAAAAAGCTTCACCTGAAACCCTGAAGGATCTGCTGTCAGTCAATATTGATAGAGCTAGATGTACTAATGTATAATTCAGAAGAAACCAGCTTCTTGTACTAGGTTAAACCCTAGGGCAGTGGTTCCCAAACTTACCTGGGTGAAGACACTCCCACAATAACAACAACAACAACAACAACTACTACTACTACTACTACTACAACAACTCGGTATTTATATACCGCCTTTCTGGTCATTGGATTTCTCCTCTGACTTTATTCAAGGCAGTTTACATAGGCAGGCGTTTCTAAATCCCTCAAGGGGATTTTTACAATCATAGAGGTTCTCTCTTTCAAGAACCACCACCATTTCAAAAAGGATCTTCCTGGTTTGGTCTCACTTCTGGCCTCCAGTTCTCCCACGCAGGCTGACAAGCAGCTCCATCTCTCACATGGAGGCAGCCAAGACGCTTCTTGCTCACACCCAGAGCAGGTGGAGTCACTCAGCTCATCTTGTCTGCTGCTTCAAGGTCTCGCCATTCTCAGCCCTTCAGGGAGCTGCTGGTGTCCTCAAGCTGGTGACCTTCTGATGTTATCTTCAGGCTAATGGAGGCTCTACCCTCTAGACCAGACCTCCTGCCCTCTTCTTCCTGGTTCAGACAGGCATCACCATCTTTTATCTCGCAAAATCTCATGAGATCCAAGATAATGGCATCCAAATAATGTGAGATTTTGTGATATACAAGATGGTGGCACCGGCATCGAAATCTTGCAAAATTTAGGTGCTACTATCTTGGATGTTGCAAGGTTTCACAAGACCCAAGATAATGGCACCCAAGGGAACAGGTAGGAGGGGCCACTGGGGACATCGTGCAGAGCCCCTGTGAGTGTGCCACATTACCCTAAGGGATCACAATACATACTTCAGCAACCCCTGCCTTAGGGTCTCTTCTTGCCCACACAAGTGTGGCAAGTTTTTGCCTTTTGCAGAAACCATGTATTTAGGAGTTGCATGGACTATAAAACTTGGTGCAGAATTCCGCTCCTGAGAATCTCAGATTTCTTTCTTCAAAACAACCCAGAACTGGAAGGGTGGAAAAACAGTGTTCTAGTTCTTTAAATATATAATTGGAGCAGTCAACCTGCAACCAGAAATCACAGTACCTCCACAACTGCAGTGTTGGCATTGGGGAGGGAGTTCCTATTAAAGCAAAGGGGGTGGTGTCCACCTTCAACTAGGGTTACTTTAGGAGAAATCACATTTCTGACCCACCCCTACTTCAGAGTCTCTCCTCATTGAAGCTGCTCACCAACACCAACAGGCAATTCTTTGTTCACTGCCTTGAGTTCCCTCATGGAAGGAAAGCAAGATATAAACAAATGACCCTTGAGCAACAGTACAGAACTTATGAGAAAATGGCTAAAAGCTCCATTTCTTGACTCTGTATTATTCCCAAAAGTTTCATCTGAACAAAATAAAACAAAAAAAGATAAAAAGGCATGCCTATATTTTTTTAAAATTGTAAATGCAATTAAAAAAAGAGTTATAATCGCATTCAAGTGATGGATAAAATTACTGCACTGTCCATTATAATTTTCATCTTCCTTTAAATTAAAATGCAGATGATTTTCATGATTAACTCATTTTTCTTTAGCTCATCAGCCCATTCCTATATCTATATTTTGAGGAAAATTGCCACTTTGCGGTTTTCCAAGTGATTTGACCTTTATTCTTGTGGTTAAATGAAAAGATCCCTTCGCAATGATGAGCTCGCAACAAGAGCTTTGAAGGGGACTTTCTTGGCATCAAAGGCCAAAGAGGCACCACTCGAGAGTGAGTATGAAAACATCCGAAATTTGAATATTTCTCTATCTTGCTCTTTAGGAGGCAGTAGAATTCAATACGTTCAGGAAAACTGGACATCAATATACAGTATTTACAAAAGAAGACGCAGGGCTGCAATGCTTAAGCAATTAATTGGTTAGGTGACATGGTTCAAATGCGTTTTAGGTTGCAATCCTATGCACTCTTACCTGGGAGTAAGCCCCATTGAACACAGTGGGACTTACTTCCAAGTAAACATGCACAGGACTGCACTGTTACATGTATTATAAAAGATCTTTGACAAACTGGACAACAGATTTCTAAAAAATAAAGTATATATTATTTTTAGTACAACTCAAAGTGGCCACCATCTTAAAATGGGCATTAAATGTCATTCAGGCAATACTCTGCTAAGACTAACACACACATTATTATTTATCTAAACCAGTGGTTCCCAAACTTTTTAGCACCGGGACGCACTTTTTAAAATGACACACTATCGGAACTGTATCTCACAATGCCCACCAGATGCCTCTTGGAGAGCTTAAGACCACAAGATACCTGTATCCTGTTGCTACTACTCCTTTGTACCTGGCATTCAGGCTATCTCTAGAACCCAAAGGTTGCCTATAGTCCTCATGGCTTGTAACCTGTGATGAACTATCCCTCTATAATTCTGTCTTATCTCCTTTTAAAGATGTCTAGGTCATGTGCCATCACAACATCCTGTGGCAAGGTGTTTCACAGGTTAATTATACACTGGGCAAACATTTCATTCTTATTCTAACTCAAGTTATTCTTGATCTGGAATCCCACCCTTCCATCCCTTCCATGTGAACTGGAATCCCACCAGATGACCTTTTAGGTCCCTTCCAACTCTAGGATTCTATGATAAATTCAAAGCGGTCAATATTTCAATGGCTTTTGATTCCAAACAAAATCTCAGCACAGCATCAATGAGAAAAAGGAGGGCTATTCTGAAAGCATGAAAATACTTCGACAAATAGCAAAGAAGCACTTTGGATGGCCAAACCAATGAACCAATCTTCCTGAACCCTGGGCATGGGGGGTGGTTTACTCCCAAGTACACATGTGTAGCCCCAAGGGTGCATGGCAGTGAATTTAAGGAGAAAGATTCCAGCAAGGACACTACGGAGTCACAGGCAAAATGCAGGAGGTTTGCGGTACATCAACTCCACCTAAGGAATGGTTCAAAGCATTGTCAGAGTGCTTACAATGACTCAGGTAATTGGTCGCTTCTAGCTAAATATATGGATGATTATTCTGTGCAGAGAAATGATTTATTTCCGTTCCGAGAGCATTTATTAGCCCAATGTATAAAACAACATTTTTCAGATTTTCCAAAGTCCCAGTGGTCAGGCAGAAATAAATTCTCTGTATAGTTTTTACGCGGAGCAGAGTAATCATATAAGGCTTGATTCCCACAGCAGTACTTCAGGAGATCCTCCCCTATCACATTTTTATACAATGTCGACTTCTGCGTTCTCCGTTGAAATGCCAGCCTGGCTGCCTGAGCATCTTTAATCCGCATCCTTCTAAATTGCACTCGCAACTGGGGAGGGGGGGAAGAAATGGCACGGGAAGAAAAGTGTGTTATAAGAAAGCGATTCATCACATATGGCCAAAACAAACCGGTCACCGCGCAGGAATGAAATTATTTTTCAACTGCACTTGTTAGCCATTTATAAAATTGAGTAATACACACAGTGTATATTTATGGCCTGGGAAAGAAGTTTCTGCCCAAGTTATTTTTTACAGTAAGGAGAGGATATGGGTCTATATGATTTGGGAATAAAAAGCAGTGTGCATATCTTAGAAAATGTTATTTCCTTCTTTCGGAGATTTAAAAAACAGAAAAATCAAAACAAAGCCCATTTCTGTTGTCCTTTGAAAGGAAAGCTAAGGTTTTTCAAGGTGAAGTTGCCTACAGTTCTGGAGAAAAACAAAACTTAGAACCTGCCTCAAGACAATGCTTTCAGGAGCCACGCTTCTTAAACCAAAAAGTCTGGCAGCAGAACTCCAGCACCTGACTCTGCCCCACTGAGCCTGCTTGTGGGGAAAGAGACTTGTTGACTGCTACATAGCACCCCCCACCAACAGTGGCCAGAAAGGGAACTGCATTCCAGGAAGAATCAGGTAACAGTGGGGAGACCATATTTTCTGACCCTATAGAAGAACTCCATGGAGTTGGCTTTCTAGTCTGAATTTGTTGTCTAATGCAGAAGGTCTGGAACAGGCCTTGCCTCCCTTCTGAACTGATTCCTTGGTGCCTGGCTCTAGCTTGACCCTGACTAAGCTCTCTGGTTCTTCATCTTTGTTGGCCAGTGCTGAACTTGACCTTCAGCTTGCCCTGGACTATGCCTGCTTTTCAGAACACCCTCTGTCTGCTCTGAGACCTGACCACCAGCTTGTTGGTCCACACTGATTGCCTCAGATGCCACTGGGCCCTGACAAAGGACATTCATCCAAGGCACTCCTGTTGACAATTTGTATTTTCCAATACAATACTGTGGGGATACTGAAAGGAAAATAAGTGTAGGTGTTGGTGAACATCTATTAAAAGTGAGCCTCAAATCCTTCTGAATTTGTGTTTCCT
Source organism: Tiliqua scincoides (assembly GCF_035046505.1). NCBI lineage: Eukaryota > Metazoa > Chordata > Lepidosauria > Squamata > Scincidae > Tiliqua > Tiliqua scincoides. Next base: position 11,280,449 of record NC_089832.1, read on the forward strand.
GGGTTTGCAGACAAGTAGAGATGTGCCAGAGTCATTGTGCCAAGTCTCAAGTCAGTGACCCTGAAACTCTAGTCAAGTCATGGGTCATCGCGCACACCATTGTGACTCAACTAGTGGAAAATTTCAAATCATTTTGACTCAAATTCTGAGTCATTGCAACAAATGAGTCAAGTCCTTGAGCAAAACAAACAAAAAACCTTCCTCTCCCCTCAACCCCCCAGCCCCGCCTCCTGGAACCACTTACCTTCCTCCCACCACATCTGCTGCTGCCATTAGTCTGAAAGACAGCTTCCAGATTGCCCACAAGGTCTTTCAGGGCATCATGAAAGCTATGGGGGGGGGGAAGTAACCAAACATGAACATACTAAAGAGAGTCAAGGCTCAAATCTATACGAGTCATGACTCATTTCTGAGTCACTGCCACAAGTCATTAGTCAGTGACATGCATGACTTGAGTCCCTTATGAGTCGTTGGAAATGAGTGTTTTTGCAACTTGAGTCAAGTCTTCGAGTTCCCATCTCTGCAGAAGTGGTGCAGTCACAAAGACTTGTAGAACATGGCTAGTGAGTGTGTCCGCATAGAGTGTGGCTAGTCAACACATCTTTCTGCTTCTGCTGTACCTGGGAATGTAATGTCTCAACAGGTTTAGGTAACAAAGCTCTCCTTCCATATAGTTGTACACATATTGACTCCATACAGATGCTCATGGATTTTCCTTCCACCCACATTCACATTCCTTGGGTAAGTCTTGAGAAAAGGACACTAGCACTTCCAACTGAGTAAACATCTCCAACACATCAAGGGGTTTTTGCCTGACACATTTATCCATTTTCAAATCAAGTGTCTAGGAATGGGGCTAAAAGGAGAAAAATAGGGGGATGCCTTTTAACCCACAAACTTAAACCACAACGAAATCTCAATTACACTATTATTCTAAGGCGCTTCTGATATATGCATACACACACACCCCCAAACCCTGCAAGTCAAGCTATTAACTTCATATCAATTTAATATCTTTCTTCAACCCGCTCTCTAGAGAAGGTTGGCAGAGGGGGAAAAAAGGCTGAATTACTATCAGTGACTACGCTATTAATATGGTAACCGATCAATCACTGTGACTTGTTGAAGGGGAACAGGACGGAAAGTAAAGCCAAACAGGGTCTTGGAGATATTAAGATTATTAATTATAAATCACTTAAAATTACTAGGCATTTTACAAAAATTAGAAACACAGACAGTAGACTAGGGGTAATCATGGGCAAATGTTCATTAATAGAGAAATGTTGAAGTTCAAATGACATTTGATGCCTTCCCCTTCTGGGGAAGGGTTGCAGTTGGAGGCAAGCCAGATGGGGCACTGGCCAAGTATACGGGGCTGTGGCTGCTGGGACAGGGCTGGAGGTTCTTTGGATCAGAGGAAGAAGCAAGTCCCATCCAAGGCAGTCATAAAGGAGCTTTATTTTGCTAAAACATAGCAGCATCTACTTATAGGAGCACAGGAGCCTTACAGGAGGCATGTCCTGGGACCAGTGATTTTCAGCCTCTTCATAAATGACCTGGAGACAGGGTTGAGCAGTGAGGTGGCAAAGTTTGCAGATGACACCAAACTTTTCCGAGTGGTGAAGACCAGAAGTGATTGTGAGGAGCTCCAGGAGGATCTCTCCAGACTGGCAGAATGGGCAGCAAAATGGCAGATGCGCTTCAATGTCAGTAAGTGTAAGGTCATGCACATTGGGGCAAAAATATCAAAACTTCACATATAGGCTGATGGGTTCTGAGCTGTCTGTGACAGATCAGGAGAGAGATCTTGGGGTGGTGGTGGACAGGTTGATGAAAGTGTCGACTCAGTGTGCGGCGGCAGTGAAGAAGGCCAATTCTATGCTTGGGATCATTAGGAAGGGTATTGAGAACAAAACGGTGGTACAAACAAGAGCCTGTTCTCAATGGAGAACAAAACAAAATCGATGGTAAGTCCACACCTGGAGTATTGTGTCCAGTTCTGGTCACTGCATCTCAAAAAAGACATAGTGGAAATGGAAAAGTTGCAAAAGAGAGCGACTAAGATGATTACTGGGCTGAGGCACCTTCCTTACGAGGAAAGGCTATGGCGTTTGGGGCCTCTTCAGCCTAGAAAAGAGGCACCTGAGGGGGGACATGATTGAGACATACAAAATTATGCAGGGGATAGACAGAGTGGATAGAGAGATGCTCTTTACACTCTCACATAACACCAGAACCAGGGGACATCCACTAAAATTGAGTGTTGGGAGAGTTAGAACAGACAGAAGAAAATATTTCTTTACTCAGCATGTGGTTGGTCTGTGGAACTCCTTGCCACAGGATGTGGTGATGGCATCTGGCCTGGACACCTTTAAAAGGGGATTGGACAAGTTTCTGGAGGAAAAATCCATTACGGGTTACAAGCCATGATGTGCATGTGCAACCTCCTGATTTTAGAAATGGGTTATTTCAGAATGCCAGATGCAAGGGAGGGCACCAGGATGAGGTCTCTTGCTATCTGGTGTGCTCCCTGGGGCATTTGGTGGGCTGCTGTGAGATACAGGAAGCTGGACTAGATGGGCCTATGGCCTGATCCAGTGGGACTGTTCTTATGTTCTCTAGAAACATTGCAGGTGACTCTATGGGTGACACAACCTGCCAGTGTCCAACAAGATCCAAGAGCAAAACAATGGCTGAACAGAGACTTTCATAGGCTAGCTGTTTACATGCACTGACTTATCTGGAAATCTGTGCTAATAGGCAAGGGATAGACTATTGACAGCAAAAATGATATATGTCTGACTGCAGCCTGCATTCTCTTCATTAAAAGACATTTTATCAGACATGTGCAAGGACAGGGTCCAGCAAGATATGATCCCACCGTTAGGGAGAGGGGCTATCTAGATAAAGCAGTGCATCTAGATAAAGAATAAACTTAGCCCTGAGGCTGTGAAATAAACACAACTTATCGCCTCATTCTCAAGACATTAAAAGCAAGTGCAGCTTTTAATGATTGGCAACCTTCAGTCTCGAAAGACTATGGTATAAGCCTACAGCCCCCGGTATTCCCAGGTGGTCTCCCATCCAAGTACTAACCAGGCCTGACCCTGCTTAGCTTCTGAGATCAGACAAGATCAGGCATGTGCAGGTCATTGTTTTGAGTTCAACTTCTTCATGCTTCTCATGGGAACAGTTCAGTAGGAAGGCAGACAGTTCCCAGGGACTGGGAGACACACTGAAGATGGTTGACAGACACACAAGATAGTTGCTGGGCCTTGCACTGGCTGTTTCACCAAGGTCTCCCCGAGTGGAAGCTGCTCCCTGTGTCCCTGGTATGGGTGGTGTGTCCAATGCATCATCAGGTAGTGGGGGAGAATGCCATGGACTGCCCAATGCAAGCCTTTAACACTGAGCTTCTTTGAGTGCACACAAAGTACATTTTCCTTAGTATCACTGAATAACCACTATCTATTAACAATGCATGTGCTCCAGAGAGTGCTAATGGCAGGTCATTGGAGGCCCTGAGATAAAGACACTCAGGGTTTAATCCTATCCAACTTTCCAGGGCTGATACAGCCATGCCAACCAGGTGTGCACTGCATTCTGAGGTGGTGGTGCAGTCAAGGAGGCCTCCTTAAGGTAAGGCAACATTAGTTGCCTTACTTTGGGGCTGCATTCGTGCTGGAAAGTTGAATAGGATTGGTCCCTCTGTGACTTATTTTACTTAACCCGTTTTGGGGGTGAGTACTAGCATTCCCATTTTATTTATCATAGTTGTATTCTTATTTATTTGATTCGTACTCCGCCTTTCTCACCGAAGGGCACCCAAGGAGGCTAACAGTAACGTACAATATATAAAAAGTGATAAAATCCAGTTAAAAACAATATATAAAACAAATAAAAGCAGGCAATATAAAACAATAAAAACAGACAGTAGAAAAAAACAAGCAGACAGCAGTAAAAGACGACAGTAAAAAACATTAAATTCCTAAAAGCAGCCATTATGGGTTTCAAAAGGTTAAGAAGGAGGAAACTGTTCTCACCTGTTCTCCAGACACAGGAGGTCTGGTCTAGAGGGTAGAGCCTCCGTTAGCCCGAAGACAACATCAGAAGGTCGCCAGTTCGAGGACACCGGCAGCTTCCTGAACGGCTGAGAATGGCAAGACTTTGAAGCAGCTGACAAGCCCAGCTGAGTGATTCCACCTGCTCTGGGTGTGAGCAAGAAGCATCTTGGCTGCCTCCATGTGAGAGATGGAGCTCCTTGTCAGCCTGTGAGGGAGAATTGGAGGCCAGAAGTGAGGTCAAACTAGGAAGATCCTCTATGATTGTAAAAATCCCCTTGAGGGATTTAGAAACGCCTGCCTATGTAAACTGCCTTGAATAAAGTCAGAGGAGTAATCCGATGACCAGAAAGGCGGTATATAAATAACGAGTTATTTATTATTACTACTACTACTACTACTACTACTACTACTACTACTACTACCTCAAAAGAGAGGAAATTCCATAATGCGGGCACCACCACTGAGAAGACCCTGTTTCTGGTCGCCATCCCCCTAATCCCTCCCTTGTCCTTCTACCAAAACATTTGGGGTGATGTTACTCCAATTTACTTACAACAACCCTGTGAAATAGGTTTGGCTGAAATAGAGAGAGGTGACTAGTGCAATGTCACCTAGTTAACTTCAAGGATGACCACAAATTTAGATTTGAACTCAGTGCCAAGAATATAATTCTATCTATTATTCTACTGTGGTTCTGAACCAGCTATGCAATTTTGCCAAGTGATACACACTTTACATGGCAGGTGAGTGTGGCCATGTATACCCAGAATTCTCCCAATGACCACCATAAATGCTTGAAAGGTGACACGTGACCACCATGTGACTATAAGCACATTCCTGCATCAAACATCTTTAGGGAGGTGTGCACACACAAAGAAAGAACAACAAACTTGTCTGCTGGGTAGAGTCTGATTGTCATACAAATTCACAGTAAATGCTCTTTCCCAACACTTAAGTTGGATAGGACGCATTATCCATAGCTACTCCACTGCCCAAATGGAGCTGACATGTTTGAAAGCAGAAGACTTCAAGGTTTTAGTCCAGATGATGGGAACAAACAGCAGTACAGGCATCACGTCAATCCTATTCCTTGCATGTCATTTTCTGAAATTTCTAAAATTAGGATGCTGGAGTAGATGGACATTGATTACAATCAGGCTGGTTATTCTTACAAGTCCTTTTATAAAACAGCACATATGAGGAAGCTCTAGACCAGGGTGTCAAACTCATTTTATACAATGGACCGAACAGCATTCATGATATCTGCTGAGGGCAAGAAATGACATCATTAAGCATCAAGTGGAAATAAGCACTTGGTTCTCAAGTAGGAAGTCAACTGCTGCAAATGAAGAGGAAATCTGTATAGCTTGATCATACGCTCATGAAATGGGAGAGCCCAACTATCAGAGAGCCCAATTGTCATATGGGTCCCCTTTTCAGCAGAGCTGCTTCTGCGAAGGCATCACAACTCAGCAGCTGAAGGGTGCTCTGCAAAGTGAGAACACATCAGAAGCTGCACTGCTGAAAGGACAGCCTGCAAGATCATAGGGCTCTCCCAGCAGCTCAACAGCATTGCCTTCTCTCACCCTTCTGCTCCTTCCCCCATAGCATTCCTTGCCTTCTAAGGCCTCCTTCGGTCTCTTCCTCCCACAGCCTGCCCTGCCAAAGGGCCATGCTGGGAGAGTCCACTTATTGCATGGGCTGGATAAAGAGTTTCTTTGGGTCGTATCTAGTCTGTGGGCCGTACGTATGACACCTCCACTCTAGATACAGAAGCCAGAGAAAACCACAGTCGATCCACGCCTTCAAACTGAGTTTCTTTTCTGTAAACATTACAGTTCGCTGAAGCTACTACAGGAATACATACCTTTGGAAATATTATGCTCAAAATGGGTTAACAGCATAATATTGAAAGGGAAACCCAATAAGTAGGATTCAATCCCAAAGCACTCACATTGCTGAATGCCTCTGCTTAAAAAAAAAAAAAAAAAAAAACCACACACACTCGGAGAATGTGCCTTTCAACATAACCTGAGTCTTTAGGAAAGAAAACATAGGAATCAATAGATATTTTCCAAAGCAGAGACAAAAGGCAGGAAGGGAGGCATCCAAGGTGACAAAGGAGTGCCTTGGACCACAAGTAGGGCTGGAGGACTACAAGGAGACAGTATGAAATAGAATTGATGGGCTGCTTACCATAAGGTGAAAAACTAACCTCAAGCTTACCAAAAAGTCAAGGAGCCACTTGTGCAGGCACCATTTTGCAACTGGGTGCTTTTGCAACTAGAAACCCCAACTGCTTGCAGAAGTGGGCAACCTGACCTGCAATCATCTTTGCAACAACGGAGGGAGCTCTTCTGATGCTGCTGCCACCCCCTGATCTCTGCACCACTCTGCACCGTCATTGCCGGACCTACAGTTCTGTCTGTGAAATGGGTACACTGAAGCACCTCAAGCCACAGTCTTCACCTGAACATAAAGTAGCAAGCAAGGTCCAGGAGCAAACTGATGGCTTTCATTCTAATCCAGAAAATCATATTAGGGTGCAATCCTAACCCCTTATGTCAGTACTTTCCAGCACTGGCATAGCGATGCCAATGGGACGTGTGCTGCATCCTGCAGTTGGGTGTCACACACTGAGGCCTCCTCAAAGTAAGGGAATATTTGTTCCCTTACCTCAGAGCTGCATTGCCCTTATGCCAGTGCTAGAAAGCACTGACATAAGGGGTTAGGACTGCGCCCTTAGTGTTTCAATGCCCACTGAAAACTACACACAGTTCCAGATTATAGTGATGGTTTCTCGGTTATAAAACTAGAATACTGAGATGATGTCAATTAAAAGAGTGATTTCTATTTTTTTTTTTAAGCACACAAATCTTTGCAACAGAAGTGACAATTTTGTAAGCATTTGTTTACAAGGAGCAATTGCTGCCATTGTGGAGCTGGTTAAGTTGCGACATGTTTTTTGAAAGTGAGTCAGTGAACAAAGGAAGGCTCAACCTCGAAATTCACAATTTTAAAGGAGTGAGCACAGGAAGACAAGCTAGGAGGCAATGTCTGTTTGGGAGGATGTTCATTTAATAAAAGAAAGTCCCTGCGGCCACGTTAAGCTGCCAGGTTTATAATGAAAACACACACACAAATAAATTCCCGCAATTTCAAATGCTTAAAATAGACTTTGAGCGTTGTGCCGATGCCATGCCGAAAGCGTGTGGTCAACTCTTTCCTTTATAACTATTAAAAGTGGGGGAGAGGGGAGGAAATTAAAGATGTGTCTAGGATCTGCTGAATGAAGAATGATATAGCACACAATGTTTCTGGACAAATTGCACGATTTTGTTCTCAGCAGAAAATGAGATTTAACGGCCCAATCTTCTGCTTTGCTAAGTAGCAAAAGGAGCAGACAAAACTGTATGTTCTGGACAGTGGAAGAGATGCAATATTATTGAATGACATGGTGTCCTAATACATCAAAACACACAGGATACCATACCATGCCTGATGAAGAGAAGATTGCTGGGCGCATTAAATGACAGTGCCCTAGAAACAAGGGAGGCGACCCTAGACTTAATCTAGGTGCCTGGGCCCTATGAGGTGCCCAGGGGTATCAAACTCATTTCATACATCCAGCTGAACACATTTACGGCCCCTGCTGGGAACCACAAGTGACATTAAGCAGGAAGTGACAATATTAAGAAGATGATGGCCAGACATAAGCAGTTTGTTCTCACATAAGAATTCATTAGCTGCAAAAGACAGAAGAGAAAATATGCAAATAATATTTTCAAGATATGGGAGAGAGCCTAATTATCATGCTGGAAGAGCCCAATTATCACACAGGCCACCCTTGCTGCAGCGCCACTTCTGCCATAGCATAATTTTGCAGTTCAGCAGCTGAGATGTGCTCTGCCTCAGCAGAAGTGGCACTGATGAAAGGGCAGCCTATCCGATATCTAGGCTCTCCCAGTGCCTTAGCAGTATCTCTCTCACCCTCCTGGTCTACCCCTTCTCCTTTAGCGTCCCTTGCCTTCTGAGGCCTTCTTCTGTCTTCCAGAGCCTCAGCAGAAGCAGTGCTACTAAAAGAGCAGTGCTGAGAGAGCCCAATTATCACCTGGGTTGGATATAGAGCTCCAATTCCAATTAAACATAAACGTAACTGGAAAGTTATCAAGAAAAGTCCAGCACAGTCACATTTCACTTCAAAGGACTGAACTTCTCAAAATGTGGGGACTAGTATAAAGGAAGCTGAAAGGGAAAGTCGAGTTGAATTTTCTCCAGCATTATGGAGGTTATTTAAAACCTCAACAAGTTCAACTACAATATATACCACTAAGTAGGAAAGGCAGCACTTAGGAGGATCTAGGAGGATGCTGAATTCAAGCTAGAAAAAGGCAAGAAGGCTTCCTTCCGAAGATGGAAATCTTGCCCAAATGAGGAGAACAAAAGTAGAACCCAAATTCTGGCAAAAGAAATGTAAGTTGACGAGCAGGGATATAAAGTCAGAATGCCAGATGCAAGGGATGGCACCAGGATGCAGGTTTCTTGTTGTTTTGTGTGCTTCCTGAAGCATCTGGTGGGCTGCTGTGAGATACAGGAAGCTGGACAATGGCCTGATCCAGCAGGGCTGTTCTTATGTTCTTATGTAAAGTCCTGAACTGGTCCTCATGCTTAGTTCAATTTTTTTTTAGCCACTATACTAGACCACATGCTGGACTCACGTGATGGAGATGATCTTATCAATAACAGGGAAAATAATGAATGGTGACATTTTTGACAATTGTGTGCTTGCAAATTGCATGGAATGGAACAGATTTCTTGCTTGGAATCTTTTGATCATGCCCAAGATAACATGGGCACACCAATGGAAATCAAGGTCATCTCCAACAGAAGCAGAACATTTGTTTAGAGCAGGGGTGGCCAAACCCTGGCACCCCTTGTGGTCACTTGTGGCCCTCAGGGACTCACAATCTGGCCTGCAGGGAGCCCCTAATCTCTAATGAGCCTCTGGCTCTCCGAAGACTTGCTGGAGACCATGCTGGCCTGACACAACTATTCTCAGTGTGAAGATGACTGTTTGACCTCTCACGTGAGCTGTGGGATGAGGGTTCCCTCCACTGCTTGCTGTTTCACGTCTGTGATGCAGCAGTGGCAGCAAAGGAAAGGCCAACCTTGCTTTGTGCAAGGATTTTTATAAGCCTTGAGCTATTGCAAGACCTTCATTCATTCATACACGTTCTATCTCTAATATATTCAGAGAGATTATGTGGCCCTCTTGCCAAAAAGTTTGGACACCCCTGGTTTAGAACCATGGATGAGACTTGTACACACTCATAAACTCGCAGACTTGCTTCAACAAGGCAACTGACAAATCAAACATCCATTTTCTTTCTGAACAGGCACTCTCACTGTTTTTGGAATCAGCAATTTGGAAAGGAAAGACAACACTGGCTGGTTTTACTGTAATATTGGGAAAATAAAATGCATTATAAATAAAGGTCTGTTAGAAAGGTCTCAAATGCTGCCTTAACAGTATCACCAGTACAAGCAAAAGGGGATTCCTCACATGCTAGTAATTTGCCTGCTCAAGTCCATGCCATGGTCTTGTTCAGCAAGAACCCTCTTCAAATATGCATAGAATGAGTCTCCCTAGATCCATTTAACCTTTTTACCAAGATTTTTTTTTATCAGCATTTATTTCACCTGAGTAGAAATAAAGGCCTAATAGGGCAATAGGTTCCCTGCTATGTGTAAGCTGCAGGGTTCTCCTCCTGCAAGATTTATTGCTCTCAAGGGATCTAGGTCTGACAGTCCAAGTGACAAGACTAGTTAACCAGTTATTTTTTTTCTTTACAGTCAAGCCTCTCCTGAGTTGACCTGATTAATAAGGCACAAAGACAACTGAAGGATTTATGGTTTTGTTTCCTACATTGCTTAGCCCACAGTTATTACTTCCTGGTTTTGGCTTCACAATTTATTCATTTATTTACAGGAGTGTTCTGCCTTCCAAAAACACTCTTCTGTGAGAGGGCAAGGACGATACATTGCTTTGATGGGGGCTGTTCTCCATTCGAAAGCAAAGAACTGCCTTCCACATGGTCCCCCATTCAAAAACAAAACAAAAAAATCAAGCATGTCCACATGCACCAAGGCTATTTCACATCCTTACCTATTTATTAAGCTTGACTGTGCAACACCTGTCATAACACAACACAGATCTACAATAGCTATTCAGAAATACATTGCCTTATTCTGGACATTCAGCAACTGCCAACTATATATGGGTTACAAGCCATGATGTGTATGTGCAACCTTCTGATTTTAGAAATGGGCTATGTCAGAATGCCAGATGCAAGGGAGGGCACCAGGATGCAGGTCTCGTTATCTGGTGCGCTCCCTGGGGCATTTGGTGGGCCGCTGTGAGATACAGGAAGCTGGACTAGATGGGCCTATGGCCTGATCCAGTGGGGCTGTTCTTATGTTCTTATACAGCTGTCACAGAACTTGAAGCTGTGAACTAGAGCACACTGGTGAGCTTAAGGGACATAAACAAAGGGATGCATAGATCAGTGGTTCCCAAATTTTTTAGCATTGGGACCCACCTTTAAAAAAAAGAAGCTTTACTAACATTCAAGCCTCTGTGGCTATAAAAATTTGTCTGTAGTGCCCCCCCAAGTAGCAGACTGATGTAGCTTATTAACCCTTGATGAACATAGTCTAATCTAATTGTTTAGTCCAGGCACAGTCTAATCTAATTGTCAGTTTTGTGATCCACCAAAAATTGGGTTGTGACCCACTGGTGGGCCAAGGACTTGCAGTTTGGGAACCAATGGCATAGATCACATGCCCCTAAGGAGTTCCAGTGACTGCAGACACAGTATCCTAAGATTGGCTGGGTGGCATGGGAGTGGAAAGATTTCTGCGATTCCATTGTAGTGCTTCCCAAAATGTTCCTTCCCCTGAGGTGTCCCTTGAGTTTGTCACCTGGTATGAGAGCTTATTTTGCCATCCCCATGATGAACCTCCTTCTGTCATTGGCTCTCAGAACAATCAGTCTCATTGGTCAGTTTTGAGTGAAGAAAATCCACTTTTTGTTACATAAGGCAATTGTGTTTTCCTTTTCTGGTTATTTGGCCCTACATTTGATCGAATATGGATATCTAACCATGGTTTGTTTCACTGCATTCTGCATTAAATCACACATCAAATGATATATAACATGATGGTATTATTCAAAAATACCAAGATTTCACAGTTTGGCCAGTAGTGGTGTCACACGCACACAAATATACCCAGTGTGTCACTTGGTGCGGTCCACACCCACTGCACCCCTAGCAATGCCACTTTCCACCACAGTGTCTAGCACTAGACTCCTTTCCATCATAGACACACAGCTGCCTGTGAACGCTTGTAAGCACAAGAGCTGGCAAGCCAAAATGACAACTGCACAAACGACAACAGCACTATCTGGAGAAACAGCGGGTTCTAGAAGTCTCTCTCATGGAACTCCATGAAAATTGGGTTTATGGTCAGGCTGCCTATGTAAACTACCTTGAATCTATGAGAGAGGCTGTATATAAATACTGTGTAACAAAGAAACTTTAATCACATCTGTTTCTCCCAAAGGGGAAGAACAACTTTTATGTTAAAGGAAATTCTCACCCTTCCCAGCAGTTTTGCATCCATCCAAGAACTAGGCAGAGCTATTTTTGTTCAGATGGCAGATTGCACAAGACTGCTTGCAAGTTAAATTAAAGTTAATGCAGACTTTACACTTACCAAGGATATCAGCTGGCACAATAATTGAGGTGGACCATTGCAATGTGAGTCGGTAATTCTTAGCAATGCATCACCCTTGAAGAAGAAGAAGCTCTAAGGCTGTCTTTTCCCTCTTTCAGTTATTCCATGATGCATAGCATTTGACATAAAAACTACCTTATAGCAAGTTAGATCATGGCCAAGTCAACTCAGGATTGTCTACACACTGACACTAGCAGTGCTTTCGGACCACTAACTAGAGATGATAAGGATTGAACTGGGGACTTCCTGCACACAGTGCACGAACCCTGTCACTAAGCTATGGATGCCCCTCATGGACTTCTACCATCTGCTGAACCTTGGTCCTTCCAGCTCAGCATCTGGACACTGACTGGCAGCTCCCCAGTGCTTTTGATGGGTTTTTGCCAGTCCTACCTGGAGATGCCAGAGACTGAACTTGGGTTCTTTTGCACTTGAGGAACATGCTTGAGTTACCCACCCCTTCCACAGTCTGAAACACCTGATGGTCCACTGTGAGATACAGGAAGCTGGAATAGATGGGCCCTTGGCCTGATCCACCAGGGCTCTTTTTAGGTTCTTATTGTTTAGAGTGGTGTGCTCAAGGTCATTTCTATAAAGTCTGCCCCTTTCCACAGTGGCACAATTATAGTCACTGCTTACTTTAACAAAGAATACCAGAAATTTAAGAGATTTCCATAGAGACTTAATACCTAGATCAACGTTTCTCAAACTGGTAGGTCATGACCCACCAGCCCAAGAACCACTGCCCCTTTCCCCTTAAGGAGCAGGGTGAGAGGAAGGCAGTGGTGTGATCTTCAGGACTGCTGGGTATTGAGGGACTTTTTTTTCAACTTAACCCCTTTGCACCAGCCTCCTGGGGGTGCAGAGAGCCCTGCAGTAGTCCCTGCATCTCAGAACATTCAAAATATGCTATCACAACCCACTTCCAGGTTCACAATCACAACCTGGAAGTGAGTCGCAATCACATTTTTGGAACATTCTGAGATGCAGGGAGCCCTGCAGAGGGTTAGGGTTCATCCCGAGGAGGCCGGCGCAATGGGGATAAGTAGAAAATAAAGCCCCTCAGTTCCCAGCAGTCCTGAAGATCATATGCTGCTGCCTTCCCCTCATCCCCACAATGACTTAGTGGTTCTTAAACTCCACACAAGAGACTTTCTAAGAAAGTCTCTGCAAAAATCAGTGACTCTGGCAGCTGCAGAAGAAGCTCAGGCAGGGCAACCCAGGCAAATGTAAAGCCAACCGATAAGAATGTTGTGAAAGAACCTAAAGACACCAGATAATTAGAGCCCAAGATGTGGATCTCTGAGGCAGACATCAGGAGACTCTACATGCCTCCTGCACAAGGTGTTTGTGTTCATTTGTAAAGCACAACACATGGAGCGGGGTCGTGAGAGGTCAGCTTAGACAATGACCTGAAGTCAGTCTTGAACCTTTTTCCTGCCCTTATTTATTGATTACAGTATTTAGACACTGCCTTTCTCATAGACACAAGTCTTGTAAACTCCAGGTGATTTACAATGGCAGGTTGATCATAACACCCCTTTTACCAAATGGGGTTTTTACAAGTGCTATTCTATGAGAGAGACTCATAGAACCCTCCACTTCTCCAGATGCTTCCATTCATGATGCAGTTATCCTGGCTGCACAGCTCCTGTGCTTTACAAGCTTCCACAGGCAGCTGCAAAACACCCTCTACCTCAGGATGTTATCCATTCCTTGCCAGTCCACATCCCTTCATCTCTAGTGAGGGGCTTCCAGTCTCCCATTCAAGGCAAAATCCAAGCTGATCCTGCTTAGCTTTTTCAGGAAAGGCTACGGCTCAACCTCCATACCACATCTCCTAACATTTTAGTGGTTTGATTTATGTTTTCTTGTGAGTTCCCCGGAAATCCTAATTCCAGCCCTGAATTGTGTGGCTCTGAATGGGCAGTGGCATTGCTAGGAGGGTGTGGGGGGTGCAGGTCGCACTGGGTGATGCACCGGGGGGTGACGTGCTAAAATCATTCAGAGTTACCCCATCATGCCATACACTGTTGGATGCAGAATGGCCAGCAGAGTGCAATGCAAAAAACAGAAATGAAATCGCTCCTTTCAATCAAAAGTTATGGCCAAAATATGGAAAGAAAAAATGCATATGGAAAGTGAAGGTGAGCTGTAGTGTGCATTTACTCATGAGTAGGCAAACATACCTTAGTCCTTTGGAAAGGGCAGGCGGAGGGGAATCCAAACAACATCAGCATGGTCCTCATCCAATGAGTGCAGCCCCCAAAAACACCGGAGTAGGAGGTCCCTCCCTCCCAGCTGCGAATGCATTGAGCGTATGGAAAGCGAAACAGCCTCACGGTCATGTTTACTCACGAGTAGACAGACGTGCTTTGGCTTGTGATCAGGCCAGGCAAAGGGGAATGTGAGGACACCAGAATGGTCCCGATCTGATGGAACTGGAGTGCACAAATGCTCCAGAAGGCAGCCTCCCCCCCCCCCCAATAAAAAGGACAAAAAAGAGGCTTCAGCTGGTAAGGGGAAAGTTTTCTATTTTGCACTTGCAAAGCCAGTTGGGTCTTTGTATTGATGTGCTTGAAATAGAAGAACTTTAAACTGGGAAAGGTTGGAAATTTCACTGATTCTTTTTTTTGGGGGGGGGGGGGAGTTATTGCAGGCAGGCTACAGAGTAAGCCCCATTGACCACTATGGGACTTACTTCAGAGTAGACATGCATAGGATTGGGCTCACAGGCTGCAATCCTACCCACACTTTCCTGAGAGTAAGCCCCACTGACCACAATAGAACTTACTCCAGAGTAGATTCACTTGGTGGAACAGGACTGGCTCCCCCTTATTTAATTATTTCTTTTAATTTAATTTAATTTAATTATTTATAATTATTTATTTTAATTTGCTTGATAATGTCACGTCTGGCCATGACATCACTTCCAATGGGTCCTGGACAGACTGTCATTCTAAAAAGTGGGTCCCAGTGCTAAAAGTTTGGGAACTGCTGCAGTAAGGTGTTAGTAAGTTGACGCGGTGTGTGTGTGTGTGTGTGTGTGTGTGTGTGTGTGTGTGAGACTCTACAAGTTTTCAAAATCACTAAAATCAGAGTTTGGAGGAATAATCCCATCATGTTATATATCAATGTGTAATTTCATGCAGAATACAATGAAACAAACCACATTGAAATATCTGTGTTCTAACAAAAGGTACTGCCAAAAAACCAGTGGGGGTGGGGAAATGGCACATCACCATGCCCACCACCTGGGGCGTTGCCCTGCCCACTGCATGGGGTGATGCGCAGGCCTCCCGTATCAGGTGATGTGAATCCTAATGATGCCACTGCTCATGGGTAGAATAATCATCAGAGAACATTACCAAGTTATGTCTCTCATTGGCAGATCTCCTCAGCCCTGCCCCTCCATGGGATGTCACTGCCCCCTCTGTGCACAAATTCCCCACCCCCACTTACCTGGAGTGTACAGTGCTTGTGCAACTCCAGGACGTGTTGGGGAAACCTCCTGAAGGTTCTCTGATGCTTTAAACTGTGCTTCAGGCAAACTGGAAGCACAATTTCCAACCCTGTCAGATTCAGCCTCCATGGGCTGGTGTGCATCCCTGCCCAGCTAACTCAAGAGGAGGTGCAAACATGCTTTATGGCACATTTGCAACCCTCCTGGGCCAGTGCACTAACTCAAGGGCACCTCAGGATTGTGTCCAAAGAATGTTAATACTTGTACAAGTCACCATTTTGTGGCTGACACCACCTCTCTAAGGTGGTGCCAGCCACATGCTCCACCTCCCACAGCCATCATTTCACACTGCTAGCTCCTCAAATGAAGCTTCCAGAAGCCTAAAAAGACTACCCACCATGTCTAGAGAGTGTATCTTCCTTTAAAACAAAACAAAACTATTTCACATATCAAAAATTTCACATATGGCAAGTGCAAGCAATTAAGCAGACAAATGTAAGTATGAGCACCCAACATCTCTTTAGAATGAAGGAATGAAATGTGCCTTCCTTCCCGCACATTACAAATGTCTCAATTAGAAGCACAGCAATGCCATTTTAGTAGATGTTTAAAATGTGTATCAAATACATTACCTATTACAGAATGCATTTTCTCTTGGCTCAACTTCAATTGAGCTCTGCTTCTAGGAAATACAGTCCTGTATAAATGCTGGGATATGTTTTCTGTTGTCAGCGAGTGATTTTTCACAAATGCGAGGTCTGTCAATGAAAATTTCCTGTGTGCTACAGACCCACAGACTGTTAAAGCTGCACTAGTGCCTGGGTGAACTTAATCAAGCCAGGAATTTTTTCATTGGGAGCAAAGGGGGTTCAAAGGAGGGCCTGCCCAAAGCAATTTTCAACAAAAACGTGAAACAAAAAATATGGCATGGGTTAGAGCCTTACCAAAGGTGAGCCACTACAATTTCTGCAGGTGAGAACATTAGCAACACCTGTTTCCTGCATTCTCTCTCTCTCTCTCTCTCGCACGCACGCACACACACACACACACACACACACACAATTTTCTTTTCCAAAGCACTCTGGCTATAAATGCGACTCTTGCCATCACTGCACAACAGTGTTTTTGTCACTCTAAAGGGCAGGAAAAGTCATATCTATATAGTTACACATACTCACTCATTCACTCCCCACTGTTAACCTAACACATTGAAAATAAGACAGCTAATATTGTAATGCCGTTGTACACATCGATGGTAAGGCCACACCTGGAGTACTGGTTGCCACATTTCAAAAAGGATATAGTCGAAATGGAAAAGGTGCTGAAGAGAGCAACCAAAATGATTACTGGGCTGGGGCACCTTCCCTATGAGGAAAGGCTACAACGTTTGGGCCTCTTCAGCCTAAAAAAGAGGCGCCTGAGGGGGGTCATGATTGAGACATAACAAAGTTATGCATGACAAGGATAGAGCAGATAGAGAGATGCTCTTTTCCCTTTCACATAACACCAGAACCAGGGGACATCCACTAACACTGAGTGTTGGGAGAGTTAGAACAGACAAAAGAAAATATTTATTTACCCAGTGTGTAATTAGTCTGTGGAACTCCTTGCCACAGGAAGTAGTTGTGGCATCTCACTTAAATGCCTTTAAGAGGGGATTGGACAAATTTCTGGAGGATAAGTTCATCACGGGTTACAGGTCATGGCAGGTATATGTAAGGTAGAGGTAGGCTACCTATGATTGCCAGATGCAGGGAATGGCACCAGGATGAAGTTTACGTCTGTTGTCTAGTATGTTCCCAGAATTGGTGGGTGAGATAAAGGAAGCTGGACTAGATGGGCCTTTGGCCTGACCCAGCGGGGTTCTTCTTATGCTCTTATGTACCAATCCAAATTTGTGTTATGTCTGCGGCACCCCCATGAAAGCAACATGCTTACTCTCCCATTTTGGCTACAGAAGCAGCAACAAATACAAGGAAAAAGGTCAAACCAAAAACTGAAGCCAGCTAACCCACTGTTCTATTTTCTTTTACAAACAATTATAAACCAGGTACCAACAGCATCCTGGCTAACAGAAAGATATATTGCTATCATGGTTGGTCATGGGATAAACAGTCCTAAACATTTAACAAGGACAGAGAGGAAGGACTCAGTCACAGTGCATGGGCTGTTTTCTTATGGCATCCCCACTTGGAGACATAATTTGCACCCAAGCCATAAGATCAAGATTCCACCACTTCTAGATCACTCTCTCCATAGCCAAACTTTGTGTTCTGGAGAAAGACATTCCACTGAATGTCTTAACTCGATGTCCTGCTCCCAGGTTCCAAAGTCATTGCAAGGGCCCTGATTTTGTCACAACAAAGACTTGACACCCTATACTTGCCATATGTATCATTCATTGATTTGCAACAACCATGTTTTAGGACAGACGTAGGGAAACAGACACTTTTGGCTTATGGACAACTAGCATTTGACAGGAACCATTTAGCTCTGCCTAGGATTTTCTGTAGATATTTTGTGTAAGCCTCCCAGAGAGAGAGAATCCTGTAATAAGCCCGGGTGAAACCACAGACCTAGGGTGTCACATGTTTAACACCTGGAAGAGATAGTGTTGGAGTTGGAGAGGAAGTTGCAACCATCACTGGTATCACGGATACCATACCACTCCTCCTCCTAATTCCTTGCCTGCCATTAAAACAAGGGCAAATAAGAGAGGAAAGAAGTGGGAAGAGGAGCTGCTCTAGCCCACCACTCAGCTTTCCTCACTTCCTCTACCTTGTCCCATCCCCTCTGCCTTTTGAAATGGCAGAGAGTGAGAAGAAGGGGATGGGAAAGGAATACAGCAGAGGCAAGTGGGTACATCTGGTGGAGAGGGGATTTTTGCTCATCTTAAGAGTTTATTGCATTCAAAAGGTTAACAGTTTTGTCAGATGAGACAAACTTCCACAAGGAGATCTGTTTAGCCCCAGCATATTGCTTACTGTCGTATCAAGTCTGATTATAAGGATTTAATATGGAACATATGGCTTGCAAATTACTGAAATAATTGTCTTCAGAACAGCACAACATTATAATTCATTCAGTTTTTTAAAAAGTTTCATAAGAGTATGAAATTAGGGTATATTTAGACGAAGGTTCAGCATCAGAGCATTTTAAAAATATCATTTTCTTGGCAGAAAATCTTCCTTGAGATTTCTAGATTAAAAAATAAATAAATAAAAATCAAGTCAACTTCTCAAAATTTATTTAGTTCAGGGGAACTTGTGTTCTCATTAGGGGTACTAGAGGTCATCTCTGCTTCTAGCTACAGATCCTCATTGCCTTCAACTTACTCCTCTTTGCCTTTGGTGAGAGATTGTAGCTCAGTGGTAGAACATCTACTTTGCATGCAGAAGGTCCTAGGTTCAATCCTGGTATCTCCAGAGATTGCTGAGAAAACCATAGAGACTGTCTCTCAATTAGTGCTGAGAAAACCTTAGAGACTGTCTCTCAATTAGTGCTGACAATACTGAGTTAGAACATGGCCAACCCTTCTTCTTGTTGAGCAATGGGTGGTGGCAGAATGCCACCTCCAGCCTACCATGTACGGAGCCACACGATCTGTTTCCATTTTATCCAATTATCTCTCTCCTTCCTCACACAAATGAAGAAGTGCACTTCTTGATTTAAAGTAACTATGTGAGGAAAGAACAAGGCATGTGGATAAGGAAGTGGTGAGCCACTGCCCACACCACAAAAAAGTCATGAAGGTAGTGGCAATATACTTCTTTATCCTAACCCCTTCCCTGCTTAGTCCCTTTAAATAAGACAGGAAGTTCAGGACACAGTGGTAACTCTCAGCATATCCCACACTTCCTGTTTTTGGGGGGAAAAATATGCAGGAAGGAGCAAGATGGAGATGTAAGAGCCTGAACTTGTGGCAACAGGTCAGATTGGGCCATACCCAAGTTAGATGGACAAACATCTTGACTCAAGAAAAGGTAGCTTCATATGTCCGGATAACCCACATTTGGTTCAATAAGAATTGGATCTAAATGCAGGTTACAGTTTAGATTTTATTGCTACTTATTTTGAAATTACTGTGGTGCAAACTGTTTATTTCTTAGCACCTTATTTAGACAGGCTTGTTGGCTAACAGATTTAGGGGTTTTTGGAGACCAACATTCTGCCTCTCCAATGGGTTTTGATGAGAGCGAGGCCTCCCTTTTCTTCTGTCACAAAATCCTGTTTTACAATAACAATAGTTAATTAAGATACAGGAAATGTTCATGCCCAAGCAGAGGGATAAGAAATAGATCAAGAATGGAAATGTATCACAGATAGGATATGAGTTTAAAGTCCTTCTAGGCCTTGATTTCCAGCAAAATGCTGAAGTCTGCAGGAAAGAAAGATCCTGCCTATGCGATGCAGGTAATTTGGCCAATCTCCAGTTCTAAGTTCTAAGGGGGGAAAAAACACATTATAATTGGCATGAGTGGAAAAAATGCAGAGAGTAAAAAAGAGAGACCGAAAAAGGCCCACGTTAAGAACCATCTGGATCCCCAACTGCAGAGAGGAAGATTAGATAGTGGCTATTATTAAAAACTCACAGCCCTTCCATAAGTAAATCGCAGGAGCAAGTTTGTGTAGATAAGATGCTACCCAGTCCACTAACTCCTGTCAAAAGCAAGCCTCCCTTTTAGTAAATGCCCAGACGCCGGAATATTATTCAAGGCACAGCACAGAAAGCAAGTCGACAGGTCTCGGAGTGCAGTAATATACAGCCTAAGATTCCATTTTGACTTCTCAGTGGTAAGTCAGCAGACAGATGAATAAATACAGTGGTGGTAATAAAATGTTAAAAGGACAGAGAAATGAGGACTCCCCCCCCCCTTTTTTTTTTTTTTTTTGCTCTGCCAGCTTTAAGTCATTCTGGAAAATGTTTCAGAGCCAAGAAATGTCCTCTGTTAAAGTCAGTGTGGATCTCTAATTAGATGACATTGATTAGTTCGGTCAAAACTGTCGATGCTTTGAGAAAGTCAGGAGAGAAAAGAGAACCTACTGCATTTTGAATAGATAAGGGAATTCCTCTGTGAAGAAGGAGCCAAGCATCGTTTGAGAACTCACTTCAAGTTGACTTAATATATGTGCGTGTCTGCCAGCTTTTTCTCCATTTTTTTTTAAGCTTTTGACAATTTCATACTAGAGTTAAATATGTATATTTAGAGGAAATGGACAATTCAGTTTGAATTAAACATGCACTCAGATGAAAATAACAACAACAGAAGCCGGAATTAAAAAAAACAAACTAAACTTCAAACAAGGAGAAAAAGCCAATTATGAAACAGGGTTTTGGAACAGCTTCAAAATGTTGACAATTTCTAAACCTCTTCAGCAATGAAAATCCACTACTGTTGCATTATGATACATTCTACCAAAGATTCATGGTGCTTCTCTCTGCAGGTGGTGGAACTGAGTTGGACTGACACCATCCACTTCTTCACAGAATGAATAAAGGAAACATGACAGTTAGTTTGCTTTTAATTCTGGAGACAGGGCTGGCCCACAACCTCCCAAAGCAGCATGGCAAATGCTGACTCCCCCATCCATCCGATGATGTGACAGCCATTGCACCTCCCACCCTCCAATGTTCTAGCTCAGCATTCTCCTCCCTTTCACATATCCTCTTCCCAAAGCTGGTCCATTTACAAGGCCAACTAAAGTGGTCTCAAGCAGAGGTTTGGTGGGGGGTGCCCATCTCTGTGCAACTACTTGCCTTCACTGCTCCTCCTCCCACTTTGTTTTGAAAAAGGAAGAAAAAATGTGGATGGGAGGAGAGAGCTGAGCTAGAACTTTGGAGATTGTGAGGAGCAGAGGTTGGCACATCATTAGGTAAGTGAGCCAGCATTTGACATGCCATCCCATGTCAGAGATCTTGGGCCAGCCCTTTCTCTTCCTCTCTGCCCTCCTCTTCCTTTTGCAATCCAGAGAGGAGCACTGGGACAAGTAGTTGGACAGAGATGGGCACCCACCACCAACCTGCTACCTACTACTTCATTTGGCCCTATTAATGGACCAGCCCTGTCTGGAGATTCAGTGATCAGGACTCCTTTTATCTTCTGGTTGCCCAAGGAAGGCATAGGGGGCATGTGGTTCAAGAGGCAGATCCTGTTGGCAAGTAGGTCATTGAGAGAGGAGTTAGAAAACTGGGTGAAAGAGAAACCAAATATTAAATGTGGTCCATGTCAATAAGTGTAAAGTGATGCACAGCGGGGTGAAAAATCTTAACTTAAGTATAACCCCTGCTAATTGGGTAAGAGGCACTTTTTCAAGTGGGTGCTCCTTTTTTTTAGCAGGGGGAGAGTAACTGGCCCATCTCACCCCAGCAGTGTCTGTTCTGGTGGCTGTCTGCTGGTATTCATTTACATCTTTTTAGATTTTGAGCCCTTTTGGGACAGGGAGCCATTTAGTTATTTGATTTTTCTCTGTAAACCGCTTTGTGAACTTTTAGTTGAAAAGCGGTATATAAATACTGTTAATAATAATTAAATATGCTGATGAAGTTTGAGCTGGCAGTGACAAACCAAGAAAGAAATCTTGGGATCGTGGTGGACAGGCCAATTCAGAAGCTGTGATGAAGGCAAATTCTGTTTTGGAGGTCTATAGGAAAGAGACCGAGAATAAGACTGCTAATATTCCAATGCTCCTGTATAAACCAATGGTTTCATATAATTGAATATATGATTTATATATTGGATTTATATTTTTGAAATACTGTTTACTGTTCTGATCATCACACCTTAAGAGGGACATTGTCAAGCTAGAAAAGGCACAAAGGACAACAACAAAAAATGATCAGAGAACTGAAAACACCTTCCTTATAAGGGGGGCTAGAACAGTTGGGGCTTTATAGCTTACAACAGGGATGTCAAACTAATGAGTTCCTAAATAAAAAAAAGTGTATTTTTGGTCGTGACCTGCTTAACGACACCAATTCCTGCTTAATGACATCACTTCCAGCCCTCAGCAGGCATCACAAATGCTATTTGGCTCCTGTATGAAACATGTTTGACACCCTTGGTTTAGAAAATAGGTGATTAAGGGAGGTATGATTGATCAATAAGATCACAGAATCATAGAGTTGGAAGGTGCCTAATAGTCCAACTCCCTGCCTTAGGCAGGAAATCCTGTTACAGCATCTCCAACAGGTGCTTGTCGAGCCTCTGCTTGAAGATCTCCAGTGAGGGAGAGTCTACCACCTCCCTCAGCAATCTGTTCCACTGCCAAACCGCTCTGAACGTCAGGAATTTGTTCCTGATGTCTAATCGAAATCTCCTCTCTTGCAGTTCTAGTTCTACTTTCAGGGACAGCTGAGAATAAATTGTTCTCTTCTTCCATATGACAGCACTTTAGGTATTTGAAGAGAACCATCATATCCCCTAAGAGCATGCATGGTGTGTAAGGAGAGAAGCATTTCCTGCTCACACAATGTTAGAATCAGGGACATTCAATGAAACTGGTGGCAGATTTAGGATGGGCAAAAGGAGGTACTTCTTCACACCAGCAACTAATTAGACTGTGGAATTCATTGCTACAAGACATGGCAATGACCACTAGTTTAGATGGTTTTTGCAAGGTGGTTGGGCACAGTCATAGAGAAGCAGAATACTAGATAACATGGGCCTTTTGTCTTCTTCAGCAAGGCCTTTCTGGTGTTTATCTACATCCAAATTAAGAGATGGAATGTCAAACCTTTCTTGCCCCAAGGTCATTCTGTTGCTATTATTGCTGAGGAAATGGTTCAAGGGGTGATAACATTTCTCCATAAAAGTAGTAAGCCTAAGGATGTAACCAGCTGAATGTTGCATTCTTGTCATCCTGCAAAGGGCCGTAGAGTCAAGAGTTTTGCAGGTGCCTCACACTTGGCCAGTAAGGAAGTTGTCTGGAAGGCTTACCAACTGCATTGGCTAAAGGTCAGAAGCAACAACAACAGCAACAACATTTTTTTTTTAAAGTGGACTTAAGTGAAAAGTGTGATTTTTTTTTTTATGTAAGAATGTGCAGAGACGAACTTGCAGAGACCTTGAGAAGTGTCGTCGTAGAGGAACTCCACTTGGTGCCCTTTGCAAATGCTCAGGTGCCTTGGGCAGAACCCTGACATTTGCCTCAGTCTTCAGCTTTTCAGTGTGTCGACACAAGCCGTACACTCTCACTTGTGTATATTAAGTTATATTTAAGATGGCAAAAGGTGAAGAAGTTCAGGCTCAGTGCCTGAGCACAATTCGGAATCTCAGATTTCCGCAGAAGAGGAAGGAAAACAAACATTTTATTCGGCAAACTCGCCAACTGTTTTCTTTTGTAGTTTTTATTTTCTGCTTTTAAAAACAGATTGTGCTGGGGGGATTGTCTCAGGACAGATTTAAAATGGCACCACTGCCAAGTTGCATCCATAATACTTTTGCACTCGATGCCCCTTGTGTGGGCAGAATTTACATCTCTATTCATTAACCTTGTTTGTAAGCCATGTTTTTGTTTTGTTTTAATAAATGATCCTGATTTTACAACCCTTGCACCGCTTCTCCTCATTACAGAGATTTTAAACGACTTTAAGCTGGCCCTTGCCATTCTCCGGGGATCGCTAATAACACAAGCACTCCAAAATGTAATTATCCTCTTTCCCATCGCCAAATGAAAGAAAACTTCTGAAAGCTTCACTTTCACGCTAAGGCTCGGAGGAATGAAGAGTTTAGAAGTTCCTTGAAGTTATTTTGCTCAGTAGACAAAGGTTATTCATTTTTATTAGAACAATCTCATTACCCAAGAAGCTGAATCAGCAGTTCTTTAGTAGATATAATGTAGATTATGAAAATCAGGAGAGAAGCCAAGCAGCTATTGGCTCGCTTTAAGAATAAGTTATAGGGATTCCTTTTATTCTGCTTTAAAGGAAAAGTTTTTATGAGGTTCTGGTAGCCCATCTCCAAACTGCTTTGCTGGACCATCCCATTATGATGCTTACTGAGCTTTAACTGGAATGCCCCGTGCTCAAACTGGACTACCAGGAACAGTCCCTATTTCCTGGACAACATACAACAGGAAAAATAGAGCCAGGAGATGAGAACGGTGTGAGTCGGGTGTTTAAACTGATACACTACTGCCCATGACTCCCATTTCTCTTGCTCCTTCTCTCTGCCTTTTCTCCCTAGAGCTCCTTCCCAGACCACCTGCACGATGCTTCCCCTTTTCCTTCAAATCCTCAAAATGTGATGCTTTTTGTACTACCCCAACCAACAATGACGACTAACCTTAAGCGCATGTACACTAAATAAGACAATCTTCTTCCCCTATTAGCTTTGCCACTTCTCCCCTCCTCATGCTCTGTTGTCCCCCTAGTGTCTATTTATAGATTCTCATCCTCTCTGTTCTGTTAAAGTGCTATGTACTTGGATGGAGAGATATAAAATAATCCACATCACCTTTACAACAATCCAGTAAGAGAGTTTGGTATTCTCTGCTTTTATATTCCATAAAAACATAAGAAGAGCCTCGCTGTTTCAAACCAAAGGCACATCCAGTCCAACTTCCTGTATCTAGAACTCCAGGAAGTTCAAGCCAGCACACCTTCTCTCTGTGATGTTGATTAGTCTGAGACACAGTGATAGGCCCAAGATCACCCAGTGAGATTCAAGGCTGAGTGAAGAATGGATCCCAGATCTCCAAATCAGACACTAGCCACCTTTTACACTGGTGTACCCAATATCCACATACTGCAGACAAAAGATGGTTTTAAGGGTACAAGGACAGAGACTCACTAAGGCCATTGAGTAAGCAGAGGTCAGTTTTTAATGAGGGACCTTCAGGCTCAGTCTCTTAACCATGATGCAACACCAACTTTACACGAGCATCATGCTGTAGATCAGCGGTTGCCAAACTCATGACCATCTTGCACCAAAAAAAACCGGTTCCCATTCAGACCGGAGCTTACTGTTTCGCTGCAGTGCAACGTGTATTCAAGTTGATCATGGCACAGGGACACTCTGAGCAATCGCATCTGTTGCCCAGCATCCTAGAAGGTTGTGCAACAGGATGTATGGCAGTCACAACTGCCCAGAGCATCCCTGTACCTTGATCAACTTGGAATACATGCAGAGCTACAGCAGAACAGCAAGCACTGCTCATAGAGGGAGAGGCTTTCAGCAAACCCTGGAGCTGGCCTGTGGGCTGGGGTTTGGAGTAGTCTGCTCTAGACGAACATTCCATGTGGATTCAGACACATTGGGATCTTCCATGCTGAAGTTTGCCAATGTGACTTGTCAGTTTCTTTATTAGGATTGTCCCAGTTTTCTCACTGACTCAGAATAGCCTGCTCAGTCCACTGCACTTCACAGCACTTGGATAGCTGGTGCCAAGCAAGGAACAGCGAGCCCTCATGATTCAGGAAGCTTGAGAAAAGTTCTTTAAACCAATTTCTTTTCTCTTTCTTGCAAGAGTGACAAATGAGTTTGCCATGAAAGCGCCATTCATCAATCGAACTGCACTACAAGTTTTAAGCCGGTCATCTACTCCGAAGAAAGTATCTTAAGGTCTATGATCAAGGTTACCCATCCTGCACCTTATGAAAAACCTAAGATGATTTCCTGCCTGTAAGAACCTTTGACTTCAACAAATCCTAAAAGGTTTTATTTAATCTTCTCTGTCCTTATCAGTTTTACAGGAAACAGGAATAAGTCGTCGTCCATCCCCCCTGTCCTGATCATTTTTTCTCTCTCTTTCCCAACATATGAGTCACACCTCCTCCAAGTCTCATCCTCCAGCCTTCATGTGTTTTTATCTGTTGGCATTCATTTCACAATGTTTGCTGCAGTAGTTCTGGGCCATATTAAATGTGGTTGTAAAAGTCAGAAGAATGGGGGGGGGGGAGAGAAAGGCCAGCCATATTTATATGTTATCAGCAACTTCCAATCATTTGCTTAACTTGTGAAACCATTGTCCTTCTGGTCAGCTTTAACAATTCAAGCTGGGAGTTTAAATTTAAGCAGCGCCGTTTCGGCTGTGGTTATATCATTGCCAGCCCACAAAGCAATCAAAAACAGAAGGCTAACTGAAAAAACATATTGCAGGGACATGGATTCCCTGGGAATACAGAGTCTGATGACACAACTAGGGACAAAAGATCATTTTTGTTTAGCATGGGAAAGTGCACACAGCTATCCACAAATATGGGAAAACTCAAAACTTTTATTGAACACACCACTGTAATTGGCTTCCCTCTCCTGATGGGTTCCTGTGATATTTGAACACCTCTAAGCCCATGACATAATTGCAAAGGCGAAGCCAGCAGTGACCAAAACCATTACAGAAATTAAGACTGAGACCCTCTCTAGGAAGCAGGTAATTGCTGAGCAGGATTTGAAAAGGCTGTCAACACCCCACAGGCCACACGTTCTGGCTTAATGGGAAAACAGGTGTTGTCATTTAAAGATCCCTGTTTGTATTTCCTGCAGAGTGACAAGAGCATAGCAGGGCCTGCTTTGTAATAGTGCCAGCCTACAGCCAGTTCTTAATCTCAATGAAAGCCTCTTGCTGCCCTTGGAAAGGGACAATAGGCAATATCAGAGGGAGAAAAAGACCAGAGACAATGCTTAATATATAACTTTTGGGCTTTCTGAGAGTTCAAAGTGCTTCAGTTGCATTGCCTTGGCAAGTATTCTTATACAAGGCAAATATTCTTATAACTGCATTGCAATAGGGGATCTGAGGCTGCGAGAGGGAACTGTCCAACGTCCTGGGTCTCCAACCTGCCCTGATGATATTGCATCATTTCTCAGGAGTTCCTGTGCAAAGCTTGGACATGACAATTGTGTATCTTGGGCGTAACAGGCCATCCGTTATCAAGATGCCCACAATTTCCTGAGCAGTTATGGGAATGAAGATTGCACCTGTTCTAAGACAGTGATTAAATGCTTCACTAATAATCATAGTGTTCCTTTGCCTTCTGATGAAAGGTGGAAGTTAGGCAGACAATGCTGTTGGAAATGAAAGCGTATAGAAGAATTTGCTGCCCAGTAGAAACTCTTCCTTGGAATGAAATAAGACAGGATTTTGAACTGACTCTTTCCTTCCCCCAATACTATCTGGGTGTTGCACTTGAGTGGGGAGAAAACACAATCTGCAATGCAAATATTTCCTCTTGCATTTGAAAAGAAGTGTGCAAACATGGAGCTCGGCTTGGAGGCAATCTGCTTAATGCTGGAATATCATCTCCTATTCATGAAATCACAAATTCTAAAAGGTAGGCTTTAAAAAAACATTTTGCTTTGTCCACACATCTTCCTTTTAGGGCTGGCCGCCCCCTTTCATGGCATTATTTTATGATTATTTTAATACGGAGTTGTCACAGGCTGTACTTTTATAGCGAGATAAACTAAATATTGCTCAGATATTGGATGTCCTAAGTTATGACTCATGTACTTGGCAGCTTCTCCTTCCATTGCCCCATCCAGTATACATTTGATTGGAGCCATGAAGCTGCAAAAGAAATGGGTTGCTGTTTATTGTGCTGGTTATTGGGAAGTTTAATGAAAACCAAGGGGGAAGCTTGTGGAATGTTTGATTAGGTGGAAAGGCAATGTTTGGCTTTACTTCCAAAAAAACAACAAAATATATCAAATTGTATAGGACAGTGTTTCTCAAACAATGTGGTACTTGAGGTGGTGTCTGGTGGTTCTTGCAGGACCCCTGGAGATCTGCCTGCTGGCAGCAAGACCAGGAATGTGATACAACAAAGAGAGATGGGAGGCTTGGTTCAGTGGGCAGATCTCCAAAGAACGATTTGCATGCTTGAAAAAGTCCTCCTGTCCACCCTGAGCCTCTTACTGGTTTTTGTCGCTTTGCATCTTGGGTCCCAACTCAGTAACTGATCATGACATCATTGCCAGTTACTTCCAGTGGTACTTCGAATAGGTGGACCATGTGAAGAGGTATGGCGGAGGACAAACCTTGGTATAGGAAAAAAAAGAGGGATGAAATGGGAGAAAGACTGCACAATGCACAAATCATATATCAGAGTGTAGATCCAGTACAGGGAGAGCAATCCATAAATGTTGGTTTAGCATGTGGATCTTCTATAAAAGAGACACAGCAGGAGAATGTAGTCTGAGAGCGGCTCTAGACAGGCCATGGCTCCTACTGCTTCAGTGTAAGGGTTGGACATCCTATAATTGAATGCTTTCCTATGGAAATACATCCCCCTAGCAGAGAGCAGAAACAGACCCTCTTAAAACACACATTTTCTATGTAGTCTATCGTACAATGCCATACATCAGGGGCTCCCAAATGTACCAGGGTCATGGCACCTCTCGCAGTCTCTTCTTCCTGGCTCAGTCAGGTGCTGCCATCTTGGACCCTGCAAAATCTCACATGATCTAAGACGGCAGCAACTAAATCATGCTAAATCTCATGCGATCCAAGATCTCACGTTTTGGCTGCTGTCATTGGATCACACAAGATTTCATGCAATCCAGAATGGCAGCACCTGGGAGAGCCGGTAGGCTGGGCCCCCAGGGGTATCCCACTGTGCTCCGTAAGTACGCTGTAGTACCCCAGGGTGTTGCAACACACACCTTAGGAACCTCTGCCGTATAGGACACTCCTATGCATGTTTGCCTGGAAAGACACCTGCATGTTCAATATGATTTACTCCATGGAGAGTGAGTTCAAGAGTACATCCTTAGTCTAAGATTAAGTCAAAATAACTGAAAATGATTGCCAATTATTTCCCATTTGCCAATGCTTCCATTCACATTCCCTTCCTCTGTTGCCTCCCTTGTGTCAATATTCTTACTTATTTAATAAGTTGTACCCCACCTTTCCCCTCTGAGGCAGGGGTCTGTCTTCTCATTCCTTTTAAAGCCTCATATACAGTACACAAGCAGCCAAAACATGACTAATAGCCCAATTCTATCAACTTTCCAGCATCAATGCAGCTATGCCAATGGGGAATGCACTGCATCCTGCAAAGGGGGGGGGGAGGAGACAGTCACAGAGGCTTCCTTATGATAAGGGAACATTTGTTCCCTTACATTAGGGCTGCATTGCGGCTGTATCAGCATTGGAAAGTTGGATAGGATTCGGTCTTAAAAGGCACAGGCTTATGTATATGAAACTGTGGTTTGGGGAAAGCTATATCTGTACAGGAAATAAAACCTTACATTTTCAACTTAAACCATTAGACAGGATATTTTCTCATTCTGAGTGCTAACTGTAGAGCATTTTTTTTAGAGGTCAACACACACACACACACACACACACAGAGAGAGAGAGAGAGAGAGAGAGAGAGAGAGAGAGAGAGAGAGAGAGAGAGAGAGAGAGAGAGAGAGAGAGAGAGAGAGAGTCTCAGAATAGAAAAATCAGGCTCCCAGCCTATGACTCCTTGGAGAAAAATCTGCTTGCAATTAAGTCTTTTCAGCACTGTGATATATAGCCCTCTAGGTTAGTATTTCTTGGCTTATAATGCTAGCCTCCTTCTTAAAAAAAAAATCAAAATTCATTTAATTACACCATATGTAGATCTTGTAAAGTGAATGCTGGTTATAAATATATAATGCATGAACTGGTACTTTCTAAGAGCTGCCTCCAACACCAGCAATCAAGAATTCAGCAAACTACTGGAACAGCAAAGACAGATCTCTAACTTGCTGATTCTCTGTTAAACCAGTGACCGTTATTGCACTGTGTGTGTGTATGAACACATGGTACCATCTAAAGGCCATAAAAATGTATTTAAGCCTGAAATGCTTTACCGCTCATTACTTCTGAAAGTGAAATCAGTAACTACTTGACTCGCTCACCATCCTTTCGTTTTTTCCCCTTCTCCTTTTTATTATCCATTGTGTATGAACTACCATCAGCTTCTGCCATCTGCTTCTTCAGGTTCCAAGTTTTACAAGATGATCCATAAACCTCACATTATTTTGGTCCTTCAGTATAAATATATTTGCACTTGCTACGCCAGGAAGGTTCAGCTAGTTTTGCTTGGATATGTATATTATATATACACACATATACACACACACATATGCAGTATACGTTTTGTTGTTGTACTTGCTGCATTTGCATGGGCAAGGCATAAGAACATAAGAAGAGTCCCACTGGATCAGGCCGAAGACTCATCTACTCAGCTTCCTGTATCTCACAATAGCGCATCAGGTGCCTTGAAGGGGCAGACCCACTAATGGCAAGAGGCTTCAACCATTCATACAAAGCTGTAAAGGGTTCCAGTCATGCACAAGAGACTGCCGCAATGCTTGACTTACAGTTAGGCAGAATAGGCCTGACTACCTTAGTTTTTGGAATGGTCGCTTAGCTAGCTTAAAAAGGCAATAGGGTAGCCATTTTCAACCTATCTCATCTCATGGCACATTGACAAGGTGCTAAAATGGTTAAGGAACACCATCAGTTTTTTGACAATGATAAGGTACACCATGCTGCTAGTGGAGAGCTCGCATCCCCAGTTGTCCTACCCTATAAATGACCCTCACCCAAACTCTTTGTAGCACACCTGTGCCACAGCTCACTGGCTGAAAGTCACTGCTGTAGGGTCATTATTTGGCTAAAACCAATAGCAAAAAACGGGTTCATGGATTTTAACGAAGAATTCTCCCAATGTTATTACAATGGGACTTGGGCATAACCTTTTTTCTGGATTTGGCCCACTAAACAAGATGCTGGAGATAACTCCATGCATGTATTCAGACCATGAGCAAAGGTCCACAAAAGGTGAGGTGGGCAAGGAGAATCAGAGTCACCATATCCTGGACAGCTCCAAGAAGGAGCAAGTTCAAGTGTCAGAGACATACTGAGGTTTAAACACTTCCCTGCGGACTACCCCATCCTGGACTCAGCCTTCCTGCCTGAAGAGTGAGCCTGGAGAGAAGACCACATTAAACGGGTGGTCTTCTGACCCTGAGCTTTGCACTGTGTTCTCTCTCAGTCAAATTCCAGTTTCCACATTACAAGCACTGGTGTGCAGGTCCCAGGAAGGAGCTGTTGCTCCAGGAAGTTCAGAGGCTTGGGCACTGAGGCACCTTAGCCTTTGAGGCTACCATTCATTTGGGCTACCTGAGGGACCACCTTCTCCCCTACATTCCAGTGCACCCTCTTAGGTCATCTGAGGGGCTCTCTTACAGGTGCCACCTTATCCCAAGTTTGAGGGATTACAGTATGAGGATGAGCCTCTATAGTAGCACTTTAATTATGGAATTCCCTTCCAGGGAAATTAAGAACTATCCCCTCCCTCATGGCCTTTCAGCAAGGGCTCAAAAAGTTCCTGTTTCATTTGGAGTGTTGCTTTGTTGACTGACCTGATGTCTGTGTCTCTGTAATAATGCTGTAGTCTAAATCAGTGTTTCTCAACCAGAGGTACAGGCACCACCAGTGGTGGTCTCCAGTAGTACTTTTGGGACTGCCCCGGATATAAGATGAGCCACGTGAAGCGACAAACTTCGATAGGAGGCTTGGCTCAGAGGGCAGAGCTCCAAGGTATGCTTTTCACGCACTCTAAAAAGTGCTCCCATCCACCTGAGCATCTTACTGGTGTTTGTCACATCGCATCTGGCCTCCCAACTCAGAAGTAACTGGTGATGACATCTCCAGTTACTTCTGGTGATACGTTCAATATGTAGATCATGTGAAGTGATATGGCAGGGTATAAATGTTGAGAATAATAATAATAATAATAATAATAATAATAATAATAATATACAGTATTTATATACCGCCTTTCTTGGTCTTTATTCAAGACTTTATTCAAGGTGGTTTACATAGGCAGGCTTATTAAATCCACGCAGGGATTTTTACAAATTGAAAGAAGGTTCTTTCTTTCAAGAACCACTACATTCAAGGTGTTACACTCCGATCTGGTTTAACATTCTGGCCTCCATCCTCCCACGCTCTGAGCAGATGGAACAGCTCAGCTGCAGCTTGCCAGCTGCTTCAAGGTCGCACGGTGCCGGTGGCCTCGAACTGGCGACCTTGTGGATGTTAATCTTCAGGCAATGGAGGCTCTACCCTCTAGACCAGACCTCCTGCCCAGAAATGCTGGTCTAAATAGTTCCTCCCCCCCAATGGTTTTACTTTTTCATAATTTTTTTTTTATTATGACTTATTGTTCATTGTACATTTTAATATGGTATTTGTAAGCTACCTTAGGCATTTGCTTCGGCATAGGAAAGGCGGGATATAAATCTTTAAATAAATATTCAGAGGCTTGGGGGCCTGGGATTGGGTCCCATGCTGGTGCACCTCCATGAGCTCTGACTCTGACAGAGTGGGGCTTCTGCCACTCTACCTCCAGGAAAAGGGTATGTTAATAAATAAAACAAACATTTCATACACTGTTCCCCAACTATGAAGTACAGTTGGGCACCAAAGCACTGGAAAAAGAACTTCAAAGCACATTTCAGAGTTATTTGATTCAGAGTACCCCCCACGGGGGGAGGGGAATCTTGAGAAGTTTCAAGGGAAGCCAAATGTGCCTTTCTATAAAAGCGGGGATGTTGCTTAAGGGGTTTCTGCACATCTTTTCCAAAGCTGGATATTAAAGACCCTTAAATATTACCACTCCCAAAGGAAAAAAACAAAACACATAATTCTATTACTCATAAGAGCCTTTCGGTCCATGTGCACACAGCAAGTTCACAAGGAAGTACATAGATTATGCAGTGTGCCCATTGCTAGAGCGACAACCACCCGCTGAGTTAATAGACTCCAGCAGTTTGTAACATGCTGTTGCCATCCTGTCAATATCAATACACCACAATAATTATGTTTCCCCGATATGAGGTGATGCAACAGAGCGCAACATCTCTTCTACCTTGGGGAGAATTCCTGCTGTTCTAGACACAACTGAAAATACCTACCGCTCCCAGTTAAAAGCTTTGACCCACCTGACACTTCTCTGCCCTGGGCAACCGCTTTGCAAGTCTACCGCGCAGGGAAAGGAGTCACAGGATCACATCACATAAAGTTAACTGTTATTTGAAACACACACACACCCCATACCATCTGAACGATTTATTTGTTTATAGACAGTTGACATTTCAGGGTTTCATGATGCAAACATGAAAAGAAAAGCTAAGGACTGTAAATCCTGGCACAGGCTGCCCTCCCTTCCTCAGTGATTACCCCCCCCCCCAAGACAACAAACTTTAAGGCCATGCTTGAGGTGGGAGAAAAAAGAACACAAAAAGGGATGTTTCATAAATGCAGAGTGGATTGGTTCTAAAGGACAAACATCCATTCCCACCCCCCGACCCCCATTTTGGGGAAGTGGACAAAAATGTGGTGCTGCCCAAAGCAGGGATGTTTTCCTGGTTCCCAAGAGGAGGTCCCAGCTGTCCAAGCAGGTCCAGGGAAATTCTGAGAATGTTTCAAGATCAGCTGACCACTGGCTGACTATCCATTCTTCTGGACATTATTTGTTTCCCATGGCCTCTTTGGGGTTGTCACCAGCAGCGGCAAGTTGCTCTTCTTGACCAGCTCTAACTGACTGCAAGGAACTGTCACCCAACAAATGTATGTCCCTTCATCATGAGACAGCCTCATTTGAAGTAGGCTTTCGAAGAAATAAATGTCCATCAGTGGGCTGAGAAATCTCTCAGAATTCCATAGGTACCCCAAGGGGAAAAAAATGCTAAAGTTGATCCTCATACTCTCTGTCTCCAAAAGGGGTGGAGAAAATGAAAAACATTTCAGATTGACCTTTGTGACCTATTCAATCAGACTCAATTGCATTGACTGAAATGAAGTGGGTGAGTTTTTAGATCCACTTGAATGAAAAGCAGTGAGATGGAAGCCCACCCCACCCTATTCAAGTACTGTTTCCAAGGGAGTTCAGCCACATCTCTTGCCAATTATCAGCTCCCATACTCATTCATCAGCTTTCATAGTCATCCTGTCAGATGACTGCAATTAGGATCCCAGGTCAAGGAGAAAGGGCCTACACCAGTACAACTGGTAGGCACATAGGCTCTGTGCACATGGAATTATTTACAAGTGGAATTCCATGAATCCTGTTCCCTTCTGCACAAAGCTGTCAGCACACAATTCTATTGTGTGCATCCTCCATACTTGTAGGTTCAAGGACTGTCGTTTAACTCAAAAGCATCATTAGCACTACAATCTGTTTCCCACCATATGGAAAGTTAGGCTGAAAGACTTGAGTGGTTCAGTGATCAGCACATCTAAGCTAGAGTTTGAATCTGGGTCTTCCCAGGCCAAGTGCAGTACTTTGTTTAGTACACCACCTGCAGCTCTCTTTAGTCTAATTTATGCGTAAACAAAACAGAGGTTGGAGAGATGCTAAGTGTTCCCCCCCCTCCCAGATAACAAATGTACAGGTGACTTGCAAGGGACACAACTGCTTCGTAACCTCCCTTTTCATCTGTTCCATTTTCAGGGCTGGTTTTTAAAACGTGAACAATGGGATGCTCTAAATACAAAAGGGTGCAAGCTATCAAGCCAAGGCGCACCAGTTTTTATTGAATATGCATAACATTTTTCTGTTTTAATAATCATTTCCTTTGAGTTAAAAAAAATCCAAGCAATGTTAAGATTCTTCTTGCAGGAAGCATACTAGGTGGAAATGTGCTCTCAAAATATAGAATTTTAGGCCAAGATCCAACAAATCAATTATACAAAAGCATTTCAAAGGAGGAACCAGTGTGACACATTCCCATGGCCAAAGCCATCATATATCACATACTTTATTTCAGTGTTTCTCAAACTTTTAGCACCAGGACCCACTTTTTAGAATGAGAATCTGTCAGGATCCACCGGAAGTGATGTCATGATCGAAAATGACATCATCAAGCAGGAAAATTTTTAACAATCCTAGGCTGCAATCCTACCCACACTTACCCAGGAGTAAGTCCCATTGACTATCATTGCATATACCGTATTTTTCGCTCTATAAGACGCACTTTTTCCCCCCAAAAAAGTGGGGGGAAAAGTGTGTGCGTCTTATGGAGCGAATACTGCAAAAAAAAAAAAAACCTCCGCCCCTGGCCCCGCCCCCTGCCCGCTCTGCTTGGCTCCGCTTCCCAGGAAAGTAAGTCTCAGAAGTAAGTCTCAGAGTCACTGGGGTTCACTCCCAGGAAAGCAGGGGTGGGTGGGTGGGATGGCAGGCTCACTGAGAAAGCCCACGTGTCTACTCAGAAGTAAGTCTCAGAGTCACTGGGGCTCACTCCCAGGAAAGCGGGGGTGGGTGGGTGGGATGGCAGGCTCGCTGCGAAAGCCCATGTGTCTACTCAGAAGTAAGTCTCAGAGTCACTGGGGCTCACTCCCAGGAAAGCGGGGGTGGGTGCATGGGATGGCAGGCCCGCTGAGAAAGCCCACGTGTCTACTCAGAAGTAAGTCTCAGAGTCACTGGGGCTCACTCCCAGGAAAGCGGGGGTGGGGTGGCAGTCTTGCTGAGCAAGCCCCTAGAGCAGGGGTGCTCATTATGTCGATCCTCAAGCTACCAGTCCATCTCCAGGCGAAATGAGTCAATCGCGGGCTTCTCTCCTGTCCACGCATCCCTAGGAGTGAGCCCCTGGCAGGCTTGTGAGCCCAGGGAGCGAGCCTAGGGAGTGAGTCCAGGGAGCCCAGGGATTGAGACGGGCTCCTCCCTGGGAGAGGAGGCGCTGGCAGACTTTTCTCCCGTCCACTCATCCCTGGGAGTGAGCCCCATTGGCTCTACTGGGGATGACTTACCTTTCCCCTGCTTTTGGGCAGAACCCTGGCATTTGCCTCAGTCTTCAGCTTTTCAGTGTGTCGACACAAGCCGTACACTCTCACTTGTGTATATTAAGTTATATACTTAATTCTGTGTGCAAGGGGTTTTGCAATGGTCTTGCTGTGATGTCTATACAGAGATCTTACCTGCCCCACACTTTTCCCCTGCTTTTGCACTGGTATGTATGGAGATCTGCACCCCCCCCACTTCCTTCTGTTGGTTCTGTGTGCAAGGGGTTTTGCAATGGTCTTGCTGTGATGCCTATACAAAGATCCTACCTCCCCCACACCTTTCCCCTGTTTTTGCACTGGTCTGTATAGAGATCTGCTCCCCCCCCCCCTTGTATTGGAATCCAGGAAGATCTGGTGAGGAGGTAGATGTGGTGTCAGCAGTGGCCCCTTTAAGGGTAAGGCCTGGGCATCCAGCAGAGTGTGCTGCACAGCTGCAGCCACTGGAAGGCAATAGGGCCCTCAGGGATATAAGGAGTACCAGAGGCAGAAAGGGTTTGTGGGTTTTGAAGGAGTGCAGGTTGGAGGTAGGGGAGGAGACTGGCTGGGTTTATTGAATTTGGACTGTGGATTGTGACTGGACTTGGATACCCTGATGGATTTAACTGACCTACCTGGAATCTGACCTTGGACTGTAATTTGGCTTATTGGCTCTGGACTCTGATTTGGTAACTCTGAATGATGGGACTGATTTACTTGGCATCTGTGGACTGGAACTGGACTCATTTTTGCTTGCTGCACTGGTGAGTTGCACAAGGGGGACTGATCAGCCTTAAGCGGGCATGAGGCCCAGTGGATTGGAATTTGGCAGAACATCATTGTAGCAGAAAGATAATGTGATCCCCTATTTGTGTGCACTTGCTTTTGTGAGCTTCATAAATTCTGACTCTAGCGATGATGAGTTCTTGGTGTTTCCAGAATACTAGAGTGCTCAAACCTTTAAGTCTCTCCATTTGTTAATGACAGTGATAATGGTTCTTAATGCCACTGTTGACTGCTGGTTCACTTGTTCACTTTACATGGTTCAAATGTTATTCTGTTATATATTAAATATTTTATTACTCTATTTGGTTCAGAATTTTTCCTTGTTTTTCTCCTCTAAAAACTAGGTGCGTCTTATGGTCAGGTGCGTCTTATGGAGCGAAAAATACGGTACATACTAGTCTGTTAAAAGTACAGACTAGTAACATTTCCCCAAATGCAATCACATATCATGGTAACATCAAGTCTAATATATAAAATATAAAATATTGAAATGAATGGGTACTCACCTGAAATTGGCTTGCGACCCACCTAGTGGGTCCCGACCCACTGTTTGAGAAACACTGTACTATTTCACATTTGAATGCCACCACTCAGTTTTTTCAAACTGGTTTGGAGTGAACATGCAACATTTCCAATTAAATCTCTTGAACCAGTTTGAAAAACTGGTTGTCCTGTGCAGGTCATTGATGAGCATAGAAGGGCATTCTAGCCCACCTTCTCAGGAATCCAAGAACTGCACAAGTAGCTTGAGTTTCCATGGCAACAATGTGTTGCAGGTCCCTGTAATCGACACACATACAAGGTCTACATGAGTTTCATCATTAGTAGAACAAGTCCACAGTTCTCCTCCTACAACAGAAGATCTCACAAATATGCACACACACATACCATGCCTTGTCAGGCAATTGTATACTCTCCTTTTCTCACATACATGCATGTACACAGAGAATAATATTTGGCTTAAAACACAATGGGACACATTTACAGGTAATAAAAAGCTGAACACTTGGGATGTCCTCCACATGGACAGATCAGAAATAAGTCCAATGACTTTTCTCGAAGCTGGGATGCAGTTGAGGTTTATTATGAAGCCAGAATAGAACTTGCTTACCTGTGATGTTCAAAATGACGTTGACCAAAGGCCACTAGGTGGTCTGTGTATGCCAGACAGCAGATGGGAGATGGAGAAAGACTCTTCATTACCACTCTCCATGCCTGGAGCATCCCTGCTGCTGCTGTCCCCACTTGGTTGGCAAGTGGAATTTAAAGAGAAGGAGGCAATGGGAGGAATCAAGATGGGAATAAATATTAATCTGAGCCAAAGAACTCACTGTACATGCTGTTCCCCTGATCTTTGATATTAACATTACAAATTCTGAAATTCATATCTGATTCCCAGGTGATTGAGCTTGGCCAACATCCCAGCTCTAAATTGAGAGAGAATAATCCCAATTCAATTCTGATCATCGATCTTTTAGCATGGGGGAAACAGTCTGACCATCATGCCAAAAACAGATCTACATACCTTCACAGGAAGTAGTTTTTTTTTTTTTAGCAAAGTAGTTCCTTTTGCATGTGATACAACATGCAGATACATTCTTATGTCCAGAATGAACATATGAACATCCCTGCTGGATCAGGCCAAAGGCCCATCTAGTCCAGCTTCCTGTACTTCACAGTGGCCCACCAGGGCCATTTGTTGATGGGCCACTGTGCTGCCAGACCCTTGGCTTCCCTGAAAGGTCAATTCAGCTTCATAACAAATCCTTCTGGACAGGATAGGTCTTCTGGACAGGCAGAAGTTCTTCTGGACAGCACAGTTTGGAACTGAACACTGCCTGTGTAGGAACACTGTGCAAAAAGTTACATAGAGAGCAGTGTGCAAACCTTAAGAGCCATATCTCTTAAGAGAGGTAGAGTTGCATCTGGGCAGCCAATATTTTGAGACATCATCATCAAAACTACCCCTTTCACACTGCCAAAAACACCTGTTTTCTCCATCATTCGTAGTGTCCGACATTTATCTCAAACTGTACCATGCAGCTAAAGTACAAAGTTATTTACTGTTATCAAAGAGATAATGCA
Source organism: Tiliqua scincoides (assembly GCF_035046505.1). Taxonomy (NCBI): domain Eukaryota; kingdom Metazoa; phylum Chordata; class Lepidosauria; order Squamata; family Scincidae; genus Tiliqua; species Tiliqua scincoides. Next base: position 11,319,383 of record NC_089832.1, read on the forward strand.
GGATCTGTGGCACTCGTTACCATGTAATTACCGTCACTGAAGGTACGTTGCCATGCACTTTCCCGAGGAAATAATGTGTTATTTCCACGGTAACTATGTAATTAGGCACTTTCTCTGTGTACCTCCAAGCAGGAACACAGCTTTGAGGTTTAACCAAGATTGCTACTTAGAACAACTCAATTTCATACTGATGGAACATCAGGCTGATACGATGATGGGAGTAAAAAAAAAAGACTGAAATTTTGTGATCACCTTAAAGAAGATAATTTAGTAACAAAGAAGAAGATAACAAAAAACCATTTCCCTTTGTCAAATGCTGGGGTGCATGTACATTTTCTGGTATTTATGAAGAGAAATTCATTTTGCAATTTGGGGGGGGGGAAGTCTTAGACACAGAACAGTAGCATCACTGCATTTAAACCAACACTAAGCTCATGGACTGCTATTCTTGGGGCCATCCATACCCATAATTCAGGTGATGAAATATAAAGCAAAATGGAAGCCTTCCAGAACACAAGAACTTCTGAATACAGTGATTCCTATAATCATAGTGGCTCCAGAAATGCTGTAATCGATGAAATAACTTCAAGAATATGGGTGCATGTGTACTTTCCATTCATGCCAACACACATGCATCTTTGCTATCATAAATAAACCCTGGTATATATGACATCCAATATACGTTCCCCTTGCCATAGGTTGTGGTGATGGCACCTGGCTTAGTTGCCTTGGAAAAGGGGATTGAACAGATTGATGGATGAAAAGTCCAGCATGGATTATGAGTCACAGGAAGCAATCCTAACCCACTTTCCAGCACTGACATAAGGGCAATGCAGCTCCTAGGTAAGGAAACAAATAATCCCTGACTTTGAGGAGGCCTCCATGAGTGCCACGCAACTGCAGGATGCAGCACACGTCCCACTGGCACAGCTATGCCAGTTCTGGAAAGTGGGTTAGGATTTGGGCCACAAAGACTGTATGGAGCCTCCTAGTTTCAGACGTAGTCTCTCTCTGAATGATGGATGCAAGGGAGTGGCAACACAATACCAGCATCATGTCTTATGTTCTCTCACAGGCATCTGATGGACCACTGAAGATGCAGGAAGCTGTACTAGATGGGCCATTGGCTTGATCCAGCAGTGCTCTTATGTTCTCTGCTTGCCTGTGGAAACAGCCATAAGACTCAACTCCAACATAGATACATTCTTGCTATCATGAAACAACCCAAGGTATACAAGATCCAACATACAAGTTCTCCTTGCCGCAGGTTTTGGTGATGCACTCAGCCTAGATGTCTTGAAAAAGGGATTGGACAGATTGATGGAGGAAAAGTTCAACATGGGTTATGAGTCACAATCATAATATGCAATTTCTGGGTTTCAGAGGTAGTCTGTCTCCAAATGCCAGATGCACTGGAATAGCAACTGAATACAGGTACAGTGTGACCCCCCCCTCCATATCCACGTATCCAACATCGGTGGATTTGACTCACTGCAGATGCTGTAGGTATGGAGAAAAGGCACTCCTAGTTCGATTGGTCTGGATTCATGTATTTGTGAATTCCCATATCCACAGGAGGTTCTGGAATGAATTCCCCACAGCAAAAAAGACCCAACCAGTATCTTATTCTGTGTACTTCCTGCAGGCATCTGGTGAGCCACTGTGAGATATAGGAAGCTGGTCTAAATGGGCCCTTAGCCAGATCCAGCGAAGCTCTTATAATTCTTAATAAAAGAATTAACCCAGCAAGCTGCTTCAGTGGAGCATACCCAAGAACGTCACAATCTACATTTTCTTACAATTTAATTACTTTTAAAAATGGATATCCTACTGTTGGAAAACAAGTCAGGTCAGCTAACAATAACAAAACCCACCATCAAGCTTAAAACAAAATCAATAACAGCAAGGGGGAAAATATACAACACACCAACAGATCAGACAGCATCGCCGTTAAAAGCACAGTTTGTCACATGGAAAGCAGTGTCAATCTAGCCGAAAGGCCTTAAGGAAGAGAGAGAGCCAGGACACACAAGAACAAGAAATGCATCATTACAGGCAGATATTATTGAGAAACATCTTATTATTTCTATCATCCGGAGTTAGGGATGAAACAGATTAAAAGGTAGAAATTCCATGTGACCCCGAATGAACACACACACACGATTCTTTGGATTTTGGAGAGGCAATCAAACAGGCGACAGGAGAATTCAAAGAACTTCTTAACGTTTACTGTTTGCAAACGGGACCTCCACACACTTGGAGGACCCAGAAGGATTGCAATCATGCAGGTTTTATAGGGAAAAATAACATACAGGCAGACACCCAAAACAACATTCGGCATGTTATCAGTACAGGATGTTGATCTGAGGATGGCAATTCAATACACATCAGCAGTTTGTTTACAGAGATATCTGTTAGAGGGGCTCTGGCACTCTGACTCATCCCTTTTACCCTAACCTTTTTATCCTCGTTTGTTGATTGCCCTTGTCTAGGACCTTTCTGTTCACCCTTGGAGGTCCATATCACAGTTAACTGGTTCTCTGAGAGGGATAGCTTTTTGGTCAGGGAAGAGCCTTATGGGTGAACTGGGCATCTTGGGATATTTCCATATTGTGAGCTGGGCATATTGTTATCACATGGAATGAATAAGCCTCTTCTGATGGTGACCACACAAATTTTTTAAACTGGGGAAAATTTAAGAAAACTCTATTATGACTCCAGCAAAACCATTTCTGGAATCAGCCCACCGGATGCAACGGCCTTCAATGCAATTTTTCCATTTCACTTTGCATCTTTGGGAGAGTCACTCCCTGTCGGCATAACTGACCTCACAAGGCTGTTGTGAGGATTAAAGGAGGGGGAAGAACCACATGGAACTCTTTGGAGGAAGGGCAGAATACAAATGCAATTGATTTAGCACCGCAACATGGATGAACAGAGGCCGCAATCCTAACCACACTTTCCTGAGAGTAAGCCCCATTGAACAAAATAGGAATTACTTCTGAGTAGACCTGGTTAGGATTGTGCCCAGAGGGTGTTGACACATTTGTCTTTCGTTCCTCTCCTCTCTTCCTTCCCTCCTGCCAAGGCAAAATTGCTGATTCTTCACCTCCCCGTTCCCCCTGTCCTGCTCCCCCTCCTTTCCCCCTTTCCCTTTTAAGAATTTCATTCTCATTTAATTAGCAAACTATTATGTTTAGGACCTAATTGTATTAGTAATTGAATATAAATTGCATTGCATTTTATCATTGATCCCTCTCCCCATTATTGTATTATCTCCACGATAAAAGTTCTATATTATTTATTTATTTTTTCATATTTTTCTACCTCCCTTCCTCCAAGGAGCTCAGAATGTTCCATGTGGTTATTCCCCTTCTTTTTTCCTCACAGCCACCTTGTTGTGGACAAAAGGTTCCTTCCTTTTGTCCTCACAACAACCCTGTATGGCAGGCAAGGCTGAGAGAGAGAGAGAGTGACTGGACCAATGTCACTCAGGAAGCTTCACAGCTGAGCAGGGATTTGAACCTGGATCTCGCAGGTCTAAGTCAAATTCCTGTTCCACTACTCACCATCCTAGCGCTCTCTCTATTGTTGCACCATTTCCCTTGCCTCCCTCTTTCTTGTATGCCATTCAGCTGTGTTGTAACATTGGCCACGGCACTCAAGACTCCCTGTCTTCTAACCTTAACCTTACCTTTAAATCAACCTTAAATCAAAATTGAAAGTTAGCACCATAAGGGAGGAGCAGAGTCCTACTCGTGAGTAAGAGCAGAGTCTTACTCGTGAGTAAGAGCCCAAGGGTCAGGCATTTAAATCAAAGTTGAAAGTTAGCTGCACCTAAGGTAGCACCTAATTGAAGGAAGGGAGGAGGATAAAGTGGAAAGCAGGTTTTTCTACTTGTTTAAATTAAACCTATACTTAACCCAGATTAAACCTAATCTAAGTTAGAACATAATCTAATCTAATCTAAATTAGAACATAACCTAAACAGTTCAGTAAATTGGGACACAGGATCTAGAGAGCAATAAATAATTAAATAAACCCAAATAAAAACTAGCTTGAGGTTACAAAAACAGTCCAGCCTAAGAGAACAGAACTAGGAGGAAAAGGACCTAGGAAGGGCCAATTCCCAACCCATTAAGAGCCCCATTAGGCTAATCCAAGCAGTCCATTCAGGAGCCTGCAGAGTAGGTTACACCCATCAGCAGCCGTTTGCCTTCCTGAGCTTTTATAAACTCACCTGGGAAGGCCAGACCCCTTTCAATCAGGAAGGAAGGAGGGAGGAGGAGCCAGCCAGGAGTATAAAGCTAGGCCGGCCATCACGTGAGGCTCTCTGCAGATGCGTGTGGCCTCTGGGAACCCAGTGCCTCGGGAACTAAGTGCCAGGTAAGGCACGAGAGTTTAGCATCTGGGCGAGTTCAGCAGCAGGGCGAGGAGGCCAGGGCCCCAGAAACTGCCCTTCCTCTTCCCTTGAGAAGAGGGCTGCTATACAGTGTAGGGTTTATTTTTAGGGTTTTATTATTAGGGACCCCTAAATAAAACAACAACAACAACGCTATGCAGTCAGACAGACAGCAGCAGGGTGGGGGCTATCCAGTGTTCTACATAGAGTGCCACATGTATGATTATATGCCTCTGGGGCATAAGTCATGGATGTGTCCTCGGTGCAAGGAGCTCCAGGGTCTCAGGGAACGGGTCCGCTCCCTTGAAGCCTTGGTGGCCGACCTGGAGAAGCGCAGGCAGGCAGAGGAGGACCGTGGGGAGACTTCTGGGGACGATCAGGCTTCGTCCCAACCTCAGGCGTGCAGCTCCTCGGCTGCCCGGGTGGGAAGTCTCGGGACTGGAGGACGTCATCCTGGAGAGGAGGGAAACAATCCCCTAGGGGGGACCCCTTCTCCAGGGGATGGGCCTGTATCCGAATGCACTCGGGCTACTCCTCGGCAGGAGGGGGGTCGGGGGCTTCTTGTAGTGGGGGATTCAATTATTAGAAACATAGAGAGGGGTTTGCAACGGATGTGAGGACCGCATGGCGACTTGCCTGCCTGGTGCGAAGGTTGCGGACATCACTTCTTGTCTAGACAGGCTAGTAGACAGTGCTGGGGGAGAGGTAGCGGCTGTGGTGCATGTCGGCACCAACGACGTGGGCAAGTGTAGCTGGGAGGTCCTGGAGGCCAAATTTAGGCTTTTAGGCAGGAAGCTGAAAGCCAGGACCTCAAAGGTAGCGTTCTCTGAAGTGCTACCTGTTCCACGCACAGGGCCAGCTAGGCAGGCAGAGATCAGGGGTCTCAATGCGTGGATGAGACGGTGGTGTAGGGAGGAGGGGTTTAGATTCGTTAGGCACTGGGGAACTTTTTGGGACAAGCGGGGCCTGTACAAGAGGGACGGGCTCCACTTGAACCAGAATGGAACCAGACTGCTGGCACATAACATTAAAAAGGTGGCAGAGCAGCTTTTAAACTGATCCCTGGGGGAAGGCCGACAGGACCCGAGGGGCATCCGGTTCGGGACTCCTCATCCCTATGGGATGAGGATGGGGAGGTTAGAGAACAACAAGACAAAGGCAGAGTAGGAGAAGAAATTAGGAAAGGTAGTGTGATGGGATGTGATAGACGGTTTGGCACAATGAGAGGATGCGGGGACAAAGGAGCGAATAAGCAGCGCATCCTGGGGCATTCCGTGTACAAATGCTTTTATGCGAATGCCCGAAGTCTACGAGCAAAGGTGGGAGAACTGGAATGTCTGGTGACAAGGGAAAATATTGACATAGTGGGCATAACGGAAACCTGGTGGAATGCGGAGAATCAGTGGGATACCGCAATCCCAGGCTATAAACTCTACAGGAGGGACAGGCAGGGGCGTGTTGGAGGTGGGGTGGCGATTTATGTTAAGGAAGGGATAGAATCCAGCAAAGTAGAGATTGAAGGTGGGTCCGACTCCACCGTAGAATCTCTGTGGGTTAAATTACCAGGCTTGTGCAGCGATGTAATACTGGGGGCGTGCTATCGTCCTCCAGACCAGAAATCGGATGGGGACCTTGAAATGAGGAAACAGATCAGGGAGGTGACAAGGGGGGACAGGGTTGTAATCATGGGGGACTTCAATTATCCTCATATTGACTGGGTCAATTTGTGTTCTGGTCATGATAAGGAAACCGAATTTCTTGACGTGCTAAATGACTGTGGCTTAGATCAGTTAGTCACGGAGCCCACCAGAGGACAGGTGACTCTGGATTTAATATTGTGCGGTACGCAGGACCTGGTTAGAGATGTAAGCGTTACTGAGCCATTGGGGAACAGTGATCATGCTGTGATCCATTTTGACGTGCACGTTGGGGGAAGAATACCAGGCAAATCTCTAACAAAAACCCTTGACTTCCGACAGGCGGACTTCCCTCAAATGAGGAGGCTGGTTAGAAGGAGGTTGAAAGGGAGGGTAAAAAGAGTCCAATCTCTCCAGAGTGCATGGAGGCTGCTTAAAACAACAGTAACAGAGGTCCAGCAGAGGTGTATACCGCAAAGAAAGAAGGGTTCCACTAAATCCAGGAGGGTGCCCGCATGGCTAACCAGCCAAGTTAGAGAGGCTGTGAAGGACAAGGAAGCTTCCTTCCGTAAATGGAAGTCTTGCCCTAATGAGGAGAATAAAAAGGAACATAAACTGTGGCAAAAGAAATGTAAGAAGGTGATACTGGAGGCCAAGCCAGACTATGAGGAACGCATGGCCAGCAACATTAAGGGGAATAATAAAAGCTTCTTCAAATATGTTAGAAGCAGGAAACCCGCCAGAGAAGCGGTTGTCCCTCTGGATGGTGAGGGAGGGAAAGGGGAGATAAAAGGAGACTTAGAGATGGCAGAGAAATTAAATGAGTTCTTTGCATCTGTCTTCACGGCAGAAGACCTCGGGCAGATACCGCTGCCCGAACGGCCCCTCCTGACCGAGAAGTTAAGTCAGATAGAGGTTAAAAGAGAAGATGTTTCAGACCTCATTGATAAATTAAAGATCAATATGTCACCGGGCCCTGATGGCATCCACCCAAGAGTTATTAAGGAATTGAAGAATGAAGTTGCAGACCTCGTGACTAAGGTATGCAACTTGTCCCTCAAAACGGCCATGGTGCCAGAAGATTGGAGGATAGCAAATGTCACGCCTATTTTTAAAAAGGGAAAGAGGGGGGACCCGGGAAACTATAGGCCGGTCAGCCTAACATCCATACCGGGTAAGATGGTGGAATGCCTCATCAAAGATAGGATCTCAAAACACATAGACAAACAGGCCTTGCTGAGGGAGAGTCAGCATGGCTTCTGTAAGGGTAAGTCTTGCCTCACGAACCTTATAGAATTCTTTGAAAAGGTCAACAGGCATGTGGATGCGGGAGAACCCGTGGACATTATATATCTGGACTTTCAGAAGGCATTTGACACGGTCCCTCACCAAAGGCTACTGAAAAAACTCCACAGTCAGGGAATTAGAGGATAGGTCCTCTCGTGGATTGAGAACTGGTTGGAGGCCAGGAAGCAGAGAGTGGGTGTCAAGGGGCAATTTTCACAATGGAGAGAGGTGAAAAGCGGTGTGCCCCAAGGATCTGTCCTGGGACCGGTGCTTTTCAACCTCTTCATAAATGACCTGGAGACAGGGTTGAGCAGTGAAGTGGCTAAGTTTGCAGACGACACCAAACTTTTCCGAGTGGTGAAGACCAGAAGTGATTGTGAGGAGCTCCAGAAGGATCTCTCCAGACTGGCAGAATGGGCAGCAAAATGGCAGATGCGCTTCAATGTCAGTAAGTGTAAAGTCATGCACATTGGGGCAAAAAATCAAAACTTTAGATATAGGCTGATGGGTTCTGAGCTGTCTGTGACAGATCAGGAGAGAGATCTTGGGGTGGTGGTGGACAGGTCGATGAAAGTGTCGACCCAATGTGCGGCGGCAGTGAAGAAGGCCAATTCTATGCTTGGGATCATTAGGAAGGGTATTGAGAACAAAACGGCTAGTATTATAATGCCGTTGTACAAATCGATGGTAAGGCCACACCTGGAGTATTGTGTCCAGTTCTGGTCGCAGCATCTCAAAAAAGACATAGTGGAAATGGAAAGGGTGCAAAAGAGAGCGACTAAGATGATTACGGGGCTGGGGCACCTTCCTTATGAGGAAAGGCTACGGCGTTTGGGCCTCTTCAGCCTAGAAAAGAGATGCTTGAGGGGGGACATGATTGAGACATACAAAATTATGCAGGGAATGGACAGAGTGGATAGGGAGATGCTCTTTACACTCTCACATAATACCAGAACCAGGGGACATCCACTAAAATTGAGTGTTGGGCGGGTTAGGACAGACAAAAGAAAATATTTCTTTACTCAGCGCGTGGTCGGTCTGTGGAACTCCTTGCCACAGGATGTAGTGCTGGCGTCTAGCCTAGATGCCTTTAAAAGGGGATTGGACAAGTTTCTGGAGGAAAAATCCATTATGGGGTACAAGCCATGATGTGTATGCGCAACCTCCTGATTTTAGGAATGGGTTAAGTCAGAATGCCAGATGTAGGGGAGGGCAGCAGAATGAGGTCTCTTGTAATCTGGTGTGCTCCCTGGGGCATTTGGTGGGCCGCTGTGAGATACAGGAAGCTGGACTAGATGGGCCTATGGCCTGATCCAGTGGGGCTGTTCTTATGTTATGTTCTTACATCTTACATGTATCTTAAAAAGTACACCTAGTCAAAAAAAAAAACACCTTGTACTTCGAAGAGGCACAGGTTGGAGGGTGCAGAGAGATCAGGAGGCATCAGAAACCATCAGTGAATCCTCTTCTTACTACAGGAATACCTGTGGGGCAAGTCACCACTTTTTAACACAGCAGGCCATCTCTGGTGGCTGATGTACTTGGAAGGGTGGAACTTGTTAGAGTTGCAACCCTTTGTCTGGTAAAGAGTTGTATGGCACCTTGGATGAGCAGGCACACAAAACAGCATACACCAGCAGAGTTCTTTGAATGCAGTGGGTTATATTTCAGAGCAAGGGTTATCACAGGTAGAGTAATCAGTAAATAGTCCTAGTCAGCATGATGGTCAGTCCATAAACAACAAATCCAAATCAGTTTTCCAAGATACACAGTCAAAAGTTCATTCCATGGTCAGTAACAACATGTATATACTCACATCCAGCTTCCCAAGTTACTGGCAGCAGTTCAGTAGTCTCCTACTACACTCCTACTGCTGCCCTGGAAGTTCACCAGACCAAACATTAAGTAGTTGGAGTGGCCAAACAGTGTAGGCTAAGCCACACCCAGGGTGAGACAGTCACAGGTGTTTGCTGATCCTGCTGACTCCAGCAATCTGCACCTGTTCCTGAACCACCTTGTTGGCTGTGTTTCTGCCTTATCCAGAACATAGACCTGACAGAACTTTGTCATTAAAAAAACAAGTTGAGCAGCTCTGATGTAGACAGTGCTAAACTAGATGGAACAACGGCCTGACTCCATAGAGGCAGCTTCCTGCATTCCTGGGCTCCACTTTTAATAAAGAGAAAGAGAGAGAGAGAGAGACAGACAGACAGACAGACAGACTGACTAAAATGTCTGCCTCAAGACCAACCTGATAGAATTCACTTTCTGAGTTCTGCCCACTTCCTAAAGTTCTGGAGAACTCCTCTGTTAGTGCAATCCACAGGTCTCAAGACTCCATCCTGCCTTCCTTTCTCTAAAAACCAAACCCAGAATCCATCTTGGGGCTAACCTGCCCTTATTGGCTTTGCTGCCCTTTTTCTGAACCATACAACTTCATTCCTTTTACCTGAAGTTCTGAAGCCATCTTCTTTTTAAGTGAGATCAAAAGCTCTCTTTTTTCATGCCTGAAGGATATGTAGTCTGAAAGCTAAGCCCCTGGGCTACCCCTCTGGCAATGTGCTATTTCCTTAAGACTAGCCACCAATCAGAACGGGCTTCCTTTCACCTACCAAGCCAGGTAGGAAGGCCTGGTGACATCACAGCTGGCACCCCCCTTAGGCTTCAGAAACTTTCTATTTATTTCTTCCTTTTCTCCTTCCTTTCTAAAACGATGAAAACAATGATCTCATCCTGTCCACAGCTATTCTGTCCTCTCACATAAACACAAGAAACTTGTTCCCGTATGTGTGTGTGTGTGTGTGAGGGGGGGCTTTTATTTCAAGATTTATTATGTTACTCTTT